>NC_000085.6:39317346-40707346 GCF_000001635.26 Mus musculus
GTGTATCTGGTGTTTGGTTGAGGTCATTGGTCCACTTGGACTTGAGCTTTGTTCAAGGTGACAAATACGAGTCTATTTTCATTTTTCTACATACAGACAGCCAGTTAGACCAGCATTATTTATTGAAGATGCTTCCTTTTTTTCTACTGTATATTTTTGGGTTCTTTGTCAAAGACCAAGTGTGCATAAATGTGTGATTTTACTTCTAGGTCTTCAATTCTATTCTACTGATCAACCTGTCTATCTCTATAAGAATACCATGCAATTTTTATCACTGTTACTCTGTAGTAGAATTTGAGGGCAGGAATGGTGAATACCCAAGATACAATTCACAGACCATATGAAGCTCAAGAAGAAGGAAAACCAAAGTATGGATGCTTCAGTCCTTAGAAGGGGGAGGAAAATACTCATGGGAGGAAATATGGAGCCACAGTGTAGAACAGAGACTGAAGGAAAGGCCATCCAGAGACTTTCCCACCTGGGGATCCATCCCATATACAGACACCAATCCCAGGCACTATTGTGGATGCCAAGAAGTGCTTGCTGATAGGAGCCTAATATAGCTGTCTCCTGAGAGGCTCTGCCAAGAGCCTGGCAAATACAGATGCTTGCAACCATCCATTGGACTGAACATGGGGTTCTTAATGGAGGAGTTAGTGAATGGACCGAAGAAGCCAAAGGGATTTGCAACACCATAGGAAGAACAACAATAACAACCAATCAGACATCCTAGAGCTCCCATTAACTAAACCACCAACCAAAGAGTACACATGGAGGGTCCTATGGCTCCACCCACATATTTAGCAGAAGATGACCTTGTCAGACATCAATGGGAGGAGAGGTCCTGTGAAGGCTCGAAGCCTCAGTGTAGGGGAATGTCAGGTCTGGAAGGTGGGAGTTGGTGTGTGTGTGGGTGATTACCCTCATAGAAGCAGGGGGAAGGAGGAAGAGATAGAGGGTTTGCGGGGGGGGGGGGACACAAAAGCGGATAACATTTGAAATGGAAATAAATAAAATATCTAGGAAAAAACAATAACAAACAACCAAACCAAACCAAACTAAACCAAAACAATTGTTTTCAATATTCTGGGTTTTTTCTTTTCCACATGAATCTGAGAATTATTTTTCCATGTCTTTGAAGAATTGTGTTGGAATTTTGATGGGGATTGTATTGAATCTGTAGTTGCCCTTGGTGGTATGGCCATTATCACTATGTTAATTTTGCCAATCCATGAGCATGAGAGATCTTTACATTTTCTGAGATTTTCCATTTCTTTCTTGAGAGATTTGAAGTTCTTGTTATTCAGATCTTTCACCTGTTTGACTAGAGTTACCCCAAGATATTATATTTTGTTTGTGGCTATTGTGAAGGGAGTTGTTCCCATAATTTCTTTCTCAGCTTGTGTGAAGACACAATCACACTGATACCTAAACCATCCAAGGACCTAACCAAATAAGAGAACTTTGGACCAAACTCAGTTATGAATATAGATGCAAAAATACTCAACAAATTTCTTCCAAACTGAATCCAGGAACAGATCAAAACCATCATTCATTATGATCAAGTAGGCTTCATCCCAGGGATTTAAGGTTGGTTCAATATATGAAAATCCATTAATGTAATCCACTATGTGAATACACTTAAAGAAAAAAATCACATGATTATCTTCTTAGAATCAGAAAAATCATTTGACAAAATACATGTTAAAAGTATTGGAGAGATCAGGAGTTCAAGGCCCTTACCTAAACACAATAAAAGCAATTTACTGCAATCGAGAGCTACTTGAAGCAATACCACTAAAACTGGGGACAAGACAAGGATGTGCACTCTCTTCACATCTACATATCTATTCAATATAGTACTCAAAGTGCTAGTTAGACCAATAGGACAACAAAAAGAGATCAAGGGGATAAAACTTTGCAAAGAAGAAATAAGAGTATCACTATTTGCAGATGATATGATAGTAGACATAAGCCACCCCAAAAATTCTACCAGAGAACTTCTTCAGCTGATAAACAACTTAAGCAAAGTGGCTGGATATAAAATTAACTCAAATAAATCAGTAGCTTTCCTTTATACAGATGACTTGAGTGCCTTTTGCCCTCTCTCTATCTGTAGGAAATATCTTTTCTCTGGTATAGTCTCTGGGAATGAACTTTTTGTTGGTCCTTTTCTTGATGTTTTTATTTTTCTTCCCCATCTTCTCTATTTCCACATTTACTTTTTTCCTACTTACTAAGACAGTCTTTTTTCTAATGCCACCAACATTTTTTCCAGTTGATTAGCCAGTGTTTTATAAAATAAAAAGCCCCAAAATGAGGCCAAGGAGAGAATAAAACCTGTTCCTAAAAACCATGGGAGGCTTGTCCTGATAATTGCATCAGCCAAGACCCTATTTCATTTCAGATTGTTATTTTCTGCTGAATAATGTTATAACTAGATTCATTTTTCCCCTAAAATTGTGCTGAGATCACTTATTAGCTTTGATTGAGTCTTTTCCTGTCTGGATTGTGTGTGCTTTTCTACATATTTAATCAAGTTTTCTTCATAAATTCCAATGTGTTTTATCCTTTCCTATTTGGATTCTCTTAATTCATTTTTTTATTTAATTGTTCAGATTAAAACTTCTATGAACATGGAAACTCGTTGAAAGCATATGTTCTTAGATTTTATTCCATAGTAAATTTAGAATAAACCTTTGGTCTTTTGCAATAGAATATACTTAGGATTTGTACTTTTCCCAGATGGTCTTCCTCGTGTCAGATGCCATTGTCTTCTATCTACCTGTTCCAAGTATTTATGCCATGCAAGTTTGTATAAACAATTCTCAACTGCTTTTCTCTGTCAAATAGAATGATCATGTGATCTTGTTTTATTTGTTCTAATAATGTGTTGTATCATGGTGATTGATTTTTGTTTTAAGTAAGCATTTAATTTGGGGATAATTCTATTTTGTCCATAGTTTGTAACTCTTAAAGTATTTTGCATCATGCCACTTACATATATTTTTGTTATTTTTCCATAAAAGTTGTCACATAGTTTTAGATTTTATATTTGGAAGTATAATTTCAGCACAATTATACGTAAAATATTTCACCAGGAAAGCACAATTGATATTACAATGAGATTTAATACTACCATAGTAATTCTGGCAGTTTTTCAAAGAAAAAAAAACCTCCTGGTCATAATGGAATGGGATAGATACTGATATAATGTTGATGGAAATATCAATTATTATACTTATTGTGGAGAACAATCTCAGAGGTCCTCTAGAATCTTTCTATATGTCTATCATAGGACACTTTACTTCTGAGCTTCTATCCAAAGAGTATCAACATATAGAAAGCACACCCGCAGATTCATGTTTTTTTCTTATGGTGGCTCTCACAGTAGTTGAGATAATCAACATAGAACTAATCAAAGAATAGATAGATAAGAAATGTGGTGTGTACACACAATGATATGTTACTTTCTAAAAATAAGAGGAAGTCTAGGTATTAATGCACTAAGAAAGCATGGATTTATTTAACTTTAAGGCAAAGAATGTTATTATACACATGCCTTACTTTCGCAGAGAGACCCAGGGAGTTGAGTCACACACCTTAGACTGTTCTTCGCTATATTGAGAAAACAAGTAATTTTTATGGATGAATCTGTATATCCAAAGATCACACCTAGCATACATTCTCTTTCATATGAATTTAATAGGAGAAAATAGATAATGAGTAAATTGTTTTCCAGGCATAATACTACAAAAGTATACATACTTATATGCAAATAATCACATCAATGTAAGTCGGGCCAGTAAGAATTTAGGGTGAAGTTGAGAATTATAAAAATATGTGTCATAGTTTCTGAAATGATATTTTAATTTCTGCTCTACTCTATATTCCAGGATCTTTGTTAGCAATACCATAAAACTTTAAAAAGTTGTATAACATTTATTACAATGTAATCTTGTGAATTGATAATTAAATCATGTGAAAAATAGACCCAAAGTCTATACAATTCAGTGAATTTCTATATAGTTAGAGTAGCCATTTGAAATGGAAGCTATGTAGTTTCTCCTTAAATTTTACAATTTCAATATCAAATATTCAACTGTATAGCTTGTACAAATATACAAATGCACAACTGTAGATTCACTGTAATAAGATATGCTAGTAAATAATTTATCAGATTGTTGTATAAAATTATTTATAGGTAAACCACATTGAACAATCAGAGTTTTCACTTGAAAATCTGGCAAGCACTATCAATGACCTCTTTGGTGCAGGGACAGAGACCACAAGCACAACACTGAGATATGCTCTCCTACTCCTGCTGAAGTACCCAGATGTCACAGGTGAGGACACAGTTGGTGGATCACAATGGTCCTGTAAGTTGCTGGAAAGGTGATACCAGTTTGGTGCATGTTGTTATTCTTAAAACAGTCTCAGACCTTCACCTTCTCTGCTACTGACTGTAATGAACAGTATGATTGAGATAAATGGACTCTGGCTGTAGTAAAAGCAATCAAATGCTGGTCAGTGCCTGGGTTTCCTATGAGGAATACGTTGGCAAGTATGGCCAGCATATATTGCCCTGTGGATACATTACCCTTTCATTCTTAAAAGTTTCTTAAAAATCTGTAGATCAGCTAAAATCTTATGGTCTCCAGTCCTTATTTTGATGAATCTAACTTTAGGGTGGAGAAAAGGAAACTTATCTCACTGAAGCATAAGTAGAAATCCTAGAATTTACTATGATTGAGAAAATGTACACACTGAGACATATTCAAAATATTTAGATTATCTAGCCATGTTCCCATTCATGCAGAAAATGTAGATAAATAATTGCATCACACTATAAGTCCATTTCCTTAACCTTCTGTTGGATAATGATTTTTTTCAACTCTACCAATAATATTTTCTTTTACAGGGTACTTTAAAAGAGATCCAGAATCTCAGCATAAATGAAACCTGCATTCACTTCTGTGCCCATTATATCCTACACAAAATAGCACAAATGTGATCAGAATTAATATTTTTAATATATGAGGAGATAACATTAAGGCCTCTTAAATTTATTAAAGCAAGGTATAATGTTCAAGAAAAAAGAACAGAAAAGATTATACTGAAACTTAAATATTAGATGAACATACATGCATCAAAAAAACAGGTTATGGATCTATATTTATGGATCAGTAAAGACTACTGTTCAACAGTAATAAAAGTTTAAGTAGAGAACAGAGTTCTATATAGCATGCTTATTTTGCTGATGTTTCCTCTCTACTCCCATTCATCAGAGGACTTACTTTCCAGATAAACTGAATTTTTAAACAAGGGTGTGGTGTTGACTAAGAATCCTTCTACCTGGGATATCAATGTTTAACAGGAAAGGAACAATGAATAGATATGAAAGGGGAGACTGTCAACATTTGATTCCTGTATTCTCCTCTGTGACCCTTCTTTGCTTTGTTCCATGAATGTAAGCATTAGGGTCAATACTCCAGACACACAGATTTAATAGTGCACCATATTTTACTACCTTAATAAAAAATACTTTCCAAATATTCATCAGAATGGAGAAAACATCCACCAAAGACATAGACTCATAGGTTCATGAATCTTCTCCTTATGTAGGCTCATGAAATGAAGTGTGAAACCCTTCAGGGAGATCACTGAGTCACATGTAAACTATTCTCATTGAGACTATACCAGAATTCTCAAGAGCAACCGATTTCTGATAAGTTTATAAGTTATAATACAGTTCAGATCTCCATGATTGCTTCCTCCCACTGCCAGTTCTTCATGAATCTGTGAGATGTTTTCACCCTATTATCTAAAGCAACATCACAACAAGTTATGGAATCCAGGAGTCTGAATAACTCATGAGAGAGAATAAGGTTATCAGAGAGGTTCCTGGGTCCCAGGTCTTGGAAGCCCCAAATTCAGTATTTAAATTATTGGTGCTGCAGGTGTGAATGAAAAAGGAAAGATGAAAGACAAACATTCTGTTGCCTAAAGCTCCCATTACTTGAGTGTAATTCCCAGCATCTTAAAACATCTTCCTCAATATTGCTTATAATTCTAACTCAAAAAGTGTAAAATTACAAACAAATAAAAATATATCCATTTATCAAAATGTGCTAATGGAAGGTAGTCATAATTTATTTTCATGACAATAAATAATATTTATTGACATGAATATTGTTTTGTGATTATATTTAATCTAACAATGAATTTTGGTATAACAAAGTATTATAATCCAATCTGCTGTTTTTTTCTTTTATTGAAAATTATTTTTTTCTCACAAGATTATGGTTTCTTCTCCTACTCTCTCCTATTCCTCCTTACCTCCCTCAACATACAGATCTACTTCCTTTCTGCCTCTCACTAGAAAACAAACAGGCTTCTAAGGAATAATGGTAATAACATAAAATACACTCAAATAAAATATAATAAGATACCAATGGAAAGTAAAGCATCAGAATTAGTCAAAATAAACAAAAAGAGCCCAACTGAAGGCCCAAGAAGAAGAGATCCATTCACTTTCACACCAAGGAGTCCCATAAGAACACTACACATTATAAAACATATTCAAAGGACTTAGTATAGACCTGTGTGTACTGTGTCACTCTGTATGAGTTCATATGTCTTTTGAGTATATGGATTTCATAGAGTTTTGTTTTCTTGGTGTTCTCTATTGCCTCTTAACAGAGCAACAACAACAAATAAAACTGTCTCTAAGGGTATAAAAAGGAGTTAAGAGAAGATATAAGTCACTGAAATTTGTCCTTGCTTCAAGCATTCTTTCTGTGTGTGTTTGATTTCCCTAACTGCTATACACCCTGTAGATATCTGGATCCACACACATCAGTTGCTGCCAACACTGACCCCCTCATTGGCTGGCCCTCTCAGTTTACCCTCTGTTGTCAAATCTGGTGTTTGGCAAGACAAAGACAGAGACAGAAAGACAGGGATAGAGACAGAGAGGCAAGACAGAGAGAGACAGAGACAGAGTGAGGCAGAGACAAATACAGACAGATAGACAGACAGACAGACACAGAGAGAAAGAGAGAGAGAGAGAGAGAGAGAGAGAGAGAGAGATTTGGAGTGGCAGGATGGTCCTTTTATCTGAAACATACACCTGGGGCCCCTGGAGATGGCAGGTGCTGACATAGTAGTTGCTAGGTCTTTGAGAGAAGGGCAGATGGGATGGGTCTTGATTTTAAAACCTAACACTAATGACCTTAACCAAGGACTAAAATACATTGACTAATTATACAGTTTTATTTAATTTTTAATTACTTATACTGTATTTGCTGTTATGGCTACTAAGTAATAAGTATATGGTAATCCATTATAATATCTATGTAGAAGGAATGTGATTTAACCCATAACACATCATTTCTTTATAAATATGTGTATATATACTTTTATGCAAGAATTTAAAATTCAATTTATAATTTTTTTGGAATACCTGTATTGAGCTGTGTATGGCCTGACATTATGACAAGTATGTCATTTCCCCCCCCCCCCCCCGTTTTTTCCCACTTTTTATTGTGACCAACCAGCTAAAGTCCAGGAAGAGATTGACCGTGTGGTTGGCAGGCACCGCAGCCCCTGCATGCAAGACAGGAGCCACATGCCCTATACAGACGCCATGATTCATGAGGTCCAGAGATTCATCGACCTCCTCCCCACTAGCCTGCCTCATGCAGTGACCTGTGACATTAAATTCAGGAAATACCTCATCCCCAAGGTAAACTTGTTTCTTGTTTGTTTTGTTGTTGTTGTTTGTTTTTTGTTTTGTTTTGTTGTTTTTGTTGTTGTTTTTTGTTTTGTTTTGTTTTTTGGGGGGTTTTGTTTCTTTACTGTACCTCTGTGCTCTTGGTGCTCGCACATTCACAGTGTAGTACCAGTCCTCTGATATACCTGTGTCTGCCTTCATGATCTAGAGGGCAGCTCTATTACAGGTACAGATATATCTTGTATTGACACTTTCACATTTGCTCAGCCTTTCAAATACTGTTTTACAAAGCTTAGGTATTTCTGTGTGAATGTTTAAATATTTTGTCAATTTTCCAAAAGCCTTTTCTGAAAATTTTATTATTGTGAGAAAAAAAAATCTCCAAATTTGAAAAAAAAAATGATATCCTGAATTCTTCAATTTATCAATGTAATTCATTTATTTATTGGGTGTGTTCATTTTCTCTATGCCATATTTCTTTTCCATAAAGCAGCCTATAAACATCTTCTTAGAGTTTTGATAAGTGGTGAACATCTTTCTAATATTTCTCTAGTGCCTCTGACATTCTTTCTATCTGCTTAATAGCAACATTTAGCCATCCTGTTGATTTTATATTTATCTCAATGTAAATTTACTGCTTCTAATGATATGTATATAATTGTATGTGGAATTTGAAGGTGTTATGTGAGCTAATACTTTTCTGTGTACTCTTTATATCCTTAGTTTCTCTTTGGTGTGATGGATTGCAGAGAATAAAGAGCAGACCTAGTTGCAATGGGGATTACTTGTCTCATTTACCATTTAGATGAAGGATAATAATTTTAACATCTCCTTACCAAACTCGATGTTTTAGGAATACACAGTCATGTTGATCAGATGAACATTTTTAGTCTGTTTTATTTAAGGGTATAAGAGACACTTTATTCTGGAACCAATTAAATATGAGTAAGACTAAATATCTTTGAGATGAAATATTTATTCACAATTCTGTACATTATTTTCAAAATTGTACTCGGCACCATTTTTATTCTTCTTGCTCCAGTCCTGCTCACTCTGGCCCTGCTCACTTCTTCTCTGAACCATTTTTAATGGTTCTATGTATTGTTTACTCTTTTTTTAAAAAAAAAACCACTGACTGTATATGTTACAAACATGTATGTACATTGGATATTTTCTGCCACACTTTGCTTATGGCTTCTATGTTAAGAAATTTCTGTCCATACTTTTTCTTCCTCAAACTTGTTAGAATTTTGATACTAAAACTAAGCTGTCTGCTTAAAACTAAGTTGAAAATGTTCCCTGATGTGTTTTGTGATTTACTTATTTAAGTTTTGTGGGTATGTAGTGTTACTTTCAAGACACTGAAAAAGCTCTGATTGAGTACGTGGTAGTACAGATGAAAATGCCAAATTTTTATATTGATAACTTCATTCAGAAAGAATTCAATGCTATCTCCTAGGTAGTCTCATATTTTTCATGAGTTGGGGCAAAAAGATTTTGGTAGAGTTCCAATTCCTAACATCATATGGAGAATGATGGAACTAACTATGCCAGGTGGCAATGAGTCTTGGTATAAGTGTTGGGATACCAGTTTGCTCTCTTAAACCAAATGATACTCTTGAGATACTATTTTCACTTGTTACAGCTGAAATCTATTAGGAATATTCAAACTTTGTTTATGTTTGTGTCCTTAGACCCATCTGCATGGTAAATAGAATGAAGGACAAAGTAGAAATGATAGATCTGATAGATTCCTTGAGTTTAGAGCCTAGTTTGAGGTTAGTGTTGCATCAGCTAAACGTCCCGCCCTTCATACTGCTGCTGGCTCATGATATGATTGTTCTCCTTGGACTCCACTTGAGTAGAATATTCCGTTATTTTCCTTTATTAAACTACTTAGTATAGAAAAAAAGCATGATTTTACAGCTGAAAATGAGGTAAGTGATTTCTAATATCAAATTCAAGCCACTGATCTTAGCAGAACTAATAGAATAAAAAGGAAACAGTTATATTTGCCATAATAAGTGAAGTAGATTTCAGGCTTTCTTGGCGATGAGAATTATGCTTCCCCTTCAGAAGCTCTGTCATGAATAGCAGAGAAGCAGTCACAGGCAGTGCGTAAACAGATGATTATGACTATAACACATTCCATGCCTATTGAGACCAGAACTTAATTTTCCACATAATTTACATATGTTAGTAATATTCTTTTAAGTTTTAAATTTTTAAACACATTTAGTTAAGCTGAATTCTAATGTATGTGGCAGGTTTGTCAAACCTTTCAAAAGAATATTCCTAGAAAGTTTCCAATGATGTGAGGTTAATTTGTGTTTTAATTGAAGAGAACTCGTCAGTACCAGCTCTCCAACATTTCTGTGTATCTTCAGAATATTTATGATTTAGCGTCCATCATGTCATGACTATTAGAACATAACTTTGTCTTATTTTGTTTTACTTTATTTTTTTCTTCTTCTACTCTTTATATTCCTCCCTTTCATTTCCCCAAATACACACACACACACACACACACACACACACACACATATATAGCCTAATATATATATTTATTTATATTGTGTCTGTGCATATGTATATACATCCTAGTGTGTATCTATCTATCTATCTATCTATCTATCTATCTATCTATCATCTATCTATCTATCTATCTATCTATCTATCTATTTCTGTATATTAGTGTCTGTGTCTGTGCATACATATAGATTTATAAATTGCATATATGATAGCAGACCTCTATTTTGACACATAGCCCTACATTTATATTCCTATCATATAAATACGGAGATAAATGGATGAGTAAATAGATTGTGTACATGATAGATTATGTAAGGCGTCAGGTAGCCCTGACAGAAATGTAGTATTTGTCTTTCCATATACTCCCTAGTATGCTAAATGAATGATCTATTCCATTTTGAATTCTTGATGAATTATTCTTTTTAGAGTCTGATTCATATGAGGTGTATGGCGTCAGATGTGGTGAGCTAGAATAGTCAGTGATAAGTAAAGCAAGAGTCTAATCTGTAGGAAAGGGAGAAGAGACTCTGACTCCACTCAGCAGGGGGTGGACAAGGGGTAGCCCCCAATACCAGGGACCCTGGGGTGACACCCTTGGCCCTGGGGATATGGGAGAGAGGGCAGAGGGAGAGCAGTTCCCACACAGGAGAGAGTCTTTAGTCCGGTCCATGGCTGAAGAACAGGAAGGCCTATCGGGTGATTAGACACAGCTCATTAGAAGAAAGCCTATCCCATCATCCAAGCACAGCGGGCCTTGATGAACAGAGACAGTTTATGGTTTTAGAGCTTTATTATAGAAAGGCAGGGGGAAAGAGAGAAAGTAAAAGAGAGAGGGAGACCAGCCATAGCTAAGAGGAGAGAAGGAAGAAAAGGAGAGAGAGAGAGAGAAGAAAGGCTAGAGTAAGAGGTTATAGAAAGAGAGCAAGGAGAAAGAGTAAGAGGGAGAGAGTAAGAGAATATGGAGAGAGTATGAGGAGAGAGTGAGGTGGGGCCAAACAGCCCCTCTTATGGTGGGCTGTTATATTGGTGTTGCTAGGTAACTGGGAAGAGTCTAGCATGAAGGTTAGAAGCTTGGGACATTATCTACATGACTACTAGCAACAGCTTCTCCTGTGGGGGCTGTGTGGGTGGTAACTTTGACAGGAACCAGTGTTCCAGGAGACATGAGGGAATGCCTACCATGCCATGTAGGTGAATAATCACCACTGAGTTTCTCCGGGGTTCAGATCTCAGCTCAACTGGAGACCAGACTGTCTGTGTATAGCCCAATGCCCCACATTATGTCACTGGAAGGCATTTTGGTCACATCAATATGGCTGGCCTCAGACTCCTTCCTACCCCCTCCCCACTTTGTATATTCAAATGTCTCTACTGTTCTTTGTACTTAACTACTTCTATGAGCAGAAGGTGAATTAAGTTTTTTTCTTTTTCCTGGCATATTTTAGCTCCATGATTTCTTTGTAACTTGATGTCTCTATGTATTGTTCCAGGGAACTACAGTAATAACATCACTGTCATCAGTGCTGCATGACAGCAAGGAGTTTCCCAACCCAGAGATGTTTGACCCTGGGCACTTTCTAAATGGGAATGGAAACTTTAAGAAAAGTGACTACTTCATGCCTTTTTCAACAGGTAATAGAAACTCCATGGTTTCAGTGACCTGAAGATCTGTGAGGACTTACACAATGGCTCCCAATTATTGGTAGACTTGCAATTTGTATGCAATCAGCAGCATGCTTATCCATGTCTCAGTGTCCATCCTAGAAAGCAAACTTCATTTTCACTTTACTTTATCACTACAGAATGAAGGAATCAGAATTTAAATTAATGTCTCTTTTGCTGTGTTACTCACCTCCATGCTCAGTTAGGTAACTACAAGTCTCAAAAAATATAGAAAATTACCAAAGAGCACCTGGTAATCACATGAATGAACACTACTTGTTAAATTGCCGCTGGACAGGGCAAAGAGAATGTCTCCCAGATCTCTGGGATATTGAGAAAATATTAGTAAATTTCTTGCTCTAGCCTTAATTTTTACAATGACAAAATATATCACCATTCTAATAATTGGCTTCCTAGTTGTTTCAGTACATGGGTAATGGAGAATTATAAGAAGAAACTAGATATCAGTAAGGAACCATTAGATCAGGACATTTCTATGTAATTCGAATGCCAGAAACTTCAAGATCATTATTTGATTATGGAGACATTGTATTTGTGGCAGGGTGTCCGGCAGTGATCACTGGGAACCCTGTTCTTCATTCAAGCTGAGAGTAATGGATCTTGAGTCTAAACTTATTGTGTGTAGACTGCCTTTGGATATGCAGCTTCTTTCCTTGGGTTTTATTTTGGTACTAAACACAGAATCTGTCTTCCTGAGTCTCCCAGGCAGTTTGATTATAAATATGAACCATCACACCTTGTTAAAAAGTATTTTTGGACAATGTAATTCTCACGATTATGTTTGCTGGAAAAAAAATTGTTCTGACTGTCTAGTTATCCTTTCACTCAGCCATCCATCTAATCACCTATACACCTATACTACTCAATTATCAATTCTGTGTCAGTTACAAGTACAATGATTCACACATTTATGAATAAGAGATAGTAATCTTCTTTGACTTTTTTTTTTTTCTAGGAAAACGGATTTGTGCTGGAGAGGGCCTGGCCCGCATGGAGCTGTTTCTAATCCTGACAACCATTTTACAGAACTTCAAACTGAAATCTCTGGTCCACCCAAAAGAAATTGATATTACCCCAGTGATGAATGGATTTGCCTCTCTGCCACCCCCTTACCAGCTCTGCTTCATTCCTCTCTAAAGAGATCAGACTTTCTGGCCCCTGCTGTGATGCCTTCTACAATTGTCTCAGGTCTTTATCCACATCCCTCCCTATCAGGGATATGGTATCTTTCATCCTGGCTTACAGAACCCTCTTCTCTCAAGACCCAGCAAACACATACAGTTTCTGGAGTTATAGTACAAATGCACTTGTATTTTCTCTTTTATATAACAGTTTTCTGATTCCTTGTGTTTATGTGTATCCATTCTTGAGTAAAAATAAAGCTTCACTGTAAAGAAAAATAACTATCATAAGATAATTCTGAGTCATTTTTTCTTTTGCATATTTTCAATAATAGTTATATTTAATTTGTGTACCTGTTCTCAGACTTGCTTAAAATTTAGGTTAGAAAATTGTATCCTAACACAACATTCTGGTTCACATCAAAAGAAGCATAGAGAATGCAAAACGAAATGCTAGGGATATATATCGCTCAATAAAGTGCTTTTGTCATCCATCCTGACCAGGTAGGTTTTATTCCAGGGATGCAGGGATGGTTTAGTATACGAAAATCCATCAATGTAATCCATTATATAAACAAACTCAAAGACAAAAACCACATGATCATCTCGTTAGATGCAGAAAAAGCATTCGACAAGATCCAACACCCATTCATGATAAAAGTCTTGGAAAGATCAGGAATTCAAGGCCCATACCTAAACATGATAAAAGCAATCTACAGCAAACCAGTAGCCAACATCAAAGTAAATGGTGAGAAGCTGGAAGCAATCCCACTAAAATCAGGGACTAGACAAGGCTGCCCACTTTTTCCCTACCTCTTCAATATAGTACTTGAATTCCTAGCCAGAGCAATTAGACAATAAAAGGAGATCAAGGGGATACAAATTGGAAAAGATGAAGTCAAAATATCACTTTTTGCAGATGATATGATAGTATATATAAGTGACCCTAAAAATTCCACCAGAGAACTCCTAAACCTGATAAACAGCTTCGGTGAAGTAGCTGGATATAAAATTAACTCAAACAAGTCAATGGCCTTTCTCCACACAAAGAATAAACAGGCTGAGAAAGAAATTAGGGAAACAACACCCTTCTCAATAGTCAAAAATAATATAAAATATCTCGGCGTGACTCTAACTAAGGAAGTGAAAGATCTGTATGATAAAAACTTAAAGTCCCTGAAGAAAGAAATTAAGAAGATCTCAGAAGATGGAAAGATCTCCCATGCTCATGGATTGGCAGGATCAACATTATAAAATTGGCTATGTTGCCAAAAGCAATCTACAGATTCAATGCAATCCCCATCAAAATTACAACTCAATTCTTCAACGAATTAGAAAGAGCAATCTGCAAATTCATCTGGAATAACCAAAAACCTAGGATAGCAAAAGCTCTTCTCAAGGATAAAAGTACCTCTAGTGGAATCACCATGCCTGACCTAAAGCTTTACTACAGAGCAATTGTGATAAAAACTGCATGGTACTGGTATAGTGACAGACAAGTAGACCAATGGAATAGAATTGAATACCCAGAAATGAACCCACACACCTATGGTCACTTGATCTTCGACAAGGGAGCTAAAACCATCCAGTGGAAAAAAGACAGCATTTTCAACAAATGGTGCTGGCACAACTGGTTGTTATCATGTAGAAGAATGCGAATCGACCCATTCCTCTCTCCTTGTACTAAGGTCAAATCTAAGTGGATCAAGGAACTCCACATAAATCCAGAGACACTGAAACTTATAGAGGAGAAAGTGGGGAAAAGTCTTGAAGATATGGGCACAGGGAAAAAATTCCTGAATAGACCAGCAATGGCTTGTGCTTTAAGATTGAGGATTGACAAATGGGACCTCATGAAACTGCAAAGCTTCTGCAAGGCAAAAGACACCGTCAGTAAGACAAAAAGACCACCAACAGATTGGGAAAGGATCTTTACCTATCTTAAATCAGATAGGGGACTAATACCCAATATATATAAAGAACTCAAGAGGGTGGACTCCAGAAAATCAAATAACCCCCTTAAAAGATGGGGCTCAGAGCTGAACAAAGAATTCTTACCCGAGGAACACCGAAAGGCTGAGAAACACCTGAAAAAATATTCAACATCCTTAATCATCAGAGAAATGCAAATCAAAACAACCCTGAGATTCCATTTCACACCAGTCAGAATGGCTAAGATAAACAATTCAGGTGACAGCAGATGCTGGTGAGGATGTGGAGAAAGAGGAACACTCCTCCATTTTTGGTGGGATTGCAAGCTTGTACAACCACTCTGGAAATCAGTCTGGCGGTTCCTCCAAAAATTGGACATAGTACTACCGGAGGATCCCACAATACCTCTCCTGGGCATATATCCAGAAGATGTCCCAACCGGTAAGAAGGACACATGCTCCACTATGTTCATAGCAGCCTTATTTATAATAGCCAGAAGCTGGAAAGAACCCAGATGCCCCTCAACAGAGGAATGGATACAAAAAATGTGGTACATTTACCCAATGGAGTACTACTCAGCCATTAAAAAGAATGAATTCACTAAATTCCTAGGCAAATGGTTGGACCTGGAGGGCATCATCCTGAGTGAGGTAACCCAATCACAAAAGAACCCAAATGAAATGTACTCACTGATAAGTGGATATTAACCCAGAAACTTAGTATAGCGAGATATAAGGTACAATATGTAAAACATATGAAACTGAAGAAGAACGAAGACCAAAGCGTGGACACTTTGCTCATTCTTAGAATTGGAAACAATCACCCATGGAAGGAGTTACAGAGACAAAGTTTGGAGCTGAGACAAAAGGATGGTCCATCTAGAGACTGCCATATCCAGGGATCCATCCCATAATTAGCCTCCAAGCGATGACACCATTGCATACACTAGCAAGCCTTTGTTGCAAGGATGGTGATATAGCTGTCCCTTGTGAGACTAGGCCAGGGCCTAGCAAACACAGAAGTGGATGCTCACAGTCAACTATTGGATGGATCACAGGGCCCCCAATGGAGGAGCTAGAGAAAGTATCCAAGGAGCTAAAGAGATCTGCAACCCTATCGGAGGAACAACATTATGAACTAACCAGTACCCCAGAGCTCTTGACTCTAGCTGTATATGTATCAAAAGATGACCTAGTCGGCCATCACTGGAAAGAGAGGCCCATTGGTCAGGCAAACGTTATATGCCCCAGTACAGGGAAATGCCAGGGCCAAAAAATGGGAATGGGTGGGTAGGGGAGTGGGGGGAGGACTTTTGGGATAGCATTGGAAATGTAATTGAAGAAAATATGTAATAAAAAAAGAAAATAAATAAATCAAGCTTGAAAGCTCCTAATAACACTCAATATTCACCTGTGACTTACACATGTGTGTATATGCATGTACATGCGTTCTTTCACCCACATACACCTGATTATGCACACTCATCCACAAACCCACATTTATACATGTAAAACAGATTGTAAAGAGGAGGTGGTATCAAAGTTCCTTGGCTAAGCGACATTAGAGTTGCTGGAAACTTTGAAACACATAAACAATAATTAGGACCAGCTCTATTCTTCTGTAGATGATCAGTTACAGGGGGGAATACACATGCAGGGTGGAGGTCAAGTCTTGCTTTACTGTTATTGTCAACAAATATAAAATTTAAATATGCTTTTGACTTTATGTTCAGAGCTTAGAACTGAGCATAAATTTTGCTTTCCTATTGCTAACCATATGTTCTGTGTGCCTTTGTTCTTTCCCAACAAGAACAATGGTCCCGGGAACTCACATTTCTATTATTTCTAGATGTTCCATTTCCTTCCTTCTGTGTTAAAGATTATCAAATGAGCATTGACATCACTCATTACCCCTTTATGTCTCAGTCTTAAAGAAAGCTACTGTGGGTGCTGGAAAGATGGCTCAGTGGTTAAGAACACTGACTGCTCTTCTGAAGGTCCTGAGTTCAAATCCCAGCAACCACATGGTGGCTCACAATCACCTGTAATGAGATCCGATGCCCTTTTCTGGTGTGTCTGAAGACAGCTACAGTGAACTTAGATATAATAATAAATAAATCTTTAAAAAAAAGAAAGCCACTGTGTCTGTTATTGCTAAGTTCTTACTTTGGAGTTTACTGCAGAGAAATGTCTTCACAAATGTTAGTAAAAAGTCATACATTCACATATCCTATGTGATCTATATACCAGTGGTTGTGGCACTTAACGTGGCTCTTTATAAAATTGGACTAAAATACTTTCATTTTGTACAATTGTGTATTTTGTTCTAGTAACAATATGGTAAACACTTTACTTCAGTATGCGCAGGCCTTTTCACTTGGATTCTCTTTATCTACCCATCTGTCTTCTATCTATATCTTTTTTCTTTCCCTTTCATATTTCTCTCTCTCTCTCTCTCTCTCTCTCTCTCTCTCTCTCTCTCTCTCTCTCTCTCTCTCTCCCTCCCTCCCTCCCTCTCTCTCTCTCTCTCTCTCTCTCTCTCTCTCTCTCTCTCTCTCTCTCTCTCTCTCTCTCTCTCACACACACACACACACACACACACACACACACACACAAACAGAAAATGCTCAACAGGGAAATCTTGAATGACTAAAAAGCACTGAAAAAAATGTTCAATATCCTTAGTCATCAGGGAAATGCAAATCAAAATGACCCTGAGATTCCACTTTTTACCAATGATTTAGAAGGGAGAACAAAATACTCATGTGAGGTAGAGGATGGAAGGGACTTGGGAGGAAGAGAGGAAGGGGAGGAGAAAAAGAGGAGGCAAGATCAGGTAAGGGAGGAAATGGGTATGATATACAGAAGATCAGGAATTTGAACAGAGATGTGTGTAGCAATGGGTGATGGGGATCTGGGGGTAGCCACCAGCAAGTCCCAGATGTCAGGAAAGAAAGAGGCTCCAAGGACCCAACAGGGATGACATTAGCTGAAATGCCCAACAAAGGGGAGTGAAAATCTATAGAGACCATATTCAGAGGTTAGATAAGGCCCCCAGTTGGGGGATGGGGCCACTCACTTATCTCCAATTTTTTAACCCAGAATGGCTCCTGTCTAAAGGAAATACAAGGACAAAGTGTGGAGCAGAGACTGAGGAAAGGCCATCCAGAGACTGTACCAACTGCGGATCCATCCCATATACAAACACCAAACCCAGACACTCTTTTAGAAACCATGAAATGTTTGCTGACAGAAACCTGATATAGCTGTCTCCTGAGAGGTTTTGCCAGAACCTAACAAATAAAGAGGCAGTTGCTCACAGCCAACTATTGGACTGAGAACATGGGGACCCCAATGGAAGAGTCAGGGAAAAGACTGAAGGAGCTGAAGGAGTTTGCAACTTCATAAGAAGAATAACAATATCAGCCAGCCAGATACCCCCAGAGCTTCCAGGGACTAAGCCACCAAGCAAAGAGCACACATGGGTGGACTCATGGCTTGAGCCACATATGTAGCAGAGGATGGCATTGTCTGGCATCAATGGGAGGAGAGGACCCTGGTCCTGTGAAGGCTAGATTCCTCAGTGTAGGGGAATGCCAAGCCAGTGAGCTGGAAGTTGGTAGGTTTTTAGGGGAGCACCCTCATAGAAGCAGAGCAAGGGGGATGGGATGGGAGTTTGTGGAGGGAAAACCAGGAAAGGGGATAACATTTGAAATGTAAATACATAAAATATCCAATAAAAAGTCAAGTAAAACAAAAGGCTGGCAAGGATGCGGAGAAAGAATACTCCTCCATTGTTGGAGGGATTACAAACTAGTACAACCATTCTAGAAATCAATCTGATGATTCTGAGAAAATTGGAAATAGATCTACTTGAAGATCTAACCATATCACTCTTGGGCTTATACCCAAAACATGCTCCATCATACCACAAGAACTATGTCCATAGGCCCTTATTTGTAATAGCCAGAAGCTGGAATCAACCCAGATGTCCCTCAACCGAAGAATGGATACAGAAAATGTGGTTCATTTACGTATTGGGATACTATTCAGATATTGAAAACAAGCACATAATGAACTTTGAAGGCAAATGGATAGGACTAAAAAATATCATTCTGAGTGAGGCAACCAAGACCCAAAAGGACATGAATTGTATGCACTCATTGATAAGTGGCTATTAGCCAAAATGTGTACAAAACCCATGATACAACCCACAGATTGTTAGAAGTTTAACAAGAAGGAATTCCCATGTGAGGGTGCTTCAATCCCACTTAGAAGAGGAAACAAAATAATTATGGGAAGCAGAGCGAGAGAGAGACCTGGATGGGAGAATGGAGGGGGAGATGGTCAGGATAATGTACTGCGGGAGACCAGAGAGATGCCCAGAGTGCCAAAAAAGTGAGTGGAAATATATGTAGCTCTCTCTCTCTCTCTCTCTCTCTCTCTCTCTCTCTCTCTCTCTCTCTCTCTCTCTCTCTCTCTCTCTCTCTCTCTGTCTCTCTCTGTGTGTGTAGAACCTGTAGAAAGACCCAGAGACCTGGGATGTGAAGGTTTCCAAGGACTTAATGGGGATGACCTTAACCTAAATGTCCAACACTGGGGAGGTGGAACCTGAGGAGATCACCTCCAGTAGATAGACTGGACTTCCAGTAGAGAGATAGGATCACCACCCTACCATTAATTTTTTTGACCCAGAATTGTTCATATATAAAATAAATGTAGGGAAAGAAATGGATCAGAGGTTGAAGAAAAGGCTATCCAGTGTCCGGCCTAACTTGGGATCCATTCCATGAGTTGATAACAAATCCTGAAAATATTACTCATGTCATGTTGTGCTTGCACACAGGAACTTAGAATGGTTGTTCTCTGAGAGACCCCACGAACAGGTGACTGAGACACTGGGAATACCCAGTGGCCCCCATACTGCTAAGAAGAGAAGGCTAGGGGGAATTGGGTAAGGATTGTGGGAGGGGATGACAAGGAAAGGGCAGTGAGAAGTAACACGAATAAATAAAAATATAAATATTAGAATAAATTAAACTAAAAAAATAATGTCCTCCACTAATGTTTAAAGTTATATAATCTTCTTTTAACAAACCAAAAAGAAGGTATCCACATAAACATAATTCTACCCCCAACAACAAAAAGAGCAGGAAGCAACAATCACTTTTCCTTAATATCTCTTAAATCAATGGGCTCAATTCCCCGATAAAAAGACATAGACTAACAGACTGGTTATGTAAACAGGACCCAACATTTTGCTGCATACACACCTCAGTGACAAAGATGGACACTACCTCAGAGTAAAATGCTGTAAAACAATTTGCCAAGCATATGGTCCCAAGAAACAAGCTGGAGTAGCCATTCTAAAATCACATAAAATCGACTTTCAACCAAAAGTTATCAAAAAAAGATAAAGGATACTGCATATGCATCAAATAAAAAAATCTACCAAGATGAGCTCTCAATTCTGAACATCTATGCTCCAAATGCAAGGGCACTCACATTCATAAAAGTAACAAGTAAATTTACTAAAGCTCAAAGCAAACACTGGACCTCAAACAGTAATCATGGAAGAATTAAAAAGTAGGGTACAGAGCGAAGGAAAGAATTCTCAACTGAGGAATATCGAATGGTCGAGAAGCACCTAAAGAAATGTTCAACATCCTTAGTCATCAGGGAAATGCAAATCAAAACAACCTTGAGATTTCATCTCACACCAATCAGAATGGCTAAGATCAAAAATTTAGGTGACAGCAGATGCTGGCAAGGATGTAGAGAAAGAGGAACACTCCTCCATTGCTGCTGGGATTGCAAGCTTGTGCAACCACTCTGGAAATCAGTTTGGTGGTTCCTCAGAAAATTACACATAGTATTACCTGAGGACCCAGCAATACCACTCCTGGGCATATACCCAGAAGATGCTTCAACATGTAATAAGGACACATGCTCCCCTGTGTTCATAGCACCCTTATTTATACTAGCCAGAACCTGGAAAGAACCCAAATGACCCTTAACAAAGGAATAGATACAGAAAATGTGGTACATTTACATAATAGAGTACTACTCAATATTAAAAACAATGAATTTACGAAGGATATCGTCCTGAGTGAGGTAACCCAATTGCAAAAGAACATACATGATAACTCATTGATAATTGGATATTAGCCCAGAAGCTTGGAATACAAAAGATAGAATTCACAAACCACATGAAACCCAAGAAGTAAGACCAAAGTGATGATACTTTGATCCTTCTTAGAAAGGGGAGCAAAATAACCATGGAAGGAGTTACAGAGACAAAGTGTGGAGCAGAGACTGAAGGAATAATCACTCCGAGACTGCCCCACCTGGGAATCTATACCATACACAATCACCAAAACCAGACTCTATTGTGGATTCCAACAAGTGCTTGCCAACAAGAGTCTGATATAGTTGTCTCCTCAGAAGCTCTGTCAGAGCCTAACAAATACAGAGGTGGATGCTCACAGCCATCCATTGGGCTGAGCACAGAGGGTCCCCAATGAAGGAGCTAGAGAAAGTACCCAAGTAGCTGAAGGGGTTTGCAGCTGCATAGGAGGAAAAACAATATAAACTAACCAGTACACCCAGACCTCCCAGAGAATAAACCACCAGCCAAAGAATACACATGGTGGGATTCATGGCTCCAGTTGCATATATTAGCAGAGGATGGCCTGGTCAGTCATCAATGGGAGGAGAGGTCCTTGCTCCTGTCAAGGCTCTATGTTCCATTGTAGAGGAATACCAGGGCCAGGAAGCAGGAGTGGGTGTGTTGGAGAGTAGTTTGAGGGGGGAGAGGATAGGGAGATTTTTGAGGGGAAACCAGGAAAAAGGATAACATTTGAAATGTAAATAAAGATAATATCTAATAAAAATAAAAAAATAATAAAAAAGAATTGACAAATGGGACTCTATAAAATTGCAAAGTTTCTGTAAGGCAAAGAACACTCTCATCAGTACAAAATGGCAAGTTACAGTTTGGGAAAAGATCTTAATCATCCCTACATCAGATAGTGGGATAATATCCAATATATTCAAAGAATTCAAGGAGTTAAACTCCTGAGAATCAAATAACCCTGTTAAAACTGGGGTACAGAGTTAAACAAAGAATTCTCAACTGAGGAATATTGAAGGGCTGTTCTCTGTCCCATTTCTTGAAAGGAAATAGAAGCAGTCATTAATAGACTCCAAACCATAAAAAAGCCAAGGACCAGATGGGTTTAGTACAGAGTTCTATTAGACCTTCAAAGAAGACCTAATTCCAACTCTCAAACTATTCCACAAAATAGGAACAGACAGTTCTCTACCCAATTCATTCTATGAAGCCACAATTTCACTGACACCTAAACCACACAAAGATCCAACAAAGAAAGAGAACTTCAGACCAATTACCCTTATGAATATTGATCCATAATTACTCAATAAAATCCTCGCAAACCAAATACAAGGACACATCAAAACAATCATCCATCATGACCAAGTAAGATTCATCCCAGAGATGCAGGAATGGTTTAATATATGGAAATCCATCAACTTAATCCATTATATAAACAAACTCAAAGACAAAAATCACATGATCATCCCGTTAGAGGCTGAGAAAGCATTTGACAAAATCCAACACCACTTCATGATAAAAGTAATGGAAAGATCAGGGAATTCAAGGCCCATACCTAAACATAATAAAAGCAATCTACAGCAAACCAGTAGCCAACATCAAAGTAAATGGAGAGAAACTCAAAGCAATCCCACTAAAATCTGAAACTAGACAAGGCTGCCCATTCTCTCCCTACCTATTCAATATAGTACTTGAAGTCCTAGCCAGAGCAATTTGACAACAAAAAGAGATCAAGGGGATACAAATTGGAAAGGAAGAAGTCAAAATATCACTCTTTGCAGATGATATGATAGTATATTTAAGTGACCCTAAAAATTCCACCAGAGAACTCCTAAACCTGATAAACAGCTTCAGTGCAGTAGCTGGATATAAAATTGACTCAAACAAATCTGTGTAGAGACAGAAAGGAAGAACAGCATGAGAAAGAAATCAGGGAAACAATACCCTTCTCAATAGTCACAAAAAATATAAAATACCTTGGTGTGACTCTAACTAAGGGAGTGAAAGATCTGTATGACAAGAACTTCAAGTCTCTGAAGAAAGAACTGAAGAAGATCTCAGAAAATGGAAAGATCTCCCATGCTCATGGATTGGCAGGATTAATATAGTAAAAATGTCTATCCTGCCAAAAGCAACCTACAGATTCAATGAAATCCCCATCAAAATTCCAACTTCACTGAGTTAGAAAGAGCAATTGGCAAATTCATCTGGAATAACAAAAAACCTAGGATAGCAAGAACTATTCTCAACAATAAAAGAACTTCTGGGGGAAATCAACGTGCCTGACCTCAAGCTGAACTACAGAGCAATTGTGATAAAACCTGCATGGTATTGGTACAGCGAGACAGGTAGATCAATGGAATAGAATTGAAGACCCAGAAATGAACCCACACACCTATGGTTACTTGATCTTTGACAAGGGAGCTAAAATCATCCAGTGGAAAAAAGACAGCATTTTCAACAAATGGTGCTCGCACAACTGGCTGTTATCATGTAGAAGAATTCGAATTGATCCAGTATTATCTCCTTGTACAAATCTCAAGTCTAAGTGGATCAAAGAACTCCACATAAAACCAGAGACACTGAAATTTATAGAGGAGTAAGTGGGGAAAAGCCTCCAAGATATGGGCACAGGAGAAAAATTCCTAAACAGAATAGCAATGGCCTGTGCTGTAAGATCAAAAATTGACAAATGGGGCCTCATAAAATTGCAAAGCTTCTGTAGGGCAAAAGACACTGTCAATAAGACAAAAATGCCAGCAACAGATTGGGAAAGGATCTTTACCAATCCTAAATCTGATAGGGGAATAATATCCATTATATACACAGAGCTAAAGAAGCTGAACTCCAGAAATTCAAATAACCCAATTAAAAAATGGGATACAGAGGTAAACAAAAAATTCTACTGAGGAATAAGAAAGGGTTGAGAAGCACTTGAAAAAACGTTCAACATCCTTAATCATCAGGGAAATGCAAATTAAAACAACCCTGAGATTCCACCTCACACCAGTCTGAATGACTAGGATCAAAAATTCAGGTAACAGCAGATGCTGGGGAGGATGTGGAGAAAGAGAAACATTTCTCCATTGCTGGTGGGATTTCAAGCCTGTACAACCACTCTGGAAGTCATTCTGCTGGTTCCTCAGAAAACTGGACATAGTACTACCGGCAGATCCAGAAATATCTCTCCTGGGCATATACCCAGAAGATGTTCCAACTGGTAATACGGACACATGCTCCACTATGTTCATAGCAGCCTTATTTATAATAGCCGGAAGCTGGAAAGAACCCAGATGTCCCTCAACAGAATAATGGATATAGATAATGTGGTACATTTACACAGTGGAGTACTACTCAGCTATTAAAAACAATGAATTTATGAAATTCTTAGGGAAATGGGTGTATGTGGATGATATCCTGTGTGAGGTAACCCAATCACAAAAGAAGTCACTTGATATGCACTCACTGATGAGTGTATATTAGCCCAGGAACCTAGAATACCCAAGATACAATTTCCAAAACACAAGAAAATTAAGAAGGAAGACCAATGCGTGGATACTTCATTCCTCCCTAGAATAGGGAATAAACTACCCATGGAAGGAGTTACAGAGACAAAGTTTGGAGCTCAGATGAAAAGATGAACCATCCAGAGACTACACAACCTGGGGATCCATCCCATAATCAGCCACCAAATGCAGACACTATTGCACATGCCAGCAAAATTTTGCTCAAGGGACCCTGGTATAGCTCTGTCTTGTGAGGCTATGCCAGTGCCTGGCAAAAACAGAAGTGGATTCTCACAGTCATCTATAGGATGGAACACAGGGTCCCCAATGGAGGAGCTAGAGAAATTACTCAAGGAGCTGAAGGGGTCTGAAACTCTATAGGTGGAACAACAATATGAACTAACCAGTACCCCCGCAGCTTATATCTCTAGCTTCATATGTAGCAGAATATGGCCTAGTCAGCCATCATTGGGAGGAGAGGCCCCTTGTTCTTGCAAACTTTATATGCCCCAGTACAGGGGAACATCAGTGCCTAGAAGTGGAAGTGGGTGTGTAGGGGAGCAGGGTGGGGGTGGTGGTGTATAGGGGACTTTGGGGATCGCTTTTGAAATCTAAACAAAGAAATTATCTAATAAATACATCCTTCTATATTAAAAAAAAGTTAGAATGTTGCAAATTGAGAACCAAATGACCTCTGTCCATCTTATCCGGTTATTTGTACGTGCTCAAACTCTAATGTGATCTATCTTCTTTATGATTATTAGGGTACCTTTACGATATATAAATCGATCCTTAGTTTTTACCAACCAAAATGCTCAAAATATCAGGAACCATCTGAGGTTGATGGCTCAGATTTCTCCTCTTTTTTATATCCCCTTACGTAATGCATCCATTGATAAATAGGACTAAGGTCTTGATTCATGATTGTCTTTTTCCTTTTCTTATAGTACTGTAATTCTTTTTTATTAATCATTTTATTCGTTATATTACAAGTGGTGTACAACTTCCTGGTTACCCCTCCCCCATTGCATCCTCCCTTTCCCCTTTTGCCTCTTGGAGGGTGTACCTCCACACATTTACCCACTCATTGCTCTAGCATCCACCTAAGCTAGAGCATCAAGTATCCCTCCCCTCCCACTGATATCAGATAAGGCCATTCTCTGCTAAATATGTATCTGGAGTCCTGGCTCCCTCCATGTATAATCTTTGGTTGGTGGTTTAGTCCTTAGGGGCTCTGTTTAGTCCAGTTAGTTGTTATTGTTCTTTTTATGGGGTTGCAATCCCATTGAGCTTCTCCGGTTCTTCCTCTAGCTCTTCCATTTGGGTCCCTGGGCTCAATTCAATGATTGGCTGTGAGTACCTGCATCTGTATTGGTCAGGGGCTGGTAGAACCTCTCAGGGACCAGACATATCAACCTCCTCTCATCAAGCATGTCTTGGCATCATCAACAGTGTGGGAGCTTTGGTGTCTGCAGATGGAATGGATCCCTAGGTGGGGTGGTCTCTGGATGGCCTTTCCTTCAGTCTGTTCCATTTATTCTCCCTATCTTTCCTTCGGACATGAACATTTTTGGGTTAAAAATTTTGAGATGCTTGGGTGACCCCATCCCTCTACTGGTGGCCATGTCTATCTACAGGATGTGGTCTCTTCAGGTTTTATCTCCCCTTTATTTGGTATTTCAGCTAAAGTCATAGCCATTTTCTCCTAGAAGTACCAGTTGTAGGACTGTGGGTGCCATGTCTGCTCTGCTACAGAGCATGGCTACTGCTTGGGGAGGCATTCCTAGGGGAGTTTGACTGTGCCTATCTCATGCCATACCAGGTGGGTGCTTGTCTGTAGGGAAGCATGGAGGTAACACTCCAGGTACAAAAACAGTCTGAGTCATGGGACAGCTGGAGAAGGCTGGGGATCCCCAATACTGCATAGAGGCTGGGGCAGTGCAAGTTCCAGGCTCTTGGACATCCAGGCGCTGCTGGAAGACTCAGAATAGCTGAGAACAGAATCTGGGCCAGCAGCCTGAATCTAGTCAGACCTGGGGGGAAAGGGAAGCTCTGGCTGGTCACACAGAGCTTGATGGCAGAAGACTTGGTGGCGATAAATCCTGGTTGGGAGTGCTGAGAGGCTTTTCCTGAGAGAGTAGATGTTGGCTCTATAGGCAAAGGCCTTTTCCATGGCTCCCCACAGTGGATCTTTTTTTGTTTGGTTGTTTTTTTTGTTTTGTTTTTTTGTTTTGTTTTTCTTTGTTTTTTGTTTTGTTTTTTTCAAGATAGAGTTTCTCTGTGTAGCCCTGGCTGTCCTGCAACTCACTTTGTAGAACGGACTGGCCTCGAACTCAGAAATCCGCCTGCCTCTGCCTCCCAAGTGCTAGGATTAAAGGTGTGTGCCACCACAGTGGGTCTTGATGAAAAGAGAATCTGTGGTTCCAACCATTTATTGCCATGATGGGAAGTAGATATGTAAATCCATGCCCCTTTTCTCATGGTGAGCCTTTTTAGGGAGGAATGTCTAAGAAGAAAATTGTATTGCCTTTGTCCTCCAGTGCCACACCACCTCCAGTAGAATCTGTGTGACAAGTTCCATAGACTGAGGTGGTTGACCTCAAAAGGGAGAGGCCAAATTCCTGTATGTACATCATTAGCATGGACATCTCTGTCTTGAGCCTATATGACCCCAGATCACATCTCTTTTCCTATTGTCTTTGTCTGAGATGTTAGGGATACCTCATTTACATGTGGGTGGTAGGCAGGGGGTGTTGTCCTTACATGACTGATGGTCACAAATCTATGGGGATAGTGACAGGGGCCTAGTGCACGGGAGCAGGCAAAGCTCCCACTGTCCCTTTCAGTGTTTCTGGGGCTTCTAGCCTTAGTTCAACCAGGGAACAAACTATGTTTCCCAGCCTACTTCCAAACAACCCTCTTCCACAAGGCAGCCCAATTAGGGGATTGTGGTCCAGAGGCAGCCAACAGGTTTAGCAACAGCTTCTTCTCTATTTGTTGGGGGACCCGTATGAAGACCAAGTTGAATATCTGCTACATATGTGTGGGGTTAGGGGCATGCCCAACCCATGCTTGCTCTTTGGCTCATGGTTCAGTCTGTGGGAATCCACAAGGGTTGAATTTATTTGACTCTGTTGGAGTTCCCATTTTCTTAGGTTCCCTCAATCATTTCACCAACTCTTTCAAAAGACTTTCCAAACTCCATTTAATATTTGGCTCTGAGTCTCTGTATCTGTTTCCATAGGCTGCTGGGTGTAGCATCTCAGAGTTATGTTAGGCCAATGCCTGCAAGCATAGCAGAGTATCCTGTCAGGGTTTGGTTTTTGACTATGGGATGGGTTTCAATTTGGCATAGTCATTGTTTGGCCACTCCCTCCATCTTTGCTCCATCTTTGTCCCTGCACATCTTGTAGGCAGGATATCTTTTAGGTTGAAAGTTCTATGGGTGAGTTGCTACCCCTATTCCTCCACTGGGAGTCTTGCCTGGCAACAGACAGTGGCCACTTCAGATGCCACATCCCCCACTGCTAGGAATCTCAGGTAGAGTAACTCCCATAGACACCCTGGGGCTTCTACTTTGAAATTTTTCTTAAATAGAAAGTGTAATCTATGACATGGAAGAGGGATTATTTCAGAAGAGAAAGATGACTAGGAGTTATAATGAAAAAGAATGAACCTGGTAAAGCAAGTGTGTTTATAATGCCAAAGACATGATATACTTGAATAAAATGGTGTTATGAATTCATTTAATTATGAAATGAATATGCAGTAATAATCTTGTAATAAAAATATAAACATATTTTAAAAAATAATTGAAGATGAGCAAAGAGACAAGCCAAAAAATGAAATTAAATAAAAGGTCAAGAAAAAGGTTTCACAAAAGACAATTCATTTTCGATAGACAAATTCGAGGTACTCCATGCGTCATCAACAAATTCTTCCTTTAAAAGTAAGGCAAAATTTAGACTAGTTGAGTTCAGAGGCCATCTCTTTTTAGTATTTTACAATTCTTATATTTTATATAAAATTGAAAACCCTAAACTCGACACTGAGTTATAAATAAGTAAAATTGCACCAGCACAAATATGCTTCCATGTGAAAAAGAAATCTGAGATTGATTAATCCAAATCTGTTATTTTGGGGGTTTTTAGAGTAGTATGAAATTAAAGCAACAAATTAGTTTTTACATGAGGACAACCATGATAATGGATCATTGACATTCTAAGCATTACAAAATAACCAAACAATTTGATTTTGAGACAATGATTAATTATTAACCAGATTCATGTTCATTGGTAATCATAGTTGTTATGATCAATGTAGTGCATGGTTCAAGGTCTAGAAATTGGGGAGACAATTGTACAGAATGTTTAAGTGTAGGGAAGAGTGCCAAATGACACATGTGTTTCAAGCTAGAAATGTTCTCTCTTAGGCTCTGGCATCTGAACACTTGGTACCCAGTTGGTGGTGCTGTTTGGGGAGGTTTAGGTAGTGTCAATTATTGTTGTTATCTCTGTGTAGAATTGTGCTTAGCCAGTTTCACATGTTACTTAGTGGAAAATGAAGAACTGTAAGACTTTTCTTTATGAATCTATAGTAATGTCTGTGTAATAAGCATGCTCATTAGTCACAGTGAATTCTAAGGTCTTCAAGCTATGAGCTGTGAGACACTGACTGTTCTTTTTGTTCCACTAGCTTTAGCAAAAGAATACTGGTCTTTTGTGGTTGAGTAAAGATGTGTGACTGATATGTATGTTTTGTTTTCTTAGCTTTTTATTGCAGAAGAGTTTAATAAGGAGCTAAAATGCTTACATTATTGAACAAATAAGTTGGCATGTTTAATATAGAAAAAACTTAGCATGATCATGTGGAGCATAAATATATTTCTAGCTATTGTGCCAATACAAAAGAAGAATTGCAAGTTAGAGGCCTACTATGTTATATCATATGACTTTGTTAAAAATAAATTTATTCCATAGAGTATAACAATATTCACAAGTTATGTATGAAATACATCATTTATGACCACCTGGTCACTAAGATGATATGTAATGGTTGAGGAGTTATCTTGCATTTCAAAATTAATTTATTACTTTTCAAGAATAACTGCACATTAGAAACATATTTGTTTACTTTTAGAAGTAGTACTTGGACACAAGTCTGTACCATTACCCAGAAATTCAAATGGGCTCCGTGAAATGGTCAAGGGTAAATAACATCTTCTTTTTATCTCTATCAAAGGGACAAAGTCTACTTGAAAGAGACATTAGAGATTTCCTAATGGGTTACTCAATGATGTTCAAAAAGGAACATGATATTGAATTGCTATTGAAAGGTCAGTGATGCCTGATCACAACTGTGTGAATAAGGAGGGTTTCCATGGATCTGATCACATTCTTGGTGCTCACTCTCTCCTCTCTCATTCTCCTCTTACTATGGAGACAGAGGTCTGGCAGAGGGAGGCTCCCTCCTGGCCCCACTCCTTTCCCAATTATTGGTAATTTCCTTCAGATAGATGGGAAGAACTTCAGCCAATCCTTAACCAATGTAAATACTCTTTTTGTGGTACTCTATTATCTTCATAACAATGATAAATTGGGTGTTGCTTTAAATGAAATTATAGTCCTAGAGGTATTAAGGTTATACATAAACAAGGTCATACCTCTTGCCATGTATTGTGTACCTTATGCCTTTTACAGCAGGCACTTTTCAGGAAGAGAGTAACAAACAAGTTTTCAGGTTGAAGAAGTTTAGGCCAGTTCATTTATTTCATTAATAAATTTAGTTATTGCCCTTCCGCTCCACTCGAGCCTTGGGCTACCTTGCCAGCAGAGTCGCCCGACACCCGCAAGGGCCCACACAGGATTCCCCACGGGATCCTAAGACCCCTGGTGAGTGGAACACAGCGCCTGCCCTAATCCAATCGCGTGGAACCTGAGACTGTGGTAAATAGGGAAGCAGACTACCCGGGCATGACCTGGGGCACAAGTCCCTTCCACTCCACTCGAGCACTGGGGTACGTTGCCAGCGGAGTCACCTGACACCCGCAAGGGCCCACACAGGATTCCACACGGGATCCTAAGACCTCTAGTGAGTGGAACACAACTTCTGCCAAGAGTCCGGTTCGAACACCAGATATCTGGGTACCTTTCCTGCAAGAAGAGAGCTTGCCTGCAGAGAATACTCTGCCCACTGAAACTAAGGAGAGTGCTACCCTCCCAGGTCGGTTTATAGAGGCTAACAGAGTCACCTGAAGAACTAGCTCTTAATAGAGACAACTATAACAGCTAGCTTCAGAGACTACCAGATGGCGAAAGGCAAACGTAAGAATCCTACTAACAGAAATCAAGACCACTCACCATCATCAGAACGCAGCACTCCCACCCCACCTAGTCCTGGGCACCCCAACACAACCGAAAATCTAGACCCAGATTTAAAAACATTTCTCATGATTATAGAGGACATCAAGAAGGACTTTCATAAGTCACTTAAAGAATTACAGGAGAGCACTACTAAAGAGTTACAGGCCCTTAAAGAAAAGCAGGAAAACACAACCAAACAGGTAGAAGTCCTTAAAGAAAAACAGGAAAACACATCCAAACAGGTGATGGAAATGAACAAAACCATACTAGAACTAAAAAGGGAAGTAGACACAATAAAGAAAACACAAAGCGAGGCAACATTGGAGATAGAAACCCTAGGAAAGAGATCAGGAACCATAGATGCGAGCATCAGCAACAGAATACAAGAAATGGAAGAGAGAATCTCAGGTGCAGAAGATTCCATAGAGAACATCGACACAACAGTCAAAGAAAATACAAATTGCAAAAGGATCCTAACTCAAAACATCCAGGAAATCCAGGACACAATGAGAAGACCAAACCTACGGGTAATAGGAATTGATGAGAATGAAGATTTTCAACTTAAAGGGCCAGCTAATATCTTCAACAAAATAATTGAAGAAAACTTCCCAAACATAAAGAAAGAGATGCCCATGATCATACAAGAAGCCTACAGAACTCCAAATAGACTGGAACAGAAAAAAATTCCTCCCGACATATAATAATCAGAACAACAAATGGACTAAATAAAGATAGAATATTAAAAGCAGTAAGGGAGAAAGGTCAAGTAACATATAAAGGAAGGCCTATCAGAATTACACCAGACTTTTCACCAGAGACTATGAAAGCCAGAAGAGCCTGGACAGATGTTATACAGACACTAAGAGAACACAAATGCCAGCCCAGGCTACTATACCCGGCCAAACTCTCAATTACCATAGATGGAGAAACCAAAGTATTCCATGACAAAACCAAATTCACACAATATCTTTCCATGAATCCAGCCCTTCAAAAGATAAGATAATAACAGAAAAGAAGCAATACAAGGACGGAAATCACGCCCTAAAACAAGCAAGAAAGTAATCCCTCAACAAACCAAAAAGAAGATAGCCACAAGAACAGGATGCCAACTCTAACAACAAAAATAAAAGGAGGCAACAATTACTTTTCCTTAACATCTTTTAATATCAATGGACTCAATTTCCCAATAAAAAGACATAGACTAACAGACTGGCTACACAAACAGGACCCAACATTCTGCTGCTTACAGGAAACCCATCTCAGGGAAAAAGACAAACACTACCTCAGAGTGAAAGGCTGGAAAACAATTTTCCAAGCAAATGGTCTGAAGAAACAAGCTGGAGTAGCCATTCTAATATTGGATAAAATCGACTTCCAACCCAAAGTTATCAAAAAAGACAAGGAGGGACACTTCATACTCATCAAAGGTAAAATCCTCCAAGAGGAACTCACAATTCTGAATATCTACGCTCCAAATGCAAGGGTAGCCACATTCATTAAAGACACTTTAGTAAAGCTCAAAGCACACGTTGCACCTCACACAATAATAGTGGGAGACTTCAACACACCACTTTCATCAATGGACAGATCGTGGAAACAGAAACTAAACAGGGACACAGTGAAACTAACAGAAGTTATGAAACAAATGGACCTGATAAATACCTACAGAACATTTTATCCTAAAACAAAAGGATATACCTTCTTCTCAGCACCTCACGGGACCTTCTCCAAAATTGACCATATAATTGGTCACAAAACAGGCCTCAACTGATACAAAAATATTGAAATTGTGCCATGTATCCGATCAGACCACCATGGCGTAAGACTGATCTTAAATAACAGCATAAATAATGGAAAGCGAGCATTCACGTGGAAACTGAACAACACACTTCTCAATGATACCTTGGTCAAGGAAGGAATAAAGAAAGAAATTAAAGACTTTTTAGAGTTTAATGAAAATGAAGCCACAACATACCCAAACCTATGGGACACAATGAAAGCATTTCTAAGAGGGAAACTCATAGCTCTGAGTGCCTCTAAGAAGAAACGGGAGAGAGCACATACTAGCAGCTTGACAACACATCTAAAAGCTCTAGAAAAAAGGAAGCAAATTCACTGAAGAGGAGTAGACGGCAGGAAATAATCAAACTCAGGGGTGAAATCAACCAAGTGGAAACAAGAAGAACTATTCAAAGAATTAACCAAACGAGGAGTTGGTTCTTTGAGAAAATCAACAAGATAGATAAACCCTTAGCTAGACTCACTAAAGGGCACAGGGACAAAATCCTAATTAACAAAATCAGAAATTAAAAGGGTGACATAACAACAGATCCTGAAGAAATCCAAAACACCATCAGATCCTTCTACAAAAGGCTATACTCAACAAAACTGGAAAACCTGGACGAAATGGACAAATTTCTGGACAGATACCAGGTACCAAAGTTGAATCAGGATCAAGTTGACCATCTAAACAGTCCCATATCACCTAAAGAAATAGAAGCAGTTATTAATAGTCTCCCAACCAAATAAAGCCCAGGACCAGATGGGTTTAGTGCAGAGTTCTATCAGACCTTCAAAGAAGATCTAATTCCAGTTCTGCACAAACTATTTCACAAAATAGAAGTAGAAGGTACTCTACCCAACTCATTTTATGAAGCCACTATTACTCTGATACCTAAGCCACAGAAAGACCCAAGAAAGATAGAGAACTTCAGACCAATTTCTCTTATGAATATCGATGCAAAAATCCTCAATAAAATTCTTGCTAACTGAATCCAAGAACATATTAAAGCAATCATCCATACTGACCAAGTAGGTTTTATTCCAGGGATGCAGGGATTGTTTAATATACGAAAATCTATCAATGTAATCCATTATTTATAAACAAACTCAAAGACAAAAACCACATGATCATCTCGTTAGATGCAAAAAAGCATTTGACAAGATCCAACACCCATTCATGATAAAAGTTTTGGAAAGATCAGGAATTCAAGGCCCATACCTCAACATGATAAAAGCAATCTACAGCAAACCAGTAGCCAACATCAAAGTAAATGGAGAGAAGCTGGAAGCAATCCCACTAAAATCAGGGACTAGACAAGGCTGCCCACTTTCTCCCCAAGTTTTCAACATAGTACTTGAAGTATTAGACAGAGCAATTCGACAACAAAAGGATCAAGGGGATACAAATTGGAAAAGAGGAAGTCAAAATATCACTTTTTGCAGATGATATGATAGTATATATAAGTGACCCTAAAAATTCTACCAGAGAACTCCTAAACCTGATAAACAGCTTCGGTGAAGTAGCTGGATATAAAATAAACTCAAACAAGTCAATGGCCTTTCTCTATACAAAGAATAACCAGGCTGAGAAAGAAATTAGGGAAACAACACACTTCTCAGTAGTCACAAATAATATAAAATATCTTGGCGTGACTCTAACTAAGGAAGTGAAAGATCTGTATGATAAAAACTTCAAGTCTCTGAAGAAAGAAATTAAAGAAGATCTCAGAAGATGGAAAGATCTCCCATGCTCATGGATTGGCAGGATCAACATTGTAAAAATGGCTATCTTGCCAAAAGCAATCTACAGATTCAATGCAATCCCCATCTAAATTGCAACTCAATTCTTCAACGAATTGGAAGGAGCAATTTGCAAGTTCATCTGGAATAACAAAAAACCTAGGATAGCAAAAAGTCTTCTCAAGGATAAAAGAACCTCTGGTGGAATCACCATGCCTGTCCTAAAGCTTTACTACAGAGCAATTGTGATAAAAACTGCATGGTACTGGTATAGAGAGAAACAAGTAAACAAATGGAATAGAATTGAAGACCCAGAAATGAACCCACACACCTATGGTCACTTGATCTTCGACAAGGGAGCTAAAACCATCCAGTGGAAGAAAGACAGCATTTTCAACAATTGGTGCTGTCCCAACTGGTTGTTATCTTGTAGAAGAATGCAAATCGATTCATACTAATCTCCTTGTACTAAGGTCAAATATAAGTGGATCAAGGAACTCCACGTAAAACTAGAGACACTGAAACTTATAGAGGAGAAAGTGGGGAAAAGCCTTGAAGATATGGGAACAGGGGAAAAATTCCTGAACAGAACAGCAATGGCTTGTTCTGTAAGATCAAGAATTGACAAATGGGACCTCATGAAACTCCAAAGTTTCTGCAAGGCAAAAGACACCGTCAATAAGACAAAAAGACCACCAACAGATTGGGAAAGGATCTTTACCTATCCTAAATCAGATAGGGGACTAATATCCAACATATATAAAGAACTCAAGAAGGTGGACTTCAGAAAATCAAATAACCCCATTAAAAAATGTGGCTCAGAACTGAACAACGAATTCTCACCTGAGGAATACCGAATGGCAGAGAAGCACCTGAAAAAATGTTCAACATCCTTAATCATCAGGGAAATGCAAATCAACACAACCCTGAGATTCCACCTCACACCAGTCAGAATGGCTAAGATCAAAAATTCAGGTGACAGCAGATGCTGCCGTGTATGTGGAAAAGAGGAACGCTCCTCCACTGTTGGTGGGATTGCAAGCTTGTACAACCACTCTGGAAATCAGTCTGGCGGTTCCTCAGAAAATTGGACATAGTACTACCGGAGGATCCAGCAATACCTCTCCTGGGCATATATCCAGAAGATGCCCCAACTGGTATGAAGGACACATGCTCCACTATGTTCATAGCAGCCTTATTTATAATAGCCAGAAGCTGGAAAGGACCCAGATGCCCCTCAACAGAGGAATGGATACAGAAAATGTGGTACATCTACACAATGGAGTACTACTCAGCTATTAAAAAGAATGAATTTATGAAATTCCTAGCCAAATGAATGGATCTGGAGGGCATCATCCTGAGTGAGGTAACACATTCACAAAGGAACTCACACAATATGTACTCACTGATAAGTGGATATTAGCCCCAAACCTAGGATACCCAAGATATAAGATACAATTTGCTAAACACATGAAATTCAAGAAGAATGAAGACTGAAGTGTGGACACTATGCCCCTCCTTAGAAGTGGGAACAAAACACCCATGGAAGGAGTTACAGAGACAAAGTTTGGAGCTGAGATGAAAAGATGGAACATGTAGAGACTGCCATATCCAGGGATCCACCCCATAATCAGCATCCAAACGCTGACACCATTGCATACACATGCAAGATTTTTTTGAAAGGACCCAGATGTAGCTGTCTCTTGTGAGACTATGCCGGGGCCTAGCAAACACAGAAGTGGATGCTCACAGTCAGCTAATGGATGGATCACAGGGCTCTCAATGGAGGAGCTAGAGAAAGAACCCAAGGAGCTAAAGGGATCTGCAACCCTATAGGTGGAACAACATTATGAACTAACCAGTACCCTGGAGCTCTTGACTCTAGCTGCATATGTATCAAAAGATGGCCTAGTCGGCCATCACTGGAAAGAGAAGCCCATTGGACACGCAAACTTTATATGCCCCAGTACAGCGGAACGCCAAGGCCAAAAAGGGGGAGTGGGTGGGTAGGGGAGTGGGGTGGGTGGGTATGGGGGACTTTTGGTATAGCATTGGAAATGTAAATGAGCTAAATACCTAATAAAAAATGGAAAAAAAAAGAAGGAGCAATTTGCAAATTCATCTGGAATAACAAAAAACCTAGGATAGCAAAAACTCTTCTCACGGATAAAAGAACCACTAGTGGAATCACCATGCCTGACCTAAAGCTTTACTACAGAGCAATTGTGATAAAAACTGCATGGTACTGGTATAGAGACAGACAAGTAGACCAATGGAATAGAATTGAAAACCCAGAAATGAACCCACACACCTATGGTCACTTGATCCTCGACAAGGGAGCTAAAACCTTCCAGTGGAAGAAAGACAGCATTTTCAACAATTGGTGCTGGCACAACTGGTTGTTATCGTGTAGAAGAATGCGAATCGATCCATACTTATCTCCTTGTACTAAGGTCAAATCTAAGTGGATCAAGGAACTTCACATAAAACCAGAGACACTGAAACTTATAGAGGAGAAAGTGGGGAAAAGCCTTGAAGATATGGGAACAGGGGAAAAATTCCTGAACAGAACAGCAATGGCTTGTGCTGTAAGATCAAGAATTGACAAATGGGACCTCATGAAACTCCAAAGTTTCTGTAAGGAAAAAGACACCGTCAATAAGACAAAAAGACCATCAACAGATTGGGAAAGGATCTTTACCTATCCTAAATCAGATAGGGGACTAATATCCAACATATATAAAGAACTCAAGAAGGTGGACTTCAGAAAATCAAATAACCCCATTAAAAAATGTGGCTCAGAACTGAACAACGAATTCTCACCTGAGGAATACCGAATGGCAGAGAAGCACCTGAAAAAATGTTCAACATCCTTAATCATCAGGGAAATGCAAATCAACACAACCCTGAGATTCCACCTCACACCAGTCAGAATGGCTAAGATCAAAAATTCAGGTGACAGCAGATGCTGCCGTGTATGTGGAGAAAGAGGAACACTCCTCCATTGTTGGTGGGATTGCAGGCTTGTAAAACCACTCTGGAAATCAGTCTGGCGGTTCCTCAGAAAATTGGACATAGTAATACCGGAGGATCCAGCAATACCTCTCCTGGGCATATATCCAGAAGATGCCCCAACTGGTATGAAGGACACATGCTCCACTATGTTCATAGCAGCCTTATTTATAATAGCCAGAAGCTGGAAAGGACCCAGATGCCCCTCAACAGAGGAATGGATACAGAAAATGTGGTACATCTACACAATGGAGTACTACTCAGCTATTAAAAAGAATGAATTTATGAAATTCCTAGCCAAATGAATGGATCTGGAGGGCATCATCCTGAGTGAGGTAACACATTCACAAAGGAACTCACACAATATGTACTCACTGATAAGTGGATATTAGCCCCAAACCTAGGATACCCAAGATATAAGATACAATTTGCTAAACACATGAAATTCAAGAAGAATGAAGACTGAAGTGTGGACACTATGCCCCTCCTTAGAAGTGGGAACAAAACACCCATGGAAGGAGTTACAGAGACAAAGTTTGGAGCTGAGATGAAAAGATGGAACATGTAGAGACTGCCATATCCAGGGATCCACCCCATAATCAGCATCCAAACGCTGACACCATTGCATACACTTGCAAGATTTTTTTGAAAGGACCCAGATATAGCTGTCTCTTGTGAGACTATGCCGGGGCCTAGCAAACACAGAAGTGGATGCTCACAGTCAGCTAATGGATGGATCACAGGGCTCCCAATGGAGGAGCTAGAGAAAGAACCCAAGGAGCTAAAGGGATCTGCAACCCTATAGGTGGAACAACATTATGAACTAACCAGTACCCTGGAGTTCTTGACTCTAGCTGCATATGTATCAAAAGATGGCCTAGTCGGCCATCACTGGAAAGAGAAGCCCATTGGACACGCAAACTTTATATGCCCCAGTACAGCGGAACGCCAAGGCCAAAAAGGGGGAGTGGGTGGGTAGGGGAGTGGGGTGGGTGGGTATGGGGGACTTTTGGTATAGCATTGGAAATGTAAATGAGCTAAATACCTAATAAAAAATGGAAAAAAAAAGAAGGAGCAATTTGCAAATTCATCTGGAATAACAAAAAACCTAGGATAGCAAAAACTCTTCTCAACGATAAAAGAACCTCTAGTGGAATCACCATGCCTGACCTAAAGCTTTACTACAGAGCAATTGTGATAAAAACTGCATGGTACTGGTATAGAGACAGACAAGTAGACCAATGGAATAGAATTGAAAACCCAGAAATGAACCCACACACCTATGGTCACTTGATCCTCGACAAGGGAGCTAATACCTTCCAGTGGAAGAAAGACAGCATTTTCAACAATTGGTGCTGGCACAACTGGTTGTTATCGTGTAGAAGAATGCGAATCGATCCATACTTATCTCCTTGTACTAAGGTCAAAACTAAGTGGATCAAGGAACTTCACATAAAACCAGAGACACTGAAACTTATAGAGGAGAAAGTGGGGAAAAGCCTTGAAGATATGGGAACAGGGGAAAAATTCCTGAACAGAACAGCAATGGCTTGTGCTGTAAGATCAAGAATTGACAAATGGGACCTCATGAAACTCCAAAGTTTCTGCAAGGCAAAAGACACCGTCAATAAGACAAAAAGACCACCAACAGATTGGGAAAGGATCTTTACCTATCCTAAATCAGATAGGGGACTAATATCCAACATATATAAAGAACTCAAGAAGGTGGACTTCAGAAAATCAAATAACCCCATTAAAAAATGGGGCTCAGAACTGAACAAAGAATTCTCACCTGAGGAATACCGAATGGCAGAGAAGCACCTGAAAAAATGTTCAACATCCTTAATCATCAGGGAAATGCAAATCAACACAACCCTGAGATTCCACCTCACACCAGTCAGAATGGCTAAGATCAAAAATTCAGGTGACAGCAGATGCTGGCGTGTATGTGGAGAAAGAGGAACACTCCTCCACTGTTGGTGGGATTGCAAGCTTGTACAACCACTCTGGAAATCAGTCTGGCGGTTCCTCAGAAAATTGGACATAGTACTACCGGAGGATCCAGCAATACCTCTCCTGGGCATATATCCAGAAGATGCACCAACCGATAAGAAGGACACATGCTCCACTATGTTCATAGCAGCCTTATTTATAATAGCCAGAAGCTGGAAAGAACCCAGATGTCCCTCAACAGAAGAATGGATACAGAAAATGTGGTACATCTACACAATGGAGTACTACTCAGCTATTAAAAAGAATGAATTTATGAAATTCCTAGCCAAATGGATGGACCTGGAAGGCATCATCCTGAGTGATGTAACACATTCACAAAGGAACTCACACAATATGTACTCACTGATAAGTGGATATTAGCCCAAAAAGTAGGATACCCAAGATATAAGATACAATTTGCTAAACACATGAAACTCAAGAAAAATGAAGACTGAAGTGTGGACACTATGCCCCTCCTTAGAAGTGGGAACAAAAGACCCATGGAAGGAATTACAGAGACAAAGTTTGGAGCTGAGACCAAAGGATGGACCCTGTAGAGACTGCCATATCCAGGGATCCACCCCATAATCAGCATCCAAACGCTGACACCATTGCATACACTAGCAAGATTTTTTTGAAAGGACCCAGATGTAGCTGTCTCTTGTGAGACTATGCTGGGGCCTAGCAAACACAGAAGTGGATGCTCACAATCAGCTGATGGATGGATCACAGGGCTCCCAATGGAGGAGCTAGAGAAAGTACCTAAGGAGCTAAAGGGATCTGCAACCCTATAGGTGGAACAACATTATGAACTAACCAGTACCCTGGAGCTCTTGACTAGCTGCATATGTATCAAAAGATGGCCTAGTCGGCCATCACTGGAAAGAGAAGCCCATTGGACACGCAAACTTTATATGCCCAAGTACAGGGGAACGCCAGGGCCAAAAAGGGGGAGTGGGTGGGTATCCGAGTGGCGGCGGGTTGTTATGGGGGACTTTTGGTATAGCACTGGAAATGTAAATGAGCTAAATACCTAATAAAAAGTGGAAAAAAATAAATTTAGTTACTAACATCCTGACTGAAGCTTCTTCTTTCTTCCCAGTTGTTACCCTACCCGCTTAATCTGTCAACCAACCAGAGCTCCCAGGGACTAAACCACCAACCAAAGAGTACACCATTCACAGGAGGAAAAATGTAGGCAAAGTCTGGATCAGAGACTGAAGGAAAGGGCATTCAGACACTGCTCCACCTGGGAATCTACCCCATATATGGTCACCAAACAAAGATACTATTATGGACGCCAAGAAGTGCTTGTTGACAGGAGCCCGATATAGCTGTCTCCTGAGAGGCTCTGCCAGAGCCTGAAATATACAGTGGTGAATGGTTACCACCCATCATTGGACTGGATCAATTAGAGAAAGGACTGAAGTAGGTGAAGGGGTTTGCAACCCCATAGAAGAATACCCAGGTCAACCAACCAGAGCTCCCAGGGACTAAACCACCAACCAAAGAGTACACATAGAGGCACCCATGACTCCAGCTGCACATGCAGCAGATGATGGCCTTGTCTTGCATCATTTGGACGGGAGGCCCTTCTTCCTGTGAAGGCTTGATGCCTCAGTGTATGGAAATGCCAGGATAGGGAGGCTGGAGTGGGTATTTGGGTGGGGAAGCATCCTCATAGAAGCAGGGGGAAGAGGGATGGAATAGGGGGTTTCTGGAGGGTAAACCTGGCAAGGGGATAATATTTGAAATGTAAATAAGGAAAATATCCAATAAAAGAAAAGAAAAGGGGAAAAAAGAAAAAAATTGAATATTTCTTATTTTTTAAAATAGCAGTTTTTCCTTTATCTTTTGTCAAAGGTCAATAGTGAGTAATATTTTTTTCAGTAAGTTAGTTATACTTTTAGACATAAATTTTTACTGAAGTTATCCATTTGATGCTGGACTCTATAGAAATAAATTGATGCCCAATTTAACTAAATACCAATGGACATGGAATAATATAAGAAATCCTAAAAAGAATCCAAACTTTCAGCAAAACTGGTGATATTCATATCTATTTTTAGTTCATGCAAGCCTAAGTCTGGAGTTCAAAATGCTGTGCGATAAGGGACCATTTTTCCAGAAAATACTGCATATGTGTGGTACAGCTACTGCAGTGACCACTTTCTGTCTTTAGCAGTAAAACAAATCTGGAATGATCAATAAAATCATTTGTGGTGACTTAAAACTTTACAATGTAAACATCAAGTGGGCAAAGCTTTATTGCTCTATTTCGGCATCATTTTTTTCTACTTCATTGGTATACTTGTCTATTTCCTGTGAGTACTATATCACTGCAGTTCTATAGTAAAATTTGATGTGTAATATTGATACCATGAACAGTATTTTTACTCCTTAAGAATTCTTTGACTAGTCTTGGTCCATTATGGTCCAATATGATGTCCTCTCTATAAATATGCTATCAGAAGTTAGACATATAGCATTAACTCTGCAAATTAAATTTAGTAGTAGTGGTATTTTGTTCCTTGACTTCTGTTTTGTGTTCATCTTCTGGTCTGAGTGACCTGTAGTTGAATTGAAGGTTTCCACCCAATTTGTTGTCTGGACTTCTACAGAAAAAGTTGGCCTCTGGTTGAGCAGGACATTTCTGTTCAAGTTAGTAGGTTGGAGAAGATGAGAAGGGTGAGAGGCATGATTTCAGTTTGAGTTGATAGGCATTGAGAAAGAGAGGGCCATCTGCAGCCAAGTGATAGCCTACCTGGAGTTCTGGTGACTGGTGTCCTACTGAATGTTTTGATGAAAAAATTCATTGTAATCTTCGCATAACAACTGCCTGAACCCTAAGCCATTACATGGTTGACTAGGCAATTGATAATTACCATAATGTTATATAAATAAGCTTCAGAACCATTTGAAAGTGAGTTTGCCTAAATAAAAACATTAAAATACAGAGATAATATCAGTGTGAATGAGGTTTACACTATGTAGATTAAAGGTATATGTTTGCTAGTGTTTGTCTTTTCTTTCCTATTTCCAGTTCTCAAAAGCTTATGGCCCCATGTTCACTCTGTATTTGGGCTCACAGCCCATTGCTGTATTACATGGGTATGAAGCAGTAAAGGAAGCTCTGATTGATCATGGAGAGGAGTTTTCTGGTAGAAGAAACATTCCAATGGCAGAAAAGATTAATAACAGCCTTGGTAAGTAAGTGTATATATTCATGTCCAGGTTACACAGTATTTACTGTGAGATATAAGATTGAAATAAAGGGATGGGCTTCCTTCTTAGGTACAGTGAGACCTCTCTATGGTTTCCATCTCACTTGTTCCTAGCATCTATTTCTAGTACCTTCTCATTTCTTTAGGGGTGATTTTTAGCAATGGAAACAGATGGAAAGAGATTAGACACTTCACACTCACGATCCTGCGGAATTTGGGCATGGGGAAAAGGAACATTGAGGACCGTGTTCAAGAGGAAGCACAGTGTCTTGTGGAAGAACTAAGGAAAACCAATGGTAAATATCAATTTATACACTTGCATCTAAGTTTAGATATGTGTGCTCAAGTCATGTTGGTAATGTTCTATCTAAAACATTTTCATTGTTTTTAATCAGAAATAATAATATATGTTTCAGGTTAACTTTCTGCTGAGTTGTAGAACTTTGAGTTCTCATTAGCACAAATGTAGTTTCCTCATTGTGGATCATTTCACCAGAGAGTAAATGTTACTGATAGAGATGACACTTGATATTTGTTTTCATTTTCTTGGTTACATAGGTTTGCCCACATTGCTCGTGCTCTCCAGAGAGTCCTCTAGGCCCATGTTTAGGCTCTGTGTATTCATGATGTGATTAATTTTTTTCCATTTCACAGCAGAAGATTCTAGTAGTTATTGTGTATGCTATAGCATATCAAAAATTTATTGTTAATTATTTAAAAATCATTACAATTTTGAGAATCTCTCATGTGCTTTGATAATTATTACCTTCCTATCTACCCAACTTTATGTTCATCGATTCTAGTGTGTGCCTGACATAAGTGATACTTTGGACAAATTTTATTAGTGTTTTCAGAGTTTTATAGTTGATTTTAAAATATTTAAATGGAAATAAAATTATATAATTATCCCCATTTCCACCATCCATTCCTTCTCATCTCTTGTCCTCATTACATGTCTCCCATTTTCCTCTTCTTCCTCCTCCTTTTCTTCCTTGTCCTCCTCCTCCTCATCATCACCATCAATATCATCACCACTATTTGTATTATTATTATGTACATGCATGTGCATCCATAAAGACTGCCTCATGAGTGTATCATTCTTGTTAAATGCAGTTTATATGATTTCATGGCTGACCATTCTCCAATTACAAAACCAATTAGTAGGCTCATCATTTGTAGAGAATAATTGTTCTTACCCCAGCAGTCATATGTAGCTCCCTCACTAAGGGTAGGCCTCTGAAATTTTTCTTTTTCCACATTAACACATCTACTGATTTGGTCATTTTTTCCCATCTTCTTTGTAGCCATTTCTCAGAGAGATTTTTATAGTAGATCGCTTGATATTTTAGTTCTTACAATGTTTTTGCCTCTTCTTCTGCATGTTCCTTGAGCTATACATGCAGAAGTTTTGATTTAGAAGTTCTGATTGTGGGGGTATCTATCTGGTACCCCCACAATATGTTGGTATTTTCACTGTATCCAATTATGGCTTTCTGTGATGGTCTTTCATTTGCTGTAAAAAGGGACCTCATTTTTAAGGGTATTTTATTTATTTTTATTTTTATTATTATCTTTAATGTCTTTACAGTCTCATCATTATGCCCCTCCTGGTCTAACTTCTGGCAGTTTTCCATTCCATTCTTGACCCGTCCAGCAGGTCCAGTTATTCGTGGGTCTCGAGGGGACTCCTGAAACCAAATGGAGGGGGGTGAGAGAGAAACAGAAGCCAAGCACAGAAAAGACACGGAGTCAATCTGAATCTTGTCAAGGCCTCATATTCAGCAAAACTTGTATTTTTTATACAAAAAGATCAATGGGGAAATAATCCTTACGCAGAAGTGCAGGAGAAGGGGCAGTGGTAATTTTCCTGGGTGACTACAAGGGGAGGTGTGATATCTAAAAGTACATCTGTGGTTATGACATATGCTGTTTGCATCAGTCAGGTCTGGAGTCATCTTGCGGTAATTCTGAAACAGTCCATTGGTGACCTTCATCTGGACTTAGTCAGCTTGGGGAGGGGGTCCAACTGGAACAGTCCGTTGGTGACCTTTGTCTGGACTTAGTCAGCTTGGGAAGGAGGTCCAGCTTTATGTCTTAGACTTGGTGGTCATCTTTTTCACTTGGATTATTATAAAGAATTTAGTTTTGGCTCCCAACACATTCTTCCTCCTCAGTCTCCAAGAGGATTTCCCACCCCCCTCACCTCCACATCCAGCCAGGCATTCACACATCTTGGGGCCTCATGTCTCTCCAGGCATAGGTGCTTCTTCTCTCACTGAGCTCATATTAGGCAGTCCTCTGCTGTATACATGTTGGGGGCCTTGGATCAGAAATTATATGCTACCTTCCTGTGGCTCAGTTCATGAGAGATCTTGGGGTCCAGGATTGTTATGACTGCTGGTCTTCCTATGGGATTGCCCTCCTCACTTCTTCCACCCTGACCCTAATTCAACCACAAAGGTCCCTAACTTAAAACTATTGGTTGGGTGTAATTATCTGCTTCTGTTTCAGTGAGCTGCTTTTTGGACCTCTTGGAGGCCAGCCATTCTATACTTCTGTCTGTAAGTCTATCATAGGATCAGTAATAGTGTCAGGCCTTGGAGCCTCCTCTTGAGATGGGTCCAAATTTGGGCTTGTCACTGGACCTCCTTTCTGTCTGTCTCTTCTCCATTTTTATCTCTTCAGTTCTTTTAGACAGGAACAATTCTGTGTCAGAGTTTTGACTGTCAGATGATGACCCCATTTTTCCTCTTGATACCCCGTCTTTCTACTGGAGGTGGATTCTATAAGTTTTCTTTCCACACTGTTGGGCATTTCATCTAAGGTTTCTCCCTTAGAGTCTTGAGGTTATCTCTCCTTCCAGGTCTCTAGTATATTCTAGAGGGTTACCACGCTTCCCATCTTCCAAATTTGTGTATTTCTATTAATTCTGCTGGCCCTCGGGGCTTAACTCCTTATTTTTCCAACACCTGACCATGTTTCCCTTTTCACATTCCCATCCTTCTCCCCTCTACCACCCAATTGCCTTCCCCCTCCTGCCCTCTGCTTTTGTTTCTATCCCAAGTGGGATGGAGGCATCCTCAATTGGGTCCTTTGGCTCATTAACCTTCTGTGGATTATGCTCTGGATATTCTGTACTTTTTAACCTAATATCTACTTTCAGTGAGCACATACCATGCATGTCTTTTGGGGGTGGATTGCCTCACTTAGGCTGATATTTTCTAGTTCTATACATTTGCCTGTAAGACTTCCCATTCTGAATAACCGAATAATATTCCATTTTGTAAATGAACCACAATTTCTGTACCCATTCTTATGTTGTGGGACATCTGGATTGTTTCCAGCTTCTAGCTATCACAAATAATGCTTATATGAACATAGTGGAGTATGTGCCCTCATGGCACAGTGGGACATCTTTTTGGTATATGCTTAGGAGTGGACCAGCTTGCGCTTCAGGTAAATCTATTTTTTTATAATTAGGTAGGGTTTTATTTATTTATTTATTTATTTATTTATTTACTTATTTACTTATTTATTTATTTATTGCTGTGAAGAAACACCATGACCATAGCAACTTTTATGAAAGAAAATATTTAGTTAGGGCTGCCTTATGGTTTTCTTTTTCTTTTTCTTATTATTATTATTAGGCATTTTTTGTCATTTACATTTCCAATGCAATCCCAAAAGTTTCCCGTACCCTTCCCCCCAACTCCCCTACCCATCCACTCCTACTTCTTGGCCCTGGCATTCCCCTGTACTGAGGCATATAAAGTTTGCAAGACCAATGTGCCTCTCTTTCCACTGATATCCGATTCAGCCAACTTCTGATACATACGCAGCTAGAGACACGAGCACCGGGAGATACTGGTTAATTCATATCGTTGTTCCACCTATAGGGTTACAGACCCCTTTAGCTCCCAGGAACTTTCTTTAGCTCTTCCATTGGGGGACCTGTGATCCATCCAATAGCTGACTGTGAGTATCCATTTCTGTGTTTGCTAGGCCCCAGCATAGCCTCACAAGAGACAGCTATATCTGGGTTCTTTCAGCAAAATCTTGCTAGTGTATGCAATGGTGTCAGCGTTTGGAGTCTGATTATGGGATGGATCCATGGGTATGGCAGTCTCTAGATGGTCCATCCCTTCATCTCAGCCCCAAACTTTATTTCTATAAATCCTTCCATGGGTGTTTTGTTCCCAATTCTAAGAAGGGACAAAGTGTCCACACTTTGGTCTTCGTTCTTCTTGAGTTTCATGTGTTTTGCAAATTGTATCTTATTTTTTTCATATTTTTATTAGGTATTTTCTTCATTTATATTTACAATGCCATCCCAAAAGTCCCCCCATGCCCTCCCTCCCCCACGAACCTCACCCCCCAATCCCACTTCTTGTCCCTGGCGCTCCCCTGTACTGAGGCATATAAAGTTTGCAAGACCAATGGGCCTCTCTTTCCAATGATGGCCGACTAGGCCATCTTCTGATACATATGCAGCTAGATTCAAGAGCTCCGTGGTACTGGTTAGTTCATAATGTTGTTGCACCTATAGGGTGGCAGAACCCTTTAGATCCTTGGATATGTTCTCTAGCTCCTCCTGTGATCCATCCAATAGCTGACTGTGAGCACATCCACTTATGTGTTTGCTAGGCCCCGGCATAGTCTCACAAGACACAGGTATATCAGGGTCCTTTCAGCACAATCTTGCTAGTGTATGCAATGGTGTCAGTGTTTGGAGGCTGATTATGGAATGGATCCTTGGGTATGGAAGTCTCTAGATGGTCCATCCTTTTGTCTCAGCTCCAAACTTTGTCTCTGTAATTCCTTCCATGGGTGTTTTGTTCCCCATTCTAAGAAGGGGCAAAGTGTCCTCACTTTGGTCTTCGTTCTTCTTCAGTTTCATGTGTTTTGCAAATTGTATCTTATATCTCGGGTATACAAAGTTTCTGGGCTAATATCCACTTATCAGTGAGTACATATCATTTGAGTTCTTTTGTGATTGTGTTACCTCACTCAGGATGATGCCCTCCAGGTCCATCCATTTGCCTAGGAATTTCATAAATTCATTCTTTTTAAGAGCTGAGTAGTACTCCATTGTGTAAATGTACCACATTTTTTTTTGTATCAATTCCTCTGTTGAGGGGCATCTGGGTTCTTTCCAGCTTCTGGCTACTATAAATAAGGCTGCTATGAACATAGTGGAGCATGTGTCCTTCTTACCGGTTGGAACATTTTCTGGATATATGCCCAGGAGTGGTATTGCAGGATCCTCCAGTAGTATTATGTCCAATTTTCTGAGGAACTGCCAGACTGATTTCCAGAGTAATTGTACAAGCTTGCATTCCCAGCATCAATAGAGGAGTGTTCCTCTTTCTCCACATCCTCGCCAGCATCTGCTGTCACCTGAATTTTGATCTTAGCCATTCTGACTGGTGTGAGTTGGGATCTCAGGGTTGTTTTGATTTGCATTTCCCTGATGATTAAGGGTGCTAAACTTTTTTTCAGGTACTTCTCTGCCATTTGGTTTTCCTCAGGTGAGAATTCTTTGTTTAGCTCTGAGCCCCATTTTTAATAGGTTTATTTGATTTTCTGGAGTCCACTTTCTTGAGTTCTTTATTTATATTGGATAGTAGTCCCCTATCTGATTTAGGATAGGTAAAGATCCTTTCCCAATATGTTGGTGGTCTATTTTGTCTTGTTGATGGTGTCCTTTGCTTTGCAGAAGCTTTGCAATTTTATCAGGCCCGATTTTTTGCAATTTTATCAGGCCCCATTTGTCGATTCTTGATCTTACAGCACAAGCCATTGCTGTTCTATTCAGGAATGTTTTCCACTGTGCCCATATCTTTGAGGCTCTTCCTCACTTTCTCCTTTATAAGTTTCACTGTTTCTGGTTTTATGTGGAGTTCCTTGATCCACTTAGACTTGAGCTTTGTACAAGGAGAAAAAAATGGATCAGTTTCCATTCTTCTACATGATAACTGCCAGTTGTGCCATCACAATTTGTTGAAAATGCTGTCTTTTTTTCCACTGGATAGTATTAGCTTTCTTGTCAAAGATCGAGTGACCATAGGTGTGTGGGTTCATTTCTGTGTCTTCAATTCTGTTCCATTGGTCTACTTGTCTGTCACTATACCAGTACCATGCAGCTTTTATCACAATTGCTCTGTAGTAAAGCTTTAGGTCAGGCATGGTGATTCCACCAGAGGTTCTTTAATCCTTGAGAAGAGTTTTTGCTATTCTAGTTTTTTTTTTTTTTTTTTTTTTTTTTTTTTGTTATTCCAGATGAATTTGGTTATTGCCCTTTCCAATTTGTTGACGAATTGAGTTGGAATTTTGATGGGGATTGCATTTAATATGTAGATTGCTTTTGGCAAGATAGCCATTTTTACTATATTGATCCTGCCATTCCATGAGCATGGGAGATCTTTCCATCTTATGAGATCTTCTTTAATATCTTTTTTCAGAGTCTGGAAGTTCTTATCATATGGATCTTTCACTTCCTTTGTTAGAGTCACGCCAAGGTATTTTATATTATTTGTGAGTAGTGTGAAGGGTGTTGTTTCCCTAATTTGTGGAGAGCCGTGCCGTGAGCAATCACCATTATAAGATGGCGCTGGCTTCCACTGCACCTAACTAGTAAACAAGCCTTATGGGCAAGTGCAAGAGTGAATTCACGCCTAGTCACTGTCCATCTCGGGGCATAGTAATGGGGTGATGGGCGAGGAATGAATCAGGAGATGTCATGCCACATCAGTTGCTGAAACGTCATGCTGCGGGCTATATAAGCAGTGCCATTTTCTGGGTTCGTGGTCTTCCTCCTGAGAAGTAAGCAATAAAGCTTTTTGCCACAGAAGATTCCGGTTGTCCTGAGTGAATTCTTACCGGTGAGACAAAAGCTCGGGCAATAAGTGGCACCGAAGACCCGGGAACTACCATCACACTGGCGCAAGGGAGATCCCTCTTTCACGGGGCAGAACCAGAACTGCGGGACACATTACAGCTTTATGAGGTATGTCTGGCCTTGAACTTTCTCCAGCGTTAGAAGCCTTTCTGTTCCTTTTCACATGTCAACAAGTGGTTAAGGCAGGGCAGAGAATTCTTGACGAAATTCAAAACAGTCTATCAGAGGTAAAGCGGGGAGAGAGAGCAGGAGCAAAGAGGAAACATGGTGCACCAATTAAGCATACAGGCCTTTCCACAGGTCTTGAACCCGAGGAAAAGATCATGTCAGGGAAGAATACCTGGGGAGAGTTTGGAAGGAAGGAGAAGGAAAAAGAGAAGAAAAAAGGTCAATCAGCGGAGGTTTCTAGGAGAAGGAGCCTATACCCACCACTAGATGAGTTTAAGTGGCTAGCTCTTAGTAGCTCAGAATCAGATGAAGGACTTAGCTCCTCTGAAGAAACGGACTTGGAGGAGGAAGCAGTTCGTTATAAGGGAGAAAGGTACCAGCAAGATAAAATGCAAGCTACTCAGTCCAGAAAAAGGCAAAAAGTGGCTGGCGAAAACCAGCTTGCTGCTTGGCCTCCAGACTGTCGGCTTCAGGGTCCTAGTGCACCTCCGCCCTATGTGCAGAGGTACCATTCAGAACCTTATGTGCAGAGATACCATTCAGACTCGTTCATTGCAAAAGAGGAACAGAGGAAAATGCAACAGGCATTTACAGTTTTTAAGGGAGCCTAGGGTGGGCGTGTTCACACTTCAGTAGAGTATATATAGATTAAGGAGCTTGCAGAAGCAGTCTGCAATTATGGAGACAGCGCTAATTTCACTATAGCACAAGTCGAAAGGCTTGTGACTCATGCTATGACTCCTGGTGATTGGCAGACTGTAGTAAAAGCTGCAGCCCCCAGTATGGGAATGTATCTTGAGTGGAAAGCCTTGTGGCAGGACTCCTTCCAGATGCAGGCAAGGGCCAATGCCACCATAGAAGGGGACCAAAGAACATGGACGTTTGAATTGCTTACAGGTCAGGGACAGCATGCTGCTAACCAAACAAATTATCATTGGGGAGCGTACGCTCAGATCTCAGCTGCTGCTGTTAAGGCATGGAAGGCACTCTCTAGGAAGGGGGAGTCGAGTGGACATTTGACAAAAATCACCCAGGGTGCACAGGAGTCACTCTCAGATTTTGTGGCCAGAATGACGGAGGCAGCAGGGAGGATATTTGGTGATCCAGAGGCAGCTATGCCTTTAATTGAACAGCTGGTTTATGAACAAGCTACGCAGGAGTGCAGATCAGCAATCACACCTAGAAAGAGTTAGGGGTTACAGGACTGGTTAAAGGTTTGCCGTGAGCTTGGAGGGCCGCTTACTAATGCTGGATTTGCAGCCGCCATTCTGCAGGGGCGGAGGCGCTCAGACTCAGCGGAGCTCAAACTTTGCTTTAATTGTGGCAAACCAGGGCATTTAAAAAAGGACTGCAGAGCCCCCATAAAAAGGACAGCACCAGGATTGTGTACTAAATGTAGGAAAGGATATCATTGGGCCAAAAATGGTCGCTCAATTAGAGATATAAGAGGCAGGCTCTTGCAGCCAAGGCCTCCTCAAATGGTAGAAAATGAGAATGAAAGCATTTCAAAAAACGAGTTTCGGGCCCCCAAGTCCCAGGGCCCCAAAACATATGGGACTCTGATGGGCAACAGGTCGACACCATGGTCCGCAGGACAACAGAAGGCTCGGCTGGATTGGACCTCCGTGCCTCCACCTGATTCATGCTGATGCCTCAGCTGGGAGTGCAGCCAATTCCTACTGATTACAAGGGACCTTTGCCATCTGACAGTGTTGGCCTAATTTTGGGCTGGCTTCCTTTACATTACAAGGTCTTATTGTCCACCCTGGAGTTGTAGATCAGGATTATAAAGGGGAACTTCAGGTCCTCTGTTCTTGCCCTCAAGGTGTCTTTTCTATATCACAAGGGGATAGTTCAACTAATAATTTTGCCAGGCCTACATGGCTGTTTTCCCTCCTCTGGTATTCCTCGAGCTCCCAGAGGGATTGGTTCTACTGGAAATGATTCTGATTACTTAATAATGCCTTTAGATTGTTGTCAAATTTTACCTACTCCTCATGTATGGGTAAACCCCCGTGGCGTCAGGCCATTACAGGTCTGGCAAATGGATGCCACGCATATTTCCTCCTTTGGGAGAAATCAATATTTACATGTCTCTATTGACACCTGCTCTGGTGTAATGTTTGCCACACCTTTAACAGGTGAAAAAGCCTCTCATGTTATACAGCACTGCCTAGAAGCCTGGAGTGCTTGGGGCAAGCCCACAATCCTAAAAACGGATAATGGGCCAGCATATACTTCTGCTAAATTTCAACAATTTTGTCATCAAATGGATGTCACTCACATGACTGGCCTTCCTTATAACCCTCAAGGACAAGGCATTGTGGAACGTGCCCACCACACACTCAAGTCTTATTTTATAAAACAAAAGTGGGGAGTTGATGAGACTCTGCCCTCAGTGCCAAGAGTAGTTGTCTCCATGGGTTTCTTGTAAGCAGCAAAATGTTGGGTCCTGTTTGTGTAGCCAGTCTGTTAGTCTATGTCTTTTTATTGGGGAATTGAGTCCATTGATGTTAAGGTATAGTAAGGAAAAGTAATTGTTGCTTCCTATTATTTTTGTTGTTAGAGTTGGCATTCTGTTCTTGTGGGTCTCTTCTTTTGGGTTTGTTGCAGGATTACTTTCTTGCTTTTTCCAGGATGTGGTTTCCATCCTTGTATTTTTTTCTTTTTTTCTGTTATTATCCTTTGAAGGGCTGGATTCGTTAAATTTCGTTTTGTTGTGTAATATTTTGGTTTCTCCATCTATGGTAATCGAAAGTTTGGCTGGGTATACTAGCCTGGGCTGGCATTTGTGTTCTCTTGGTGTCTGTATAACATCTGTGCAGGATCTTCTGGCTTTCATAGCCTCTGGTGAAAATACTGGTGTAATTCTGATAGGCCTGCCTTTATATGTTACTTGACCTTTTTCCCTTACTGCTTTTAATATTCTATTTTTATTTATTGCATTTGTTGTTCTGATTATTATGTATCGGGAAGAATATCTTTCTTTCTTTTTCTTTTTTTTTATTACTAGGTATTCATTTCTTTTACATTTCCAGTGTCATCCCAAAAGTCCCCAACACCCTCCCACACCCACTCCCCCATCCACCCACTCCACCTCTTGGCCCTGGCGTTCCCCTGTACTGAGGCATATAAGATCTGCGCGACAATGGGCCTCTCTTTCCACTGATGGCCTACTAGGCCATCTTCTGATACATTTGGAGCTAGATACATGAGCTTTGTGGGGCAGGGGTACTGGTTAGTTCATATTGTTGTCCCACATATAGGGTTGCAGATCCCCCCAGCTCCCTGGGTACTTCCTCCAGCTCCTCCATTGGGGGCCCTGTCATCCATCCAATAGCTGACGGTGAGCATCCACTTCTATATTTGCTAGGCCCAGGCATAGTCTCATAAGGGACAGCTATATCAGGGTCCTTTCAGCAAAATCTTGCTAGTGTATGCAATGGTGTCAGCGTTTGGAGGCTGATTATGGGATGAATCCCTTGGCATGGCAGTCTCTTGATGGTCCAATCTTTCCTCTCAGCTCCAAATTCTGTCTCTGTAGCTCCTTCCATGGGTGCCTTGTTCCCTATTCCAAGAAGGGACAAAGTATACACACCATGGTCTTCGTTCTTCCTGAGCTTCATGTGTTTTGCAAGTTGTATCTTATATCTTGACTATTTTAAGTTTCTGGGCTAATATCCACTTATCAGTGTGTACATATCATGTGAGTTCTTTTGTAATTGAGTTACCTCACTCAGGATGATGCCCTCCAGGTCCATCCATTTGCCTAGGAATCCACACTCTCACTTGTGCAGACTAGTCTCAGTGGGATCTGGGAACCAAGATGGCTCCCTCAGCTGCTCTGGCAAAGTCCTCCTGGGCGGGGCAGACACCTTTCCTCTGGCAGGGAGGGTTGCCAGATGTCTGGTGCCCAAAACGGGGTCTGCCTCAGAAGCTCTGTGGCTCCCGAGTGTCCCAGAAACAGTTAGCTTCTGTAGTCCACACTCTTACCTGAGCAGACTAGTTTTGGTCGGATCAGGGAACCAAGATGCTATGGCAAAGCCCTCCCGCGGCAGCACGAACACCTCTCCTCTGGCAGGGAAGGTGCCCTGACCTGGCTTATGGTTTTTGAAGTTTAGTCCATTACTGTCATAGCATGGTGCAGGGCAGCATAAAGGCAGACATGATGCTGGGGAAGAAACTGAGAGTTCTACATCTTGATCTGAAGGCTGCAGAAGGAGACTAAGGTAAATCTATTTCCAATTTTCTGAGGAATTTCCAGATTGATTTCCAGAGTCATTGTACCAACTTGCTGTCCCATCAGCAATAGAGATGTGTTCTTTCTCTGCAGTCTTGCCAACATGTGCTATGGCCTGATTTTTTTTATCTCAGCAATTCTGATCAGTGTGAAGGGAATGTCAGCATCATTTTGATTTGTATTTCTCTGATCACAAAGGATGTTGAATATTTTTTTAAGTGCTTCTCAGCCATTTGAGATTCCTGTGTTGTTAATTCTCTGTTTAGCTCTATACCCCATGGTTGGATTGTGTTGTTTGGTTTTTTAGAGGTTAGCTTCTTGAGTTCTTTGTATATTTTAGATATTAGTCTTCTATTAGATGTGGCGTTAGTGAAGTTTTTTCCCCCAATTTGTAGGTTGCTGATTTGTCTTATTGACTATGTCCTTTGCTTTACAAAAACTCTAGTTGCATGATGTCCCATTTATTATTTCTTGATCTTGGAGTTCTATTCAACACATTCCCCCCTGTTCCCATACATTAAAGGCACTTTCCCACTTTTTCTTCTATACGATTCAGTGTATCTGGTCATATGTTGAGGTCTTTGATCCACTTAGACTTAAGCTTTTTGTAAAGTGACAAATAAGGATCTATTTTCATTTTTCTATATACTGACTTCCAGTTAGACCAGCTCTATTTATTGAAGATGCTTTATTTTTTTCATTGTATATTTTTGGCTTGTTTGTCAAATATCAAGTGCCCACTGGTGTTTCTATTTCTTGGTCTTTGATTCTATTCCATTGATTGGCATGTCTCTCTCTGTACCAGTACCATGACATTTTTTATTAATATTGCTCTGTTGTTTACTTATGGATCAGGGTTGTTGATTCCCCCAGAAGTTTTTTATTGTTAAGAATTGTTTTCACTATTCTGGGTTTTTTGTTTTTCCATATGAAATAGAGAATTGCTCTTTCCATATCTTTGAAGAACTGTGTTGGAATTTTGATGGGGATTTCATTGAATGCGTATATTGTTTTTGGTATGATGGCCATTTTTACTTTGTTAATTCTGCCAATTCAGAGCATGAGATATCTCTCCATTTTATGAGGTCATTTTTGATTTATTTCTTGAGAGACTTGAAGTTCTTTTCAGACATATCTTTCCCTGGCTTTGATAGAGTTACCACAATGTGTTTTACATTATTCGTGACTATTGTGAAGGGTATTGTTTTCCTATTTTCTTTCTCAACTTGCTTATCCTTTAGATAAAGGATGACTACTGCTTTGTTTGAGTTAATTTTATATCTGGCTACTTCGCTGAAGTTGTTTATCAACTGTAGAAGTTCTGTGGTAGAATTTTTTTTGGTTGGATATATGTACTATCATATCAATTACAAATAGTGACACTTCAGCTTCTTTTCCAATTTCTATTCCCTTGTTTTCCTTTTTTTGTCTTAATGCTCTGGGAAGAACTTCAAGTACTATATTGAATAGAAATTGGGAGAGTGGACATCCTTGTTTTGTCTCTGATATTAGCAGGATTGCTTTAAGTTTTTCTCCATTTAATTTGTTTTAATTTGGCTGTTGTTTTGCTGTATATTGATTTTATTATATTTAGGTATGGGGCTTGAATTCCTGATCTCTCCAATACTTTTACCATGAAAGGGTGTTGTATTTGGTCAAATGCTTTTCCAGCATCTAATGAGATGATTGTGTGATTTTTTTAAAATATAATTTCAGTGTATTTATATAGTGGGTTACCTTAATGGATTTTCATATATTCAACCAGCATTGCATTCCTGGAATGAAGCCTACTTGTTCATGATGAATGATCATTTTGATATGTTCTTGGATTCAGTTTGCTAGAACTTTATTGAGTATTTTTGCATAGATATTCATAGTGATATTGGTCTGAAGTTCTATTTCTTTGTTGGGTCTTTATGTGGTTTAGGTATCAGAGTAATTGTGTTATTATAGAACTAATTAGGTAGGGTGTTTTCCTTTTCTATTTTATAGAATAGCTTGAGGAGTGTTTGTATTAGCTATTATTTGAAGGTCTGTTAGAATTCTGCGCTAAAGCCATCTTGTCCTGGGATTTATTTGGTTGAAATTTTTAAAATGAGCTCCTCTATTTCCTTAGGGATATGGACCTGTTTAGATAGTTTTTCTGCTCTTGATTTAACTTTGGTACATGATATGTGTCTGGAAAATAATCCATTTTACCTAGATGTCCTAGATTTTTTTTGGGAGGGTTATAGGTTTTTGTATTAGAATCTGATGATTTTTTTGGCTTTCCTCGGTTTCTGTTGTTATGCCTCCCTTTTCATTTTTGAGGGTTTTTTAATGAATATTTTTGAGGTTTAGAATAAATAGTTTGGGTGGTGCTGAATCATAAACTTTACAGATGACATAATGATGAATTAGCAGGATTGCACATGGCTTACTCATGCTTAGATATGAAGAATAACATGTCATAAAATATAAATAGACATACAATCTCACTATTTCAGCATATTTTGTGGGAGAAACTTTTCTTTTTTTAAAATTTCTTTTATTAGATGTTTTCTTCATTTACATTTCAAATGTTATCCCTTTTCCTAGTTTCCTTTCTAAAAATCCCCTATACCCTTCCCCCTAACCCTTCTTCCCAACCTACCCACTCCCACTTTCTGGCCCTGGCATTCCCCTATACTTGAGCCTAGAATCTTTGCAAGACCAAGGGTCTCTCCTACCACTGATGGCCAACTACGCCATCATCTGCTACATGTGCATTTGGATACTGTCCCTGGTCCTTTGAGTTAGTTTGGGTCGGAGTTTACCCATCTTGTTGATTTCTCAAAGGACCAACTTTTGTTAATTCCTTGAATCACTCTATTTCTATCTGGTTGACGTCTGCCCTGATTTTGACTTTTTCCTGCCTTTTACTCCTCTTGGGGGTGTTTTCTAGGGTTTTTAGGTGTGCTGTTAAGTTCTTAGTGTAAGAAATCTCCAATTTCTTTATGTGGGCACTTAGTGTTATGGATTTTCCTCTTAGCACTGGTTAGGTTTTGTCCCATAAGTTTAGTATGTAGTGCTTTCATTTTTGTTGAATTTAAAATAATCTTTAATTTCTTTCTTCCTTTATTCCCTGACATAGTTATTGAGTAAAGAGTTTTTCAGTTCCCATTTGGTATACGGGTTTTCTGTTGTTTTTGTTGTTACTGAAGTCTAGCCTTAATTTCTGGTGACCTGATAGGGTTCATAGGGTTATTTGAATCTTCTTGCATCTGATGAGGCTTGTTTTGGGACTGGCTATATGGTCAGCTTTGGAAAAGGTAACATGAAGTGCTGAGAAGAGGTATATTCTTTTGTTTTAGGGTGAAATGTTTTGTAGATATCTGTTAAATCCATTTGGTTCATAAACTCTATTTGTTTCCACTGTGTCTCTGTTTAGTTTTTATTTTCCACTCTTATTGTTTGGGGTCCAATGCATGTTTTGAACTTTAGTAAAGTTTCTTTTATGAATGTGTGTACCCGTACTTATATGTTGAAAATTGAGTGTTTCTGTTGGTGAATTTTTCCTTTGATGAAGTGTCCTTCCTCATCCCCTTGATAATTTTTGGATGAAATTTTATTTTGTTGGATATTAGGATGGTAACACCTGCTTGTTTCTTGGGATTGTTTGCTTGGAATAATTTTTTTTTCCAGGCTTTAACTCCGAGGAGTATCTGTCTTTGTCATTGAGTTGTGCTTTTTGTAGGCAGCAAAATGCTTGATCCTAATTTCATATACAGTCTGTTAACTTAAGTCTTTTTACTGGGGACTTGAGTTCATTGATATTGAGAGGTACTAGAGACAGATTATTAGTTCCTGTTACTTTTTATTGTAGTAGGTGGTATTGTCTGTACGTGATCTTCTTTTGTGTGTGTGTGTGTGTGTGTGTGTGTGAGATGATGATTAATATCTTGTTTTTTGATTGATGTAGGTACCCTCCTTATTTTGGAGTTTTTCTTCTAGAATCCTCTTTAGAGCTGGATTTGTAGATAGATATTGTTTAAATTTGGATTTGTCGTAGTATATTTTGATTTCTCCATCTATGGTGATGTTTTTATGGAGAGTTTTGCAGGGTATAGTAGCCTTTATGGTCATTTTGTTCTCTTAGAGTCTGCATGACCCTGTCTAGGCTTTTCTGTCTTTTAGTGTCTCTGTTGAGAAGTCTGGTATAATTTTGATAGGTCTATCTTATACTTTATTTGGTCTTTTTCTCTGACAAGTTTTTAATATTCTTTCTTTTTTTCTGTGCATATAGTGTTGTGATTATTATATGATGACAGTATTTTGTTTTCTGGTCAAATCTACTTGGTGTTCTATTGTCTTCTTGAACATTTATTGCCACCTCTTTCTTTAAGTCGGGGAAGTTTTCTTCTCTGATTTTGTTGAAGATACTTTTGGGTCCTCTGAGGTGGGAATCTTTGCTCTCTTCTATTTCTATTATTCTTAGGTTTGTTGTTTTCAGCATGTCCTGGATTTCCTGCATATTATGGATTAGGAGTGTTTGCTTTTTTGAACTTTCTTTTGACTGTTTTGTTTGTATCTTCTAAGGTATTTTCTATCCTTTATATTCTCTCTTCTATTTCTTGTATCCCATTGTTGATTCTTATATCTCTAGTTCCTGACCTCTTTCCTAGGTTTTCCATTTTCAGGGTTGCCTCCATTTGTGTTTTCTTTATTGATTCTTCTTCCATTTTTAGTTCTTGGACCACTTTGTTCAATTCCTTCATCAGTTTGATTATGTTTTCTTCTATTTCTTTAAGGGACTGATTTGTTTAGTCTTTAAAGGCTTCTACCTGTTTTTCTGTTTTTTCCTGTTTTTTTTTGTTGTTGTTGTTGTTTTGTTTTCAGTGAGTTACTTATATCTTCCTTTAAGAACTTTATTATCTTCATGAGGTAGGAATTTAAGTCAGCATATTGGTTTTAGGGAGTATGGGTGTGTCCAGAGCTTGCTGTGATAGACGAACTGGGTTCTGATTGTGCCAGAGTATATTGGCTTCTGTTACTTATGATCTTCTGCTTGTCTCTCACCATATATCTTTCTTCGGTGTTAACTGGCCTGGATGTTTCTGTCTGTGTCTTGCATCCTTTGATTCTGGGTTGCTTAAGGTCTCCTTGGAGGCCTGTGGCCCTAGCCGTAGCAGATTCCTGGCGTGCATTCGGAATGTTTGGTCTTCAAAGACAGAGAATCTGATGGTCTTCAAAGAAACAGAGAATCTGATGGTCTACGTAGTCAGAATAGTGGGCAGAGTTCTTCAATAGCTCTTTAATAAGGGTTGATAGCTATAATTATTTTCAGAGGAATGTGATCCTTCCTCTTCTAGAATACAATCATTGCAAATAATTCCTTCACTAGATATATTACATCATGCCCAACTACCATATTAGAGTTTTTCTGGCTATGGCTTGTACACTTCTGGTTCATCCTGTCACATTTGCTGTGAGTTCATATGAACATCTGTCCTCCTATTCCCAGAACATACTATCTTCTTTTTCCTTCCTTCCCTTCCCTTCCCTTCCCTTCCCTTCCCTTCCCTTCCCTTCCCTTCCCTTCCCTTCCCTTCCCTTCCCTTCCCTTCCCTTCCCTTCCCTTCCCTTCCCTCTCTCTCTCTCTCTCTCTCTCTCTCTCTCTCTCTCTCTCTCTCTCCCCCTTTCCTTCCTCCCTCCCTTCCTTCCTTCCTTCCTTCCTTCCTTCCTTCCTTCCTTCCTTCCTTTCTTATTGGCTATTTTATTTAATTACATTTCAAAATGTTGTCCTTTCTGCCAATTTCCCCTCCAACCTTCCTGTCTCATCCTCTTCCTGCCCCCATTTCTATGAGGGACCTCCTCCCTACACTCCCACCTCACTGCCCTGGCATTCCCTTACACTGGGGCATCAAGCCCTCACAGGAACAAGTGCCTCTGACATGTTTTCTTGTAGTCATCTACCACTTTTTTATTCCCTTTTCTTTAGTGATCCTTGAATATTTCATGGAAGGGGGATATTATATATATTTAGCACTGAACATTTTCAGTCTCTTAATCTGTGATGCTTCATCTTTTGTTGCCTTTGTAGTGGTCATCATCTACTATAAGAAGAATCTTCTCTGACAGTGGTTAAGATGTGTCTTATAGGCGTGGCTTTCTTCTGGAGTATGGTTGTCGTATTATAGCCTACATTCTGTCTTAAAACCTAAGAAGTGCCAGTAACTTCTTGACAATTGGTGAAAAATTATAGCCATCTCCACTCTCTATACAGGGATTAGGCCTGGCTCAAGCTTGTGTGCATCTCATGAATATTGTCACTGTAAGTTGATAAGTGCTGCTACCTTGCTGTATCCAAGAGACACTGTTTCCTTAGAGTCATTCACCTCTGACTTCTAGATTTTTCTTCAACTCTTCCATGACATCGAAGCCTTAATTAGAAGTCATGAGATATAAGTGTCTCATTTAGTACTGAGTATACCATAGTTTCTTTTGCTCTGTGTCTTGAGTAGCTGCATTTCTCTGTGTTGTCATCTACTCCATGTAGGAATTTTTCTCATGTGGGTTGTAAGATGCATTAAGAAATGGATATCATGTAAAGCTATTTGGAATTCATTAATACTATGACACCAGTTAATATGTCTTACCAGTGAAGTTGTTATTGTAAGTCACAGAGTTTTAATTTGTGTAATCTTGATCATTACTTTTCTCCTCTGGTATCTCATGTTGCACCTTCAAGCACTATGAGAGTTATCTTATATCAAAGATTTGAGAAATATTAAATTAATAATTTAGTGATGAACCTGAAAACCTTAAAATATACCAAACAAACAATATCATAAAATATAGACTGGACAAAGCCTGCACATGTTAGCTGCATGCTTTTAATTCTATCACTAAAAAGTTATAGGTGAGTAGATCTCTGTGAGTTTGAGGCCAGCCTGGTTAACATAATAATTTACAGAAAAATCATGGCTTGTGTAGAAGTATCTTGTCTCAAAAAGCAAAACAACAGCAAAACCAAAAATAATAAAGAATAACTAATCAAAATGAAGGATGAGATAAAGTAATGAAATAAAAACAGTCAAAATGCAGAAAAGAAAATGATTATTTTCTCTTTTTTCTTCTATTATATATATATATGTATGTATACATATATATATACATATATATATATTTTTTTTTTAATTAGGTATTTTCCACATTTACATTTCCAATGCTATCCCAAAAGTCCCCCATACCCTTCCCCCCCACTCCCCTACCCACCTACTCCCACTTTTTGGCCCTAGCATTCCCCTGTACTGGGGCATATAAAGTTTGCAAGTCCAATGGGCTGACTAGGCCATATTTTGATACATATGCAGATAGAGTCAAGAGCTCAGGGGTACTGGTTAGTTCATAATGTTGTTCCACCTATAGGGTTGCAGAACCCTTTAGATCCTTTGGTACTTTCTCTAGCTCCTCCATTGGGGGCCCTGTGATCTATCCAACAGCTGACTGTGAGCACATCCACTTATGTGTTTGTTAGGCCCTGGCATAGTCTCACAAGAGACAGCTATATCTGGGTTCTTTCAGCAAAATCTTGTTAGTGTATGCAATGGTGTCAGTGTTTGGAAGCTGATTATGGGCTGGATCCCCGGATATGGCAGTCTCTAGATGGTCCATCCTTTCGTCACAACTCCAAACTTTGTCTCTGTAACTCCTTCCATGGGTGTTTTGTTCCCAATTCTAAGAAGGGGCAAAGTGTCCACACTTTGGTCTTCGTTCTTCTTCAGTTTCATGTGTTTTGCAAATTGTAACTTATATCTTGGGTATTCTAAGTTTCTGGGCTAATATCCAATTATCAGTGAGTACATTTCATGTGAGTTCTTTTGTGATAGGGTTACCTCACTCAGGATAATGCCCTCCAGGTGCAACCATTTGCTTAGGAATTTCAGAAATTCATTATTTTTAATAGCTTAGTAGTACTCCATTGTGTAAATGTACAACATTTTTTGTATCCATTCCTCTGTTGAGGGACATCTGGGTTCTTTCCAGCTTCTTGCTATTATAAATAAGGCTGCTACGAACATAGTGTGTTTCTTTCTTAGTAGTTGGAACATCTTCTGGATATATGCCCAGGAGAGGTATTGCAGGATCCTCCGGCAGTACCATGTCCAATTTTCTGAGGAACTGCCAGACTGATTTCCAGAGTGGTTGTAAAAGCTTGCAATCCCACCAACAATGGAGGAGTGTTCCTCTTTCTCCACATCCTTACCAGCATCTGCTGTCACCTGAATTTTTGATCTTAGCCATTCTGACTGGTGTGAGATGGAATCTCAGGGTTGTTTTGATTTGCATTTCCCTGATGATTAAGGTTGCTGAACAACAAGCTTATTGTGGATAGAACAAACCCACATATTAGATATCTTATACAGCAGATATTTACATCATGATTTATAAACGTAGTAAAATTGTCAGTCTTTTAAAGAAGTAATAATTCCAATACTCCTCAAACTATTCCACAAAATAGAAATAGAAGGTACTCAACCAAATTCGTCCTACGAAGCCACAATTACTCTGATACCTAAACCACATAAAGACCCAACAAAGAAAAAGAACTTTAGACCAACTTCCCTTATGAATATCAATGCAAAAATACTCATTACAATATCCATTCTATTTGACTGCTTCACTGAACACATCTTCTCAGAGTTGTAATGTTTGTTTCTGTTAGTCAACACAAAATCCTTACCTACCTAGGCTCAAGAACCCTCCTCCTAGCCACCCCCATACCTGACTGTGGTCATCTATGGCAGACTGTCACTTTCATCAAGGCCCACCATGGGAATCCTGGTGAAGTCCTTTTTCTATAGATGCACAGTGCAACTCTCCCACCATAGGCACTTCCAGCCTGCTTCTATGAAGCTAAGGACAATTACTGCTGGGACAAGCTGGAGTACCCCTTCCCTGAACTCGCCCTTGTGTTAGATGTTCTCCACCAGCTCATGAGCCACTGACTCCCAACAGTACCAGAATGTCCAAGAGTCTGAGAACCCCACAGGCCCAGTCTCTTTGCAGTCTTTGGAACCCCCAAACCAGTTATAGCTTTCCCAAATCTCAGACTGTGCTTTCCACCCTGGAGTAGTGTTTCAGCATTTCCATACAACCCAGAACAGCCCCTATGGGTGGCATCTTTGGTATATGATGTATACAATGGGTACTCTGTTCTTTTTATTGATGTTATTCTTTAATTCCTTTTTCAGTCCTCGTGCCCCTACTGGTCTACCCCCCCTCACAACCACTCCCCATCTCATACCTATTCCCTTCCTGTCTCCTAGAGAATGTCCCTAAACTCTACGTCCCTACCTCACCAGACCTCCCCACTTTTTGGGGCCTAAAGTCTCTTAAGGATTTGGTGCATATTCTCTCATTGAGGCCAGACCAGACAGTTCTTTGCTGTATATATGCCAGGGGCCTCATATCAGCTTGCGTGTACTGCCTGGTTGGAGGCTCAGTGTCTGAGAGATCTCTGGGCTCCAGGTCAGTTGAGACTGCTGGTCTTCCCATAGGGATGTCCTCTTCCTCAGCTTCTTCTAGATTTTCCCCAATTCAATCACAGGAGTCACCCATCTTCTGTCCATTGGTTTGGTGCTAGTATCTGCATCAGACTCTTTCAGCTTTTTGTTGGGCCTCTCAGATGGCCACCATGTGAGGCTCCTGCCTGGAAGCACAACACAGCAACAGCGTGCATGGCAGGGGGTACTCTGTTCTTAATGGCTAATATGTTATTAGACGCGTTCTCACGACCGGCCAGGAAGAACACCACAGACCAGAATCTTCTGCGGCAAAGCTTTATTTCTTACATCTTCAGGAGCCAGGGTGCAGGAAGCAAGAGAGCAAGAAGCAAGAGAGCAAGAAGCAAGAGAGAGAGAAGCAAGAGAGAGAGAAGCAAGAGAGAGAGAAAACGAAACCCCGTCCCTCTTAAGGAGCATTCTCCTTCGCCTCGGACGTGTCACTCCCTGATTGGCTGCAGCCCATCGGCCGAGTTGACGTCACGGGGAAGGCAGAGCACAAGTAGTCATAAGATACCCTTGGCACATGCGCAGATTATTTGTTTACCACTTAGAACACAGGATGTCAGCGCCATCTTGTAACGGCGAATGTGGGGGCGGCTCCCAACATCTCCCCCTATCCTTTTAATAAGAGCAAATAGGCCACCCATATTAATGAGAGTGGAGATAGAGGTCAAATCCCCAGTGTGTAGGTAAAGGAGCCATGTACAGGATTAGCTCTTAGGCTTACAGGCTTTTACCCAGAGCAACCCTGACCTGCTCCCGTGTCGTTTTGCCTGGGGGAAGGGAACTAGGACACTGAACCTTCTTGAAAGATGACATGTCTCCCTAGAATAGGCTCATATATGCCGCAGAGCCTTTCCATTGCAGTGCTTAGCCTTGCAACTCTCTCGGGCTGCTGAAGCACACTCACTCTATCCCGTGCAATGAGTCTAGCCTCATGGGATATAAGAGCTGAGTGGCCAGCGACCTATTGCCTAAGCATAGATAACCATATATCAGGGGGAGCTCCATGTTCTAGTCCTGCAAGCGCCTGGGCAATAACCACCTTGTCTCTCCTAGTTTAGGCCTTAAGCTTACCGACCAATCAAAGAAGCAACACTAATCCACAGCAAAGTGTATCTCCAAATAATATTAATCCCACCCATTTTTTAAAGAAAGAAAATGCTGAGGAGATCCAATTGGGTAATCCTTTGGTCAGCGACAGGTCCAAGCGCGTGGAGTTGACCTGAAGTCTCAATTCCCGAAGGATCTGTTCAAATTCAGCCATCCAATTCTGTAACATATACTGAAAAAGACTTTTTGACAAATTAGCTGCCCTAGTAAATTTAACATACTGAATGGAAATAACACACAATCCCGGAAACTTTTGTTCACATCCCTGCTGAGTTATTTGTCATAATACATTTAGTTGTATCTGGACAAGATCTATGAGTTGATTAACCAGCATGAGACCTCCCTGTATCTTGACATTAGCTGAGGCCTGTTCATCTATGACTGTAGTCACTGAGGCTGACAAAGTGTTAATGGTGTCAGTCATCTGGACCTGTCCAGACAGAGCCAAGGCTGTCTGAATTAAGGCCAAACCCAGTTCCTAGTTAGTGGTAAAAAAGCAGGAGAATACTTGAGCATTATACATCACCGTCATTGGGAGTGGAAATGTCGACATTATCCCCCAACGCTGCTCTCTCTTTATTATTGACGCCCTGGACATCACCAAGACGAGGGACATTAGTATTCCCTTGGTCAGTCTGGATTTTTCGGGTGAGTCTTTCTGGTACCCAAAATGGGTTGTCTTCATTCTGTGGGAAAACACAGATAGCTCCCCTGGATCTTATCAAAATAGGATCCGGGCCATACCATTTATTATCAAGGACATTTTTCCATTTAACCATCTCATTGGGCCTATCTGGCTCTGAACAATGACGTTCAGCCGCAGTATGGCCATGAACATCAATATTTAAAAAATTGAGTGTAAAGAGTGCCAAAGACACCGACACTCTTGGTGCTCGGGGTACAGTCTCCTCAAAAGTTCCCCTCTTCTGTTTTATAAGATAGGTTTTGAGGGTGCGATGCGCACGCTCAACAATACCCTGTCCTTGAGGGTTGTATGGAAGTCCAGTCAGGTGGGTTACGTCCATCTGACGGCAGAACTGCTGAAATTTTTGAGACGTATAAGCTGGTCCATTATCAGTCTTAAGGAGTCTGGGTTTCCCCCAAGCACTCCATGCCTCAAGTCAATGTTGAATCACATGTGAGGCTTTTTCTCCGGTTAACGGAGAAGCAAACATGATGCCAGAACATGTGTCAATGGACACATGGAGATATTGAAGTTTTCCAAAGGAAGAAACATGTGTAACATCCATTTGCCAGACCTGTAGAGGTCGAATACCACGTGGGTTAATTCCCACATGAGGAACTGGCAAGAACTCACAGCAGCTTTGACATTGAGTAACAATGTCACGGGCTTCTTTTCTTGTCAAGGAGAAACGACTGCGTAATGTTTCAGCCGTCACATGAAAATTGTTATGAAAATTTCTTGCAGCCTCTACCGGGGATGATAGGGCAGCAGCCACCACTTTAGTGGCCTTATCTGCCAAATCATTTCCCAGAGCCATGGGGCCAGGTAGGCCTGAATGGGCTCTAACATGAGTAATATAAACAGGAGATCTTCTAGATAACAAAACTAATTGTATCTGCTGAAAAATATTGGCAACTCTACTGGAAGGCTTAATCACTCCAGCCACTTCTAAAAGATTTACTGCATTTACCACATAACAGGAATCTGACACAATATTAAGGGGTTCTAAAAAGGTTTTTAAAACTTCTAAGACCACTAAACATTCTACCACTTGAGGTGAATTTTCATTATATTGTTTGGATACCACTTTACCATTAGCCACATAGGCACCTATGCCAGTTTTTGATCCATCAGTATATACCACAATCCCATTTTTAAGTGGGTTTCTTACTGTTATTTGTGGAAACACAACAGATTGATTTTGGGCAAACTGTAAGATTGGATGCTTTGGATAATGGTTATCTATTTTTCCTGAAAAGGAGGTAACTAAAACTGCCCAATCATTAGATGCGGCTGCCAAGGTTTGAACCTGTGCAGCAGTATAAGGTACAATTAAAAGATATGGACTTTGCCCAAAGTGGGTGATTGCTGCTTTTAGGCCTTTAAGGGCAAGCTGTGCAATTGCATCAGGATACCAATCTATTATTTTAGCTGGGGATACGTTTGGATGGATCCACAACAATGGCCCATTCTGCCACAAAACTGCAGTTGGCAATTGTGCTGTCTTAAAGACACACAAACTGAAAGGTTGCGAATCCTCAATACGTTGTAATTGTGCATTCTGTAAGGCCTTTTCCACTTTTTGTAAGGCCTGGTTAGCAGCTAGAGTAAGAGTCCTAGGGGAGGAGATATGAGGATCTCCTTCTAAAATACTAAACAAAGGCCTTAACTCAGCGGAAGGAATCTTTAAAAAAGGTCTGAGCCAATTAATATCTCCCAACAGCTTTTGAAAATCATTTAAGGTATGGAGGTGATCTCTTCTTATCTCTACCTTTTGGGGCACAATCTTATCTGGGGACACCACAGAGCCCAAGAATTGTCCTGTATCAGAAATTTGGACCTTTTCTGTGGCTATCTGTAAACCCCACTGACTTAAAGTTTTAAGTAGAAAAGGATATGCCTTTTGTAGCATGGTAAGGTCTTTATGGCACAGGAGGATGTCATCCATGTAAAGGAGCAAAATTAAAGAGGGGAATTGTTCCCTCACTGGCAAAAGAGCTTCTTGTACATAAAGTTGACACATAGTAGGACTATTGGACATTCCCTGTGGTAAGACCTTCCATTGATACCTCTTATCAGGTTCCATGTGATTAATAGAGGGGATGGTAAAGGCAAATCTGGGCCTATCCCTTGGACACAAAGGTATAGAAAAGAAACAATCTTTAATATCTATAATAATTAAATTCCAGCCACGTGGTAAGGCGGAAAGTACAGGGAGACCCCTCTGTACTGGGCCAAATAAGTTCATTTGCTCATTAATGGCTCTGAGGTCATGGAGCAGTCTCCACTTTCCTGACTTTTTCTTAATTACAAAAATTGGAGTATTCCAAGGTGAGGTAGATGGTTCAATATGGCCTAATTTTAATTGTTCCTCTACCAGTTGAATCACAGCTTCTAGTTTTTCAGAGGATAGGTGCCATTGAGGAACCCACACTGGGTCCCCTGTTTTCCATGGTATGGGTCGTGCTGCCCCAATGGCCGCTAAGGAAAAACCCAGACCCTGTCTGTCTTGGTTTCCATTAGGTGAGATGGGCTCTATCCTTCCCTGTTCTTGATGTCCTAACCCTTTTCCTTCTTTATAACCCATCTTTGCCATGATATTTTTTGCTTTAGTTGAATACCCTCCCGATGGGGCGTTTTCATTGGACAAAATAAGGCCCAAATGCTGCATAATATCCCTTCCCCAGAGGTTAACCGGGAGTGGGAGCACATAAGGTATGAATTTCCCTTGCTGTCCTTCAGAGGATTCCCACGTCAAGGCAATGGAGCTTATAGTGGGACATGATTGATATCCTAGGCCCTGTAATGAATGAGATGACTCTGTGGTGGGCCATGCTTTGGGCCACCAATGTGTAGAAATTATACTTTTATCTGCTCCGGTATCAAGGATGCCTTCAAACTCTTTTCCATTAATCTTAAGGCGGAGCTTAGGTCTATCATTTAAAGATACAACCAAATAGGCAGAATCATTTCCTGAGGAGCCCATTTTCTTCATCTCAGGTCCTGCAGATTTCTCCCTGGTATTATCAGGGAGGAGCAGCAGCTGAGCTATCCTATCTCCTTTACTAATAGAAAAAACGCCCTTAGGGCTTGAGCACAGGACCTGTATTTCAGGGGAATGTTGACAATCCATAACTCCAGGGTGGACTACTAAGCCCTGCAAGGTGAGTGAACCTCGGCCGAGAATAAGGCCCATGGTTCCCGGGGGCAAGGATGGTATAGGCTCCACCGGCACCGGCTGAATACTCATTTGAGGCATTAATAGGAAGTCGGAGGCGGCACGCAGGTCCACCCTTGTGGGTCTTCCTGGGTCGCCTCTCTGACTGCTTCCTGGGTCCTGACAAACCGGTTCCCATATCTTTGAGGGCCCTGGGACCGAGGGCCCGATGACCCGTTTTTTGGCACATAAGCTGATTGACTATCAGGTGGGGGAAGGACTCTGCCCTTTATATCCCTCACAGAGCGACACTGGTCAGCTCTATGATAACCCTTGCCACACTTAGAGCAAAGAGTGAGAGTCCCTCCCTGTTTATCTGGAGCTCTGCAATCTTTCTTAAAATGCCCAGGCTTTCCGCAATTAAAACATGTCCTCTGATTATTTCTGCCCATGGAGCGGTTTTGAGATTGGAAGATGGCGGCCGCTAAGCCTGCATTGGTGAGAGGTCCCCCAAGCTCTCGACAGACCCTGAGCCAGTCTTGTAAGCCTTTGTTCTTTCTTGGGGCTATGGCCGCTCGGCACTCCTTTGTGGCTTGCTCATAGATTAGCTGTTCTATCAGAGGCGCAGCTTGCTCTGACTCTCCAAAAATACGCTCTGCTGCCTCTGTCATTTTGGCCACAAAATCTGAGAAGGATTCCTGAGGTCCCTGGATTATCTTTGTTAACTGACCAGTGGTTTCACCTGCTCGAGAGAGCGCCTTCCAGGCCCTAATAGCCGTGGAAGAAATCTGGGCATAAGCTCCCCAATGGTAGTTTGTCTGATCAGCAGAATAAGCTCCCTGACCCGTTAACAAGTCAAAAGTCCAATCTCTCTGCTCTGGAGTCAAAGCAGCTGCGTTTGCTCGGGCCTGCGCTTGTGCAGCTTCGTGCCAAAGCGCTCTCCATTCCATATATTTGCCCATACTAGGGAGAGCGGCTTTTACAACCGTTTGCCAGTCGGCAGGAGTTAGTGCCATGCCAGCGAGCCTGTCTAACTGCACCAAGGTAAAATTAGCATTGGTTCCGTATTTACGAACCGACTCGGCAATTTCCTTAATTTGTAAGTATTCTACCGGAGCGTGGACACGCCCACCCTCGGCTCCTTCAAAGACCGGAAATGCCTGTTGTATTTTCCTTTGTTCCTCTCTGGGAATGAATGAGTCTGCGCACTGCCTCTCTGCGCACTGCTGACGCACTACGCAGGGCGGGGACTCCGCATAGGGCGGACCTTGAAGCCGACTGCCCTGAGGCCAATCAGCAAACTGGCCTTCGCCAGCCGCTTTTGGCTTTTTTCTTGACCAATTAGCTGGCTGGTAATGGGCTGCTTCTTCCTCCCAGTCTGTTTCCTCAGAGGAGGATTCTTCACCTGCTTCAGAGCTACTAAGAGCTGGCTCCCCGAGCCCATCCAGCGATGAGCACAGGCTCCTTTTCCTAGAGACCTCCGCTAATTGATCTTTCTTCTTTTCCCTTTTTCCTCTTTTTCTTCTAATCTCTCTCCAGGTATTCCTACCTAACCTTAACTTTTCCTCGGGTTCAAGACCCTTGGAAAGGCCTGTATACTTATTTTGTGTACCATATTTTCTCTTTGCTCCTACTCTCTCTCCCCGCTTTACTTCTGATAGCTTGTCCTGAATTTCCTCTAGAATCCTCCCTGCCTTAACCACTTGATAACATGTGAAAAGGAACAAAAGGGCTTCTAACACTAGAAAAAATTCAAGGCCAAACATAACTTGTAAAGCCATTTCCCACTTTACTTCTGATAGACTGTCTTGAATTTCCTTAGAAAGTTCAAGATCGGACTTACCTCGTAAAGCTGTACTCACTGGTACTCTCGTTCCCCAGCTGAAAAGTTCTGAATTCATACAGTTGAATCCTTCTTAACAGTCTGCTTTACGGGAACCTTTATTACCGCGACCCGCAGTTCTGGTTCTGGAATGAGGGATCTTCCTTGCGCCAGTCCCGAGTTTTTTCTCGTCCCGGAATTCGGCACCAATTGTTATTAGACGCGTTCTCACGACCGGCCAGGAAGAACACCACAGACCAGAATCTTCTGCGGCAAAGCTTTATTTCTTACATCTTCAGGAGCCAGGGTGCAGGAAGCAAGAGAGCAAGAAGCAAGAGAGCAAGAAGCAAGAGAGAGAGAAGCAAGAGAGAGAGAAGCAAGAGAGAGAGAAAACGAAACCCCGTCCCTCTTAAGGAGCATTCTCCTTCGCCTCGGACGTGTCACTCCCTGATTGGCTGCAGCCCATCGGCCGAGTTGACGTCACGGGGAAGGCAGAGCACAAGTAGTCATAAGATACCCTTGGCACATGCGCAGATTATTTGTTTACCACTTAGAACACAGGATGTCAGCGCCATCTTGTAACGGCGAATGTGGGGGCGGCTCCCAACACTAATATCCAATTATCAGTGAGTATATAACATGAATGTCCTTTTGGGTCTGGGATACCTTACTCAGTGTGGTATTTTCTAGTTTCATTCATTTGCCTGCCAAATTCATGTCCTTGGTTTGTTTTTTTTTTTTTTTTGTTTTTTTTTTGTTTTTTTTTGTTTTTTGGTTTTTTTTGTTTGTTTGTTTTTGGTTTTTTTGAGACAGGGTTTATCTGTATAGCCCTGGCTATCGTGGAGCTCACTTTGTAGACCAGGCTTGCCTCGAATTCAGAAATCCGCCTGCCTCTGCCTCCCAAGTGCTGGGATTAAAGGCGTGTGCCACCACGCCCAGCATGTCCTTGTTTTAATAACTGAATAATCAATTTTGTAAATGAACCATAGTTTCTGTATCTATGGCTTAGTGATGGACACCTGGGTTGATTCCAGTTTCTGGTTATTATGAATAAAGATGCTATGAACATAGTGGAGTTTGTGTCCTTGTTGTATGGCAGAGCATGTTTTGGGTACATGGCCAGTTGTACTATAGCAGTGAATTTAGGTAGAAATATTTCCAATTTTTTAAGAAACCACCAGATTGATTTCCAGGGTGGTTGTACAAGTTTTTAATCCCACCATTAATGGAGGAGTATTCTTCTTTCTCTACATCCTTATCAGCATGAGCTGTCACCTAAGTTTTAGATCTTAGCCATTCTGATATATGTAAGGTAGAATCTCACGGTAGTATTGATTTGCATTTTTCTGATGACTAAGAATGAGGAACATTTCTGTAAGTGCTTCTCAACCATTCAAGATTCTTCTGTTGAGAATTCTAAGTATAGCTCTGTACCACATTTTTAATTGGGTTATTCAGTTTGTTGGAATCTAACTTCTAAAGTTCTTTATATAGTTTGGCTATATATTGTCTATTAGTATTGGCTATTAGCCCTCTGTCAGATGGAGAGCTAGAGAATATTTTTTTCCTAACATGGCAGATAGAAACATGTATGACTAGGTAGACAGACAATGAAAGGGGATTGAAAAAGGGTAGATATTGATGATAAATAGGTAGGTAGGTAAGTAGATAGATAGATAGATAGATAGATAGATAGATAGATAGATAGACAGACAAATAGGTAAGAGGTGACTTGAAAAAAACAATTGGTTTGTATTTTCTTAGAACTGAGAATCCAAGGGTAAAGGCCTCAGCAAATTTACGCAAAGTATGAAGCATCTCTTCACTAGAAAAAATACAAATTTGTACAAACTGTAGCTATTTTTATTTTAAATTTACAAAGAGCCGCATTTAGTACCATAGCCATCTGTATATAGGTCATATAGAATGTGTGGATGTATGAGTTTGCTCTAACATTTATGCAGACATACCTCTGCAGTAAGCTTCCAGGTAGGAACTTAGCAATAACAGACACAGGAGCTTCCTTTAAGACTGAGACATGAAGGGATATTGAGTGGTATGAGTGGTAATGTAATAATCTTTAATGCAGTGGGAATGAAATGGTGTATCTAGAAATAAAAGAAATGTGAATCACTGGGACCATTGTTCCTGTTGAGAAAAAACAGAGGTACACAGAGCATATGTTTAGCAATAGGAAAGCAAAATGCTTGCTGTTCTAAGCTGTGAACATCATGTCAAAGGCAATTTTATGTTTAGTTGACAGACTAAGTAAAGCAAGATTTGATCTCTACCCTGCATGTGTATCCTTCCATGGAATTTGTCCTTTAAAGAATGGAGTTGCTTCTAGTTATTGCTTATATGTTTTAAATTTTCCAATGACTCTAACATAATTTATCCAAAGAACTTCAATAAAAACCTTCTTTTCATATTCTGTTTTATATATATAAATGTGGGTATGTCAATGGGTGTACATAATCAAGCACATGTGTGTGAAACAATACATGTACCTGTATATACACATATGTATATGTCAGAGGTGAAATTTGGGTATTGGTTGTTGGGAGATTGCAAGCTTGTTTTGTTGGGACAAGATAACTCTGGAACATGAGGCCACTAATCATGCTTGTCTGGGTATTGAGCAAGCACCAGGACTGTCTTGTTTCTTACCCACCAATTTTGCTATAACAAATACACAATACCATACCTGGTCTTTTAGATATATGCTAGAGATTGTATCAGCTCTTCACGTTTGGATGAAAGCATTTTAATGAATAACATATCTCCCTAGCATTTCTTCTTGCATTCTATATGCTTCTTGTGATGTGAACCAGAATGATGTGCTAGGATATTATTTTCTTACCTAAATTATAAGTCTGAGAACAGGAACACATATCAAATACAATTATTATTGAAAATATTCAAAAGAAAAAAGACTAGGAATTATCTTATAATAACTATTATTTGCCAGTGAAGTTTTATTCTAACGCAGGAATGGATAAACATAAGCATAAGGGCTCAGACAACTGTTATATAAAAGAGATAATACAAGTGCATTTGTGCTATAACTCCAGAAACCGCATGTGTTTGCTAGGTCTTCAGAAAAGGGGGTTCTGTGAGCCAGGATGGAAGATGCCTTATCCCTGATAAGGAAAGAGGTGAATAAAACCCTGGGGGGGGGATTGCAGAAGGCAACAGAGGAGGGTTCAGAATGTGTGATCTCTTTAGAGAGGAATGAAGCAGAGCTGGTAATGGGGTGGCAGAGTGATTAATCCATTCACAAATGGGATCATATCAATGTCTTTTGGGTGAACCAGAGATTTCAGTTTAAAGTTCTGTAAAATGGTGGTCAGGATTAGAAACAGCTCCATGCGGGCCAGGCCCTCTCCAGCACAAACCCGTTTTCCTAGAAAAAAAAGTCAAACCAGATTACTCTTTCTTATTCATAAATGTGTACAGCACTGTACTTGTAACTGACACAAGAGATTATGACTGAACGGTGTCATTGGATAGGTGACTAGATGGATGGATGGCTGAAAGGACAACCAAACAACTAGACAGAGATGGAACAAATTTGTTTACAAACTAACATAACATTTTAAGTATCAAATTGTTCAAAAAATGCTTTAAAATGCCAGCTGTGGTTGTTCACACCTGTAATCAAACTTCATGGGAGACCGAGGAAGCAAGATTCCGTGTTTGCTATCAAAATAACAAAACAAAGGAAAGAAACTACATATCTGAAGGCAATATAGAAACTGGAAGTGTACACTCAAAATCCATTAGTCTCATCTTGAATAGGGTGAAGCCAAGTTCCCAATGATCACTGTAGGATGCCCTGCCACAAGTACAATGTCTCCATCACCTCATAATGCTCTTGAGGTTTCTGGCATTTGTGCTGCATAGAAATATCCTCATCCAATGGTTCCTTACTGATACATGGTTTATTTTTGTAATTCTCTATTACCCACATCCTGAGGCAGCTAGGAAGTCATTTATTACAATGCTGCTCCACTTTGGGATTTTAAAATACAAAGTTTGAGAAGGATTTTAATAACATCTTCTCAATAACCCAGAGATATGGGAAATTTTCTCATTGCACTGTCTAGCAAGTTTAACAAGTAGTGTTCATACACGTCATTACCAAGTGTACTTGAGGCACTCTGGGGATGTTCTGTATTTTTTGAGACTTGTAGTTACCTAACTGAGAATAGAGGTGAGTGACACAGTAGAAGAAGTATGAATTTAAATTCTGATGCCTTCATTTCTGCAGTGATAAAGTAAAATGAAAATGAAGTTTGCTTTCTAGGATGGACACTGAGACATGGATAAGCCTGCTGCTGATTGTGTAAAAATTGCAAGACTACCAATAATTGGGAGCCATTGTGTAAGTCCCCACAGATCTTCATGTCACCAGAGCCCTGGGAATGAGTTTCCATTACCTGCTGAGAAAGTCATGAAGTAGTCACTTTTCTTAAAGTTTCCATTAGCGTCTAGAAAGTGGCCAGGGTCAAACATCTCTGGGTTGGGGAACTCCTTGCTGTCATGCAGAACTGATGTCAGTGACGTTACTACTGTTGTTCCCTAGAATAATACATAGAGAAACCAAGTTACAAAAAAACAAAAAGAAAACAAAAAACTCCATAAAACTAAACTATGCCAGGAAAATAACTTAATTCACCTCCTGCTCTATAGAAGGAGTTAACTACAAAGAATAGCAGAGACTTTTTTTTCTTTCCATTTTTTATTAGGTATTTAGCTCATTTACATTTCCAATGCTATACCAAAAGTCCCCCATACCCACCCACCCCCACTCCCCTAACCGCCCACTCCCCCTTTTTGGCCCTGGAGTTCCCCTGTTCTGGGGCATATAAAGTTTGTGTGTCCAATGGGCCTCTCTTTCCAGTGATGGCCGACTAGGCCATCTTTTGATACATATGCAGCTAGAGTCAAGAGCTCCGGGGTACTGGTTAGTTCATAATGTTGATCCACCTATAGGGTTGCAGATCCCTTTAGCTCCTTGGCTACTTTCTCTAGCTCCTCCATTGGGAGCCCTGTGATCCATCCATTAGCTGACTGTGGGCATCCACTTCTGTGTTTGCTAGGCCCCGGCATAGTATCACAAGAGACAGCTACATCTGGGTCCTTTCAAAACAATCTTGCTAGTGTATGCAATGGTGTCAGCGTTTGGATGCTGATTATGGGGTGGATCCCTGGATAAGGCAGTCTCTACATGGTCCATCCTTTCATCTCAGCTCCAAACTTTGTCTCTGTAACTCCTTCCAAGGGTGTTTTGTTCCCACTTCTAAGGAGGGGCATAGTGTCCACACTTCAGTCTTCATTTTTCTTGAGTTTCATGTGTTTAGGAAATAGTATTTTATATCTTGGGTATCCTAGGTTTTGGGCTAATATCCACTTATCAGTGAGTACATATTGTGTGAGTTCCTTTGTGAATGTGTTACCTCACTCAGGATGATGCCCTCCAGGTCCATCCATTTGCCTAGGAATTTCATAAATTCATTCTTTTTAATAGCTGAGTAGTACTCCATTGTGTAGATGTACCACATTTTCTGTATCCATTCCTCTGTTGAGGGGCATCTGGGTTCTTTCCAGCTTCTGGCTATTATAAATAAGGCTGCTATGAACATAGTGGAGCATGTGTCCTTCTTACCAGTTGGGGCATCTTCTGGATATATGCCCAGGAGAGGTATTGCTGGATCCTCCGGTAGTACTATGTCCAATTTTCTGAGGATCCGCCAGTCGGATTTCCAGAGTGGTTGTACAAGCCTGCAATCCCACCAACAATGGAGGAGTGTTCCTCTTTCTCCACATCCTCGCCAGCATCTTCTGTCACCTGAATTTTTGATCTTAGACATTCTGACTGGTGTGAGGTGGAATCTCAGGGTTGTTTTGATTTGCATTTCCCTGATGATTAAGGATGTTGAACATTTTTTCAGGTGCTTCTCTGCCATTCGATATTCCTCAGGTGAGAATTCTTTGTTCAGTTCTGAGCCCCATTTTTTAATGGGGTTATTTGATTTTCTGAAGTCCACCTTCTTGAGTTCTTTATATATGTTGGATATTAGTCCCCTATCTGATTTAGGATAGGTAAAGATCCTTTCCCAATCTGTTAGTGGTCTTTTGTCTTATTGACGGTGTCTTTTGCCTTGCAGAAACTTTGGAGTTTCATTAGGTCCCATTTGTCAATTCTCGATCTTACAGCACAAGCCATTGCTGTTCTGTTCAGGATTTTTTCCCCTGTGCCCATATCTTCAAGGCTTTTCCCCACTTTATCCTCTATAAGTTTCAGTGTCTCTGGTTTTATGTGAAGTTCTTTGATCCATTTAGATTTGACCTTAGTACAAGGAGATAAGTATGGATCGATTCGCATTCTTCTACATGATAACAACCAGTTGTGCCAGCACCAATTGTTGAAAATGCTGTCTTTCTTCCACTGGATGGTTTTAGCTCCCTTGTCGAAGATCAAGTGACCATAGGTGTGTGGGTTCATTTCTGGGTCTTCAATTCTATTCCATTGGTCTACTTGTCTGTCTCTATACCAGTACCATGCAGTTTTTACCACAATTGCTCTGTAGTAAAGCTTTAGGTAAAGCATGGTGATTCCACCAGAGGTTCTTTTATCCTTGAGAAGAGTTTTTGCTATCCTAGGTTTTTTGTTATTTCAGATGAATTTGCAAATTGCTCCTTCTAATTCGCTGAAGAATTGAGTTGGAATTTTGATGGGGATTGCATTGAACCTGTAGATTGCTTTTGGCAAGATAGCCATTTTTACAATGTTGATCCTGCCAATCCATGAGCATGGGAGATCTTTCCATCTTCTGAGATCTTCTTTAATTTCTTTCTTCAGAGACTTGAAGTTTTTATCATACAGATCTTTCACTTCCTTAGTTAGAGTCACGCCAAGATATTTTATATTATTTGTGACTATTGAGAAGGGTGTTGTTTCCCTAATTTCTTTCTCAGCCTGTTTATTCTTTGTGTAGAGAAAGGCCATTGACTTGTTTGAGTTTATTTTATATCCAGCTACTTCACCGAAGCTGTTTATCAGGTTTAGGAGTTCTCTGGTGGAATTTTTAGGGTCACTTATATATACTATCATATCATCTGCAAAAAGTGATATTTTGACTTCCTTCTTTCCAATTTGTATCCCCTTGATCTCCTTTTGTTGTCGAATTGCTCTGGCTAATACTTCAAGTACTATTTTGAAAAGGTAGGGAGAAAGTGGGCAGCCTTGTCTAGTCCCTGATTTTAGTGGGATTGCTTCCAGCTTCTCTCCATTTACTTTGATGTTGGCTCCTGGTTTGGTGTAGATTGCTTTTATCATGTTTAGGTATGGGCCTTGAATTCCTGATCTTTCCAGAACTTTTATCATGAATGGGTGTTGGATCTTGTCAAATGCTTTTTCTGCATCTAACGAGATGATCCTGTGGTTTTTGTCTTTGAGTTTGTTTATATAGTGGATTACATTGATGGATTTTCGTATATTAAACCATCCCTGCATCCCTGGAATAAAACCTACTTGGTCAGGATGGATGATTGCTTTAATGTGTTCTTGGATTCGGTTAGCGAGAATTTTATTGAGGATTTTTGCATCGATATTCATAAGAGAAATTGGTCTGAAGTTCTCTATCTTTGTTGGATCTTTCTGTGGTTTAGGTATCAGAGTAATAGTGGCTTCATAAAATGAGTTGGGTAGAGTACTTTCTACTTCTATCTTGTGAAAAAGTTTGTGCAGAACTGGAATTAGATCTTCTTTGAAGGTCTGATAGAACTCTGCACTAAACCCATCTGGTCCTGGGCTTTTTTTGGCTGGGAGACTATTTATAACTGCTTCTATTTCTTTAGGGGATATGGGACTGTTTAGAAGGTCAACTTGATACTGATTCAACTTTGGTACCTGTTATCTGTCCAGAAATTTGTCCATTTCGTCCAGGTTTTCCAGTTTTGTTGAGTATAGCCTTTTGTAGAAGGATCTGATGGTGTTTTGGATTTCTTCAGGATCTGTTGTTATGTCTCCCTTTTCAGTTCTGACTTTGTTAATTAGGATTTTGTCTCTGTGCCCTCTAGTGAGTCTAGCTAAGGGTTTATCTATCTTGTTGATTTTCTCAAAGAACCAACTCCTCGTTTGGTTAATTCTTTGAATAGTTCTTCTTGTTTCCACTTGGTTGATTTCACCCCTGAGTTTGATTATTTCCTGCCGTCTACTCCTCTTGGGTGAATTTGCTTCCTTTTTTTCTAGAGCTTTTAGATGTGTTGTCAAGCTGCTAGTATGTGCTCTCTCCCGTTTCTTCATGGAGGCACTCAGAGCTATGAGTTTCCCTCTTAGAAATGCTTTCATTGTGTCCCAAAGGTTTGGGTACGTTGTGGCTTCATTTTCATTAAACTCTAAAAAGTCTTTAATTTCTTTCTTTATTCCTTCCTTGACCAAGGTATCATTGAGAAGAGTGTTGTTCAGTTTCCACGTGAGTGTTGGCTTTCTGTTATTTTTTTTGTTATTGAAGATCAGCCTTAGTGCATGGTGATCTGATAGGATACATGGGACAATTTCAATATTTTTGAATCTGTTGAGGCCTGTTTTGTGACCTATTATGTGGTCAATTTTGGAGAAGGTACCATGAGGTGCTGAGAAGAAGGTATATCCTTTTGTTTTAGGATAAAATGTTCTGTAGATATCTGTCAGATCCATTTGTTTCATCACTTCTGTTAGTTTCAGTGTGTCCCTGTTTATTTTCTGTTTCCATGATCTGTCCATTGGTGAAAGTGGTGTGTTGAAGTCTCCCACTATTATTGTGTGAGGTGCCATGTGTGCTTTGAGCTTTACTAAAGTTTCTTTAATGAATGTGGTTGCCCTTGTATTTGGAGCATAGATATTCAGAATTGAGAGTTCCTCTTGGAGGATTTTACCTTTGATGAGAACAAAGTGCCCCTCCTTGTCTTTTTTGATGACTTTGGGTTGGAAGTCAATCTTATCAGATATTAGGATGGCTACTCCAGCTTGTTTCTTCATACCATTTGCTTGGAAAATTGTTTTCCAGCCTTTTATTCTGAGGTAGTGTCTATCTTTTTCTCTGAGATGTGTCTCCTGTAAACAGCAAAATGTTGGGTCTTGTTTGTGTAGCCAGTTTGTTAGTCTATGTCTTTTTATTGGGGAGTTGAGACCATTGATGTTAAGAGATATTAAGGAAAAGTAATTGTTGCTTCCTTTTATTTTTGTTGTTAAAGTTGGCATTCTGTTCTTGTGGCTGTCTTCTTTTAGGTTTGTTGAGGGATTACCTTCTTGTTTTTTCTAGGGCATTGTTCCTGTTCTTGTATTGGTTTTTTTCTGTTATTAACCTTTGAAGGGCTGGATTCGTGGAGAGATAATGTGTGAATTTGGTTTTGTCGTGGAATACTTTGGTTTCTCCATCTATGGTAATTGAGAGTTTGGCTGGGTATAGTAGCCTGGGCTGGAATTTGTGTTCTCTTAGTGTCTGTATAACATCTGTCCAGGCTCTTCTGGCTTTCATAGTCTCTGGTGAAAAATCTGGTGTAATTCTGATAGGCTTGCCTTTGTATGTTACTTGACCTTTTTCCCTTACTGCTTTTAGTATTCTATCTTTATTTAGTGCATTTGTTGTTCTGATTATTATGTGTCGGGAGGAATTTCTTTTCTGGTCCAGTCTCTTTGGAGTTCTGTAGGCTTCTTGTATGTTCATGGGTATCTCTTTCTTTAGATTTGGGAAGTTTTCTTCAATAATCTTGTTGAAGATGTTTGCTGGTCCTTTGAGTTGAAAATCTTCATTCTCATCCACTCCTATTATCCATAGGTTTGGTCTTCTCATTGTGTCCTGGATTTCCTGGATATTTTGAGTTAGGATCTTTTTGCATTTTCCATTTTCTTTGATTGTTGTGCCGATGTTCTCTATGGAATCTTCTGCACCTGAGATTCTCTCTTCCATCTCTTGTATTCTGTTGCTGATGCTCAAATCTATGGTTCCAGATTTCTTTCCTAGGGTTTCTATCTCCAGTGTTGCCTCACTTTGAGTTTTCTTTATTGTTTCTACTTCCCTTTTTAGGTCTAGTATGGTTTTGTTCATTTCCATCACCTGTTTGCATGTTTTCTCCTCTTTTTCTGTAAGGACTTCTACCTGTTTGATTGTGTTTTCCTGTTTTTCTTTAAGGACTTGTAACTCTTTAGCAGTGTTCTCCTGTATTTCTTTAAGTGATTTATTAAAGTCCTTCTTGATGTCCTCTACCATCATCATTAGATATGCTTTTAAATCTAGGTCTAGGTTTTCGGGTGTGTTGGGGTGTCCTGGACTGGGCGAAGTGGGAGTGCTGGGTTCTGATGATGGTGAGTGGTCTTGGTTCCTGTTAGTAGGATTCCTACGTTTACCTTTCGCCATCTGGTAATCTCTGGAGTTAGTAGTTATAGTTGACTCTGTTTAGAGATTGTTCTTCTGGTGATTCTGTTACTGTCTCTCAGCAGACCTGGGAGACAGATTCTCTCCTCTGAGTTTCAGTGCTCAGAGCACTCTCTGCTGGCAAGCTCTCTTACAGGGAAGGTGCGCAGATATCTTGTTTTTGGACCTCCTCTTGGTCGAAGAAGAAGGCCCAAAACAGGGCCTCTCTCAGAAGCTGTGTTGCTTTGGCAGTTCCCAGAGGCTGTCAGCTTCTGTGGTGCAGACTCTCACCTGTGCAGACTAAATTCCTAAGTTCCAGGGAGTCCTGGAACCAAGTTGGCGACCGCTGCTCCTGAGGCTGAGGCCGCCTCCCGAGCCAGGCGGACACCTGTCCTCTGGTCCGGACGGTGGCCGGCTGTCTGCGGCCCGCCAAGGGTGCTGCCTCAGCGGCTCTGTGCTTCTGCCCGTCCCAGAAGCTGTCCGGTTCTCTGGCGCACCCTCTAACCTGTTCAGACTAATTTCCTAAGTTCTGCTGAGTCCCAGAACCAAGTAGCAGAGACTTTTAAATGCAAAACTGTGAAGGGGGGTTGGGAAGGAGTCTGAGGCCAGTCATATTGATGTGACCGAAGTGCCTTACAGTGACATTTCACATGAGTAGTTGAATGAAAATTTCTGTTTCTCTTCTCTCTCCTTCCTACAGATTGAACTCACCATTCTCTTAACACCGGCTGTTCTAGATAATCACATCTGAATCTATACACCTCAGATTAATCAGCCTCCAACTGGAATAATTCATGAAGACTTTTAAATGTAATAAAATATTCATTAAGCACAATAAGGAATATTTGTAAAGACACATACCACTTTTTTCTCATGTACAGAATCTATCTATTGCTCCATCTATCTCTGTATTTATATGATAAGAATGTAAATAAGGTAGTATGTGCCAGAGTAGAGGTGTGATGTCATAAGTGTAATTTATACATCTATGTGAATACAAAGATACACAAATACAGAAATATATATGAATATATATGTCTGTGTGTATACATATGCATATATTTATGCAGGAAAGTAGGATGAGGAATATTTGGAAAAAGGAAAGGAAGAAATAAAAAGGGTAATAGAAAGAGAAACTAAAATGAAACTTAAAAGACAAAGTGTAAGTTGTAATACTCATGACCTGGTGGTATCTGAATCATAAAACTTCTGAAGATAAACAGAAATTTTTGGAAGCTGGTACATGCAATTTCTCTTCACCTAAAACACAAATTGACCTCATGCTATTGAAGCTTCCTAGAAATGTTCTTTTCAAAATTTTCACAAGTCTGTCACATGTATTAGAATGCAGCTTAACTAAGTATGTTTCAAATTTAAAACTAAAAACACTAGTATTAACATATATTTATTATGTGAAAATAAATTCTAGTCTCAATAGAATAGGACATATTTTATGTATAATCATTTCTTTACATGCTGAATACGATAACTCCTCTGCTACTCATCACAATCCTCATGGCCTAGGATGCCTGAAATCTACCAGGCTAAATATGGCAAAGAAAGCCATTTCCTTTTTATCCTGTTATTTCTACTAAGGACTCTATTCTAATCATATCGTGAGCCAGCAGCAATATGAGGGGTTATAAGTTAGCCTCAAACTAGGCTATGAGCACAAGGAATTTATGGGGAGATATGTCATTACTATCTTGTCCTTCATTCAATTTACCATTTAGATGGGTCTACGGCCATAATCATACACAAGTTTTGAATATTAGCTATAGACCTCATCTGTCAGAAGCAAAAGTATTATCTCAAGAATATCATTCAGGTAACAAGAGCAAACTGGTATCCTAACACTATACCAAGCCTGTCATTACAGAGCAAGTCTCATTGCCACATACCATCATCTCCACACAATGTTAATGAATGTAACTCTATCAGAATCTTTTTTCACCAACTCCTGAAAAATATGAGGCTGCCTAGGAGATAGCATAGAGCCTTTTCTGGATGAAGTTATCCCTATAAAAATTTGGCATTTTCATCTGTACATACTCAATCAGAAGTTTTACAGTGTCTTGAAAGTAAGACTAAATGCCCACAAAAATTAAATAAGTGAAAACAGAACCATATAGGGGAATATATTCATCTTAGTTTTTAAAAATTTTTATTAGGTATTTTCCTCATTTACATTTCCAATGCTATCCCAAAAGTCCCCCATACCCACCCCCCACACTCCCCTACCCACCCACTCCCCCTTTTTGGCCCTGGCGTTCCCCTGTACTGGGACGTATAAAGTTTGCAAGTCCAATGGGCCTCTCTTTCCAGTGATGGCCATCTAGGCCATCTTTTGATAAATATGCAGCTAGAGACAAGAGCTCCGGGGTACTGGTTAGTTCATAATGTTGTTCCACCTATAGGGTTGCAGATCCATAGGCAATATGTAAGAGCCATAGGCAATACGTAAGAGCCATAGGCAATATGTGGCAGAAAATATTCAGTATACATATATGCTTCAAACATACACAGTCAGTGATAAAAGATTAAATAATATATAAGGCTATTAAAATGAGTGCTGAAAACATCTTTCAAAATAATCTACAGACTCTTATGAATATAATTTATCAGCTCAAAGTAAATATCTGTATATCTTGGTCATGTTCATATAAAATGGGTTCTGGGATTGTCTTTTATTCCCTTAAATCAGACTAAAAATGTTCAACTGATCAACAAGACTGTGTATTCCTATACCACTAAATTTGATAGTGAAATGTTAAAATTATGTTCCTTCATCCAAATGAGTAATGAAATAAGCCATGCCTGTTGGAAGCAGTCTGCTCATCACTATCAACAATTCATCACACTGATAACAAAAGGATACAAAAATACCTAGAAAAGAATTGGCTCACATAACATCTTCAAATTACATATACATTTATGTTCATATCATGAGAAGCAACAAATAAGGTAAAGATAAAATTAGAATAAATGAATATTTGTTTCCATTAAACAGAAAGAATGACAAAGACAATAGAGAAATAATAACAAAAAGATATTCACCATTCAGGACATTTCTAAGAAGCTATTTATGGGCTTCATTATTGAAAAGAAACATGGCATAGAGAAAATAAAAATCCCCAATAAATGAATGAATGATATAACATTATTAAAAAGTTAAATAATTCAGGATATCAATTCTTTCCAGTTTGGAAACTTTTACTCTAACAATAATAAAAATTTCATAGAAGGCATTTGGAAAATTTACAAAACATTGAAACATTTACACATAAATTCCTAAGCTTTGCCTAACAGTATTTGGAAGGCTGAGCAAATATCAGAAGTGTCAATACAAGATATATCTGAACCAGCAGTAGATCTGCCCTCTGAACCATAAAGCGAAATAAATCACCTGTACCACAATGTATATCAGAGGACTGGAACCCAACTGTTAACCTGGGATCATCAAGAGCACAAGGGTGCAGCAGCAAGACAAGCTTACCTTGGGGATGATGTAGTTTCTGAATTTAATGTCACAGGTCACTGCATGGGGTAGGTTGTTAGGGACAAGGTTGATGAATCTCTGGACCTCATGAATCATGGCATCAGTATAGGGCATGCGGCTCCTGTCCTGCATGCAGGGGCTACGGTGTCTACCAACCACATGGTCAATCTCTTCTTGGACTTTAGCTGGTTGGTCACAGAGAAAAACAGGAAAATGGGTGGGGGGAATTGACATATTTGTTACAATGTCAGGCTATACACAACGCAATATAAGTATGCCAATAGAATTATAAATATAAATTTTATACTTACACATAAAAGTATATACATACATACACTTATACAGAAATGATGTGTTATGGATTAAATCACATTTTTTCTACATAGATACTATGATGGAATACCATATACTTATTATTTAGTAGCCATAACAGCAAATACAGTGTTTCTAATTAAAAATATCAAATAAACCAGTATAATTAGTCAACATATTTTAGTCCTTGGTTAAGGTCACTAGTGTTAGGTTTTAAAATCAAAACCTACTTCATCTGCCCTGTTGTCAAAGACCTAGCAATTGCTATATCACATCCACAGGTATACCAAGTGTATGTTTCTGATAAAAGGACCACCCAGACACTCCAGATCTCTGTCCCTCTGTCTTTATTTGTCTTCTCTCACTGTCTCTGTCCCTCTGTGCCTCTGTCTCTATCTAGACACCAGAAGGTAAACTGAGAGCAGCAGCCAATAAATGATCAGTGTTGGTAGTAACTTTATGTGAGTGGATAAATATGTCTACAAAATCTACAGTGGTTTGGGAAATAAAACTAACACACTCACATAGAATGCTTAAAGCAAGGACAATTTTCAGTTATTTATTTCTACTCTATTCATACCGTTAGAGCCCATTTTTTTTCTAGAAGGAAGAAAATTAAATCATAGCCAACTATGACTCTTTTTCAGATAAAATCATAAAAACCATTCTTCAAAAGAAATCAAATTCATTACACAAAAGAAAATTATAACAAGATATCGATTATGTATTTCTAATATGAAAATTATATCTAACTAAACAATGCTCATCTATTCGTCTTTCCAAATCCTCAAAGTACCCTCTAAGCAATAAATTTTAGTCATTGACTGTCAAAGTTTATAAAGTCAAGACTATGGTAGCATTTTTTTTTTAATCCTATGCTTGCTTGACAACCATCTGTACATACCAAGAAGCAAATTGTCTTTTTTACACTTCATTTTTGAGGTTCTAATCAACTAAGCTGGATAACCGTATTTTCTATTCTTATATTCATACTGGAATTATTTGTTCTTCCTTATAACTATTATTACCTAGTGCATACAAAAATCCTGTTACTGCATCCCTAGATCAGAAGATCAAGGAACTCAGGCCAATCTCACAGTGTTTGCTTACTTTCTCCTTAGATTACCCTAAGTCTATCCTTCCTAACTCTACAATGACATGCTTGTAATCCATGAACACTCACTGTATTTCTTTCTTTAACTTAAGCAGAGTATGCCGTTCTATCAGGAAATGGCACACTCTATTCTTAACTCCAAATTAAAACTTTCTATCAATTGTCTTAATTTCCTAACTTTTTAAAACTTTTTGATCAACTCCCCTAGCTTCCCAAATTATTTAAATCAAATTAGCCTCTTTGAAAAATTATAATCAAGTCAGAAATTCTATAAAGTCATTAATTCATCTAGACAGCATTGTCCCAAGAATTTTCATTTCCATAATGATCTATATAATAATTACCCAACAGGACAGCCATTTCACAAAGATATAGGCAGTGTGTGTGTGTGGGTCTCCTGGTGTCCATTCATGTGGAATATGGCTATGAGTATGGTATTTTCTATTAAGGTAGTAAAATCTGGAGCACTATTAACTCTTTGTCTCTAGAGGATTGACCCTATGACTTACATTCATAATTGAAAAAGGCAGCGAAGGAGTGCAGAGAGGTAAAATTCAGGAATCAAATGTTGCCAGAATACTCCTTTCATATATATTCATTGCTTATTTCCTGTAAACTGCTGATGTCCCAGGGAAAAGGCTTCTTAGACATCCTCAAATTTTTTAGATTTCAGGTTATCTGGAAGATAAGTCCTCTGAGGATGGGTGTATAGAGCAAGGTGATCATGCTGTGTACACCTTTGTTCTCTACTTAAACTTTTATTACTTTTGAACACTAGTCTTTGTGTCTTCAGATAGAGATCCATAATTTGTTTTTCTAAATGCATGTGTATTCATCACAAGTTTAGGTTTCAATATAATCTCTCCTGTTCTCTGTTTTATTTGAACCTCATTTTTAAAAATAAATTTGAGAACCTTCTAGGCTGTTTGCTGTCATCTCCTCATATATTAAAAAATATTAATTTTAATCATGTTTATGATTTTCTCATGTAGTTGATATTGGACACAGGAGTGAAGGTAAATTCCATACATGCTAAATCACTGAATCTCTTTTAAAGTACACTGTAAAAGAAAACATTATTGATAGAGTTGAAAAAATAATCATTGGTCATCAAAAGTTTAAGGAAACAGACTTATAGTATGAAAAATTACTAATCTACATTTTCTACATGAATGAAAATTATTGCTAGAGAATCTAAATATGTTGAATACTTCTCAGCCATAGTAAATTCTAGGCTTTTATCTAATGCTTCAATCAGGTAAATTTTCTTTTCTCCACCCTAAAGTTAGATTCATCAAAATAAGAACTAGAGACCATAAGATTTTAGCTAATCTACAAACCTAACTTTTAAGAATGAAAAGGTATGTATCTACAGGGTAATATATGCTGACCAAATGTGGCACAGTATTTTCTCCCCCCCAACCCCCAAGACACCTAGATACTGACCAGCATTTGATTGCTTTACCTACAGTCAGAGTCCATTTATCTCAGTCACATTGTCCATTACATTCAATAGCACAGAAGGGGAAGGACTTACACTGCCCCAAGAATGACAACACACATGACACTGGTATCATCTTTCCAGCAACTTAGAGGACCACTGTGGTTTACCAACTATGCCCTCACCTGTGACATCTGGGTACTTCATCAGGAGTAGGAGAGCATATCTCAGTGTTGTGCTTGTTGTCTCTGTTCCTGCAGCAAAGAGATTATTGATAGTGCAGACCAGATTTTCAAGTGAATATTCTGCTTGTTCGATGTGGTTTGCCTATAAGTAATTTCATAAAACCATCAGTTAAATTATTTACCAGCATATCTTATTACAATGAATCTACATTTCTACATTTGAATATTTTATAAGTTGTACAGTTATATATTTGAAGTTGAAATTGTAAAATTTAAGGAGAAACTACATAGCTTTCATCTCAAATGACTCTTCTAATTGTATAGAAATTCACCAAGTTGAATAGACTTTGAGTCCTGTTTTTCACATGATGCACTTGTTAACTTACAAAGTTACTTTGCAGTAAACATTATACAAAATTTTTGAAGTTTTATGTTGTTGTGAACAAAGATCATAGAATGTAGAGGAGAAATTAAAGTATCATTTCATAGACTATGATCCAGAGTTTTATAATTTTCAATTTTACCCTAAATTTGTACTATCCTGACTTTTCCATTGATCTGATTATCTGAATATAATTATGTATATTTTTGTACTTGTATGCTTAAACACAACTAAATGAGACATTTTATTCATTATCTCTTTTCTTGTATCAAGGTCAAATGAAGAATAATATGTGCTAGATCTGAACTTTGGATATGCAAATTCATCCATGAAAATTACTTGTTCTCTCAATATAGTGGAGAACAGTATAAGGTATGTGATTCTAATTCACTGGGGATTCTCTAATAAAGTGATTCATTTCTGAAATAAGATTCTTTGCCCCTTATTAGCCCAGAAACTTAGAATACCCAAGATATAATTCGCAAAACACCAGAAAGTCAAGTAGAAGTAAGACCAACATGTGGATACTTCATTCTTCCTCAGAATAGGGGAAAAAATACCTATGGAAGGAGTTACAAAGACAAAGTTTGGAGCTAAGACAAAAGGATGGACCATCCAGAAACTACCCCACCGGGGATCCATCCCATAATCAGCCACCAAATGAAGACACATGGCAGCAAGATTTTGCTGAAAGGACCCTGATATAGCTTTCTCGTGTGAGGCTATGCCAGTGCCTTGTAAATACAGAAGTGGATGCTCACAGTCATCTATTGGATGGAACACAGGGACCCAATGGAGGAGCTAGAGAAAGTAGCCCAAGGAGCTGAAGGGTTCTGCAACCCTATAGGTAGAACAACAATATGAACTAACCAGTTCCCCCAGAGCTTGTGTCTCTAGCTGCATATGTAGCAGAAGATGGCCTAGTTGGCCATCATTGGGAAGAGAGGCCCCTAGGTCTTGCAAATTTTATATGCCCCAGTACAGGGAAAAGCCAGGGCCAAGAAGTGGTAGTGAGTGTGTAGGGATGCAGGGGGCGGGGTAGGGTATAGGGAACTTTCAGGATAGCATTTGAAATGTAAAGAAAGAAAATATCTAATTTAAAAAGAAAGATTCTTTGCCCTTGAGTTAAATAAAGTCCATTCTTTATTTTTTTCAAAAACCTTTTCTGCATTTATTTATTTTTTAACTTTTTCCAACTTTTTATTAGACATTTTCTTAGAATACTTAATAAATAAGAATGAAGTAACCTAACCTAATCACAAAAGAACACACATGCTATGTACTCACTGATAAGTAAATATTAGCCAAAAAGCTCAGAATACCCAAGATACACCTCGCAGATCATATGAAGCTCAAGAAGAAGGTAGACCAAAATGTGGATGTTTCAGTCCCACTTAGAGGGGGCAACAAAATAATCACAGGAGATATAGAGAGGGACTGATCTTGAAGGGAGATGGTAGAGGCACAAAGGGGGACAGGATCTGGTGTGGGAGGAGATAAGGAAGATGTACAGAGAGTCAGAAAATTGAACAGAGGTGTGTAGCAGTGTGGGCATGAGGAACTGGTATTAGCCACCATAAAGTCCCAGATGGTAGGAAAGCAAGAGGATCCCAGGACCCAGTGGGGATAATATTAGCTGAAATACCCAACCAAGTGGATAGAGAACCTGTAGAAACCATATGCAGAAGTTAGTCAGGGCTCCTGGTTGAGGGACAGGGCCACACACCATCTCAAAAATATTAACCCAAAATTTTTCCTGTCTACAGGAAATACAGGGATACAAAGTAGAGTAGAGACTGAAGGAAAGGTCATCCAGAGACTGCCACAGTGTGGATGCATCCCATATGCAACCCCCAAACCCAGAAACTATTGTTGATGCCAAGAAGTGCTTGCTGACAGAAGCCTCATATAGCTGCCTCCTAAGAGGCTCTACCAGAGCCTAACCAATACAGATATGGATTCTTGCAGCCAGTCATCTGACTGAGAATGGGGACCCCAATGGAGGAGTTAGGGGAAAGACTGAGGGAGGTAAAGAGGTTTGCAACCCCATTGGAAGAACAATATCAACCAACCAGACCACCCCCCCTCCCCCACCGAGCTCCCAAGGACTAAACAACAAACCAAAGAGTAAGTACACCATGGCTCAAGCTGCAAATGTAACAGAGGTTGTCCTTATTTGGAATCAATGGGAGTGGAGGCCCTTGGTCCTGTAAAGACTTGAAGCCCCAACATAGGGAAATGCTAGGGCAGTGAGGAGGGAGTGGGTGGGTAGGTGGGGAAACACCCTCATAGAATGGGGGGCAGGGATGGGATAAGGGATTTTCAGAGGGGAAACTGGGAAAGGGGAATAACATCTGAAATGTAAATACATAAAATTACCAATATAAATTGAAATAAGATAATCCAAATGGGAAGTGATAAAGAACAATCATGTGTATGAAGAAAACTTGATTAAATATGTAGAAAAGTACATGCAATCCAGATAATAAAAGATTCAATCAAAGCTAATAAATGATTACAGTACAATTTTAGTGAAATAAATGGATCCAGTTATAACTTTACTCAGGAGAAAATAACAATGAGAAATGATACAAATTTTTAGCTGAGTCTGATGTTAGGACAAACCTCACATGATTATTAGCAGCAAGTTTCTTCCTCATTTGGGTCTATTTTGTTTATAAAACACTGGCTAAGTAACTGTAAAAAATGTACATAGAATTAGAAAAAAGAGAACCTGAGTAACTGGAAAATAAAGTACAGGTGGATATAGAGAAGCTAGGGAATAAAAAAAGGAAACATTGAGGAAAGGAAGAACAAATAGATTCACTCCCAGAGACTATGTCAGAGAAAAGAAAAGAAAAAGCACGAAGATGGTCAGAAGGGATGGGTCAAAACCCACAGTAGTTGTGGAACAAAGAATGGCTAGGAAAATGAGCATAGTTATAAACCATGTGCATGTTAATGCAGATCATCTAAAGGTTTATGGTAAAATAGAATGGCTTTCTGTGAATGATAGACATAAGGCATTTTTAAAATATAATGATGTCTCATGGAGTACACATACCCTATGTGAAAAAACCTCTAATTTTCTGGGCTATACAAAGTAGAATTATTCCCCAAGACTGAAAAGCATTGGTCACAGCTGTGCTAGACAGTGGTACTCAATTGCAATGGTTGATATGGTGAAGAGAAGCAAAGAATTTGGAACAACCCAATAGAGTATGTTAATAATATAGTGAGATCAGTAGATAACTGACAGTCATTGTGTTAATATAAAAGAACAGGTTCTACTTGAAGATGAAATCTTGGAACAATGTCAATTAGCTGCTTTAAGAGCTTGTGAAAAATGTTGAGATGCCATGAAAACTGTTTACCAAAATTATATAAGGCTCTGGAAAAGGCCTCACTGACTTTTTTTTTTTTTTATAAAGATTGATCACAACAGTAAATAAATCCATATCTGCCTTGAATCAAGACAGGTATTGATAGAGACTCTAATATTCAAAACTGTGAATTCAGAATGTAAAATAGTTATTACACTACTAAAGGCAGTGTGAGTGCCCAGGGATGAATGGATAAAAAATACAAATTATATTGGTTGTAAATTATACCACGTATTAGATAGAGGACACTGATATTAAAAGTCATGGTGCTGTAATTATGGGATATATTGACATTCTAAACAAATATTGCAAACAAGGCTTCTCTAAGGATAATAGTTCTTTTTATATATAAATCAGAAAGAATGTCTACACTTACAGGGTTCTGCATGTAATGCAGCAAAAGTTAACACTGGATTAATGAGTACAGATATGAGTACAAGAGAAATATCAAAGGAAATTTCTTGCTTTCAGAAAATGAAATGGGGGCCCTAACTCAAGATCCCACAGCAAAAAGTAGGAACTGTTTATCTATTGTCATCCAGGAAATGATAAGCTGACAGAAACAAACTCAACTAAGTATTGGAGATCTAATGCATGCTACTGCAGGAAGTGCAGCTCTAGAATTGGACACAAATAACATCTTACACTATCCCCCCAAAATTCAATGTTATAAAATATGTACTGGAGTTTTATGGTCCTTTGCCATCAAGGACAGTAGGAATGGTCTTGGGAAAGTACAGTTTCACTTCCCAATAATTTATTGTGTATCCATGATGGATAGATGAAGATTTGAAAGAAGAAATGAAAATAATGGTCTATGTTTTTTAAAAAGATATGACCCAGATATAAAACCACACACTTACAGTCACTTGAGTTTAGACAAAGATGCCAAAAATATACAATGGAAAAAAGAAAGCATCTTTAATAAATGCTGCTGGTCTAACTGGCTGCTGTCTGTAAGTAGGAGAATGAAAATAGACCCGTATTTCTCACCTTGTAAAAGCTCAAGTCTTAGTGGATCAAGGACCTCAACTTAAATGAGATATACTGAATCTAATATAAGAAAGTGCGAAAGCACCTTGAACTCATGGTCACAAGGGGAAAATTCCTAAACAGAACTCCAATGCATCATGCTCTAAGATCAAGAATTGATAAATTCGACCTCATGAAACTGGAAAGTTTCTGTAAGACAAAGGACATAGCCGATAAGAGAAATCATCCACCCACAGATTGGGAAAAAAAATCTTCACTAACCCCACATCTCATAAAGGGTTAAATCCAACATATATATAAAGAACTCAAGAAGTTAATCACCAAAAAAAATCAAACAATCTACTCCAAAAATGGGGTATAGACTAAACCAATAATTCACAACTAAGGAATCACAAATGACTGAAAAGCACCTAAAGAAATGTTTGAAGTCCTTAGTGATGAGAGAAATGCAAATCAAAATGAACCTGAGATTCCACTTTCCATCATTCAGAATGGCTAAGATCAAAATCTCAGTTGACAACACTTGTTGGAGAGGATGGGGAGAAAGAGGAACACTCCTCCATTGCTGGTGGGATTGCAAACTGGAACAATTATTTAAAAATCAGTCTGGAGGTTCTTCAGAAAATTGGAAATAGATCTGCCTGAAGACCCAGCCATACCATTCTTGGGACTATACCCAAAAGATACCCCACCATGCCACAGGGGCACCTGTTCCACTATGTATTAGCGGCCTTATTTGTGATAGCCAGAAACTAGAAACAACCTAAATGCCCCATGACAGAAGAATGAATACGAAAATGTGGCTCATTTACACAATAGAATACTACTCAGCTATTAAGAATGATATCATTCTGAGTTTTGTAGGCAAATGGATGAAACTAGAAAATATCATCCTGAGCAAGGCTAAGTCAGACCCAAAAGAACATGCATGGTATGGAGTCACTAATATTGGATATAAGCCCTCCTCCCCCCCAAAAAAAATTACAGAATAACCAAGATAGAGTCCACAGAACTTAAAAGGTCAAGAAGCTGAAATGGCCAAATGAGGATGCTTCAGTCTCACTTGGGAGAGAGAAGAAAGATATCACAAGTGAGGAGGGAGGGGGGGGGGCTGGAAGGGAAAGTGGACAGCAGGGAGGAAACAGAGGGTGGAGAGGGGAACCTGATCTGGTATTGTATGAGGGAAAAGGACTAAAGTCCTGAAGGCCTGCAGAAAGAATGTAAACAGGTAACCTCAGGAAAAAGGAGGTTGGGCTGGCCCCCTAGAATGAACCAGAGATCTGGGAGGTGAGAGGCTCCCAGGACTCATAGGGAGGGACCTTTGATGAAATGCCTGACAGTAGGGAGAGGGAAATTATAGAGCCCAATTCAAGCAGGAGGACAGGACATCAAGTGAGGGATGGGTTGCCATCCCACAGTCACACCTCTGACTCATAATTGTTCCTGTCTGAAAGAATTATAGGAATGGAAATGGAGAGGAGCCTGAGGAATAGAAGGTCTAGCAACAGGCCCAAAGCAGGATCCAGCTCAAGGTGAGGTACCAAAGTCTGACACTATTACTGAGACTATGTAGTTCTCACAAAAAAAGGATCTATCATGACTGCCCTCTGAAAGACCCAACAAGCAACTAAAAGAGTCAGATGCAGATATTTGTACCAAACCAATGGACAGAAGCAGCTGACCCCTTTAGTTGAATTAGGAGAGGCTGAAAGAAGCTTAGGAGAAGGGCAACCCTGTTGGAGGACCAGCAGTCTATATTAATCTGGACCCCAAGATCTTTCAAGTACTACACCACCAAACAGACAGCATATACCAGCTGATAGGAAGCCTCCCAACACGCATATAGTAGAGGATTTCTGGGTCTGTGTCCATTTAGAGATGATGCACTTAACACTCAAAACACTAAAGGCCACAGAGAGTTTAGAAGTCAGGTGGGTTGCGGGTGGGGGCATCCAAGTGGAGATGGGTGGAGTGGGAAGGAGGTGTGCTATGTGGAGCAGACAGAGGGTGGATGGGGTTGGGGAGCAGGGGATGGAATATGGAGTGTAAAAATGAATTAAAGATGAAATTCAATTAGAAAATAGATATGCAATTTAACATAGGTGATGAGATTGCTCAGTTGTTACTTTTTCCCTGTATCAAAGACAAATCTGCTCTAGTTGGAATAAAGGAAGAGTTTAAAGTACTAGAAAATACTTGTTCTGGCAATCAATTGTTAATGATCAGAGGCCAAAATTAAGTATGCAATTGAATGTTATCAGGAAGCAGGAGTGGGAGGGTTGGGGGGCAGGGCAGGGGAAGGGTACAGGGGACTTTCGAGATAGCATTTGAAATGTAAATGAAGAAAATGTTTAATAAAAAAGAAATAGAAGGTTTGATAGATATAGGCGTTATTGGAACTATTAATTTATAAAAACCTGGGAATTCAGAATAACTACTTCAAAGATTCTAGATACTGGAAAGTCATCTCACATAAATCAAAGTTGTGAGCAGAAGTCATATAGGAAAGCTAAGGCTTTATGTGCCTGATATAGTTGTAAACATATGAGGAACAGATTTAGTACAGCTGTGGGAAATCAGATTAAAAATTCCCTCAAGACCAAATACAATCCCTAAAATAAGAGTTAAAATGGAACATACTTCTAAGAAAAGTATTGAAAACTGTTGTGTAGAACAACCAAAGAATATGCAGGTTTACACAAACAGGATACAACAGGGATTGACCTTTCCATTGTGTAAAGGGAGGGACACTGCTAAAATTATATCAATGCTCCTACCCATAAAATGGCTGACTAACAAGTCTATGTGGGTAGAGCAGTGACCCATTAACTAAGAAAAAATTACAAGCAATTGAGCAACTGGTAAAAGAGTAGCTTGAATCTCAACATATAGAAGAGTCTACTAGCCCATGAAATTGCCCTGTATTTTTTATAAAAAAGAAATTGTGGAAATGGAGAATGGTAAGAGATTTAAACCAACAGGCCCATTACAGTCTGGAAAACCTTTACTTAAGAGTTCAAATGTGACTCAAGCCCCGGGCTACCTTGCCAGCAGAGTCTTGCCCAACACCCGCAAGGGCCCACACGGGACTCCCCACGGGACCCTAAGACCTCTGGTGAGTGGACCACAGTGCCTGCCCCAATCCAATCGCACGGAACTTGAGACTGCGGTACATAGGGAAGCAGGCTACCCGGGCCTGATCTGGGGCACAAGTCCCTTCCGCTCGACTCGAGACTCGAGCCCCGGGCTACCTTGCCAGCAGAGTCTTGCCCAACACCCGCAAGGGCCCACACGGGACTCCCCACGGGACCCTAAGACCTCTGGTGAGTGGACCACAGTGCCTGCCCCAATCCAATCGCGTGGAACTTGAGACTGCGGTACATAGGGAAGCAGGCTACCCGGGCCTGATCTGGGGCACAAGTCCCTTCCGCTCGACTCGAGACTCGAGCCCCGGGCTACCTTGCCAGCAGAGTCTTGCCCAACACCCGCAAGGGTCCACACAGGACTCCCCACGGGACCCTAAGACCTCTGGTGAGTGGATCACAGTGCCTGCCCCAATCCAATCGCACAGAACTCGAGACTGCGGTACATAGGGAAGCAGGCTACCCGGGCCTGATCTGGGGCACAAGTCCCTTGCGCTCGACTCGAGACTCGAGCCCCGGGCTACCTTGCCAGCAGAGTCTTGCCCAACACCCGCAAGGGCCCACACGGGACTCCCCACGGGACCCTAAGACCTCTGGTGAGTGGACCACAGTGCCTGCCCCAATCCAATCGCACGGAACTTGAGACTGCGGTACATAGGGAAGCAGGCTACCCGGGCCTGATCTGGAGCACAAGTCCCTTCCGCTCGACTCGAGACTCGAGCCCCGGGCTACCTTGCCAGCAGAGTCTTGCCCAACACCCGCAAGGGCCCACACGGGACTCCCCACGGGACCCTAAGACCTCTGGTGAGTGGACCACAGTGCCTGCCCCAATCCAATCGCGTGGAACTTGAGACTGCGGTACATAGGGAAGCAGGCTACCCGGGCCTGATCTGGGGCACAAGTCCCTTCCGCTCGACTCGAGACTCGAGCCCCGGGCTACCTTGCCAGCAGAGTCTTGCCCAACACCCGCAAGGGTCCACACGGGACTCCCCACGGGACCCTAAGACCTCTGGTGAGTGGATCACAGTGCCTGCCCCAATCCAATCGCGCGGAACTTGAGACTGCAGTACATAGGGAAGCAGGCTACCCGGGCCTGATCTGGGGCACAAGTCCCTTCCGCTCGACTCGAGACTCGAGCCCCGGGCTACCTTGACAGCAGAGTCTTGCCCAACACCCGCAAGGGCCCACACGGGACTCCCCACGGGACCCTAAGACCTCTGGTGAGTGGAACACAGCGCCTACCCCAATCCAATCGCGTGGAACTTGAGACTGCGGTACATAGGGAAGCAGGCTACCCGGGCTTGATCTGGGGCACAAACCCCTTCCACTCCACTCGAGCCCCGGCTACCTTGCCAGCTGAGTCGCATGACACCCGCAAGGGCCCACACAGGATTCCACACGTGATCCTAAGACCTCTAGTGAGTGGAACACAACTTCTGCCAGGAGTCTGGTTCGAACACCAGATATCTGGGTACCTGCCTTGCAAGAAGAGAGCTTGCCTGCAGAGAATACTCTGCCCACTGAAACTAAGGAGAGTGCTACCCTCCAGGTCTGCTCATAGAGGCTAACAGAGTCACCTGAAGAACAAGCTCTTAACAGTGACAACTAAAACAGCTAGCTTCAGAGATTACCAGATGGCGAAAGGCAAACGTAAGAATCCTACTAACAGAAATCAAGACCACTCACCATCATCAGAACGCAGCACTCCCACCCCACCTAGTCCTGGGCACCCCAACACAACCGAAAATCTAGACCCAGATTTAAAAACATTTCTCATGATGATGATAGAGGACATCAAGAAGGACTTTCATAAGTCACTTAAAGATTTACAGGAGAGCACTGCTAAAGAGTTACAGGCTCTTAAAGAAAAGCAGGAAAACACAGCCAAACAGGTGATGGAAATGAACAAAACCATACTAGAACTAAAAGGGGAAGTAGACACAATAAAGAAAACCCAAAGCAAGGCAACGCTGGAGATAGAAACCCTAGGAAAGAGATCTGGAACCATAGATGCGAGCATCAGCAACAGAATACAAGAAATGGAAGAGAGAATCTCAGGTGCAGAAGATTCCATAGAGAACATCGACACAACAGTCAAAGAAAATACAAAATGCAAAAGGATCCTAACTCAAAACATCCAGGTAATCCAGGACACAATGAGAAGACCAAACCTACGGATAATAGGAATTGATGAGAATGAAGATTTTCAACTTAAAGGGCCAGCTAATAACTTCAACAAAATAATAGAAGAAAACTTCCCAAACATAAAAAAAGAGATGCCCATGATCATACAAGAAGCATACAGAACTCCAAATAGACTGGACCAGAAAAGAAATTCCTCCCGACACATAATAATCAGAACAACAAATGCACTAAATAAAGATAGAATATTAAAAGCAGTAAGGGAGAAAGGTCAAGTAACATATAAAGGAAGGCCTATCAGAATTACACCAGACTTTTCACCAGAGACTATGAAAGCCAGAAGAGCCTGGACAGATGTTATACAGACACTAAGAGAACACAAATGCCAGCCCAGGCTACTATACCCGGCCAAACTCTCAATTACCATAGATGGAGAAACCAAAGTATTCCACGACAAAACCAAGTTCACACAATATCTTTCCACGAATCCAGCCCTTCAAAGGATAATAACAGAAAAGAAGCAATACAAGGACGGAAATCACGCCCTAGAACAACCAAGAAAGTAATCATTCAACAAACCAAAAAGAAGACAGCCACAAGAACAGAATGCCAACTCTAACAACAAAAATAAAAGGGAGCAACAATTACTTTTCCTTAATATCTCTTAATATCAATGGACTCAATTCCCCAATAAAAAGACATAGACTAACAGACTGGCTACACAAACAGGACCCAACATTCTGCTGCTTACAGGAAACCCATCTCAGGGAAAAAGACAGACACTACCTCAGAGTGAAAGGCTGGAAAACAATTTTCCAAGCAAATGGACTGAAGAAACAAGCTGGAGTAGCCATTTTAATATCGGATAAAATCGACTTCCAACCCAAAGTTATCAAAAAAGACAAGGAGGGACACTTCATACTCATCAAAGGTAAAATCCTCCAAGAGGAACTCTCAATTCTGAATATCTACGCACCAAATGCCAGGGCAGCCACATTCATTAGAGACACTTTAGTAAATCTCAAAGCATACATTGCACCTCACACAATAATAGTGGGAGACTTCAACACACCACTTTCTTCAAAGGACAGATCGTGGAAACAGAAACTAATCAGGGACACAGTGAAACTAACAGAAGTTATGAAACAAATGGACCTGACAGATATCTACAGAACATTTTATCCTAAAACAAAAGGATATACCTTCTTCTCAGCACCTCACGGGACCTTCTCCAAAATTGACCATATAATTGGTCACAAAACAGGCCTCAATAGATACAAAAATATTGAAATTGTCCCATGTATCCTATCAGACCACCATGGCTTAAGACTGATCTTCAATAACAACATAAATAATGGAAAGCCAACATTCACGTGGAAACTGAATAACACTCTTCTCAATGATACCTTGGTCAAGGAAGGAATAAAGAAAGAAATTAAAGACTTTTTAGAGTTTAATGAAAATGAAGCCACAACGTACCCAAACCTATGGGACACAATGAAAGCATTTCTAAGAGGGAAACTCATAGCGCTGAGTGCCTCCAAGAAGAAACGTGAGACAGCACATACTAGCAGCTTGACAACACATCTAAAAGCCCTAGAAAAAAAGGAAGCAAATTCACCCAAGAGGAGTAGACGGCAGGAAATAATCAAACTCAGGGGTGAAATCAACCAAGTGGAAACAAGAAGAACTATTCAAAGAATTAACCAAACGAGGAGTTGGTTCTTTGAGAAAATCAACAAGATAGATAAACCCTTAGCTAGACTCACTAAAGGGCACAGGGACAAAATCCTAATTAACAAAATCAGAAATGAAAAGGGAGACATAACAACAGATCCTGAAGAAATCCAAAACACCATCAGATCCTTCTACAAAAGGCTATACTCAACAAAACTGGAAAACCTGGACGAAATGGACAAATTTCTGGACAGATACCAGGTACCAAAGTTGAATCAGGATCAAGTTGACCATCTAAACAGTCCCATATCACCTAAAGAAATAGAAGCAGTTATTAATAGTCTCCCAACCAAAAAAAGCCCAGGACCAGATGGGTTTAGTGCAGAGTTCTATCAGACCTTCAAAGAAGATCTAATTCCAATTCTGCACAAACTATTTCACAAAATAGAAGTAGAAGGTACTCTACCCAACTCATTTTATGAAGCCACTATTACTCTGATACCTAAACCACAGAAAGATCCAACAAAGATAGAGAACTTCAGACCAATTTCTCTTATGAATATCGATGCAAAAATCCTCAATAAAATTCTCGCTAACCGAATCCAAGAACACATTAAAGCAATCATCCATCCTGACCAAGTAGGTTTTATTCCAGGGATGCAGGGATGGTTTAATATACGAAAATCCATCAATGTAATCCATTATATAAACAAACTCAAAGACAAAAACCACATGATCATCTCGTTAGATGCAGAAAAAGCATTTGACAAGATCCAACACCCATTTATGATAAAAGTTTTGGAAAGATCAGGAATTCAAGGCCCATACCTAAACATGATAAAAGCAATCTACAGCAAACCAGTAGCCAACATCAAAGTAAATGGAGAGAAGCTGGAAGCAATCCCACTAAAATCAGGGACTAGACAAGGCTGCCCACTTTCTCCCTACCTTTTCAACATAGTACTTGAAGTATTAGCCAGAGCAATTCGACAACAAAAGGAGATCAAGGGGATACAAATTGGAAAAGAGGATTCAAAATATCACTTTTTGCAGATGATATGATAGTATATATAAGTGACCCTAAAAATTCTACCAGAGAACTCCTAAACCTGATAAACAGCTTCGGTGAAGTAGCTGGATATAAAATAAACTCAAACAAGTCAATGGCCTTTCTCTATACAAAGAATAAACAGGCTGAGAAAGAAATTAGGGAAACAACACCCTTCTCAATAGTCACAAATAATATAAAATATCTTGGCGTGACTCTAACTAAGGAGGTGAAAGATCTGTATGATAAAAACTTCAAATCTCTGAAGAAAGAAATTAAAGAAGATCTCAGAAGATGGAAAGATCTCCCATGCTCATGGATTGGCAGGATCAACATTGTAAAAATGGCTATCTTGCCAAAAGCAATCTACAGATTCAATGCAATCCCCATCAAAATTCCAACTCAATTCTTCAACGAATTAGAAGGAGCAATTTGCAAATTTGTCTGGAATAACAAAAAACCTAGGATAGCAAAAAGTCTTCTCAAGGATAAAAGAACTTCTGGCGGAATCACCATGCCAGACCTAAAGCTTTACTACAGAGCAATTGTAATAAAAACTGCATGGTACTGGTATAGAGACAGACAAGTAGACCAATGGAATAGAATTGAAGATCCAGAAATGAACCCACACACCTATGGCCACTTGATCTTCGACAAGGGAGCTAAAACCATCCAGTGGAAGAAAGACAGCATTTTCAACAATTGGTGCTGGCACAACTGGTTGTTATCGTGTAGAAGAATGCGAATCGATCCATACTTATCTCCTTGTACTAAGGTCAAATCTAAGTGGATCAAGGAACTTCACATAAAACCAGAGACACTGAAACTTATAGAGGAGAAAGTGGGGAAAAGCCTTGAAGATATGGACACAGGGGAAAAATTCCTGAACAGAACAGCAATGGCTTGTGCTGTAAGATCGAAAATCGACAAATGGGACCTAATGAAACTCCAAAGTTTCTGCAAGGCAAAAGACACCGTCAATAAGACAAAAAGACCACCAACAGATTGGGAAAGGATCTTTACCTATCCTAAATCAGATAGGGGACTAATATCCAACATATATAAAGAACTCAAGAAGGTGGACTTCAGAAAATCAAATAACCCCATTAAAAAATGGGGCTCAGAACTGAACAAAGAATTCTCACCTAAGGAATACCGAATGGCAGAGAAGCACTTGAAAAAATGTTCAACATCCTTAATCATCAGGGAAATGCAAATCAACACAACCCTGAGATTCCACCTCACACCAGTCAGAATGGCTAAGATCAAAAATTCAGGTGACAGCAGATGCTGGCGAGGATGTGGAGAAAGAGGAACACTCCTCCATTGTTGGTGGGAGTGCAGGCTTGTACAACCACTCTGGAAATCAGTCTGGCGGTTCCTCAGAAAACTGGACATAGTACTACCGGAGGATCCAGCAATACCTCTCCTGGGCATATATCCAGAAGATGCCCCAACAGGTAAGAAGGACACATGCTCCACTATGTTCATAGCAGCCTTATTTATAATAGCCAGAAGCTGGAAAGAACCTAGATGCCCCTCAACAGAGGAATGGATACAGAAAATGTGGTACATCTACACAATGGAGTACTACTCAGCTATTAAAAAGAATGAATTTATGAAATTCCTAGCCAAATGGATGGACCTGGAGGGCATCATCCTGAGTGAGGTAACACATTCACAAAGAAACTCACACAATATGTATTCACTGATAAGTGGATATTAGCCCCAAACCTAGGATACCCAAGATATAAGATATAATTTGCTAAACACATGAAACTCAAGGAGAATGAAGACTGAAGTGTGGACACTATGCCCCTCCTTAGAAGTGGGAACAAAACACCCATGGAAGGAGTTACAGAGACGGAGTTTGGAGCTGAGATGGAAGGATGGACCATGTAGAGACTGCCATAGCCAGGGATCCACCCCATAATCAGCATCCAAACGCTGACACCATTGCATACACTAGCAAGATTTTATTGAAAGGACGCAGATGTAGCTGTCTCTTGTGAGACTATGCCGGGGCCCAGCAAACACAGAAGTGGATGCTCACAGTCAGCTAATGGATGGATCATAGGGCTCCCAATGGAGGAGCTAGAGAAAGTAGACAAGGAGCTAAAGGGATCTGCAACCCTATAGGTGGAACAACATTATGAGCTAACCAGTACCCCGGAGCTCTTGACTCTAGCTGCATATGTATCAAAAGATGGCCTAGTCGGCTATCACTGGAAAGAGAGGCCCATTGGACTTGCAAACCTTATATGCCCCAGTACAGGGGAATTCCAGGGCCAAAAAGGGGGAGTGGGTGGGCAGGGGAGTGGGGGTGGGTGGATATGGGGGACTTTTGGTATAGCATTGGAAATGTAAATGAGTTAAATACCTAATTAAAAAAAAAAAGAGTTCAAATGTACTTTACATAGGTAGATAGTCTTCAAAAACATCAGAAATCCACAGAATGTGAGATTTAATGTTATGTCCTTATTAAGGATGCTTTGACAAGGAGATATGTCTGCCCCTAAAATCTTCCCCATTCTACTTCAAAGAAGAATTGAGCAGCTTTCCCTACAGGTGAGGTTGCTTATAATGGCAATGTAGCCATGAAGGAGAAATTGCCTATCCATCTATCTACAAAAAAAAAAAAAAACAAAAAAAAAACCAAAAAACAAACAAAAAAAAAAAAACAACAACAAAAAAAAAAAAAAAAAAAAACAAACCTGTCCAACAAAGAGACAGAATGAGGGAAACTTGAAATTTGGTTCTGCCAAGACAGAACAAACTAGTCCTTCATACTTCCTGCTTCATTTCATGGTCTTTCAGATGATTCTGGGCCAGAAGGATAAAGACAGATATTCCAACATTATAAGGAATATGAGCTGTCAAGGTAGTCATCCATCTTGACAATTGTTTTAAATTTTAAAAACTATGTTTGATGGTTCCTATATACTCAGTAATATTTTATTTGTTCTTAGGTTTCTGATAGGGTTGAAGACTAGTTATGGTCTCATAAACAAACTTAATTTGTTTAGCATTGAGAGGTGTTATATATAATTGAAGGCATGTTTTTCAGATGGTTTTAGAGGCTAAAATCAAAATATATTTCCAGCATAGACTTGAAAACTCTTTAAGTTAGGAATGATGGTATTGTACTCTATCCAACAGAGAAATTTTTTTTCCATTTTTTATTAGGTATTTAGCTCATTTACATTTCCAATGCTATACCAAAAGTCCCCCATACCCACCCACCCCCAATCCCCTACCCACCCACTCCCCCTTTTTGGCCCTGGCGCTCCCCTGTACTGGGGCATATAAAGTTTGCGTGTCCAATGGGCCTCTCTTTCCAGTGATGGCCGACTAGGCCATCTTTTGATACATATGCAGCTAGAGTCAAGAGCTCCGGGGTACTGGTTAGTTCATAATGTTGATCCACCTATAAGGTTGCAGATCCCTTTAGCTCCTTGGCTACTTTCTCTAGCTCCTCCATTGGGAGCCCTGTGATCCATCCATTAGCTGACTGTGAGCATCCACTTCTGTGTTTGCTAGGCCCCGGCATAGTCTCACAAGAGACAGCTACATCTGGGTCCTTTCGATAAAATCTTGCTAGTGTATGCAATGGTGTCAGCGTTTGGATGCTGATTATGGGGTGGATCCCTGGATATGGAAGTCTCTACATGGTCCATCCTTTCATCTCAGCTCCAAACTTTGTCTCTGTAACTCCTTCCAAGGGTGTTTTGTTCCCACTTCTAAGGAGGGGCATAGTGTCCACACTTCAGTCTTCATTTTTCTTGAGTTTCATGTGTTTAGGAAATAGTATCTTATATCTTGGGTATCCTAGGTTTTGGGCTAATATCCACTTATCAGTGAGTACATATTGTGTGAGTTCCTTTGTGAATGTGTTACCTCACTCAGGATGATGCCCTCCAGGTCCATCCATTTGGCTAGGAATTTCATAAATTCATTCTTTTTAATAGCTGAGTAGTACTCCATTGTGTAGATGTACCACATTTTCTGTATCCATTCCTCTGTTGAGGGGCATCTGGGTTCTTTCCAGCTTCTGGCTATTATAAATAAGGCTGCTATGAACATAGTGGAGCATGTGTCCTTCGTACCAGTTGGGGCATCTTCTGGATATATGCCCAGGAGAGGTATTGCTGGATCCTCCGGTAGTACTATGTCCAATTTTCTGAGGAACTGTCAGACTGATTTCCAGAGTGGTTGTACAAGCCTGCAATCCCACCAACAATGGAGGAGTGTTCTTCTTTCTCCACATCCACGCCAGCATCTGCTGTCACCTGAATTTTTGATCTTAGCCATTCTGACTGGTGTGAGGTGGAATCTCAGGGTTGTGTTGATTTGCATTTCCCTGATGATTAAGGATGTTGAACATTTTTTCAGGTGCTTCTCTGCCATTCGGTATTCCTCAGGTGAGAATTTTTTGTTCAGTTCTGAGCCCCATTTTTTAATGGGGTTATTTGATTTTCTGAAGTCCACCTTCTTGAGTTCTTTATATATGTTGGATATTAGTCCCCTATCTGATTTAGGATAGGTAAAGATCCTTTCCCAATCTGTTGGTGGTCTTTTGTCTTATTGACGGTGTCTTTTGCCTTGCAGAAACTTTGGAGTTTCATTAGGTACCATTTGTCAATTCTCAATCTTACAGCACAAGCCATTGCTGTTCTGTTCAGGAATTTTTCCCCTGTGCCCATATCTTCAAGGCTTTTCCCCACTTTATCCTCTATAAGTTTCAGTGTCTCTGGTTTTATGTGAAATTCCTTGATCCACTTAGATTTGACCTTAGTACAAGGAGATAAGTATGGATCGATGCGCATTCTTCTACATGATAACAACCAGTTGTGCCAGCACCAATTGTTGAAAATGCTGTCTTTCTTCCACTGGATGATTTTAGCTCCCTTGTCGAAGATCAAGTGACCATAGGTGTGTGGGTTCATTTCTGGGTCTTCAATTCTATTCCATTGGTCTACTGGTCTGTCTCTATACCAGTACCATGCAGTTTTTATCACAATTGCTCTGTAGTAAAGCTTTTGGTCAGGCATGTTGATTCCACCAGAGGTTCTTTTATGCTTGAGAAGAGTATTTGCTATCCTAGGTTTTTTGTTATTCCAGATGAATTTGCAAATTGCTCCTTCTAATTCGTTGAAGAATTGAGTTGGAATTTTGATGGGGATTGCATTGAATCTGTAGATTGCTTTTGGCAAGATAGCCATTTTTACAAAGTTGATCCTGCCAATCCATGAGCATGGGAGATCTTTCCATCTTCTGAGATCTTCTTTAATTTCTTTTTTCAGAGATTTGAAGTTTTTATCATATAGATCTTTCACTTCCTTAGTTAGAGTCACGCCAAGATATTTTATATTATTTGTGAATATTGAGAAGGGTTTTGTTTCTCTAATTTCTTTCTCAGCCTGTTTATTCTTTGTATAGAGAAAGGCCATTGACTTGTTTGAGTTTATTTTATATCCAGCTACTTCACCGAAGCTGCTTATCAGGCTTAGGAGTTCTCTGGTAGAATTTTTAGGGTCACTTATATATACTATCATATCATCTGCAAAAAGTGATATTTTGACTTCCTCTTTTCCAATTTGTATCCCCTTGATCTCCTTTTGTTGTCGAATTGCTCTGGCTAATACTTCAAGTACTATGTTGAAGAGGTAGGGAGAAAGTGTGCAGCCTTGTCTAGTCCCTGATTTTAGTGGGATTGCTTCCAGCTTCTCTCCATTTACTTTGATGTTGGCTACTGGTTTGCTGTAGATTGCTTTTATCATGTTTAGGTATGGGCCTTGAATTCCCGATCTTTCCAACACCTTTATCATGAATGGGTGTTGGATCTTGTCAAATGCTTTTTCTGCATCTAACGAGATGATCATGTGATTTTTGTCTTTGAGTTTGTTCATATAATGGATTACATTGATGGATTTTCGTATATTAAACCATCCCTGCATCCCTGGAATAAAACCTACTTGGTCAGGATGGATGATTGCTTTAATGTGTTCTTGGATTCGGTTAGTGAGAATTTTATTGAGGATTTTTGCATCGATATTCATAAGAGAAATTGGTCTGAAGTTCTCTATCTTTGTTGGGTCTTTCTGTGGTTTAGGTATCAGAGTAATAGTGGCTTCATAAAATGAGTTGGGTAGAGTACCTTCTACTTCTATTTTGTGAAATAGTTTGTGCAGAACTGGAATTAGATCTTCTTTGAAAGTCTGATAGAACTCTGCACTAAACCCGACTGGTCCTGGGCTTTTTTTGGCTGGGAGACTATTGATAACTGCTTCTATTTCTTTAGGTGATACGGGACTGTTTAGATGGTCAACTTGATCCTGATTCAACTTTGGTACCTGGTATCTGTCCAGAAATTTGTCCATTTCGTCCAGGTTTTCCAGTTTTGTTGAGTATAGCCTTTTGTAGAAGGATCTGATGGTGTTTTGGATTTCTTCAGGATCTGTTGTTATGTCTCCCTTTTCATTTCTGATTTTGTTAATTAGGATTTTGTCCCTGTGCCCTGTAGTGAGTCTAGCTAAGGGTTTATCTATCTTGTTGATTTTTTCAAAGAACCAACTCCTCGTTTGGTTAATTCTTTGAATAGTTCTTCTTGTTTCCACTTGGTTGATTTCACCCCTGAGTTTGATTATTTCCTGCCGTCTACTCCTCTTGGGTGAATTTGCTTCCTTTTTTTCTAGAGCTTTTAGATGTGTTGTCAAGATGCTAATATGTCCTCTCTCCCGTTTCTTCTTGCAGGCACTCAGAGCTATGAGTTTCCCTCTTAAAAATGCTTTCATTGTGTCCCATAGGTTTGGGTACGTTGTGGCTTCATTTTCATTAAACTCTAAAAAGTCCTTAATTTCTTTCTTTATTCCTTCCTTGACTAAGGTATCATTAAGAAGAGTGGTGTTCAGTTTCCATGTGAATGTTGGCTTTCCATTATTTATGTTGTTATTGAAGATCAGTCTTAGTCCATGGTGGTCTGATAGGATACATGGGACAATTTCAATATTTTTGTATCTGTTGAGGCCTGTTTTGTGACCAATTATATGTTCAATTTTGGAGAAGGTACCATGAGGTGCTGAGAAGAAGGTATATCCTTTTGTTTTAGGATAAAATGTTCTGTAGATATCTGTCAGGTCCATTTGTTTCATAACTTCTGTTAGTTTCACTGTGTCCCTGTTTAGTTTCTGTTTCCATGATCTGTCCATTGATGAAAGTGGTGTGTTGAAGTCTCCCACTATTATTGTGTGAGGTGCAACGTGTGCTTTGAGCTTTACTAAAGAGTCTTTAATGAATGTGGCTGCCCTTGCATTTGGAGCATAGATATTCAAAATTGAGAGTTCCTCTTGGAGGATTTTACTTTTGATGAGTATGAAGTGTCCCTCCTTGTCTTTTTTAATAACTTTGGGTTGGAAGTCGATTTTATCCGATATTAAAATGGCTACTCCAGCTTGTTTCTTCAGACCATTTGCTTGGAAAATTGTTTTCCAGCCTTTCATTCTGAGGTAGTGTCTGTCTTTTTCCCTGAGATGGGTTTCCTGTAAGTAGCAGAATGTTGGGTCCTGTTTGTGTAGCCCATCTGTTAGTCTATGTCTTTTTATTGGGGAGTTGAGACCGTTGATATTAAGAGATATTAAGGAAAAGTAATTGTTGCTTCCTGTTGTTTTTGTTGTTAAAGTTGGCATTCTGTTCTTGTGGCTGTCTTCTTTTAGTTTTGCTGAGGGATTATCTTCTTGTTTTTTCTAGGGCGTGGTTCCCATCCTTGTATTGGTTTTTTTCTGTTATTATCCTTTGAAGGGCTGGATTCGTGGAGAGATAATGGGTTAATTTAGTTTTGTCGTGGAATACTTTGGTTTCTCCATCTATGGTAATTGAGAGTTTGGCTGGGTATAGTAGCCTGGGCTGGAATTTGTGTTGTCTTAGTGTCTGTATAACATCTGTCCAGGCTCTTCTGGCTTTCATAGTCTCTGGTGAAAAATCTGGTGTAATTCTGATAGGCTTGCCTTTATATGTTACTTGACCTTTTTCCCTTACTGCTTTTAGTATTCTATCTTTATTTAGTGCATTTGTTGTTCTGATTATTATGTGTCGGGAGGAATTTCTTTTCTGGTCCAGTTTATTTGGAGTTCTGTAGGCTTCTTGTATGTTCATGGGTATCTCTTTCTTTAGATTTGGGAAGTTTTCTTCAATAATCTTGTTGAAGATGTTTGCTGGTCCTTTGAGTTGAAAATCTTCATTCTCATCAATTCCTATTATCCGTAGTTTCGGTCTTCTCATTGTGTCCTGGATTTCCTGGATGTTTTGAGTTAGGATCTTTTTGCATTTTCCATTTTCTTTGATTGTTGTGCCGATATTCTCTATGGAATCTTCTGCACCTGAGATTTTCTCTTCCATTTCTTGTATTCTGTTGCTGATGCTCGCATCTATGGTTCCAGATTTCTTTCCTAGTGTTTCTATCTCTACTGTTGCCTCACTTTGGGTTTTCTTTATTGTGTCTACTTCCCTTTTTAGGTCTTGGATGGTTTTATTCAATTCCATCACCTGTTTGGTTGTGTTTTCCTGCAATTCTTTAAGGGATTTTTGTGTTTCCTCTTAAAGTCTTCTACCTGTTTGGTTATGTTTTCCTGTAATTCTTTAAGGGATTTTTGTGTTTCCTCTTTAATGTCTTCTACTTGTTTAGCAGTGTTCTCCTGTATTTCTTTAAGTGAGTTATTTAAGTCCTTCTTGATGTCCTCTACCATCATCATGAGATATGCTTTTAAATCCAGGTCTAGCTTTTCAGTTGTGTTGGGGTGTCCTGGACTGGGCAAAGTGGGAGTGCTGGGTTCTGATGATGGTGAGTAGTCCTGGTTTCTGTTAGTAAGATTCTTACGTTTACCTTTCGCCATCTGGTAATCTCTGGAGTTAGTTGTTATAGTTGTCTCTCTTTAGAGATTGTTCCTCTGGTGATTTTGTTACACTATATCAGCAGACCAGGGAGACTAGCTCTCTTCCCTGAGTTTCAGTGGTCAGAGCAGTCTCTGCAGGCAAGCTCTCCTCTTTCAGGGAGGTGCACAGTTATCTGGTGTTTGAACCTCCTCCTGGCCGAAGATGAAGGCCCAAAACAGGATTTTTCCCAGAAGCTGTGTTGCTTTGGCCTGCAGACTGCCCACTGCGGAGTCCCAGAATCAAGGTGGCCCCCGAGGAACGTGAGGCAGAAGCCTCACGGGCTGTGCGGACACCTGTGCTCTGACCAGGAAGGTGGCAGGTTGTCTGGAGCCGAAAATGGCGCCGCCTCAGAGGCTCTGTGGCTCTCGCCCGGTCCAGACGCTGCTAGCCTCTGTGTTCCACACTCTCACCCGCAGACCTCCGGCCGCGGGGTCTCGGAACCAAGGTGACCCCCACGGAACGTGAGGCAGAAGCCTCCCGGGCTGTGCCCCAATTGAGAAATATGATGAACTGGATGTTATTTGTATATAATACTCTGTGATTTACATAATTGTTGTGGTTGTCCACAATTTATGTCTGAGAGAAGAGTTTTGTTTTGGGTTTTTTGTTTGTTTTGATTTAGTTTTAGTTTTTTTGTTTTGTTTGTTTTGGGGTTTTCTTGGAGAGAAAAATGTGAGGTATTAGAGATTGGTTCTATTAATTTGATTCAATTGGAAATCCACTCGTCCAAACACTAATGGTCCTTGTCCACAATTGGTTTTTAATCATGCAATAAAGATGCCAAGGGAAAATCATTGGAGAAAGTGGGGCTGGGGCACTTAAAGTTGCTTGAGCTAGGACACAGGGGATAGGTAAAGGAGAAATCGCCATGAAGTAGTTGGATATAGATGGACAAAGGAGCTTCAGGAGATAAAGCCAATTGGCCACATTAGAATCAAGGTAAGAGGCCACTGGCCAGTTCCCAACTGGGCCTGGGGAAGGAGGGAAAAGTTTAGGAGTACTCAGCATTTGAGGTAGCCAAGACATTTTAAAGTTGTGTGTGTTTGTGTGTGTGTGTGTGTCTTCCATTCAGGAATCCAGATATCTCCAGGGCATTGTGTACATGTGATCCACTGGGAGCCAAGGTGGTGTAATCCAAACTAATCTTTACACAGATACTTCTGAGAAAACTTGGTAAAACAAAATAATTCAACCTTGTTGGGATTTTAAGAATGCCTTTAGGAAAAAAAAAATACAGTAAGGAGGGTCTATCTGCTGTTTATATCATAAGTCAACAAAAAAATCAATGGCAAAAAGTATAGTTCAGAATAAAATCGAAATAAACTCTAAATGGTATTAAATAGTTTTGGCACATTATTGTATAAAGTACTCAAGAGTTAAGTAATTGGTTTCAAATGTTACTAACAGACTCAGCCCTAGTCAATCCAAGACAGATTACAAAAGAAGCAAAGAAATATTAAATTTCAGTAGAAAAGAGACTTCAAGATTCATAATGTGGATTGCATAGATGGTATTTTGGCTATTTTGCATTTAGAAAAAAAATCTACTTAGCACACACAGTAAAAAATCAAAGACATATGTAGAAAGCGAAGACTAAGACTACATCCATTGTCAGGAATCGACGAAACAGACACTGTAGTGCTTTATACTAATGTCAAGTTTACTTCATTGTGGGTAATCAGTGAAGATGATCAAAGAACTTGTAGCAGCTATTAGGAAGAAATTAACTACAAATATCTTAAAAGCAAGCATCTACAGTTTATTAAAAAAAATAGTAACTGGATTCTCCCAAATATTGTTAAAGGAACACTAATTCTTGAAGTACCTACATACTACATTGATGCATAAAGTTGGAAATATCTGGTTATAACTCAGAAAAATAAGCAAATTAATAAAAAAGCTCACATACATTAGTTCAAATTCAGATTTGTACAATATTATTATGATATTATTGGATTTTCCTGAAACACTTAATATACTTGCTGACTATTAATATACAGAAACAGCTGTTTTGTATATGAAAATGCTAAATTCATTCTGGATAACTCAAAATTAACCTTGTTATTTATGCAACTGCAACAAGCAATTAGAAATGGAAACTATCTATTGTATCTCACCCATATTCCATTTCATATAGGCTGACCAGTTCCATTGACACAGGAAATGAAAAAATCAATTGATAGTAGGAAATGTGAGAGAAACCAGAAATTTTCATATTCAATGCCATGATAACAGTAAATGTTGAATAAAATCTCTTCTGTCAGCTGGCAACAAAACAAGGAAATTATTGTAAAATATCCTACTTGTCCTTTCTATAATCAAACTTCATTATCTGCTGCAAGCAACCAAAAGAAATAAAATCTAGCAGATTTGTTTCATTTTGTTTTATTTTGCAGAATTTAGAAAACTAAAGTTTATACACCGTACCAATGATACATACTCAAGCTTTCCATGTGAAAATGCTGTGACTTCTGAAATGGTTTCTCTGACAGTTAACCATTTACTGGAAGTAAATGACTATTGTAGGGATAATGGTACAAACTAAGACTGAAAATGCCCCCAATTATGTCTCCAATAAGATGAAGCAATTCTTTTCATAGTATAACATAAAGCACAATACTGGTAACCACACAATTCTACAGGACACGGAGTCATAGAAAGTTCTAATGCATTTTAAAATAAATGCATATAAAACAAAAAGAAGAATAAAGACCCCCATGGATGGATTAATACTGCTCTGTTAACTTTAGACTTTCTGGATATTAATGAAGCAATCACAGGAGGGGGAAATGAGGGGGGAACATGGGTGGTAAAGGGAACAGGGAGTGGAAGAGGAGAACATAATCAGGTATTGAGTGGGAGAAAATGACAGAAGCCCTGAGGGCCAGCAGAAAGAATGGAAACAGACAACTCTGGAGGTAGAAGGTAGAAGAACCCCCTAGAATGTTCCAGAGACCTGGGAAGTGAAAGACTCTCAGGACTCAAAGGGTGGACTCATAGATGACGTGCCCTACATTGGGGAGAGGCAACTTGTAGAGCCTTCTTCTAGTAGAAAGATGGGCATTGAGTGGATGGATGGGTTTTGCCATCCCACAGTCAAAACTCTGACCCAGAATTGTTAATGTCTGAAAGAACTGTAGGGACAAAAATGGAGAAGAGGCTGAGAAAAAGGGATTTCAGTGACAGATACAAACTGGGTTCCAGCTCAAGGGGAGCACCCAAGGCCTGACACTATTACTGGTGCTATGGTGTGCTTACAGACAGGAACCTAGCATGGCTGTCCTCCTAGAGGCCCAACAAGCAGCTGGCAGAGACATATGCAGATATATATACCCATCTAATGGACAGAAGCTGATGACCCCTGTGGTTGAATTAGGGGAAAGCTGGAAGAAGCTGAGGAGGGGGGCAACCCTATAAGAAGACCAACAGTCTCAAATAACCTGGACTTCTGAACTCTCTGAAACACCAACCAAGCAACATATACCAGCTGATATGAGGCCCCTAACACATATACTGCAGAGGGCTTCTGGGTCTGGTCTCAGTGAGAGAAGATGTACTTAACTCTCATGAGACTTAAAGCCCCAGTGAGTGAGTACATGTGGTGGGGTGGGGTTGGAGTGGGAAAGGAACATCCTCTTGGAGACAGGGGGAGGAGGAGGTATGGGATGTGGAGCAGTCAGAGGTTAGAATATGAGAGGGATACAGTCTGCACTGTAAAACAAAATTGAAGATTAAATTCTAAAAAGGAAGTAAAAAAGGTAAAATTAAAGGCTCCCATGAGTGGATTAAATAGTGCTCTGTTTACTTTAAACTTCCTGAACTTTAATGAGAAAGGTACAACAGCAGCTGAGAGACATTGAGAAATGGATGAAGACATAGAACTCTCAGCTCTGCCTGTGCCATGCTTGCCAGCCTGGATACTGCTATGCTCCCACCTTGATGATAATGGACTGAACCTCTGAAGCTGTAAGTCAGCCCCAAGTGAATGTTGTTTTTTATAAGACTTGCCTTGGTCATGTTGTCTGTTCACAGCAGTAAAACCCTAACAAAGACAACTATGGAATTCAATCACGCTATATAATATGAGAACATGTTAAAATCAGAATGAAAGTCAGAGAAGGTTTTCTGTTGAGGGTATGGATTTGTATATATTTCCACACAAAAACATAGGTATAAATACTATCAAAACTAAATAAGCTCAAGGGTTAGCATAGGAGGTCTTCAGGAAACCTTAACCTCTGACTCAAAAAGTAGAAAGAAGAGAGCCTGACAATCCACTGCCTTCCCCCTAAAAGCCAAGAAAGCCTACATAAAAAACACTTACCACCTAACCACTGAGAGCTGCGAGCTGGACTCTGGACTCCTACAATCCAAAGCCTCAGCCATAAAGAAGAACAATAGACCTATGAACAGGATATTAAGACAGAATATGCTGAATAATGCATCTTGCATGACCAAGTTGGACAAGCCGCAGGATCACAGAGCTAGGAGCAGAGATTAAGAAGCTTCACCAACTTTGGTACCTGGTATGTGTCTAGAAATTTGTATATTTCATCCAGATTTTCCAGTTTTGTTGAATATTAGCTTTTGTAGTGGAATATGATGGTTTTTCTTAATTTCTTTGGTTTCTGTAAGTCTCCCTTTTCAACTCTGATTTTGTAAATTTAGATACTGTCTCTGTGTCCTCTGGTTAGTCTGGCTAAGGGTATATCTATCTTTTTGATTTTCTCAAAGAACCAGCTCTTGGTTTTGTGGATTCTTTGTACAGTTCTTTTTATTTCTGTTTGGTTGATTTCATCCCTGAGTTTGAGTATTTCCTGCCATTTACTTCTCTGGGGTGTATGTACTTCTTTTTGTTGTAGAGATTTAAGGTGTGCAGTCAAGTTGCTTGTGTATGCTTTCTTTAGTTTCTCTTTGGAGGCACCCAGAGCTATGAATTTTCTTCTTAGCAGTGTTTCCATTGCATCTGATAATTTCGGGTATGTCATGCCTTCATTTTCATTAATTCTAAAACGTCTCTAATTTCTTTATTTCTTCCTTGACCATGTTAATATTGAGTAGAGTGTTGTTCATCTTCCATTTGTATGTGGGATTTCTGTTGTTTTTATTGTCATTAAAGACTAACCTTAGTCCATGGTAATCAGATAGGATGCATGAGATTGTGTTAGTCTTCTTGTACCTGTGGAAACCTGTTTGACAACTAATTGTATTGTCCTTTTTGGAGAAGGTACCATGAGTTGCTGAAAAGAATGTATATTCTTGTTTTTTAGGATGAAATGTTGTATAGTATCTATTAAATCCATTTGGATTCATAACTTCTGTTAGTTTCCCTGTGTCTCTGTTTAGTTTCTGTTTCCATGATATGTCCATTCCTGAGAGTGGCATTATGAAGTCTCCCATGATTACTCTTTGAGGTGCAATATATACTTTTAGCTTTAGTAAAGTGTCTTTTATGAATAAAGGTGCCTTTTCATTTGGAGCACAGATGTTCAGAATTGAGAGTTCATGTTCATAGTTCTTTTCCTTTAATGAGTATGAAGTGTCCTTTCTTATATTTTTGAAAACTTTTGATTGAAAATTGATATTATTTGATATTAGAATGGATTCTTCATCTTGTTTCTTGGGACCATTTGCTTGGAAAATTGTTTTCCAAACTTTTACTCTGAGGTAGTATCTGTTTTGTTACTGTGGTGTGTTTCCTGCATGTAGAAAAATGCTGGGTCATGTTTACATATCCAGTCTGTTAGTCTATGTCTTTTTATTGGGGAGTTTTATTGGGGAGTGTTGGAGCTTTCCATCTCTTATCTTTAGTAGAGCTGGATTTGTGAAAAGTTACTGTGAAAATTTGACTTTGTTATGGAATATCCTGGTTTTTCTATCTATGGTAATTGTGGGTTTTGCTGGATACAGTGGCATGGGTTGGAATTTGTGTTCCCTTAGAGTCCGTATGGCTTTTGCTGAGGATCTTCTAGCTTTCATAGTCTCTGTCAGATAAACCATCTAAATAGTCCTATAACCATGAAAGAGATAGTAGAAATCATTGAAAGTCTAACAACCAAAAAAATTAAAATAGCCCATGATTTTAGTTCAGGATTCTATGAGATCTTCAAAGAAGACAAAATACCAATACTCTCCAAAGTATTCCACAAAATTTATACAGAATAAACACTACCCAATTAGTTCTATGAAACTAAAATTTTGCTTATACCTAATCCACACAAAGACCCAACAAAGGAACAGAACTTCAGACAAAATTCTCTCATGAATATCGATGCAAAAATACTCAATAAAATTCTCACAAACTGCATCTAAGAACATATCAAATTAATAATGCATCATGATGAAGTAGAATTCATCACAGGGATACAGGAATGGACCAATATATGGAAATCTATTTATGTAATCCAATATATTAACAAACTCAAAGAAAAAAATCCCATAGATAATCTCATTAGATACTGATAAATCCTTTGACAAAATTCAACAAGCCTTCATAATAAAAGTCTTGGAAAGATCAGAAATTCAAGGCCCATACCTACATTTGGTAAAAGCAATATACAGCATACCAGTAGCCAACATCAAGATAAATGGGTAGAAAGTTGAAGCAATTCCACTAAAATCAGTAAAAAGACATGCCTGCACACCCATCCCTACCTATTCAATACAATAATTGAATTCCTAGCCAAAGCAATTAGACAACAAAGGGAGGTAAAAAAATACAAATTGTAAAGGAAGAAGTCAAAATATCTCTATTTGCAGATAATAAGATAGTATACATAAAGGACCACAAAAATTTTTACCGCAGACCTCCTAAGCCAGATAAACAAAGTCAGCAAAGTAGCTTGATATAATAATGCCAAACAAATCAGTACACTTCCTCACCACAAAGGATAAACTGAGTGAGAAAGAAAATAGGGCCCCCAATGAAGGCGATAGAGAAAGTACCCAAGAAGCTAAAGGGGTCTGCAATTCTATAGGAGGAACAACAATATGAACTAATCAGTACCCCACAGAGCTCATGTTATGTAGCAGAAGATGGCCTAGTCAGCCACCATTGGGAATAAAGGTCCCTTGGTCTTGCAAACTTTAAATGCCCCAGTACAGGGGAATGCCAGGGCCAAGAAGTGGGAGTGGGTGGGTAAGGGAGCAGGGTAGGGTGGGTATAGGAAACTTTCGGGATCACATTTGAAATGTAAATGAAGAAAATATTTAATAAAAAATGTAAAAAAAGAAAATTGGACATACTACTACCAGAAGATCCAGCAATACCTCTCCTGGGCATATACCCAGAATTTGTTCCAACTTGTAATAAGGACACATGTTCCACTATGTTCAGAAGAGCCTTATTTATAACAACCCAAAGCTAGAAGAACCCAGATGTCCCTCAACAGAAGAATGGATACAGAAAATGTGGTACATTTACACAATGGAGTATTGCTCAGCTATTAAAATAATGAATTTATGAAATTCTTATGGAAATGTATATATCAGAAGGATATCATCCTGAGTGAGGGAACCCAATCACAAAAGAACACACATGATATGCACTCATTGACAAGGAGAAATTAGCCCAGAAATTGAGAATACCCAAAATACAATTTGCAAAAAACATGAAACTCAAGAAGCAGGAAGACCAAAGTGTGGATACTTCGTTCGTACATAAAATAGGGAACAAAAGACCAATGGATGGAGTTACAGAGACAAAGTTCAGAGCAGAGCCTGAATGAATGACCATCCAGATACTGTCCAACTTGGGGATCCACCCCATAAACAACCACCAAACTCAGACAATAGGCAGATGCCAACAAGATCCTGCTGACAGGAGCCTGATATAGCTGTCTCCTGCAAGGCTCTGCCAGTGCCTGGCAAACACAGAAGTGGTTGCTCACAGTCATCCATTGGATGGAGCACAAGGTTCCCAGTGAAGGAGTCGGAGAAATACCCAGGGAGCTGAAGGCTACTGAAGCTCCATAGAAGGAACATCAATATGTACTAACCAGTACCCTCAGGGCTCCTTGGAACAATATCACCAATCAAAGAAAACACATGATGAAACTTGTGGCTCTCCCTATATTTGTAGCAGAGGATGGCCTACTAGGTCATCAATGGGAGGAGAGGCACTTGGTCCTGTGAAGGCTCTATGCCACAGTATAGGGGAATCCCAGGACCAGGAATGGGAGTGGGTGGGTTAGGGAGCAGGAGGAAGGGGGAGGGGATAGGTGATTTTAGGAGGGGAAACTAGGAAAGGGGATAACATTTGAAATGTAAATAAAGAAAATATCTAATAAAAAATTACAAAAAAAAACCCCAATGACTTCATAAAATTTGCAGGGAATGTAACTTGATTTATTTTTTGAAACTATCCATGTAAGTGATTAGAAAGACTTGTCAACTGACTTTTTATAATTCTTATCCTTTAAAACTGCATCACCCCATGACCTTTATTGTCTGTTGCCTCCTAGAGTATTGGGAACGGGAGAGGGTATAAAAAGCCAGCAGAGCCTGCGAGTTGGCTAGAAGGACTGGGCAAAAGGCAGGAGAAGTATCCAAGAGACTGAAGAGTAGAGTCAGAGAGTAGAAGAGAAGATTGCTGGAGACAAATGAGCTACGAGAAGCTGAGCTGTGTCAGAGACTATATTGCCAAGAAACAGGAAAAAAAAACCCAACTATAAGCAAAGTAGCAAAATAAAGAAGAAAAAAAAAACCTAAAAGCTACAGGAAAGCAGTGATCAGTAGTGGATGTTGTGTGTTTTTTCATAATGATAGGATGCTTTTCAACTAGAAGAAATTGGCAGTGGCAATGTTTTTTTTTAGGCAAATAAAATACAATCATAAAATAAATGTAATATCGTTACTGCCTTGAGGTACCACATATGCATACTGGGCTGACTTTTTGGATTATAGTTTTACAAAAATACAAATCTAATTCATCTAAATAATCAAAGATATAACAAAATTAAAGAAACTAGACACTTGTGTTTTAAGTATTGCTATAGAATTACAAGAGAAAGAACTCACGGTGTTGAAACCCTAGCAAAGGGGCAATCAATATAGGTGGAGCAGAATCAATACGTACTACCTACCCAAACATCAACTGACTTTTACTAAATACCCAGAAAATTAAATGGTAAATTGTCTTTTGAATAAACTACACAGTGCCAATGCTGTCCATGCAGCCAGGTAAAGCAATGGTTACAAATCCTTAATCACTTCTTGGAAAAAATTAAATTGAGGTTATACAGAAGCCTTGCTCTTTGATACACCAACTCTTTTCCCACAACACGACACTTCATTCACCATCTAGTCCTTCAGAAATTAACTTTTATACGTTAAAAAACAATATGGCTAGATCAAGTTTAATCCACTAGACATGCAGGAAATGTAGCCATACAATAGATGCTTTTATGGTGCCAATATTCACACTTCCATGATGGTTGGTTACTTTTTACTTGATTAGAATCTTATCCCATCTTACCTCCCTTTGGGTTGTTTTCTCAACAGCCAATGTGAAGTCAATAGGATCCGGTGAACAAATTCCCTTTATGTTTCCAGTATCTCTATGGTTCATTCCAAGATATAACATATACAGAAATGTTCTTCAAAGTATACTTACTTGAAACATCTCTGACAAACATTTCAATGTTCAAGAAACCAGAAAATGCCTGAACAATAAAATAATCTTATATTAACATTTTACCTGTTTTTGTTTAATCAGGAAATAATCGATAAAGTCACGAGGGTTTGTAACATCCAGTGATTCTTGGTGTTCTTTTACTTTCTCCAACAGGTAACTTCTAATATATTTGAAGTTTTTTAGTACTTTGTGATGACTTCCCGGACAATAGTCAATGAGCAAGGGGAAATTATTGCAGACCTGTAAAATCAGATCAGGAATTTATTTTGTTAAGGTGTGTTGCTTTAATTTAGGTATGTGTGTGCATGTATGTAAATCTGTTTCTGTGTTTCTGTGTCTGTGTGCCAGTTTGTATGTTTACACATACACACATGCATTGTGAAATTTATGTATGGGTACCTTTGAAGGTCTGATCTGAAGATCAGATCCTCTGAAGCTAGTGGTTTAGATCCACCTGACATGGGTGATGAGCATTAGACTCAGGTCCTATGGAAGGTAACACACATCCTTAACCACTGGTGAATCTCTCCATTCCCTGACTGTAGGTATAATGGAATTGTATACTCTGGAAAGTTTATCCTTCTATCATTCAAATGCTGATTTCTCTATCCCACTATCTAGTGTCAATCTGACACAGCATTATAATGCTTATGTGAAGAATCTGCTGCATCAACTTTGTGTAAACCATGCTCGCCATGTATTCTCTGACTTGTCAATAACAGCTGGAAAACCCAATAACTATGCAACAGAAATATTAGTGCAGGACTTCTACCAGCTGTGGGATGAGGGAGGGAAAGAGAGGAAGCATGTATTCAGCATGAGGAAGGGGTCCTGAGAGAAACCAAGGCACTATACAATTTACACCCAGAGAGTCAGACAAGTTCAAAAATACAAATGTCTGGGGATTTTGCTGGTAAGTAGCCAGATTAGATTAGAGAATTGCAATAGAATTATAATGCCTGGTTAATCTATTTTAACTTAAAAATTATCTGTTCTTTCTGTACTACTAATGTGGAACAAGATAGCATAAAGAAAAATAACCTATATATTTACCACATATATATATATATGTATATGTATGTGTATGTGCATGTGTATATGTATATATATATGTATATATATATATTATACATCTGCCAAAGAACCTTTTAAAATAAACACATGTAAATAAAAATATGTATAGTATATAGAAAGACCAACTTGAGTTTATAGATTCAGACATGAATAAAATAATGTCCAAGATAAGGAAGATGTGTTCCAATTCATGCACAGAGCAATTCTCTATGATAGTAGATAGAATTGAGTAAGAAATTCCTGAATCAATTGATAAATAATCATAAATTTCAGCATTCATGCATAATTATGACAATTCCTTGAAGGTTTCTATCATTTTTTCCTGCAAATTTGGGGTATGATATGGTATAATTTATTGACATTGACAGTTTTCAGATCATAGAAGTAGAAAATTGATTGACTTATTTAAAATCAAAAGGGTATATTTAACTCCTGTAAACCAGGCTCACCTTGGAGTGAACATTCAGAAGTTGGTGGGCCTCCTAAGGACCTTGAAAGCAAATGTATATCATACCTCTTACAGGTTTATCTATTATTTCACAGTCATTTTTTATGCAGCGTTCATGAATTGCCAGTTCAGCCTGGGACAAGCATGTAAGAATATTTGTGGCCCACACAGCTCTGAACTGCTTATATTCTCATTTCTATCTGTCACATCATCAGTAAGATTCTGTCTCAAATATCAAACTACTGAAACTACTCAAGGTTTCCTGGCACATTTCATTACTATTAATATTCCTTTTCTTTTAAGAAAATATTATTACTAAATTAAAATATTCCTGCCTAGAATTATGATGGACATTGCTTAGTAATTTAAAGAATACGAGAATTCTGCACAAAGGCATGTTTTGTGAGTGACTGGGCATACTTCTAGATGTAAATGCTATACTTGATACCAATAGTTCTGTGTATAACCATGGGAAAATAAATGGAGAAGGAGCTAGAAGAATTGATCCAACCCAGCCTTTTTCTTAATTTTTATATTGGCATAGCAGAAGGCTGATGACTTCATTGCAGATATTCTTTTCATAATACACTGGTCAGAACCAAGTTGCCTTGTCACCTCACTTTTTGGTCCATATTGAATTTTATCTGTGGCAATAAAGCACCAAATGTGTTCTCAAGGAGGAAAAACATTCTTGACTTCACCTGCAACCATGGGGAGCTCAGAATCTTGACATTCTCATTTAGTTTTTTCATGAGCATAAGAAAATCTTTATCCTTGTAATCAAAACGATCTTGAAAAATAATTGAGCAGATGACATTGCATGGAGCACAGCTCAGAATGAATGTGGGGTCACAAGGTGAGCCTGAAGATTGAGAAAATAATTAGAAATATAACATTAAGCTAGGCAAAGAAGATATGTTGCTTCTGTTAACAGGTGAAAATTTGTTAGGAACCCTATCTTTTCTACAATTTTCCTCACAGCTCAGCATTTGTTATACATAAAATCAACATATCACTTTGATCTTAAATTTAAAATGCCCTTAATCACTGGTTAAATAAGAGCAGAGCATATTTGATGTACTAATTTCAACAGTTTTAGCTCTCTTCTACACTGAAAGAAAAGAAAAAATATATAATCATAAAATTTCAGGTATTCAGAGCATAATTATATCTTACTTCAATGCTTATATGCTATATGATACTCAGAAGAAAATAGAGAAATGTACACTTGGAAGCTCTGTATCCACAATAAGAAAGTCAAAAAAGCAAGTATCCATCCAAGGAAAAAGGAAGTGGCAACACTGCAGGTGAGTTTATACATGAGAGGAAAAACCATGATGAAAAATCCTCCTAATTACACAAGAAGATTTGCAACCTAGTTCTCTGTGGATGTGTTAACATTATTAAATATAATGAAAAGTTTTGTTTTCCAGTTAAATTCTAGGAGGGGAATCCAACCTGAAGGAAGTGACAAAGACTTCTTTTTCATTTTATTAGTGAAAGCAATGGATTTTTTCTGAATGTTGTGTATGTCTTATTGCCCAATTTCGACTACAAGCCAGTGTTCACAGAACTGGGGGGGGGGGGCAGAGAGATTAAGAAACTTCAGTGAGGAACTCCAGTACACAAGATGCTAGAGGATGGATGAAACAGCTCTGGGGTATAAATGTTCAGGAAGTGGTATCCAAGTTACAGAAAAGAGAAACATCGCTATTAGGCTTTTTGCTCAGTTGTGGATGTGCTCCTGAGAGATGAACAGAAAGATCAAATCAGATACCTGAGAACCAAGAAAGGACATTGGAAATAATTGGTGAACAGCTTCAAAACTGCATAGTTAGCAGGATCAGAAACACTTTTCTAACTTCTATGAGCACCACGCATGCAAGTGATGCACATATATATGTACAGTAAATATTTATATGAATAACAAAAATAAACACATTTTTAGAGGTATAACAATTCTGGGGAGGAGGGAATAGAAAAAATTGGAAATGGAATAGCCAGAAAAGTAATGGTATTTGAGTATGTTCAAAGCACATTTTACAGAATTCTAAATGTCTTTATGAATCCCACATTATAAACAGTATTAAAGAAAATATTATCAGAAAATAACTATATGCTAATTATGTTCCATCACACTCTACATGACATGTTTTAGCAAAACTTAAATGCATAGGATTGTAAACATTTTCCAAGATGATCATCACATTTCTTTACTCATATAATGCATAAAATTATGTATCATATTTATGTGCATTATCTTACATGTTTAAATATCACAAGGAAATTTTTTAAATTTCATATTACCTGTGTCCATACAGGCTCAGATGTGTGTGTGTGTGTGTGTGTGTGTGTGTGTGTGTGTGTGTGTGTGTGTGTGTGTGTCTGAATGCCTGGGAAGTCCAGGAGACCCTGTTGGCCCTCATGGTGCTTCCTGATATGGTTGCTGGGAACCCTCCCAGCTGCTCCTCTGGAGGAACATACCAAACTCTCTCAGGTGATAAGCCATCTTTACAGCTCTCAGAAAACTTTCTTCTGATGTTCTCTCTAGAGTGAATTTGCTTTGATAAAATGATTGGTACTCTTTATATTCCAGGAGATCCTGAATTTAATTCTGTAGACCTCACATAAAAATCACTAAAATGGGGCACAAACTCTGCAGTTATTCCCACAGTCCACAGTGGACTCTTCACGCAATCTTAGAATCACTGAGGAGGGGGAACACAACATCGGTTCTAATCCAAATGTGACAGGACTGTGACAGCAGGAGCAAAGGCACCGGAGCCCTGCCTGACCAGCGGCTCGCATTCCTCTTGATCAGTACTGGTATACTTTGGTTTCGAACACATCAGCCAACCCTCCAGTCCTCAGAGGAGATACCACTTCCAGCCACTGCAACAAGCCCAGGATCTTAGGATTCCAGGATCCCAGGACAACAGGAGCTTTGTCACACCAGGATCCTAGGATATCAGAGGAAGCTTGACTGCCAAGAACTCTGACATACCCAGAATCTCAGGTTCACAGGAGCCTGGAATCACAGGATCACTGAGAAAGCTGGACTCTAAGGAGTCCAGAATCAACCTGGAATATAGGAAAGAAAGACTCCTATCAGGTATATTGAGGGCAGAAAGCACTTGAGATAATTAGATGGCAAGAGGCAAGTGTAAGAACAGAAGCAACAGAAACCAAGGTTACTTGGCATCATCAAAACTGAACTCTCCCACCATAGCAAGTCCTGGATAAACCATCACACCAGAAAAAGCAAGATATGGATCTACAGTCACTTCTCATGATGATGATGGAGGACTTTAAGAAGGAAATACAGTAAAAAATCAGGTAAACAGGTAGAAGCCCAAAAGAGGAAATCCAAAAATCCCTTAGAGAGTTACATGAAAATACTACCAAAAGGTAAAAGAATTGAACAAAACTATCTGGGATTTAAAAACGGAAGTAGAAAGAATAAAGAAATTGCAAAGGGAGACAATTCTGGAGATAGAAATCCTAGGAAACAAATCAGGAACCATAGATGTGAGCATCAACAACAGAATTCAAGAGATGGAAGAGAGAATTTCAAGTGCAGAAGATTCCATAGAAAACATGGACACAACAATCAAAGAAAATACAAAAGCCAAAAAGATCCTAACAAAAAATATCCAGAAAATCCAGAACACAATGAGAAGACCAAATCTAAGGATAATAGGTATAGATGAGAATGAATATTTTCAACTTAAAGGCCAGTAAATATCTTCAACAAAATTATAGAAGACTTCCCTAACCTAAAGAAAGAGATACCCATGAAGATACAAGAAGCTTACAAAACTCCAAATAGACAAGACCAGAAAAGAAATTCCTCCAAACACATAGGTGCCTGACTTCTCTCCAGAGACTATGAAAGCCAGAAGATCCTGGACAGATGTTATGCAGACCTTAAGAGAACACAAATGCCAGCCCAGGCTACTATACCCAGCAAAACTCTCAATTACTATAGAGGGTGAAACCAAAGTATTACATGATAAAACCAAATTCACACAATATCTATCCACGAATCCAGTCCTTCAAAGGATAATAAAGGGAAAACACCAACACAAGGACAGAAACTACACCCTAGAAAAAGCAAGAAAGTAATCCTTCAACAAACCTAAAAGAAGACAGCTGCAAGAACAGAATCCCAACTTTAACAATAAAAATAACAGGAAGCAACAATTACTTTTCTTTAATTTCTCTTAACATAAATGGACTCAATTCCCCAATAAAAAAGACATAGACTAATAGACTGGCTACACAAATAGGACCCAACATTTCGCTGCTTACAGGAAACTCACCTCAGTGAGGAGACACTACCTCAGAGTAAAAGGCTGGAAAACAATTTTCCAAGCAAATGGTCTGAAAAAACAAGCTAGAGTAGCCATTCTAATATTGAATAAAATTGACTTCCAGCCCAAAGTTATTTTAAAAAGACAAGAAGGGGCACTTCATACTCATCAAAGGTATAATCTACCAAGATGAACTCTCAATTCTGATTATCGATGCTCCAAATGCAAGGGCAGCCACATTCATTAAAGAAACTTTAATAAAGCTCAAAGCACACATTGCACTTCACACAATAATAGTGGGCTACTTCAACATCTCACTTTCACCAATGGACAGATCCTGGAAACAGAAACCAAACAGAGACACATGGACAGTAACAGAAGTTATGAAACAAATGGATTTAATAGATATCTACAGAACATTTTACTCTAAAACAAAAGGATATATCTTCTTCTCAGCACCACATGGTACCTCCTCCAAAATTGACCATATAAATGGTCACAAAACATGCTTCCACAGATACAAAAATATTGAAATTATCCCATGATTCCTAGCTGATCATCACGGACAAAGGCTGATTTTGAATAACAACATAAATAATAGAAAGCCAACATTCACTTGGAAACTGAACAACACTCTACTCAATGATTCCTTGGTCAAGGATAAAATCAAGAAAGAAATTAAAGACTTTTTAGAGTTTAATGAAAATGAAGCCAGAAGATACCCAAATTTATGGGACACAATGAAAGCAGTGCTAAGAGGAAAACTCATAGTCCTGAGTGCCTCCAAAAAGAAACTAGAGAGAGCATACACTAGCAGCCTGAGAGCACACCTAGAAGCTCAAGGACTAAAGGAAGCAAATTCACTGAAGAGGAATAGACAGAGGGAAATAAACTCAGAGGTTGAATCAACGAAGTGGAAACAAAAAGAACTATTCAAAGAATTGACCAAACCAGGAGCTGGTTCTTTGAGCAAATCAACAAGATAAGATAAACTCTTAGCCAGACTAATTAGAGGGCACAGGGACAGTATCCTTATTAACAAAATCAGAAATGAAAAGGAGACATAACAACAGAACCTGAGGAAATCCAAAACAAAATCCTATACTACTACAAAATGTCATACTCAACAAAACCAGAAAACCTGGTTAAAATGGACAACTTGCTAGACAGATACCAGGTACCAAAGTTAAACCAGGATCAGATTAATAATCTAAACAGTCCCATTTCCCCTAAAGAAATAGAAACAGGCATGAATAGTCTCCCAACCAAAAAAAGCTCAGGACCAGATGGGTTTAGTGCAGAGAGTTCTATCAGATCTTCAAAGAAGACCTAATTCCAACTCTCCTCAAACTATTCCACAAAATAGAAACAGAAAGTACTCTCTACCCAATTCATTCTATGAAGCCACAATTACTCTGATACCTAAACCACACAAAGATCCAACAAAGAAAGAGAACTTCAGACCAATTTCCCAGGGGGTGGGGAGGGTATAGGGACTTTTGGGATAGCATTTGAAATGTAAATGAAGTAAATACCTAATAAAAAAGTGGAGGGAAAAGCCTGGCATAGCCACTGTGATTTAAAGGAGTTTCTTCTCACGTAAGTGTTTATGAGTATATTCAGAACACTGCTAATTTTAGTGATTCTTTTAATTAGATATTTTCTTTATTTACATTTCAAATGTTATCCCCTTTCCTAGTGTCCCCTCCAAAAATCCCCTATCCCTTCCCAGTCGCCCTCTTCCCCAACCCACCTACTCCCACTTCTGGTCCTGGCATTCCTCTATATTAGGGCATAGAGACTTCACAGGACCAAAGGGCTCTCCTCCTATTGATGACTGACTAGGCCATCCTCTGCTACAAATATAACTAGAGCCACTGATTCCACCATGTGATTTCTTTGACTGGTGGTATAGTTCCAAGGAGCTCTGAGGGTACTGGTCAGTTCATATTGACATTCTTTCTATGGGGCTTCAGTTCCCTTCAGCTCCCTGGGATTTCTCTGGCTCCTTCATAGAGGACCTTGTGCTCCCTCCAATGGATTATTGTGATTATCCACTTCTGTATTTGCCAGGCACTGGCAGAGCCTCTCAGGAGACAGATAAATCAGGCTCCTGTCAGCAGGCTAATGTTGGCACCTGCCTAGTGCCTGAGGTTAGTGGTTGTTTATGGGGTAGATCTCTAAGTGTGGCAGTTTCTGGATGGCCATTCCTTTTGGCTCTACTCCAATGTTTGTCTCTGTAACTCCTTCCATGAGTATTTTTTTCCTCATTCTAAGAAGGAATATAGAATCCACACTTTGGTCTTCCTTCTCCTTAAGTTTCATGTGCTTTGCAAATTTTATCTTGTGTATTCTGAATTTCTGGGCTAATATTCACTTTCAGTGAGTGCACATCATTTGTGTTCTTTTGGATCCTCCAGATCCATCCATTTGCCTAAGAATTTCATAAATTCATTATTTTTAATAGCTGAGAATTACTCCATTGTGGAAATGTACCACATTTTCTGTATCCACTCTTCTGTTGAGAGACATCTGGGTTTTTTTTTGTTTGTTTGTTTGTTTGTTTGTTTGTTGTTTTTTTGTTTTTGTTTTGTTTAGTTTTTGCAGTTTCTGGCTCTTATAAATAAGGCTGCTATGAACATAGTGGAACACGTGTCCTTATTACAAGTTAGAACATATTCTGGGTATATGCCAAGGAGAGGTATTGCTGGATCTTCCCGTAGTACTATGTCCAATTTTTTGAGGAAGCACCAGACAGATTTCCAGAGTGGTGGTACCAACTTGCAATCTCACCAGCAATGGAGGAGTGTTCCTCTTTCTCCACATCTTTTCCAGCATCTGCTGTCACCTGAATTTTTGAACTTAGCCATTCTGACTGGTGTGAGGTGAAATCTCAGGGTTGTTTTGATTTGCATTTCTCTGAAGATTAAGGGTGTTGAACATTTTTTCAGGTGTTTCTCAGCCATTTGGTATTCATCAGATGAGAATTCTTTGTTTAGCTCTGTACCCCATTTTTAATGGGGTTATCTGAATGTCTGGAGTCCAGCTTCTTGAGTTCTTTCTATATATTGGATATTAGTTCCCTATCAGATTTAGGATGGGTAAAGATCCTTTCCCAATATGTTGGTGGCCTTTTTGTCTTATTGACAGTGTCTTTTGCCTTACAGAAGCTTTGCAATTTTATAAGGTCCCATTTGTCAATTCTCAATCTTACAGCACAAGCCATTGCTGTTCTGTTCAGGAATTTTTACTCTGTGCCCCTATCTTCGAGGCTTTTCCCCACTTTCTTCTCTATTAATTGCATTGGATCTGTAGATTGCTTTTGGCAAGACAGCCATCTTTCCTATATTAATCCTGCCAATCCATGAGTATGGGAGATCTTTCCATTATCTGAGATATTCTTCCATTTCTTTCTTAATTGACCTAATGTTCTTATCATACAGATCTTTCACTTCCTTAGTTAGAGTCACACCAAGGTATTTATATTATTTCTGACTATTGTGAAAGGTGTTGTTTACCAAATTTCTTTCTCAGCCTGTTTCTCCTTTGTGTAGAGAAAGGCAAGATTTCTCTGAGTTAATTTTATATTCAGCCACTGCACTGAAGCTGTTTATCAGGTTTAGGAGTTCTCTGGTGGAATTTTTAGGGTCACTTATATATACTATCATATCATCGGCAAAGAGTGATATTTTGACTTCTTCCTTTCTAATTTGTATCCCCTTTATCTCCTTTTGTTGTCAAAAATTTCTGGCCAGGACTTTAAGCACTGTATTGAATAGGTAGGGAGAAAGTGGCCAGCCTTGTCTAGTCCCTGAATATTAGTGGGATTGCTTCAAGTTTCTGTAATTTAGTTTGATGTTGGCTACTGGTTTGCTGTGTACTGCTTTTATTATGTTTACGTATGGGTTTTTAATTCCTGGTCTTTCCAAGACTTTTATCTTGAAGTGGTGTTGGATTTTGTCAAATGCTTTCTCAGCATATAACCAGATGATCATGTGAGTTTTGTCTTTGAGTTTATTTATATAATGGATTATGTCGATGAATTTCTGTATGTTAAAACATACTTGCATCCCTAGAATGAAGCCTACATGATCATGATGGATGATTGTTTTGATGTGTACTTGGATCAGGTTAGCGAGAATTTTTTTCCCCATTTTATTAGGTATTTACTTTATTTACATTTCAAATGCTATCTCGAAAGTCCCCTATACCCCTCCCCCCTGCTCCCCTAACCACCTACCCCCCTTCTTGGCTCTAGTGTTTCACCTTTACTGGGGCATATAAAGTTTGCAAGACCAAGGGGCCTCTCTTCCTAATTATGGCCGACTAGTCCATCTTCTGCTACATATGCAGATAGTCATGAACTCTGGGGGATACGGGTTAGTTCATATTGTTGTTCCACCTACCATGTTGAAGACCCCTTCAGTTCCTTGGGTACTTTCTCTAGCTCCTCCATTGGGGGCACTGTGTTCCATCCAATAGCTGACTGTGAGCATCTACTTCTGTGTTTGCCAAGCACTGGCATATAGCCTCACAAGAAACAGCTATATCAGGGTCCTTTCAGCAAAATCTTGCTGGCGTATGAAATAGTGTCTGTATTTGGTGGCTGATTATGGAATGGACCCCCAGGTGAGGCAGTCTCTGGATTGTCCATCTTTTTGACTGAGCTCCAAACTTTGTCTCTGTAACTTCTTCCATGGGTGTTCTGTTCCAAATTCTAAGAAGGGGTGAAGTGTCCACACTTTGGTCTTCGTTCTTCTTGAGTTTCATGTGTTTTGCAAATTGTATCTTGATTATTCTAATTTTCTGGGCTAATATCTACTTATCAGTGAGTACATATCATGTGAGTTCTTTTGTAATTGAGTTACCTCACTCAGGATGATACACTCCAGATCCATCCATTTGCCTAGAACTTTCATAAGGAATAGGGAATAGGCAGGAATATGTTGGTGGGTGGGGGAACACCCTCATAGAGGCATGTGGAAGAAGAACCTACTGGGACTGTGGAGAGGAAACTGGGGAGGGGTATAATATTCGAAATGTAAATAAATAACCAATACAAAAATGAACCTAGAAGAAAATAATCATTTTATTTTCTTCTCTGCATTTTGACTGTTTTTATTTCATTACTTTTTCTCATCCTTCATTTTGTTTAGTTCTTGTTTATTATTTTTTGGTTTTGCCGTTGTTTTGTTTTTTGAGACAAGATACCTCTACGTAAGCCATGATTATTCTGTAATTTATTATGTTAACCAGGCTGGCCTCAAACTTACATATATCTACTTACCTATAACTCTTTAGTGATAGAATTAAAAGTATGCAGCTAACACGCACAGGCTTTGTCCAGTCTATATTTTGTGATATTCTTTGTTTGGTATATTTTAAGCTTTTCAGGTACGTCCCTAAGTTATTAATTTAATATTTCTCAAATCTTTGCTATAATATAACTCTCATAGTGCTTGAAGGAGCAACATGAGATACCAGAGGAGAAAAGTAATGATCAAGATTATACAAATTAAAACTCTGTGACTTACAATAACAACTTTACTGGTAAAGACATATTAACTGGTATCATAGTATTAATCAGTTTCAAATAACTTTACATGATATCCATTTCTTAATGCATCTTACAACCCACATGAGAAAAATTCCTACATGGAGTAGATGACAACACAGAGAAATGCAGCTACTCAAGACACAGAGCAAAAAGAAAATATGGTATACTCAGCACTAAATGAGACATTTATATTTCATGACTTCTAATTAAGGCTTAGGTGTCATGGAAGAGTTGAAGAAAAATCTAGAAGACAGAGGTGAGTGACTCTAAGGAAACAGTGTCTCCTGGACACAGCAAGGTAGCTGCACTTATCAATTTACAGTGACAATATTCATGAGACCCACACAAGCTTGAGCCAGACCTAATGCCTGTATAGAGAGTGGAGATGGTTACAACTTTTCACCAATAGTCAAGAAGTCACTGGCAATTCTTAGATCTTAAGAAAGAATATGGTCTATAATACGTCAACCATACTCCAGAAGAAATCCACGCCTATAAGACACATCTTAACCACTGTCAGCAAGCTTCTTCTTATAGTAGATGATGACCACTACAAAGGCAACAAAAGGCGAAGCAATACAGAATAAGAGACTGAAAATGTTCAGTGATACACACACACACACACACACACACACACACACACATATATATTATCCCCCTTCCTTGAAATATTCTTGGATCACTTAAGAAAAGGGAACAAAAAAGTGGTAGATGACTACAAGAAAACAATGTCAGAGGCCCTTGTTCCTGTGAGGGATTGATGCCCCAGTGTAAGGGGATGCCAGGGAAGTGAGGTGGGTCTGGGTGGGTGGGTGGGGGAGCACCCTCATAGAAGTGAGGGAGGAAGAGAATGAAATAGGAGGGTTGGAGGGCAATTGGCAAAGAGGATAACATTTGAAATGTAATTAAATAAAATAGACAATAAAAAAGTAGGAAAGAAGCTGGGGGGTGGTGGCTCACACCTTTAATCCTAGTACTTGGGAGGCAAAGGTAGGCAGATTTCTGCGTTCGAGGCCAGCCTGGTCTACAAAGTGATTTTCAAGAGAGCCTGGTCTATAGAGAGAAACCCTGTCTCAAAAAAACAAAAAGAAAAAGAAAAAAAAGAAGGAAAGAAGAAAGAAAGAAAGAAAGAAAGAAAGAAAGAAAGAAAGAAAGAAAGAAAGAGAAAGAAAGAAAAAGAAAGAAAGAGGAGGGGAGGGGAGGGGAGGGGAGGGGAGGGGAAGGGAAGGGAAGGGAAGGGAAGGGAAGGAAAGGAAAGGAAAGGAAAGGAAAGGAAAGGAAAGGAAAGGAAAGGAAAGGAAAGGAAAGGAAAGGAAAGGAGACAGGTTGTTCTGGGAATAGGAGGGCAGCTGTTCATATGAACTCAATGCAAATGTGACAGGATAAACAAGATCTGTACAAGCCATAGCCAGAAAAACTAATATGGTAGGTGAGCATGATGTACCTACCATATCTGGTGAAGGAATTATTTGCAATGTTTGTATTCTAAAAGAGGAAGGGTCACATTCCTCTGAAAATAATTATAGCTATCAACCCTTATTAAAGAGCTTTTGGAGAACTCTGCCCACTATTCTGACTGTGTAAAGCATCAAATTCTCTGTTCTTCTAAAGACCACACATTCTGAATGCATGCCAGGAATATGCTACAGCTCGGGCCACAGGCCTCCAAGGAGACTTTAAGCAACCCAGAGTCACGGGATGCAAGACACAGACAGAAACATCCAGGCTAGCAAACACTGGAGAAAACTAAATGGTGAGAGACAAGCAGAAAATCATAAGTAACAAAAGCCAATATACTCGGGTACAATCAGAACCCAGTTCTTCCATCAAAGTAATCTCTGGACACACCAATACTCCTTAAAACCAGGATGCTGACCTAAAGTCCTACCTCATGAAGATAATAGAGTTCTTAAAGGAAGATATAAAGAACTCACTGAAAGAAAAACAGGAAAACACATATAAACAGGTAGAAGCCCTTAAAGACTAAACAAATCAGTCCGTTAAAGAAATACAAGAAAACATAACCAAACTGATGAAGGAATTGAAGAAAGTGGTCCAAGAACTAAAAATTGAAGAAGAATCAATAAAGAAAACAAATGGAGGCAACCCTGAAATTGGAAAACCTAGGAAAGAAGTCAGGAACTACAGATGCAAGAATCAACAACAGGGTACAAGAATTAGAAGACAGAATATCAAGGATAGATAATATCTTAGAAGATACAGACAAAACAGGACCCAAAAATATTTTCAACAAAATAAGAGAAGAAAACTTCCCCAACCTAAAGAAAGAGATGGCAATAAATGTTCAAGAAGACAATAGAACACCGCATAGTTTTGAGCAGAAAAGAAAATCCTGTCATAATATAATAATCACAACACTAAATGCACAGAAAAAAAGAAAGAATATTAAAACCTGTCAGAGAAAAAGGCCAAATAAAGTATAAGATTGACCTATCAAAATTGCACCAGACTTCTTAACAGAGACACTAAAAGACAGAAAAGCCTGGACAGGGTCATGTAGCCTCTAAGACAGCACAAATGACAATAAAGGCTACTATACCCTGCAAAATTCTCAATCACCATTGATGGAGGAATAAAAATATTCTATGACAAATACAAATTTAAACAATATCTATCTACAAATTCAGCTCTAAAGAGGATTCTAGAAGAAAAACTCCAAAACAAGGAGGGTACCTACATCAACCAAAAACCAAGATATTAATCATCTGCAAAAAAAAAAATTTAAAAAAAGATCACATACAAACAATCCCACCTACTACAATAAACATAGAAGGAACTAATAATCTTCTGTCTCTAGTACCCCTCAATATCAATGAACTCAAGTCCCCAATAAAAAGACTTAAGTTAACAGACTGAATATGAAATTAGGATCAAGCATTTTGCTGCCTACAAAAAGCACAACTCAATGACAAAGACAGATATTCCTCAGAGTTAAAGGCTGTAAAAAACAAATATTCCAAGCAAACAATCCCAAGAAACAAGCAGGTGTTACCAGCCTAATATCCAATAAAATAGACTCTAATCCAAAAATTATCAAGGGGATGAGGAAGGACACTTCATCAAAGGAAAAATTCACCAACAGAAACATTCAATTTTGAACATATAAGTAAGGGTACCCACATTCATAAAAGAAACTTTACTAAAGCTCAAAACATGCATTGGACCCCAAACAATAAGAGTGGAAAACAAAAACTAAACAGAGACACGGTGAAACTAATAGAGGTTATGAACCAAATGGATTTAACAGATATCTACAAAACATTTCACCATAAAACAAAAGAATATATCTTCTCAGCACCTCATGGTACCTTTTCCAAAGCTGACCATATAGCCAGTCTCAAAACAAGCCTCATCAGATGCAAGAAGATTCAAATAATTCTATGAACCCTATCAGGTCACCAGAAATTAAGGCTAGACTTCAATAACAAGAAAAATGACAGAAAACCCATGTACCAAATGAGAACTAAAAAACTCTTTACTCAACAATGTTGTCAAGGAATAAAGGAAGAAAGAAACTAAAGATTATTTTAAACTCAACAAAAATGAAAGCACTACATACCAAACTAATGGGACAAAACAAAAGCAGTGCTAAGAGGAAAATTCATAACACTAAGTGCCCACATAAAGAAATTGGAGAAGTTCTACACTAAGAACTTAACAGCACACCCAAAAGCCCTAGAAAACACCCCCAAGAGGAGTAAAAGACAGAAAAAAGGAAAACTCATGGCAGAAGTCAACCAAATAGAAATAAAGAGAGTGATTCAAAGAATTACCAAAAGCTGGTTCTTTGAGAAAATCAACAAGATGGGTAAACTCCGACTCACACTAACTCAAAGGCCCAGGGACAGTATCCAAATGCATATGTAGCAGGGGATGGCCTAGTTGGCCATCAGTGGTAGGAGAGACCCTTGGTCTTGCAAAGATTCTACGCCCCAATATAGGGGAATGCCAGGGCCAGGAAGTGGGAGTGGGTGGGTTTCAGAGGGGGGTAGAGGGAAGGGTATAGGGGATTTTTGGAGACGAAACTAGGAAAAGGGATAACATTTGAAATGTAAATGAAGAAAACATCTAATAAAAATTTTAAAAAAGGAACTTCTCTTCCACAAAATATTCTGAAATAGTGAGATTGTATGTATATTTATATTTTATGACATGTTAGTCTTCATATCTAAGCATGAGTAAGCCATGTGCGATCCTGATAATTCATCATTATGTCATCTATAAAGTTTATGATTCAGCACCAACCAATCTAGTTATACTAAAACTCAAAAATATTCATTAAAAAACCCTCAAAAATGAAAAGGGAGGCATAACACCAGAAACCGAGGAAATCCAAAACATCATCAGATTCTAATACAAAAACCTATACTCAAAAGAAAAAAAGCTAGAACATCTAGGTAAAATGGATCATTTTTCCAGACAGATATCATGTACCAAAGTTAAATCAAAAGCAGGTAAACTATCTAAACATTTCGATATCCGTAAGGAAATACAGGCGATCATTTTAAAAATCCCAACCAAATAAATCCGAGGACCAGATGGCTTTAGTGCAGAATTCTAACAGACCTTCAAATAATAGCTAATACCAACACTCCTCAAGCTATTCTATAAAATAGAAAAGGAAAAAAAAACCCTACCTAATTCATTCTATAATAACACAATTACTCTGATCGCTAAAGCACACAAAGACCCAACAAAGAAACAAGATTTCAGACCAATTTCACGTATGAATATCGATGCAAAAATACTCAATAAAGTTCTAGCAAACTGAATCCAAGGACACATAAAAATGATCATTCATCATGAGCAAGTAGGCTTCATTCCAGGGATGCAATGTTGGTTGAATATATAAAAATCCATTAAGGTAACCCAGTATATCAGCAGACTCAAATTGCATTTAAAAAAATCACACAATCATCTCACTAGATGCTGAAAAAGCATTTAACCAAATACAACACCCTTTCATGGCAAATGTATTGGAGAAATCAGGAATTCAAGCCCCATATCTAAATATAATAAAATCAATATACAACAAACCAACAGCCATATTAAGACAAATTAAATTGAGAAAAACTTGAAGCAATCCTGCTAATATCAGGGACAAAACAAGGATGTCCACTCTCCCAATTTCTACTCAATATAGTACTAGAAGTTCTAGCCAGAGCATTAAGACAACAAAAGGAAAACAAGAGAATAGAATTTGGAAAAGAAGTTGAAGTATTACTATTTGCAATTGATATGATAGTACATATATCCAACCAAAAAAATTTCTACCACAGAACATCTACAGTTGATAAACAACTTCAGGAAAGTAGCCAGATATAAAATTAATTCAAACAAAGTAGTAGTCTTCCTTTATAGAAATGATAATCAAGTTGAGAAAGAAAATGGGGAAACAACACCTTTCACAATAGTCACAAATTATGCAAAACACATTGCGGTAACTCTATCCAAGCCAGGGAAAGATATGTCTGAAAAGAATTTCAAGTCTCTCAAGAAAGAAATCAAAGATGACCTCAGAAAATAAAGAGATCTCTCATGCTCTGAATTGACAGAATTCACATAGTAAAAATGGCCATCATAGCAAAAACAATCTACAGATTCAATGCAAACTCCATCAAAATTCCAACACCGTTCTTCCAAGATATGGAAAGAGCAATTCTCTATTTCATATGGAAAAAGAAAAAAGTCCAGAATAGTGAAAACAATTCTTAACAATAAAAAATTTCTGGGGGAATCAACAACCCTGATCCATAAGTAAACAACAGAGCAATAGTGATAAAAATGTCATGGTATTGGTATATAGAGAGATATGCCAATCAATGGAATGGAATCAAAGACCGAGAAATAGAAACACCAGTGGGCACTTGATCTTTGACAAACAAGCCAAAAATATACAATGAAAAAAATAAAGCATATTCAATTGATGGTGCTGGTCTAACTGGCAGTCAGTATATAGAAAAATGAAAACAGATCTTTATTTGTCACCTTACAAAAAGCTCAAGTCCAAGTGGATCAAAAACCTCAACATAAAACCAGATACAATGAATCTAATAGAAGAGAAAGTGGGAAAGTGCGTTTCATGTATGGGGACAGGAGGAAATGTGCTAAATAGGTCAAGAAATGATAAATGGGACATCACGCAACTAGAGTTTTTGTAAAGCAAAGAACATAGTCAATAGGACAAATCAGCAACCTACAGATTGGGAAAAACCTTCATTAACCCCACATCTAATAGAGGACTAATATCCAAAATATATAAAGAACTCAAGAAGCTAACCTCTAAAAAACCAAACAACACAATCCAAAAATGGGGTATAGAGCTAAACAGAGAATTCACAACTCAGGAATCTCAAATGGCTGAGAAACACTTAAAAAATATTCAGCATCCTTTGCGATCAGAGAAATACAAATCAAAATGACCCTGAAATTCCCTTCACACTGATCAGATTTGCTGAGATTAAAAAACTCAGGTCATAGCACATGTTGGCAAGACTGCAGAAAAAGAACACACCTCTATTCATGATGGGACAGCAAGTTGGTACAGTGACTCTGGAAATCAATCTGGAAAATCCTCAGAAAATTGGAAATAGATCTCACTGAAGACCAAGCTGGTCCACTCTCAAGTATATACCAAAAAGATGTCCCACTGTGCCACGAGGGCACATACTCTACTGAGTTCGTATGAGCATTATTTGTGATAGCCAGAAGCTGGAAATAATCTAGATGTCCCACAGCAGAAAAATGGATACAGAAATTGTGGTTCATTTGTACAATGGAATATTTTTGGCTATTCAGAATGAGGAAATTTTGCACGCAAATGGATAGAACTAGAAAATATCAGCCTGAGTGAGGCAACCCAGCCCCAAAAGGGCATGCATGTTTTGTCCTCACTAAAAGTAGATATTAATTTAAAATACAGAATACCAAGAACACAATCCACAGAAGGTTAACTAGCCAAAGGACCAAATTGAGGTTGCCTCCATCCCACTTGGAAGAGAGAAGAAAGCAGAGGGCAGAAGGGGGAATTGGGTGATAGAGGGGAGAAGGATGGGCATGTGAAAAGGGAAATATGGTCAGGTGTTGGGGAAATGAGTTAAGCCCTGAGGGCCAACAGAATTAATAGAAATAACATATTTGGAAGATGGGAAGTGGGATAACCCTCTAGAATATACAAGAGACCTGGAAGAAGACATAGTCTCAAGACTCTAAGGGAGAGACCTTAGTTGAAATGCCCAACAGTGGGGAAAGAAAACTTATAGAATCCACCTCCAGTAGAAAGATCGGGTATTGGTTCCAGGACTCCACCGAACTTAGGAACTTAGTCTGCACAGGTGAGAGTGTGCACCACAGAAGCTGACAGCTTCTGGGACAGGTGGGAGCCATAGAGCCTCTGAGGCAGCACCCTTTTCGGGCCCCAGACATCCGGCCACTCTCATGGCCAGAAGACAGGTGTCCGCTCGGCCCGGAGCCCTTTGCCTCAGGAGTGGCGGGCACCATCTCAGTTCCAGGACTGTGCTGAACTTAGGAACTTAGTCTGCACAGGTGAGAGTGTGCACCACAGAAACTGACAGCTTCTGTGACCTGCCAAAGCAACACAGATTCTGGGAAAGGTCCTGTTTTGGGCCTTCATCTTCGGCCAGGAGGAGGTCCAAACGCCAGATATCTGTGCACCTTCCCTGTAAGAGGAGAGATTGCCAGCAGAGAGTGCTCTGACCACAGAAATTCAGAGGAGAGATCCTGTCTCCCAGGTCTGCTGATAGACGGTAACAGAATCATCAGAAGAACAATCTCTAAACAGAGACAACTAAAACAACTAACTCCAGAGATTACCAGATGGCGAAAGGTAAATGTAAGAATCTTACTAACAGAAACCAAGACCACTCACCATCTCAGAACCCAGCACTCCCACTTCGCCCAGTCCAGGGCACCCCAACACACCCGAAAAGCTAGACCCAGATTTAAAAGCATATCTCATGATGATGGTAGAGGACATCAAGAAGGACTTAAATAACTCACTTAAAGAAATACAGGAGAACACTGCTAAAGAGTTACAAGTCCTTAAAGAAAAAGAGGAAAACACAACCAAACAGGTAGAAGTCCGTAAAGAAAAACAGGAAAACACATCCAAACAGGTGATGGAAATGAACAAAACCATACAAGACCTTAAAGGGAAGTAGACAAAATAAAGAAAACCCAAAGTGAGGCAACGCTGGAGATAGAAACACTAGGAAAGAAATCTGGAACCATAGATTTGAGCATCAGCAACAGAATACAAGAGATGGAAGAGAGAATCTCGGGTGCAGAAGATTCCATAGAGAACATCAGCACAACAATCAAAGAAAACGGAAAATGCAAAAAGATCCTAACTCAAAACATTCAGGAAATCCAGGACACAATGAGAAGACCAAACCTACGGACAAAACCAAATTCACACATTATCTTTCCACGAATCCAGCCCTTCAAAGGATAATAACAGAAAAAAAAAAAACAATACAAGGACGGGAACCATGCCCTAGAAAAAACAAGAAGGTAATCCCTCAATAAACATAAAAGAAGACAGCCACAAAAACAGAATGCCAACTTAAACAGCAAAAAATAACAGGAAGCAACAATTACTTTTCCCTAATATCTCTTAATATCAATGGACTCAACTCCCCAATAAAAATACATAGACTAACAAACTGGCTACACAAACAAGACCCAACATTTTTCTGCTTACAGGAAACTCATCTCAGAGAAAAAGATTGACACTACCTCAGAATGAAAGGCTGGAAAACAATTTTCCAAGCAAATGGTATGAAGAAACAAACTGGAGTAGCCATTCTAATATCTAACAAAATCGACTTCCAACCCAAAGTCATCAAAAAAGACAAGGAGGGGCACTTAATACTCATCAAAGGTAAAATCCTCCAAGAGGAACCATCAATTCTGAATATCTATGCTCCAAATACAGGGGCAGCCACTTTCATTAAAGAAACTTTAGTAAAGCTCAAAGCACATATTGCACCTCACACAATAATAGTGGGAGACTTCAACACACCACTTTCACTAGTAGACAGATCGTGGAAACAGAAACTAAACAAGGATACAGTGAAACTATCAGAAGTTATGAAACAAATGGATCTGACAGATATCTACAGAACATTTTATACTAAAACAAAAGGATATACCTTCTTCTCAGCACCTCATGGTACCTTCTCCAAAATTGACCACATAATTGGTCACAAAACAAGCCTCAACATATACAAAAATATAGAAATTGTCCCATGTATCCTATCAGACCACCATGGACTAAGGCTGATCTTCAATAACAAAATAAATAATAGAAAACCAACATTCACATGGAAACTGAACACCACTCTTCTCAATGATACCTTGGTCAAGGAAGGAATAAAGAAAGAAATTAAGGACTTTTTGGAGTTCAATGAAAATGAAGCAAGAACATACCCAAACGTATGGGACACAATGAAAGCATTTCTAAGAGGAAAACTCATAGCTCTGAGTGCCTCCAAAAAGAAACTAGAGAGAGCACACATTAGCAGCTTGACAACACACCTAATAGCTCTAGAACAAAAGGAAGCAAATTCACCCAAGAGGAGTAGAAGGCAGGAAATAATCAAACTTAGGGGCGAAATCAACCAAGTGGAAACAAGAAGAACTATTCAAAGAATCAACCAAACGAGGAGCTGGTTCTTTGAGAAAATCAACAAGATAGACAAACCCTTAGCCAGACTCACTAGAGGGCACAGGGAAAGCATTCTAATTAACAAAATGAGAAATGAAAAGGGGACATAACAACAGATCCTGAAGAAATCCAAAACACCATCAGATCCTTCTACAAAAGGCTATACTCAACAAAACTGGAGAACCTGGAGAAATGGAGAAGTTTCTAGACAGATACCAGGTACCAAAGTTGAATCAAGATCAGGTTAATGATCTAAACAGCCCTATATCCCCCAAAGAAATAGAAGCAGTCATTAATAGTCACCCAACCAAAAAAAGCCCAGGACCAGATGGGTTTAGTGCAGAGATCTATCAGACCTTCAAAGAAGATCTAATCTGAGTTCTTCACAAACTATTCCACAAAATAGAAACAGAAGGTACTCTACCCAACTCATTCTATGAAGCCACAATTACTCTGATACCTAAACCACAAAAAGACCCAACCAAGATAGGGAACTTCAGACCAATATCCCTTATGAATATTGGTGCAAAAATCCTCAATAAAGTTCTTGCTAACCGAATCCAAGAACACATCAAAACAATCATCCATGTGGACACTTTGCCCCTTCTTAGAATTGGGAACAAAACACCCATGGAAGGAGTTACAGAGACAAAATTTGGAGCTGTGATGAAAGGATTGACCATCTAGTGATTGCCATATCCAGGGATCCATCCCATGATCAGCTTCCAAACGCTGACACCATTGTATACACTAGCAAGATTTTGCTGAAAGGACACAGATATAGCTGTCTCTTGTGAGACTATGCCTGGGCCGAGCAAACACAGAAGTTGATGCTCACAGTCAGCTATTGAATGGATCACAGGGCCCCCAATGGAGGAGCTAGAGAAATCACCCAAGGAACTAAAGGGAACTGCAACCCTATAGGTGGAACAACAATATGAACTAACCAGTACCCCGGAGCTCTTGTCTCTAGCTGCATATGTATCAAAAGATGGCCTAGTAGGCCATCACTGGAAAAAGAGGCCCATTGGACTTGCAAACTTTATATGTCCCAGTACAGGGGAATGCCAGGGCCAAAAAGGGGGAGTGGGTGGATAGGGGAGTGGGGATGAGTGTGTGTGTGGGACTTTTGGGATAGCATTGGAAATGTAAATGAGGAAAATACCTAGTCAAAAAAATTGGAAAAAAAAAGCAACAGCTACTCTGGAAAAAAAAGAGTGCTATAAAAAATAAAAAGAAAGATAGGGTATCAAGAGGAGGAATGGGGTTGTCATTGCACAGTCAAAACTCTGACACAGAATCATTCCTGTCTAATAGAACTAAAGGGACAAAAACGGAAAAGAGACAGACAGAAAAGAGGTCTAGTGACAAGCCCAAATTTAGACCAATCTCAAGAGGAGGCTCCAAGGCCTGACACTATTACTGATGCTATGATAGACTTACAGACAAAAGTATAGCATGGCTGGCCTCCAAGAGGCCCAACAAGCAGCTCACTGAAACAGAAGCAAATAATTACACCGAACCAATATTTTGAAGTTAGGGACCCTTGTGGTTGAATTAGGGAAAGGGTGGAAGAAGTGAGATGGAGGGCAATCCCAGCAGTCTTAACAATCCTGGACCCTGAGATCTCTCATGTACCACAGGCAAGTAGCATATACTTTCAGATCCAAGGCCCCCAACATGTATACAGCAGAGGACTGCCTAATATGAGCTCAGTGAGAGAAGAAGCACCTATGCCTGGAGAGATATGAGGCCCCAAGATGTGTGAATGCTTAGCTGGAAGTGGAGGTGAGGTGGGGGAAACTTTGTGGAGATTGTTGAGGAGGAATGGAATGAAAAACTGACAGAGGTTAGAACAGGAGGGGGATAATGACTAGACTGTTTAAACATTAAAGATAATAATAAAAATAAAATAAAATACCCTTAAAAATGAGGTCCATTTTTACAGCAAATGGGGGACCATCACAGAAAGGCATAATTGGATACAGTGAAAATACCAAGATATTGTGGGTTACCAGACAGATACCCCCACAATCAAAACTTCTAAATAAAAACTTCTGCATGTATAGTTCAAGGAACATGCAGAAGAGGAGGCAAAAACATTGTAAGAAACAGAATATCAAGCAATCTAGTATAAAAAGCTCTCTGAGAAATGGCTACAAAGAAGATGGAAAAAATGACCAAATCAGTAGATGTGTTAACGTGGGAAGAGAAAAATTTCAGAGGCCTACCCTTAGTGAGGTAACTACATATGACTGCTGGGGTAGGAAAAATTATCCTCTATAAATAATGAACCTACCAATTGGTTTTATATTTGGAGATTGGTCAGCTATGAAATTATATAGACTACATCCGTCAAGAAAGATACACTCATGAGGCAGTTTCTTAATGGATGTACATGCATGTACATAATAATAATACTAATAGTGGTGATGATATTGATGATGATGAGGAGGAGGAGGAGAATGAGGAGAAAAAAGAGAAAGAGGAGGAAGAAGAAGAAAATGGGAGGCATATAATGAGGACAAGTGATGGGAAGGAATGGATGGTGGAAATGGGGAGAATTATATAAATCTATTTCCATTTAAGTATTTTAAAATCAACTATAAAACTCTGAAAGTACTAATAAAATTTGTCTAAAATATCATGTATATAAGGTACACACTAGAGTCTATGAACATAATTTTGGGTATATAGGAAAGTAAGAATTATCAAAGCACATGAGAGATTCTCAAAATTGTAATGATTTTTAAATAATTAATAATAAAATTTTGATAAGCTATACCATACATAATAACTACTAAAATATTCTGCTGTGAAATGGAAAACATTGATCATATCATGGATACACAGAGCTATAAACATGGGCCTAGAGGACTCTCTGGAGAGCTCGGGCAATGTGGGCAAACCTATGTAACCAAGAAATAGAAAACCAATATCATCTCTCATCTCTATCAGTAACATTTACTCTCTGGTGAAATGATCCACAATGGGGAAACTACATTTGTGCTAATGAGAACTCAAAGTTCTACAACTCAGCAGAAAGTTAACCTGAAACCTATATTATTATTTCTGATTAAAAACAATGAAAATGTTTTAGATAGAACATTACCAATATGACTTAAGCACACATACCTAAACTAAGATGCAAGTGTATAAATTGATATTTACCCTTGGTTTTCCTTAGTTCTTCCACAAGACACTGTGCTTCTTCTCGAACACGATCCTCAATGTTCCTTTTCCCCATGCCCAAATTCCTTAGGGTCATGAGTGTGAAACGTCTTGTCTCTTTCCAACTGTTTCCATTGCTAAAAGTAATGCCTAAAGAAATGAGAACGTACTAGAAATAGATGCTAGGAACAGGTGAGAGTGGAAACCATAGAGAGGTCCCACTGTATCTAAGAAGGAAGCCATCCCTTTCTTTCAATATTATATCTCACAGTAAATACTATGTAACCTACACATGAATATATACACTTACTTACCAAGGCCATTATTAATCTTTTCAGACATTGGGATGTTTTCTCTACCAGAAAACTCCTCCCCATGATCAATCAGAGCTTCCTTCACTGCTTCATACCCATGCAATACAACAATGGGCCGTGAGCCCAAATACAGAGTGAAAACGGGGCCATAGGTTTTTGAGAACTGGAAAAAGGAAAGAAAAGACAAACACTAGCAAACATGTACCTTAATCTACATAGTGTAAACCTCATTCACACTGATATTATCTCTGTATTTTAATGTTTTTAGTTAGGCAACCTCACTTTCAAATGGTTCTGAAGCTTATTTATATAACATTGTGGTAATTATCAATTGCCTACAGTCAACCATGTAATGGCTTAGGGTTCAGGCAGTTGTTATGCAAAGATTACAATGAATTTTTTCATCAACACATTCAACAGGACACCAGTCACCAGAACTCCAGTTAGGCTATCACATGGCTGCAGACTGCCCTCTCTTTCTCAGTGCCTATCAACTCAAACTGAAATCACGCCTCTCACCCTTCTCACCTTCTCCAACCTACTAACTTGAACAGAAATGTCCTGCTCAACCAGAGGCCACCTTATTCTGCAGAAATCCAGACTACAACTTGGGTGGAAACCTTCAACTCAACTACAGGCCACTCTGACCAGAAGATGAACACAAAACAGAAGTCAAAGTACAAGGTACAAAATACATGCACTACTAAATTTAATTTACAGAGTTAAGTCTTTATGTCGAATTTCTGATACCATGTTTACAGAGAGGACATCATATGGGACCATAATGAACCAAGAGTAGTAAACGAATTCTTAAGGAGTAAAAATACTGTTCAAGGTACAACAATATAACACATGAAATTTTACTATAGAACTATAGTGATACAGTACTCACAAGAAATAGACAAGTATACCAATTAAGTAGAAAAATGATGCAGAAGTAAAGCAATAAGGTTAGGCCCATATGAGGTTTGAAGTGTAAAGTTTTAAGTCACCACAAATGAATCTATTGATCATTCCAGATTTGGTTTACTGCTACTACAAACACAGAGAGTGGGCGCTCCAGAAGGTGTACCACACATATGCAGTATTTTCTGGAAAAATGGTCTCTTATCTCACAGCATTTTGAACTCCAGATTTAGGCTTGCATGAACTAAAAATAGATATAAATATCACCAGTTATGCTGAAAGTTTGAATTCTTCTTTTGCATTTCTTGTATTATTCCACGTCCACTGGTAGTTAGCTAAATTAGGCATCAATTTATTTCTCTAGGGTACAGGATCAAATAGATGGCTTCAGTAAAAATTTATGTCTAAAAGTTTACCTAACTTACTGAAAAAAATATTACTATTGACCTTCAACAAAATATAAAGAAAAAACCCCTGCTGTTTTAAAAGATAAGTAGTAGTCACAAGTTTTTCTTTTTTTCCCATTTTCTTTTCTTTTACTGGATATTTTCTTTATTTACATTTCAAATGTTTTCTCCTTTCCAAATTTCCCCTCCAGAAACCCCCTATTCAATCTCTCCTCCCCCTGCTTCTATGAGGATGCTACTCCACCCACATACCCACTCCAGCCTCCCATTCCTGGCATTTCCCTATGCTGACACATCAAGCCTTCACAGGATCAAGGCCATCCTCTGATACATATGCAGCTAGAGTCATGAGTGCCTCCATGTGTACTCTTTGGTTGGTGGTTTAGTCCCTAGGAGCTCTGGTTAGTTGATACTGTTTTTCTTTCTATGGGGTTGCAAATCCCTTCACCTACTTCAGTCCTTTCTCTAACTCATCCAGTCCAATGATTGCCTGTAAGGGTTCACCAATGTATATTTCAGGCTCTGGCCGAGCCTCTCAGTAGACAGCCATATCAATCTCCTGTCAACAAGCACTTCTTGGCATCCACAATAGTATATGCATTTGGTGACCATATATGGGGTAGGTACCCAGGTAGGGCAGTCTCTGAAGAGTCCTTCAGTCTCTGCTTCAAACTTTGCCTCCATTTTTTTCCTCCTGTGAATAGTAGACTAAGTGGGAAGGGTAACAACTGGGAGGAGAGTGGGGAAGCTTCAGTCAGGATGTTAGTAACTAAATTTATTAATGAAATAAATGAACTGGTCTAAACTGAAAATTTGTTTGTTACTCTCTTTCTGACAAGTGCCAGCTGTAAAAGGCATGAGGTACACAATACTTAGCAAGATATATGACTTTATGATCATTTATAACATTATTGGCTCTAGGACTACATTTTCTTTTAAAGCAACTTCCAATTTATCTTTGTTATAAAGGTATTAGAGGAGCACAAGGAATACTTACATTGGTTAAGGATTGGTTGAAGTTCTTCACATCAATCTGAAGGAAATTACCAATAATCGGGAAAGGAGTGGGGCCAGGAGGGAGCCTCCCTCTTCTAGACCTCTGTCTCCATAGTGAGAGGAGAATGAGAGAGGAGAGAGTGAGCACCAGGAATGTGACAAGATCCATAGAAACCCTCCTTATTCATACAGTTGAGATCAGGCACCACTGATCTTTTATAGCAATTAAACAGCATGTTCTTTTTTGAGCATTGTTGAGTAACCCATTAGGTAATTTCTAATCTCATTCAAATAAACTTTGTTCCTTGATAGAGATGTTATTTACCCTTGAACATTATATGGTGCCCATTTGAATATCTGGTTAACTGTGCAGGCTTATGTCCAAGTATTGCTACTAAAAGTAAACAAACATGTTTCTAATATGCAGTTATCATTGAAAAGTAATAGATTAATTTTGAAATTCAAGATAACTCCTCAACCATTACATATCAGCTTAGTGAACAGGTGGTCATAAATGATGTATTTCATATATAACTTGTGAATATTGTTATACTCTAAGAAATAAATTTATTTTTAAATAATGTCATATGATATAACATAGGGAGGCCTCTAACAATTTTTCTGCTATATTGCCTCGATAGCTAGAAATATATTTATGCACCACATGATCATGCATACTTGATTTTTTTCCTTTATTAAACATGCCAACATATTTTGTTCAATAATGTAAGCTTTATAGCTCCTTATTAAACTCTTGTATAATAAAAAGCTAAGCTAAGAAAACAAAGCTAAGAAAACAAAACATACATATCAATCACACATCTTTACTCAACCATGAAAGCCTAGTATTCTTTTGCTAAAGCTAGTGGAACAAAAAGAACTGTTAGTGTCTCACAGCACATAGCTTGAAGAACTTAGACTTCACTGTGACTAATGAGCATGCTTACTACCCTGACTTTGCCACAGATTCATAAAGAAAAGTCTTAGAATTCTTCACTTTCCACTAATGAACATGTAATTCTGCCTAAGCACAATTCTACCCAGAGAAAACAACAATAATTGACACTACCTAAACCTCCCAAAACAGCACCACCAAAAGGGCACCAAGTGTTAAGATGCCTGTGCCTAAGAGAGACCATTTCTAGCTTAACACACCTGTTGCATTTGGCACCCTTCTGTACACAAAAACATTCAGTACAATTATATCTACAATTTCTTGACCTTGAACCATGCACTACACTGATCATAACAACTACCATTATCAGTGAACATGAATCTAGTTAATAATTATATCAGTATTTTAAGTACAAAATCAAATTGTTTGGTTATTTTGTAATGCTTAGAATGTCAATGACCCAATATCATGATTGTCCTCATTATTTACAGCAGAGTAAGAACTAATTTGTTGCTTTCATATCATACTACTCTAAACCCCCCAAATAACAGATTGGGATTCATCAATCCCAGATTTATTTTTCACCTGGAAACTGGTGCAATTTTACTTATTTATAAGTTAGAATTTAGGGTTATCAATTTTATAAAAATTTAAGATTTGTAAAATACTAAAAAGAGACGGCCTCTGAAATCAACAAGTCTACATTTTGCCTTACTTTTTAAGGAAGGATCTGCTGATGATTCATAGAGTACCTCCATTTTGTCTATGAAAGGTGAATTGCTTCTTGTGAAAACTTTTTCTTGAGCTTTCATTTAATTTCATTTTTTTGACTTGTTTATTTGTTCATCTTCACTTATTACTTAAAAATATTTTGATATTTTATACAGAAATTATTACTGCATATTCATTACACAATTAAATAGAATTAAAGACACCATTTTATTTAAGTATATCATGGCTTTGACATTATAAACACACTTTGTTTACCAGGTTCGTTCTTCTTTTTTTTTTTCCATTTTTTATTAGGCATTTAGCTCATTTACATTTCCAATGCTATACCAAAAGTCCCCCATACCCACCCACCCCCACTCCCCTACCCACCCACTCCCCCTTTCTGGCCCTGGCGTTCCCCTGTACTGGGGCATATAAAGTTTGCGTGTCCAATGGGTCTCTCTTTCCAGTGATGGCCGACTAGACCATCTTTTGATACATATGCAGCTAGAGTCAAGAGCTCCGGGGTACTGGTTAGTTCATAATGTTGTTCCACCTATAGGGTTGCAGATCCCTTTAGCTCCTTGGCTACTTTCTCTAGCTCCTCCATTGGGAGCCCTGTGATCCATCCATTAGCTGACTGTGAGCATCCACTTCTACGTTAGCTAGGCCCCGGCATAGTCTCACAAGAGACAGCTACATCTGGGTCCTTTCGAAAAAATCTTGCTAGTGAAGCAATGGTGTCAGCGTTTGGATAATGATTATGGGGTGGATCCCTGGATATGGCAGTCTCTACATGGTCCATCCTTTCATCTCAGCTCCAAACTTTGTCTCTGTAACTCCTTCCATGGGTGTTTTGTACCCACTTCTAAGGAGGGGCATAGTGTCCACACTTCAGTCTTCATTTTTCTTGAGTTTCATGTGTTTAGCAAATTATATCTTATATCTTGGGTATCCTAGGTTTTGGGCTAATATCCACTTATCAGTGAGTACATATTGTGTGAGTTCCTTTGTGAATGTGTTACCTCACTCAGGATGATGCCCTCCAGGCCCATTCATTTGGCTAGGAATTTCATAAATTCATTCTTTTTAATAGCTGAGTAGTACTCCATTGTGTAGATGTACCACATTTTCTGTATCCATTCCTCTGTTGAGGGGCATCTGGGTTCTTTCCAGCTTCTGGCTATTATAAATAAGGCTGCTATGAACATAGTGGAGCATGTGTCCTTCTTACCAGTTGGGGCATCTTCTGGATATATGCCCAGGAGAGGTATTGCTGGATCCTCCGGTAGTACTATGTCCAATTTTCTGAGGAACCGCCAGACTGATTTCCAGAGTGGTTGTACAAGCCTGCAATCTCACCAACAATGGAGGAGTGTTCCTCTTTCTCCACATCCACGCCAGCATCTGCTGTCACCTGAATTTTTGATCTTAGCCATTCTGACTGGTGTGAGGTGGAATCTCAGGGTTGTTTTGATTTGCATTTCCCTGATGATTAAGGATGTTGAACATTTTTTCAGGTGCTTCTCTGCCATTTGGTATTCCTCAGGTGAGAATTCTTTGTTCAGTTCTGAGCCCCATTTTTTAATGGGGTTATTTGACTTTCTGAAGTCCACCTTCTTGAGTTCTTTATATATGTTGGATATTAGTCCCCTATCTGATTTAGGATAGGTAAAGATCCTTTCCCAATCTGTCGGTGGTCTTTTTGTCTTATTGACGGTGTCTTTTGCCTTGCAGAAACTTTGGAGTTTCATTAGGTCCCATTTGTCAATTCTCAATCTTACAGCACAAGCCATTGCTGTTCTGTTCAGGAATTTTTCCCCTGTGCCCATATCTTCAAGGCTTTTCCCCACTTTATCCTCTATAAGTTCCAGTGTCTCTGGTTTTATGTGAAGTTCCTTGATCCACTTAGATTTGACCTTAGTACAAGGAGATAAGTATGGATCGATGCGCATTCTTCTACATGATAACAACCAGTTGTGCCAGCACCAATTGTTGAAAATGCTGTCTTTCTTCCACTGGATGATTTTAGCTCCCTTGTCGAAGATCAAGTGACCATAGGTGTGTGGGTTCATTTCTGGGTCTTCAATTCTATTCCATTGGTCTACTTGTCTGTCTCTATACCAGTACCATGCAGTTTTTATCACAATTGCTCTGTAGTAAAGCTTTAGGTCAGGCATGGTGATTCCACCAGAGGTTCTTTTATCCTTGAGAAGAGCTTTTGCTATCCTAGGTTTTTTGTTATTCCAGATGAATTTGCAAATTGCTCCTTCTAATTCGTTGAAGAATTGAGTTGGAATTTTGATGGGGATTGCATTGAATCTGTAGATTGCTTTTGGCAAGATAGCCATTTTTACAATGTTGATCCTGCCAATCCATGAGAATGGGAGGTCTTTCCATCTTCTGAGATCTTCTTTAAATTCTTTCTTCAGAGACTTGAAGTTTTTATCATACAGATCTTTCACTTCCTTAGTTAGAGTCACGCCGAGATATTTTATTTTATTTGTGACTATTGAGAAGGGTGTTGTTTCCCTAATTTCTTTCTCAGCCTGTTTATTCTGTGTGTAGAGAAAGGCCATTGACTTGTTTGAGATAATTTTATATCCACCTACTTCACCGAACCTGTTTATCAGGTTTAAGAGTTCTCTGGTGGAATTTTTAGGGTCATTTATATATACTATCATATCATCTGCAAAAAGTGATATTTTGACTTCCTCTTTTCCAATTTGGATCTCCTTTTGTTGTCGAATTGCTCTGGCTAATACTTCAAGTACTATGTTGTAAAGGTAGGGAGAAAGTGGGCAGCCTTGTCTAGTCCCTGATTTTAGTGGGATTGCTTCCAGCTTCTCTCCATTTACTTTGATGTTGGCTCCTGGTTTGCTGTAGATTGCTTTTATCATGTTTAGGTATGGGCCTTGAATTCCTGATCTTTCCAAGACTTTTATCATGAATGGGTGTTGGATCTTGTCAAATGCTTTTTCTGCATCTAACGAGATGATCATGTGGTTTTTGTCTTTGAGTTTGTTTATATAATGGATTACATTGATGGATTTTCGTATATTAAACCATCCCTGCATCCCTGGAATAAAAACTTCTTGTGCAGGATGGATGATTGCTTTAATGTGTTCTTGGATTCGGTTAGCGAGAATTTTATTGAGGATTTTTGCATCGATATTCATAAGAGAAAATGGTCTGAAGTTCTCTATCTTTGTTGGATCTTTCTGTGGTTTAGGTATCAGAGTAATAGTGGCTTCATAAAATGTGTTGGGTAGAGTACCTTCTACTTCTATTTTGTGAAATAATTTGTGCAGAACTGGAATTAGATCTTCTTTGAAGGTCTGATAGAACTCTGCACTAAACCCGTCTGGTCCCGGGCTTTTTTTTGGCTGGGAGACTATTAATAACTGCTTCTATTTTTTTTAGGGGTTATGGGACTGTTTAGATGGTCAACTTGATCCTGATTCAACTTTGGTACCGGGTATCTGTCCAGAAATTTGTCCATTTCATCCAGGTTTTCCAGTTTTGTTGAGTATAGCCTTTTGTAGAAGGATCTGATGGTGTTTTGGATTTCTTCAGGATCTGTTGCTATGTCTCCCTTTTCATTTCTGATTTTGTTAATTAGGATTTTGTCCCTGTGCCCTCTAGTGAGTCTAGCTAAGGGTTTATCTATCTTGTTGATTTTTTCAAAGAACCAACTCCTCGTTTGGTTAATTCTTTGAATAGTTCTTCTTGTTTCCACTTGGTTGATTTCATATGTCAGTTTGATTATTTCCTGCCGTCTACTCCTCTTGGGTGAATTTGCTTCCTTTTTTTCTAGAGCTTTTAGATTTGTTGTCAAGCTGCTAGTATGTGCTCTCTCCTGTTTCTTCTTGGAGGCACTCAGAGCTATGAGTTTCCCCCTTAGAAATGCTTTCATTGTGTCCCATAGGTTTGGGTATGTTGTGGCTTCATTTTCATTAAACTCTAAAAAGTCTTTAATTTCTTTCTTTATTTTTTCCTTGACCAAGGTATCATTGAGAAGAGTGTTGTTCAGTTTCCACGTGAATGTTGGCTTTGCATTATTTATGTTGTTATTGAAGATCAGTCTTAGGCCATGGTGGTCTGATAGGATACATAGGACAATTTCAATATTTTTGTATCTGTTGAGGCCTGTTTTGTGACCAATTATATGGTCAATTTTGGAGAAGGTCCCGTGAGGTGCTGAGAAGAAGGTACATCCTTTTGTTCTGATAAAATGTTCTGTAGATATCTGTCAGATCCATTTGTTTCATAACTTCTGTTAGTTTCACTGTGTCCCTGTTTAGTTTCTGTTTCCACGATCTGTCCATTGATGAAAGTGGTGTGTTGAAGTCTCCCACTATTATTGTGTGAGGTGCAATGTGTGCTTTGAGCGTTACTAAAGTGTCTTTAATGAATGTGGTTGCCCTTGCATTTGGAGCGTAGATATTCAGAATTGTGAGTTCCTCTTGGAGGATTTTTACCTTTGATGAGTATGAAGTGTCCCTCCTTGTCTTTTTTGATAACTTTGGTTTGGAAGTCGATTTTATCTGATATTAGAATGGCTACTCCAGCTTGTTTCTTCAGACCATTTGCTTGGAAAATTGTTTTCCAGCCTTTCACTCTGAGGTAGTGTCTGTCTTTTTCCCTGAGATGGGTTTCCTGTAAGCAGCAGAATATGGGGTCCTCTTTGTGTAGCCAGCCTGTTAGTCTATGTCTTTGTATTGGGGAATTGAGTCCATTGATATTAAGAGATATTAAGGAAAAGTAATTGTTGCTTCCTTTTATTTTTGTTGTTAGAGTTGGCATTCTGTTCTTGTGGCTGTCTTCTTTTTGGTTTGTTGAGGGATTACTTTCTTGCTTGTTCTAGGGCGTGATTTCCGACCTTGTATTGCGTCTTTTCTGTTATTATACTTTGAAGGGCTGGAATCGTGGAAAGATAATGTGTGAATTTGGTTTTGTCATGGAATACTTTGGTTTCTCCATCTATGGTAATTGAGAGTTTGGCCGGGTATAGTAGCCTGGGCTGGCATTTGTGTTCTCTTTGTGTCTGTATAACATCTGTCCAGGCTCTTCTGGCTTTCATAGTCTCTGGTGAAAAGTCTGGTGTAATTCTGATATGCCTTTCTTTATATGTTACTTGACCTTTCTCCCTTACTGCTTTTAATATTCTATCTTTATTTAGTGCATTTGTTGTTCTGATTATTATGTGTCAGGAGGAATTTCTTTTCTGGTCCAGTCTATTTGGAGTTCTGTAGGCTTCGTGTATGATCATGGGCATCTCTTTCTTTATGTTTGGGAAGTTTTCTTCAATTATTTTGTTGAAGATATTGGCTGGCCCTTTAAGTTGAAAATCTTCATTCTCATCAATTCCTGTTATCCGTAGGTTTGGTCTTCTCAATGTGTCCTGGATTTCCTGGATGTTTTGAGTTAGGATCTTTTTGCATTTTGTATTTTCTTTGACTGTTGTGTCGATGTTCTCTATGGAATCTTCTCCACGTGAGATTCTCTCTTCTATTTCTTGTATTCTGTTGCTGATGCTCGCATCTATGGTTTCAGATCTCTTTCCTAGGTTTTCTATCTCCAGCGTTGCCTCGCTTTGGGTTTTCTTTATTGTGTCTACTTCGCTTTTTAGTTTTAGTATGGTTTTGTTCATTTCCATCACCTGTTTGGATGTGTTTTCCTGTTTTTCTTTAAGGACTTCTACCTGTTTGGTTGTGTTTTCCTGCTTTTCTTTAAGGGCCTGTAACTCTTTAGCAGTGCTCTCCTGTAATTCTTTAAGTGACTTATGAAAGTCCTTCTTGATGTCCTCTATCATCATCATGAGAAATGTTTTTAAATCTGGGTCTAGATTTTCGGTTGTGTTGGGGTGCCCAGGACTAGGTGGGGTGGGAGTGCTGTGTTCTGATGATGGTGAGTGGTCTTGATTTCTGTTAGTAGGATTCTTACGTTTGCCTTTCGCCATCTGGTAATCTCTGAAGCTAGCTGTTATAGTTGTCTCTGGTAAGAGCTTGTTCTTCAGCTGACTCTGTTAGCCTCTGTAAGCAGACCTGGGAGGCTAGCTCTCTCCTTAGTTTCAGTGGGCAGAATATTCTCTGCATGCAAGCTCTCTTCTTGCAGGGAAGGTACCCAGATATCTGGTGTTCGAACCTGCCTCCTGGCAGAAGTTGTGTTCCACTCACTAGAGGTCTTAGGATCCTGTGGGGAATCCTGTGTGGGCCCTTGCGGGTGTCAGGCGACTCCGCTGGCAAGGCACCCCGTTGCTCAAGTGGAGTGGAAGGGACTTGTGCCCCAGGTCAGGCCCAGGTAGTCTGCTTCCCTATTTACCACAGTCTCAGGTTCCGCGCAATTGGATTGGGGCAGATGCTGTGTTCCACTCACCAGAGGTCTTAGGATCCCGTGGGGAATCCTATGTGGGCCCTTGCGGGTGTTTGGCTCCTCCGCTGGCAAGACACCCCGGTGCTCGAGTGGAGTGGAACGGACTTGTGCCCCAGGTCAGGCCCGGGTAGTCTGCTTCCCTATTTACCGCAGTCTCAGGTTCCGCGCAATTGGATTGGGGCAGATGCTGTGTTCCACTCACCAGAGGACTTAGGATCCCGTGGGGAATCCTCTGTGGGCCCTTGCAGGTGTCGGGCAACTCCGCTGGCAATGTACTCCGGTGCTCGACTGGACAGGTTCGTTCTTCTTAATCATCTTTCTCTTCTGAAATAGTCCCTCTTCCATGTTATAGACTACACTTTCTATTTAAGAAAAATTTCAAAGTAGAGACCCCAGGTTGTCTATGGGAGTTACTCTACCTGAGATTCCTAGCAGTGGGGGATGTGGCATCTGAAGTGGCCACTGTCTGTTGCCAGGCAAGACTCCCAGTGGAGGAATAAGGGTAGCAACTCACCCACAGAACTTTCAACTTAAAAGATATCCTGCCTACAAGATGTGTAGGAACAAAGATGGAGCAAAGTTGGAGGGAATGGCCAACCAATGACTGTGCCAAATTGAGACCCATATTATAGGCAGAAACCAATTCCTGACAGGATACTCTGCTATGCTTGCAGGTATTGGCCTAACATATCTCTGAGATGCTACATTCAGCAGCCTATGGAAACAAATATAGAGACTCAGAGCCAAATATTAAATACAGCTTGGAAAGTCTTTTGAAAGAGTTGGAAAAGTGATTCAGGGACCCTAAGAGAATGGGAACTCGAACAGAGTCAAAAACTTAACCCTTGGGGATTCCCAGAGACCGAACCACTAGCCAAAGAACAAGCATGGGTTGGAAATGCCCCCAACCCCACACATATGTAGCAGATATTCAGCATGGTCTTCATGTGGGTCCCCCAGCAAATTGAGAAGAGTCTGGTTCTAAACCTGTTGGCTGACACTGGACCCCATTCCCCTAATTGGGCTGCCTTGACTGGCCTCGGTGGAAGATGATTGTGGGGAAGTGGACTGGGAAATGTAGTCTGTTCCCTGGTTGAACTAAGGCTAGAAGCCCCAGAAACACTGAAAAGGACAGTGGAAGCTTTGCCTGCTCCAGTGCACCATGTCCCTGTCACTATCCCCATAGATTTGTGACCATCAGTCATGTAAGGGCAACGCTCTAACCCTCCACCCACATGTAGATGAGGCATCCCTAACATCTCAGACCAAGACAATAGGAAAAGAGATGTGGTTTGGGATCACATAGGCTCAAGACAGAGATGTCTATGCTAATGATGTACACACAGGAATTTGGCATCCCCCTTTTCAGGTCAACCACCTCAGTCTATGGAACTTGTCACACAGATCCTACTGGAAGTGGGTGTGACACTGGAGGGCATAGGCAATAAACTTTTCTTCCTAGACATTACTCCCTGAAAAAGGCCCACCATGAGAAAAGGGGCATGGATTTACATATCTACTTCCCATCATGGCAATAAATGGTTTAGAACCACATACTCTCTTTTCATTGAGATCGACTGTGGTGAGCCATGGAAAAAGCCTTTGCTTATAGAGCCACCATATACTTTCTCAGGGAAAGCCTTTCAGCACTCTCATTCAGGATCTATTGTCACCAAGTCTTCTGCCATTAAGCTCAGTGGGACCAGCCAGAGCACCCCTTTTCCCCCAGGCCAGACTAGATCCAGACCTCTGGCCCAGTTCTCAGCTATTCTGAGTCTTCCAGAAGCACCTTGATGTCCAAGCACCTGGAACTTGCACTGCCCCAACCTCTTTGCAGTACTGGGGATCCCAAGCCTACTCTAGATGCCCCATGACTCAGACTGTGTTTTCGTACTCAGAGTGGTACCTTCATTCTTCCCTACAGACAAGCACACACCTGACTTGGCATGGGATAACTGCAGTCAAACTCCCTTAGGATTTTCTCCTCAAGCAATAGCCATGTACTGTAGCAGTGCAGACAAGGGACCCACAATCCTACAACTGGTACTCCTAGGAGAAAATGGCTATGACTTTAGATGAAACACCAAATAAAGGGAAGATAGAGGGATGGGGTCACTAAGGCATCTCAAAATATTTAACACAGAAATTTTCCTGTCGAAAGGAGAGACAGGGACAATAAATGGAACAGAGACTGAAGGAAAGGCCATTCAGAGATTGCCCTGCCTAGAGATCTATTCCATCTGCAGACACCAAACCTCCACACTGTTGCTGATGCCAAGAAGTGCTTGTTGATAGGAGCTTGATATGACTGGTCCCTGAGAGGTTCTACTAGCCCCTGACCAATACAGATGCAGGTACTCACAGCCAAACATTGGATTGAGCCCAAGGACCCAAATGGAAGAGCTAGAGGAAGAACTGAAGGAGCTCAATGGGATTGCAACCCCATAAAAAGAACAATATCAACTAACTGGACCACAAATTTTTGTAAATAAATATATACATAAATCACAACTATTATTATTACAAAGCTCCTGACTAAATCACCACCAAAGTTTATACAAGGAGAGAGTGAGGACTTCAGATACACATTTAGCAGAGAATGGCCTTATCTGATATCAGTGGGGGTGGAGAGATACTTGATGCTCCAGCTTAGGTGGATGTGAGAGCCGTGAGGAAGAAATAGGTAAATGGGTGGACGTGCACCCTCCTAGAGGCAAACGGCAGAGGGGGGATGCAATGGGGGATTGTGGAGGGGTAACCAGGAAGTGGGATATCATTTCTAATGTAATGAATAAAATGATTAATAAAAAAAGAATTACAGTACTATAATACAAGGAAAAAGACAATCATGGATCAAGACCTATTTATCAAAGGATGCATTAAGCAAAGTAGATATAAAAAAGAGAAGAAATCTGAACAATTGACCTCAGATGCTATCTGATATTTTGAGCATTTTGGTTGGTAGAAATTAAGGATCTAGTTATATATCTGAAAAGATACCCTAATGGTCAAAAAGAAGATAGACCACATCATATTTTGGCAAGTACAAATAACGGGATGAGATGGACAGATGTCATTTGGTTCTTGATTTGCAACATTCTAACTTCCTCACAGCATAAAAGTTCTTATCTTCATTAACAAATAGTTATTAAACAATCCTGAACTCAATATTATTATTTCATAAATTGCACAGCATAATTTTTCCTGGGCCAAATGTATAGACTGAGATAAATAAATATATACATAAATCACAACTATTATTATTATAAAAATGAATTAGTAAATAAGGGATAAAAGGGGGTTTTCAACCCACAAGATAAATTCAGTCCAGCTGACAAGTACTCATCAGAGAGGGAGGGGGCACCTGCAATATGCACATGGCACTTCTTACCCAAGATGTCATGTGGTGAGTTCCCACACTCTGAGAAGAATGGAGGTTGCCAAATGGGTTTGTGTCTTACTAGTGGGGACCAGAAACACCAGAGAGGCTTCTGCTCACTTCCTCTGAGTTACATAGATAAGGCATCTATAGCATAGCCAGAGGACACCTTCCATCCAGATGACAGTGTGTGGCTGGATGATAAGGTTCATAATTTGTTCTGGAAACAATTATGTCCTAATCAGTCTGTCTGCCTTCACATATTCCTATCCTTTCAGGGAAATATTATGGTGAAGTCTGACAATTAGTATTAAAAACAAAGCTGCATTGACAGTATCTAGCTTGCTTTAACCCGTAGAGAAATTTGAATCCAATATACAAATAATGAAGAGAAAATGGAAGAGTAGAAGGGATGCAAAAACTTGAATAAATATTTTTTATTAATATATGAATTGGGTATGCTTTCTTTTATTGGTTAACACTTCTATCAGTTTATTAACATGGGCTAAAATTATTGGTTGTAATATATTATATGTAATGCATTATTATGTTTACAATATTTATATTTCAGACAGCTAAATCCCAGTATTTAATAAGCCTTCCTATTTTAACTAAATTACTAATTTTCTGACAGAAATTGTGATTTGATCGTATTATGATAAACTGTTTTTTTTTTTTTTTGGTAATTCATTTTATCTACTCAAAAAGCAAAAAAAAAAAATTGCTTCAGCAATTGAAAGTAGAGTTTCAATCAATCTCCCTATTATCAAAAGCCTGCCCTATAACTGAAGCCCAAAATCCCATAAGTTACATTACTAAATGGGGTGGGAGAGACACTTTCTAAATTTTCACAGGAAGACTGGCAACTTTGCAGTTTTTAAGTACATTATGGGCAAAACTCAAAAGTACTGCCCTGTGTAGCAGTGGGCCATGCCAGGAAACTTGGTAGGTTGAGCAGGTTCAGAGTCCCTGACTCTGGACACCCACCTAAGATGTTAGGTGGCTCCTTGCTCCCTGCCAGATTCTTGTCCTGGAATACATGCCACCCTTCCCATATAAGGAAATGTCACCTGTGGTCATGTAGCCCAAAACAGAATTCTCCATGCTAATGAGTTATCTAGAAACTCTGAGGATTTAGCCAATATGCTTCCCTTACCGGACACTCCTCTCTTCAAAAGGTATTTACTCTCTAGTCCACCCTGAGGAGTTTGTATACACCCATTTCCCATGATGAACAATCAATAAACATTTTGGAAGCAAGGACTGTCATAGAGAGGATGTGGAAACCTTTGCAGCCTAAGTCTCCCACAGAAGGCCTCTCTGAGCGCCCAGACAACCACCCCTAAGCTATGGACTTTTGCTGATGAGCTAATAGAGGGCCCCTAACTCTGCTCCCAACTCCTTGGAACACAGCTTTGCCTGGACGCCCAGGAGTTTGGGAGTGTCCAATCGTTGTGGTACCATGGAGCCCACCTCAACACACACACACATAATCATGCACAAACACACACACACACACACACACATACACACATAATCATGCACAAGCACACACACTATCATGCATAAACACACACACACACACACACACACACACACACAATCATGCACAAGCACACACACACACACACACACATACACACATAATCATGCACAAGCACACACACTATCATGCATAAACACACACACACACACACACACACACACACACACACACACACAAAATGTTTCCCACTTGTCTGTGTGGTTTTCCAGCTGCAAACTGGATGCCCAGAAGTCAAGGAACCCCAGTCTCAAACTCCATAATCTTAGACTATGTTTTCCCACCCTGTTAGTGATGATCAGCACTTCCCTATAGCCCAGTACCTTCCTGTCAGAATAGGAATGCTTAGTCTAGAGTTTCCCCTGTTTCACCTGCCTGGCAGCATTTCTCATAACCCAACTGCAGGCCCATGATATCCAGCCCCAAAAAAACTAACTGAAAATCTAAATTCAACAGCAATGTGCATAATAAGTTGTAGCAATATATAAACATGATTTTACATCAATGTACAAAGATCCATACCAATATATCATTTTTGGCTAGTAGTAGCTCTAATAGTTTGAGTAGATTCTATAATCTGTACTTTATTCCTTATATTTCTGTATTATTCCTATATCTCCACTTTTCTTTCCAACACTTATTATTCTTTTGTCCCCCTAACATTATATGAGAGAAAGAAAGATAGGAGAAAGAATAAAAAAGTCCATGAATCTAACCTCCTTTATTTTGTTTCCTTTTGGATCCAAGACAAAGACCATGTATAACCATATCCTGTAAATGAGAACAAAGATTCATCATCCATTAAATGATCAAAAATCATCTACTCCACCCCTTGGGAGTAGGATTGTCTTACTTCCTACTAATTTGGGGTCTTCCTTTCATTTTGCCCTACCCACCCCCCCCCATTGGGATAGTTGTCAGTCTTAATAAAACTAGCTGTAACACTTGCTTTCCAGTCTCTGTATGCTGAGAAAGTTCAGTGATTAGCTGAAGTCCTGACTGGAACAGTCTGTGATAGTGGAACAATTAGGATCAGCAACTTTCTTTGAAGTTTTCCTGGATGCATAATTTTGAGATAACAGCATTGAGGCAGTAGGAAGTAGGATCAGGCAGGGTACTAGAATAAATATCTCTCAGCTTCTCATCATCCTTTTCAGCATCATCAAGGTGAATCTTCTCAGAGCTGCATTTCTAGTTGTTTTCTCTGTGAACATATAAACATTCAAAAATAGTATCCATATGTGCAATAATACATGTATGGAATGTACAAAGTGCACAATTCAGTAAAAAGTGATTTCTTTTTGCTCTTAGAGCAAATTAAAGGCATCTGTCTTAATTTATAAGCTAGTATGGACTGTATAGCCAAACAGCAATATACATCTCTATCCATGTCATATGAAAGTTTGGCATGAAATAGTAAGTCATGAGGACTCTGTAGACAACAAGGTTTATTGGCTATGCAAAGACATTCATCTCAGCTGTTTTCAGAGATGTTCCTATGTAGAAAGATCAATGTATACATTGCCTGCCTTTTTTGTTCTTGATTTTATCTTCTTCCCTGGAGGTAGTCCCCTCAGGTGATCTCCCATGGTCATACCTGATTTTTGTCAATTTTTATGGAATTGATGGCCTTTTTCCTTTCCTGTTGAAATAAAGGCAAAATTTGATCTCAAATGCAACATATTTCCTGCCCTCCTTTTTGAGGCCAGGACACACTTTATATAAACAGGTTGATCTAGTTCAGCAATCTCCCTGATAAACAAATAGGTTTTATAGCTATATTATTTGCCTCATTGTCATTTAAGAATTCACAGTCAATAAAGCATTGTTTAAACTATGCCTGGAGACTTTATAGCCCCTACATTCCATAAGCATCTCTTCCAAAGCCCTGCTAGATCTCTCCACAGTTGCCTGACTTGTTGGACTGTAAGCCACATCTGCAAGAAGCTTCATGCCACAATGTTTATAAAACTCTTGTATTCTAATATATATATATATATTTATAGAGAGAGAGAGAGAGAGAGATACAATCCATACAGCCATTTCCTAGATAGTCACTATCTCTAATAAACGTACAATCTCAGAACCATCCTTTACTGAATTAAAGGTAAATCCCATTGAAATTTTGAACATGTATCAATAATATGACATAACATCAGATGGACTATTTTAATTCTCCAAACTCTATAAAATGAAACATCAAATATATTGTGTTATTATATTATGACATTAAGGTAGTATAAATAAGTAGAATTTGTATTGTTGACTTAATATATTGTATATCTATGGGCAGCCATTCTAAATTCTCAAGCTTCTGTGAATAATTTTCACCTGGGACTCTCCATTTTGTTTTTATTTTAGGTATCATATTAGACTCTGTTGCGCTAAATCTCCATTCCAAATGAGCTCTGGCAATGAAAACACAACTCAATTCATATGAATACATGCTGTATGCCTATATCGGCCAGATCTACCACTACACTACCATCTTCCACAGATTATGATACCCCTTAGAACTTGTGATTTCTCCACACCATGTGCTTTTGCTCTACTTTTCTTCATTTCCTCCTCCTCTGCATCCTCTCCCTCTTCCATTATCTCCTTCTTCTCTCTCTCTACCTTCTGTTCCATCTTCCCTTTTATCTGCCCAATCATCAGCTCTCTTTTATTTTACAAATTAAGGTCGGAAGTAGGTTTACAGGAAATCATCTGAGCGCTGACTTATTCCTTGTTCGCAACAACTCGCAGAAAAATGGAATTAACATCAACTATAATTAGCCCCAGGGTTATCCACAACAGGTTCTTTACTCTGATTTAAACAATCTTCTGTTCTATTGCCCGAACTTTTGTCCCCGCCAGCAAGAACACACTCAGGACAACCAGAATCTTCTGAGGCAAAGCTTTTATTGCTTACTTATCAGGAGGGAAGACCCTGAACCGGGAAAATGGCGCTGCTTATATAGCCCACAGTGTGACGTTTCAGCACCTGATGTGGCATGACAGCTCCTGATTTGTTGCTCGCCCATCACCCCATTACTACGCTGCAAGATGGGCAGTGACTAGGCGTGAGTTCACTCTTGCACTTGCGCATAAGGCTTGCTTACTAGTTAGGCGCAGTGAAAGCCAGCGCCATCTTATAATGGCGATTGCTCATGGCACGCACGCAATTGCTCGCGGCACGGCTCTCCACATCTCCCCAACTTTATTTTATTAAAATTTGAGGCTGGTCTAGGCTTCTTATGTTGGTCTGTGCATGAGGAAAGTTGTCCACCTCTGGATACCGCAGTACTGTTGACAGTAACTGCTAAATGACCTAGGGCGAACTCTATAAAAGAGGCCAGCCAAAAAACGAATTAGTAAACCTCAGCGAGGTGTAAGTGCTGATCAATGAGCGTTGAGTGTCTTACATCCCAGTGCAATGTATCCACAAATCCGTGGGACGCAATAGCAGAGAACTCAGATGCCATTTAGGTCTTAAGCATGGACAGCCAAATTTCAGGGGAGGCCCCTTTTTCAATGGCTGCAAGTGCTTGAGCGATAACGACCTTGTCACGGTTTTGTTGGGTTCTGAGCTTGCAAACCAACCAGAGCATAAACACACGTCCACAGCAGATGGCAGCAGCAAACAAAACCACCCCACCCATTCCTTGAAATAAGAAAATGCAGATGAAATCCAGGAGGAGAGATCCTCTGTCAATGACAGGTCCACTCGTGTTGAGTTGATCCTGAGAACAGCCCCTCTCAGGGCCTCAAGGGTCTCATCAATTCTTTCAGACCAATTTTCTGCAAGATACAAAGAAATCTGCCTAGACAGATTAGCAAACATGTAAATATTGATTTTTCCCAAAGGAGGAAATATGTGTGACATCCATTTGCCAGCTCCAAGAACGGGAGCTAATAGTGGAGCAGGACTGATAGCCTAGCCCTTGTAAAGAGTGTGATGACTGAGTTACAGGCCAGGTTTCTGGCCACCAGTGAGAAGAAATAATACTTTTGTCTGCTCCTGTATCTAAAATTCCCTTAAATTGTTTCCCTTCTATAACTAACTCCAAGGATGGCCTGGAATCTAAAGGCATTATTAAGTAAGCAGAATCATTTCCAGTAGAACCAATCCCTCTGGCAGCTCGAGGAATACCAGAGGAAGGAAAACAGCCACGTAGGCTTGGCAAAATTATTAGTTGAGCTATTCTATCTCCTTGTGAAATAGAAAAGACACCTTGAGGACAAAAACAGAGAACCTGAAGTTCCCCTTTATAATCCTGATCTACAACTCCAGGGTGGACAATAAGACCTTGTAGGCTGCAAGAGCCTGCCTCGTATATCTCTAATTGAATGACAGTCCTTAGCACAATGATATCCTTTTCCACATTTAGTACAAAATCCTGGTGCTGTCCTTTTTATAGGGGCTCTGCAGTCCTTTTTTAAATGTCCTGGTTTGCCACAATTAAAGCAAAGTTTGAGCTCAGTGGAATCTGAGCGCCTCCTCCCCTGCAGAATGGCTGCTGCCAATCCAGCATTAGTAAGCGGCCCTCCAAGCTCACGGCAAACCTTTAACCAGTCCTGTAACACCTTACTCTTTCTAGGTGTAATTGTTGATCTGCATTCCTGCGTAGCTTGTTCATAAACCAATTGTTCAATTAAAGGCATAGCTGCTTCTGGGTCTCCACATATCCTCCTTGCTGCCTCCGTCATTCTGGCCACAAAGTCTGAGAAGGGCTCCTGTGCACCTTGAGTAATCTTGGTCAAATGCCCACTTGCCTCTCCCTTCTTAGAGAGTGCCTTCCATGCCTTAACAACGGCAGCTGAGATCTGAGCGTACGCTCCCCAATGATAATCTGTTTGGTTAGCAGCATGCTGTCCCTGACCTGTAAGTAATTCAAACGTCCACGTTCTTTGGTCCCCTTCCATGGTGGCATTGGCCCTTGCCTGTGTCTGGCAGGAGTCCTGCCACAAGGCTTTCTACTCAAGATACATTCCCATACTGGGGGCTGAGCTTTTACTACAGTCTGCCAATCACCAGGAGTCATAGCGTGATTCGCAAGCCTTTCGACTTGTGCTATAGTGAAATTAGCGCTGACTCCATAATTGCGGACTGCTTCTGCAAGCTCCTTAATCTGTATATACTCTACCGGAGCGTGAACACGCCCTCCCTCAACTCCTTTAAAAACTGGGAATGCTTGCTGCACTTTTCTCTGTTCCTCTTTTGGAATGAATGAATCTGAATGATACCTCCGCACATAAGGCTCTGAATGGTACCTCTGCACATAAGGCTCTGAATGGTACCTCTGCACATAAGATTCTGAATGGAACCTCTGCACATAGGGCGGACGTGCACTAGGACCCTGAAGCCAACAGTCCGGAGGCCGAGCAGCAAGCTGGCTTTCGCCAGCTGCTTTTTGCCTTTTTCTGGACTGAGTAGCTCACTTTTTATCTTGCTGGCACCTTTCTCCCTCATAACGAACTGCTTCCTCCTCCAAGTCTGTTTCTTCAGAGGAGCTAAGTCCTTCATCTGATTCTGAGCTACTAAGAGCTAGCCACTTAAACTCATCTAGTGGCAGGTATAAGTTCCTTCTCCTAGAAACCTCCGCTGATTGATCTTTTTTCTTTTTTTTTTTTCCTTCTCCTTCCTTCCAATCTCTCCCTAGGTATTCTTCCCTGACATTAACTTTTCCTCAGGTTCAAGACCCGTGGAAAGGCCTGTATGCTTAATTGGTGCACCATGTTTCCTCTTTGCTCCTACTCTCTCTCCCCGCTTTACCTCTGATAGACTGTTTTGAATTTCATCCAGAATTCTCTGCCCTGCCTTAACCACTTGTTGACATGTGAAAAGGAAGAAAAAGGCTTCTAACACTGGAGAAAGTTCAAGGCCAGACATACCTCGTAAAGCTGTAATGTCCTGCAGTTCTGGTTCTGCCTCGCGAACGAGGGATCTCCCTCGCGCTGGTGTGATGGTAGTTCCTGGGTTCTTCGGCGCCACTTATTGCCCGAGCTGTTGTCCCCACTGGCAAGAACACACTCAGGACAACCAGAATCTTCTGAGGCAAAGCTTTTATTGCTTACTTATCAGGAGGGAAGACCCCGAACCTGGAAAATGGAGCTGATTATATAGCCTGCAGTGTGACATTTCAGCACCTGATGTGGCATGACAGCTCCTGATTTGTTGCTCGCCCATCACCCCATTACTACGCTGCGAGATGGGCAGTGACTAGGCGTGAGTTCAGTCTTGCACTTGTGCATAAGGCTTGTTTACTAGTTAGGCGCAGTGGAAGCCAGAGCCATCTTATAATGGCGATTGCTCACGGCACGCACGCGATTGCTCGCGGCACGGCTCTCCACACTGTTCTATGACCTCAAAACTAGCATTCAATTTCTCAGTCTCTACGTTTTTTTAAGTCTGGTTTATTTTGAACTCCTTAAAGAGGATATACAAAACTGTAATGTTACTGAAAAACAGCCTTTTATATGGTACCAAGTGAAACAAAATCATATATAATCCAAATAAATTCTGTTATTATGTTTCTCTCTATCTTATGTGCCTTATTTCTTTAACTTTACCAATTGCAAATTAATTATATTTTTCCATGAAATTTCCTATCCAGTCTTTTTCCCTTTTTAGCATTAAAATATAAATTTTACCTTCTCTGAAGTGTCACTGAGCTCAGAATTCTTTTGTGTGTTCTTTGGCTCTCTCTGCAGTTCAACTAAGGACATGGCAGTGATCAGACCATCTAAGCCATTGCTGATAGCTCCATCTCCCTCAAATTAGTCCAGCATTCAACTGGAAAGGCCAATGCTTCTGTGAGTTGGGACCTATCATTAGGAAAGTGTTCTCACCAGGCCTCTCTGTTCACCAAGTAGCTGCAAAGTTGCAGGCTTCTAACCCCTACCCATTTCCTACCTCCCCAATACCATGACATCCTTAACCCACATTCTCCTACTCCCTTTCCAGACTAAGCATCCCATCTTCCCACCTCCCCATCCACACACCACATGATCATCTCATAAAATGCCGAAAAAAATCCTTTGTCAAAATCCAATACCACTTATGTTAAAAGTCTTGGAGAGAACAGGGATATAATAAAAGCAATATGTTGTAAGCCAACTGGTGTTTTTCTTCCTATGGCATTGCAATCGCCCTCTGTTCCTCCAGCCCGTCTGCCAGCTACACCCACCAGCCATCAACTTAAATGGAGAGATATTTTAAGCAATTCCACAAAAATCAAGAACAAGACAAGGTTGTCCACTCTTGCCCTATCTCCTCAATATAGTACTAGAAGTTCTAGCCAGAGCAATTAAACAACGAAAGGAGATCAAAGAGATACAAATTGGAAAGAAGGAAGTCAAGTAGATAGGGACCTCCCCGGTTGAGGTATGGGGCCACCCACCCATCTCAAAGTTCTTAACCCAGAAATGTTCTTGTCCAAAGGAAGAACAAGGACAAAAAATTAAACTGAAGGAAGAGAATGAAGGAAGATCCATCAAGGCAATGCCCCACCTGGGAATCCATCCTCTGTTCAGACACCAAACCTGACTCAGGTGCCATTGACAAGAGGTCCTTCCTGTTAAGAACCTGTTATGGCTTTTCCTTGGGAGGTTTTGCCAGCAACTGAGCAATGAAGATGTGGATGCTTGGAGCCAACCATAAGACTCAGCTCATGGAGGCTGGTGGGGGGAGCTGGCATAAGGGCTGGAGGAACAGAGGGGGATTGCAATGCCATAGGAACAAAAACACCAGCTGGCCAGAACATCCATTTCTCCAGTGAACTAGAGCACCATCAAAGGAGTGTACAGGGAGATATCTATGAATCCACATACATACATACCAGAGAATGGCCTAGTCTGACAATTGGAAAGGAGGTCCTTGTTCTTCTGGATGTTTAAGGAACAAGCATAGGGGTATACTGGAAGGGTGGGACAGTGCTATGCCCACTCCAGTGAACTCTGTTTGACAAGGCCAAAAGGCCTGGAAGCACTCACGAGGCAAAGAGTTTAAAGGAAACTATATTTCCTAGAACCTTGGCATTCCCATAGCCCGTATACTCAAGCCCTGATCCCTCGTTAGACTAGTGTATAGATCCATGTGCTCAATTTCAGTATAGTTCTATTATAAGTGCCTTTAAGGATTGATTTTTTTTGACATAGCTAAGCTTCCACCAGTGTTCCAATGTTCCTAGATAATCCTTGAAGCCAACAGTGAGCTTGGAATTCAGTAAGAATGTTACGTATTCAGTAACATTCAAATTCATTTCTAGTAGAAACAGTGAAACTAATTAGGCATTACAAAGTACAGAGCTAGGAAAGCTCAGGGCTAGTCTGCATATTGATTACTTAGGACCAAGCTGAGTCTCACCCAAACACTGGAATACACAATGGCCTAGCAAATAGGTGGGTTAACCATGAAAGAGTTTATGGATGGGAATTCCCCCTTGTACAGGTTTCTTCACTAGGCCCAAAGGAATAGCATAATCAAGGATTTACTAAAGAACCCCTGGTGGTGGGTTTAACAATAGACTAGCATTACATCAGAGCATTCACCTGGCTCCATTTTAAGTGGTAAATGAGGCCTGGTCCCCACCATCTTTTGATGTATGCATTCCTTTTGTTTTGTTTCACTGTAACATGGCAGATGTGTTCACCTGGTTTTTTTGATTTCCTTCTATGTAAAAAAGTCTGGTGTTTGTTTGGACAATACGTTCAGATCCAACACACTCCCTTGTGTCATGACTGTTTGTCACACACTTCTCACTGACTCTATGCTCATCTGTCCAAGACCTTGATTTCCACGGATTGAGGGGGCCTGACTAGGTCTGGTTCATGGCAGGACAGGAAAGGGTGGGTGGGTGAGTGAAGAAACACCTTCATAGAGGCAATGGGAAAGGAAGAGTGTGCAGATGTGGGATGAGGGTTTTGTGTAGAGGTAAACAGGAAGTGGGGTATCATTTGTGATGTAAACAAATGGAAGGATTTTTCTTAAAAAACAAAGAAAGAAAATACTACCCGCAAAACAAAGAAAGAATGAGAGACAAAGAGAGAGGAGGGGAAGAGAGAGAGAGAGACAGAGACAGAGAGACAGAGAGAAACAGGGGAGAAGAAAGAACAAAAGAAAGAAAAAGAGAGAGAGAGAAAGATGGAGGAAGAGAGGGAGGGAGGGAGGAAGGGAGGGAGGGAGGAAGGAAGGAAGGAAGAAAAAAGAAAGAGAAGAATATTTGTTACATTCATGCAATTGAGTATATTACACAGCTGTTAGAAAAAATGACATCATGAAATTTGTTTCATAAATAAAACTGGGGAAAAAATAATCCTGAGTGAGTCAACCCAGGCCCAGAAAGACAAAAATGATATATTCTCAATTATATGTGGATATTAATGGTTAATATCCACATATTCAAAGGATATTCAAACTTTAATCCATAGACCCAGAGAGACTAAATAAAAAGGAAGGTTCTATGGTCAATGTATAGATCTTCCTGGGAAGAGGAAACAGAATAGATATGCAGGTAGACTGGGGATATGTGGGCATGGGTACAGGGTTGGGGGGAATCAGGCAGAAAAAAGGGAGATTGTACAGGGGGAGACAACTAAAATAGTGTACCATTTAGGTACCGATGTGGAAACCTGGTGCCATGGAAACTTCCTGGAACCTAAAGGGTGGCCATAGTGAGGTCTCTTAGTAATTGGAGATGTTCTGTAACTAGGAAAGGCTCCCATTGGTAGAGCACAGACACAAACATAGCCATAAAACATTTTGTCCAAACCTGTTCTGCCTGAAAAATGTGCTGGAGTTATCGGGAATGAGAACTTATGGGAATTTCCTGCAAATGACTTGTCTAACTTAACTGTTCTAACATGAGAGGACCCCTGCCCAGTACTGTCTGATGTGCAAAAACCAGAAGCTGAATGAAAACCTATGGAAGAATCTAATACAAATGACCCATGCCCCAAAAATGTCAGAGAAATAACACCTAATGATATTTTGATGTTCACAGATTAGCATTATGTCCAATTGCCTTCAGAGGCTTCCTCTGGTAGGTGATGGGAAAAGATGCAGACATTACAAAAACAAACCACAACAAAACACTAGAGGAAGCCCAAAAACATGCAGTAGAGTGGGAGGAAAGACAGTAGCAGCCAGAGGCATTAAAATCATCCTGAGACAGGAACAATTCTGGGTCAGAGTTTTGACAGTGGGATAGCAACCCCATCCCTCCACTTGATGCCCTGTCTTTCTACTGGAGGTTGACTCTACAATTTCCCTCTCTCCAGTGTAGGCACATTCATCTAAGGCCCTTTGAGTCCTGTGGGTCGCTCATCTCTTAGGTCTCTGGCACATTCTAGAGCCCCCACCCCGACCCCTACCTCCTACCTCCTGATGTTGCCTATTTTGATTCTTTCTGTTGGCCCTCAGGTCTTCAGTGCTGTCTCCCCCAACTCCAAATACTGGATCATGTTTCCCTCTTCCCTTAACTGTCCCCCTTTTCTCCTGACTGCACAGATAAGAATGGAGAAGGACCTGAGGAAAAGAAGATCAAGTAACAGACCCAAAATGGGATCCAATTCAAAAAGATGCCCCAAGGTCTGACACTATTACTGATGCCATGGTGTGCTTACAAACAGGAGCTTATCATGACTGCCCTTCAAAAGGCCCCAAAACACAGGGGGAAAATTCCTGAACAGAAAAGCAATGACTTGTGCTGTAAGATTGAGAATCGACAAATGGGACCTCATACAATTGCAAAGCTTCTGTAAGGCAAAAGGCACTGTCAATAAGACACAAAGTCCACCAAAAGATTGGGAAAGGATCTTTACCAGTCCTAAATCCAATAGGTGACTAATATCCAATATATATAAAGAACTTAAGAAGCTGGACTCCAGGAAATCAAATAACCCTATTAAAAATGGGGTACAGAGATTCTCAACTGAGGAATACGAAATGGCTAAGAAGCACCTAAAAATATGTTCAACATCCTTAATCATCAGGAAAATGCAAATCAAAACAACACTGAGGTTCCACTTCACACCAGTTAGAATGGCTAAGGTCAAAAATCCATGTGACAGCAGATGCTGTGGAGGATATGGAGAAAGAGGTACACTCCTCCACTGCTAGGGGGATTACAAGCTTATAAAACCACTCTGGAAATCAGTTTGGGGGTTCCTCAGAAAATTTGACATAGTACTATCAGAATATCAAGCAATATCTCTCCTGGGCATATACATAGAAGAAGTTACAACTTGTAATAAGTACACATGCTAAATTATGTTCATAGCAGCCTTATTTATAATAACCAGAATCTGGAAAGAAACCAGATGTCTCTCAACAGAAAATGTGGTACATTTACACAATGGAGTACTACTCAGCTATTAAAAACAATGAATTTATGTAATTCTTAGGTAAATGGATGATGGATCTGGAGGATATCATCCTGAACGAGGTAACCTAATCACAAAAGAACACACATGATGTGGGCTCATTGAAAAGTGGATATTAACCCAGAAACTTAGAATACCCAAGATAGAATTAACAAAACACATGTAACTCAAGTAGAAGGAAGACCAAAATGTGGATACCTCATTCCTTCTTAGAATGGGGAACAAAATACCCATGGAAGGTGTTACAGAGACAAAGTTCTGAGCAAATCCTGAAAGAATGACCATCCAGAGACTTCCCCACTTGTAGATCCATCCCATAAGCAACCACCTAACCAAGACACTAGGTACATGCCAACAAGAGCCTGCAGATATAGCTGTCTCCTGTGAGGCTCTGCTAGTGCCTGGCAAACACAGAAGTGGATGCTCACAATCATCCTTTGGACGGAGCACGAGGTCCCTAATGAAGGAGCCAGAGAATGTACCCAGGAAGCTGAAGGAGTCTGAAGCTCCATAGAAGGAATATCAATATGAGCTAACCAGTATCCCTAGAGATCCTTGGAACTATATGACCGATCAAAGAAAACACATGATGGAACTTGTGGCTCTAGATATATATGTAGGAGAGGATGGCCTAGTCGGTCATCAATGGGAGGCAAGGCCCTTGGTCCTGTGAAGGCTCTATGCCCCTGTATAGGGGAATTACAATAGCATGAAGTGGAGTGGGTGGGTTGGTGAGCTGGGAGAGGGGGGAGGGGATAGTGGATTTTTAATGGGGAAACCAGGAAAAGGGATATCATCTGAAATGTAAATAAAGAAAATATCTAAAAAAATAAAATAGAATAACGGAAAAAAAAAAAAAAGGCCTAACAAGCAGCTGAAAGGGTCTGATGAAGATATTTCGCACAACCAATGGAGAGAAACTAATGACCCCTGTGATTGATTTGGGGAAAAGCTGGAAGAAGCTGAGGAGAAGGGCAACTCTTTAGGAAGACAAGCAGTTGCAACTAACCTGGACCCCTGAGAACTCTCAGATACCGAGCCACCAACTAGGCAACATACACCAGCTAATATGAGGGCCACAACAAATATAAAGCAGAGGACTGCCAATTCTCGACTCAGTCAGAGAAGAGGTACCTAATCTTCAAGAGACATGAGGTCCCAGGGAGTGTGGAGGTCTGTTGGGCTTGGGGGTGGGGACATCCTCTTGGAGATGTGTGGCAGGGAGGTGTGGGATTTGGAACAGTCAGAGGGTGGTAAAGGAGAGGGATAATGTCTGTACTGTAAAATAAAAGATTAAAGAATAATTTCCTTTAAACAAAATCATCATGGTATTTTCTAGTTCCATCCGTTTGCCTGCAAAAGTCAGGATGACCTCATTCTTAATAGCTGAGTAGTATTCTATTGTGTAAATATAACCCATATTCTGTATCCATTCTTCTGTTGACTTCAAGGTATACTATAGAACAATAATGATAACAACCTCATGTTATAGGTATAGAGACAGACAGGTAGATCAATTGAGTAGAATTGAAGTTCCAAAAATGAACCCAAAGAACTTTGGTCACTTAATTTTTGACAAAGGAGCCAAAATTATCCAATGGAAAAAAGACACCATTTTCAACAAATGTTTCTGGTTCAACTGGTGTTCAGAATGAATGCAAATTGATCCATTCTTATCTCCCTGTACAAAGCTCAAGCCCAAGTGGATCAAAGACCTCCACATAAAACCAGATATGATGAACCTAATAAAAAAGAAAGTCGGATAGAACTTCCCACACCTTGGCACAGAGGAGATTTTCCTGAACAGAATGTTGCCACAAACTGGACTCAGTGGGTTCATCAACCAGTGGGGAATCAGGGTCCTGGTATTCAGGTAGGCAAGGAATTGGTAGGGTGTCAAACAGATGTGAACACAAGGGAGTATTGGTCTGAAAGTAATTTCTCAAAGCGAGCAGCAGACTTATATTTCAGAAGAAGACATGGAAGTTAAGTGATACATTGAGGTCATCCAAGGTACATTGAGGTTACCCGATACAAAATGACATTTACCCAAAACATAAAAATGCATACATATCAGCTATCAAGAACCAGGCAGTATATACAACAGGTTGTATAAAAATCAGTGTTAACAACTGGGAACAAAAGCAGCCCCACCTGAGGTCAGCTTATTCTTAGAAGCCAGGGGCAGGGGCTTCATGCTCTTGCCATAGTTCCAATTCTAGTCTATTGTATAATCCACCTTCCCCTTAGGCCATTTTTAAATTTCTGTGTATGGGAGTGACTCAGCTATTATTCTAAGTATACTTTGTAGACTAGCCCTGAGATTTCTAGCTCTATTCCAGTACATTGTAACATTTGATTTCTTTCACTGTCTCTCTGTCAACACTGGAGGCTTTTTATATGAATGAGTAGCATTCTTACAAAAATCAAAGTCCAAGGTTGGCTCAATGATTTCCTAGGATATTGGAACACTGGTGGAAACTAATCTAAATTAGCTATATGTCAAAAATCATTTCTAGATATGCAGGCACCTTCCCTGCCAGAGGAGAGGTATTAGCCCCGCTGGGAGGGCTTTGCCAGAGCACCTGGGGGAGCCATCTTGAATCTGGGATCTCTCAGTGACTAGTCTGTGTAGGTGAGAGTGTGGACTACAGAAGCTACACAGCTTCTGGGACATGCAGAAATGACACAGCTTCTGGGGCAGACCCTGTTTAGGGCTTCAGACATCTAGGCACCTTCCCTGCCAAAGGAGAGGTGCCCCCCCCCCAACTGGGAACAGCTTTGCCGGAGCACCCTGGGGAGCCATCTCTGGTCCTGGATCTCTCAGAGACTAGTCAATGCAGGTGAGAGTGCAGACTACAGAAGCTACACAGCTTCTGGGACAGGCCTTGTTTCAGGCCTTCATCTTCAGCCAGGAGGCAGGTCCGAATGCCAGATATCTGTGCACCTTACCAGCAAGAGGAGAGCTTGCCTGCACAGTGTACTCTGACCACTGAAACTCATGAGAGAGCTAGTTTCCCAGGTCTGCTGACAAAGGCTAACAGAATCATGGGAGGAACAAGCTCCAACCAGAGACAACTATAACAACTAACTCCAGAAATTACCAGATGGCTAAAGGCAAATGTAAGAATCTTACTAACAGAAACCAAGACCACTCACCATCATCAGAATCCAGCACTCCCACCTCAGCCAGTCCTGTATACCCCAACACACACGAAAAGCTAGACTCAGATTTAAAAGCATATCTCATGATGATGGTAGAGGACATCAAGAAGGACTTTAATAACTCAATTAAAGAAATACAAGAGAACATTGCTAAAGAGGTATAAGTCCTTAAAGAAAAACAGGAAAACACAACCAAACAGGTGATGGAATTGAACAAAACTGTACAAGACATAAAAAGGGGAGTAGAAACAATAAAGAAAACCCAAGGTGAGCCAACGCTGGAGATAGAAACCCTAGGAAAGAAATCTGGAAACATAGATGCGAGCATCAGCAACAAAATACAAGAGATGGAAGAGAGAATCTCAGGTGCAGAAGATCCCATAGAGAATATTGGCACAACAATCAAAGACAATGCAAAATGCAAAAAGATCCTAACTCAAAACATCCAGGAAATCCAGGACACAATGGGAAGACCAAACCTACAGATAATAGGAGTAGATGAGAATGAAGATTCTCAACTTAAAGGACCAGCAAATATCTTCAACAAAATTATTGGTAAAAACTTTCTAAACTTAAAGAAAGATGCCCATGAACATACAAGAAGCCTACAGAACTCCAAATAGACTGGACCAGAAAAGAAATTCCTTCCGACACATAATAATCAGAACAACAAATGCACTAAATAAACACAAGATATTAAAAGCAGAAAGAGAAAAAGGTCAAGTAACATATAAAGGCAGGCCTATCAGAATTACACCAGACTTCTCTCCAGAGACTATTAAAGCCAGAAGATCCTGGACAGATGTTATACAGACACTAAGAGAACACAAATGCCAGCCCAGGCTACTATACCCAGCCAAACTCTCAATTACCATAGATGGAGAAACCAAAGTATTCCACGACAAAACCAAATTCACACAATATCTTTCCACGAATCCAGCGCCTCAAAGGATAATAACAGAAAAAAACCAATACAAGGACGGAAACTATGCGCTAGAAAAAGCAAGAAAGTAATCCTTAAACAAACCAAAAAGAAGACAGTCACAAGAACAGAATGCCAACTCTAACAACAAAAATAATAGGAACCAACAATTACTTTTCCTTAATATCTCTTAATATCAATGGACTCAATTCCCCAATAAAAAGACATAGACTAACAGACTGGCTACACAAAGAGGACCCAACATTTTGCTGCTTACAGGAAAACCATCTCAGGGAAAAAGACAGACAGTACCTCAGAGTGAAAGGCTGGAAAACAATTTTCCAAGCAAATGGTCTGAAAAAGCAAGCTGGAGTAGCCATTCTAATATAGAATAAAATCGACTTCCAACCCAAAGTTATCAAAAAAGACAAGGAGGGGCACTTCATACTCATCAAAGGTAAAATCTTCCAAGAGGAACTCTCAATTCTGAATACCTAGGCTCCAAATGCAAGGGCAGCCACATTCATTAAAGAAACTTTAGTAAAGCTCAAAGCATACATTGCACCTAACACAATAATAGTGGGAGACTTTAACACACCACTTTCATCAATGAACAGATCATGGAAAGAGAAACTAAACAGGGACACAGTGAAACTAACAGAAATTATGAAACAAATGGATTTAACATATCTACAGGACATTTTATCCTGAAACAAAAGGATATACCTTCTTCTCAGCACTTCATGGTACCTTCTCCAAAATTGACCATATAATTGCTCACAAAACAAGCCTCAACAGATACAAACATATTGAAATTGTCCCATGCATCCTATAAGATCATCATGGAGTAAGGCTGATCTTCAATAACAACATAAATAATAGAAAACCAACATTTACATGGAAACTGAACAACACTCTCCTCAATGATACCTTGGTTGAAGAAGAAATAAAGAAAAAAATTAAAGACTTTTTTAGAGTTTAATGGAAATGAAGCCACAACATACCTGTACTGGCTAGTTTTGTGTCAACTTGACACAGCTGGGGTTATCACAGAGAAAGGAGCTTCAGTTGAGGAAATGCCTCCATGAGGTCCAACTCTAAGGCATTTTCTCAATTAATGATCAAGGGGGAAAGGCCCCTTGTGGGTGGGACCATCTCAGGGCTGGTAGTCTTGGGTTCTATAAGAAAGCAGGCTGAGCAAGCCAGGTGAGGCAAGCCAGTAAAGAACATCCCTCCATGGCCTCTGCATTGGCTCCTGCTTTCTGACCTGCTTGAGTTCCAGTCCTGACTTCCTTGGTGATGAACAGCAGTATGGAAGTGTAAGCCCAATAAACTCTTTCCTCCCCAACTTGTTTCTTGGTCATGATGTTTGTGCAGGAATAGAAACCCTGACTAAGACAAATTGGTACCAGCAGAGTGGGATATTCCTGTGACAACCTGACCATGTTTTGGGGAGGACTGTGGAAGGACTTTGGAACTTTGGGCTTGAAGATCCATCCGTTGTTAAGAGCTCTGTCGGATGTTGTGTAGGAGCTTGGAAGATAATGTTGAGAACAGTGCAGAAGATGGAGGCCTGGCTTGTGAAGTTTCAGAGGGAAAATTAAAGACTCTTTTCAGGGACATTGCTATTTTGGAGTTTGATTATTCTGTGGTTCTGGTTAGCTGGGGCTGAAGAATCAGTTGTGATTAACAAGATACCAGAACTACTAAAGCAAAACCTTTGCATTACTGGGACGATTGATGCTGGTTAGCTGGAGCTAAGAAATTAGCGGTGATTAAGAAGAGACCAGCATCATTGAGGTGACAACTTCTGGGAAGTATTTTCTGAAAGCACAAAGAGGCTGTGTTCCAGAGATGGCCAAGGTTGTACTCCTGCTGCAGCAAGACTTGGTAATATGTAAGGGTCACCCAGGTGGTACTGGTTTTGAAGGCATGAAGGGGTCACGCAAAGCAGCTGAGGCTCGGCACTGTGAGAGGCCATGGAAGGCCATTGGTGAGGGTGCAGCCTCAGTTGCAAATGAAGGCCCAGGACTGAAGGGGTCATGCAGTGTTTTGGAGATGCCAGTACCATGAGATGACCACCAAGAGCAGCAGCTGCAGTGGAGTACAGGCATCTGGAGCCTAGAGGATGATGTGTGTGCTACAAAGGGCATGGCTGGAGAAGTGACCCAAGCCCTTGGAGGAGCCCAGAAGATCGTAAGTTGGATCCCAGACACTAGATGGTTGGAGATTGACTTTTGCTTTTGATTGTGACTGTGCCCTGATATTTTCCCTCTTGAAGGAAGAAACTGTTTTAGTGGAGCCCACAGTTAAGAGACTTTTAATTGTAAAAAGACCTTGGATTTTAAAAGAGATGGATATTTTAAAGAGATTGAAATTTTAAGAATATGTAAAGACTGTGGGACTTTTAAAGTTATTTAGATCTTGGGGATGAATAAGAAACTAAGGGTTGAGGCTTACTAGTGATGTGTTTGTGTGTCAAGTTGACAAGGGGTCAATTGTACTGGCTAGTTTTGTGTCAACTTGACACAGCTGGGGTTATCACAGAGAAAGGAGCTTCAGTTGAGGAAATGCCTCCATGAGGTCCAACTCTAAGGCATTTTCTCAATTAATGATCAAGGGGGAAAGGCCCCTTGTGGGTGGGACCATCTCAGGGCTGGTAGTCTTGGGTTCTATAAGAAAGCAGGCTGAGCAAGCCAGGTGAGGCAAGCCAGTAAAGAACATCCCTCCATGGCCTCTGCATTGGCTCCTGCTTTCTGACCTGCTTGAGTTCCAGTCCTGACTTCCTTGGTGATGAACAGCAGTATGGAAGTGTAAGCCGAATAAACCCTTTCCTCCCCAACTTGTTTCTTGGTCATGATGTTTGTGCAGGAATAGAAACCCTGACTAAGACAATACCCACACTTATGGGACACAATGAAAGCATTTCTAAGAGGAAAACTCATAGCTCTGAGTGCCTCCAAAAGGAAATTAGAGAGAGCACACACTAGCAGCTTGACAACACACCTAAAAGCTCTAGAACAAAAGGAAGCAAATTCACCCAAGAGGAGTAGACGGCAGGAAATAATCAATCTCAGGGTCCAAATCAACGAAGTGGAAACAAGAAGAACTATTCAAAAATCAACCAAAGAGGATCTGGTTCTTTGAGAAAATCAAAAAGGTAGATAAAACCTTAGCCAGACTCATTAGAGGGCATAGGGACAGCATTCTAATTAAGAAAATCAGAAATGAAATTGAGACATGAAAACAGAAACTGAGGAAATTCAAAAACTAATCACATCCTACTACAAAAGTGTATCCTTGACAAAACTGGAAAATCCGGAAGAAATGAACAATTTTTAGGAGTGATACTAAGTAACAAAGTTAAATCAGGTTCAGATAAACCATCTAAACTGTCCCAAAACCCCTAACACAATAGAAGCAGTCATTCTAAGGCTCACAATAAAAAAAGCCCGGGATCATATAGGTAAAGTACAGAATACTATCAGACCTTCAAAGAAGACCTAATACCAATACTCTTCAAACTATTCCACAAAAACAGAAACAGAAGTTACATTACCCAGTTAGTTCTATAAAGCCGCAATTATGCTTATACCTAAACCACACAATGACCCAATACAGAAAGAAAACTTCAAACCAATTTCCCTTAGGAATATCAATACAAAAATAATAAAATTCTCACAAACAAAATGGAAATTCACATCAAAACAATATTCATTATAACCCAATAGGCATCAAACGAAGGATACAGGAATGGTTCAATATTCATAAATCCACCAACATAATTCATTATATAAAAAAATTCAAAGGAAAAAAAGGATGAACTCATTAAATGCTGAGAAGGCACTAGGCAAAATTCAACACCCCTTCATGGTAAAAGTCTTGGAAAGATCAAGAATTCAAGACACATACCTAAACATAGTAAAGGCAATATTCAGCAGACCAGTAGCCAATATAAAACTAAATGGAGAGAAACTTGAAGTAATCCCTCTAAAATCAGGGACTAGACAAGACTGCCCACTTGATCCCTACCTATTCAATATAATACTCAAAGTCCTAGCCAGAGCAATTAGACAACAAAAGGAAGTCAAAACGATACAATTTGGAAAGGAAGAAGTCAAAACATAACTATTTGCAGATGATATGTTAGTATATTTAAGTGATCCAAAAAAAATCCCACCAGAGAACTCCTAAACCTGATAAACAACTTCAGCAAAGTGGCTGTATATAAAATTAACTAAAACAAATCAGTAGTCTATCTCTATCCAATGGATAAACAGGTTGAGAAAGAAATTAGGTAAATGACACCTTTCACAATACTCACAAATAATATAAAATACCTTGGTGTGATTCTAACCAAGCAAGTGAAAGATCTATATGACAAGAATTTCTAAACCACCAACAAAAGAGTACACATGGAGGGACCCATGGCTCCAGCTGCATATGTAGCAGAGGATAACCTTGTGGGACATCAGTGAGAGAAGTACTTGGTCCTGTAAAGTTTCAATGCCCTAAAGGAAGGGAATTTTAGGACAAGTAAGCAGGAGTGGGTGAGTTACTGAGAAGGGTAGGGGCAATGGGATAGGGGGTTTTCAGAGGGGACACCAGGAAAGAGGAAAACATTAGAAATGTAAGTAAAGAAAATAACTAATAAAAATGATAAAACTATATTAATGTAAAAAAAAAATCCCTGCATGGTACAGTGATAGGCACATAGATAAATGGAATACATCCAGAAATGAACCCATACACCTATGGTCACTTGATCTATGACAAAGTAAGTAAAAGCATTCAGTGGACAAATGACAGCATTTTCAGCAAATGGTGCTGGGTCAACTGGAGGTCAGCATGTAGGAGAATTCAAATGGATCCATTCTTATCTCCTTGTACAAAGCTCATGTCTAAGTGTATCAAGGACATCCACATAAAACCAGATACATGGAAACTAATAGAAAAGAAAGTGGGGAAGAGCTTCAAGCACATGGGCACAGGGAAAAATTTACTGAACAGAACACAAATAGCTTATACTTTAAGATCAAAAACCACTAAATGGGACCTCATAAAATTGTAAATCTTCTGTAAGGCAAAGGACACTGTCAATAAGACAAAACAGCAACCAACAGACTGGAAAAAGATCTTTACCAATCCTACATCTGATAGAGCATTTACATTCAATATATTCAAAGAACTCAAGAAGTTAGATTGCAGAGAGCCAAATAACCCTATTAAAAATGGGGAACAGATCTAAACAGGATTCTCACTTGAAGAAATCTCAAATGTCTCAGAAACACCTAAAGAAATGTTTAACATCCTTAGTCATTAGGGTAATGCAAATCAAAACAACCCTGAGTTTCCACCTCACACCAGTCATGATGGCTAAGATAAAGACTCAGGTGATAGCAGATGTTGGCAAGGATGTGGAGAAAAAACACTCCTCCATTGCTGGTGGTATTAAAAGTTGGTACAACCACTCTGGAGATCAGACTGGCAGTTCCTCTGAAAATTGAATATAGTACTTCCTAAAGACCCAGCTATACTACTTCAGGGTATATACCAAGATGATGCTACAAGATGTGATAAGGACACATGCTCCACTATGTTCATAGCAGCCATAGTTATAATAGCCAGAAGCTGGATACAGCCCAGATGTCCCTCAACAGAGGCAAGGATACAGAAAATGTGGTATGTTTAAACAATGGAGAACTTCTCAGCTATTAAAGACAGTGACTTCATGAAATACACAGGCAAATGGTTTGAACTTGACAATGTCTTCTGGGTGATGTAACCCAGTCACAAAAGAACACACATGATATACTCTTACTGATAAGTGGATATTAGCCCACAAGTTCGGAATACCCTAGATACAATTCCCAGACCACATGAAGCTCAAGTAGAAGGTAGACAAAAGTGTGAATACTTCAGTCCTTCTTAGAAGGGGGAACAAAACACCCATGAGAGGAGAAACAGAGACAAATGTGGATCAAAGACTGAAGGAAAGGCCATCCAGTGACTGCCCCACCTGGGGATCCATCCCATATACAGTCACCAAACCCAAACACTATTGTAGATGCCAACAACTGCTTGATAATTAAAGCTTGATATGGCTGTCTCCTGTGAGGCTCTGCCAGAGCCTGACAAATACAGAGAAGATCTCAGCCAACTATTAATCTGAACTTGGGGGTCTCTTATGGAGGAGTTGAAGAAAGGAATGAGTAGCTGAGGGGGTTGCAGCCCCATGGAGGGAGTAACAGACCAGACTCCCTGGAGTTCCCAGGAACTGGAATACCAACCAAAGAATATACATGGATGGACCCATGGCACTGGTCACATATGTGGCACAAGATGGCATGGGTGGACATCAGTGGGTAGAGAGACCCTAGGGCCTGAGGGTATTTGATGCCCCAGTATAGGGTGATGCCAGGGAGGGTGGATGATTAGATCTTTACCAATCCTACACCCAATAGAGGGCTAACAATCAATACATACAAATAACTCAAGAAGTTGGACTCCAGAAAACCAAGTAAACCTATTAAAAATGGGGTACAGAGCTAAACAAAGAATTCTCAATTAAGGAATATTGAATGGCTGAGAAGCACTTAAAATTTTTTTCAACATCCTTAGTCATCAGGGAAATGCAAATCAAAACAACCCTGAGATTCCACCTCACACCAGTCAGAATGGCAAAGATGAAAAACTCAGGTGACAGCAGATACTGGCCAGGATGTGGAGAAAGCAGAACACTCCTCCTTTGCTGGTGGAATTGCAAGCTGGTACAACCACTCTAGAAATCAGTTTGGCTGTTCCTCAGAAAATGATTGGTTTTATATATATCAATTGTTATCCCCCTTGCTAGTTTCTCCTTCACAATCCCCCGATCCTCCCCCATACCTCTATGAGGGTGTATATCAATTGTTATCCCCCTTGCTAGTTTCTCCTTCACAATCCCCCGATCCTCCCCCATACCTCTATGAGGGTGTATATCAATTGTTATCCCCCTTGCTATTTTCTCCTTCACAATCCCCCGATCCTCCCCCATACCTCTATGAGGGTGCTCCAGCACCTATTCTCCCACTCCTGCCTCAGTACCCTAGTATTCCTCTTCCCTTGCCATTGAGCCTGCACTAGACCAAGGGGCTCCCCTCCCCTGATGCCTCCTAATGCAATCCTTTGCTATATATCCAGTTGGAGCCATGGGTCTCCCCATTTGTACTCTTTGTTTTGTGGTTTAGTCCCTGGGAGCTTTAGGGTCTCTGGTTAGTTGGTATTGTCGTTTTTCCCATGGAGTTGTAAACCCCTTCAACTCTTACAGTCCTTGCCCTAACTTCTTCATTGGGGTCCTAGTGCTCATTCCAATATTTGGCTGTGTCCATTCGCATCTGTATTGGTCTAGCTCTTTCAGAGCCTCTTGGTGGACAGCTGTACCAGGCTCCTGTCAGTAAGAACTTCTTGGTATCAGCAACCCTGTCTGGGTTTGGTGTCTGTAGGTGAGATGGATCCCTATGTGTGGCAGTGTCTCCTCCACAGTTTGTCCCTGCCTGTCCTTTTGACAGGAGGAATTCTGTATTAATATTTTTGAGGTGTGTGTGTGGCCCCATAAGTCAACCAGGGGCCATGCCTATCCACTGGATATAGTCTCTATAGGTTCTCTCTCCCCTTTGTTGGGTATTTAGGCTAATGTCCTTCCTGTTGGGTCCTGGGAATGTCTTTGGGCCCTGGCATCTGGAATTTTCTAGTGGCTCTCCCCAGTTCTCGATCCCCCACTGCTACACACCTTTCAAATTTCTGACCCTCTGTACTTCTCCCCCATTGCCTCCCATATCTGAACTGGCCTCGTTTTCTCTCCTCCCCTATCTTCCTCTCAGATTCCTGTCTTTGTCTACTTTCTGGAGATTATGCACGCCCCCTTCTGAATAGGACTGTAGCATCCACACGTTGGTGTGATCTTCTTTCTTCTTGGGTTTCATACGGTCTGTGAGTTGTATTGTGCATATTGTGAGCTTGTTTTTAGCTGATATCCATTTATCAGTTAGTATATACCATGTGTGTTCTTTTATGATTGGGTTACCTCACTCAGGATGATATCTTTTTATTTCCATCCATTTGCCTATGAATTTTATGAATCCTTTATTGATAATGGAGAAAACTTTGCTGAAACAAGAATCTTCCCACTATCTAAAAAATTTAATAAAGGTCTTGGTAAATAAGTCTATCATGATCAAAGTGGAGCATGTGTCCTTGTTATATGTTGGAACATCTTTTATGTATATGCCAAGGAGTGGTATAGATGGGTCCTCGGGTAGAACTGTTTCCAATATTCTTAGGAACTACCAGACTGATTTCCAGAGTGGCTGTACCAGTTTCATCCTATCAGCAATGGAGGCATGTTTCTCTTTCACAACATTCCGGTTAGCATGTGTTGTCACCTGAGTTTTTTAACTTAGCCTTTATGACTGGTGTAAGGTGGAATCTCAGGATTGTTTTGATTTGCAATTACCTGATGACTGAGGATGTTGAATATTTCTTTAATGCCATTTGAGATTACTCAGTTGATAATTTTCTGTTTAGCTCTGTACCTCATTTTCAATAAGGTTTTGGTTCTCTGGAGTCTAACTTCTTGAGTTCTTTGTATATTTTGAATTTTAGTCGTTTATCAGATGTAGGGTTGGTAATGATATTTTCCCAATCTGTTAGTGACCATTTTGTCCTATTGACAGTGTCCTTCATGTTCCTTTTCAATTTTATTTCATCAACGATCTTAGAATATAAGCCGTTGGTGTTTTACCACACCCACTGCAGTGGTAACTGTGTGACAGGCCCAAAAGCTTAGATGCAGTTCTTAGGCAAAAAGTTCCACGGAAACTTAGTCTCCTGGAGTCTTGACATCCTGTAGCATGAATGCTCCAAATGTGTCCTTCTTTTAGTCAGTGAATGGATCTGTGTGCTTTCCTTCAATATTGTTTTATTATAAGTGCCCCTAAGGAATGATTTTTGACATATAGCTAACTTAGATTAGTTTCCACCAGTGTTCCAATATCCTAGGAAATCGTTGAGCCAACCTTGGACTATGATTTTTGTAAGAATGCTACTCATTCATATAAAAAGCCTCCAGTGTTGACAGAGAGACCGTGAAAGGAATCAGATGTTACAATGTACTGGAATAGAGCTAGAAATCTCAGGGCTAGTCTACAAAGTATACTTAGAACAATAGCTGAGTCACTCCCACACACAAAAATTTACAATTGCCTAAGGGGAAGGTGGATTATACAATAGACTAGGACTGGAAATATGGCAAGGGCATGAAGCCCTTGCCCCTGGCTTCTAAGAATAAGCTGACCTCAGGTGGGGCTGCTTTTGTTCCCAGTTGTTAACACTGATTTTTATACAATCAGTTGTATATACTGCCTGGTTCTTGATACCTGTTATGTATGCATTCCTCTGTTTTGTGTAAAAGTCATTTTGTATCGGGTAACCTCAATGTACCTTGGATGACCTTAAAGTATCACTTAACTTCCATGTCTCCTTCTGAAATATAAGTCTGCTGCTCGCTTTGAGAAATTACATTCAGATCAACACTTGCTTGTGTTCACATCCATTTGTCACCCTATAGATTCCTTGCCTACCTGAATACCAGTATCCTGATTCCCCACTGGTTGAGGAACCCACTTCGTCCAGTTCGTGGCAAGATTCTGTTCAGGAAAATCTCCTCTGTGCCAAGGTGTGGGAAGTTCTATCCAACTTTCTTTTTTATTAGATTCACCATATCTGGTTTTATGTGGAGGTCTTTGATCCACTTGGGCTTGAGCTTTGTATAGGGAGATAAGAAAGGATCAATTTGCATTCATTCTGAATACCAGTTGAACCAGAAACATTTGTTGAAAATGGTGTCTTTTTTCCATTGGATAATTTTGGCTCCTTTGTCAAAAATTAAGTGACCAAAGTTCTTTGGGTTCATTTTTGGAACTTTAATTCTACTCAATTGATCTACCTGTCTGTCTCTATACCAATACCATGAGTTTTTTATCACTATTGTTCTATAGTATACCTTGAAGTCAACAGAAGAATGGATACAGAATATGGGTTACATTTACACAATGGAATACTACTCAGCTATTAAGAATGAAGACATCCTGACTTTTGCATGCAAATGGGTGGAACTAGAAAATACCATGATGATTTTTTTAAAAAATTATTCTTTTATCTTTTATTTTACAGTACAGACATTATCCCTCTCCCTATCCACCCTCTGACTGTTCCAAATCCCAAACCTCCCTGCCACACATCTACAAGAGGATGTCCCTACCCCCAACCCCAACAGACCTCCACACTCCCTGGGACCTCAAGTCTCTTGAGGATTAGGTACCTCTTCTCTGACTGAGTTGAGACTTGGCAGTCCTCTGCTTTATATTTGTTGTGGCCCTCATATTAGCTGGTGTATGTTGCCTGGTTGGTGGCTCAGTATCTGAGAGTTCTCAGGGGTCCAGGTTAGTTGCAACTGCTTGTCTTCCTAAAGGGTTGCCCTCCTCCTCAGCTTCTTTCAGCTTTTCCCTAAATTAACCACCGGGGTCATCAGCTTCTCTCCATTGGTTGGGTGAAATATCTTCATCAGACCCTTTCAGCTGCTTGTTGGGCCTCTTTTAATTTTTTTCCGTTATTCTATTTTATTTATTTATTTTAAGATATTTTCTTTATTTACATTTCAGATGATATCCCTTTTCCTGGTTTCCCCATTGAAAATCCACTATCCCCTGCCCCACTCTCCCTGCTCCCCAACCCACCCACTCTCCTTCCTGCTCTTGGAATTTTCCTATACAGGGGCATAGAGCCTTCACAGAACCAAGGGACCCTCCTCCCATTAATGACCGACTAGGCCATCCTCTCCTACATATAAAGATAGAGCCACAAATTCCACCTGTAGGAAATGGGTAGGGGTGAGAAGTCTGCAAATTTTCATCTACTTGGTGAACAGAGAGGCCTGGTGAGAACACTTTCCTAATGATAGGTCCCAAAGCACAGAAACATTGGCCTTTCCAGCTGAATGCTGGACTAATTCGAGGGAGGTGGAGCTATCAGCAATGGCTCAGATAGTCTGACCACTGCCATGTCCTTAGTTGAACTGCAGAGAGAGCCAAAGAACACACAAGAGAATTCTGAGCTCAGTGACACTTCAGAGAAGGTAAAAATTATGTTTTAATGCTAAAAAGGAACACAGAAGTGGATGCTCACAATCAGCTAATGGATGGATCACAGGGCTCCCAATGGAGGAGCTAGAGAAAGTACCTAAGGAGCTAAAGGGATCTGCAACCCTATAGGTGGAACAACAATATGAACTAACCAGTACCCCAGAGCTCTTGTCTCTAGCTGCATATGTATCAAAAGATGGCCTAGTCGGCCATCACTGGAAAGAGAGGCCCATTGGACACGCAAACTTTATATGCCCCAGTACAGGGGAACGCCAGGGCCAAAAAGGGGGAGTGGGTGGCTATGGGAGTGGGGGTGGGTGGGTATGGGGGACTTTTGGTATAGCATTGGAAATGTAAATGAGCTAAATACCTAATAAAAATGGGAAAAATGCTAAAAAGGGAATAAGACTGGATAGAAAATTTCATGGATAGATATAATTAATTTGCAATTGGTAAAGTTAAAGAAATAAGGCACATAAAATAGAGAGAAACATATTAACACAATTTATTTGGATTCTATATGATATTTTTCACTTGGTAGCATATAAAACGCTGTTTTTTAGTAACATTACAGTTTTGTATATCCTCCTTAAGAGAGTTCAAAATGAACCAGACTTAAAAAAATAGAGACTGAGAAATTAAATGCTAGTTTTGAGGTCATAGAACAGAAGATTGTTTAAATCAGAGTAAAGAATCTGTTGTGGATAACCCTGGGGCTAATTATAGTTGATGTTAATTCCATTTTTCTGTGAGTTGTTGCGAACAAGGAATGAGTCAGCACTCAGGTGATTTCCTGTAAACCTACTTCCTACCTTAATTTGTAAAATAAAGGAGAGCTGATGATTGGGCAGATAAAAGGGAAGGTAGAACAGAAGGTAGAGAGAGAGAAGAAGGAGAAAATGGAAGAGGGAGAGGATGCAGAGGAGGAAGAAATGAAAAGCAGAGCAAAAGTACATGGTGTGGAGAAACCATAAGTTCTAAGGGGTATCAGAAGCTGTGGAAGATGGTAGTGTAGTGGTAGATCTGGCCGATATAGGCATACAGCATGTATTCATATGAATTGAGTTGTGTTTTCATTGCCAGAGCTCATTTGGAATGGAGATTTACCGCAAAAGAATCTAATATGATACCTAAAATAAAAACAAAATGGAGAGTCCCAGGTGAAAAAAAAATTCACAGAAGCTCGAGGAATTAGAATGGCAGCCCATAGAGATGCAATATATTAAGTCAACAATCCAAATTCTACTTATTGACACTACCTTAATGTCATAATATTATAACACATTGTATTGTATTTGATGTTTCATTTTATAGAGTTTGGAGAATTAAAATAGTCCATCTGATGTTATGTCATATTATTGATACATGTTCAAAATTTCAATGGGATTTACCTTGAATTCAGTAAAGGATGGTTCTGAGATTGTACGTTTATTAGAGATAGTGACTATCTAGGAAATGGCTGTATGGATTGTCATTATATATATACATAATGACAATGAATGAGGAATATATATATATATGTATATATATACATGTAATGACAATGAATGAGGAATATATATATATATATATAGATATACACATACATACATACATACAATAGATTTATAAACATAGTGGCATGAAGCTTGTTGCAGATGTGGCTTAAAGTCCAACAAGTCAGGCAACTGTGGAGAGATCTAGCAGGGCCTTTGGAAGAGATGCTTATGGAATGTAGGGGCTATAAAGTCTCCAGGCATAGTTTAAACAATGTTTTATTGACTGTGAATTCTTAAATGACAGTGAGACAAATAATATAGCTATAAATCCTATTTGTTTATCAGGGAGATTGCTGAACTAGATCAACCTGTTTATATAAAGTGTGTCCTGGCCTCAAAAAGGAGGGCAGGAAATATGTTGCTTTGGAATGGAAATTTTGCCTTTATTTCAACAGGAAAGGAAAAAAGCTATCAATTCCATAAAAATTGACGAAAATCAGGTATGACCATGGAAGATCACACGAGGGGACTAGCTCCAGAGAAGAAGATAAAATCAAGAGAATAAAAAAGGCAGGCAATGTATACACTGATCTTTCTACATAGGAACATCCCTGAAACCAGCTGAGATGAATGTCTTTGCATAGCCAATAAACCTTGTTGTCTACAGAGTCCTCATGACTTAGTATTTCATGCCAAAGTTTCATATGACATGAATAGAGATGTATATTGCTGTTTGGTTAAACAGTCCATACTAGCTTATAAAGTAAGACAGATGTCTTTAATTTGCTCAAAGAGCAAAAAGAAATCACTTTTTACTGAATTGTGCACTTTGTACACTCCATACTTATATTATTGCACATATGGATACTATTTTTGAATGTTTATATGTTCACAGAGAAAACAACAGAAAGGCAGTTAGAGAAGATTCACCTTGAGGATGCTGAAAAGGATGCTGAGATGCTGAGAGATATTTATTCTAGTAGCCTGCCTGTTCCTAATTCCTAATGCCTCAATGCTGTTACCTCAAAATTATGCATCCAGGAAAACTTCAAAGAAAGTTGCTGACGCCAATTGTTCCAAAATTATAGATTGTTCCAGTCAGGATTTCAGCTAAGCCCTGAACTTTCTCAGCATACAAAGACTGGAAAGGAAATGTTGCAGCTAATTTTATTAAGACTGACAACTATTCCAATGGGGGGTGGGGTAGGGTAAAAGGAAAGGAAGACCCTAAATTAGTAGGAAGCAAGACAATCCTACTACCAAGAGGTGGAGTAGATGATTTTTGATCATTTAATGGATGATGAATCTTTGTTCTCATTTGCAGGGTGTGGTTATACATGGTCTTTGTCTTGGATCCAAAAGGAAACAAAATAAAGGAGACTAGATTCACGGACTTTTTAATTCTTTCTCCTATCTTTCTTCCTCTCTTATATAATGTTAGGGGGAAAAAAGAGTAATAAGTGTTGGAAAGAAAAGTGGAGATATAGGAATAATACAGAAATATAAGGAATAAAGTACAGATTATAGAATCTACTCAAACTATTAGAGCTACTACTAGCCAAAAACAATATATTGGTATGGATCTTTGTACATTGATGTAAAATCATGGTTATATAATGCTACAACATATTATGTACATTGCCGTTGAATGTAGATTTTCAGTAAGTTTTTTGGAACTGGATATCATGGGCCTGCAGTTGGGTTATGAGAAATGCTGCCAGGCAGGTATAACTGGGGAAGCTCTAGACTAAGCGTTCCTGTTCTGACAGGAAGTTGCTGGGCTATAGGGAAGTGCTGAGCATCAGTAACAGGGTGGGAAAACATAGTCTAAGATTATGAAGGTTGAAACTGGGGTTCCCTGACTTCTGGGCATCCAGTTTGCAGCTGGAAAACCACACAGACAAGTGGGAAACATTGTGTGTGTGTGTGTGTGTGTGTGTGTGTGTGTGTGTGTGTGTGTGTTTGTGAATGATTGTGTGTGTGTGTTTTTGTGAATGATTGTGTGTGTGTGTGTGTTTGTGAATGATTGTGTGTGTGTGTGTGTGTGTTTGTGAATGATTGTGTGTGTGTGTTTTTGTGAATGATTGTGTGTGTGTGTGTGTGTTTGTGAATGATTGTGTGTGTGTGTGTGTGTGTGTGTATGTGTGTGTTGAGGTGGGCTCCATGGTACCACAATGATTGGACATTCCCAAACTCCTGGGCATCCAGGCAAAGCTGTCTTCCAAGGAGTTGGGAGCAGAGTTAGGGGCCCTCTATTAGCTCATCAACAAAAGTCCTTAGCTTAGGGGTGGTGGTCTGGGCACTCAGAGAGGCCTTCTGTGGGAGACTTAGGCTGCAAAGGCTTTCCTCATCCTCCCCATGACAGTCCTTGGTTCCAAAATGTTTATTGATTGTTTATCATGGGAAATGGGTGTATACAAACTCCTCAGGGTGGACTAGAGATTAAATACCTTTTGAAGAGAGGAATGTCCAGGAAGGGAAGCATATTGGCTAAATCCTCAGAGTTTCTCAATAACTCATTAGCATGGAGAATTCTGTTTTGGGCTACATGACCACAGGTGACATTTCCTTATATGGGAAGGGTGGCCTGTATTCCAGGCCAAGAATCTGGCAGGGAACAAGGAGCCACCTACCATATTAGGTGGGTGCCCAGGTGTCAGGGACTCTGAACTTGCTCAACCTACCAAGTTTTCTGGCATGGCCCACTGCTACACAGGGCAGTATTTTGAGTTTTGTCCATTATGTACTTAAAAACTGCCAAATTGTCAGTCTTCCTGTGGAAATTTAGAAAGTATCTCTCTCACCCCCTTTAGTAATGTAATTTATGGTATTTTGGGCTTCAGTTATAGGACAGGCTTTTGATAACAGGGAGATTGATTGAAACTCTACTTTCTATTGCTGAGGCAAATTTTTTTGCTTTTTGAGTAGATAAGATGAATTACCAAATAAATGTTTATTATAATATGATCAAATCATAATTTCTGTCAGAAAATTAGTAATCTAGTTAAAATACGAAGGCTTATTAAATACTGGGATTTAGCTGTCTGAAATATAAACGTTGTAAATATAATGCATTACATATAATATATTACAACCAATAATTTTAGAAGTGTTACCCAATAGAAGAAAACATGCCCAATTCATATATTAATATAAAATATTTATTCAACCTTTTGCATCCCTTCTACTCTTCCATTTTCTCTTCATTCTTAGTATGTTGGATTCAAATTTCTTTATGGGTTAAAGCAAGCCAGATACTGTCAATGAAACTTTGTTTTTAATACTAGTTGTCAGAACTCACCAAAGTATTTCCCTGAAAGGATACGAATATGTGAAGGCAGACAGACTGATTAGGACATGATTGTTTCCAGAAAAAATTATGAACCTTGTAGGAATTCATCCAGCCACACACTGTCTTCTGGATGGAAGGTGTCCTCTGGCTATGCTATAGATGTCTTATCTATGTAACTCAGAGGAAATGAGCAGAAGCCTCTCTGATGCTCCTGGTCACAACTAGTAAGACACAAACCCATTTGTCAACCTCCATTCTTCTCAGAGTGTGGGAACTCACCACATGACATCCTGGATAAGTGCCATGTGAAAATTGCATGTGCTTCCTTGCTCTCTGATGAGTACTTGTCAGCTGGCCTGAATTTATCTTCTTGGTTGAAAACCCCCTCTTATCCCTTATTTACTAATTCATTTTCATAATAATAATAGTTGTGATTTATGTATATATTTACTTATCTCAGTCTATACATTTGGCCCAGGAAAAATTACGCTGTCCAATTTTTGAAATAATGATATTGAGTTCAGGATTGTTTAATAACTATTTGTTAAAGAAGATAAGAACTTTTATGCTGTGAAGAAGTTAGAATGTTGTAAATCAAGAAGCAAATGACATCTGTCCATCTTATCCTGTTATTTGTACTTGCTCAAACTCTAATGTGATCTATCTTCTTTATGACTATTAGAATACCTTTTTCAGATATATAAGTAGATCCTTAGTTTCTACCAACCAAAATGCTCAAAATATGAGGTAGCATCTGAGGTCAATTGCTCAGATTTCTCCTCTTTTTAATATCTACTTTGCTTAATGCATCCATTGATAAATAGGACTAAGGTCTTGATTCATGATTGTCTTTTTCTGTGTGACAAGTTCCATAGACTGAGGTGGTTGATCTCAAAAGGGGGAGGCCAAATTCCTGTATGTACATCATTAGCATGGAGATCTCTATCTTGAGCCTATGTGATCCCAGATCACATCACTTTTCCTATTATCTTGGTCTGAGATTTTAGGGATGCCTCATCTACATGTGGGTGGTGAGTTAGAGCGTTGCCCTTACATGACTGATGGTCACAAATCTATGGGGATAGTGACAGGGGCCTGGTGCACTGGCGAAGTTAATGCTCCCACTGTCCCTTTCAGTGTTTCTGGGGCTTTTAGCCTTAGCTCAACCAGGGAACAGGCTACATTTCCCAGTCAACTTCCCCACAACACTCTTCCACTGAGGCCGGTCAAGGCAGCCTAATTAGGGGAGTGTGGTCCAGAGGCAGCCAACAGGTTTAGCACCACCCTCTTCTCTATTTGTTGGGCCACCCACAAGAAGACCATGTTGAATATCTGCTATATATGTGGGGGGTTGGGGGCATTTCTAACCCATGCTTGCTCTTTGGCTGGTGGATCATTCTCTGGGAATCCCAAAGGGTTCAGCTTTGACTCTGTTCGAGTTCCCATTTTCTTAGGGTCCCTCAATCATTTCACCAACTCTTTCAAAAGACTTTCCAAGCTCTATTTTATATTTGGCTCTGAGTCTCTGTATCTATTTCCATAGGCTGCTGGGTGTAGCATCTCAGAGTTATGTTAGGCCAATGCCTGTAAGCATAGCAGAGTATTCTGTCAGGGATTGCTTTTTGCCAATGGGATGGGTTTCAATTTGGCACAGTCATTGTTTGGCTATTCCCTCCATCTTTGCTCCATCTTTGTCCCTGAACATCTTGTAGGCAGGATATCTTTTAGGGTGAAAGTTCTATGGGTGAGTTGCTACCCTTATTTCTCCACTGGGAGTCTTGCCTGGCAACAGACAGAGGCCACTTCAGATGCCACATCCCCCACTGCTAGGAATCTCAGGTAGAGTAACTCCCATAGACTCCCTGGGGCCTCTACTTGGAATTTTTCTTAAATAGAAAGTGTAGTCTATGACATGGAAGAGGGATTATTTCAGAAGAGAAAGATGATTAGGAAGAACGAACCTGGTAAACAAAGTGTGTTTATAATGTCAAAGTCATGATATACTTGAATAAAATGGTGTTATGAATTCTATTTAATTGTGTAATGAATATGCAGGAAAATTTCTGTATAAAATATCAAAATATTTTTAAGAAATAAGTGAAGATGAGCAAACAAACAAGTCAAAAAATGAAATTAAATAAAAGGTCCAGAACAAGGTTTCACAAGAGACAATTCACCTTCGATAGACAAATCGGAGCTACTCCATGAATCATCAGCAGATCCTTCCTTAAAAAGTAAGGCAAAATGTAGACTAGTTGAGTTCAGAGGCCATCTCTTTTTAGTATTTTACAATTCTTATATTTTATATAAAATTGATGACCCAAAACTTCACACTGACTTATAAATAAGTAAAGTTGCACCAGGTTCCAGGTGAAAAATAAATCTGAGATTGATTAATCCAAATCTGTCATATGTGGGGTTTAGAGTAGTATGATATGAAAGCAACAAATTAGCTCTTACTCTGCTGTAAATAATGAGGACAACCATGATATCGGGTCATTGACATTCTAAGCATTACAAAATAACCAAACAATTTGATTTTGTACTTAAAAGACTGGTATAATTATTAACTAGATTCATGTTCACTGTTAATGGTAGTTGTTATGATCAATGTAGTGCATGGTTCAAGGTCAAGAAATTTTGGATATAATTGTTCTGAATGGTTTTGTGTAGGGAAGAGTGCCAAATGCAGCAAGTGTGTTAAGCTAGAAATGTTCTTATTTAGGCTCAGACATCTTAACACTTGGTGCCCTTTTGGTGGTGCTGTTTGGGGAGGTTTAGGTAGTGTCAATTGTTGTTGTTTTTCTCTGGGTAGAATTGTGCTTAGCCAGAATTACATGTTCATTAGTGGAAAGTGAAGAATTCTAAGACTTTTTTTTTTATGAATCTATAGCAAAGTCAGGGTAGTAAGCATGCTCATTAGTCACAGTGAAGTCTAAGTTCTTCAAGCTATGAGCTGTGAGACACTGACAGTTCTTTTTGTTCCACCAGCTTTAGCAAAAGAATACTGGTCTTTCAAGGTTGAGTAAAGATGTGTGACTGATATGTATGTTTTGTTTTCTTAGCTTTTTATTGTACAAGAGTTTAATAAGGAGCTATAAAGCTTACATTATTGAATAAAATATGTTGGCATGTTCAATATAGGAAAAAATTTAAGTATGCATGATCATGTGGTGCATATATATTTCTAGCTATTGGGGCAATATAGCAGAAGAACTGTTAGTTAGAGGCCTACCTATCTTATATCCTATGACTTTGTTAAAAATAAATTTATTTCATAGAGTATAACAATATTCACAATTTATATATGAAATATATCTTTTATGACATACATACTAAGATGATATGTAATGGTTGCGGAGTTATCTTGCATTTCAAAATTAATCTATTACTTTTCAAGAATAAGTTCACATTAAAAACATGTTTGTTTACGTTTACTAGCAATACTTGGACATAAGCCTGTACTGTTAACCAGATAGTCAAATGGGCTCCGTGAAATGGTCAAGGGTAAATAACATCTTCTTTTTATCTCTATCAAAGGGACAAAGTCTACTTGAAAGAGACAGATTAGAGATTTCCTAATGGGTTACTCAACGATGCTCAAAAAGAACATGCTGTTTAATTGCTATAAAAGGCCAGTGATGCCTGATCACAATTGTGTGAATAAAAAGGGTTTCCATGGACCTTGTCACATTCCTAGTGCTCACTCTCTCTTCTCTCATTCTCCTCTCACTATGGAGACAGAGCTGTGGCAGAGGGAGCCTCCCTCCTGGCCCCACTCCTTTCCCGATTATTGGTAATTTCCTTCAGATAGATATAAAAAACGTCAGCCAATCCTTAACCAATGTAAGTATTCCTTGCGCTCCTCTAATACCTTTATAACAAAGATAAGTTGCTTTAAAAGAAAATGTAGGCCTAGAGGCAGTAATGTTATAAATAATCATAAAGTCATATATCTTCCTAAGTATTTTGTATCTCAAGCCTTTTACAGCTGTCACTTTTCAGAAAGAGAGTAACAAACAAACCTTCTTTCAGGTTGAAGAAGTTTAGATCAGTTTATTTATTTCATTAATAAATTTAGTTACCAACATCCTGACTGAAACTTCCCCTCTCTCCTCCCTGTTGTTACCCTACCCACTTAATCTACCATCCACGGGAGGAAAAATGAGGCAAAGTTTGGAGCAGAGACTGAAAGATCTCTTCAGAGACTGCCCCACCTGCATATTCACCCCATACATGGTCACCAAATGCATATACTGTTGTGGATGCCAAGAAGTACTTATTGACAGGAGACTGATATGGCTGTCTCCTGAAAGGCTCTGCCTGAGCCTGAAATATACAGTGGTGAATGGTTGCAGGCAATCATTGGACTGGATGAGTTAGAGAAATTACTGAAGTAGGTGAAGGATTTGCAACTTCATACAAGGAAAAACAATATCAACTAAAAAGAGCTCCTAGTTACTAAACCACCAACCAAAAAGTACACATAGAGGCACCCATGACTCCAGCTGCATGTGTATCAGAGGATGGCCTTGTTCCTTGAAGGCTTGATGTGTCAGTGTAGGGAAATGCCAGGAAAGGGAGGATAGAGTGGATATGTGAGTGGGGTAGCATCCTCATAGAAGTAGGGGGATGAGGGAATGAATAGAGGGTTTTCTATTGGGGAAATTGGGAAAAGAGAAAACATTTGAAATGTAAATAAGGAAAATATCCAGTAAAAGAAAACAAAAGGGGAAAAAAGGGAAAAACTTGTGAATATTACTTATCTTTTAAAACAGCAGCTTTTTTTAATCTTTTCTTGAAGATCAATAGGGAGTAATATTTTTTCAGTAAGTTTGGTACAGTTTTAGACATAAGTTTTTACTGAAGTCATCTATTTGATGCTGGACTCTAGAGAAATAAATTGATGCCTAATTTAACTAAATATCAGTGGACATGGAGTAATACAAGAAGTGCAAAAAGGAATCCAATCTTTCAGCATAACTGGTGATACTCATATCTATTTTTAGTTCATGCAAGCCTAAGTCTAGAGTTCAAAATGCTGTGAGATAAGGGACCATTTTCCCATAAAATACTGCATATGTGTGGTACAGCTTCTGAGGCGCCCACTCTCTATGTTTGTAATAGCAGTAAACCAAATCTGGAATGATCAATTTGTGGTGACTTAAAACTTTACACTTCAAACCTTAAATGGGCCTAGCTTTATTGCTTTATTTCTGCATCATTTTTCTACTTCATTGGTCTACTTGTCTCTTTTCTATGAGTACTATATCACTATAGTTCTATAGAAATATTTGATGTGTAATATTGATACCATGAACAGTATTTTTACTCCTCAAGAATTCTTTGACTAGTCTTGGTCTATTATGGTCCCACAAGATGTCCTCTCTGTTAATATGCTATAAGAAGTTCGACATATAGCATTAACTCTGCAAATTAAATTTAGTAGTATGGGTATTTTTTCCTTGACTTCTGTTTTGTGTTCATCTTCTGCTCTGAGTGGCCTGTAGTTGAGTTTAAGTTTTCCACCCAATTTGTGGTCTGGACTTATACAGAAAAAGTTGGCCTCTGGTTGAGCAAGACATTTCTGTTCAAGTTAATAGGTTGGAGAGGGTGAGAAGAGTGAGAGGCATGATTTCAGTTAGAGTTGATAGGCATTGAGAAAGAGAGGGCAGTCTGCAGCCAAGTGATAGCCTAACTGGAGTTCTGGTGACTAGTGTCCTACTGATTGTTTTGATGAAAAAAAATCATTTTAATCTTTGCATAACAACTGCCTGAACCCTAAGGCATTACATGATTGGATGTAGGCAATTGATAATTACCATAATGTTATATAAATAAGCTTCAGAACCATTTGAAAGTAAGTTTGCCTAAATAAAAACATTAAAATACAGAGATAATATCAGTGTGAATGAGGTTTACACTATGTAGACTAAAGGTACATGTTTGCTAGTGTTTGTCTTTTCTTTCCTATTTCCAGTTCTCAAAAGCCTATGGCCCTGTGTTCACTCTGTATTTGGGCTCACGGCCCACTGTTGTATTACATGGGTATGAAGCAGTGAAGGAAGCTCTGATTGATCATGGGGAGGAGTTTTCTGATAGAGGAAGCATTCCAATGGTAGAAAAGATTAATAACGGCCTTGGTAAGTAAGTGTATATATTCATGTGCAGGTTACACAGTATTTACTGTGAGAAATTAGATTGAAAGAAAGGGATGGGCTTCCTTCGTAGGTACAGTGGGACCTCTCTATGGTTTCCATCTCACCTGTTCCTAGCATCTATTTCTAGTACCTTCTCATTTCTTTAGGCATTGTTTTTAGCAATGGAAACAGATGGAAAGAGATTAGGCGCTTCACACTCACGACCCTGCGAAATTTGGGAATGGGAAAAAGGAACATTGAGGACCGTGTTCAAGAGGAAGCACAGTGTCTTGTGGAAGAACTAAGGAAAACCAAGGGTAAATACCAATTTATACACTTGCATCTTAGTTTAGGTATGTGTTTAAGTCATGTTGGTAATGTTCTATCCAAAACTTTTTCATTGTTTTTAATCTGAAGTAATAATATAGGCTTCAGGTTAACTTTCTGCTGAGTTGTAGAACTATGAGTTATCATTAGCACAAATGTAATTTCCCCATTGTGGATCATTTCACCAGAGAGTAAATGTTACTGATAGAGATGACATTTGATATTTGTTTTCATTTTCTTGATTACATAGGTTTGCCCACATTGCCCAAGCTCTACAGAGAGTCCTCTAGGCCCATGTTTACAGCTCTGTATATCCATGATGTGATCAATGTTTTCCATTTCACAGCAGATTTCAGTAGTTATTGCGTGTGCTATAGCATATCAAAAATTTATTGTTAATTATTTAAAAATCATTACAATTTTTAAAATCACTCGTGAGCTTTGATAATTCCTAATTTCCTATCTACCGAACTTTATGTTCATTGATTCTAGTGTGTGCCTGACATAAGTGACATTTTAGACAAATTTCATTAGTGCTTTCAGAGATTTATAGTTGATTTTAAAATATTTAAATGGAAATAGAATTATATAATTCTCCCCATTTCAACCATCCATTCCTTCCCATCTCTTGTCCTCATTACATGCCTCCCATTTTCCTCTTCTTCCTCCTCCTTCTCTTCCTTCTCTCCCCTCTCCTCCTCCTCCTCCTCCTCAATATCATCACCACTATCATTATTATTATTATTATTATTATTATTATTATTATTATTATTATTATTATTATTATGTATATGCATGTACATCCATAAAGACACTGTCTCATGAGTATATCTTTCTTGTTAAATGTGGCTGACCATTCTCCAATTACAAAATCAATTAGTAGGCTCATCATTTGTAGAAGATAATTGTTCTTACCCCAGCAGTCATATGTAGCTCCCTCACTAAGGGTAGGCCTCTGAAATTTTTCCTTTCCCACATTAACACATCTACTGATTTGGTCATTTTCCCCATCTTCTTTGTAGCCATTTCTCAGAGAGCTTTTTAAGTAGAGTGCTTGATATTCTGGTTCTTACAATGTTTTTGCCTCTTCTTCTGCATGTTCCTTGAGCTATACCTGCAGATGTTTTGATTTAGAAGTTTTGATTGTGGGAGTATCTGTCTGGTACCCCCCAGAATATTTTGGTATTTTCACTTTATCCAATTATGGCTTTCTGTGATGGTCTCTCATTTGCTGTAAAAAGGGACCTCATTTTTAAGGGTATTTCATTTTATTTTTATTATTATCATTAATGTTTTTACAGTCTAGTCATTATCCCCCTCCTGGTCTAACCTCTGTCAGTTTTCCATTCCATTCCTCCTCCCTAACCTCCATGAGGATTTCCCACCCGCCTCACCTCCATCCAGCCAGGCATTCACACATCTTGGGGCCTCATATCCCTCCAGGCATAGGTGCTTCTTCTCTCACTGAGCTCATATTAGGCAGTCCTCTGCTGTATACATGTTGGGGGCCTTGGATCAGATTGTATATGCTACCTGCCTGTGGCTCAGTACATGAGAGATCTCGGGGTCCAGGATTGTTATGACTACTGGTCTTCCTATGGGATTGCCCTCCATCTCACTTCTTTCACCATGACTCTAATTCAACCACAAAGGTCCCTAACTTAAAACTATTATTGGTTGGGTGTAATTATTTGCTTCTGTTTCAGTGAGCTGCTTGTTAGGCCTCTTGGAGGTCAGCCATTCTATACTTCTGTCTATAAGTCTATCATAGCATCAGTAGTAGTGCCAAGCCTTGGAGCCTCCTCTTGAGCTTGGTCCAAATTTGGTCTTGTCACTGGACCTCCTTTCTGTCTGTCTCTTCTCCATTTTTGTCCATCAGTTCTTTTAGACAAGAACCATTCTGTGTCAGAGTTTTGACTGTGGGGTGACAACCCCATTCTTCCTCTTGATACCCCATCTTTCTACTGGAGGTGGATTCTATGTTTTCTTTCCCCACTGTTGGGCATTTCATCTAAGGACTCCCTTAGAGTCTTGAGGTTATCTCTCCTCCCAGGTCTCTGGTATATTCTAGAGGGTTACCCCACTTCCCATCTTCCAAAGTTGTTTATTTCTATTAATTCTGCTGGCCCTCAGTGTTTAACTCCTTATTTCCTGAACACCTGACCATGTTTCTCTTTTCACATGCCCATCCTTCTCCCCTCTACCACCCAATTGCCTTCCCCCTTCTGCCCTCTACTTTCGTCTCTCTCCCAAGTGGGATGGAGGCATCCTCAATTGGGTCCTTTGGCTCATTAACCTTCTGTGGATTGTGTTCTGGGTATTCTGTACATTTTAACATAACTACTTTTAGTGAGCACATAACATGCATGTATTTTTGGGGCTGGGTTGCCTCACTCAGGCTGATATTTTTTAGTTCTATACATTTGTCTGCAAGACTTCCTCATTCTGAATAACCTAATGATATTCCATTGTGTAAATGAATCACAATTTCTGTATCCATTCTTCTGTTGTGGGACATCTGGATTGTTTCCAGCTTCTGGCTATCACAAATAATGGTTATATGAACACAGTGGAGTATGTGCCCTCGTGGCACAGTGGGACATCTTTTTGGTATATGCTTAGGAGTGGATCAGCTTGGTCTTCAGGTAGATCTATTTCCAATTTTCTGAGGAATTTCCGGATTGATTTCCAGAGTCATTGTACCAATTTGCTGTCCCATCAACAATAGAGGTGTGTTCTTTCTCTGCAGTCTTGCCAACATGTGCTATGACCTGAGGTTTTTATCTCAGCAAATCTGATCAGTGTGAAGGGAATTTCAGGGTCATTTTGATTTGTATTTCTCTGATCACAAAGGACGTTGAATATTTTTTTTCCATTTTTTATTAGGTATTTCGCTCATTTACATTTGCAATGCTATACCAAAAGTCCCCCATATCCACCCACCCTCACTCCCCTGATGCATATGCAGCTAGAGTCAAGAGCTCCGGGGTACTGGTTAGTTCATAATGTTGTTCCACCTATAGGGTTGCAGATCCCTTTAGCTTCTTTGGTACTTTCTCTAGCTCCTTCATTGGGGGCCATGTGATCCATCCAATAGCCGACTGTGAGCATCCACTTCTATGTTTTTTAAATGCTTCTCAGCCATTTGAGATTCCTCTGTTGTGAATTCTCTGTTTGTCTCTACCTCCTTTTTGGATTGTGTTGTTTGGTTGTTAGAGGTTAGCTTCTTGAGTTCTTTATATATTTTGGATATTAGTTCTCTATTAGATGTGGGGTTAGTGAAGTTTTTTTCCCAACCTGTAGGTTGCTTATTTGTCTTATTGACTATGTCCTTTGCTTTACAAAAACTTTAGTTGCATGATGTCCCATTTATCATTTCTTGACCTTGTAGTTCTATTTAACACATCTCCACCCCAACCCCCCTGCCGCCGGCCCGTTCCCATACATTTAAGGCACTTTCGCACTTTCTCTTCTATAAGATGCAGTGTATCTGGTTTTATGTTAAGTTCTTTGATCCACTTGGACTTGAGCTTTTTGTAAAGTGACAAATAAGGATCTATTTTCATTTTTCTATATACTGACTTCCAGCTAGGGCAGCACTATTTATTGAAGATGCTTTATTTTTTCATTATATATTTTTGCCTTGTTTGTAATAGATCAAGTGCCCACTGGTGTTTCTATTTCTCAGTCTTTGATTCAATTCCATTGATTGGCATGTCTCTCTCTGTACCAAGACCATGACATTTTTATCACTATTGCTCTGCTGTATACTCATAGGTCAGGGGTGTTGATTCCCCCAGAAGTTTTTTTATTGTTAAGAATTGTTTTCACTATTCTGGGTTTTTTGTTTTTCCATATGAAATAGAGAATTGCTCTTTCCGTGTCTTTGAAGAACTGTGTTGGAATTTTGATGGGGATTTCATTGAATCTGTAGATTGTTTTTGGTATGATGGCTATTATTAGTATGTTAATTCTGCCAATTCAGAGCATGAGAGATCTCTCCATTTTTCTGAGGTCATCTTTGATTTCTTTCTTTTTTTTTTTCCATTTTTTATTAGGTATTTAGCTCATTTACATTTCCAATGCTATACCAAAAGTCCCCCATATCCACCCACCCTCACTCCCCTGCCCACCCACTCCCCCTTTTTGGCCCTGGTGTTCCCCTGTACTGGGGCATATAAAGTTTGCAAGTCCAATGGGCCTCTCTTTCCAGTGATGGCCGACTAGGCCATCTTTTGATATATATGCAGCTAGAGTCAAGAGCTCCGGGGTACTGGTTAGTTCATAATGTTGTTCCACCTATAGGGTTGCAGATCCCTTTAGCTCCTTGGCTACTTTCTTTAGCTCCTCGATTGGGAGCCCTATGATCCATCCATTAGCTGACTGTGAGCATCCACTTCTGTGTTTGCTAGGCCCCGGCATAGTCTCACAAGAGACAGCTACATCTGGGTCCTTTCAATAAAATCTTGCTAGTGTATGCAATGGTGTCAGCGTTTGGATGCTGATTATGGAGTGGATCCCTGGATATGGCAGTCTCTACATGGTCCATCCTTTCATCTCAGCTCCAAACTTTGTCTCTGTAACTCCTTCCATGGGTGTTTTGTTCCCAAATCTAAGGAGGGGCATAGTGTCAACACTTCAGTCTTCATTCTTCTTGAGTTTCATGTGTTTAGCAAATTATATCTTATATCTTGGGTATCCTAGGTTTGGGGCTAATATCCACTTATCAGTGAGTACATATTGTGTGAGTTTCTTTGTAAATGTGTTACCTTACTCAGGATGATGCCCTCCAGGTCCATCCATTTGGCTAGGAATTTCATAAATTCATTCTTTTTAATAGCTGAGTAGTACTCCATTGTGTAGATGTACCACATTTTCTGTATCCATTCCTCTGTTGAGGGGCATCTAGGTTCTTTCCAGCTTCTGGCTATTATAAATAAGGCTGCTATGAACATAGTGGAGCATGTGTCCTTCTTACCAGTTGGGGCATCTTCTGGATATATGCCCAGGAGAGGTATTGCTGGATCCTCCGGTAGTACTATGTCCAGTTTTCTGAGGAACCGCCAGACTGATTTTCAGAGTGGTTGTACAAGCCTGCACTCCCACCAACAATGGAGGAGTGTTCCTCTTTCTCCACATCCACGCCAGCATCTGCTGTCACCTGAATTTTTGATCTTAGCCATTCTGACTGGTGTGAGGTGGAATCTCAGGGTTGTTTTGATTTGCATTTCCCTGATGATTAAGGATGTTGAACATTTTTTCAGGTGCTTCTCTGCCATTCGGTATTCCTCAGGTGAGAATTCTTTGTTCAGTTCTGAGCCCCATTTTTTTTTTTTTAAGATTTATTTATTTATTATATGTAAGTACACTGTAGCTGTCTTCAGACACTCCAGAAGAGGGAGTCAGATCTTGTTACGGATGGTTCTGAGCCACCATGTGGTTGCTGGGATTTGAACTCTGGACCTTCGGAAGAGCAGTCGGGTGCTCTAACCCACTGAGCCATCTCACCAGCCCCTGAGCCCCATTTTTTAATGGGGTTATTTGATTTTCTGAAGTCCACCTTCTTGAGTTCTTTATATATGTTGGATATTAGTCCCCTATCTGATTTAGGATAGGTAAAGATCCTTTCCCAATCTGTTGGTGGTCTTTTGTCTTATTGACTGTGTCTTTTGCCTTGCAGAAACTTTGGAGTTTCGTTAGGTCCCATTTGTCAATTCTCGATCTTACAGCACAAGCCATTGCTGTTCTGTTCAGGAATTTTTCCCCTGTGCCCATATCTTCAAGCCTTTTCCCCACTTTCTCCTCTATAAGTTTCAGTGTCTCTGGTTTTATGTGAAGTTCCTTGATCCACTTAGATTTGACCTTAGTACAAGGAGATAAGTATGGATCGATTCGCATTCTTCTGCACAATAACAACCAGTTGTGCCAAAACCAATTGTTGAAAATGCTGTCTTTCTTCCACTGGATGGTTTTAGCTCCCTTGTCGAAGATCAAGTGACCATAGGTGTGTGGGTTCATTTCTGGGTCTTCAATTCTATTCCATTGGTCTACTTGTCTGTCTCTATACCAGTACCATGCAGTTTTTATCACAATTGCTCTGTAGTAAAGCTTTAGGTCTGGCATGGTGATTCCGCCAGAAGTTCTTTTATCCTTGAGAAGACTTTTTGCTATCCTAGGTCTTTTGTTACTCCAGACAAATTTGCAAGTTGCTCCTTCCAATTCGTTGAAGAATTGAGTTGGAATTTTGATGGGGATTGCATTGAATCTGTAGATTGCCTTTGGCAAGATAGCCATTTTTACAATGTTGATCCTGCCAATCCATGAGCATGGGAGATCTTTCCATCTTCTGAGATCTTCCTTAATTTCTTTCTTCAGAGATTTGAAGTTTTTATCATACAGATCTTTCACTTCCTTAGTTAGAGTCACGCCAAGATATTTTATATTATTTGTGACTATTGAGAAGGGTGTTGTTTCCCTAATTTCTTTCTCAGCCTGTTTATTCTTTGTATAGAGAAAGGCCATTGACTTGTTTGAGTTTATTTTATATCCAGCTACTTCACCGAAGCTGTTTATCAGGTTTAGGAGTTCTCTGGTAGAATTTTTAGGGTCACTTATATATACTATCATATCATCTGCAAAAAGTGATATTTTGACTTCCTCTTTTCCAATTTGTATCCCCTTGATCTCCTTTTGTTGTCGAATTGCTCTGGCTAATACTTCAAGTACTATGTTGAAGAGGTAGGGAGAAAGTGGGCAGCCTTGTCTAGTCCCTGATTTTAGTGGGATTGCTTCCAGCTTCTCTCCATTTACTTTGATGTTGGCTACTGGTTTGCTGTAGATTGCTTTTATCATGTTTAGGTATGGGCCTTGAATTCCTGATCTTTCCAAAACTTTTATCATGAATGGGTGTTGGATCTTGTCAAATGCTTTTTCTGCATGTAACGAGATGATCATGTGGTTTTTGTCTTTGAGTTTGTTTATATAATGGATTACATTGATGGATTTTCGTATATTAAACCATCCCTGCATCCCTGGAATAAAACCTACTTGGTCAGGATGGATGATTGCTTTAATGTGTTCTTGGATTCGGTTAGCGAGAATTTTATTGAGGATTTTTGCATCGATATTCATAAGAGAAATTGGTCTGAAGTTCTCTATCTTTGTTGGGTCGTTCTGTGGTTTAGGTATCAGAGTAATAGTGGCTTCATAAAATGAGTTGGGTAGAGTACCTTCAACTCTATTTTGTGAAATAGTTTCTGCAGAACTGGAATTAGATCTTCTTTGAAGGTCTGATAGAACTCTGCACTAAACCCATCTGGTCCTGGGCTTTTTTTGGTTGGGAGACTATTAATAACTGCTTCTATTTCTTTAGGTGATATGGGACTGTTTAGATGATCAACTTGATCCTGATTCAACTTTGGTACCTGGTATCTGTCCAGAAATTTGTCCATTTCGTCCAGGTTTTCGAGTATTGTTGAGTATAGCCTTTTGTAGAAGGATCTGATGGTGTTTTGGATTTCTTCAGGATCTGTTGTTATGTCTCCCTTTTCATTTCTGATTTTGTTAATTAGGATTTTGTCCCTGTGCCCTTTAGTGAGTCTAGCTAAGGGTTTATCTATCTTGTTGATTTTCTCAAAGAACCAACTCCTCGTTTGGTTAATTCTTTGAATAGTTCTTCTTGTTTCCACTTGGTTGATTTCACCCCTGAGTTTGATTATTTCCTGCTGTCTACTCCTCTTGGGTGAATTTGCTTCCTTTTTTTCTAGGGCTTTTAAACGTGTTGTCAAGCTGCTAGTATGTGCTGTCTCCCGTTTCTTCTTGGAGGCACTCAGAGCTATGAGTTTCCCTCTTAGAAATGCTTTCATTGTGTCCCATAGGTTTGGGTACGTTGTGGCTTCATTTTCATTAAACTCTAAAAAGTCTTTAATTTCTTTCTTTATTCCTTCCTTGACCAAGGTATCATTGAGAAGAGTGTTGTTCAGTTTCCACGTGAATGTTGGCTTTCCATTATTTATGTTGTTATTGAAGATCAGTCTTAGGCCATGGTGGTCTGATAGGATACATGGGACAATTTCTATATTTTTGTATCTATTGAGGCCTGTTTTGTGACCAATTATATGGTCAATTTTGGAGAAGGTCCCGTGAGGTGCTGAGAAGAAGGTATATCCTTTTGTTTTAGGATAAAATGTTCTGTAGATATCTGTCAGGTCCATTTGTTTCATAACTTCTGTTAGTTTCACTGTGTCTCTGTTTAATTTCTGTTTCCACGATCTGTCCTTTGAAGAAAGTGGTGTGTTGAAGTCTCCCAGTATTATTGTGTGAGGTGCAATGTATGCTTTGACCTTTACTAAAGTGTCTCTAATGAATGTGGCAGCCCTTGCATTTGGTGCGTAGATATTCAGAATTGAGAGTTCCTCTTGGAGGATTTTACCTTTGATGAGTATGAAGTGTCCCTCCTTGTCTTTTTTGATAACTTTGGGTCGGAAGTCGATTTTATCCGATATTAAAATGGCTACTCCAGCTTGTTTCTTCAGACCATTTGCTTGGAAAATTGTTTTCCAGCCTTTCACTCTGAGGTAGTGTCTGTCTTTTTCCCTGAGATGGGTTTCCTGTAAGCAGCAGAATGTTGGGTCCTGTTTGTGTAGCCAGTCTGTAAGTCTATGTCTTTTTATTGGGGAATTGAGTCCATTGATATTAAGAGATATTAAGGAAAAGTAATTGTTGCTTCCTTTTATTTTTGTTGTTAGAGTTGGCATTCTGTTCTTGTGGCTGTCTTCTTTTTGGTTTGTTGAATGATTACTTTCTTGGTTGTTCTAGGGCGTGATTTCCGTCCTTGTATTGCTTCTTTTCTGTTATTATCCTTTGAAGGGCTGGATTTGTGGAAAGATATTGTGTGAATTAGTTTTTTTCGTGGAATACTTTGGTTTCTCCATCTATGGTAATTGAGAGTTTGGCCGGGTATAGTAGCCTGGGCTGGCATTTGTGTTCTCTTAGTGTCTGTATAACATCTGTCCAGGCTCTTCTGGCTTTCATAGTCTCTGGTGAAAAGTCTGGTGTAATTCTGATAGGCCTTCCTTTATATGTTACTTGACCTTTCTCCCTTACTGCTTTTAATATTCTATCTTTATTTAGTGCATTTGTTGTTCTGATTATTATGTGTCGGGAGGAATTTCTTTTCTGGTCCAGTCTATTTGGAGTTCTGTAGGCTTCGTGTATGATCATGGGCATCTCTTTTTTTATGTTTGGGAAGTTTTCTTCAATTATTTTGTTGAAGATATTAGCTGGCCCTTTAAGTTGAAAATCTTCATTCTCATCAATTCCTATTATCCATAGGTTTGGTCTTCTCATTGTGTCCTGCATTACCTGGATGTTTTGAGTTAGGATCCTTTTGCATTTTGTATTTTCTTTGACTGTTGTGTCGATGTTCTCTATGGAATCTTCTGCACCTGAGATTCTCTCTTCCATTTTTTGTATTCTGTTTATGATGCTCGCATCTATGGTTCCAGATCTCTTTCCTAGTGTTTCTATCTCCAGCGTTGCCTCGCTTTGGGTTTTCTTTATTGTGTCTACTTCCCCTTTTAGTTCCAATATGGTTTTGTTCATTTCCATCACCTGTTTGGATGTGTTTTCCTGTTTTTCTTTAATGATTTCTACCTGTTTGGCTGTGTTTTCCTGCTTTTCTGTAAGGGCCTGTAACTCTTTAGCAGTGCTCTCCTGTAATTCTTTAAGTGACTTATGAAAGTCCTTCTTGATGTCCTCTATCATCATCATGAGAAATGTTTTTAAATCTGGGTCTAGATTTTTGGTTGTGTTGGGGTGCCCAGGACTAGGTGGGGTGGGAGTGCTGCGTTCTGATGATGGTGAGTGGTCTTGATTTCTGTTAGTAGGATTCTTACGTTTGCCTTTCGCCATCTGGTAATCTCTGAAGCTAGCTGTTTTAGTTGTCACTGTTAAGAGCTTGTTCTTCAGGTGACTCTGTTAGCCTCTATAAGCAGACCTGGAGGGTAGCACTCTCCTTAGTTTCAGTGGGCAGAGTATTCTCTGCAGGCAAGCTCTCTTCTTGCAGGGCAGGTACCCAGGTATCTGGTGTTCGAACCAGACTCCTGGCAGAAGTTGTGTTCCACTCACTAGAGGTCTTAGGATCTCTGTGTGGGCCCTTGCGGGTGTCAGGCGACTCCGCTGGCAAGGTAGCCCGGGGCTCGAGTGGAGTGGAAGGGGTTTGTGCCCCAGATCAGGCCCGGGTAGCCTGCTTCCCTATGTACCGCAGTCTCAGGTTCCGCGCGATTGGATTGGGGCAGGCGCTGTGTTCCACTCACCAGAGGTCTTAGGATCCTGTAGGGAGTCCCGTGTGGGCCCTTGTGGGTGTTGGGCAAGACTCTGCTGGCAAGGTAGCCCGGGGCTTGAGCCGAGCGGAAGGGACTTGTGCCCCAGATCAGGCCCGGGTAGCCTGCTTCCCTATGTACTGCAGTCTCAGGTTCCGCGCGATTGGATTGGGGCAGGCGCTGTGTTCCACTCACCAGAGGTCTTAGGATCCCGTGGGGAGTCCCGTGTGGGCCCTTGCAGGTGTTGGGCAAGACTCTGCTGGCAAGGTAGCCCGGGCGATTTCTTTCTTGAGAGACTTGAAGTTGTTTTCAGACATATCTTTCCCTGGCTTGGATAGTTGCCACAATGTGTTTTACATTATCTATGACTATTGTGAAGGGTGTTGTTTTCCTATTTTCTTTCTCAACTTGCTTATCCTTTGTATAAAGGAGGACTACTGCTTTGTTTGAGTTAATCTTATATCTGGCTACTTTGCTGAAGTTGTTTATCAACTGATGATGTTCTGTGGTAGAATTTTTTTGGGTTGGATATATGTACTATCATATCAATTACAAATAGTGATACTTCAACTTCTTTTCCAATTTCTATTCCCTTGTTTTCCTTTTGTTGTCTTAATGCTCTGGGTAGAACTTCAAGTTCTATATTCAATAGAAATTGGGAGAGTGGGCATCCTTGCTTTGTCCCTGATATTAGAAGAATTACTTCAAGTTTTTCTCCATTTAATTTGTTTTAATTTGGCTGTTGGTTTGATGTATATTGATTTTATTATATTTAGGTATGGGGCTTGAATTCCGGATCTCTCCAATACTTTTACCATGAAAGAGTGTTATATTTGGTCAAATGCTTTTCCAGCATCTAACGAGATGATTGTGTGATTTTTTAAAATATAATTTGAGTGTGTTTATATAGTGGGTTACCTTAATGGATTCTCATATATTCAACCAACATTACATCCCTGGAATGAAACCTACTTGTTCATGATGAATGATCATTTTGATATGTTCTTGGATTCAGTTTGCTAGAACTTTATTGAGTATTTTTGAATTGATATTCATGAGTGAAATTGGTCTGAAGTTCTGTTTCTTTGTTGGGTATTTATGTGGTTTAGGTATCAGAGTAATTGTGTTATTATAGAATGAATTAGGTAGGGTTTTTTTTCCTTTTTATTCTATAGAATAGCTTGAGGAGTGTTGGTATTAGCTATTATTTGAGGTTTCATATAACTAGATTGGGTGGTACTGAATCATAAACTTTATAGATGACATAATGATGAATTATCAGGATTGCACATGGCTTACTCATGCTTAGATATGAAGCATAACATATGTCATAAAATATATATAACCTCTATTAGTTTCACTGTGTCTCGGTTTAGTTTTTGTTTTCCACTCTTATTGTTTGGGGTCCAATGCATGTTTTGAGCTTTAGTATAGTTTCTTTTATGAATGTGGGTACCCTTACATATATGTTCAAAATTGAGTGTTTCTGTTGGTGAATTTTTCCTTTGATGAAGTGTCCTTCCTCATCCCCTTGATAATTTTTAATTTTTGGATGAAATTCTATTTTATTGGATATTAGGATGGTAACACCTGCTTGTTTCTTGGGATTGTTTGCTTGGAATAGTTTTTTTTTTTTTTTTTACAGCCTTTAACTCTGAGGAGTATCTGTCTTTGTCATTGAGTTGTGTTTTTTGCATGCAGCAAAATGCCTGATCCTAATTTCATATCCAGTCTGTTAACTTAAGTCTTTTTACTGGAGGCTTGAATTCATTGATATTGAGAGGTACTAGAGACAGAAGATTATTAGTTCCTGTTAGGTTTATTGTATTATGTGGTATTGTTTGTATGTGATCTTCTTTAAAATTTTTTTTGTGTGATGATTAATATCTTGTTTTTTGATTGATGTAGGTACCCTCCTTGTTTTGGAGTTTTTCTTCTAGAATCCTATTTAGAGCTAGATTTGTAGATAGATATTGTTTCAATTTAGATTTGTCATAGAATATTTTGATTTCTCCATCTATGGTGATTGAGAGTTTTGCAGGGTATAGTAGCCTTTATTGGCATTTTGTTCTCTTAGAGTCTGCATGACCCTGTCCAGGCTTTTCTGTCTTTTAGTGTCTCTGTTGAGAAGTCTGGTGTAATTTTGATAGGTCTATCTTATACTTTATTTGGCCTTTTTCTCTGACAGGTTTTAATATTCTTTCTTGTTTTCTGTGCATTTAGTGTTGTGATTATTATATGATGAGAAGATGTTCTTTTCTGGTCAAGTCTACTTGGTGTTCTATTGTCTTCTTGAACTCTTAGAAGTCATGAGATGTAAATGTATCATTTAGTGCTGAGTATAACATAATTTCTTTTTGCTTTGTGTCTTGAGTAGCTGCATTTCTTTGTGGTGTCATTTACTCTATATAGGAATTTTTCTGATGTGGGTAGTAAGATGCATTAAGAAATGGATATCATGTAAACTTATTTGGAATTCATTAATACTATGACACCAGTTAATGTCTTTACCAGTGAAGTTGTTATTGTAAGTCACAGAGTTTTAATTTGTGTAATCTTGATCATTACTTTTCTCCTCTGGTATCTCATGTTGCTCCTTCAAGCACTATGAGAGTTATCTTATATCAAAGATTTGAGAAATATTAAATTAATAATTTAGTGATGCACCTGAAAACCTTAAAATATACCAAACAAAGAATATCATAAAAAATAGACTGGACAAAGCCTGTGCATCTTAGCTGCATGCTTTTAATTCCATCTCTAAAGAGTTATAGGTGAGTAGATCTCTGTGAGTTTGAGGCCAGCCTGGTTAACGTAAAAGTTTACAGAACAATCATGGCTTGTGAGAAGTATCTTGTCTCAAAAAAAAAAAAAAAAAAAAAAAACAAAAAAAAAAAAACAGCAAAACCAAAAATAATAAACAAGAACTAATCAAAATGAAGGATGAGATAAAGTAATGAAACAAAAACAGTCAAAATGCAGAGAAGAAAAGAAAATGATTCTTTTCTTTTTTTTTTTTTTCTTCTAGGTTCATTTTTGTATTGGTTATTTATTTACATTTCAAATGTTACACTCCTTCCCAGTTTCCTCTCCACAATCCCAGTAGATTCTTCTCCTTCCCCATGCCTCTATGAGGGTGTTCCCCCACCCACCAACCTAGTCCTGCCTCAGCACTGTAGCATTCCCCTACCCTGGGTTGAACATCCAAAGGATTAAGGGGCTCTCCTCCCATTGATGCCTGCTAAGGCATTCCTTTGCTGCATATCCAGCTGGAGCCATGGGTCCCCCCAAGTGTGTGCTTTAGTTGGTGGTTTAGTCCTTGGGACCCTTAGGGGGTCTGGTTGGTTGATGTCATTCTTCCTATGGGCTTGCAAACCCATTCAGCTTCTACAGTCCTTGCTCTAACTTCTCCATTGGAGTTGCCATGCTTTTCTATTAACAATAGAAAAGATGCACAGAGAAACTGTGAGACGATGTTTGAAATTATTTGAAAAAATTTAATGAAATCAACCAAAAGAGTTGGACCAAATTATTTCAACTGAAGGTGAAATGGGAGAGAATATAGCTGGCACTGATGAAGTTCAGATAATCATTATGACTTACTAGTGGGTTTTGTCTCACCATACTTGAAAATCCAAATGAAAAACTATATATATATCCTGTCAAACCCAAGTCAATGAATAATTCTAATAGACCCATAGCATTCAGTGAGATAGGAACATTAATTAAAAATATCTGACCGATATTAGGCTATGACCAGGTGAGTTCAGTGCAGAATTCTACCAGAACTTCAATTATGACCTAGCTCTAATACTCCTCAAAGTATTCAGTAAAACAGAAAATGAGGAAATATTTTAAATATTCATACAGTTTGATATTACCCTGACAACAAAACTAGGCAAGTCCTGAAAGAAAGAAAGCAAGAAAAGAAGGAAGGATAAAAATTAGGACAACATCCTTCGTAATTATGGAGATTTTTTTCAATAAAATATCTGTTACCAATTTCATAAATAAATCAAAAAGAGACTCCTCCATGATCTACTTGGATTCATCCTAGAATTTCAGGGGTGGTTCAATGCATATAAATGATTAAATATAATCAATTTAATTATTTATTCTTCTGTGGCACTCAATATATTGATTAATGTTCTAATAAAACTCTCATGACAGCCCAGATCTTTAAGATGCACAGAGAAACTATGAAACAATTTTCTAATTAAATCACTTCTTTAATTAAAACTGATCTATTTCCACCAACTCTTCCGACTGGCAGTTCTGCCTGTTATTTCTGCACAAGTTAACTTGTTGTGTGTATTTGTCTAAAAGAGACTTACTTTTGCTGTGACAGTGAATACTACTTACTCAAGAAGCTTCTGTATTGAAAAATCTGATTAGATATTTGGTATGTAATATTTTAAATTACTCTTTCAAATGAAGTGACAGGAAAAACTAAAAAAAAAAAATCAATTCTAACCTGTGAGAGACATGTATATCCATATAAAAATTTTACTCTCTAATCCTTTTTGGAAAAAATAAAAGATTTTTTCACAGTACAGAATATAATTGGTGTTTAAAAGCCTGGCATAGCCACAATGATTTTAAGGAGTTTCTTTCTCTTAAGTGTTTATGAATATATTCAGAACTCTGCTAATTTTAGTGATTCTTTTTTATAAGATATTTTCTTTATTTACATTTCAAATGTTAACCTTTTTCCTAGTTTCCCCTCCAAAAATACCCTATCCTCTCCCCATACCCCTGCTCCCAATCCACCCATTCACATTCTTGGTCCTAGCATTCCCCTATATTGGGGCATAGAGCCTTCAAAAGACCAAGGGCCTCTCCTCCCATTGATGACTGACTAGGCCATCCTCTGCTAGAAAATATAACTAGAGATACTAGTTCCACCATGTGATTTCTATGACTGGTGGTATATTTCCTAGGATCTCTGAGGGTACTGGTCAGTTTATACTGAAGTTCCTTCTATGGGACTTCAGTCCACTTCAGCTCCCTGGGATTTTTCTGGCTCCTTCATAGGGGACTTTGTGCTCCGTCCAATGGATAACTGTGAGCGTCTACTTCTGTATTTGCCAGGCAGAGCCTCTCAGGAGAATGCTATATCAGGCTCCTGTCACCAGGCTCTTGTTGGCATCTGCCTAGTGTCTGGGTTTGGTGGTTGTTTATTGGGTGCATCCCCAAGTGTGGCAGTCTTTGGATGGCCATTCCTCCAGGCTCTGCTCCAAACTTTGTCTCTGTAACTCCTTCCACGGTTATTTTGTTCCTCATTCTAAGAAGGAATGAAGTATCCACACTTTGGTCTTCCTTCTTCTTAACTTTCATGTGTTTTGAAAATTGTATCTTGGGTACTCTAAATTTCTGGGCTAATATCCACTTATCAGTGAGTGCATATCATCTGTGTTCTTTTGTGATTGTGTTACTTCACTAAGGATGATAGCCTCCAGATACACCCATTTCCAAAGAATTTCATAAATTCATGGCTGTTAATAGCTGAGTAGTACTCCATTGTATAAATGTACCACATTTTCTGTATCCATTCTTCTGTTGAGGGACATCTTGGTTCTTTCCAGCTGCTGGTTCTTATAGATAAGGCTGCTCTGAACATAGTGGAACATGTGTCCTTATTACAAGTTGGAACATTTTCTGGGTATATGCCCAGGAGAGGTATTGCTGGATCTTCCCGTATTACTATGTCGAATTTTCTGAGGAAGCACCAGACTGATTTCCAGGGTTCTTGTACCAGCTTGCAATCTCACCAGCAATGGAGGAGAGTTCCTCTTTCTCCACATCTTCGCCAGCATCTACTCTACCTTAGCCATTCTGACTGGTGTGAGGTGGAATCTCAGGGTTGTTTTGATTTGCACATCCCCAATGATTAAGGATTTTGAACATTTTTTTTCAGGTGTTTCTCAGCCCTTCTGTATTCCTCAGTTGAGAATTCTTTGTTTAGCTCTGTAGCCCCATTTTTAATGGGGTTATTTGATTTTCTGGAGTCCAGGTTCTTGAGTTCTTTGTATATATTGATTATTAGTCCCTTATAAGATTTAGGATTGGTAAAGATCTTTTCCCAATCTCTTGGTGACCTTTTTGTTTTATTGACAGTGTCTTTTGCCTTAAAGAAGCTTTGCAATTTTATGAGATCCCATTTGTCGATTCTAGATCTTAACGCATAAGCCATTGCTGTTCTGTTCAGGAATTTTTCCCCTGTGGCCATGTCTTCAAGGCTTTCCCCCACTTTCTCCTCTATAAGTTTCAGAGTCTCTGGTTTTATGTGGAGTTCCTTAATCCACTTAGACTTGAGCTTTGTACAAGGAGATAAGAATGGATCAATACACATTCTTCTACATGATAACTGCCAGTTGTGCCAGCACCATTTGTTGAAAATGCTGTGTTTTTCCACTTGATGGTTTTAGCTCCCTTGTCAAAGATCAAGTGACCATAGGTGTGTGGGTTCATTTCTGGGTCTTCAGTTATATTCCATTGATCTACCTCTCTGTCATTGTACCAGTACCATGCAGATTTTAATCACAATTGCTCTGTAGTACAGCTTGAGGTCAGGCATGGTGATTCCACCAGAGATTCTTTTATTGTTTAGAATAGTTTTTGGTATCCTAAGTTTTTTGTTATTCTAGATGAATTTACAAATTGCTCTTTCTAACTTGGTGAAGAATTGAGTTGGAATTTTAATGGGGTTTGCATTGTATCTGTAGATTGCTTTTGGGAAGATAGCCATTTTCCTATATTAATCATGCCAATCCATGAATATGGGAGATCTTTCCATCTTCTGAGACCTTCTACTATTTCTTTCTTAAGAGACCTGAAGTTCTTAACATACAGATCTTTCAGTTCCCTTGTTAGAGTCACACCAAGGTATTTTATATTGTTTGTGGCTATTGTAAAGGGTGTTATTTCCCAATTTTTTTTCTCGGCCTTCTTATCCTTTGTGTAGAGAAAGGCCACTGATTTGTTTGAGTTAATTTTATATACAGCTACTGCACTGAAGCTGTTTATCAGGTTTAGGAGTTCTCTGGTGGAATTTTTAGGGTCGGTTATATATACTATCATATCATATGTAAAGAGTGATATTTGACTTCTTCCTTTCTAATTTGTATCCCCTTGATCTCCTTTTGTTGTCAAATTGCTCTGGGTAGGCCTTCAAGTACTATATTGAATAGGCAGGGAGAAAGTGGGCAGCCTTTGTAGTCCCTGATTTGAATGGCATTGCTTCGAGTTTCTCTCCATTTAGTTTGATATTGGCTACTGGTTTTCTGTATATTGGTTTTATTATGTTTATGTATGGGCCTGGAATTCCTGATCTTTCCAAGACTTTTATCATGAAGGGGTGTTGGATTTTCTCAAATGCTTTTTCAGTATCTAATGAGATGATCATGTGGTTTTTGTCTTTGAGTTTGTTTTTATAGTGGATTACCTGATAAATTTCTGTATATTAAACCATCCCTGCATCCCTGGAATGAAGCCTACTTGATCGTGATGGATGATTGTGTTTATATGTACTCGGATTCTATTAGCAAGAATTTTATTGAGGATTTTTCATCAATATTCATAAGGGAAATTGGTCTGAAGTTCTCAATATTTGTTGGGTTTTTATGTGGTTTAGTTATCAGAGTAATTGTAGCTTTGTATAATGAATTGGGTAGAGTTCCTTCTGTTTCTATTTTGTGGAATAGTTTGAGGAGAATTGGAATTAGGTCTTCTTTGAAGGTCTCATAGACTCTGCACTAAACTCATCTGGTCCTGGGCTTTTTTTTTTGGTTGGGAGACTATTGATAACTGCTTCGATTTCCTTAGGGGTTATGGGACTGTTTATATCGTTAATCTGATCCTGTTTGAACTTGGTACCTGGTATCTCTCTAAAAATTGTCCATTTAATCCAGGTTATCCTGTTTTGTTGAGTGTAGCCTTTTGTAGTAGGATCTGATGATGCCTTCGATTTCTTCATGTTCTGTTGTTATATCTCCCTTTTCATTTCTGATTTTGTTAATTAGGATACTCTCCCTGTGCCCTCTAGTTCGTCTGGATAAGTGTATATCTATCTTGTTGATTTTCTCAAAGAACCAGCTCCTGATTTGGTTGATTCTTTGTATAATTCTTTCTGTTTTCACTTGGTTGATTTCAGCCTTATGTTTGATTATTTCCTGCATTTTACTCCTCTTAGGTGAATTTGCTCCCGTTTGTTTTAGAGCTTTTAGGCGTGGTGTCAACCTACTAGTGTGTGCTCTATTTTCCTTTTGGCAGCACTCGGAGCTATGAGTTTTTGTCTTCAGAACACTTTCATTGTATCCCATAAATTTGGGTATGTTGTGGCTTTATTTTCATTAAACTCTAAAAAGTCTTTAATTTCTTTCTTAACTTCTTCCTTGACCAAGTTATCATTGAGTAGAGTGCTGTTCATCTTCCACATCAACATTTCTATTATTTATGTTGTTATTGAAGATCAGCTTTAGTCAGTGACAATCTAAGAGAATGCATGGGATAATTTCAATCTTCTTTTATCTGCTTAGGCCTGTTTTGTGACCAATTATACAGTCAATTTTGGAGAAGGTGCCATGAGGTGTTGAGAGGAATGTATATGCTTTTGTTTTAGGGTAAAATGTTTTGTAGATAGCCATTAAATACATTTGTTTCATAACTTCTGTTAGTTTCTCTGTGTCTTTGTTTAGTTTCTGTTTCCAGGATCTGTTCATTGATGAGAGTGTGGTGTTAAAATCTTCCACTATTACTGTGTGAGGTGCAATGTGTGCTTTGAGCTTTACTGAAGTTTCTTTAATTAATGTGACTGCCCTTGTATTTGGAGCATAGTTATTCAGAATTGAGAGTTCATCTTGATAGACTTTACCTTTGATGAGTATGAAGTGCCCCTCCTTGTCTTTTTTTTTTTTTATAAATTTGGGTTGGAAGTCAATTTTATTCAATATTAGAATGGCTACTCCAGCTTCTTTCTTCAGATTGTTTGCTTGGAAAATGGTTTTCTAGCCTTTTACTCTGAGATAGTGTGTCTTTTTCCCTGAGGTGGGTTTCCTATAAGCAGCGAAATGTTGGGTCCTATTTGTGTAGCCAGTCTATTATTCTATGTCTTTTTATTAGGGAATTGAGTCTATTGATATTAAGAGATATTAAGGAAAAGTAATTGTTGCTTCCTTTTATTTTTGTTGTTAGAGTTGGAATTCTGTTTTTGCAGCTATCTTCTTTTAGGTTTGTTGAAGGATTACTTTCTTGAATTTTCTAGGGTGTCATTTCCCTCCTTGTCTTGAAGTTTTCCCTTTATTATCCTTTGAAGGGCTGGATTAGTAGATAGATATTGTGTGAATTTGGTTTAGTCATGGAATACATTGGTTTCTCCATCTATGGTAATTGAGAGTTTTGCTGGGTATAGTGGCCTGGGCTGGTATTTGTGTTCTCTTAGGGTCTGTATAACATCTGTCCAGGATCTTCTGGCTTTCATAGTCTCTGGTGAGAAGTCTGGTTTATTCTAATAGGTCTGCATTTATATGTTACTTGACCTTGTTCCCTTACTGCTTTTAATATTTTATCTTATTTAGATCATTTGTTGTTCTGCTTATTTATTATGTGTCAGGAGGAATTTCTTTTCTGGTCCAGTCTATTTGGAGTCCTGTAGGTTTTTTTGTATGTTCATGGGCATCATTTTATTTAGGTTAGCAAGTTTTCTTCTATAATTTTGTTCAAGGCATTTACTGGCCCTTTAAATTGAAAATCTTAATTCTCATCTATACCTATTATCCTTAGGTTTGGTCTTCTCATTGTGTCCTGGATTTCCTGGATATTTTGAGTTAGGATCTTTTAGGATTTTGCATTTTCTTTGATTGTTGTGTCCATGTTTTCTACAGAATCTTCTGCACCTGAGATTCTCTCTTCCATCTCTTGAAATCTGTTGCTGATTCTTTCATCTATGTTTTCTGATATTTTTCCTAGGATTTCTTTCTCGAGTGGTCTCCCTTTGTGATTTCTTTATTGTTTCTACTTCCATTTTTAGATCCTGGATGGTTTTGTTCATTTTTTCACCTGTTTGGTAGTGTTTTTCTGTAACTCTCTAAGGGATTTTTCTGTTTTCTCTTTAAGGGCTTCTATCTGTTTACCTGTTTTTTCTTGTATTTTCTTCTTAATGCCCTCCATCATCATCATGAGAAGTGACTTTAGATCCATATATTGCTTTTCTGGTGTGATGGTGTATCCAGGACTTGCTATGGTAGGAGAGTTTGGTTCTGCTGATGCCAAGTAACCTTGGTTTCTGTTGCTTCTGTTCTTATGCTTGCCTCCTGCCATCTGATTATCTCAAGTGCTTGCTGTCCTCAATATATCCAATTGGAGCCGGTCCTTCCTAGAATTCCAGTTTATTCAGGACTCCTTAGAGTCCAACTTTCTCTGTGATTCTGTGATTCCAGGTTCTTGTGTACCTGAGATTCTGGGTATGTCAGAGTTCTTGGCAGTCAAGTTTCTTCTGAGACCCTGAGATCCTGGTGTGACCAAGGTCCTGTTATCCTGGGATCCTGGAATCCTAAGATCCTGGGAATGTTATATTGCCTGGAAGTGGTATATCCTCTGAGGACTGGGGGGCTCTCTGGTGTGTTCGAAACCAAAGTATACCAGTACTGATCAAGAGGAACACAAACTGCTGGTCAGGCATGGCTCCTGTGTCCTTGCTCCTGCTGTCACAGGCCCGTCACAATTGGATTTGAACCGATGTTGTGTTCCACTCAACAATTATCCTACGATCCCGTGGAGTGTACTCTGGGGCCGTGGGACCAGGAGCTGGTGCCCACTGGAAGGGATTTGTGCCCCTGGTCTGGCAGGATTTCAGATTCCCTGCCCCTGGGTCAGGCCCGGCCTGACTGGATTGGAACTGATGTTGTGTTCCCCTCACCAATGATCCTAAGATTGCATGAAGAGTCCTCTGTGGACTATGGGACAGACCGCAGAGTTCGTGCCCCAATTAGTGATTCTCATGTGAGGCCTACAGAATTAAATTCAGGATCACCTTTGATATAAAGAGTACCAATCACTTTATCGAAGCAAATTCACTCTAGAGAGAACAACAGAAGAAAGTTTTCTGAGAGCTGTAGAGATGGCTTATCATCTGAGAGAGTATAGTATGTTTCTCTAGAGGAGCAGTTTGGAGGGTTCCCAGCAACCATATCATGTAGCTCCATGAGAGCTGACATGGTCTCCTGGACTTCCCAGGTATTCAGACACACACACACACACACAAATCTGAGCCTGAATGGACACATGTAAAATGAAATTTAAAAAATTTCCTTGTGATATTTAAACATGTAAGATCATGCACATAAATATGGTACATAATTTTATGCATTATATCAGTAAAGAAATTTGATGATGATCTTGGACAATGTTTACAATCCTATGCATCTAAGTTTTGCCAAAACCTTTTGTGTAGAGTGTGATGGAACACAATTAACATATAGTTATTTTTTGAAAACATTTTCTTTAATACTGTTTATAATGTGGGATTCATAAAGACATTTAGAATACTGTACCATGTGCTTTGAACATACTCACATATGACTACTTTCCTGGCCATCCCATTTCCAATTTTTCCTATTCCCTCCTCCCCAGAATTGTTATACCTCTGAATGTGTGGGGTTTTTTGTTATTCATATAAATATTTATTGTACATATATATGTGTATCACTTGCATGCCTGGTGCTCATAGAAGTCAGAAAAGTGTTTCTGATCCCCCTAACTATGCAGTTTTGGAGCTGTTCCCCAATAATTTCCAATGTCCTTTCTGGGTTCTCAGGTATCTGATGTGATATCAGGTATCTCAGGTATCTATCTGTTCATCTCTCAGGAGCACATCTACAACTGAGCAAAAAGCCTAACAGCAATGTTTCTCTTTTCTGTAACTTGGATACCACCTCCTGAACATTTATAGCTCTGAGCTATAAATCCATCCATCCTCTAGCATCTTGTGTCCTGGGGTTCCACACTGAATTTTCTTAACCTCTCTGTCCACAGTTCTGTGAACACTGACTTATAGTCCCAAATTGGGCAACAAGACATACACAGCATTCAGAAAAAATCCATTGCTTTCACTAATAAAATGAAAAAGGGAAGTCTATGTCACTTCCTTCAGGTTGGTTTCCCCTCCTAGAATTTAACTGGAAAATAAAACGTTTCCTTTTATTTAATAATGTTAACACATTCACAGAAAACTAGGTTGCATAATCTTCTTGTGTAACAAGGAGGATTTCTCATCATCATTTTTCCTCTCATATACAAACTCACCTGCAGTGTTGCCACTTCCTCTTTCCTTAGATGGGTACTTGCTTTTTTGACTTACTCATTGTGGATACAGAGCTTCCAGGTGTACATTTCTCTATTTCCTTCTGAGTATCATATAGGATATAAGCATTGAAGTAAGATATAATTATGCTCTGAATATCTGAAATTTTATGATTATATTTTTTTTCTTTTCTTTCAGTATAGAAGAGAGCTAAAACTGTTGAAATTAGTACATCAAATATGCTCTGCTCTTATTTAACTAGTGATGTTAAGGCCAATTTAAGTTTATGATCAAAGTGATATGTCGATTTTATGTATAACAAATGCTGAGCTGTGAGGAAAATTGTAGGCAAGATAGGGTTTAAAACTCCTAACAAAGTTTCACCTGTTAACAGAAGCAACATATCTTCTTTGCCTATCTTAATGTTATTTTTCTAATTATTTTCTCAATCTTCAGGCTCACCTTGTGACCCCACATTCATTCTGAGCTGTGCTCCATGCAATGTCATCTGCTCCATTATTTTCCAGGATCGTTTTGATTATAAGGATAAAGATTTTCTTATGCTCATGGAAAAACTAAATGAGAATGTCAAGATTCTGAGCTCCCCATGGTTGCAGGTGAAGTCAAGAATGTTTTTTCTCCTTGAGAACACATATGGTGCTTTATTGCCACAGATTAAATTCAATATGGACCAAAAAGTGAGGTGACAAGACACCTTGGTTCTGACCAGTGTATTATGGAAAGAATATCTGGAATGGGGTCATCAGCCCTCTGCTATGCCAATATAAAAACTAAGGAAAAGGCTAGGTTGGATCAATTCTTCTAGATCCTTCTCCATTTATTTTCCCACGGATGTACACAGAACTGTTGCTATCAAGTACATCATTTACATCTAGAAATATGCCCAGGCACTCACAAGACATGCCTTTGTGCAGAATTCTTATCCTCTTTAAACTACTAAGCAATGTCCATCATATTTCTAGACAGGGGTATCTTAGTTTAGAAAGAATATTCTCTTAAAAGAGAAAGAATATTAATAATAACGAAATGTGCCAGGACACCTTGAGTAGTTTTAGTAGTTTGATATTTGAGACAGAATCTTAGTGATGATGTGACTGGTAGAAATGAGAATATAAGCAGTTCAGAGCTGTGTGGGCCACAAATATCCTTACATGCTTGTCCTAGGCTGAACTGGCAACTCCTGAACTCTGCATAAAGAATGACTGTGAGATAATAGATAAACCTGTAAGAGGTATGATGTACATTTGCATTCAAGATCCTTAGGAGGCCCACCAACTTCTGAATGTTAACTCCATGGTGAGCCTTGCTTACAGGAGTTGTATACCCTTTCTATGTAAATCACGTCACCCAATTTCCTACTTCTATAATCTAAAAACTGTCAATGTCAATAAATTATATCATATCATATTGTATTCCAAATTTGCAGGGAAAATGATATAAACCTTCAAGGAATTGTCATAAATATGCTTTATACTAAAAAGAATTCATGAATGCTGAAATTTATGATTCTTTATCAATTAATTCAGGAATTTCTTACTCAATTCTATCTACTATCATAGAGAATTGCTCTGTGCATGAATTGAAACACATCTTCTTTATGTTGTACATTATGTTTTTTCATGTCTGAATCTATAAACTCAAGTTGGTCTTTCTGTATACTATACATATTTTTATTTACATGTTTTCATTTAAAAGGGTTCTTTGGCAGATGTATAGTAAATATTAACATATATGTATGTGGTAAATATATAGGTTATTTTTCTTTATGCTATCTTGTTCCATATTAATAGCACAGAAAGAACAGATAATTTTTAAGTTAAAATAGATTAACTAGCCATTATAATTCTATTCCAATTCTCTAATCTAATCTGGCTACTTACCAACAAAATCCCCAGACATTTGCATTTTTGAACTTGTCTGGCTCTCTGGGTGTAAATTGCATAGTGCCTTGATTTCTCTCAGGACCCCTTCCTCATGCTGAACACTCTCCTCTTCTCTTTCCCTCCCTCATCCCCCAGCTGGTGGAAGTCCTGCACTAATATTTCTGTTGCATAGTAATTGGGTTTTCCAGCTGTTATTTACAAGTCAGAGAATAAATGGTGAGCATGGTTTATACGAAGTTGATGCAGCAGATTCTTCACATAAGCATTATAATGTTGTGTCAGATTGACACCAGATAGTAGGATAGAGAAATCATCATTTGCATGATAGAAGGATAAACTTTCCAGAGTACACAATTCCTTTATACCTACAGTCAGGAAATGGAGAGATTCACCAGTGGTTAAGGATGTTTGTTACCTTCCATAGGACCTGAGTCTAATGCTCATCACCCATGTCAGGTGGCTCTAAACCACTAGCTTCAGAGGATCTGATACATCAGACCTTCAAAGGCACCCATACATAAATTTCACAATGCATGTGTATGTGTAAACACACAAACTGGCACACAAACACAGACACAGAAACACAGAAACAGATTTACATACATGCACACACATACCTAAATTAAAGCAACACACCTTAACAAAATAAATTCCTGATCTGATTTTACAGGTCTGCAATAATTTCCCCTTGCTCATTGACTATTGTCCAGGAAGTCATCACAAAGTACTAAAAAACGTCAAATATATTAGAAGTTACCTGTTGGAGAAAATAAAAGAACACCAAGAATCACTGGATGTTACAAACCCTCGTGATTTTATTGATTATTACTTGATTAAACAAAAACAGGTAAAATGTTAATATAAGATTATTTTATTGTTCAAGCATTTTCTGGTTTGTTGAACATTGAATTGCTTGTCAGAGATGTTTCAAGTCAGTATACTTTGAAGAACATTTCTGTATGTTATATCTTGGAATGAACCATAGAGATACTGGAAACATAAAGGGAATTTTTTCACCAGATCATATTGCCTTCGCTTTAGCTGATGAGACAACAACCCAAAGGGCAGGTAAGATGGGATAAAATTTTAATCAAGTAAAAAATAACCAACCATCATGGAAGAATGAATTTTGGCACCATAAAAGCATCTATTGTATGGGTATATTTCCTGCATGCCTAGTGGACTAAACTTGATCTAGCCATATTGTTTTTTAAAAATGATATGTATAAAAGTTAATTTCTGAAGGACTAGATGATGAATGAAGTGTCATGTGGTGGGAAAAGAGTTGGTGTACCAAAGAGCAAGGCTTTCTGTATAACCTCAAGTTAATTTTTTCCAGGAAGTGATTAAGGATTTGTAACCATTGCTTTACCTGGCTGCATGAACTGTGTTGGCACTGTGTAGTTTATTCAAAAGACAATTTACCATTTAATTTTCTTGGGATTTAGTAAAAATCAGTTGATGTTTGGGGTTTGTAGTGCTTATTGATTCTGCTCCCCCTATATTAAGTTCTTTCTCCTGTAATTCTACAGCAATACTTAAAACCCAAGTGTCTAGTTTCTTTAATTTTGTTATATCTTTGATTATTTAGACGAATTAAATTTGTATGTTTGTAAGACTATAATCCCAAAAGTCAGACTAGTATCTGTATGTGGTACCTCAAGGCAGTAACCATATTACATTTACTTTATGGTTGTATTTTATCTGCCTAAAAAACTTTGCCACTGCCAATTTCTTCTAGTAGAAAAGCATCCCATCATTATGAAAAAACACACCACATCCACTACTGATCACTGATTTCTTGTAGCTTTTCGTTTATTTTTCTTTATTTTGCTACTTTGCTTGTAGGTTCTTCTCTTAGCAATATCGTCTCTGACACAGCTCAGCTTCTCGTAGCTCATTTGTCACCAGCAATCTTCTCATCTACTCTCTGACTCTACTCTTCTGTCTCTTGGATATTTCTCCTGCCTTCTGCCCAATCCTAATAGCCAACTCCCAGGATCTGCTGGCTTTTTATACCCTCTCCTGTTCCCAATACTCTAGGAGGCAACTGACAATAAAGGTCATGGGGTGAAGCAGTTTTAAAGGATAAGAATTATAAAAAGTCAGTTGACAAGTCTTTGTAATCACTTAAAGGGATAGTTACACAAAATCAATAAAGTTACATTCCCTGCAAATTTTATGAAGACTGTTTTTTTTTTTGTAATTTTTATTAGATATTTTCTTTATTTACATTTCAAATGTTATCCCCTTTCCTAGTTTCCCCTCTGTAAATCACCTATCCCCTCCCCCTTCCCCCTGCTCCTTAACCCACCCACTCCTATTCCTGGTCCTGGCATTCCCCTATACTGTGGCATAGAGCCTTTACAGGACCAAGTGCCTCTCCTCCCATTGATGACCGAGTAGGCCATCCTCTGCTACAAATATAGCTAGAGCCACAAGTTCCATCATGTGTTATCTTTGATTGGTGGTATTGTTCCAAGATCTCTGAGGGTACTGGTTAGTACATATTGATGTTTCTTCTATGAGGCCTCAGTCCCCTTGAGCTCCCTTGGTATTTCTCCAACTCCTTCACTGGGGACCTTGTGCTCCATCCAATAGATGACTGTGAGCTTCTACTTCTTTGTTTGCCAGGCACTGGTAGAGCTTCTCAGGAGACAGCTATATCAGGCTCTTGTCAGCAGGCTCTTGTTAGCATCTGCTAGGTGTCTGGGTTTGGTGGCTGTTTATCGGGTGGAACCCCAAGTAGGAGAGGCTCTGGATAGTAATTCCTTCAGGCTCTGCTCTGAACTTTGTCTCTGTAACTCCATTCATGGGTATTTTGTTCCCCATTCTAAAAAGGAACCAAGTATCCACACTTTGGTCTTCCTTCTTCTTGAGTTTCATATTATTTGCAAATTTTATCTTGGGTTTTCTCAATTTCTGGGCTAATAGCCTCTTGTCAGTGAGGATATCATGTGTGTTCTTTTGTGATTGGGTTACCTCACTCAGGATGATATCCTCCAGATCCATCCATTTGCCTAAGAATTTCATAAATTCATTGTTTTCAATAGCTGAGTAATATTCCATTGTGTAAATGTACAACATTTTCTGTATCCATTCTTCTGTTGAGGGACACCTGGGTTCTTTCTAGCTTTGGGCTATTATAAATAAAGCTGCTCTGAATATAGTGAACATGTGTCCTTATTACAAGTTGTTAAAAAAATCTGTGTATATACCCAGAAGAAGTATTGCTGAATATTCTGAGAGTAGTATGTCCAATTTTTTCTTTTTTTTCCAATTTTATTAGATATTTTCTTCATTTACATTTCAAATGCTATCCTCAAAGTCCCCTATACCCTTCCACTGCCCTTCTCCCTTACCTACCCACTCCCACTTCTTGGCCCTGGCGTTCCTCTGTACTGGGGAATATAAGTTTGTAAGATCAAGGGGCCTCTCTTCCCAATAATGGCTGACTAGACCATCTTCTGCTACATATGTAGCTAGAAACACGAGCTCTATAGATACTGGTTAGTTCATATTGTTCCACCTACAGGGTTGCAGACCCCTCATGTTCTGTGGTATTTTCTCTAGCTCCTCCATTGGGGGCCTTGTTTTCCATCCAATAAATGACTATGAGCATTCACTTATATATATTTCAGTCACTGGCAAAGCCTCACAGAAGACAGCTATATCAGGATCCTTTCAGGAAAATCTTGCTGGCGTAGGAAATAGTGTCTGCGTTTGGTGGTTGACTATGGGATGGACCCCCTGGTGGGGCAGTCTCTGGATGGTCAATCCTTTCATCTTAGCTCTAAACTTTGTCTCTGCAACTCCTTCCATGGATATTTTATTCCCTATTCTAGGGAGTAATGAAGTATCCACGAGTTGGTCTTCCCTCTTGATTTTCTTGTGTTTTGGAAGTTGTATCTTGGGTATTCTAGGTTTCTTGGCTAATATCCACTTATCGGTGAGTTTACATCAAGTGACTTCTGTTGTGATTGGGTTACCTCACTCAAGATGATATCCTCCAGAAACATCCATTTGCCCAAAAATTTCATAAATTCATTGTTTTTAATAGCTGAGTAGTGTTCCATTGTGTAAATGTACCACATTTTCTGTATCCATTCCTCTGTTAAGGACATCTGGGTTCTTTCCAGCTTCTGGCTATTATAAATAGGGCTGCTATGAACATAGTGGAGCATGTGTCCTTATTACCAGTTGGAACATCTTCTGGATATTTGTCCAGGAGAGGTATTACTGGATCTACCGGTTATACTATGTCCAGTTTTCTGAGGAACCGCCAGACTGATTTCCAGAGTGGTTGTACAAGCTTGCAATCCCACCAGCAATGAAAGAGTGTTCCTCTTTCTCCACATCCTCCCCAGCATCTGCTGTCACCTGAAATTTTGATCCTAGCCATTTGACCATGAATCTATGGTGAGAGGTGCAATCTCAGGGTTGTTTTGATTTGCACTTCCCTATTGATTAAGGATGTTGAACATTTTTTTCAAGTGCTTCTTAGCCCTTCGGTATTTCTCAGTTGAGAATTCTTTGTTTAGCTCTGTAGCCCATTTTTTAATGGTCTAAAATATTTGGAAAGAAGAGCAAATGTGAAGTGACACTGCTATGTCCCTGCCTCCTTTAGAGTTGCCTCCTTTAGAGGTTTGGGGTATTTTCAGCAATGGCCACTATCTTGCCTGCATCCCATGTGGATAAAATTCAATGGCTTAATGATATTCCAGTGTGGGTTGATCAGTGGTCTTTACCTAAAGAAAAAAATAGAATCTGCTTCTTTGCTAGTGCAGGAGCAATTAGAGGCAGGACACTTAGTAGAATCTCAGTTTCCTTGAAATACTCCTATTTTTGTTATCAAGAAAAAATCTGGTAAATGGAGATTGTTACAAGATCTAAGAAAGGTTAATGTGACCATGAAATCTATGGGAACTTTACAACATGTGCTTCCATCTCCAGTAGCCATCCCTAAAGGATATTACAAAATTGTGGTAGATCTGAAGGATTGTTTCTTTACTATTCCTTTACATCCTGAGGATTGTGAAAGATTTGCTTTTAGTATTCCTTCTATAAATTTTAAAGAACCTGTGAAGAGATATCAATGGACAGTTGTCCCACAGGGCATAATAGTCCCACCTTATGTCAAAAGTTTGTGGCACAAGCCATTCAGCCTGTGAGACAACAATGGCCTATGATTTACATCATCCATTACACAGATGATGTTTTGATGGTGAGAAAAGACCCCCAGGATTTGCTTTTGTGTTATAGAGACTTACAAAGGGCCTTAGCTGATAAAGAACTACAGGTAGCTCCTGAGAAGATACAAACTCAGGATCCTTATAATTATTTGAGTTTTAGACTTACAAATCAAGCTGTTTTCCCCCAGAAGATAGTTATTCGCAGGGACAACTTAAAAACTTTAAATGATTGTCAAAAATTGTTAGGTGATATTAATTGGCGTCGCCCCTACTTAAAGCTTACTTCAGGGGAATTGAAACCTTTATTTGATATTCTTAAAGGGAGTTCTGATCCTACCTCCCCTACATCTTTAATCTCAGAAGGATTGCTGGCCTTACAACAAGTGGAAAGAGCTATTGAAGAACAAATTGTCACTTATGTAGATTACTCTTTGACTTTACATCTGTTAATTTTTAATATGATTCATATGCCTACAGGATTGTTGTGGCAAAAGGCTCCTCTAATGTGGATACATTTGAGGATTTCTCCTAAACGTAATATCCTGCCATATTATGAAGCAAGCGGTAGCTCAGATGATCATCCTTAGAAGGAAACAGGCACTAACATATTTTGGCAAAGAGCCAGATATCATTGTTCAGCCTTACAGCACAGACCAAGATACTTGGCTGAAGCAGCACAGTACGGATTGGTTGTTTGCTCAAATCGGATTTATAGGAACTATAGATAATCATTATCCTCAAGATAGGTTGATAAAAATTTTAAATGTACATGAGGTGATATTTCCTAAAATGACATCCTTACAGCCTTTATATAATGTTCTATTGATTTTTACTGAAAGCTCCTCTAAAGGGCAAGCTGGATATCTTATGAATAATCAACAAATAGTCATAGAGACTCCTGGCCTCTCAGCTCAGTTAGCAGAACTGACAGCAGTACTGAATGTCTTTGAGTCTGTAAATGATGCTTTTAATATTCTTACTGATAGTTTATATGTTGAACAATCAATTCCCTTATTGGAGACTTGTGGTATGTTTAACTTTAGTACGCCAGCAGGATCTCTGTTTGTATAATTGCAAAACATCATTCTTGCCCAAAAACATCCATTTTATATTGGTCATATACGAGCTCATTCTGGTCTTCCTGGACCTTTAGCTGCAGGCAATGATTACATCGACAGGGCTCTGATAGTAGAGGCCTTAATTTCAGATCCTGTCACTTTGGCTAGATGTGATCATGACGAATTTCATCTCTCTAGCCATACCTTAAGGCTCAGACACAAGATCACTAAAGAACAGGCAAGAATGATTTAAAACAATGTTCTAAATGTATTACATTATCTCCAGTGCCGCATTTAGGAGTTAATCCACGAGGTCTTATGCCTAATCATATTTGGCAAATGGATGTGACTCATCATGCGGAATTTGGAAAATTAAAATATATACATGTTTATATTGACACTCTGTACTGGTTAGGTTTGTGTCAACTTGACACAGATGGAGTTATCACAGAGAAAGGAGCTTCAGTTGAGGAAGTGCCTCCATGAATCCAACTGTAAGGCATTTTCTCAATTAGTGATCAAGGGGGAAAGGCCCCTTCTGGGTAGGACCATCTCTGGGCTGGTAGTCTTGGGTTCTATAAGAGAGCAGGCTGAGCAAGCCAGGGGAAGCAAGCCAGTAATGAACATCCCTCCATGGCCTCTACATCAGCTCCTGCTTTCTGACCTGCTTGAGTTCCAGTCCTGACTTCCTCGGTGATGAACAGTATGGGAGTGTAAGCTGACTAAACCCTTTCCTCCCCAACTTGCTTCTTGGTCATGATATTTGTGCAGGAATAGAAACCCTGACTAAGACACACAAACAAGCTGCATGTATGCTCCTTGAAGGATAAGAATGGCTCAGGGGAAAATCTGAGATCTCCTAAAACAAGCACGGCCACAAGCCACCATAACTCCAAGGCAGGACTATGGAGCATAAATAAATTTTATGTCTCGGTCCAGCTATTTTTATTATATAATCAGGGGGGAAATTGTAGCCTCCCCAGCCTGAACCAGGCTGGTACAGACCTTGTAGCCACTGAGGTGGGACCACCTGCAGTGCAGCTTTCAGACTTGGCTGGCTCCTTTTGAAGTGACAACTGCCCTGCTCTTCGGCTACCTGCCAAGAGGCTGAACCTGTCTTCCTGAGACAGTCCTGAATAAGCAAGGAGCTGGGCAACTAAGTGCTGAAGGTATGGCAGCATGGTGACAAAGCACCGGACTGGGTGGCAGGGAGGATGGGCCTTCCCCCTTATAAGCATGGTCTCTTATTACACTCGCGGGCCTTGATCAGAACGTTTGTCTTGGCTTCATTATCTTTGCTCACAGTCTAGGCTCTTTCAGCCCCAGCATGCCTCCTTGGTGTACCCAGTTCATATAGGCCACGGGCCGGCTTATAACAGATTACATTTACTGTTTTAACTTTATTAGTTCCATTATATGAAACAATTCTAATTTCAAGTACTTGTTAATGAGCAATTTTCCACATACTAATATAGTTTTTGTTTCTTAATATCAGAAATGGTTTGAAGTGTGTACATCTTTCAATGTCTTCGATTCTGAAATCTTAAGTCTTTTTCCACTACTATAAATGTGATTATATCTTTGATTTCATTCTAGTTCACTAATTTTTTTTTACTAATTTCTATTGTAGAGAGTCATAACTAAGTTTAATTTTTAACCTTGAAATTATGCCGACACAATTTACTACTATTAGGCTTTTTTCCTCTTTTTATTTATATGGGATTTTTTAATATATGCTTTGTATGACATTGATGCAGTTAATTTTATTGAGGTTAGGTGAAGCTAACATTTCTCTTTCCTGAAGAATATTTACTTATGTGGTTAATGGAGTGTTCTGTATAGGTGTTTTAGGTTTAGATAATTTCTATTGTTCTAAAAGTCATTTATTTACAATCAATTCATTCTTTCTAGATGCTCTATATACAATTGAATATTAATTACGATGAATTTCATACTTTTATTGTAAAACAGTTCATTAGTCTTTGGAATGTCTGCTTCATGTTTATTGAAAGTCACTTATTTAATGCAGATGCATTTACAATTCTATTATTTTTTAATTTAGCACAATTATATGATCAACTTTACATCTTTATTTTTCCCTTTTTTTATTAGATATTTTGTTTATTTACATTTCAAATGTTATCCCCTTTCCTGGTTTCCCCCTGAAAATCCCCTATCCCTTCCCTCCTCCCCCTGCACACCAACATACCCACTGCCACCTCCACACCCTGGAATTACACTACACTGGGGCATAGAGCCTTCACAGGACCAAGGGCCTCTCCTTCCATTGATGATTGATTAGGCCATACTGTGATGTTATCATTGTTCAGATATGTTTCAAGAAAAACATTTTTGAGATAGCCATAGCTTCCCTCTCATATCTAGAAGAAGCAATCTTATAGCAGATACTCTATTCCCCTGGCTCTTACAATCTTTCTTTCTCTTCTTCCAAGATATGTCCAAGTTTTAAATATCAGAGTTATATTGTAAATGTTATAATTTGGGAAAGGGAAATCAATAGTCAATATGAACTAACCAGTACACCTAGAGCTCATGTCTCTAGCTGCATATGTAGCAGAAGATGGCCTAGTCAGCCATCATTGGAAAGAGAGGCCACTTGGTCTTGCAAACTTTAAGTGCCCCAGTACAGGGGAACACCAGGGCCAGGAAGTGGGAATGGGTGGAACCAATAGTTCTATGCAATTTAATTAGGTGATTCTTTCTCCATTTGCTAAGAAATTTATTTATAATAAAGATAAGAATTTTATTAGTTTAAGAATTATTACCTCAATTCAATGGTTGGTTAGGTTTCCAGTAACAGCATGATTCCTATATTGTTGAGCAATCCTTAAATACATGTAGACAGCTGGGTTTTTTTTACTGTTTTTTTTTTTCTTTTTCCAAATTTTTATTAGGTATTTTCTTCATTTACATTTCAAATGCTATCCCGAAAGTCCCCAAACCATCCCCACCCCCACTCCCCTACCCACCCACTCCCACTTCTTGGCCCTGGCGTTCCCCTGTACTGAAGCATATAAAGTTTGCAAGACCAAGGGGCCTCTCTTCCCAATGATGGCCTACTAGGCCATCTTCTGATACATATGCAGCTAGAGACACAAGCTCCAGGAGTACTGGTTACTTCATATTGTTGTTCCACCTATAGGGTTGCAGACCCCTTTAGCTCCTTGGGTACTTTCTCTAGCTCCTCCATTGGGGGCCCTGTGTTCCATCCAATAGCTGACTGTGAGCATCCACTTCTGTGTTTGCCAGGCCCTGGCATAGCCTCACAAGAGACAGCTATATCAGGGTCCTTTCAGCAATATCTTGCTGGTGTATGCAATGGTGTTAGCATTTGGAGGTTGATTATGGGATGGATCCCCAGGTATGGCAGTCTCTAGATGGTCCATCCTTTCGTCTCAGCTCCAAACTTTGTCTCTGTAACTCCTTCCATGGGTGTTTTGTTCCCAATTCTAAGAAGGGGCAAAGTGTCCACACTTTCGTCTTCTTTCTTCTTGAGTTTCATGTGTTTTGCAAATTGTATCTTGTATCTTGGGTATTCTAAGTTTCTGGGCTAATATCCACTTATCAGTGAGTACATATCATGTGAGTTCTTTTGTGATTGTGTTACCTCACTCAGGATGATGCCCTCCAGATCCATCCATTTGCCTAGAAATATTTTTTTCAACCTTTACTGTTAACATGGCATTGAATATGATAATTTCTGGTTTCTCTCACATTTCCTACTATCAATTGTTTTGTTTTGTTTTTTCTTTTCCTGTGCCAATGTAACTGCTAAGCCTATATGAAATGGAATATGGGTGATATACAATAGATAGTTTCCATTTCTAATTGCTTGTTACAGTTGCATAAATAACAAGGTTAATTCTGAGTTATCCAGAATAAATTTAGCAGTTTTGATATACGAAACAACTGTTTCTGCATATTAATAGTCAGCAAGTATATTAAGTGTCTCAGGAAAATCCAATAATACCATAATAATATTGTACAAATCTGAATTTTGAACTAATGTAAATGAGCTTTGTATTAATTTGCTTATTTTTCTAGGATATAACCAGACATTCCCAACTTTATGCATCAATATAGTATGTAGGTACTTCGAGAATTGGTACTTCAAGAATTGGTGTTCCTTTTACAATACTTGGGAAAATCCAATTAGTATTTTTTTAATAAACTGTAGATGCTTGCTTTTAAGATATTTGTAGCTAATTTCTTCCAAATAGCTGCTACAAATTTTTGGACAATCTTCATGATTATCCACAATGAAGTAAACTTGACATTAGTATAAAGCACTACAATTTCTGTTTGGCCAATTCCTGACAATTGATGTAGTCTTATTCTTCCTTTTCTACATATTTCTTTGATTTTTTTTTTTACTGTGTGTGCTAAGTAGATTTTTTTCTAAATGCAAAATAACCAAAATACCATCTATGATATCCACTTTATGTATCTTTCAGTCTCTTTTCTACTAAAGTTAAATATTTCTTTGCTTCCTTGTAATCTGTCTTGATTTGTCTAGAGCTGAGTCTGTTAGTAAAATTTGAAACCAATACTTAAATCTTGAGTAGTTAATACAATAATGTGCCAAAACTATTTAATACCATTTAGAGTTTATTACTATTTTATTCTGAGCTGTACCTTCTACTACTGAATTTTTTGTTGATTTATGATATAGAGAGCAGATAAACTCTCCTTACTGTATTTTTCCAAAGGTAATCTTAAAATCCCAACAACTTGAATTATTTTGTTTTACCAAAAGTTTTCTCAGAAGTATCTGTGTAGAGGTTAGTTTGGGCTATATTACCTTGGCTCACAGTGGATCACATGTGCACACTGCCCTGGAGATATCTGGATTCCTGAATGGAAGACACACACACACATGCACATGCACACGCACACACACCAGTTAATTTTAAAATGTCTTGGCTACCTCAAATGTTGGGTACTCCTAAACTTTTCCCTCCTTCCTTAGGCCCAGTTGGGAACTGGCCAGTGGCCATTTACCTAGATTCTAATGTGGCTCATTGGCTTTATCTCCTAAAACTCCCTTGTCCATCTATATCCAACCACTTCATGGGGATTTCTCCTTCTCTTATTCCCTGTGTCCTAGTCCAAGCAACTTTAAGTGTCCCAGCCCCACTTTCTCCAATGATTGGCCCCTGGCATCTTTATTGGATGATCAAAAACCAATTGTGGACAAAGACCATTAGTGTTTGCACGAGTAGATTTCCAATTGAATCAAATTAATAGAACTAATCTCCAATACCTCACATTTTCTCTAAAGAAAAAAAAAACCAAAACAATAAAAAATAAACCCCCAAACTAAAACTAAACCAAACCAACCAAACAAAAAACCCAAATCAAAACTCTTCTCTCAGACATAAATTGAGTACAGCCACACCAATTATGTAAATCACAGAGTATTATATACAAATAACATCCAGTTCATCATATTTCTCAATTGGATAGAGTACAGTACCATCAATCCTAACTTAAAGAGTTTTCAATTCTATGCCAGAAATATGTTCTGATTGTAGCCTCTAAAACCATCTGAAAAACATGCTTTCAATTATATATATCACCTCTCAATGCTAAATGAGTTAAGTCTGTTTATTAGCCCATAACTAGTCTTCAACCCATCAGAATCCTCAGAACAAACTGAACATTACCTAAGTATATAGAACCATCAAACATAGTTTCTAAAACTTAAAACAAATGTATAGATAAATGACTACCTGGACAGCCCATATTCCTTAAAATGTTGGAATATCTGTCTTTAGCCTTCTTGCCCAGAACCATCTGAAAGACCTTGAAATGGAGCAGGAAGTATGAAGGACTAGTTTGTTCTGTATTGGCAGAACCAAATTTCAACTTTCCCTCATTGTGTCTCTTTTTCAGATAGTTTTTTTTTTTTTTTTTTTTTTTTTTGTAGATAGATGGATAGGCAATTTCTCCCTCATGGCTACATTGCCATGATAAGCAACCTCACCTGTAGGGAAAGGTGCTCAATTCTTCTTTAAAGTAGAATGGGGAAGATTTTAGGGGCAGACATATCTCCTTGTCAAATGATCCTTAATAAGGAAATAAAATTAAATCTCACATTCTGTGGATTTCTGATGTTTTTGAAGACTATCTATTTAAAGTACATTTTAACTGTTAAACCTCAGCTACTCTTAGCCAGTCTATTGGAGGAAGTTGAAAGCACTTTATTATAATTAAATTAGCATCTAACATAACCATGAAATTACTATCTGGCCCTTAACTTGTCTTACTTAATCATCTTAAATAGTTTGTTATAATAGCTATTAGAAGGGCTGTGTCCATGCTTTGTATTCTTGAATAAGTTATATAGGCACAATTACTACCTAAGAGTAACAATGTTATTTTCAAATTTCATATCAATATGCAGATTTATACCCATGTAAGACTATGGCTACATATTGCTTTGTTCAAGAAAAAAAAAGAACTTTGTTATCTCTCTTTTTCCTTCCTCCCTGTTTAAAATTAGGACCATTTCCAAATTATCCTTTAAAATGACAACCTATCTCTAATTTAGAAAACAACCGTAAGTGGGCACCCAAACCCGGGGAGTTGGTATCACAACTCTCCATGTTTTCTTCCTGCTGAATAGGGGTGATGAGAAATTTTAAAGGGGTGTGGAGAGGTAGGAAAATTAGAAAAACCGGTTAGACTTCTGAAAGCCAATTTAGGATGTCTAACCAGTATCTGTTTGTTTAAAGGGGTCAAGGGTTGAGTGAAGTTCTGGCTGGATCTGTCTGAAAGGTTGGATGAAGTGAGACCATCTGGAATCAGTATCAATTTTTGAAGCAGTTTTGGAAGCATCAGTTCAGCAACTTTGAGAATGAACCTTACCAAATCTGTACATTCTATAATATATTAATCTCACAACCAAAATTTTAGAATCTTTAAAATGTTTCTGTGGATTTATCATGGTGCATAGATCAGTTAAGGATTGAAATTTTGTTCCTTGTTTGAGCAAGTGAAAGACAACTGACTTTTTGATGAGTTAATTTTATCAATAACCAATTGTTATAGTTCTTCATTTATGCCAAATGAAGGATGACACTATGAATGCTAAGGATTTCATAATCAGCAAGATTTATTACTTATTTTTTCCTGAAGTTTTTTCTAGAGACAATTTTTATGTTTAAGTCAATTTTTGGGCTATTCCCATGTCGAGGAATCAGTAGATCATGTTACCTGTCTTTTTTTATTTTCTTTAATTTTTTTGAGACCGTTTGGAGGTCTTCCCCTATCATATTTGATCCATATTCCTCCTAAAGGCATCCAAAGTCTTTTCTCCCAAAAGAGCCTCTCTCCCAAAGTAGAATGTCCTTCATCCAGTAACTGGAAATCATTAAATGTATATCTTGACCTCTCTCCCAAAAGAGTTTTAATATAACCATCAAACTCATAACTATATACATTTTTATTATACCATATGTCTTGGGTATAATCTGTATATTCTTTTCTATTCTCAATAAGAATTCAAACTTAAAAATCTCTATCCTTTATCTGGTAACTGGAGGAAGGCAGATTTTATTGTCTGCTTGTCACTATATTCTTCCTAACATGAGACCCAGGATAAATCCTTGCCATGAGCTGTGTTCCTTTGTTCTAGTTTCATGGCTCGCTCAAGAACCATGTAACTCATGACTTGGCTTAGCAGGTTGAGAAACGAAATCCTCCCTCCTCTTAATCTTACCTTGTGGTACATGTGTATTGTCTCTTTCATTCAGGAATCTCTAAATTAATTTAATAGTGAGTTCTCCCACCACCTTATGCCATCTGCAGCAGTGAGTTTGGGTTATACTACTTTGGCTCCTGGCAGATGTCATATATGTGCAGACACAGGAGCTATCTGTGTTCACATATTGAAGACATATATACATGCAAGTTAAGTTTTAAATGCCTTGGTTACCTCAGAGGCTGTACACTCTGACGCCTTCTCCTCCTACCCTAAGCCCAATGTGGAAAGTGGGCAGTGGCCTCTTACCTGAATTCTTATTTGGCTCATTGGCTTAATGTCCTGCAGCTCCTACATCTATCCATATCCCACCACTTCATGGGGATTTCTCCTTCTCCTATCTGCTACATCCTAGCCTGAGCAACTCTAAGATCCTGCCCTGTATCCCTTTGCCTAGTGATTAACTGCTGTCATCTTTATTGATCAATCAAAAATCAAATGGGGACAAGGACCTTTAGTGTTTGGACAAGCAGATTCCTGATTGCATCAAGCATTAGAACCAATACCCAACATATCTGAATCAAAATCAAATAACAAAATATCAACATTGTAATAAAAAATAATGGGTTATACAACTTTCGTATGAGTTCTCTAGTAGTTGTTCTATAACATATTGACATAGAGTTGGACTATTTAACATTTTTTGTAGAAGAAATTTCCATTGATATCTTTTTACAGGTTGAACATCTTTATAACTAGACATTGGAAAGGCATTTTTTTCCTTATCCTGAACTTGCAATGGAATGCAAAAAAAAAAAAAAAAAAAAAAAAAAAACCAGTCCTTTAAAACAATTGCTATCATGGGCCTTGTCTTAGGTAATAAAAAAAAAAAAAAGGTAAAGGTTTTCCAGAATGTAATGTACCTGTTGGTTTAAATCTGTTATCATTCTCCATTTCCACAATTTCTTTTTTATAACAAATACAGGGCAATTTCATGGGCTAGTAGACTCTTCTATATGTTGAGATTCAAGCTACTCTTTTACAAGTTGTTCAATTACTGGAAATTTTAGATTAATTAATGGGTCACTGCTCTACCCACATAGACTTGTTAGTCAACCATTTTATGGGTAGGAGCACTGATATAATTTTAGCTGTGGCCTCCCTTTACTCAATGGAAAGATCAATCCCTGTTGTGTACTGTTTGTGTAAAATCTGCATATTCCTTGGTTGTTCTACATGACAGCTTTCAATACTTTCCTTAGGAGTATGTTCCATTTCACCTCGTATTTTAGGGAGTGTATTTGGTCTTGAAGGAATATATAATCTGAGTTCCCCATAGGTGTCCTAAATCTGTTCCCCATATGTTTACAATTATGTCAGGCACATAAAGCCTTAACTTTACTATTTGACATCTGCTTACAACTTTGATTTATGTGAGATGACTTTCCAATATCTAGAATCTTTGAAGTAGTTATTCTGAATTCCCAGGTTTTTATAAATTAATAATTCCAGTAACTCCTATATCTATCAAACCTTCTATTTCTTTTTTATTAGATATTTTCTTCATTTACATGTCAAATGTTATCTCAAAGTTCCCCTATACCCTCCCCCTGCCCTGCCCACCAACCCTTCCACTCCTGCTTTCTGATGACATTCATTTGCATACTTAATTTTGGCATGTGATCATTAACAATTGATTGCCAGAACAAGTATTATCTAATACTTGTAAACTCTTCCTTTATTCTGACTAGAGCATTTTATCTTTGATACAGAGAAAAAGTAATAGCTGAGCAATCTTATCACCTCTGTTAAATTTCATATCTATTTTAATTGAATTTTACTTTTAATTCATTTTTTACACTCCATATTCCATTCCCCACTTTCACCCCCATGCACCCTGTCTGCTCCACATCGCATGCCTCCTTCCCACCTCACCTATCTCCACGTGGATGCCTCCACCCGCACCCCACCTGACTTTTGAACTCTCTGGGGCCTCTAGTGTTTTGAGGGTTAGGTGCATCATCTCTGAATGAACACAGACCAAGAAGTCCTCTACTGTATGTGTGTTGGGAGGCTTGTTATCATCTGGTTTATGCTGTCTGTTTGGTGGTCTAGTACTTGAAAGATCTTGGGGTCCAGATTAATATAGACTGCTGGTCCTCTGACAGTTTTGCCCTTCTCCTCAGCTTCTTTCACCCTTTCCTAATTCAACTACAAGGGGTCAGCTGCTTCTGTCCATTCATTTGGTGCAAATATCTGCATCTGACTCTTTTAGTTGCTTGTTGGGTCTTTCAGAGGGCAGTCATGATAGATCCCATTTTGTGAGAACTCCATAGCCTCAGTAATAGTGTCAGACCTTGGGACCTCACCTTGAGCTGGTCCAGATTTGGGCCTCTTGCTAGACCTTCTTTTCCTCAGGCTCCTCTCCATTTCTATTCCTATAATTATTTCAGACATGAACAATTATGGGTCAGAGGGATGGCAATCCATCCCTCACTTGATGTCCTGTCTTCCTGCTTAAATTGGGCTCTATATTTGCTTTCTCCCTACTGTCAGGCATTTCATGAAAGGTCCCTCCCTATAAATACTGGGAGCCTCTCACCTCCCAGGTCCCTGGTGCATTATGCAGCCCAACCTCTTTTTTCCTGAGGTTGCAGGTTTACATTCTTTCTGCTGGCCTTCAGGACTTCAGTCCTTTTCCCTCACCCAATACCAGATCAGGTTCCCCTCTCCCCACACTATTCCCTTCCCCCTGTTCACTTTTCTAAATCAGGTCACTCTCTCCCTCCCCACTTGTGATTCCTTTCTTTTCTCTCCTAACTGGGAATGAGGCATCCTCACTTGGGCATTTCAGATTCTTGATCTTTTTGAGTTCTGTGTACTATATCTTAGGTATTCTGTACTTTTCCCCCCTTATATCCACTTATTAGTGACTCCATACCATGCATGTTCTCTTGGATCTGACTTACCTCGCTCAGGATGATATTTTATAGATTCATCCATTTGCCTAGAAAACTCGGAATGTCTTCATTCTTGATAGCTGAGTAGTACTCTATTGTGTGAATGAGCCACATTTTCTGTATCCATTCTTCTGTCATGGGGCATTTAGGTTGTTTCAAACTTCGGGCTATCACAAATAAGGCCGCTGAGAACATAATCGAACAGGTGCCCCTATGGCATTGTGGGGCATCTTTAGGGTATATTCCCAAGAGTGGTATGGCTGGGTCTTCAGGTATATTTATTTCCAATTTTCTGAGGAATCTCCAGACTGATCTCCAGAATGATTGTACCAGTTTGCAATCCCACCAGCAATGGAGGAGTGTTCCTCTTTCTCCACATCCTTTCCAACAAGTGTTGTCAACTGAGGTGTTGATCTTAGTTATTCTGATTGGCATAAGGTGGAATCTCAGGTTCGTTTTGAATTGCATTTCTCTCATCACTAAAGAATTCAAACATTTCTTTAGGTGCTTTTCAGGCATTTGTGATTCCTTAGTTGTGAATTATTGGCTTAGTCTACACCCCATTTTTTGACTAGGCTGTTTGGTTTTTTTGGTGATTAACTTCTTGAGTTCTTTATATATTTTGGATTTAACCTTTTATCGGATGTGGGGTTAGGGAAGATTTTTTTCCCCAATCCTATATCCTTTGTCTTACAGAAGCTTTCCAGGTTCATGAGGTCTCATTTATCAATTCTTGATTTAGAGCATAAGGCATTGGAGTTCTGTTTGGGAATTTTCCCCTCGTGACAATGAGTTCAAGGTGCTTTCCCACTTCCTTTACTAGAAATAATAAATTTAATAATAATATTAGATTCAGTATATCTCATTTAAGTCGAGGTCCTTGATTCACTAGGATTTCAGCTTTGTACAAGCTGACATATATGGGTCTATTTTCATTCTTCTACTTACAGTCAGCAGCCAGTTAGACCAGCAGTATTTATTAAAGATGCTTTTTTTTCCCAATGTATATTTTTGGCATCTTGGCAAAATTCAAGTGACAGTAAGTGTGTGGTTTTATATCTGGGTCATATCTTTAAAAAAAAACATAGACCATAATTTTTATTTCTTCTTTCAAATCTTTGTCTATCCATCATGTATACACAATAAATCCTTAGGAAATGAAACTGTAGTTTCCCAAGACCATTCCTACTGTCCTTGATGGCAAAGGACCATAAACTCCAGTACATATTTTATAACATTGAAATTTGGGGGGAATAGTGTAATATGCTATTTGTGATCAATTCTAGAGCAGCACTTCCTGCAGTAGCATGCATTAGATCTGCAATACTTAGTTGAGTTTTTTTTTTTTTTTTCTGTCTGCTTGTTATTTCCTGGATGACAATAGATAAAAAGTTCCTACTTTTTGTTGTGGAGCCTTGAGCTAGGACCCCCATTTCATTTTCTGAAAGCAAGAAATTTTTTTGGATATTTCTCTTGTATCCATACTCATTAATCCAGTGTTAACTTCTGCTGCATTACATGTAGAACCCTGTAAGTGTAGACATTCTTTCTGACTTATATGTAAAAAGAACTATTATCCTTAGAAATGCTTGTTTGCAATATTTGTTTAGAATGTCCATATGTTCCATAATTAAAGCACAATGACATTTAATATCCGAGCCTTCTATCTAATACGTGGTGTACATTAGAATCAATATCATTTGTATTTGTTATCCATTCATCCTTGGGCACTCACACTGCCTTTAGTAGTGTAATAACTATTTTACATTCTGAATTCACATTTTGAATGTTAGGGTCTCTACCCAACACCTGTCTTGATTCAAGGCAGATATGGATTTATTTACTGTTGTGATCGATCTTTATAAAAAAAAAAGTCAGTGAGGCCTTCTCCAGAACCTTATATAATATTTGTAAACAAGGTCAACGGTTTTCCCAGCATCTCAACTTTTTCTCAAGCTCTTAAAGCATCAAATTGATATTGTTCCATGATTGCATCTTCAAGTAGAACCTGTTCATGTATATTAACATAATGACTGTCAGTTATCTACTGATCTCACTATATTATTAACTCAACTTACTCTATTGGGTTGTTCCAAATTCTTCGTTTCTCTTCACCATACAAACCATTGCAGTTGAGTACCACTATCTAGCAGTGAACAATGCCCTTCAGCCTTGAGGAATAATTCTACTTTGTGTAGCCCAGATATTTAGAGTTTATTTCACACAGGGTGTGTGCACCCCATAAGACAACATTGTCTTTTAAAAATGCCTTATGTCTGTCCTTTCCACAGAAAGCCATCCTATTTTATCATAAACCTGTGGATGATATGTATATTTCCATATGCTTTATAACAATGCTAATGCTGCTAGTCATTCTGTGATCCAGAACTACTGTGGGGTTTACCCTGTCTCTTCTGACCATCTTCCTGCTTTTTCTTTTCTTTTCTTTTCTTTTCTTTTCTTTTCTTTTCTTTTCTTTTCTCTTCTTTTCTCTTCTTTTCTTTTTTCCCTCCCCTCCCCTCCCCTCCCCTCCCCTCCCCTCCCCTCCCCTCCCCTCCCCTCCCCTCCCCTCCCCTCCCCTCCCCTCCCCTCCCCTCCCCTCCCCTCCCCTCCCCTCCCCTCCCCTCCCCTCCCCTCCTCTTCTCTTCTCTTCTCTTCTCTTCTCTTCTCTTCTCTTCTCTTCTCTTCTCTTTGACATAGTCCCTGGGAGTGAACCCATTTGTTTTTCCTTTCCTCGATGTTTCCCTTTTTGATTCCCTAGCTTCTCTATTTCCACCTGTACTTTACTTTCCAGGAAAGTACAGGTGCTATTTTTTCTAATACTATGTACATTTTTTACAGTTATTTATCCAGTGTTTTATAAACAAAATAGACCCAAATGAGGAATAAACTTGCTGCTAATAATCGTGTGAAGCTTGTCCCAACATCAGCCTCAGCCAAAAATCTGTGTCATTTCACGTTGTTATTTTCTCCTGAGTAAAGTTATAACTGGATCCATTTATTTCACTAAAATTGTACTGTAATCATTTATTAGCTTTGATTGAATCTTGTATTATCTGGATTGCATGTGCTTTTCTACATATTTAATCAAATTTTCTTCATACACATGACTGTACTTTATCACTTCCCCTTTGGATTATCTTCTTTCAATTTATATTGGTACTTTTATTTATTTACATTTCAGATATTATCCCTCTTTCCCAATTTCCCCTCTGAAAATCTCCTAGCCCATTTCCCCTCCCCCTGTTCTATGAGGGTGCTTCCCCACCTACCCACCCACTCCCTCCACACTGCCCTAGCATTTCCCTATGTTGGGGAGTCAAGCCTTAACAGGACCAAGGGCCTCCACTCCCATTGATGCCAGATAAGGCCAACCTATGCTACATTTGCAGCTTGAGCCATGGGTCCCTACAGGTATACTCTTTGGTTGGTAGTTTAGCCCTTGGGAGCTTGGCGGGCGGGCAGGGTGGGGGGTTCTGGTTGGTTGATATTATTCTTCCAATGGGGTTTCAAACTTCTTTACCTCACTCAGTCCTTCCCCTAACTCCTGCATTGGGGTCCCCATGCTCAGTCGTTTGACTGGCTGCAAGCATCCATATCTTTATTGGTCAGGCTCTGGTAGAGCCTTTCAGGAGACAGCTATATCAGCTTTTGTCAGCAGGCACTTCTTGGCATCAACAATAGTTTCTGGGTTTGGGAGTTGCATATGGGATGGATCCATACTGGGGCAGGCTCTGCATGGCCTTTCCTTCAGTCTCTACTCTAATTTTTGTCCCTGTATTTCCTGTAGACAGGAGCAATTTTGGGTTAATATTTTTGAGATGAGTGAGTGGCCCCGTCCCTCAACCAGGGGCCCTGCCTAACCTCTGCATATGGTTTCTACAGATTCTCTATCCCCTTGGTTGGGTATTTCAGCTAATGTTATTCCCACTGGATCCTGGGATCCTCTTGCTTTCCTACCACCTGGAACTTTATAGTGGCTTCCACCAGTTTCCCATGCCCACACTGCTACACACCTCTGTTCAATTTTCTGACCCTCTGTACTTCTTCCATATCTCCTCCCACACCAGATTCTGTCCCCCTTTGTGCCTCCACCATCTCCCTTCAAGATCAATCCCTCCCTCTACCTTCTGTGATTATTTTGTTGCCCCCTCTAAGTGGGACTGAAACATCCACATTTTGGTCTACCTTCTTTTTGAGCTTCATATGATCTGCGAGGTGTATCTTGGGTATTCTGAGCTTTTTGGCTAATATTTACTTATCAGTGAGTACATACCATGTGTGTTCTTTTATGCTTAGGTTACCTCATTCTTTTTCATTTTTTATTTAATTGTTCAGATTAAAATTTCAAGAAATATTTAAACTAGTTGAAAGCATATGTTCTTAAAATTTATTTCAATTGTATACTTAGAATAAAACTTTGTTTTTCGGATATCAGAAAATACATTGGAGTATAGTATTGAATATAGTTTTCCAAGGTTGTCTTCCTCATGGCATATCCATTCTATTCTATCTGTATGTTCTAAAAATTTATACTAGGAAAGTTTATATAAAATTTTTAACTATTTTTCTTTGTCAAATATAATAATCAAGTGACCTTGTTTCATTTTTTAAAATAATGTGTTCTATTATGGTGACTTTTTTGTTTCAAGTGATCATTGATTTTGGGATAATTCCCATTTGGCTATAGGTTTTAAATCTTAACATATTATATATTATTCCACTTTAATATATCTTTGCTATTATTTATATAAGTTCTCACATACCTACTTTTAGATTTCTATCCTTGAATACATAATTTCAACGCAAATATGGGTAAACTGTTTTTGCCAGGAAGGCTCAAATGATATTACAATGGCATTTAATGCTACCACAGTAGTTGTGGCAGTTTTTCAATGAAAAAACTTCTGGTCATAATGTAATGGTATAGATACTAATATAAGCTTGATGAAAATATTACTACAGTCATTGTGGAAAATCATGTTAGAGGCCCTCTAGAATCTTTCTATATGTCTATCATGATGATATGTTCCTTTTTAAGAATAGTAGGAAATCTAATTATGAAGGCACTAAAAGAGAATGGATTTTATTTAACTCAAGGACAGAGAATCTTATTACAGACATGAATTACTTTAGTAGAGAAGCCCCAGGGAATTAGATTCACATTCCTTACACTGTTTTTCACTATATTGAGAGAACAAGTAATTTTCATGGATGAATCTGCATATCCAAAGATCAAACCTAGCACACATTCTTCTTCATATGAAGTTGATACATGAAAAGAAATAATGAATAAAATGCCTCATTTAGTTGTGTTTCAAGCATGCAAGTACAAAAATATACATAATTATATTCAGATAATCACATCAATGGAAAAGTCAGGCTAGTAAGAATTTAGGGTGAAACTGAAAATTATAAAAATCTGGATCATAGCTTTTGAAATAGTTTAATTTCTCCACAACATTCTATGGTCTTTGTTCACAACAACATAAAACTTAAAAAAAATTGTATAAAGTTTACTGCAAAGTAACTTTGTAAGTTAATAAGTACATAATTTCTATACAAGTACAAGAGACATTTGAGATGAAAGCTATGTTGTTTCTCCTTAAATTTTGCAATTTCAACTTCAAATATTTAACTGTACAACTTGTAAAATATACAAATGTACAAATGTAGATTTATTGTAATAAGATATGCTGATAAATAATTTATCTGATTGTTTTATGAAATTACTCATAGGCAAATCACATCCAACAAGCAGAATTTTCACTTGAAAATCTGGCCTGCACTATCAATAACCTCTTTGCTGCAGGGACAGAGACAACAAGCACAACACTGAGATATGCTCTCCTACTCCTGATGAAGTACCCAGATGTCACAGGTGAGGGCATAGTTGGTAAACCACAGTGGTCCTCTAAGTTGCTGGAAAGATGATACCAGTGTCATGTGTGTTGTCATTCTTGGGGCAGTGTAAGTCCTTACCCTTCTGTGCTAATGAATGTAATAAACAATGTGACTGAGAAAAATGGACTCTGACTGTAGGTAAGCAATCAAATGGTGATCAGTATCTAGGTGTCCTGGGGGGAAATACTGTGCCACGTATGGTCAGCATGTATTACCCTTTAGATACATACCCTTTCATTCTTAAAAGTTAGGTTTGCAGATCAGCTAAAATCTTATGGTCTCTAGTTTTTATTTTGATGAATTTAACGTTAGGGTGGAGAAAAGAAAATTTACCTGATTGAAGCATTAGATAAAAGCCTAGAATTTACTATGGCTGAGAAGTATTCAACATATTTATATTCTCTAGCAATATTTTTCATTCATGCAGAAAATGTATATTAGTAATTTTTCATACTATAAACTGTTTCCTTAAACTTTTTTGATCAATGATTATTTTTTCAACTCTATCAATAACGTTTTCTTTTACAGTGTACTTTAAAAGACATCCAGTGGTTTAGCACATATGGAATTTACCTTCACTCCTGTGTTCACTATCTACTATATGAGAAAATCATAAACATGATTAAAATTAGTATTTTTAATATATGAGATGACAGCAAACAGCTTAGAAGGTTCTCAAATTTATTGAAAAAAAAAAGAGGTTCAAATAAAACAAAGAACAGGAGAGTTTATATTGAAACCTAAACTTGTGATTAACACACATGCATTAAGAAAAATAAATTATGGATCTATATCTGGAGACACAAAGACTAGTGTTCAACAGTAATAAAAGTTTAAGTAGAGAACAAAGGTGTGATCTCTTGATCACAGCATGATTACCTTGCTGGCATATTGTTCCTACTCCCATCATCAGAGGACTTATCTTCCTAATAACCTGAAATCTAAAATATTTGGGGGTATCTAAGAAGCCTTTTCCCTGGGACATCAATGGTTTACAGGAAGTGAGCAATGAATAGGTATGAAAGGAGGATTGTGGCAACATTTCATTCCTGAATTTTACTTCACTGCACTCCTTCTCTGCCTTGTTCCATGAATGTAAGTCATAGGGTCAATAGGGCCAATGCTCCACATTTTATTATCTTAATAGAAAATACCAGACTCATTGACATATTCCTTATTTGCTTGGCTTGGTATGAAAGGACACCAGGGGATCCCCCCATCCCCCCGCCACTGCCTATATCTTTGTGCAATTACTCGTTGGGAAATGGCTGTTCTGTTGGGTAAGCATTTTATAGATCGTTATGGAAATGAAAATTCTTGGGATAATGTCGTCTAGATGAATTAATGACTTTATGGAATTTTTTACTTGATTATAATTTTTCAAAGGGGCTAGTTTGACTTAAATAATTTTGGGAAGCTAGGGGAGTTGATCGAAAAGTTTTTAAAAGTTAGGAAATTAAGACAATTGACAGAAAGTTTTAAGTTGGAGTTAAGAATAGAGCGTACCATTTCCTGATAGAATGGCATTCTCTGCTTGAGTTAGAGAAAGGAGTACTATGAGAGTTCATGGATTACAAGCATGTCATTGTAGAGTTAGGAAGTATAGACTTAGGGTAATCTAAGGGAGAAAGTACGCATACCCTCTGAGTTTGGCCTGAGTTCCTTGATCTTCTGATCTAGGGATGCAGTAACAGGGTTTTTGTATGTACTAGGTAATAATAAAGTTATACGGAAGAGCAAATAATTCCAGTATGAATCTAAGAATAGAAAACATGGTTATCCAGCTTAGTTGATCAGAACCTCAAAAATGAGATGTAAAAAAAGACAATTTGCTTCTTGGTATCTACAGGTGTTTGTCAAGCAAGCATAGGATAAAAATAGGCTACCATAGTTTTGACTTTATAAATTTTGACAGTCAATGATGAAAATTTATTGCTTAGGGGGTACTTTGAGGTTTTGGAAAGATGGATATATGAGCATTGCTTAGTTAGATATAATTTTCCTATTAGATATACATAATCAATATTCTGTTATAATTTTCTTTTATATAATGAATTTGATTTCTTTTAATTTTCTTCCTTCTAGAAAAAATAAAAAGGTCTCTAAGGGAATAAACAGAGTAGAAATAAATAACTGAAAATTGTCCTTGCTTTAAACATTCTGTGTTTTAGTTTTATTTCCCTAAACACTGTAGATTTTGTAGACATATTTATCTACTCACATAAAGTTACTACCAACACTGATCATTTATTGGCTGCTGCTCTCAGTTTACCTTCTGGTGTCTAGATAGATACAGAGGCACAGAGGGACAGAGACAGTGAGACAAGATAAATAAAGACAGAGAGACAGAGATCTGGAGTGTCTGGGTGGTCCTTTTATCTGAAACATACACTTGGTATACCTGGGATGTGATATAGCAATTGCTAGGTCTTTGACAACAGGGCAGATGGAGTAGGTTTTGATTTTAAAACCTAACACTAGTGACCTTAACCAAGGACTAAAATATGTTGACTAATTTTACTGATATATGTGATATTTTTATTCGAAATACTGTATTTGCTGTTATAGCTACTAAATAATAAGTATATGGTAATCCATCATAGTATCTATGTAGAAGAAATGTGATTTAATCCATAACACATCATTTCTGTATATATGTATATATAATAATTTTATGTGTGAATATAAAATTCACATTTATAATTCTATTGGAATACCTATATTGAGCTGTGTATAGCCTGACAATGTAACAAACATGTCAAAATTTCCCCCATTTTCCCATTTTCCTCTATGACCAACCAGCTAAAGTCCAGGAAGAGATTGACCATGTGATTGGTAGACACCGCAGCCCCTGCATGCAGGACAGGAACCACATGCCCTATACCGATGCCATGATTCATGAGGTCCAGAGATTCATCAACCTTGTCCCTAACAACATACCCCGTGCAGTGACTTGTGACATTAAATTTAGGAACTACCTCATCCCCAAGGTAAGCTTGTCTTGCTGCTACACCTATGTGGTCTTGATGAACCCAGGTTAAGAGTGTGGTTCCAGTCTTTTGATGTACATTGTGATATTGGTGATTTATGTCACTTTATGGTCCAGAGGGCAGATCTACTGCAGGCTCAGATATATCTCGTATTGACACTTTGATATTTGCTCAGCCTCCCAAATACTGTTAGACAAAGCTTAGGAATTTCTGTGTGAATGTTTCAATGTTTTGTCAACCTTCCAAATGCCTTCTATGAAATATTTATTATTATGAGAGTAAAAGTTTCCAAATTGGAAAAAATTTATATCTATCATGAATTATTTAACTTCTTAATAACATAATGCCATTCATTCATTCATTCATTCATTGGGGATTTTTATTTTCTCTATGCCATGTTTCTTTTCAATAAAGAAACCCATAAATAGCTTCTTAGAAATGCCCTGAATGGTGATTATCTTTTTGTTATTATTTCTCTATTGTCTTTGTCATTCTTATTATTTAATGGAAACAAATGTTCATTTATTCTAATTTTATCTTTACTTTATTTGTTGCTTCTCATGGTATGAATGTAAATGAATGTGAAATTTGAAGGTGTTATGTGAGCCAATTTTTTTCTAGGTATTTTTGAATCCTTTTGTTAGCAGTGTCATGAATTGTTGATAGTGATGATCAGACCTGCTTCCAACAGGCATGGCTTGTTTCATTTCTCATTTGGATGAAGGATCATAATTTTAACATTTCCCTATCAAATTTAATGTTTTAGGAATACAGAGTCATGTTGATCAGTTGAACATTTTTAGTCTGATTTAAGGGAATAAGAGACAATCCCAGAACCCATTTTATATGAGCATGACCAAGGTATACAAATCTTTACTTTGAGCTGATAAATTATATTGATAAGAGTCTATAGATTATTTTGAAAGTTGTTCTCAGCACTCACTTTAGTAGCCTTATGTATTATTTAATCTTTTATCACTGACTGTGTATTTTTGAAGCACATATGTATACTGAATATTTTCTGCCACATATTGCCTATGGCTCCTACGTTAATAAATTTCAGTTCATACTTTTTCTCCCTCAAACTTATTAGAATGTTTATATTAAAACTGAGCTGTCTGCTTAAAACTTAGATGAATATATTCCCCTATATGGTTCTGTTTTCACATATTTAATTTTTGTGGGCATTTAGTCTTACTTTCAAGACTCTGTAAAACTTCTGATTGAGTATGTACAGATGAAAATGCCAAATTTTTATAGGGATAACTTCATCCAGATAAGGCTCTATGCTATCTCCTAGGCAGCCTCATATTTTTCAGGAGTTGGTACAAAAAGATTCTGATAGAGTTCCATTTATTAACATTGTGTGGAGATGATGGTATGTGGCAATGAGACTTGCTCTGTAATGACAGGCTTGGTATAGTGTTAGGATACCAGTTTGCTCTTGTACCTGAATGATATTCTTGAGATAATACTTTTGATTCTTGCAGATGAGGTCTATAGCTAATATTCAAAACTTGTGTATGATTATGGCTGTAGACCCAACTAAATGGTAAATTGAATGAAGGACAAGATAGTAATGACATATCTCCCCATAAATTCCTTGTGCTCATAGCCTAGTTTGAGGCTAACATGGCATCGGGTAAACTTATAACCCCTCATATTGCTGCTGGCTCATGATATGATTAGAATAGAGTTCTTAGTAGAAATACCAGGATAAGAATGAAAGGGCTTTCTTTGCTATATTTAACCTAGTAGATTTCAGGCATCCTAGGCCATGAGGATTGTGCTTCCATTTTAGAAGCTCTGTGATGAGTAGCAGAGGAGTTGTCATATATACTGTGTAAACAAGTGATTATACATAAAATATGTTCCATTCTATTGAGAGTAGAATTTATTTTCACATAATAAATATATGTTAATACTAGTCTTTTTAGTTTTAAATTTGAAACATACTTATTTAAGCTGCATTCTAATACATGTGACAGGCTTGTGAAATTTTTGAAAAGAGCATTTCTAGAAAGCTTCAATAACATGAGGTCAGTTTGTGTTTTAGTTGAAGAGAAATTGACAGTACCAGCTCCCAAAAATTTCTGTGTATCTTCAGAAGTTTTATAATTTAGATCCCACCAGGTCATGAGTATTACAACTTACACTTTATCTTTTAAGTTTTATTTTAGTTTCTCTTTCTATTTCTTCCTTTGCTTTTCTCAATTACTCCTCATCCTACTTTTCCGCATTAATATATGCATATGTATACACACACACACACACACACACATATATATATCTGTGTTTTTGTATCTATGTATTCATATAGATGTATAAATTACACTTATGACATCAAACCTCTACTCTGGCACATACTGCCCTATTTACATTCTTATCATATAAATACAGAGATAGATGGAGCAATAGATAGGTTCTGTACATGAGAAAAAAGTGGTATTTGTCTTTACAAATACTCCTTATTGTGCTTAATGAATATTTTATTACATTTAAAATTTTTTATGAATTATTCCATTTGGAGTCTGATTAATCTGAGGTGTGTGGATTCAGATGTGATTATCTAGAACTGCCATTGTTAAGAGAATTGTGAGTCTAATCTTTAGGGAAGAGAGAAGGGAAACAGAAATTTTCATTCAACTACTCACGTGAAATATCACTGTAAGCACTTTGGTCACATCAATATGACTGGCCTCAGACCCCTTCCCAACCCCCCTTCACAGTTTTGCATTTAAAAGTCTCTGCTGTTCTTTGTAGTTAACTCCTTCTATAGAGCAGGAGGTGAATTAAGTTATTTTCCTGGCATAGTTTAGTTTTATGGAGTTTTTTTTTTTTTGGTAACTTGGTTTCTCTATGTATTATTCCAGGGAACAACAGTAGTAACGTCACTGACATCAGTTCTGCATGACAGCAAGGAGTTCCCAAACCCAGAGTTGTTTGACCCTGGCCACTTTCTAGATGCTAATGGAAACTTTAAGAAAAGTGACCACTTCATGCCTTTCTCAGCAGGTAATGGAAACTCATTCTCAGGGCTCTGGTGACATGAAGGTCTATGGAGTGTTACACAATTGGCTCCCAATTGCTAGTAGACTTGCAATTTTTACACAATCAGCAGCAGGCTTATTCATGTTTCAGTGTCCATCCCAGAAAACAAACTTCATTTTCATTTTACTTTATCACTACAGAAATGAAGGCATCAGAATTTAAATTCATGCTTCTTTTGTTGTGTCATTCACCTCTATGATCAGTTAGGTAATTACATGTCTCAAAAAATATAGAACATCCCAAGAGTGCCTCAAGTACACTTGGTAATGACGTGTATGAACACTACTTGTTAAACTTCGGCTGGACAGTGCAATGAGAACGTTTCCCAGATCTCTAGGTTATTGAGAAGATGTTATTAAATTCCTTCTCAAACCTTGTATTTTAAAATCCCAAAGTGGAGCAGCATTATAATAAATGACTTGCTAGCTGCCTCGGGACATGGATAATAGGGATCAGGATATTTCTATGTGGTATAAAGCCTAAAACTTCAAGACTATCATGAAATAATGGAGACATTGTAATTGTGGCAGGGCATCTTGCAGTGATCATTGGGAACATGGCTTCCCCCTATTCAAGATGAGAGTAATGGATTTTGAGTGTGCACTTCCAGTTTCTATATTGCCTTTGGATATGTAGGGTTGGGATTTTTTTGTTTTGTTTTTGTTTTTGTCCTTTTTTGTTGTTGTTGTTGTTATTTTAATAGCAAACACAGAATCTTGCTTCCTCAGTTTTCCCACGAAGTTTTATTACAGGTGTGAACAACCACAGCTGGCTAAAAAGCATTTTTTAAACAATTTATTACTTAAAATTTTATCTTAGTTTGTAAACAAATTTGTTCCATCTCTGTCTGGTTGTTTGGTTGTCCTTTCAGCCATCCATCCATCTAGTCACCTATCCAATGACACCATTCATTCATAATCTCTTGTGTCTTGACTTTTTTTTTCCTAGGAAAACGTGTTTGTGCTGGAGAGGGCCTGGCCCGCATGGAGCTGTTTCTATTCCTGACCACCATTTTACAGAACTTTAAACTGAAATCTCTGGTTCACCCAAAAGACATTGATATGATCCCATTTGTGAATGGATTAATAGCTCTGCCACCCCATTACCAGGTCTGCATCATTCCTCGCTAAAGAGATCACATATTCTGACCCCCTCCTTTATTGCCTTCTGCAATCCTGTCCAGGTCTTTATTTACCTCTTTACTTATCAGGAATAAGGCATCTTCCATCCTGGCTCACAAAACCCCTTTTTATAAAGACCTAGCAAACACATCTGGTTTCTGGAGTTATAGCACAAATGCACTTGTATTATCTCTTTTATATAACAGTTGTCTGAGCCTTTATGCTTATGTTTATCCATTCCTGAGTTAGAATAAAACTTCACTGGTAAATAATAGTTATTATAAGATAATCCCTAGTCCTTTTTTCTTTTGAATGTTTTCAATAATACTTGATTTTGATTTGTGTTCCTGTTCTCAGACTTATTATTTAGTTAGGAAAATAATATCCTAACACAACATTCTGGTCCACATCACAAGAAGCATAGAAAATGGAAGAGGAAATGCTAGGGAGATATGTTATTCATTAAAGTGCTTCCGTCCAAAAATGAATACCTGATACAATCTCTAGCATATATCTAAAAGACCAGGTATGTAGTGTGTAGTTGTTATAGCAACATTGGAGGGCAAGAAACAAGATAGTTCTGGTGCTTGCTCAATACCCAGACAGGCAAGATTAGTGAGCCTCATGTTCCAGAGTTATCTTGTCCCAACAAAACAAGATTGCAATCTACCAATAACCAATACCCAAATTTCACCTCTGACTTATACATATGTGTATATACATGTATATGTTTTTTTTCACATACATGTACTTGATTATGTATACCCATTGACACACCCACAATTATACATGTAAAACAGAATGTGAAAAGGAAGTTGGTATTAAAGTTCTTTGGCTAAGTAGTGTTAGAGTCATTGGAAAATTTGAAACATAAACAATAACTAGGAGCAGCTCCATTCTTTAAGGGACAAATTACAGGGAAGAATACACATGCAGGGTAGAGGTCAAATCTTGCTTTACTGATTCTGTCAACTAAAGGTAAAATTGCCTTTGACTTGATGTTCACAGCTTAGAACAGCATGTGTTTTGCTTTCTTATAGCTAACCATATGCTCTGTGTACCTCTGTTCTTTCCCAACAAGAACAATGGACCCAGTGATTCACATTTCTTTTATTTCTAGATGCACCATTTCATTCCCACTGCATTAAAGATTATTAAATTACCACTCATATCACTCAATGTCCCTTCATGTCTCAATCTTAAAGGATGCTCCTGTGTCTCTTATTGCTAAGTTCCTACCTGGAAGCTTACAGCAAAGATATGTCTGCATAAATGTTAGTGCAAACTCATACATCCATATATTCTATATGATCTATATACAAGTGGCTGTGGTTCTAATTGCGACTCTTTGTAAATTTGAAATAAAAATAGCTACAGTTTGTACAAATTTGTATTTTTTATAATTAAGAGATGCTTCATACTTTGCTTTAATTTGCTGAGGCCTTTACCTTTGGATTCTAGTTCTAAGAAAACGTAAACCAATTTCTTTTTCAAATCACTTCTGAACTATCTATCTATCTATCTATCTATCTATCTATCTATCTACCTACCTACCTATCGATCATCAATATCTACCCTTTTTCAATCCCCTTTCAATGTCCCTAACTATTCATACATGTTTCTATCTATCTGTCATGTTGGGAAAAATATTCACTAACTCTACATCTGACAGCGGGCTAATAGCCAAACTATATAAAGAACTTTAGAAGTTAGATTCCAACAGACTGAATAGGCCAATCAAAAATGTGGTACAGAGCTATACTTAGAATTCTCAACAAAAGAATCTTGAATGGCCGAGAAACACTTACAGAAATGCTCCTCATTCTTAGTCATCAGGAAAATGCAAATCAATACTACCCTGAGATTCTACCTTACACATGTCAGAATGGCTAAGATCCAAAACGTAGGTGACAGCACATGCTGGTGAGGATGTAGAGAAAGAGGAATACTCCTCCATTTCTGGTGGGATTAAAAACTTGTACAACCACCCTGGAAATCAATCTGGTGGTTTCTTGGAAAATTAGAAATAGTTCTAACTAAATGCACAGCTATAGCACTTCTGTCCATGTACCCAAAACATGCTCCACCATACCAAAAGGACACAAATATCACTATGTTCATAGCATCTTTATTCATAATAACCAGAAACTGGAAACAACCCAGGTGTCCATCACTAAGCCATAGATACAGAAACTATGGTTCATTTACAAAATTGAATATTATTCAGTTATTAAAACAAGGACATGAATTTGGCAGGCAAATGAATGAAACTAGAAAATACCATACTGAGTAAGCTATCCCAGACCCAAAAGACATTCATGGCATACACTCACTGATAAGTGGATATTAGCCATTAAGAACAGAGTATTCCCCCATACACTGCTGCTGTGGTGTGCTTCCACTCAGGAGCCTCACATGGTTGCCGTCTGAGAGGCCCAACAATCAGCTAAAAGAAACAGATACAGATACTAGCACCAAACCAATGGACAGAAGCTAGGGACCCCTGTGACTGAATTGGGGAAAAGCTGGAAGAAGCTGAGGAGGAGGGCATCCCCATGGGGAGACCAACTGTCTCAACTGACCTGGAGCCCAGAGATCTCTCAGACACTGAGACACCAACCAGGCAGTACACTCCAGCTGATATGAGGCCCCTGGCTTATATACAGCAGAGGACTGCCAGGTATTGTCTCAGTGAGAGAATATGCACATAACCCTTAAGAGACTTGAGGCCCCAAGGAGTGGGAAGGTCTGGTGAGGTGGGAATGTAGATTAGAGACATTCTCTTGTAGACAGTAGGGGAAGAGTTAAGGGATGGGGAGGGATCGTGGGGTGGGGTAGACCAATAGGGACATGAGAACTAGACTGTAAAATGGAATCAAAGTATAATATTATAAAGAGAACATAGATCATACATCATAGAACCAAAGAAGTTAAAGAGGGAAGGCACAAAGAAGTAATCTTGAATTATACTTAGAAGGTAGAACAAAATAGTCATAGGAGACAGAGGGAGTGAGGCAGGGAACTGGTTGGCAAAAGAGAGGGGGAAGGGAAGAGGGAACCAGGATCAGGTGTGAGAAGAGATAGGAGAGAGGCTTAGAGGCCTGGAAAAGGAGTATAAATCTGAAGCAGCAGGGGTGGGGTTTTGGGGGAATATCTATGAAGTCCCAGAGAACTGGGATTGTGGAGGCTCCCAGGAGTCAATATAGGTGATCATATGCAAGATGCCTATGAGTGGGGACATGGAACCTGAACAGGCCACCTCCTGTTGGCCAGGCAAGATGCCTCAGTGCAGAGATAATGATACCAACCAACCCATGAAATCTTTGACCCAAAATTTGTTCTGTTTAAAATGTAGAGACTAAAATGGAATAGACACTAAAGATATGGCCAAACAATAATCAACCTAACTCAGAACCTATTCCATGTGTAAGTTCCAATCCCTGACATTATTAATGATACTCTATTATGCTTGCAGATAGCAGCCAAAAAATAACTGTCTTATGAGAGACTCTATTTAGCAGCTTACTGAAACAAATGCAAAAACTCATAGCCAACCACTAGATGAAAGTTGAGAACTCTTATGGAAGAGTTGGGGGAAGGACTCAAGGTCTTGAAGGGGATAGGAACCCTATAAGAAGACCAACTAACCTAGAGCCCTGGGAGTTCTCAGAAATTGAGCCACCAACCAAAGAAATACATGGCTGAAATGATGCACCCAGAATATATATATACCAGTATACCAGTGACTCAGTGTCCATATGGGTCCTCCAACAGCTGGACTAGAGGTTCTACCTAAAGCTGAAGCCTGTGGAAACTGTTTGATAGGTCTGCCTGTCTAGTCTCAGTTGGAGAATATGTGTCTATTATGGCAGAGATTTGATGTACCAGGGTTGGGGAATACTCTGCAGAGGGAGCACCCTCACAGAGGAGAAGAAGGTGGGGAACGGGAGGAGGCAGGAGAGGGGCAGGAGGATTGTCAGTATTTGGGATACAAAGAAATAGTAAATGAATGAAGGAATGAATGAATAAATAAATTTATAAAAGTAAATAAATAAAACAGTTGTAGAAATACTTAATCCGATCTGCGGTAGCCATCTTGGTTCCTGGATCCCTCCAAGACTAGTCTGTGCAATAACAGTGTGGACTACAGAAGCTAACAACTTCTGGGACAGGCAGAAATACATGGCTGAAATGATGCACCCAGAATATATATATACCAGTATACCAGCGACTCAGTGTCGATATGGGTCCTCCAACAGCTGGACTAGAGGTTCTACCTAAAGCTGAAGCCTGTGAAAACTGTTTGATAGGTCTGCCTGTCTAGTCTCAGTTGGAGAATATGTGTCTATTATGGCAGAGATTTGATGTACCAGGGTTGGGGAATACTCTGCAGAGGGAGCACCCTCACAGAGGAGAAGAAGGTGGGGAACGGGAGGAGGCAGGAGAGGGGCAGGAGGATTGTCAGTGTTTGGGATACAAAGAAATAGTAAATGAATGAAGGAATGAATGAATAAATAAATTTATAAAAGTAAATAAATAAAACAGTTGTAGAAATACTTAATCCGATCTGCGGTAGCCATCTTGGTTCCTGGATCCCTCCGAGACTAGTCTGTGCAATAACAGTGTGGACTACAGAAGCTAACAACTTCTGGGACAGGCAGAAGCCACAGAGCTTGTGAAGCAGACCCTGTTTCAGGCTCCAGACATTCGGGCACCTTCCCTGCCAGAGGAGAGGTGTCCACCCCGCCCGGGAGGGCATTGCCAGAGCATTTACAGGAGACATCTTGATTCCCAGATCCTGAGGAGACTAGTTTGCACAGATGAGAGTGTGGACTACAGAAGCTAACAGCTTCTGGGACAGGCCCAGTTTCAGGCCTTCATCTTCTGCCAGGAGGCAAGTCTGAATGCCAGATATCTGTGCACCTTCCCTGCAAGAGGAGAGCTTGCCTCCAAAGAGTGTTCTAACCACTGAAACTCAGGAGCACTAGTCTCCCAGGTCTGCTGGTAGAGGCTAACAGAATCACGAGAGGAACAAGCTCTAACCAGAGACAACTATAACAACTGACTCCAGAGATTACCACATGGCAAAAAACAGATGTAAGACTCTTACTAACAGAAACCAAGATCACTCACCATCATCAGAACCCAGCACTCCCACCTCAGCCAGTCCTGGGAACCTCAGCACACCCGAAAAGCTAGACCCGGATTTAAACGCATATCTCATGATGATGGCAGAGGACATCAAGACAGACTTTAATAACTCACTTAAAGAAATACAGAAGAACACTGCTAAAGAGTTACAAGTCCTTCAAGAAAAACAGGAAAACACAACCAACCAGGTAGAAGTCCTCAAAGTAAAACAGGAAAACATATCGAAACAGGTGATGGAAATGAACAAAACCATACTAGACCTAAAAAAGGAAGTAGAAACAATAAAGAAAACCCAAAGTGAGGCAACACGGAGACAGAAACTCTAGGAAAGAAATCTGGAACCATAGATGTGAGCATCAGCAACAAAATGCAAGAGATGAAAGAGAGAAACTCAGGTGCAGAAGATTCCATAGAGAACATGGGCACAACAGTCAAAGAAAATGCAAAAGGCAAAGAGATCCTAACTCAAAACATCCAGGAAATCCAGGACGCAATGAGAAGACCAAACCTATGGATAATAGGAGAAGATGAGAATGAAGATTTTCAACTTAAAGGGCCAGCAAATATCTTCAACAAAATTATAGAAGAAAACTTCCCAAATCTAAAGAAAGAGATGCACATGAACATACAAGAAGACTACAGAACACCAAATAGCCTGGACCAGAGAAGAAATTCCTCCCAACACATAATAATCACAACAACAGATGCACTAAATAAAGATAAAATATTAAAAGCAGTAAGGGATAAAGGTCAAGTAACATATAAAGGCAGGCCTATCAGAATTACACCAGATTTTTCACCAGAGACTATGAAAGCCAGAAGATCCTGGACAGATGTTATACAGACACTAAGAGAACACAAATACCAGCCCAGGCTACTATACACAGCCAAACTTTCAATAACTGTAGATGGAGAAAACAAAGTATTACACAACAAAACCAAATTCACACATTATCTTTCCACGATTCCAGCCCTTCAAAAGATAATAACAGAAAAAAAAACTATACAAGGACAGAAAACACGTCCTAGAAAAAGCAAGAAAGTAATCCTTCAGCAAAACTAAAAGAAGACAGCTATGAGAACAGAATGCCAAATCTAACAACAAAATAATAAGAAGCAACAATTACTTTTCCTTAATGTCTCTTAATATCAATGGAATAAATTCCACAATAAAAAGACATAGACTAACAGACTGGCTACACAAATAGAACCCAGCATTCCTCTGCTCACAGGAAACCCATCTCAGGGAAAAAGACAAACATTACCTCAGAGTGAAAGGCTGAAAAACAATTTTCCAAGCAAATGGTCTGAAGAAACAAGCTGGAGAAGCCATTCTAATATCTATTAAAATCCAACCAAAAGTCATCAAAAAAGACAAGGAGGGGCACTTCATACTCATCAAATGTAAAATCTTCCAAGAGGAACTCTCAATTCTGAATATCTATGCTCCAAATACAAGGGCAGCCATATTCATTAAAGAAACTTTAGTAAAGCTCAAAGCACACATTATACCTCACACAATAATAGTGGGAGACTTCAACACACAACTTTCAACAATGGACAGATCATGGAAACAGAAACTAAACAGGGACATAGTGAAACTAACAGAAGTTATGAAACAAATGGATCTAACAGATATCTACAGAACATTTTATCCTAAAACAAAAGGATATACCTTCTTCTCAACAACTCATGGTACCTTCTCCAAAATTGACTATATAATTTATCATAAAACAGGTCTCAACAGATACAAAAATATTGAAATTGTCCCATTCATCCTATCAGATCACCATGGACTAAGGCGGATCTTCAATAACAACATAAATAATAGAAAACCAACATTCACATGGAAACTGAACAACACTCTCTCAATGATGCCTTGGTCAAGGAAGGAATAAAGAAAGAAATTAACGACTTTTTAGAGTTTAATGAAAATGAAGCCACAATATACCCAAACTTATGGGACACAATGAAAGCATTTCTAAGAGGAAAACTCATAGCTCTGGGTCCCTCCAAAAAGAAACTAGAGAAAGCTATACACACTAGCAGCTTGACAACACACCTAAAAGCTCTAGTACAAAAGGAAGAAAATTCACCCAATAGTAGTAGACCTCAGGAAATAATCAAACTCAGGGGCGATATCAACCAAGTGGAATCAAGAAGAACTATTCAAAGAATCAACCAAATGAGGAGCTGTTTCTTTGAGAAAATCAACAAGATAGATAAACCCTTAGCCAGGCTCAGTAGAGGGCAGAGGGCAGCATCCTAATTAACAAAATCAGAAATGAAAAGGGAGACATAACAACAGATCCTGAAGATATCCAAAACACCATCAGATCCTTCTAAAAAAGGCTATACTCAACAAAACTGGAGAATCTGGACAAAATGGACAAATTTCTAGACAGATACCAGGTACCAAAGTTAAATCAGGATAAGATTAATGATCTAAACAGTCCTTTATCCCCTAAAGAAATAGAAGCAGTCATTAATAATCTCCCTACGAAAAAAAGCCAGGGACCAGATGGGTTTAGTGCAGAATTCTATCAGACCTTCAAAAAGATCTAATTCCAGTTCTTCACAAACTATTCCACAAAATAAAAGCAGAAGGTACTCTACCCAACTCATTCTATGAAGCCACAATTACTCTGATACCTAAAACACAAAAAGACCCAACAAAGATAGAAAAATGACCAATTTCCCTTATGAATTTCAATGTAGAAATACTCAATAAAATTCTCGCTAACCGAATCCAAGAGCACATCAAAATAATCATCCATCCTGACCAAGTAGGTTTCATCCCATGGATGCAGGGATGGTTCAATATACGGAAATCCATCAACGTAATCCACTATATAAACAAACTCAAAGACAAAAACCACATGATCATCTCATTAGGTGCAGAGAAAGCATTTGACAAAATCCAAAAGCCATTCAGGATAAAAGTCTTAAAAAGATCAGAATTCAAAGCCCATATCTAAACATGATAAAACCAATCTATTGCAAACCAGTATCCAACATCAAAGTAAATGGTGAGAAGCTGGAAGCAATCCTACAAAAATCAGAGACTATACAAGGCTGCCCACTATCTCCCTACCTATTCAACATTGTACATGAAGTCCTAGCCAGAGCAATTCGACAACAAAAGGAGATCAAGGGGATACAAATTGGAAAGGAAGAAGTTAAAATATCACTTTTTGTAGATGATATGATAGTATATATAAGTGACCCTAAAAATTCCACCAGGGAATGCCTAAACCTGATAAACAGCTTCAATGAAGTAGCTGGATATAAAATTAACTCAAACAAGTCAATGGCCTTTCTCTACACAAAGGATAAACAGGCTGAGAAAGAAATTAGGGAAACAACACCCTTCTCAATAGTCACAGATAATATTAAATACCTTGGCATGACTATAATTAGGAAGTGAAAGATCTGTATGATAAGAACTTCAAGTCTCTGAAGAAAGAAATTAAAGAGGATCTCAGAAGATGGATCCCATGCTCATGGATTGGCAGGATCAATATAGTAAAAATGGCTATCTTGCAAAAAGCAATTAACAGAGTCAATGCAATCCCCATCAAAATTTCAACTCAATTTTTCAATGAATTAAAAAGGGCAATCTGCAAATTCATCTGGAATAAGAAAAACCTAGGGTACCAAAAACTCTTCTCAAGGATAAAAGAACCTGTGGTGGAATCACCATGCCTAACCTAAAGCTGTACTACAGAGCAATTGTGATAAAAACTGCAGGGTACTGGTATAGCGACAGACAAGTAGGCCAATGGAATAGAATTGAAGACCCACAAATGAACCCACACACCAAGGTCACTTGATCTTTGACAAGAGAGCTAAAACCATCCACTGGATAAAAAGACATCATTTTCAACAAATGGTGCTGGCACAGCTGGTGGTTATCATGTAGAAGAATACAAATTGATCAATTTCTATCTCCTTGTACTAATGTCAAATCAAAGTGGATCAAGGAACTCCACATAAAACCAGAGACACTGAAACTTATAGAGGATAAAGTGGGTAAAAGCCTCGAAGATATGGGCACAGGGGAAAAATTCCTGAATAGAACAGCAATGGCTTGTGCTGTAAGATCGAGAATCAACAAATGGAACCTCATAAAATTGCAAAGCTTCTGTTAAGCAAAAGAAACTGTTAATAAGACAAAAAGGCCACCAACAGATTGGGAAAGGATCTTTACCTACCCTAAATCATATAGGGGACTAATATCCAAATTATATAACAAACTCAAGAAGGTGGACTCCAGAAAAATAAATAACCCCATTAAAAATGGGGTTCAGGGATAAAAAAAGAATTCTCACCTGAACAATACCGAATTGCTAAGAATCACCTGAAAAATGTTCAGCATCCTTAATCATCAGGGAAATGCAAATCAAAACAACCCTGAGATTCCATCTCACACCAGTCAGAATGGCTAAGATCAAAAATTCAGGTGACAGCAGATTCTGGGGAGGATGTGGAGATAGAGGAACACTCCTCCATTGTTGGTGGGATTGCAAGCTTGTACAACCACTCTGGAAATATGTCTGGTCATTCCTCAAAAAATTGGACATAGTACTACAGGAGGATCCTGCAATACCTCTCCTGAGCATATATCCAGAAGATGTTCCAACTGGTTAGAAGGACACATGCTCCACTATGTTCATAGCAGCCTTATTTATAATAGCCAGAAGTTGGAAAAAACCCAGATGCCCCTCAACAGAGGAATAGATACAGAAAATATGGTACATTTACACAATGGAGTACTACTCAGCTATTGATAAGAATGAATTTATGAAATTCCTAGGCAAATGGTTGGACCTGGAGGGCATCATACTGAGTGAGGTTACACAATCACAAAAGAACTCACATCTCACATGATATGTACTCACTGATAAGTGGATATTAGCCCAGAACCTTAGAATACCCAAGACATAAGATACAATTTGCAAAACAAATGTAAGTCAAGAAGAAACAAGACCAAAGTGTGGATATTTAGCCACTTCTTAGAATTGGGAACAAAACAACCATGGAAGGATTTGCAGAGACAAAGTTTGAAGATGAGACGAAAGGATGGACCATCTAGAGACAGCCGTACATAGGGATCCATCCCATAATCAGCCTCTAAACGGTGACACCATTGCATACACTAGCAAGATTTTGCTGAAAGGACCCTGATATAGCTTTCCCTTGTGAGACTATGCCGGGGCCTAGCAAACACAGAAGTGGATGCTCACAGTCAGCTATTAGATGAATCACAGGGCCCCGAATGGAGGAGCTAGAGAAAGTACCTAAGGAGCTGGGGCGATTTGCAGCCCTATAGGTAGAACAATAATATGAACTAACCAGTACCCACCCACCCACACACACTTGAGCTCGGGTCTCTAGCTGCATATGTATCAAAAGATAGACTAGTCGGCCATCAGTGGAAAGAGAGGCCCATATGTCGTGCAAACTTTATATGCCTCAGTACAGGGGAAAGCCAGGGCCAAGACATGGGAGTGGGTAGGTGGGGAAGTAAGTGGGGGAGGGTGTGGGGGACTTGTGGGATAACAATGGGAATGTAAATGAAATCAATACCTCTAGTTTCTCTCTAGTTTCTTTTTGGAGACACTCAGAGCTATGAGTTTTCCTCTTAGAAATGCTTTCATTGTGTCCCATAAGTTTGGGTATATTGTGGCTTCATTTTCATTAAACTCTAAAAAGTCATTAATTTCTTTCTTTATTCCTTCCTTGACCAAGGCATCATTGAGAGAGTGTTGTTCAGTTTCCATGTGAATGTTGGCTTTCTATTATTTATGTTGTTATTGAAGATCCGCCTTAGTCCATGGTGATCTGATAGGATGCATGGGACAATTTCAATATTTTTGTATCTGTTGAGGCCTGTTTTATGACCAATTATATGGTCAGTTTTGGAGAAGGTACCATGAAGTGCTGAGAAGAAGGTATATCCTTTTGTTTTAGGATAAAATGTTCTGTAGATATCTGTTAGATCCATTTGTTTCATAACTTCTGTTAGTTTCACTATGTCCCTGTTTAGTTTCTGTTTCCATGATTTGTCCATTGTTGAAAGTTGTGTGTTGAAGTCTCCCACTATTATTGTGTGAGGTACAATGTGTGCTTTGAGCTTTACTAAAGTTTCTTTAATGAATATGGCTGCCCTTGTATTTGGAGCATAGATATTCAGAATTGAGAGTTCCTCTTGGAAGATTTTACATTTGATGAGTATGAAGTGTCCCTCCTTGTCTTTTTTGATGACTTTGGGTTGGAAGTCGATTAATGGAGGAGTTAGAGAAAGGACTGTATATGTGGCTGGAGCCATGGGTGCTTCCATATGTTCTCTTTGGTTGGTGGTTTAGTCCCTGGGAGCTCTGGGGGCAAGTCTGATTGGTTGATATTGTTGTTCTTCTTATGGGGTTGTAAACCCCTTCAGCTCCTACAGTCCTTTCTCTAACTCCTCCATTGGGTACCCCAGTATTCATTCCAATACATGGCTACAAGCATCTGACTCTGTATTTGTCAGCTCTGGCAGAGCCTCTTATGAGACAACTATATCAGGCTCCTGTCAGTGAGCACTTCTTGGCATTCACAATATGGGATGGATCTCATCCATTTTAGGCTAGGACAGTGTCTGGATGTACTTTCCTTCAGCATCTGCATCACACTTTGCCTGCACGTTTCCTCCCATGAGTATTTTTTCCCTCTTCTGAGAAGGACTGAAACATCACACTTAGGTATTCCTTATCCTTGAACTTATTGTGGTCTGTGAATTGCATATTGGGTAGTCTGTGATTTTGAGCTAATATCCACTTATCAGTGAGTGCATACCTTGTGTGTTCTTTTATTTTTGGGTTACCTCACTCAGGATATTTTTTAGTTCCCTCTATTTACCTAAGAATTTCATAAATTCATTGTTTTAATAACTGATTAATACTCCACTGTGTAAATGAGCCATATTTTCTGTATCCATTTCTCTGTTGAAGGACATCTGGGTTCTTTCCAGCTTCTGGCTATTATAAATAAGGCTGCTATGAACATAGTGGAGCATGTGTTCTTGTTATATGTTGGAGGGGTATATGCTCAGGAGTGGTATAGCTGGGTTTTCAGTTAGTACTATGTCCAATTTTGTGAGGAACTGCAAGACTAATTTCCAGAGTGGTTGTACCATCTTGCAATCCTACCAAAAATAGAGGAGTGTTCATTTTTCTTCACATCCTAGCCAGCATCTTCTGTCACATGAGTTTTGATTATATCAGTTCTGTCTGGTGTGAGGTGGAATCTCAGTAGGTTTTTTGTTTTTTGTTTTTGTTTTTGTTTTTGATTTGCATTTCCCTGATGACTAGACGCTGAACATTTGTTTAGGTGCTTCTCAACCATTCAACATTCCTGTTGAGAAATCTTTGTTTAGCTCTGAACCCCACTTTGTAATAGGGTTATTTGATTTTCTGGACTCTAATTTCTTGAGTTCTTTGCATATATTGGATTTTAGCCCTGTATCATATGTATGATTGGTAAAGATCTTTTCCCAATGTGAAGGTTGCCATTTTCTCCTATTGACAGTGTTCTTTGCCTTACAGAACTTTTACAATTTTATATCGTCCCATTTTGTGATTCTTGATCTTAAAGCATAAGCTATTGGTGTTCTGTTCAGGAAAATTTCCCCTGTGCCCATGTGTTTGAGGCTCTTCCTTACTTACTCTTCTATTAGTTTCAGTGTATCTGGTTTTATGTGAAAGTCTTAGATCCACTTGGACTTGAGCTGTGTACAAGGAGATAAGAATTATCAATTTGCATTCTTCTGCATGCTCACGACCAGTTGAACCAGCACCATTTGTTGAAATGCTGATTTATGTCCTCTGGATGGTTTTAGCTCCTTAGTCAAAGATCAAGTGGCCAGAGGTATATGGGTTCATTTCTGGGTCTTCAGTTCTATTCCATTGATCTATCTGCCTGTCACTGTAACAATACCATGCAGTTTATATCACTATTGCTCTTTAATATAGCTTGAGGTCAGGGATGGTGATTTCCCCAGAAGATCTTTTATTGTTGAAAATAGTTTGTTCTGGGTTTTTGTTTATTTCAAATGAATTTGCAAATTGCTCTTTCTACCTCGATGAAGAATTAAGTTGGAATTTTGATGAGGATTGAATTGGATCAGTAGGTTGCTTTGGGCAAGATAGGCATTTTTACTCTATTATCCTTCCAATCCAAGATCATTGGTGATTTTTCTACCTTTTGAGATCTTTGATTTCTTTCTTCAGGGACTAGAAGTTCTTGTCATACAGATCTTTCACTTGCTTGGTTAGAATCACACCAAGGTATTTTATATTATTTGTGAGTATTGTGCAAGGTGTCATTTGATTTGGTTGAGTTAATTTTATATACAGCCACTTTGCTGAAGTTGTTTATCAGGTTTAGGAGTTATCTGGTGGGAACTTTTTTGGGTCACTTAAATATACTACTATATCATCTGCAAACAGTTATGTTTGACTTCTTCCTTTCCAAATTGTATTCCTTTAACTTCCTTTCATTGTCTAATTGCTCTGGCTAGGACTTCGAGTATTATATTGAATAGGCAGGGAGCAAGTGGGAAGTCTTGTCTAGTCCCTGATTTTAGAGGAATTGCTTCAAATTTCTCTCCATTTAGTTTTATATTGGCTACAGGTTTGCTGAATATTGCCTTTACTATGTTTAGGTATGCACCTTAATTTACCATCTTTCCAAGACTTTTACCATGAAGGGGTGTTGCCTAGTGCTTTCTCGGCATTCAATGAGATCATCCTTTTTTTCCTTTGTGTTTGTTTATATAATGAATTATGTTGCTGGATTAATGAATATTGAACAATTCCTGTGTCCTTCGTTTGATGCCTATTTTGTCATGATGAATATTGTTTTGATGTGTATTTCAATTTGGTTTGGGAGAATTTTATTATTTTTGCATTGATATTCCTAAGGAAAATTGATTTGAAGTTGTCGTTCTATATTGGGTCTTTGTTTATGGTATAGGCATAATTGTGGCTTTATAGAACGAATTGGGTAGTGTAACTTCTGTTTCTATTTTGCAGAATAGTTTGAAATGTATTGGTATTAGGTCTTCTTCTGATAGTATTCTGTACTTTACCTATCTGATCCTGGGCTTTTTTTTTTTTTTTTTTTTTGTGAGCCTTAGAATGACTGCTTCTGTTGTATTATGGGTTTTGGGACTGTTTAGATGGTTTATCTGATCCTGAATTAACTTTGTTACCTAGTATCACTCTTAAAAATTGTCCATTTCATCCGGATTTTCCAGTTTTGTGGAGTATAGACTTTTGTAGTAGGATCTGATTAGTTTTTGAATTTCCTCAGTTTCTGTTCTTATATCTCCAATTTTATCTCTGATTTTGTTAATTTGGATAGTCTTTTGCCCTCTGCTTAGTATGGCTAAAGGTTTGTCTATCTTGTTGATTTTCTCAAAGAACTAGCTCCTGGTTTTGTTGATTCTTTGTATAGTTTTGTTTGTTTGTTTGTTTGTTTGTAAGTGGTTGATTTCAGCCCCGATGTTGATAATTTCCTGCCATCTACTCCTCTTGGGGACAGTTACTTCTTTTTGTCCCTGTGCTTCAGGTAGTTGTCAAACTGCTATTGCATGATCTCTTGAGTTTCTTTTTGGAGACACTCAGAGCTATGAGTTTTCCTCTTTCATTGCTTTCACTGCTTTCGTTGTGTCCCATATGCTTGGGTATGTTGTTCTTTCACTTTCATTAAATTCTAAATAGTCTTTAATTTCTTTATTTCTTCCTTGACCAAGTTGTCATTGAGTAGGGTGGTGTTCAGCTACCATTTGTACATGGGCTTTTGTTGTTTTTGTTGTTACCGTGGTGATATGATAGGATGTATGGGATTATTTCAATCTTCTTGTATCTGTTGAGGCCTGTTTTGTGACTGATTATATGGTCAATTTTGGGAAACGTTCCATGAGGTGCTGAGAAGAAGGTATATCCTTGTGTTTTAGGATGAAATGTTCTATAGATATATGTTAAATCCATTTAGTTCATAACTTCTGTTAGTTTCAATGCAGCTCTAGTTTCTGTTTCCATGAAGGGGTTAGCTGAAGAGGTTTGCAGCTCCATAAGAAGAACGACAATATGCACCAACCTGTATCTCCAGAGCTCCCATGGACTAAACCACCAACAAAAGAGTACACATGGAGGGACCCATGGCTCCAGCTGCATATGTAGCAGAGGATGACCTTGTGGGACATGTGAGAGGAGAGGTGCTTGGTCCTATGAAATTTCAATGCCCCAAAGTAAGGGAATTCCAGGACAAGTAAGTAGGAGTGGGTGAGTTACTGAGCAGGGGAGGGGCAATGGGATAGGGGGTTTTCAGAGGGGACACCAGGAAAGAGGAAAACATTAGAAATGTAAATAAAGAAAATAACTAATAAAAATGATAAAATATATTAATATAGAAAAAAATACCCTGCATGGTACAGTGATAGGCACATAGATAAATGGAATAGATCCAGAAATGAACCCATACACCTATGGTCACTTGATCTATGACAAAGTAAGTAAAAGCATTCAGTGGACAAATGACAGCATTTTCAGCAAATGGTGCTAGTTCAACGGGAGTTCAGCATGTAGGAGAATTCAAATTGATCCTTTCTTATCTCCTTGTACAAAGCTCACGTCCAAGTGTATCAAGGACATCCACATAAAACCAGATACACAGAAACTAATAGAAAAGAAAGTGGGGAAGAGCTTCAAGCACATGGGCATGGGGAAAAATTTACTGAACAGAACACCAATAGCTTATGCTTTAAGATCAAGAATTGCTAAATGGAACCTCATAAAATTGCAAAGCTTCTGTAAGGCAAAGGACACTGTCAATAAGACAAAACAGCAACCAAGAGATTGGAAAAAAGATCTTTACCAATCCTACATCTGATAGAGTGTTAACATTCAGTATATTCAATGAATTCAAGAAGTTAGACTGCAGAGAACCAAATAACCCTATTAAAACAGGGAACAGATCTAAACAGGATTCTCACCTGAGGATCCTCGAAGATCTTAGAAACACCTAAAGAAATGTTTAACATCCTTAGTCATCAGGGCAATGCAAATCAAAACAACCCTGAGTTTCCACCTCACACCAGTCATGATGGCTAAGATAAAAACTCAGGTGACAGCAGATATTGGTGAGGATGTGGAGAAAGAACACTCCTCCATTGCTGGTGATATTTCAAGTTGGTACAACCACTCTGGAGATCAGTCTGACAGTTCCTCTGAAAATTGAACATAGTACTTTCTAAGGACCCAACTATCCTACTTCAAGGCATATACCAAGATGATGCTAATAAGGACACATGCTCCTCTATGTTCATAGTAGCCATATTTATAATAGCCAGAAACTGGATACAACCCAGATGTCCCTCAACAGAGGCAAGGTTAAAGAAAATGTTGTGTGTTTACACAATGGAGAACTCAGATATTAAAAACAGTGACTTCATGAAATACACAGGCAAATGGATGGAACTTGAAAATGTCATCCTGGGTGACGTAACCCAGTTACAAAAAAAAAGGAAAAAAAAACACACATGATATACTCTCACTGATAAGTGGATATTAGCCCATAAATTCGGAATACCCTAGATACAATTCACAAACCACGTGAAACTCAAGTAGATACTTCAGTCCTTCTTATAAGGGGAAACAAAACACCCATGAGAGGAGAAACAGAGACAAATGTGGAACAAAGACTGAGGGAAAGGCCATCTAGTGACTGCCCCATCTTGGGATCCATCCCATATACAGTCACCAAACCCAAACACTATTGTAGATGCCAACAACTGCTCGATAATAGAAGTTTGATATGGCTGTCTCCTGTGAGGCTCTGTCAGACCCTGAACAAGTACAGAGGAGAAAGCTTTTAGCCAACTATTATTCTGAACTTGGGGGTCCCTAATTGGAGGAGTTGAAGAAAGGAATGAGGAGCTGGGAGGGGGGGAGTTGCAGGCCCCATGGAAGGAGCAACAGACCAGACTCCCTGGAGTTCCCAGGAACTGGAATATCAACCAAAGACATGGATGGACCCATGGCACTGGTCACATATGCGGCACAAGATGGCATGGGTGGACATCAGTGGGTGGAAAGACCCTAGAGCCTGAGGGTACTTGATGCCCCAGTATAGGGGGATGCCAGGGAGGGTGGATGAGAGAGGGTCAGTGAGGGTGCACCCTCATAGAGGCAGGGGGAAAGTGGATAGAACAGGGGAAAACTGGAAAGGGGAAAACATTTGAAATGTAAATAAAGATAATATTCAAGAAAAGAATATTTTTTGAAAAGTAACTGAAGATCTTAGAAGATGGAAAGGTCATCCATGCTCATGGATTTGCAGGATTAATATAGTAAAAATGTTCATCTTGCCTAAAGCAATCTACAGAATCAATGCAAACTCCTTCAAAATTTCAACTCAATTCTTTATAGAGTTAGAAAGAGCAATTTGCAAATTCATCTGGAATAACAAAAAACCCAGGATAGCAAAAACTATTCTCAACAATAAAAAAAGAAAAAAAGAAAAAAAGAAAACAAAACAAAATGAAAACCAAAAAACGTGGGGGATCACCATCCCTGACCTCAAGCTGTACTATAGAGCAATTGTGATAAAAACAGCGGGTATATATATATATATATATATATTGACACGCAGGTAGATCAATGGAATAGATTTGAACATACAGACAGAAATGAACTCACACACCTATGGTCATTTGATCTTTGACAAAGGAGGTAAAACCATTCAGTGGACAAAAGACAGCATTTTCAACAAATCGTACTGGTTTAACTGGAGGTCAGCCTGTAGAAAAATGCAAATCAACCCATTCTTATACCCTTCAACAAAGCTCAAGTCCAAGTGGATTGAGAACCTACACATAAAACCAGATACACTGAAACTATTAGAAAAGTAAGTAGGGGAAGAGTTTGGAGCACATGAGCACAGGGGAAATTTTCCTGAACACACCAATAGCTTATGCTCTAAGATCAAGACTTACCAAATGGGACCTCATAAAACTGCAAAGCTTCTGAAAGGCAAAGGACACTGTTGATAGTACAAAACAGCAACCAACAGATTGGGAAAAGATCTTTACCAATCCTATATCTGATACAGGGCTACCATTCAATACATACAAATAACTCAAGAAGTTGGACTCCAGGAAACCAAATAACCCTATTAAAAGTGGGGTACAGAGCTAAACAAAGAATTCTCAACTGAGGAATATCAAATGGCTGAGAAGCACATAAAAAATGTTCAACATCCTTAGTCATCAGGGAAATGCAAATCAAAACAACCCTGAGATTCCACATCACACCAGTCAGAGTGGCAAAGTTGAAAAACTCAGGTGACAGCAGATACTGGTGAGGATGTGGAGAAAGTGGAACACTCCTCCTTTGCTGGTGGGATTGCAAACTGGTACGCCCACTCTAGAAATCAGTTTGGATGTTCCTCGGAAAATGATTGGTTATTATTTAATTTGCATTCCAAATGTTACCCCCCTGCTAGTTTCTCCTCCACAATCCCACTATCTTCTTCTCCCCACCCATACCTCTATGAGGGTGCTCCCGCACCTATCCTCCCACTCCTGCCTCAGTGCCATAGTATTCCTCTTCCTTTGCCATTTAGCCTGCACTGGACCAAGGGGCTCCCCTCCCCTGATGCCTCCTAATGCAATCCTCTGCTATATATCCAGCTGGAGCCATGGGTCTCCTCAAGTGTACTCTTTGTTTTGTGGTTTAGTCCCTGGGAGGTTTAGGGTCTCTGGTTAGTTGATATTGTCGTTTTTCCCATGGAGTTGAAAACCCCTTCAACTCTTACAGTCCTTGCCCTAAGTTCTTCATTGGGGCCCCAGTGCTCATTCCAATATTTGGCTGTGTACATTTGCATCTGTATTGGCCTAGCTCTTTCAGAGCCTCTCAGTGGACAGCTATACCAGGCTCCTGTCAGTAAGAACTTCTTGGCATCAGCAACCCTGTCTGGGTTTGGTGTCTTTAGGTGAGATGGATCCCTATGTGGGCAGTCTATGCTTCACTCTTTGTCCCTGCATTTCCTTTTGACAGTAGAAATTCTGTATTAATATTTTTGAGGTGTCTATGGGGTCCCATAAGTCAACCAGGGGCCGTACCTATCCACTGGATACGGTCTCTATAGGTTCTCTCTCCCCTTTGTTGGATATGGGCTAATGTCCTTCCTATTGGGTCCTAGGAACGTCTTTGGGCCCTGGAATCTGGGATTTTCTAGTGGCTCTCCCCAGTTCTCCATCCCCCACTGCTACACACCTTTCAAATTTATGACCCTCTGTACTTCTCCCACAATGCCCCCCATACCTGAACTAGCCCCCTTTTGCTCTCCTCCTCTCTCTTCCTCTCAGATTCCTGTCTCTGTCTACTTTCTGGAAATTATGATTTCCCCCCTTCTGAATAGGACTGTAGCATCCACACATTGGCGTGATCTTTCTTCTTGAGTTTCATACGGTCTGTGAGTTGTATTGTGCATATTGTGAGCTTGTTTTTAGCTAATATCCATTTATCAATTAGTATATACCATGTGTGTTCTTTTATGATTGGGTTACCTCACTCAGGATGATATTTTTCTATTTCCATCCATTTGCCTATGAATTTCATGAATCCTTTATTGAACATGGGGAAAAGTTTGCTGAAAGAGGAATCTTCCCACTATCTGAAAAATTTAATAAAGGTCTTGGTAAATAAGTCTATCATGAACAAAGTGGAGTATGTGTCCTTGTTATATGTTGGAACATCTTTTGGGTATATGCCAAGGAGTGGTATAAATGGGTCCTCAGGTAGAACTGTTCCAATATTCTTAGGAACTACCAGACTGATTTCCAGAGTGGCTGTGCCAGCTTGCCATCCTATCAGCAATGGAGGCATGTTTCTCTTTCACAACATTCCGGTTAGCATGTGTTGTCACCTGAGTTTTTTAACTTAGCCATTATGGCTGGTGTAAGGTGGAATCTCAGGATTGTTTTGATTTGCAATTACCTGATGACTGAGGATGTTGAATATTTCTTTAATGCCATTTGAGATTACTCAGTTGATAATTTTCTGTTTAGCTGTGTACCTCATTTTTCAATAAGGTTTTGGTTCTCTGGAGTCTAACTTCTTGAGTTCTTTGTATATTTTGAATTTTAGTCGTTTATCAGATGTAAGGTTGGTAATGATATTTTCCCAATCTATTAGTGACTATTTTGTCCTATTGACAGTGTCCTTCATGTTCCTTTTCAATTTTATTTCATCAATGATCTTAGAATATAAGCCGCTGGTGTTCTACCACACCCACTGCAGTGGTAACTGTGTGACAGGCCCAAAAGCTTAGATGCTTTTCTGAGGCAAAAAGTTCCATGGAAACTTAGTCTCCTGGAGTCTTGGCATCCTGTAGCACATGAATGCTCCAAACTTGTCCTTGTTTTAGTCAGTGAATGGATCTGTGTGCTTTCCTTCAATATTGTTTTATTATAAGTGCCCCTAAAGAATGATTTTTGACATATAACTAATTTAAATTAGTTTCCATCAGTGTTCCAATATCCTAGGAAATCGTTGAGCCAACCTTGGACTTTGATTTTTGTAAGAATGCTACTCATTCATACAAAGAAGCCTCCAGTGTTGACAGAGAGACAGTGAAAGAAATCAGATGTTACAATGTGCTGGAACAGAGCTAGAAATCTCAGGGATAGTCTACAAAGTATACGTAGAACAATAGCTGAGTCACTCCCACACACAGAAATTTACAATGGCCTAAGGGGAAGGTGGATTATACAATAGACTAGGACTGGAAATATGGCAAGGGCATGAAGCCCTTGCATCTGGCCTCTAAGAATAAGCTGACCTCAGGTGAGGCTGCTTTTGTTCCCAGTTGTTAACACTGATTTTTATACAACCAGTTGTATATACTGCCTGGTTCTTGATACCTGTTATGTATGCATTCCTCTGTTTTGTGTAAAAGTCATTTTGCATCGGGTAACCTCAATGTACCTTGGATGACCTTAATGTATCACTTATCTTCCATGTCTCCTTCTGTAATATAAGTCTGCTGCTCACTTTGAGAAATTACATTCAGATCAACACTCCCTTGTGTTGTCACCCTACCAATTCCTTGCCTACCTGAATACCAGGACCCTGATTCCCCACTGGTTGAGGAACCTACTGAGTCCAGTTTGTGGCAATATTTTGTTCAGGAAATTTTCCTCTGTGCCAAGGTGTACAAAGTTCTATCCAACTCTCTTTTTTATTAGATTCATCATATCTCGTTTTATGTGGAGGTCTTTGATCCACTTGGACTTGATCTTTGTACAGGGAGATAAGAATGGATCAATTTCCATTTGTTGAAAATGCTGTCTTTTTTCCATAGGATAGTTTTGACTGCTTTGTCAAAAATTAAGTGATCAAAGGTCTTTCGGTTCATTTTTCGAACTTCAATTCTATCCAATTGATCTACCTGTCTGTCTCTATACCAATACCATGAGGTTTTTATCATTATTGTTCTATAGTATACCTTGAAGTCAACAGAAGAATGGATACAGAATATGTGATTCATATACACAATGGAATACTACTCAGCTATTAAGAATGAGGACATCCTGACATTTGCAGGCAAATGGATGGAACTAGAAAATATCATGATGATTTTTTTAAAAAAAATTCTTTTATCTTTTATTTTAAAGTACAGGCATTATCCCCCTCCCTGTTCACCCTCTGACTTTTCCAAATCCCATACCTCCCTGCCACACATTTCAAAGAGGATGTCCCCATCCCCAACATCAACAGACCTCCACACTCCCTGGGACTTCATGTCTCTTGAGGATTAGGTACCTCTTCTCTGACTGAGTTGAGACTTGGCAGTCCTTTGCTGTATATTTGTTCTGGCCCTCATATTAGCTGGTGTATGTTGCCTGGTTGGTGGCTCAGTGTCTGAAAGTTCTCAGGGGTCCAGGTTAGTTGCAACTGCTGGTCTTCCTATAGGGTTGCCCCCCTCCTCAGCATGTGGTTATAAATGGTCTTTGTCTTGGATCCAAGAGGAAACAAAATAAAGGAGATTAGATTCACGGACATTTTTATTCTTTCTCCTATCTTTCTTCCTCTTTTATCTAATGTTAGGGGGACAAAGGAGTAATAAATGTTGGAAAGAAAAGGGGTTTTATAGGAATGATACAGAAATAAAAGGAATAAAGTGCAGATTATTGAATCTACTCAAACTATTAGAGCTACTACTAGGCAAAAATGATACATTGGGATGGATCTTTGTACATTGATGTAAAATCGTGGTTATATATTGCTACAACATATTTTGTACTTTGCTGTTGAATTTAGATTTTCAGGTAGTTTTTTGGGACTGGATATCATGGACCTGCAGTTGGGGTATGAGAAATGCAGCCAGGCAGGTGAAACAGGGGATGTTCTAAACTAAGCTTTTGTATTCTGAGCCCTTGAGTTGCTGGGCTATAGGGAAGTGTTGAGCATCACTAAAGGTGTGGGGAAAACACAGTCTAAGATTATGGAGGTTAAAGCTGGGGTTCCCTGACTTCTGGGCAGCCAGTTTGCAGATGGAAAACCACACAGACAAGTGGGAAACATTTTGTGTGTGTGTGTGTGTATGTGTGTGTGTGTGTGTGTGTGTGTGTGTGTGTGTTTGTGTGTGTTTTGAGTGGGGCTCCATGGTACTACAACAACTGGACACTCCAAAATTCCTGGGCATCCGGGCAGAGCTGTGTCCCAAAGAGTTGGGAGCAGAGTTAGGTGCCCTCTATTAGCTCATCAGCAAAAGTCCGTAGCTTAGTGGTGGTAGTCTGAGTGCTCAGAAAGGCCTTCTGTGGGAGACTTAGGCTGCAAAGGTTTCCTCATCCTCCCCATGACAATCCTTGGTTCCAAAATGTTTATTGATTGTTCATCATGGGAAATGGGTGTATACAAACTCCTCAGAGTGGACTAGAGAGTAAATAATACCTTTTAAAGGGAGGAATGTCCAGGAAGGGAAACATATTGGCTAAATCCTCAGTTTTTAGATATCTCATTAGCATGGAGAATTCTCTTTTGGGCTACATGACCCCAGGTGACATTTCCTTATATGGGAAGGGTGGCATGTATTCCAGGTCAAAAATCTGGCAGAGAGCAAGGAGCCACCTACCATCTTAGGTGGGTGCCCAGAGTCTGGGACTCTGAACCTGCTCAACCTACCAAGTTTCCTGGCATGGCCCACTGCTACACAGGGCAGTACTTTTGAGTTTTGTCCTTTTTGTACTTAAAAACTGCCAAGTTGCCAGTCTTCCTGTGGAAATTTAGAAAGTATCTCTCCCACCACCTTTAGTAATGTAATTATGAGATTTTGGGCTTTAGTTATAGGGCAAGCTTTTGATAACAGGGAGATTGATTGAAACTCTACCTTCTATTGCTGAAGCAAATTTTTTGCTTTTTGAGTAGATAAGATAAATTACCAAATAAATGTTTATTATAATATGATCAAATCACAATTTCTCTCAGAAAATTAGTAATTTAGTTAAAATAGGAAGGCTTATTAAATACTGGGATTTAGCTGTCTGAAATATAAATATTATAAATATAACAATGCATTACATATATTACAACCAATAATTTTATCCCAGGTTAATAAACTGATAGAAGTGTTAACCTATAAAAGAAAACATACCCAATTCATATATTAATATAAAATATTTATTCAAGTTTTCCACCTCTTCTACTCTTCCATTTTCTCTACATTCTTAGTATGTTGGATTCAAATTTCTCTACGGATTAAAGCAAGCTAGATACTGTCAATGCAACTTTGTTTTTAATACTAGTTGTCAGAACTCACCATAATATTTCCCTGAAAGGATAGGAATATGTGAAGGCAGACAGACTGACTAGGACATAATTGTTTCTAGAAAAAATTTTGAACCTTGTAGGAATTCATCCAGCCACACACTGTCATCTGGATGGAAGGTGTCCTCTGGCTATGCTATAGATGTCTTATCTATGTAACTCAGAGGAAGTGAGCAGAAGCCTCTCTGGAGCTCCTGGTCACAACTAGTAAGACACAAACCCATTTGGCAACCTCCATTCTTCTCAGAGTGTGGGAACTCACCACATGACATCCTGGGTAAAAAGTGCCATGTGCACATTGTCAGCTGGCCTGAATTTATCTTTTGGGTTGAAAATCCCCTTTTATCCCTTATTTAGTAATTCATTTTTATAATAATAATAATAATAATAATAATAATAATAATAATAATAATAATAATAATAATTATAGTTGTAGTTTATGTATATATTTACTTATCTCAGTCTATACATTTGGCCCAGGAAAAATTATGCTGTCCAATTTTTGAAATAATAATATTGAGTTCAGGATTATTTAATAACTATTTTTTAAAGAAGATAAGAACTTTTATGCTGTGAAGAAGTTAGAATGTTGCAAATCAAGAACCAAATGACATCTGTCCATCTTATCCCGTTATTTGCATCTGCTCAAACTCTAATGTGATCTATCTTCTTTATGATTATTAGGGTACCTTTTCAGATATATAAATAGATCCTTAGTTTCTAACAACGAAAATGCTCAAAATATCAGGAAGCATCTGAGGTCGATTGCTCAGATTTCTTCTCTTTTTTATATCCACTTTACTTAATGCATCTATTGATAAATAGGACTAAAGTCTTGATTCATGATTGTCTTTTTCCTTGTATTATAGTACTGTAATTCTTTTTTAGTAATCATTTTATTCATTACACTACAGATTATATCCCACTTCCTGATTACCCCTCTACAAGCCGCCATTGCATCCTCCCACTCCCCCTTTGCCTCTAGAAGGGTGCACTTTCATCCATTTATCCACTCCTGCCTCACTACTCTCGAATCCACCTAAGCTAGAGCATCAAGTATCCATCCCTTCCCACTGATATCAGATAAGGCCATTCTCTGCTAAATATGTAACTAAAGTCCTGGCTTCCTCCGAATATAATCTTTGGTTGGTGGTTTAGTTCTTAGGAGCTGTGTGTTGTCCAGTTAGTTAATATTGTTCTTTTTATGAGGTTGCAATACCGTTGAGCTCCTTCGGTCCTCCCTCTAGCTCTTTCATTTGGGTCCCTGGGATCAATCCAATGATTGGCTGTGAGTACCTGCATCTGTATTGGTCAGAGGCTGGTAGAACCTCTCTGGGACCAGTCATATCAAGCTCCTATCAACAAGCACGCAGTAGGTCCGGTAATTGTCGCTGGGGTTGTGTTGCTTGCTTTCTTTCTTAGCCTTGATATTATGTTATTGCCTTAATTTTCATTACCCTGGACACGAGTATATCTGCTGGGAGTAGCTCGGCAGACACATAAGATCATAAAGCGAGTGTAGATAAACTCGTAGATCGACCTTGGGGCTAAAAACCTTACGTAGATAAGTGAGTACCTCAAGGACGCTTTAGTCCAGGACAAGTTTGGGTACTGGCCAGTTTACGTCGTTAGTTGGGCCGGTGCAGGCCTTGCTCAAAGAACGAGGTTTAAAGATTCTTGAAAGTACAGTGAGAGGGTTTTTAAAAGAAATAAATAGACTCTCTCCTTGGTTTGCCCCCACTGGGTTGCTGATGCTACCTAGTTGGGAAAAGTTAAGGAGAGAGATAGCGAGAGAGGAGGCAGAAGGAAAAGTGAAAATAGGAACAAGGCCGTTATGGAAGCTGATTAAGGCCAGTCTATCCAGGACAAGAAATTTGAGCCAGCTGTTAAGGAAGGGCAACGACTTTTGCAGGAGCACCAGGGAAGCATATCAGAAACAGAGAGAAATGAAAAAGAAGGTGTGCGCAGAAATATAAGTAAAATAAGAAATATAAGAAAAAAATAAAAATAAGCTATTTCAGAGCTCTCCTAGGGACAGAAAGAAAACAGGAGATGTCCTGCTTCCTCTCTGGTTCCTATGGAGATATTCTTAGCTCTGGTTAGGATATCTGGGTCCCTTTGAGACACCAAGTTCTATTCCATGTCTGTCTATTTTCCGTTTTTGGTGCACCAAATTGTCCATATGTCTGTCAATTCATGTTTGTTTTTGTTTTGTTGTTTGAATGATTGTTGTTCTGTGTTTCATGTTGAAAAATATAATTGGTTAAAACTTTATCTGCTGGCTGTCCATCCTTTAACTTGTTTAGAAAGCAGCCTCAATTTGCACAGCAGAAAGTGATATAAGCACTGTGGCTGGGAGTCAGGTACAGCTGAAAAAGCCCTGCTGAGGGCCGATTGCAAATGGAGCTCTTAAAGGGGCAGGCAGCCTTTTGCTTGTAACAGAAAGTTAGCTTAAAATTGGGAACTCAGGGTTGGAGTCGTTCTAAACAACATGAACAAACACAAGAAAACAGATCATGTGCAAAACCAGTGTACAAAGGATGGAAAGAATAGGTTTAAAAAGAAATTACCAGGCATTTGCTCATAATGTGGGAAAGGAAGACATTGGGTAAATGAATGCAGATCAACCAGAGTTGTAACAGGAAGGCCAATACCTCAGTTTAAAGTGCAACAGCCAAAAAACGGAGTGAGGGGCCCCCATCCCCAGAGCCCCCAAATGTATGGGGCACTTCAGACCACAGTGTCCATGAGGCCACCCAAAGACCGAGGAGAGCCACTCTGGGTTCAGCAGGATTGGACATCTGTGCCAACTCCAGAGTAATTCTTACACCACAAATGGGGTGCCAACCTATTCCCTCAGATTTTAGAGGTCCCTTACCAAAGGATACAGTGGGCCTACTAGTAGTTGGGTAGGTCCTCTTCTGCTTTGAAAGGATTGGTAATACATCCCCGAGTTATAGACTCAGATTATGACAGACAAGTTAAGATTATGTGTTCTGCACCCCGAGGTATTGTGGCCATTTCTCCTGGAGATCACATTGCTCAATTGTTGGTTCTTCCTAGTTTGCATAAGAAGGAAGGACAGGGCTTTTTCAACTTTATACTGACTAATGATTACTCTCAGAAAAGCAAGGAAATGATAAAAGGAATGGGATGTATACCTGGACTAGGTCTTGGAAACAATTTACAAGGTAGAGTTTCTCCAGTTAAAGCCACAGAAAAAGCAGATAGGAAAGAGCTGGGTTTTTTCTAGAGGCCACTGAGGAGCCTTTGCCCATTCTGTGGCGTGCCTCAGTGACCTTTACCCTCTGAGAAGTTAAAAGCAGCTTATGGCTTGCTTAATGAAACTTTAAAAAATAATGGCTTGATTATTGCACCAGAAAAGGTACAGCAGTCTAATGTTAGTCATTTTTGGGGAGCCACTATTGCTTCATGATGTGTTTCCCCACAAAAGATTAGTATAAGAAAAGATCATTTAAAGACATTATATGATTTTCAAAAATTATTAGGAGATATAAATTGGATTAGACCTTATTTAAGGATCCCTACTTCGGAAATAAAACCTTTATTTCAAATTTTAGAAGGAGAATCACATATTACCTCATTGAGACAACTAACACCTGAGGCTTCTGAAACTCTTAGGAAGGTAGAAACAGCTATCCAAAAGGCACAGTTGAATCATATAAATGAGCAAGAACCTTTGTGCCTATGCATATTATGAACCATAAATTTGCCAACTGCTGTGTTACAGCAAGATGGTCCTTTAGTATGGATACATTCACATATATCCCCTAATAAGACTGTAGAGCATTATCCCACCATGGTGGCAAATATGGCCCATAAAGGTATAAAAAGTTCAATTACTCACTTTGGAAAAATGCTTGATAGCATAAGTATTCCATATACTGCTGCACAAATGCAAATATTGTGTGCTACTATAGATGAATGGGCCATTCTTAGATGTGCTTATTCTGGTTTAATTAATAATCATTATCCTAAACATCCTTTATTACATTTTATGCTATTGCATCCAGTGATTTTTTCCAAAGGTGACGGCTAATACCCCTATAAAGGGAGCTATTGATATTTATACAGATGGATCCAAAACAGGAATTGGAAGTTATGTGATTAATGAAAAAGCTGTGAGGTTGCAATTTACACCAGGAGCCCCTCAATTGGTGGAATGTTTGGTGGTTTTAGAAGTTTTTAAAAGGTTCCTTATGCCCATAAATATTACCTCTGATTCTGTTTATGTAGTTAATGCTGTATTAGCATTAGAGACTGCCAGAAATTTTAAGCAGTCTAGTTCAGTATCTGAAATTTTGATGAAAATACAAGATTGTATTTTGATGCATGAGCATCCCTTTTATATTCAACATATTAGAGCACATACATCTTTACCTGGACCTATGGTTAAGGGAAATGCAATTGCTGGTTCAGCCACCAGAGATATGGTTTTCCTATCACAAAGTTCTATAGAAGGTGCTAAGAATTTTCATCAACTTTATCATGTCCCTGCTTCTACATTGTTCTATAATGTGGTAAATGTGTAGAATTTATTAATGCACCTTCTGTGGGCGTTAATCCTCACGGATTGCAACCCCTAGATGTTTGGCAGATGGATGTGACGCATATCCCAGCTTTTGGTAAATTACAATATGTACATGTGTCCATCGATACCAGTTCTGGTGTCCTACATGCCTCTCCCTTGACAGGGGAAAAAGCAGTTCATGTGATATCTCACTGCTTAGAGGCTTGGGCTGCATGGGGCAAGCCCCTAGTGCTGAAGACAAACAATGGTCCTGCATATACTTCTTCTAAATTTAGTCAATTTTGCAAACAAATGCAAGTGAAACATATTACTGGATTGCCCTATAATCCACAGGGCCAAGGCATCATTGAAAGAGTTCATCGTACTTTGAAACAATACTTGCAAAAACAAAGAGGGGGAATAGGGGCTATGACGCCAAAGATGGCTCTATCCTTTGCAATATTTACTCTTAATTTCTTAAAATTGGATGATTCTGGGAGATCACCAGCTGGAAGGCATGGACAATGGCCTCAAACATCCAATGAAATGGTCAAGTGGAAAAATGTCCTTGATAATAAATGGTATGGCCCAGATCCCATATTAATCAGATCCAGGGGAGCTATTTGTGTTTTTCCACAAGGTGAAGATAATCGACTTTGGGTTCTGACGCGACTGACAAGGACCGTGAAAGAGCAAGATGAATCTCAAGATGATCCTGTTATTCTTACTCCTGATGATTGAGACCGGGATAAGTATGCTTTTGTGGGCCATAGTAAGATCATGGCCAGTACCTTTACCAGTACATTCCAATTCTTCTACCTTGCCTTCATTTTTTGCAACTGAATATTTTTAAAGAAAAAGATTATTTCTAATTGGGCTGATGCCATTTAGCCAAAATAAAGTGAGCTCTGGAGTGTTGTTTAATGCTTTAACGCAGGTTGTTCAAGGAGCGCAATCAGGCTCAGGTGATGTTGGAAATAATGTAACTTCACCTATAAACATCACCACTATTATGATAAAGGGAAATGTGACTATTCCCAAAAGATCACGATGGCCTATTGGCAATGCTACTGCTATACGCAGCATGCCTTGGTGTCATCCGGACCTCGAATTTCCTATAGTTTTTTTCACCTTGTCAATCAAAAATTTTTCCTCGGAAAGAAATAAATAGCAAAGGGTTTTGTTTTGTCACCTCCATTAGATTTTGCTGTAATGAATGATAAAGGAGATGCTACAGGGAAAGAAAATATTTGGCCATATTACCAATGGATTTTAAGTAATGAGGCAGTTGCTAGTACCAGTTTGTCAGCCTTTGCACTGCTGACTGGAACTTTTCATGAGATATTGAATGTTTCTGCGACACTTTCCAATATCTCTGCTCATTTAGATAATGTGACATCTAATAGAGTTATCAGAAATATGACTACTTCTCCAGTAGAAGTCTGTGTCAATCCTCCATTTTTCTTTATATTGGTTGAATTTCAAAATAATACAGAATGGTTAGATTGTACAAGTGTCACTTGTTTTTTGACACAATGCTGGAATGGAACTAACTTCTTAGCCTTAGTGGTACATCTACCAACCTTTGTCCCTGTGCCTGTTGAGGCAGATACTGCTGACACAATAAGTCAGATAGCAGAAAAAACATCTGCGGCATTGCTTACCCTGCAAAGGGTGGATTCTCATATCGCCTTAGGACTAATGTTAGTGAATCAAAGAGTAGATATTTTACAACATAATATGGAACAGATGATGGATGTCATACAAATGAGTTGTGTGGCATCAACTCTGCATGTGTGCATTACTCCTGTTAGGTATATTAACAATGCTTTCATTAAAAGTACAGATTTATCGAATTATATGAAGGGGAACTGGTCGCAGGAGCTGGAAAGGTTGCAGACAAAGCTGCAGATACAGATCCTGAACCTTAATGGAACCAGAGTGGAACCAGTGACCCTTGGAGACTTCACCTCTTGGCTTACCTCTGCATTTTCTTACTTTAAGGAATGGGTGGGAGTGAGTTTGTTTGGTGCTGTCATATGCTGTGGACTGGTGTTCATGCTTTGGTTGGTTTGCAAATTCAGAGCTCAACAAAAATGTGACAAGGTGATTATAACTCAGGCACTTTTAGCCATTGAAAACGGCACCTCCCCTGAAGTTTGGTTATCTATGCTCAAGAATTAGTCAGCATCTGAGTTCTCTGCTCTTGAACCCCACAGATTTATAGATCCACTGCACTGGGATTAGAGAGACTCGACGATCATTGATCAGCCCTAGCACATTGCTCAGGTTTCCTCATTGCACATGATAGGGTGATCATGATTTCTCCGCTAATTCATTCCTTAAAAAACTTGGCTGGCCTCTTTTGTAGAGTTCGCCCTAGGTCAATTAGCAATTACTGTCACACAGCGCCACAGTATCCAGAGACGGGCAACTTTCCTCAAGCACAGACCAACCTAAGACACGGGGCCTGGTGGCGATAGGGTTACCCTATGACAGGTAAGGCTGTAACATAGAGGAATGACCTAAAACAGGAGCTATGGCAGATGGACATAATTGCATAGGCCTAGTCCAGCATCATTTTATTAAACTAAAAAGGGGGAGATGTGGGAAGCCACAAACGCCATTACAAGATGGCGATGGCTACCACTGGCCACCGCCCATGATTATGGGTAACCAACCAATGTGCGCATGTGCATAAGAGTTTTTTGCCAAGTCACTGCCTGGCCTGACGCATAATAATGAGGTACTGGTAGCATAACCAATGAGGTATGGACACATCACTCCTAGGCCTATATAAGCAGCACCATTTCTGGGCTCAGGGTCTTTTCGCCTCTGTAATTGAGCTCTCCCAATAAATGTGTGCAGAAGGATCCTATTGTGGCGTCGTTCTTGCTGGCAAGTTGGGTGCTCACAGTTTTTAATTACTATTTCTATTTCCTTGGGGATGTGGGACTGTTTAGATAGTTTACCTGCTCTTGATTTAACTTTGGTATATGGTATCTGTTTAGAAAATCATCCATTTCACCTAAATTTTCCAGTTTTATTGAGCATCTGTACGATCTGATGATTTGGTTTTTTTTTTGTTTGTTTGTTTGTTTTAATTACTCAGTTTCTGTTACTATGTCTCCCTTTTCCTTACTAATTTTGTTGACTTTCATACTATATCTGTGCCTGTTATTAGACGCGTTCTCACGACCGGCCAGGAAGAACACCACAGACCAGAATCTTCTGCGGCAAAGCTTTATTTCTTACATCTTCAGGAGCAAGCGTGTAAGAAGCAAGAGAGCAAGAAGCAAGAGAGAGAAAAAACGAAACCCCGTCCCTCTTAAGGAGCATTCTCCTTCGCCTCGGACGTGTCACTCCCTGATTGGCTGCAGCCCATCGGCCGAGTTGACGTCACGGGGAAGGCAGAGCACAAGTAGTCATAAGATACCCTTGGCACATGCGCAGATTATTTGTTTACCACTTAGAACACAGCTGTCAGCGCCATCTTGTAACGGCGAATGTGGGGGCGGCTCCCAACATCTCCCCCTTTTTCTTTTAATAAGAGCAAATAGGCCACCCATATTAATGAGAGTGGAGATAGAGGTCAAATCCCCAGTGTGTAGGTAAAGGAGCCATGTACAGGATTAGCTCTTAGGCTTACAGGCTTTTACCCAGAGCAACCCTGACCTGCTCCCGTGTCGTTTTGCCTGGGGGAAGGGAACTAGGACACTGAACCTTCATGAAAGATGACATGTCTCCCTAGAATAGGCTCATATATGCCGCAGAGCCTTTCCATTGCAGTGCTTAGCCTTGCAACTCTCTCGGGCTGCTGAAGCACACTCACTCTATCCCGTGCAATGAGTCTAGCCTCATGGGATATAAGAGCTGAGTGGCCAGCGACCTATTGCCTAAGCATAGATAACCATACATCAGGGGGAGCTCCATGTTCTAGTCCTGCAAGCGCCTGGGCAATAACCACCTTGTCTCTCCTAGTTTGGGCCTTAAGCTTACAGACCAATCAAAGAAGCAACACTAATCCACAGCAAAGTGTATCTCCAAATAATATTAATCCCACCCATTTTTTAAAGAAAGAAAATGCTGAGGAGATCCAATTGGGTAATCCTTTGGTCAGCGACAGGTCCAAACGCGTGGAGTTGACCTGAAGTCTCAATTCCCGAAGGATCTGTTCAAATTCAGCCATCCAATTCTGTAACATATACTGAAAAAGACTTTTTGACAAATTAGCTGCCCTAGTAAATTTAACATACTGAATGGAAATAACACACAATCCCGGAAACTTTTGTTCACATCCCTGCTGAGTTATTTGTCATAATACATCTAGTTGTATCTGGACAAGATCTATGAGTTGATTAACCAGCATGAGACCTCTCTGTATCTTGACATTAGCTGAGGCCTGTTTATCTATGACTGTAGTCACTGAGGCTGACAAAGTGTTAATGGTGTCAGTTGTCTGGACCTGTCCAGACAGAGCCAAGGCTGTCTGAATTAAGGCCAAACCCAGTTCCTAGTTAGTGGTAAAAAAGCAGGAGAATACTTGAGCATTATACATCACCGTCATTGGGAGTGGAAATGTCGACATTATCCCCCAACGCTGCTCTCTCTTTATTATTGACGCCCTGGACATCACCAAGACGAGGGACATTAGTATTCCCTTGGTCAGTCTGGATTTTTCGGGTGAGTCTTTCTGGTACCCAAAATGGGTTGTCTTCATTCTGTGGGAAAACACAGATAGCTCCCCTGGATCTTATCAAAATAGGATCCGGGCCATACCATTTATTATCAAGGACATTTTTCCATTTAACCATCTCATTGGGCCTATCTGGCTCTGAACAATGACGTTCAGCCGCAGTATGGCCATGAACATCAATATTTAAAAAATTGAGTGTAAAGAGTGCCAAAGACACCGACACTCTTGGTGCTCGGGGTAAAATCTCTTCAATTCCCCTCTTCTGTTTTATAAGATAGGCTTTGAGGGTGCGATGCGCACGCTCAACAATACCCTGTCCTTGAGGGTTGTACGGAAGTCCAGTCAGGTGGGTTACGTCCATCTGACGGCAGAACTGCTGGAATTTTTGAGACGTATAAGCTGGTCCATTATCAGTCTTAAGGAGTCTGGGTTTCCCCCAAGCACTCCATGCCTCAAGACAATGTTGAATCACATGTGAGGCTTTTTCTCCAGTTAACGGAGAAGCAAACATGATGCCAGAACATGTGTCAATAGACACATGGAGATATTGAAGTTTTCCAAAGGAAGAAACATGTGTAACATCCATTTGCCAGACCTGTAGAGGTCGAATACCGCGTGGGTTAATTCCCACATGAGGAACTGGCAAGAACTCACAGCAGCTTTGACATTGAGTAACAGTGTCACGGGCTTCTTTTCTTGTCAAGGAGAAACGACTGCGTAATGTTTCAGCCGTCACATGAAAATTGTTATGAAAATTTCTTGCAGCCTCTACCGGGGATGATAGGGCAGCAGCCACCACTTTAGTGGCCTTATCTGCCAAATCATTTCCCAGAGCCATGGGGCCAGGTAGGCCTGAATGGGCTCTAACATGAGTAATATAAACAGGAGATCTTCTAGATAACAAAACTAATTGTATCTGCTGAAAAATATTGGCAACTCTACTGGAAGGCTTAATCACTCCAGCCACTTCTAAAAGATTTACTGCATTTACCACATAACAGGAATCTGACACAATATTAAGGGGTTCTAAAAAGGTTTTTAAAACTTCTAAGACCACTAAACATTCTACCACTTGAGGTGAATTTTCATTATATTGTTTGGATACCACTTTACCATTAGCCACATAGGCACCTATGCCAGTTTTTGATCCATCAGTATATACCACAATCCCATTTTTAAGTGGGTTTCTTACTGTTATTTGTGGAAACACAACAGATTGATTTTGGGCAAACTGTAAGATTGGATGTTTTGGATAATGGTTATCTATTTTTCCTGAAAAGGAGGTAACTAAAACTGCCCAATCATTAGATGTGGCTGCCAAGGTTTGAACCTGTGCAGCGGTATAAGGTACAATTAAAAGATATGGACTTTGCCCAAAGTGGGTGATTGCAGCTTTTAGACCTTTAAGGGCAAGCTGTGCAATTGCATCAGGATACCAATCTATTATTTTAGCTGGGGATACGTTTGGATGGATCCACAACAATGGCCCATTCTGCCACAAAACTGCAGTTGGCAATTGTGCTGTCTTAAAGACACACAAACTGAAAGGTTGCGAATCCTCAATACGTTGTAATTGTGCATTCTGTAAGGCCTTTTCCACTTTTTGTAAGGCCTGGTTAGCAGCTAGAGTAAGAGTCCTAGGGGAGGAGATATGAGGATCTCCTTCTAAAATACTAAACAAAGGCCTTAACTCAGCGGAAGGAATCTTTAAAAAAGGTCTGAGCCAATTAATATCTCCCAACAGCTTTTGAAAATCATTTAAGGTATGGAGGTGATCTCTTCTTATCTCTACCTTTTGGGGCACAATCTTATCTGGGGACACCACAGAGCCCAAGAATTGTCCTGTATCAGAAATTTGGACCTTTTCTGTGGCTATCTGTAAACCCCACTGACTTAAAGTTTTAAGTAGAAAAGGATATGCCTTTTGTAGCATGGTAAGGTCTTTATGGCACAGGAGGATGTCATCCATGTAAAGGAGCAAAATTAAAGAGGGGAATTGTTCCCTCACTGGCAAAAGAGCTTCTTGCACATAAAGTTGGCACATTGTAGGACTATTGGACATTCCCTGTGGTAAGACCTTCCATTGATACCTCTTATCAGGTTCCATGTGATTAATAGAGGGGATGGTAAAGGCAAATCTGGGCCTATCCCTTGGACACAAAGGTATAGAAAAGAAACAATCTTTAATATCTATAATAATTAAATTCCAGCCACGTGGTAAGGCGGAAAGTACAGGGAGACCCCTCTGTACTGGGCCAAATAAGTTCATTTGCTCATTAATGGCTCTGAGGTCATGGAGCAGTCTCCACTTTCCTGACTTTTTCTTAATTACAAAAATTGGAGTATTCCAAGGTGAGGTAGAGGGTTCAATATGGCCTAATTTTAATTGTTCCTCTACCAGTTGAATCACAGCTTCTAGTTTTTCAGAGGATAGGTGCCATTGAGGAACCCACACTGGGTCCCCTGTTTTCCATGGTATGGGTCGTGCTGCCCCAATGGCCGCTAAGGAAAACCCAGACCCTGTCTGTCTTGGTTTCCATTAGGTGAGATGGGCTCTATCCTTCCCTGTTCTTGATGTCCTAACCCTTTTCCTTCTTTATAACCCATCTTTGCCATGATATTTTTTGCTTTAGCTGAATACCCTCCTGATGGGGCGTTTTCATTGGACAAAATAAGGCCCAAATGCTGCATAATATCCCTTCCCCAGAGGTTAACCGGGAGTGGGAGCACATAAGGTATGAATTTCCCTTGCTGCCCTTCAGAGGATTCCCACGTCAAGGCAACGGAGCTTATAGTGGGACATGATTGATAACCTAGGCCCTGTAATGAATGAGATGACTCTGTGGTGGGCCATGCTTTGGGCCACCAATGTGTAGAAATTATACTTTTATCTGCTCCGGTATCAAGGATGCCTTCAAACTCTTTTCCATTAATCTTAAGGCGGAGCTTAGGTCTATCATTTAAAGATACAACCAAATAGGCAGAATCATTTCCTGAGGAGCCCATTTTCTTTATCTCAGGTCCTGCAGATTTCTCCCTGGTATTATCAGGGAGGAGCAGCAGCTGAGCTATCCTATCTCCTTTACTAATAGAAAAAACGCCCTTAGGGCTTGAGCACAGGACCTGTATTTCAGGGGAATGTTGACAATCCATAACTCCAGGGTGGACTACTAAGCCCTGCAAGGTGAGTGAACCTCGGCCGAGAATAAGGCCCATGGTTCCCGGGGGCAAGGATGGTATAGGCTCCACCGGCACCGGCTGAATACTCATTTGAGGCATTAATAGGAAGTCGGAGGCGGCACGCAGGTCCACCCTTGTGGGTCTTCCTGGGTCGCCTCTCTGACTGCTTCCTGGGTCCTGACAAACCGGTTCCCATATCTTTGAGGGCCCTGGGACCGAGGGCCCGATGACCCGTTTTTTGGCACATCAGTTGATTGACTATCAGGTGGGGGAAGAATTCTGCCCTTTATATCCCTCACAGAGCGACACTGGTCAGCTCTATGATAACCCTTGCCACACTTAGAGCAAAGAGTGAGAGTCCCTCCCTGTTTATCTGGAGCTCTGCAATCTTTCTTAAAATGCCCAGGCTTTCCGCAATTAAAACATGTCCTCTGATCATTTCTGCTCATGGAGCGGTTTTGGGATTGAAGGATGGCAGCCGCTAAACCTGCATTGCTGAGAGGTCCCCCAAGCTCTCGACAGACCCTGAGCCAGTCTTGTAAGCCTTTGTTCTTTCTTGGGGCTATGGCCGCTCGGCACTCCTTTGTGGCTTGCTCGTAGATTAGCTGTTCTATGAGAGGCGCAGCTTGCTCTGACTCTCCAAAAATACGCTCTGCTGCCTCTGTCATTCTGGCCACAAAATCTGAGAAGGATTCCTGAGGTCCCTGGATTATCTTTGTTAACTGCCCAGTGGTTTCACCTGCTCGAGAGAGCGCCTTCCAGGCCCTAATAGCCGTGGAAGAAATCTGGGCATAAGCTCCCCAATGGTAGTTTGTCTGATCAGCAGAATAAGCTCCCTGACCCGTTAACAAGTCAAAAGTCCAATCTCTCTGCTCTGGAGTCAAAGCAGCTGCGTTTGCTCGGGCCTGCGCTTGTGCAGCTTCGTGCCAAAGCGCTCTCCATTCCATATATTTGCCCATACTAGGGAGAGCGGCTTTTATAACCGTTTGCCAGTCGGCAGGAGTTAGTGCCATGCCAGCGAGCCTGTCTAACTGCACCAAGGTAAAATTAGCATTGGTTCCGTATTTACGAACCGACTCGGCAATTTCCTTAATTTGTAAGTATTCTACCGGAGCGTGGACACGCCCACCCTCGACTCCTTCAAAGACCGGAAATGCCTGTTGTATTTTCCTTTGTTCCTCTCTGGGAATGAATGAGTCTGCGCACTGCCTCTCTGCGCACTGCCTCTCTGCGCATTGCTGACGCACTACGCAGGGCGGGGACTCCGCATAGGGCGGACCTTGAAGCCGACTGCCCTGAGGCCAATCAGCAAACTGGCCTTCGCCAGCCGCTTTTGGCTTTTTTCTTGACCAATTAGCTGGCTGGTAATGGGCTGCTTCTTCCTCCCAGTCTGTTTCCTCAGAGGAGGATTCTTCACCTGCTTCAGAGCTACTAAGAGCTGGCTCCCCGAGCCCATCCAGCGATGAGCACAGGCTCCTTTTCCTAGAGACCTCCGCTAATTGATCTTTCTTCTTTTCCCTTTTTCCTCTTTTTCTTCTAATCTCTCTCCAGGTATTCCTACCTAACCTTAACTTTTCCTCGGGTTCAAGACCCTTGGAAAGGCCTGTATACTTATTTTGTGTACCATATTTCCTCTTTGTTCCTACTCTCTCTCCCCGCTTTACTTCTGATAGCTTGTCCTGAATTTCCTCTAGAATTTTCAGCCCTATCTTAATCACTTGATAACATGTGAAAAGGAACAAAAGGGCTCCTAACACCAGAAAAAATTCAAGGCCAAATATACCTTGTAAAGCCATTTCCCACTTTACTTCTGATAGACTGTCTTGAATTTCGTTAGAAAGTTCAAGACCAGGCGTACCTTGTAAAGCTATTCCCCACTTTACTTCTGATAGACTGTCTTGAATTTCGTTAGAAAGTTCAAGGCCAGGCGTACCTCGTAAAGCTATACTTACTGGTATCCACCGTTCCCCAGCTGAAAAGTTCTGAATTCATACAGTTGAATCCTTCTTAACAGTCTGCTTTACGGGAACCTTTATTACCGCGACCCGCAGTTCTGGTTCTGGAATGAGGGATCTTCCTTGCGCCAGTCCCGAGTTTTTTCTCGTCCCGGAATTCGGCACCAATTGTTATTAGACGCGTTCTCACGACCGGCCAGGAAGAACACCACAGACCAGAATCTTCTGCGGCAAAGCTTTATTTCTTACATCTTCAGGAGCAAGCGTGTAAGAAGCAAGAGAGCAAGAAGCAAGAGAGAGAAAAAACGAAACCCCGTCCCTCTTAAGGAGCATTCTCCTTCGCCTCGGACGTGTCACTCCCTGATTGGCTGCAGCCCATCGGCCGAGTTGACGTCACGGGGAAGGCAGAGCACAAGTAGTCATAAGATACCCTTGGCACATGCGCAGATTATTTGTTTACCACTTAGAACACAGCTGTCAGCGCCATCTTGTAACGGCGAATGTGGGGGCGGCTCCCAACATGTGCCCTTTAGTGAGTTTGGATAGGGGTTTACTTTGTTGATATTCTCAAAGAATCAGCTTTTGTTTTGTTGATCCATTGTTCCATTCATTCTCTTTTTTTCTACTTGGTTGATTTTGGCCCTGAGTTTGACTGTTTCCTACCATCTACTCTACTTGGGTAGAAGTGTTTATAGTTTTGTTTTGTTTTTATTGTTGTTGTTGTATTTATTTATTTATTCATTTATTTATTTTGAGACAGGGTTTCTCTGTATAGCCCTGGCTGTAATGGAACTCACTTTGTAGACCAGGCTGGCCTTGGACTCAGAAAATTGCCTGCCACTGCCTCCCAGCTGCTGAGATTAAATGTATGCATCACCACTGCCCACCGTGTTTATCGTTTTAATGTATTCCAAACAAACAGATTATATCTAAATCAGTATGTTTATGATTAGAAAATACTAATATCTAACTTCTTCTCTATGTTACATCATGTACTCTAAAAGTAAAAAAAAAAAAAGTTTTATTTTAGTCAATCTATATTATTTACTGAGTTTTGTTCCTTCAGGAGTGTACCCCGTATGAACCCTTAACTTTAAATTACCTTTTCAAAGAGCTCTGAAAAGAGAGAGAGGGAGAGGGAAAGGGAGAGGGAGAGGGAGAGGGAGAGGGAGAGGGAGAGGGAGAGGGAGAGGGAGAGGGAGAGGGAGAGGGAGAGGGAGAGGGAGAGGGAGAGGGAGAGGGAGAGGGAGAGGGAGAGAACTATCAATCTGTAACCTTTTCTGGACAGTCAGACTTTGTCAATTGCCTCTGTTTGTATGTCATCAATTATACTGTTTGAATTTGCTCAGGTGCAAATACTCAAAGAAGATTCCATGAGTAATTGCATCATTTAGCTGTGTGCATACCTGTAATGATCTCCAGGGCATGAGACAGATTTCCAATTAGAGGCCAGATAAAGTTAAATTTGGAATTTTCCTAAAAGCCTCATACATAATTTTTCCAGAAAAAGACACAAAAATCATAATACAGAAAGTTCCCAAGAATGCAACATTGGAATCAAAACCCAAAAGTGCAAGATAGATTTTAGCAATCAGTGCACCTTTGCTGGTACTATGCTGAATTCGTGACTTTTACCCTTACTAATGAATTTGTCTTTGCCAATGTCTTCTCATTTTAATAATTTTCAGTGATATGGGAAGGAATTATAGTGACTAAAAATAATAAAATATGATGCTTCCTGTGACTGTTATTCTTGCTAGAAAGAATAGAGAAGCTTAGAGAGAAGATAAAAAACATAAAAGCAAAGAATTTACTAAGGTTTAAGATGAAAGACAACTATAAAATGCTTTTGCATTTTAAACAGCTTTAAATTGTTTTGATTTTGATCTAGGTAACAACAAAGCACTAGTGCCTTCACCCTGCCAGTGTATTCTACCCTTGTTTCTGTAGAGTGTGAGGCTACCCCTAGACACAGATTATCTGATTCAAATGTCAATCCTTCCAGTAACTTCAGGTGATGCCTATCTAAAGACATTTCTCATATCATCTTCACCAATAAATTCTTTCCCATATTTACAGGGGAAGATACAAGCCCTCTCTCTCTCTCTCTCTCTCTCTCTCTCTCTCTCTCTCTCTCTCTCTCTCTCAATGTGTGTGTGTGTGTGTGTGTGTGTGTGTGTGTGTGTGTGTGTAAGGCTTATGTGGAGGTTAGATCTCAATTTTTGGTTTTGTCCCTTAGGAACTCCCAAAATAGGTTTAGAAACAGGATATCATAGTTGAACCCTTTAATTTGCAATGACTTTATCCTTCAGGATCTTTTACATTGACTTCAGAAACTATATAATAGAGAACTGTTAGCCTTGGGCAATTAGAGAACAGAAGCTGGGATAAGAAGGAATATAGATGGAATTTCTGGGACTGTGTTAAATGAGGGCTTCCGTGGGTGATTGAGAAAAACAGCATAGCAGAATCTTTCCTCATCTTCACTTCTATTTTATCATCTTCATTCCACAGGGATAAAGCACATCTGGAAATTGGGAGGAATTTTAGAAAATCCAGAATGTTTGGGGGTCATGTCGATGTCCTTTGGATCAACCAGAGGTTTCAGCTTGAAATTCTGTAAAATGGTGGTCAGGAATAGAAACAGCTCCATGCGGGCAAGGCTCTCTCCCACACAAATCCGTTTTCCTATGGGAAATAAAGATTGAAAGAAGGTAACTATGTCTCGTACATAAGTGAGTTTGAGAGGCACTGTGTTTGTAAATAGCATAAGAGAATAAAATTGAATGAGTTATTGGATGAGTGTTTAGATGTATTGATAGTTGAATGGATATCTAGTTAAGCAAAGACACAAAGATGAGACATATTTTCCCTACTAACATATGATGTTAAGAAATATATTGTGGCTTCAGGTTTCCACCCATGTCTGGAAGCTGACCGTAAGCCATAGCTCTTCCCAACTCAATCCTGACTGGTGATAAATTGTCCCCCAAGAGTGCTGACACACCTAAGCTCACAGGTGAGACCACCACTACTGTCTCAATACCTGGTCCAAGTGGCACCTGCCAAGGGCCCAACAAAGCCAGGAACAGAGGTACAGCCAGGGACATTATCCTGATTATATCTGTCCCCAGGACCTGCCCCTGTGAAACAGCACACCACACCTAATCCCACCTAGTGATAACATGTCCACATGAGGGTTGACACACCTAAGATCACAAAATCACAGGCTCACAAAAGAAAGCTCCAGTCAGCAGCAAGACCTGTTAACACTAGAGATGACCAAATAATGAGAAGGAAGTGCAAGAACATAAGCAATAAGCACAGAAACCAAGACTACTTAGCAGCCATAGAACCCAGTTCATCCAACACAGCAAGCCCTGGATACTCCAACACACCTTAACACTACGATTCTGATCTAATATCAAATCTCATGATGATGATAGAGGACTTTAAGAAGGACGTAAATAACTCCCTTAAAGAAATATAGGAGTACACAGGTAAAAGATAGGAGCCCTTAAAGAGAAAACTAGTGAATCTCTTAATGAAATATAGGAAAACAAAAGCAAACAGGAAAAAAAAATTGAAAAAAAATCCATGATCTAAAAATGGAAATAGAAACAATAAAGAAACCAAAAAAGAGGCAACCCTGGAGATAGGAAACCTAGGAAAGAGATCAGGAGTTACAAATGAAAGCATCACCAACAGAATACAGGAGATAGGAGAATCTAAGGTGTAGAAAATTCCAAAGAACACATTGACAAAACACTCAAAGAAAAAGCAAAATTCACAAAGCTCCTAACCCTAAACATCCAGGAAATCCAAGACATCATGAGAAGACCAAACCTAAAAATAATAGATACAGGAGAGAATGAAGATTCCCAATTTAAAGGGTCCGTAAATATCTTCAACAAAGTTATAGAAGAAACTTCGCTGATGAAAAGATAGAGATGCCCATGAACATAAAGGAAGCCTACAAAACACCATATAAAATGGACCAGAAAAAAATTCCTCCCATTACATAATAATCAAAACAATTAATATACTAAAGAAAGAAAAATATTAAAAATGATAATGGAAAATGGTCAAATAACATATAAGGGCTGACCCATCAGAATTACACAATCCATCCCAACTGAGCCTCTAAAAGCTAGAAGATCCTGTGGAAATGTCATGCAGATATTAAAAGAATAAAAAAAAATCCAAGGCTAATATACCCAGCAGAAGTCTCAATTACCATAGATGAAGAAAGCAAGATATTTTATGAAAAACAAATTTAAACATTATTGTTCTACAAATCCAAACCTATAATAAATAATAGTTGAAAAACACTATCACAAAGAGGTATACTACACCCAAGAAAAAACAAAAATTAATCTACTTGCAATAAACCCAAAAGAATATAGCCACACAAACAAAACTTTATGTCTAACAACAAAAATAATAGGAAACAGCAATCACTGGTCCCTAATAACTCTAAATTTCAATGGACTCCATTCCCCAATAAAAAGACTTAGATTAACAGAACATATACATAGACAGGACTCAGCATTTTGATGCACACAGGAAACATAACTCAGGGACAAAGACAGACACTCCTCAGATTAAAGGGCTAGAAAAAAAATTTTTTCAAGAATATGTTCACAAGAAAGAAGCTGGAGTATCCATTCAAATATCATATAAAATCTACTTTCAATGAAGTTATCATAAAAGATGAGGAAGGATACTTCATACACCTCAAAGGAAAAATCAATCAAGATGAACACTCAATTCTGACTGTCAATGCCCCAAATGCAAGGATATCTACATTTATAAAAGAAAAGTTAGTAAAGCTCAAAGCAAAACATTGAACCTTGCAAAATAATAATGGACAGATCATGGAAACAGAAACCAAAGAGAGACACAATAAAACTAACAGAAGCTCTGAACCAAAACAATTTAACAGATATCTGTAGAACATTTCACCCTAAAACAAAAGAATATATCTTCTTCTCAGTAATTCATGGTACCTTCTCCAAATTGATCATATAATCCATTACAAAACAGGACTCAAGATACAAGAAGATTGAAGTAATCCCATGCAATCTATTAGATGCTCACAGACTAAGGGTGGTCTTCAATAACAACAACAACAACAACAACAACCCCAGAAAACCCACATGGATATAGAAGCTGAACAACTCTCGACTCAATGATAACTTAGTCAGGGAAGAAATAAAGAATGAAATTAAAGATATTTTAGAATTTAACGAAAATAAGGCACAGCATACCCAAACTTATGGGACACCATGAAAGCAATACTAAGAGGACAAATCATAGCTCTGAGTACCTCAATAAAGAACCTGGAGAGAGCAAATACTAGCCGCTTAACAGCACATCTGAAAGCTCTAGAACAAAAAGAAGCAAATTCACCCAAGAGGAGGAATGGACAGCAGGAAATATTCAAATTCAGGGCTGAAATCAGCAAAGTAGAAAAGAAGTGAACTATAGAAAGTATCAACAAAACTCTGGTTCTTTGAGAAAATAAACAAGATAGATAAACCCTTATCCAGATTAACCAGAGGGCACAGAGATAGTGTGGTACTTTTATACAATGAAGTACTACTCAGCTATTAAAAACAATTACTTCATGAAATTCTTATGCAAATGGATGCAACTAGAAAATATCATTCTGAGTGAGGAAACTCAGTCAAAAAATAACACACCTAGTATGTGCTCAATGATAAGGAGATACTATGCATAAAGCTCAGATTACACATCATACAACTCACAGACCATATGAAGCTCAAGAAGGAAAACATAAGTGTGAATGCTTAAATCCTACTTAGAAGGGGGAACAAAATAATCATGGGAGATAGACAGAGGGAGGGACATGGGAGGAAGAGAGTCAGTAAAGGGGAAAAGAGGGCAGGATGAGCTATAGGAGGAGTTGGGCTAGATATACAGAGGGTAAGGAAATTGAACAGAGGTGTATACCAGTGGGGGAAATTGGGGGTAGCTACCAGAAAGACCCAGATGTCAGGAAAGCAAGAGTTTCCCAGGACCTAACTGAGGTGGCATTAGCTGAAATACCCAACAAAGGGGAGAGAGAACCTGTAAAGACCATAACCAGAGATTAGGCACTACCCTTGATATACGATTAGGACCACCTACCATCTCAAAATTTTAACCCAGAATTGCTCCTGAGGAAAGGAAACACGGGGACAAAGAATGGAGCAGAGTTAGAAAGAAAGGCCATGCAGAGACTACCCTACCTGGGAATTCATCCCATATGCAGACACCAGTCCCAGATAATATTGCTGATGGCAAAAGTGCATGTTGACATGAATCTGATATAGCTGTCTCCTGATTGGCTCTGCTAGAGTTTGACCAATACAGATGAAAAAAATTCTACCATTTTCAATGAAAATTAAAGCCAATAATCCCAATATTATTCTTCAAAATAGAAATAAAACAACTTGCCTAATTCTTGTTATGAGGTCACAATTATCCATACCCCTAAACCACCTAAACCCAAGTATGAAATAGAATTACAAAATAAATTGTATTACAATCATAGATATAACAATTCTCAGTATGCATACTTGCTAACAAAATACTAGAATATTCAAAAAGACTATCAAGTAGGTTTCATCCCAGAGATGAAGAGATGGTTTGACATACATAAATCAATGTAATCCACAATATAAATATACAAAAAGATATGATCATCATAATCATCTCATTAGAAGAGGCTTTGCTGAAACACAGCATTCCTTCATTAGAAAAGTCCTGAAGAGACTTGAAATAGAAGGAATGTTACTCCACATAATAAAAGTTATTTTAGATCAAACCCACAGGCCAAATCAAATTAAACAGAAAGTCTTAAAGCATTTTTGCCAAAAGGAGGAACATGAAAAAAATGTCCACTATCTTCATATATATTTAATATAGTATTTGATTCTATGCAGGATCAATGAGACAATTGAAGGTGGTCAAAGCAATACAAGTAGGAATATTTCAAAATATCCTTAATTGCAGATAATAAGATTGTATACATAAACCCCTAAAATCTCTACAAGATAACTTCAACAAATGATCACTTTAAAAAAGTACCAGTATTCAAGATTAACATGCAAAAGTCAAGATGCTTTCTATATTCAAATGACAACTGTACTGAGAGAAAAGTCATTGCAACAATATCTTTCGCAATATTAACAACAAAAAACGTCTTAGGGTAACTCTGAACAAGTAAGTGAAAGACATAAAGACAAAAATTTAAGATTTTGAAGAAATAAATTAAAGAATAAATTAGAAGATGGAAAAATCCCAATGTTCACAGATCAGCAGGATTAATAGAGTGAAAAATTGTTATCCTACCAAAAGCAATCTACAGATTAAAATTCCATAACAATGAAAATTTTCAGCTTTATATAAAAGAAACACAAGAAGCCGTGATCGCTGAAACAATCTTGAATGATAGAAAAATGGACGGGGGTGGGGGTGGGGGTAAAAGTATCACTGAACTCAAATTGTACTACAGTAATAAAGTCAGGATGGTATTGACACAAAATCAAACAGGCAGAAGGAGTCATGTTATGATTTGTTCTCAAAATCACTTGACAAATGAACATGAAGCCATGTCAACACTTTAGGTAAGGAGATGTGATATCGTTAAAAAGTATCCTCACTGGTAGAGCAACAGTGAGGTCCACGATCACAGCATAGTCTTCTGCCACAATCACAGGTTTTCCACAGTCTCATGGGGACTACAAAGTCTCTTACATCTGGAACTAGAAAGTATTGTCTATCTGTGTTTCAACTTTTATATAAATAAATGTGTATTACACTTGCATGTGTGGGTGAGTTAATATCAAAGTTAGCTGGTTTTCGAGTTCAGGAGCTCCTCAAGGTCTCCTGGAAGAGTAAATACAAGTGGTTTTTAGAACCCAAGATAGGTGCTAGCCATTCAACTCAGGTATATGGCAAGAGCTGCATGTTCTCTTAATTGCTGAGCCATCTGTCAAGCCCTTTATTGCTTTTGTAAGAATATCAAACATCAGCCAAGGTTCCAGCAATGACTGGGATTGTGCTCACAAAGCCTCAATCCTAACTGAGAGTTATGGGCAGGTGCAGGCTACTAAGAGATGGAAAGCCAATTTTATTTATCAATTAAACCACAGGTGGGTTACTTATTCTCCAGAGGTTGTCACTAAACAAATAAATGTATTACAGGACATAGTTCACACAATACCTTTTAAAAAGGTGTACAAGGGTGGAAAAAATTGTGCTGAAAATATGTTATGGACATGTGATGGTTATGTTGAAATATCAGGATAGTTTTGATCAAAGAACTTGTATATACGTATGAAACTAAAACAATAAAAATGAGATCTAAGAATATTATTCTCTTTTTCTCCTATCACTTATGTTCTTTGTGTCAGGTAGAAATGTCTCAATTACAAAGTTGAATCACTTTTGCATTTTAAATTTGAGATATTGGAGAGCAAACACTGTGGAGAATTCTATCCAGCAGCACACTTGTTCAGTGATATGTAAATCTATCCAAACACAAGTCCAGTTATATCAGCCTCTTTGCTCATCTACTTCTATATGGAATTTATGCCTGTTGGAGAATTTCTGGTGTTTTTATTTTACATTTTAACTTTTAATTTTTTAATATTTACTGTATAGCTGAGCCTGGAGGAGAGTGATATAACAAAGACAAACGTTTAAAATATGGTTTAGTCTTTATCTCAATGGTGATTAATCAAAGGCTAACTACAATTTATTCTCTAGGGTAATGTCTTTTGCATTCCCAAGATATACATAAAAAAATATTTCAAGTGTATAAGCATTAGGATTGCTAGGAAGGCATGAACACAGTGAATCCTTAACATTTGATTCTGGCAAGAAAATGTGTCATCGTTACCAAGTACAGTGCATGGGCACTGGGATTAAAGCTACAGATCATGCACAAATTGCAAGTCTACCAGCAATTGGGAGCCACTGGATAAGTCCCACAGATCCTCATGTCACTGGAGCCTTGGGAATGACTTTCTATTACCTGCTGAGAAAGGCACGAAGTAGTCACTTTTCTTAAAGTTTCCATTGTCATCTAGAAAGTGGCCAGGGTCAAACACCTCTGGGTTGGGGAACTCCGTGCTGTCATGCAGCACTGATGTCAGTGATGTCATTACCTGTGTTCCCTGCAAACAACAAACAACAAAGAAAGCAATGTATGAATGTCTCAGGGTGCTGAACATTGTTCTCCTTCTCCTCCATAGAGGAAGTACAAAGAATGGTACTTGGGAGGTGTTATTCTTGTCCTTTGTCACAGGTTATTTATTTCCTCCAACTTTTTGTTTGTCTTTTCCACAATTTCTCTAAGGAATTTAGTCACTTCTTTAAGATCTTCTGCCTTCCTCATAATGTTGATACTGAGGTCTTTTTCTTGTGCTTTAACTGCACTAGAGTATTCCAAGCTTTCTGCAGTAGCCTAGTTCTGGTCTAATAGTGAAATAATGCTTTGGCTATTGATTTTGTTCTTATCCTGGCATCTAGGCACATGGATTTGGTATGATTATATATTTAGGTGCTATTTTTCAGGTTTAGTGTGATTATATACCTAGGTGCTTCTTTTTCTAAAAACTTAGATACATAGAATTATTCTAATATAGATTTATACCATCATCCTTTAACATAGCTAATATGATCCATTATTATATGCTAATTGTTTTTATCCTTTGACTACAACTTAATCTAATAAAATCATTTTCCAAATCATCTAAAGTCTTGGAAATTGACAGAGAAATGTTACAGTTATATTAACCATAAGTGACATGAATATGCCTATATATCAGTTGTTTCTATTCATTCAGTCTTCTTTACTTTATAAGATTTATGTCAAACTCATTATTTCTCGAGAGAATCCATGAATTTTTAGTATAATAATTTACATTTTAAGTTTCTGAAGTCCTTTCTATTTTTTGATTGCACACATATTCCAAATGTCCTGAATTACTTCTATAAAAATTTTATTTTAACGAATTTAGAAATTAATAGCTGTACAAATTACTGGCTTCTGAAATTCATCTATAATATTTAATGGATCAGTAATAACTTAAATGGTAATGAAATACAAATATATGAAAACAAAAGTATAGATAAAATGTTAACCAGAAACCACCTTGAATTCTGCATATATTTTCAAAGAAAGCATCAGTAACTAGTAAAATATATGAGGATAGGTAAAATAAAAATCACATAATAATTCATTTCTATACACCATATTTAAAAAAAATAATGAAAGAATATTCATTGCTCAGTAAACCTCAAAAGCTAGATACAAGCTGTATCATTGAAAGAAAATTAATATGACTAAAGTAAACCATACAAGTTAAAGTATAATATGGCCTTTTCATAAGTTGAAGAATTAAGCATATAAACTACTTCTAGTTATTTGTAGTTTTTTCTCTCAATAATTAAAATTCCAAAACGTATTGGTTGAATCCAACTCTAATTGAAAAATATATATGAGAATATAACCAACCAATCTTTATTCAAATGATCTGTGGAAGACAAAGCAAATGTCAGATTGCTACTACCATGTCCCTGCCTCATTATAGCTTCTTTCTCAGTGGTGAACCAGCATAAGCAAAGAAAGAAAGTGTGATGGAGAGGACTGGAATCACACTGAAACAGGGAACATCAAAAGCACAGAAGTGTAACAGGGAAAAACAAGCTTACCTTGGGGATGAAGTAGTTTCTGAACTTAGTGTCACAGGTTACTTCATGCACCAAACTAATTGGGCCAAGGTCAACATATCGTTGGACCTCATGCACCATGGCATTTGTGTAAGGCATATGGTTCCTGTCCTGCATACAGGGGCTGCGGTGTCTCCCAATCACATTGTCAATCTCTTCCTGGACTTTAGCTGGATACAAGTAATGACAAATATTGGAATGGGAAAAATGTAGCCTGTATCTCCCATAAATGCACAGCTACCTAGGCCATGAAGAAAGTGGCCCAGAAACATTTTGAACATACATTTTATGCTGAGGAATAAACTTAGATACATAGGATTATTCTAATATACCTTAATACCATCATCCTACAACATAGCTAATATGATTCACTATTATATGCTAATTGTTTTTATCCAGAGTATCAAATACTATGAGATAAAATAATTATTGACAACAATAAAACAGAGTACAATTAATTTGGCAATATTGACATTAATAAAAGATATCAGAAATAAGTTATTATAATGGTGAATATTTGTAGTACTGATTTTAAAATTATGTATCTGAAGGTCTTTTTGAAATTTTATTCTCCCTATCTTAACTATCAGTGATCAGGTTCATCACCAACAACTACTTAGAAATATATTTGTATTTTAAACAATAACTGTTTTATGTACTCAATCATATACAATATTTATTGAGATATTGGTAGCAGAAAAGAACATATCAGTTATATCTATATCCTATTTACAAATACGAGTAGATAATGAACACACACACATACCATATACATGTGAATGCCCACACATGCATCATTCGTAGATTATCATACTTGGTAATATAGACAAATTGTGGAAAGAGATATATAAATATGATTCCCTATTTCCAATATAAGAGTTTGTCTAAATTATTGATATACTTTTTGATTAATGCATACTGTTCACTTTAGTTTTTAATTGTCTCTTTCATGATTTATACTTACTTCCAAGTATTTCAGTGGATGTTTCAGCTCCTACAATAAATGTGCACTGAATGAAGACATGAGAAGACACAGTACATCTGTGTTTTCCCTCATGCTCTGTTCATTCCTGAAGCAACTCCCAAGTCAATCCCAAATCTGAGGCTTTCTACTTCTAGTACCCAGCACACTCTGTGAAAGTGTAGACTTTGCTCATGAAGGTATCTGGAGTAAATTGCTTTGTGGAAAGTTACTTTAGACAGTTAAATGGAAAACTTCCTACAGGGTTTCATAAAGAAAGCAGAATAGGGAGCAAAATTTACAATTGAAGATCTATCTTTACATTTTTTCTTTTCTACGCATTAGATAATCACCAGGTACTCTTGAGAAAGCTGGTGTAGTAGCACTATTTTAATGCGTATTGGGAATAAACCTGAAAATCTTTGTGCTTTCATTCCATTCCTTACTTCCTGGTCTTTATAGTGTTATTTCTGATGGCTATTTGGAAAATATGTCTTTGCAAAACACAGAGATGTTTATAGTACAATACAATCTGGGTGGTAGATTCAGTTGTTGATACCCATGAAAGGGTGGAAAGAGCTCTGAGACTATTCAACATTGCCAGTTTTCTACTTTCATCCTCTTTATTATTCTTCCTGTGTCAACCATTCAATGTTCTTTACACATGGATTTCTTTCAATTTTAAAAGAATTTCTAAGATTTATGTGTTGGAAACTCTCACAAGAAGGGGGAAGTAATTAAGAGAATAGTGGGCAGAACAGCCTCTGGTTCCCAACCTGATTTTCTACTTAAAATTATTAGATACAAAAAGGGACACTTAGAGACCCAAGTGAGGCACAATATGTATTTGCTATTCCATAGCAATTCTTCAAGTATATAACCGTAATAATCTTACAGGATCTCGCCCCTGCCCCTATGATGATTGTATTATTCTTGTATTATGAAGGATTGTGTTGTTTACTGTTGTCTTTATTTGCTAGTCTAAATCAACAAATTCTGTCTTATAATTCTGCTATTGTCATTTCAGTGGATATTGGAAAAGGATGGAAGGCATGTTTCATTAATGTGAAACACCTGGTTCTATTTAAAAATAAAATTTTACAATAATGTTATTTATAACATGAAATTTTGGTATATTTGCAAAAATATTGTTCATCAGACTTTTTTTTATTAGACAATTTCTTCATTTACATTTCAAATGCTATCCCCTGAGCCCCCTATACTGTCACGCCATCCTGCTCCCCAACACACACACTCCTGCTTCCTGACTCTGCCATTCCCCTGTATTGGGGCATATGATCTTTGCAATACCAAGGGCCTCTCCTCCCATTGATGGCCGACTAGGCCATCCTCTGCTACATATGCAACTGGATACATAGCTCTGGGGGATACTGATTAGTTCATATCATTGTTCCTCCTATAGGGTTGGAGACCCCTTTAGATCCTTGGGTACTTTCTCTAGCTCCTTCATTAGGGGCACTGTGTTCTATCCAATAGAAGACTATAGAAGACTGAGCATCCACTTCTCTTTGCCAGGCATTGGCATAGACTCACAACAGAAAGCTATGTCATGGTCCTGTTAGCAAAAACTTTCTTGCATATTCAATAGTGTCTGGGTTTGGTGGTTGTATATGGGATGGATCCTCGGTGGGGCAGTCTCTGGTTGGTCTTTCCTTCCATGTTAGTTTCAAACTTTGTCTCTGTAACTCTTCCATGGGTATTTTGTTCCTTATTCGAAGAAGGAATGAAGTATCCAGATTTTGGTCTTTCTTCTTCTTCATCAGTTTCATGTGTTTTCCAAATTGAATCTTGGATATCCTAAGTTTCTGGGCAATATCCGCTTATCAGTGAGTACATAACCTGTGTTTTTTGTGACTGGATTACCTCACTCAGAATGATATCCTCCAGATGCATCCATTTTCCTAAGAATTTCATGAATTCATTGTTTTGTTTTGAAATTTATACAAAGAAAGCTTATTTTTTCTTCATTCTATTTCTTAATTAGGTATTTTCTTCATTTACATTTCAAATGCTATCCCAAAAGTTCCCCATTCCCTCCCCCCGCCCGAATCCCCTTGCCCCCCACTCCCATTTCTTGGCCCTGTCGTTCCCCTCTACTAAGGCATATAAAGTTTGCAAGACCATGGGGCCTATCTTCCCAATGATGGCCAACTAGGCCATCTACAGATACATATTCAGCTAGAGACACGAACTCCAGGGGTACTGGTTAGTTCATATTGTTGTTCCACCTATAGAGTTGCAGACCCCTTTAGCTCCTTGGGTACTTTCTCTAGCTCCTCCATTGGGGACCCTGTGTTCCATCCATTAGCTGACTGTGAGCTTCCACTTCTGTGTTTGCCAGGCCCTGGCATAGCCTCACAAGACACAGCTATACCAGGGCCTTTCAACAAAATCTTGCTGGTGTATGCAATGGTGTCAGTGTATGGAGGCTGATTATGGGATGATCCCCTGTATGGCAGTCTCTAGATGGTCCATCCTTTCCTCTCAGCTCCAAACTTTGTCTCTGCAAGTCCTTCCATTGGTGTTTTGTTCCCAATTCTAAGAAGGGGCAAAGTATCCACACTTTGGTCTTCCTTCTTCTTGAGTTTAATGTGTTTTGCAAATTGCATCTTGTATCTTGGGTATTCTAAGATTCTGGGCTAATATCCACTTATCAGTGAGTACATATCATGTGAGTTCTTTAGTGATTGGGTAACCTCAGTCAGGATGATGCCCTCCAGGTCCATCCATTTGCCTAGGAATTTCATAAATTCATTCTTTTTAATAGCTGAGTAGTACTCCATTTTGTAAATGTACAACATTTTCTGTATCCATTGCTCTGTTAAGGGAAATCTGGGTACTTTCCACCTTTTGGATATTATAAATAAGGCTGCTATGAACATAGTGGAGCATGTGTCCTTATCACCAGTTGGAATTTCTTCTGGGTAGATGCCCAGGAGACACATTGCCGGATCTGCCGGTAGTACTATGTCCAGTTTTCTGAGGAACTGCCAGACTGATTTCCAGAGTGGTTGTACCAGCTTGCAATCCCACCAACAATGGAGGAGTGTTTCTCTTTCTCCACATCCTCGCCAACATCTCCTGTCACCTGAATTTTTGATCTTAGCCATTCTGACTGGTGTGAGGTGGAATCTCAGGGTTGTTTTGATTTGCATTTCTCTGATGATTAAGGATGTTGAACTTTTTTTCAGGTGTTTCTCAGCCATTCAGTATTTCTCAGGTGAGAATTCTTTGTTTAGCTCAGTACCACGTTTTAAACAGGGTTATTTGATTACCTGGAGTTCATCTTCTGGAGTTCTTTTTATACATTGGATATTAGTCCCTTTTCAGATTTCAGATTTGTAAAGATACTTTCCAAATCTGACGGTGGCCTTCTTATCTTATTGACAGTGTCTTTTGCCTTATAAGAGCTTTGCAATTTTATGAGGTACCAAATCTCGATCTTGCAGTACAAGCCATTGCTGTTCTGTTCAGGAATTTTTCCCCTGTGCCCATATCTTCAAGGCTTTTTTCCACTTTCTTCTCTAAAAGTTTCAGTGACTCTGCTTTTATGTGGAGTTCATTGATCCACGAAGACTTGACCCTGCATCCCTGGAATGAAGCTTACTTGATCATGATGGATGATTATTTTGATGTGTTCTTGCATTCAGTTAGCGAGAATTTTATTGAGTAATTTTATATCAATATTCATAACGGAAATTGGTCTGAAGTCCTCTCTTTTTGTTGGGTATTTATGTGGTTTAGGTATCAGAGTAATTGTGGCTTCAAACAATGAATTTGGTAGAGTATCGTCTGTTTCTATTTTGTGGAAAAGTTTGGGGAGAGCTGGAATTATGTCTTCTTTGAAGGACTGATAAAATTCTGCACTAAACCCATCTGGTTCTGGGCTTGTTTTTGGTTGGGAGACTATTACTGATTGCTTCTATTTCTTCAGGGGATATCAGACTGTTTTGGTCATTAATATGATCTAGATTTAACTTTGTTAACTGGAATCTCTCTAGAAATTTGTACATTTCATCCAGGTTTTCCAGTTTTGTTGAATATACCCTTTTATAGTAGGATCTGATGGTGTTTTGGATTTCCTCAGGTTCTGTTGTTATGTCTCCCTTTTCATTTTTGATTTCGTTAATTAGGATACTGTCCCTGTGCCCTCTAGTGAGTCTGACTAAGGGTTTATCTATCTTGTTGAACCAAGCTCCTGGTTTGGTTGATTCTTTAAATGGTTCTTTTTGTTTCCGCTTGGTTGATTTCAGCTCCAAGTTTGATTATTTCCTGTCATCTACTTCTCTTGGGTGAATTTGCATCCTTTTGTTCTAGAGCTTTTAGGTGTGCTGTCAAGCTGCTAGAATATGTTCTCTCTAGCTTCTTTTTGGAGGCACTCAGACTTATGAGTTTTCCTCTTATGAGTGCTTTCAGTGTGTCTTATAAGTTTGGGTATGTTCTGGCTTCATTTTCATTAAACTCTAAAAAGTCTTTAATTTCTTTCTTCATTTCTTCCTTCACCAAGGTATCATTGAGTAGAGTGTTCTTCGGCTTCCACGTGAATATTGACTTTCTATTATTTATATTCTTATTGAAGATAAGCCTTAGTCCATGGTGATCTGATAGAATGCTTGGGATAATGGGAACATTTTTATATCTGTTGAGGCCTGTTTTGAAACCTATTATATGGTTGATTTTGGAGAAGGATCCATGAGTTGCTGAGAAGAAGTTATAGGATAAAATGTTCTGTAGATATCTGTTAAATCTATTCATTTCATAACTTCTGTTAGTTTCAATATGTCTCTGTTTAGTTTCTGTATCCAGGATCTGTCCATTGATGAGAGTGGGGTGTTAAAGTCTCCCACTATTATTGTGTGAGGTACAATATGTGCTTTGAGCTTTCCTATAGTTTCTTTAATAATTGTGGCTGCCCTTGCATTTGGAACATAGATATTCAGAATTGAGAGATCATCTTAGAAGATTTTACCTTTGATGAGTATTAGTGCCCCTTCTTGTCTTTTTTTTTTTTTTTTTTGATAACTTTGGTTTGGAAGTCAAGTTTATTGGATATTAGAATGGCTACTCCAGCTTGTTTCATCAGACCATTTGCTTGGAAAATTGTTTTCCAGCCTTTTACCCTGAGGTAGTTCCTGTCTTTTTCCCTTAGGTGGGCTTTTTGTAAGCACCAAAAGGTTGGGTCCTGTTTATGTAACAGTCTGTTTTTATTTGGGGATTGATCCCATTGATATTAAGAGATATTAAAGAAAAGTAATTGTTGCTTTGTGTTATTTTTGTTGTTATAGTTTGGATTCTGTTCTTGCGGATGTCTTCTTTTAGATTTGTTGAAGGATTACTTTTTTGCTTTTTCTGGAGTGTAGTTTCCATCATTCTTTGGTATTTTTCCATTATTATCCTCTGAAGAGTTGGATTCATGGAAAGATATTGTGTGAATTTGGTTTTGTCATGGAATACATTGGTTTCTCCATCTATGGTAATTGAGAGTTTTGCTGGGTATAGTAGCCTGGACTGGCATGTGTGTTCTTTTAGGGTCTGTATAACATCTGTCCAGGATCTTCTGCTTTCATACTCTCTCATGAGAAATCTGGTGTAATTCTAATATGTCTGCCTTTATATGTTACTTGACTTTTTTCCCTTAGTGCTTTCAATATTCTATCTTTATTTAGGGCATTTGTTGTTCTGATAATTATGTGTCAGGAGGAATTTCTTTTCTCTTCCAGTCTATTTGGAGTTCTGTAGACTTATTGTATGTTCATGGGCATCTCTTTCTTTAGGTTAGGGAAGTTTTCTTCTATAATTTTGATGAAGATATTTGCTGGCCCTTTAAGTTGAAAATCTTCATTTTCATCTTATTTAATTATTGGTAGGTTTGGTTTTCTCTTTAAGTCTTGAATTTCCCGGAAGTTTTTGGCTTAGGATCATTTTACATTTTGCATTTTCTTTGATTGTTGTGTCTATGTTCTTTATGGAATCTTCTTCATCTGAAATTCTCTCTTCCATCTCTTGTATTTTGTTGCTGAGGCTCACATCTGTGCTTCCTGATTTCTTTCCTAGCGTTTCTATCTCCAGAGTTGTCTCCCTTTGGGTTTTCATCTTTTCTACTTCCACTTTTAGATCTTAGATGGTTTTGTTCAATTCCATCACCTGTTTGGTTGTGTTTTCCTGTAATTCTTTAAGGGATTTTGTGTTTCCTCTTTAAAGTCTTCTACCTGCTTCACAGTGTTTTCATGTAATTCCTTCATTGATTTTTGTGCTTCCTCTTTAAGGGCGTCTACCTGTTTACTTTTCCTAGTGTTCTCTTATATTTCTTTAAGTGATTTATGCATGCCCTTCTTAAAATCCTCTACCAGCATCATGAGATATGATTTTAGATCCAAATCTTGCTTTTCAGATGTGTTGGAGTATCCAGGGCTCACTGTGGTGTGTGTAAAGTTTTCTGATGATGCCCAGTGGTCTTGGTTTTCTTTTAGTAAGATTTTTTTCATTTGCCTTTCACCATGTGGTAATCTCTGGTGTTGGATGTTCTAGCTGTCTCTGGCCGGAAGTTGTTCCTCCAGTGATTCTCTAGCTTCTGTCAGCACTCCTGTGAGAACAACTCCTCCTGTGTCCCAGGCACAGAACACTCTCTTCAGGCAAGCTCTCCTCTTTCAGGGAAGGTACACAGAATTCTGGAGCTCAGATCCACCTCCTGATTCCTAAGGTCAGAGAGCTCCCTGGAGGCCGACGCTCTTCTGTCACGGAATGTGTCCAATGGTCTGGGTCTCAGCTCTGTCTCCTGACTGAGGATGAAGGCCCAAATGGACCATGTCCAAGAAGCTTTGTTACTTCTGCTGCCCATGTGCTCTCCTGAGTAGACTGGTCTCAGTGATCCCAAGGTTCTGGCTGTGCTAGGGCCTGCCTTTGTCCTTTGACCCTATTGCTGCTAGCACAAGACCCTCTGGGTTTTTTTTAACTATGCTGTGTTCCACTCACCAGTGATCTCAAGGTCCCGGTAGTGCTAGAGTGCCTGCAGTGTGCAGACTCCTCTGGGGACCTTGGGACCCTCTGCCGAGATTGTACCCAAGATGGCACAGGGGTGGCATGGACTAAAACGAACACCAGCCACTGATCAGGCAGGTGTTCTTTGTCCCTGTTCCTGCTACCACAAAACCCTCTGGGTTTTTTGGAACTGATGTTGCATTCCACTCACCAGTGATCTTAAGATCCAGGGTGTGCTAGGGTGACTGTAGTGTGGAGAGCCCTCTGGGGACCTTGGGGGCCTCTACTGAGATCAAACCCATATGGCATGGGCTCATCAGACATTTTATAGAACATGATAAAACTCTCTATTCTCTAAATTTGACACCATAACCTTGACATCAAGGGCAATACAATTATAATGGAAAAAAAAGATGTAAAATGCTTCACAGAAAAATAAAATCTGAGGAAATTGCTTTAAATATTGGACCTTATTTTATGCTTTAGTGAGCTGAGTTTTCTTTTATGTACCCCAGAACTAGATTTATCACAATGAAGAAAGCAACTGCGAGAATTCATCTGCTATGAAGGCTCGAATTGGAGGAAGAAGCATAATGCAACCATGGCCCAATATATGCTCTAGATGCTTAGAACAGATCACCTTCCAGAGAACTCAAACAAAGTACTGGCCTTGATGGCTTTTCAACTGCTCAGGTATCTTCATTTACTTAGTCAACATTTTCATTAAAGCCAATGGGACAGAAAGTTGAATACTGACATTTTGAATAACAATGGGCAGGACACAATCTGCATTGCCCTAGCAACTTTTATGAATGCTGTGCTTCATTACCTGTATTCTTACCTGTGATGTGTGTGTGCTTCATCAAGAGCAGGAGAGCAAATCTCATTGTTGAGCTTAAGGACTCTGTCCCACCAAAAACCAGATCAGTCACCAATGTTGCCAGGTGTTCAATGGTATATTCCATGTGCTCAATGCCTTTTTCCTAAGAACATTTTGATACCATTATCTGATAAATATTGTCTTTGCACAATCAATTATAATTGAATAGACAATTTTTGACAAATATATATTGTTGATAACACAGAATCTAAAATGTTCATCAGTGGCAAAACATTTATACCATTTCAGAGACTGTGGTGTAGATGGTCTAAACTTCATTTTCCACACTTATTTTCCCTGTTTGTCAAAATTGCATTCTGAAGATTATGTTCTTAAGATGTGTGTGTGTGTGTTTGTGTGCGTTTGTGTGCGTGTGTGTGTGTGTGTGTATGTGTGTGTGTGTGTGTGTGTGTGTGTGCGTGTACAATGGATAATCAGTCTACAGAAAATATGAAAAAAAGCTAATTTGGTTTGTTTTCTAGTCCTACAACATGTAGACTAGTCTTACCACATGTAAGAAAGATTTATGTTTCATCTTACCTGAACATAAAGAGATGCATTTATTCAAAGAATGCCTACACAGTAAACATTGTAAGAATATTGAAAGGCACTTGACTCTAAAGCTTTACATCTCCTTCACTATATCAATATTGGGTAACAATGAGTTTCTTTGTACCTGACTTTTATAGATCCTTTATATTTTTAAGGCATCCATACTTAGACTTTCCCCTATTGGTTAGGAAGCACAATTTGATTTAGTACAAATAGGAAAGTTGGAGCCATTATATTAGCTGCTTCAAGTCTGTATGAAATTTTTCCTTTAATTTGCTCTCAAAGTTTTTTTTTTATGGACAAGCAATATCTACAGGCTCTGCACAAAGTTTAAATTTTATAAACAATGTGATGAATCACTCCTAGCAAGATTAGTTATGTTCACAGGCAGTACAACTAGGCTCCACTCTATATGAAAGGCAATTATCAATATGATCTTTATAAAATGTAAGGGTTGATAACTTATATGTTTAAAAAAATTCTAAGTCACAAAGACAGAGCATGACACATTTGTGACCTGCAAAAGATAAAGCAGAGAAGGAGAGGAATGCAGGTGACAAAGATGCAAAAATGATATACTACAAGATTGTCAACAAGGTTATAGCTTTAAATATTAATGCAGGAGCAGAAATAGAACATAATTATTTTCTAACTGTCATCTCGATATCATCATGATCCCTAGATGGACTTCAGGGCATATAATGTTTTATAACCAACACTAGTAAAAGCACTAGCATTCTCTGTATTGATACCAACATGACAAAGACACTCATCTCCCTTTCTAATGTAGCTCCACAGACTTATCTAACTATAAATGTGGCATTTATGGCTTGAAAACATCTTCAATAAACAATGCTGGTCAAACTGGGGTCTGTATTTAGGACAATGAGTATAGATCCATATTTATCACTTTGCACAAAGCTCAAGTCCAAATGTATCAAGGTCTTCAACATAAAGCCAGATACATTGAATCTCTTTTTTGGTTCTTTTTCTATTTATGTATTTTATTAATTAGATATTTTCTTTATTTACATTTCAAATGTTACCCCCCCTTCCTAGTTTCCTCTCCCAGAGTTCCCTATCCCCTTCCCCTCCCACTCCCCCTGTTCCCCGACTCACCCATTTCTGCCTCCTGGCCCTGGCATTCCCCTATACTGGGGCATAGAACCTTCATAAGACCAAGGGCCTCTATTCCTATTGATGGCTGACTAGGCCACCCTTTGCTACATATGCAGCTAGAGACATGAGTCCCACCATGTGATTTCTTTGATTGAGTTGGCTGACAGGAGCCTGATACAGCGGTCTCTTGAAAGGCTCTACCAGTGCCTGGCAAATACAGAAGTGGATATGCACAGCCATTCATTGGACAGAGCAATGGGTTCACAATGAAGGAGCTAGAGAAAGTACCCAAGGAGCTGAAGGGGTTTGCAGCCCCATAGGAGGAACAACAATATGAACTAATCAATACCCCCAGAACTCCCTGGGACTGAAGCACTTTTTATTAATCATGTTATTTGTTTACATTTTAAATTTTATCCCCTTTCCAGTTTCCCATCTGCCAATTTTCCATCCCATTCCCCTCTATTTTGTCCCAACTAGGGTGTACCCATCTATCCACTGACTCACACCTCACACCTTTGGACTCCCTCTTCTCTGGGGAATCAAGTTTCCACAAGACAAAGATCCTCCTCTCCCACTGATGCCAGATGAGGCAGTCTAGAGGTACAAATGTAGTGGGACCCATGGATCAGCTTATATATATTCTTTGGTTGATGATTTAGTACCTGAGATTTCTAAGGGGTCCTGAGAATTGATACTGTTGTTCTTCCAATGGGTTTGCAATCCCATTCATCTCCTAAAGCTTTTTCCCTGACCCTTCCATTACGGTTCCCAGGCACAGTCCAATTGTTGGCTGTGAGCAACTACATTGGTCTTAGTCAGGTGCTTGCAGAGCCTCTCAGAGGACAGGAATACAAGGTTCCAGTCTGTAAGCACATTATTTTTAGTAGAGGAAGGCGACTGATTTGTTTGAGGTAATTTTATATTCAGTCAATTTGTTGAAGTTACTTATCAGGTTTAGGAGTTCTGTGGTGGAATTTTATGGTCAATTAAGTATACTATCATATCATCTGCAAATAGTGATAGTTTGACTTCTTTTTTTCCACTTTGTATCCCTTTGACCTCCTTTGGTTGTCCAATTGTTCTGGTTAGGAAGTCCAGTACTATATTGAAGAGGTATGGAGACAGTAGGTAGCCCTCCAGAGACTACCCCATCTTGGTATTCATCATATATACAGAAGTCAAACCCAGATACCATTGTAGATGCCAAAATGTACTTGCTCAAAGGAGCCTGATATAGCTGTCTCCTGAGAGGCTCTGTCACAGCCTGACAAATAGGCAGATGGAGGAGTTAGAGAAAGGACTGAAGGAGCTGAAGGGGTTTGCAACCTCATAGGAAGAACAACAATATCAAACAACCAGACACCCCCCATCACTGCTAGAGCTCTCAAGGACTAAATCACCAACAAAGTATGTAGCAGATGATGGCTAGTTGGCCATCAATGGGAGGAGAGGCCCTCAGTATTGAGAAGATCATATTCCTCATGACAGGGGAATGCCAGGGACAGGAAGCGGGAGTGGGTGGGTTGGGGAGCAGGGCAGGAGGAGGATATAGGAGGCTTTTGGTATACCATTTTAAATGTAAATGAAGAAAGTATCTAATAAGAAATTGCCTTAATAAAAATTTTAAAAAGAAAAAAAAAAAAGAGTACACATGGAGCAACCCATGACTCCAGCCACATGTGTAGCAGAGGATGGCCTTGTTTCAGGCATCAGTGGGAAGAGAGGCCCTTACCCCTATAAAGTCTCGATGCCTTACTGTAGGGGTTTGACAGGACAGTGAAGCAGGTGTGGGTGGATAGGTGAGGAAGCACCCTCATAGAAGCAGTGCTATGTGAGATGCGATAGGGGTTTTTCTGGAGTAGAAACTGGAAAAGGATCTAACATTTTAAATGTAAATAAATAAAATATCCAATAAAATGATGATGATAATAATAATAATAATAATAATAATAATAATAATAATAAGTTTTCCCTGCCTTCTCTATGTTCTAAACTTGTGCTCTTCTCCTGCTCTCCTCCTGCTTTTGCTCTCTCCCCTTGCTCCCAAAGCTCTTACTTCCAATTTGCTTTACTATGAATGCTTTAACTCCCCAGGCCTTTGCAATTTAATCTTCCCAGTCTTTTGTAACGTTTCTAGGAGAGTAGATCAAATGGTTATTCCAAGTACTCTAATTTTTTTTTACAAAAGTTCACTAGATATTCAAACATAAATTTATATCATGAATTGAATAAGTTTACAAAAGTGAATTTTTAAAAGCATATCTATTAAAAGTGGTTATCTAATAAATATTCATTATCTTTCACAAGATGAATAGTTTCATTGAAAATTAAAATCCATAAATTTTGTGACTATGGTATTATTAAAGTTTTGTATAGATAAATCCAGCCAATTTTGTATCTTCTGTCCTTGCACTTATAATAAATCCTTGCTTTCCTTTATTTCCTAATATCATTTTAGGAATACTTATAGAATCTTCATTAAATATTAAGAAATTATCCCTTTGTATATAGTACCTCTATAAAAGAGTACAACTTTGTTGCTCTACAGAGGGGAGAATTAATACTTAGTTATATACATGAAAAGCAAATTAATATCAAAAAAATTTCCTCAAATGAAATCTTCTTACCCTAGCCTAAAGAACCAAAACCATCATAGGTTTACAGTTCATGGGAGAACAATCTTAGGAAGATTACATGCTAACTTTTAACTTCTCCAAAATGGCTCCTGGCAATTTATAAAATATAGTGTTACTCTACTGTTCAAAATGATTAATAAAGTTTAAAAATTAATTGTGTATAGAATACTTGAAAACTATAAATAAGATCACTGTAATATAATCATTCATAATGTTCAAGTCAGCTTCATTACAGCGATGTAACACTTCTATCGAGATATAAATAGCTTTGATCTCCAACTTATGCAGACGTATATGTAATGAAAACTGCCGTACACATGGTATAAGAATTTAGAAATAAAAAGTAAAGGATCTTATTGCTATTAAAATATACACTATCTTTTGAAAACTTTGATTTTTTTCACAATAGCAAATATGAAATTACAGTTTGAAGGAGAAAGCTCATTATTGGAGATGTGTACACAAAAAAGAAAAACATATCATCAAGTAATGTCTGCACAGATATTCATAGGTAAATAACTAAGAGAGCTCTAAGGTAGAAATAATGCAAGGATATATGAATGATATGCAAGTGCATTGTACTTTCCATGCTTGTAAACTGAAGTTTGTTGTATCAAAAAAAGATAGTACAGAAAGAAGTTGCCAGATGAAGGGTAATCTCTAAAGATTACCAGCTTGTCTGCTCCTCTGAATGCACCTTAGTCTGCAGGCCTCCCAGGAGCTCTACTGCACACAGGGCAGCCAATAGGGGACGGTCCCAAATAGCTGCAGCAGATGGAAATCTTGATGAGGTACAGTGGACTTGGGACACATCATTCCTCACACCCCTATTCCACTCCCCTTCTAGCCTGAACCTTCTACAAGAGCAGACTCTCAGCTTGCCTGCTCCTCTGAAGAAATCAGTCTCAAGGCTTCCCAGGAATTTCACTGCTAGCAGGACAATAGACAACATAGCCTGAAGGCCAGATAAGAGTTCCACTGCATGCACAACAACAGACCACATAGACTGAAGGTCTCCCAAGAGAACAGGGCACAACAGCTCAACTGCTCTTTTGAGGACCCATTAGTCTGAAGGCATCCTAGGACATCTGCAGCCACCAGGAAAACAAATCAGCAGCTTTAATGTCTCTTGAAGACACCACATTCTGAAGACCTCCCTGAAGAGCCATTGTATCCAGGGCAACAGGTCAATGGCATACATTCCCCCTCTGAAGACCCCACAGTCCAAAGGCCTCACAGGAGGTCTGCTGCAGCCAGAGCCATAAGTCTGCCAGGAGACCTGCAGCAACCAAAGGGAACAGGAGGCAGCCTCCAGACAGAGACATCCAGACCAGCTAACACCAGGAATAACAAGATGGTGAGAGTTAAGCACGAGACCATAAGCAGCAGAAGCCAATATCCTTTAGAACAATCTAAACCCACTTCTCCTACCATGGCAAATCCTGGATACACCAAAACACCTGATTATCAGGAAGCTGACCTAAAATCCTATATCATGAAGATAATATAGTCCTTTAAGGAGGATGTAAATAACTCACAATACATGAAAACGTGTAACCAGGTAGAAGCACTTAAAGAGGAAACAAATAAATCCCTTAAAGAAAAAGAAACAAAATCAAACAGGTGAAAGAATTGAACAAAGTGGCCAAAGACCTAAAAGTAAAAGTAAAAACAATTAAGAAAACAAAATGGATGCAGCCCTGAAAGTGGAAAACCTAAGAAAGATTTTAGGAACTCAGATATAAACATCACCGACAGAACACAAGAGATAGAAGAGAGAATCTCACTCATAGAAGATACCTTAGAAGATATTGCCACAACAGTCAATGGAAATACAAATCATAAAATACTCATGAACCAAAAAAATCCAGGAAATCTAGGACAAAAAGAAAGGACCAAACCTAAGTATAGTAAGAACAGAGGACAGCAAAGATTCCCAGCTCAAAGGACCCACACACTCATTTAACAAGATCATAGAAGAACACATTCCCACCCTAATGTAAGAGATAGCCATATATGTACAAAAAGCCTAAAGAACACCAAATGGATTGGAAAAGAAAAGAAAATATTTTCATTATATAGTAATCAAAACACTAAATGCACAGAACAAAGAAAGAATATTGAATGAGGCGGCGCCATCTTCGGCTCCAGACAACCGACCACCTTCCTGGTGAGAGCACGGGGGTCCGCCTGGCCCGAGAGGTTTCTGCCTCAGGCCCCGGCGGGAGCCTCCTTGGCTCTGGGACTCCGCGGAGTGCAGGCTGCACGGGTGAGGGTGTGGAATACAGAGGCCAGCCGTTTCTGGGACAGGCGAGAGCCACAAAGCCTCTGAGGCAGCACCATCTTCGGCTCCAGACAACCGGCCACTTTCCTGGCCAAAGCAACACAGCTTCTGGGAAAGATCCTGTTTTGGGCCTTCATCTTCGGCCAGGAGGAGGTCCAAACACCAGATAACTGTGCACCTTCCCTGAAAGAGGAGAGCTTGCCTGCAGAGACTGCTCTAACCACTGAAACTCAGAGGAGAGAGCTAGTCTCCCACGTCTGCTGATAGAGGGTACAAAATCAACAGAGGAACAATCTCTAAACAAAGACAACTATAACAACTAACTCCAGAGATTGCCAGATGGCGAAAGGTAAATGTAAGAATCCTACTAAGAGAAACCAGGACCACTCACCATCATCAGAACCCAGAACGCCCACTTCGCCCTGTCCAGGGCACCCTAACACACCTGAAAAGGTAAAAATGGATTTAAAAGCATATCTCATGATGATGGTAGAGGACATAAAGAAGGAATTTAATAACTCACTTAAAGAAATACAGGAGAACACTGCTAAAGAGTTACAAGTCCTTAAAGAAAAACAGGAAAACACAACCAAACAGGTAGAATCCTTATAGAAAAACAGTAAAACACATCCAAACAGGTGATGGAAATGAACAAAACCATACTAGACCTAAAAAGGGAAGTAGACACAATAAAGAAAACCCAAAGTGAGGCAACGCTGGAGATAGAAAACCTAGGAAAGAAATCTGGAACCATAGATGCCAGCATCAGCAACAGAATACAAGAGATGGAAGAGAGAATCTCAGGTGCAGAAGACACCATAGAGAACATCGGCACAACAATCAAAGAAAATGGAAAATGCAAAAAGATCCTAACTAAAAACATCCAGGAAATCCAGGACACAATGAGAAGACCAAACCTACTGATACTAGGAGTGGATGAGAATGAAGATTTTCAACTCAAAGGACGAGCAAACATCTTCAACAAAATTATTGAAGAAAAATTCCCAAATATAAAGAAAGAGATGCCCATGAACATACAAGAAGCCTACAGAACTCCAAATGGACTGGACCAGAAAAGAAATTCCTCCTGACACATAATAATCAGAACATCAAATGCACTAAATAAAGATAGAATACTAAAAGCAGTAAGGGAAAACGGTCAAGTAACATATAAAGACAAGCCTATCAGAATTACACCAGATTTTTCACCAGAGACTATGAAAGACAGAAGAGCCTGGACAGATGTTATACAGACACTAAGAGAACACAAACTCCAGCCCAGGCTACTATACCCAGCCAAACTCTCAATTACAATAGATGGAGAAACCAAAGTATTCCACGACAAAACTAAATTCACCCATTATCTCTCCACGAACCCAGCCCTTCAAAGGATAATAACAGAAAAAAAAAAAAACCAATACAAGGACGGGAACCACGCCCTAGAAAAAACAAGAAGATAATCCCTCAACAAAACTAAAAGAAGACAGCCACAAGAACAGAATGCCAACTTTAACAACAAAAATAACAGCAAGCAACAATTACTTCTTTTTAATATCTCAATATCAATGGTCTCAACTCCCCAATAAAAAGACATAGACTAACAAACTGGCTACACAAACAAGACCCAACATTTTGCTGCTTACAGGAAACTCATCTCAGAGAAAAAGATAGACACTACCTCAGAATGAATTTTCCAAGCAAATGGCATGAAGAAACAATCTGGAGTAGCCATCCTAAAATCTGATAAGATTGACTTCCAACCCAAAGTCATCAAAAAAGACAAGGAGGGGCACTTCATTCTCATCAAAGGTAAAATCCTCCAAGAGGAACTCTCAATTCTGAATATTTATGCTCCAAATACAAGGGCAGCCACATTCATTAAAGAAACTTTAGTAAAGCTCAAAGCACACATTGCACCTCACACAATAATAGTGGGAGACTTCAACACACCACTTTCACCAATGGACAGATCATGGAAACAGAAACTAAACAGGGACACAGTGAAACTAACAGAAGTGATGAAACAAATTGACTTAACAGATATCTACAGAAAATTTTGTCCCAAAACAAAAGGATATACCTTCTTCTCAGCACCTCATGGTACCTTCTCTAAAATTGATCACATAATTGGTCACAATACAAGCCTCAACATATACAAAAATATAGAAATTGTCCCATGCATCCTATCAGATCACCATGGACTAAGGCTGATCTTCAATAACAAAATACATAATAGAAAGCCAACATTCACGGCAAACTGAACAACACTCTTCTCAATGATACCTTGGTCAAGGAAGGAATAAAGAAAGAAATTAAGGACTTTTTGGAGTTTAATGAAAATGAAGCCACAACATACCCAAACTTATGGGACACAATGAAAGCATTTCTAAGAGGAAAACTCATAGCTCTGAGTGCCTCCAAAAAGAAACTAGAGAGAGCACACATTAGCAGCTTGACAACACACCTAAAAGCTCTAGAACAAAAGGAAACAAGTTCACCCAAGAGGAGTAGAAGGCAGGAAATAATCAAACTCAGGGGTGAAATCAACTAAGTGGAAACAAGAAGAACTATTCAAAGAATCAATCAATCAAGGAGTTGGTTCTTTGAGAAAATCAACAAGATAGATAAACCCTTAGCCAGACTCACTAAAGGGCACAGGGAAAGCATCCTAATTAACAAAATCAGAAATGAAAAGGGAGACATAACAACAGATCCTGAAGAAATCCAAAACACCATCAGATCCTTCTACAAAAGGCTATACTCAACAGAACTGGAAAACCTGGATGAAATGGACAGGTTTTTGAAATGACTGGATGATCACAGTCAGCTATTGGATGGATCACACAGCCCCCAATGCAGGAGCTAGAGATATTACCCAAGGAGCTAAAGGGAACTGCAACCCTATAGGTGGAACAACAATATGAACTAACCAGTACCCCAGAGCTCTTGTCTCTAGCTGCATATGCATCAAAAGATGGCCTAGTCAGCCATCACTGCAAAGAGAGGCCCATTGGACTTGCCAACTTTAGATGCCCCAATACAGGGGAACGCCAGGGCCAAAAAGAGGGAGTGGGTGGGTAGGGGATTGAGGGGGGGGATATGGGGGACCTTTGGGATAGCATTGAAAATGTAAATGAGGAAAATACTAATTAAAAAAAAAGAATTGCATAGACAAAAATGGAGAAGAACATGAGGGAAGGGAAGTCCAGTGACAGGCCCAATTAGCGATCCATGTCAAGGTAGTGTTACAAGGCCTGAAACTATTACTTCCACTATGGTGTACTTACAGATAGGAGCCTTGCATAGCTGCCCATTGAGAAACTCAACAAGCACCTGACCTAGACAGAGGCGCATACTTGCATCCAAACAATGGACTGAAGTTGGGGACCATTGTAGTTGAATTAGGGAAGGGGTGGAAGAAGCTGACTGAGGAGGAGGGCGACACCATAGGAAGTCCAGCACTGTGAACTAACCTAGATCCTCAATAAGGGGATGTCCCTTATCTCTCAGACACTGAGCCACCAACCATGCAGCATACACTAGCTGATCTGAGGCCCCTGAGACATATACAGCAGAGAATTGCCTGGTCTGCTCTCAGTGAGAGAAGATGCATCTAAGCCTCCAGAGACCTGAACCCCCAAGGAGTGGGAAGTTCCAGTGGGGTGGTGAGTTCGGGATAGGAAGATCCTATTAGAGACAGGAGAAGAGGTATATTTTGAACAGTCAGAGGGCAGACCTAGATGGGGATAATGACTGGACAGTGAAAAAAGATTAATAATAGTAATAATAATAAAAACTAAATGAAAATCAACATACATAAAAAGGGCCATCTCTGTATGAATGAATACTCACTGACCTCCTTACAGAAATTGACAACCTATCTTAAAATTCATATGGAAGTTTAAAGGATGCATATTGGCGAAGCAGTCTTGAAAAACATGGAGCATAGTCAAGGGACACACAGTGCTGGATTTTTAAATAGTGTTTAAAAAGCTTCATTAATAGAGAACTGTAACACTGCACCAGAATTTATAGATAACAGCAAACCTGAATGTGATCAATTGTTTTGTAAATTAGAGTGTCAAAGAAATTGTGGGAAAACTGTCTTTTTCCTAAATTACACAATGCCAGTAGTTAATCCTGACAGCAAAGCCAATAGAAGCCAATCTATCTTTAACCCCATTAGGGCAAATTCATCAACAATTATTCTCAGAACTTTCATTCATCTATTCTTTCCAATAATACAACACAGTCGTCCATTTACAAACCTCTATAGGATTCAGCTCAAGGGGAGGCCCCAAGACCTCACACTAGTACTGAACCTATGGAGTGCTCACAAAAAGGAATCTATCATGACTGCCCTTCAAAAGACCCAACAAGCAGCTGAAAGAGTAAGATGCAGATATTTGCACCCAACCAATACACAAAAGCAGCAGACCCCTGTTGTTGAATTAGGGAAGACTGAAAGAAGCTGAGGAGAAGGGCAACCCTGTAGGAGGACCAGCAGTCTCAATCAATTTGGACCCCTGAGATCATTCAAACACTGGACCACCAAAAAGGCCATATACATCACCTGATATGAGGCCCCAAACACACATAGAGTAGACAATTGTCTGTGTTCATTCAAAGATAATGCACCCAACCCTCAAGAGACTGGAGATGCCAGGGAGATTAGAGGTCAGGTGGGGTAGGGCATGAGAGCATCCATATGGTGACAGCGGGGTACAGAGGAGGTGTGGGATGTGGAGCACTCAGAGGGTGGATGGAGGGATAGGTAATGGAATATGGAGTGTAATAATTAAAAATAAAGTAAAAAAAAAAACTCTATACGGTTTATTGTTGCTAAAGAGTCCATATCTTTTTAAATACATAGGATATAAAATTGATCCACACAATAGAAAATGATGCTGAAAATGTTTATCTTAATACAGAATTAGTTATGATGTATAATCAAGTTGGAATTTATTTCATTTTTTCTGCCATTTGTCTTATTATTTTATTCTGCTTGACTATTCTAAGTTTTTTTTTCTTTTAATTCAAAAAAAATAGGGCAATGTGCTCAAATTAACAAATCAACTCTATAGAAGAGACCTGGAGTGAGAGAATCTCAGGACTCAAAGGAAGAAACCTTAGATGAAATGCCCTACAGTAGGGAGAAGGAACTTGTAGAGCCCACCTCCAGCAGAAAGATAGGGCATCAAGAGAGGTAGGGGGTTGCCATCCCAACTTCAAATACTCTGAGCCATAGTTGTCCCTGTCTGGAAGAACTGCAGGGATGAAATTGAGAGGAGTCTGAGGAAACCAAGGTCCAGTAATAGTCCCAAAGTAGGATCCAGCTCAAGGGGAAGTCCCAAGGCCAGACACGATTACTGAGGCTATGGAACACTCACAAAAAAGGACCTATTATGACTGTCCTCTGAACGATCCAAGGAGCAGCTAAAACAGTCAGATGCAGATATTTGCACCCAACCAATGGACAGTAGCTGATGACCCTTGTGGTTGAATTAGGGAAAAGCTGTAAGAAGCAGAGGAGGAGCATGAGCCTGTAGAAGGACCAGCAGTCTGGATTAGCCTGGAACCTCGAGATCTCTAAGACACTGGACCACCAACCAGGCAGCATACACCAATTTTTAAAAAAACACAAAATCACTCTGTTTCTCTCAGACATTCCCACACATGTAATAAAAAATAAATTGTTTTTTAAAATGCTACTTGCATGATTTTAAACATCATTTGTAACTCAGTAAGTATTCAATGAACTCTACAGTCCATGACAAGTCCATAATTTTAGAATTATGTATTAACCCTTTACCTGACATCTTTGAATTAGGAAGTAATCAATGAAGTCCCGAGGATTTGTAACATCCAATGATTCTTCATGTTCTTTTATTTTCTCCAAAAGATAGCTCTTAATCCATGTATGATTTTTAAAAAATTTATTATGCCTTCCTGGACAATAATCAATAAGAATAGGGACTGCATTGAAAATCTACAAAAAATGACAGAATTTACTAAATAAATATGCTGTAATAAAGTAATTAAGACATATTCATAACAATGCATGATTTTCCCATTGGTAGATCAAGATATGAATGAAATTAAATTTAGTTAGGTCATTTACATATATAATAATTCTCCATTCTAATAGATTTGTTGAACAAATTTCTCCAAAATGAATAAAGATCATAAACAATATTTACACACTCACATATCTTTTGAGTGTAAACAATGTTCATGTTAGTTACACAATGATTCAAATATACTCTGTTCTACACGTTTGAATAACCATCTGATATAGATTATTAACTCTCACACTTTTAAGGTGATAATAGCAGGTTAAATTTTGGGGTGACCTGATTTATAAAAGAAATCTAATGCCTGAGCTTCTTTTCTATCTACCTGTTTCTGACATGTAATATCTATTTAGATGTATGTGGAGCTTCAAGATGCCCTGGAATCAAGAGCATACCATATCACTTTATAATTTCTGCATGATCACACAATCATTTTATTTGAAGTGTGCAGTCGACGCCAGTTCAGGCTAGGACAATTCTGTGAGTTTGTACATGATCCACACAATACTAAAATATTCATGTTCTCATTTTGACCTTTCCTCTTGTCAACAATTATCCCAGCAAACCCATCAAACAACTGTAACTACTCAGTTCTCCTGAAAGCTTTCATTTCCATTAATACTCTTCCTTATTTGAAAGAATGTTATTTCTATACTGAGGTATTCTTGCCTAGTAATATGATGAAAATGTGTTTAATTGTTTTAAAGTAGGAAAGGAATTTCCATAGTAGGAGAATGGCCTATATGTGACTACCCACACTTGTAGAAGAGAATGGAATTATTTTACACACAATTCTGAAGTAGTCATTGAGAAAATTCATGGATAAGCAGCTAACAGGCTACAACTGTTTTGGCATTTGCCCCTTAGTTTTAATGCTTGTATAGCTGAGGGTTTCAAACTCCATTTCAGATACTCTGTGCATATGATACTCAGAATTGAAGTACATGTCTGACAAGTCTCTATTGATTTTGACCTGTGAGAAAGAAAGATGTTACATGTGTTTTCAGAAATAGAAAACCTTGGCTTTACCTGACACCCAGGAGAGCTCAAAATTTCAGTGCATTCATTCACTTTTCCTATCAAGCTAAGAAAATCCTTATCCTTATAATCAAAACGATTCTGGAAAACAATGGAGCAGATGACATTGCAGGGAGCACATCCTATGATGAATTGGGGATCACAGGGTAAGCCTGAAGATTGGAAACAATTGTAAAATTCTTTAAAAATAAACACATACATTTGCCCTTGTTAACATGATAAGATACTTATGAAATTATACCAAGTAATTTAATTATGAATATACTTAAGTGCTAGGTACTTACCTGCTGAAGAATGGTGATCTTGCTGACATTAAACCTGACTTAGTTTTCATTCTCACTAGTTAACATATTCACTGCTTCATTCAAGGACCTTAATTTAAATGGCATAACATCCTAAAATCTAGCCAATTACTTCAACATATATTATTCAAAACCAAGATTTAAAGAATGACTACAATAACATCTTAATTTTTATAACCATATAAATGTGACAAAAATGTGTCCCCCATGAGTGTTCAAAAGAAACATGCAATAAACATCCAAACACCAGTGTATGTGTGGACTTCCAGGAAGTCTCTATGCTTATTCATGGACCACTCACACTAATAGATTTTTTGTATTAGGTGTAGCATGTTAAGACACTTCAGGGTTTGCCCATAAGTGTTGCAATTCTAGCTAAGATTGGAGAAAAGTTTTCAGTATTACACTACTAAGCTAAGTTGCATCTATCTTTTCAAAAATTGCATCAATATCACTTCTTCATTTTGTTGTTAAATTCCATACATTCTCCCTTTGGTACACTGACACCCTCAGAATATACCAGTTAAATATCATCACAATCGATTTCTCACTCCCATAAACTTGTTCCTTTTCTTATACCAAACATTTTATAGAAAATTCAAATTTAACATAGATCTTTTTGATATGATTTTTATGGCATGTTTCTTACACACCTTTTCTGATCACTTGATGAAGACGTGTGTCCCTCAAAGGTCTGCATGATATATCTCCTTCAAGATACGTTAAATTCTTTCCCTTTTTATTTTTATTTTTTCATTTTTGTATTGCTGTCACAGTCTCATGTGGTACCTTTTTCTTTTTCTTTTGATTTTTGAAAGAATGTACAGAATTTATGGTATGTAAATATTTCATGATCCACTTATATGAATAAATGGTGTAAGGAACTTTATTTTTAATGTCCATATAATGTGAGACAAACACTATTATGAAACAAATGAACCCTTCCTTTTTGCATGTTCATCCTTCAAACACTGAATTTTACAATCTATGAAATACATATGCTATTTTAATATCCATTTTGAAAGTATAATAAAGGAAAATTTATGTGGTATCTGGGAATAATAGGAGGAATGAAAGAGGAAAATACTGTAATGGCAAGCAAACCAAAATGCATATGCTACAATTACAAAAATATACGAATAATTTAGACCCAGCACCTAGTACAATTGCAACAATAACATTCACTGAAAAGAAAGTAAATATTCAATATTATGGTTGGGGAGCATCCTCACAGAAGCAAAGGGAGGGGCAATGGAATAGGGGGTTACCAGAGGGGAAACCAGGAAAGGGAATATCATTTGAAATATAAATAAATAAAATATTCAATAAAAAATAAATATTCATCATGGCCAAACATCTCATTTAATATATTTAAGCAAAACCTAAATGTGTGGATATTTTATATCAAGTACATACCAATATATTACATTACAAATATGTTTATAACGTGTGTATCCTATTAGTCATGAGATTTATTTTACATGTAAGAAAAATAATCAGTGTTTGTCAAGTAGTTTAGTCAAGCTGACACAAACTACAGTCAACTCAAAAGAAGGAACCTCAATTGAGTAATTGCTCCAGGAAACGATTCTGAGGTCATGTCTCTCTGTTCTCTTCCTTCATTGCTGACGATAGGGACACTATCTAAACCCACTGTAGGCATTGTAAGTCTTAGGCATGTGATGCTAGCCAGTAGAAAAAAGAAAGTGAGAAAGACAAGTGGAATAGGTGACTGAGAAACTATCCTTCATGTTTTCTGTTGCAGTTAATACTTCTAGGTTCCTTCTTTGAGGTCCTGCATTGGTTCCCTCAATGGTGGCTATAACTTGTAAGCCAGATATTTTATGACAGAAACAAAAACAATAATGTATGAGAGAATGATTTCAGTAGTGAAATTGCTATGATCAAAGGATCAAATTTGTGATGTTGTGTTGAAGGTGATCTTAAATTGTGTACCTTCAATCAAAAGTCATATGAGTTAACAAAGATGAACACTTAAATATGTGGAATTCCTTGAGATTACTAATGCTCTATCAGGATTTTAACACCTACAATATACTAAGATATTACATTATTTTAAGGAATGAGGGTGAACTGAATTACTTTGAGATTACTTCTTATGTGCATACCATTCACATGGAAAATCTGATTGTATGTGATTTAATGTATTTAGAAGTAAAAGTGCTAAAACTTTTCATATAGAAATTTAAATAAAATTATAATCTTTCTTTAAAAGCACTAGGTGAGTAGCATCAAGTGTGTTAGCAAAGTAACAACCAGCAGCTCAACTTTCTCATACCGAAAACCTGTAAAAGTGAATTTGACTTCAACAACTGAAAACAAATAGGAAAATACTAGAATCAATGAAACTGTTTTGAGTTTTTTTAAAGGAATTATTTTACTAGTTTTCATGTGTGCATAAATTTTGACTATTTGTGTTGACATGTGTTTTAGAAAAGTTTATGAATAAAAATATGAAATGCTATGTAAAAAGAAATAATAAGATATTGAAATCATGATAAAATCAGAGATATAATAAGTGATAAAAATCTATTACAATCAGCTGAGAAATGAAAATAATCCATCACACAACTGTTACCGAGAACTACAAACAAGATTATAGAAGGACAATTAGAAACTTCAGTGAACAAGTGCTATCCATTGCCAGAGAGAAAGAAAGAAAGAAAGAAAGAGAGAGAGAGAGAGAGAGAGAGAGAGAGAGAGAGAGAGAGAGAGAGAGGAGGGAGGGAGGGAGGGAGGGAGGGAGGGAGGGAAGGAAGGAAGGAAGGATAGAAGGAAGGAAGGGGAGAGAGAGAGAGAAAGAGAAAGAAAGAAAACCAGTGCTACATGGTCTATGCTCCTTACTTTTACATGGTAACCATTATCACTGATAATCACCCTCTCGTTCTGGTATTCAAAGAACAAGTGACATTTGTGATTAGGGGAATTTATGGTTTATAATGCACTAAAATTATGATGGTACCTATACTCATGACATCTCATTAGAAAAATATTCTTAGAAAAAGATAGAAACAACATGACTCATACACAGCCATGCATAGACCAAGATAAGATATAAAAGGAGAATCTGACCTGCACTTACCATTTGTTTTCTTCAGTTCCTTCATGAGCCACTGTGCTTCCTCTTGCACTTTGTTCTCAATGGTCCTTTTTCCCATGCCCAAGTTCCTCAAGGTATTGATTGTGAAGACCCTTGTGGCTTTCCATACATTTCCATGGCTAAAACCAATGCCTAAAGAAATTTGAACAGATACTGGAAATCCCAGACACAAAAGGAGCTAACAGGTGGCAGCTTTATAGAGCCCAAACCTATGCCTGACAAGCAAGCATGACCTCTACTCTCCACCTTTCAGCTTGCTCTGGAAACTGCCCAGTATACACATAAGCACACACACACACTTACCCTTTCCTTTAGTAACCTTGTCAAAAAACGGAAACCTTCCTCTTCCAGAGAACTCTTCTCCATGGTCAATGAAGGCTTCTTTCATTGCCTCATAACCATGTAACACTACAATAGGCTGTGAGCCAAAATACAGAGTGAACACAGGGCCATATGTTTTAGAAAACTGGAAAGAAATAGGAAATATTAATTTTAGTTAAAAAAATGTCATTATAATTTCAATAGAGTCAATATATTTAGTTTAATTATCGTATTGGATTATGATATTTTTAGTCAGAAAACCTCAGTTTAAAGTCTGTATAATTCTGTACATTATGATGATTATCATGTATTCATGGTTTACAGTATGCCAGAAAATCTTTCAGGCTGTTGACACACTAAAACCAAAGATTTATCACACTAAGATCTGATCTGTTCTTCATAGTACACAAATATACTAAAGTAAAATATCCACATTTATTTACAGGATTGTATTGAAAATAAGTACACCCTACTTATTCATTATTGGATACTTGAGCATCACTCTTATGATAACTTCATACTGAAATGGATTTCAATTGTCAGAAGAACGCTGCAGAACCAGGTGGGAACACTTCTTGTTAAACCTAAGAAAGCCCTGTGATAAAGACTAGAAAACTAAAACCTTAGTTTTGATTTCCATTCTTATCTATTGCTACAAATGTACATAGAGTAGGTATTATACAAAGTGTACCATACTATGAAGCATCACACAAAAATCCCATTCTTGCTAAGCAGCATCCTAGGTCCAAGGCACAGGCTATGAATGGAATAAAAGGTGATGGGAAAAACACCACAGATTCAAACACACACTATGTTTTTATTTCATGTATGAGCTCATGCATATTGTATTTACTGCAATTCAGACAACAATAAATTCTTCAGAGTACAAAATTAATGTCAAATCCAAAAAATGCATCGCTAAAATTCAGATTCATTTTATGAAATATTCCCTGCTCTTCACCTTCAGTCAAAATTGCTGGAAGCTGGTGTGGCCGCAGGCCCCATGAAACCCACTTGTTTACTGCCTTGCCTGAGCATGTACAGTGAAAAAGCATGCGTGAGCTGCCTGCCAGGTTGGACTGTTCCTTGTGATCCAGACCTGTTAGCCTGTCGGTGACTGACCTGAGCTCGTGCCTGGAGCGTGTGTGAATTCTGATTGGATGAGGTGGGTTGGAGCTAGATGAGGTCAGTCAGCGTGAGGATAGGTTTTAGCCCTTGTCCTAAGTAGAAGTAGTAGACGAGAAGCTGTTATAATAAGAATAGTTTTAGCCCTTGCTGTGAGTAGAAGTAGAGTAAGAGAAGCTGTTGTAATAGGAGTTTTAGCTCTTGCTGTGAGTAGAAGTAGAGTAAGGGAAGCTGTTGTAGTAGGAGTTTTAGCCATTGCCATGAGCAGAAGTAGAGTAAGAGAAGCTGTTGTAATAGGAGTTGTTTTAGCCCTTGCCCTAAGTAGAAGCTAATGGTAGTAAGAGAAACTGTTGTAAGAGAGAGTTGTAAGTAAAGCTGCAAAAAAGAAGGAAGGAATAGAAGAAGAGGCTGCTGGGGAAGAGAGGTGTAAGGGAAAAAGCCTGAAATAAAGACATTGTTGTGTGAACCCGACTTGGTGTCTGTGTTGTTCCTATCACCGCGGGCTGGGAGGACCAGTGAAAAGTGGTGGCCCACATGGGGAACTCATCATGTAATTTGTCAAAGGTAAGTAAGAAAATTTTAGTAAGCAGAGGTAAGGCAATTTTGGTAAGAACAGCGATAGGAAAAATTTTGGTAAACAGCAGTAAGAAAATTTTTGGTAAACAGTGGTAGAAAAATTTTGGTAAACAGTAGTAGGGAAAATTTTGGTAAACAGTGGTAGGAATTTTTTTGGTAAACAGAGGTGAGGAAACCTTAGTAAACAGCAGTAGGGAAATTTTGGTAAACCGAGGTAAGGAAACCTTAGTAAACACTGATAGGAAATTTTGGTAAACAGAGGTAAGGAAACCTTAGTAAAAAAAAAAACGGTAGGAAATTTTAATAAAGAGAGGTAAGGAAACCTTAGTAAACAACGGTAGAAAATTTGAGTAAACAGCAGTAAGAAAATTTTGGTAAGCAACAGTATTTATAGAAAGCACAGGCCTGTAAGATTCCTGGGGAAAAGAGGGTCGAAGCATTAAGGTTCTCAGGAATAGAGACGAAGGGAATTTCAGCAACTAAAGAAAGCATAGGCCTGATAAGTTCCCCAGAAAAAAGGGGACAGAGCACTAAGAATCTCAGATACAGAGACGTAGAGAATTTAAATGATATGGGTTCAACTGGGACTAAAATGATAGTAAAAATGTTGGCCATCTAGATCTTGGTCAGGGTGTGCTTGGGGGATGACAGTGGAAAGTACAGTGCTGAATTAGAGGAAGGAGCGACAGCACTTGAGGAGGCTAAGGAGATTGCTTCTCAGGCTAGCCGCTGAAAACCTAAACAGCTTAGACAACAAACCAAAGATAAGAAAAAGAAGAATGAATCTAGCTCTGAAGGGTCTACTAGTGACAGTGACGGGACAGATAGCAACAATGACATCTGTAGTCGGATGTTCTGCTGGAGTTTGAGGCACAGTAGGCTGCCAAATCATCAGCCCCTCTGTGGTCTTCTCCTCTGCCCTATAAAGATGAGGGAAACAAAAGGGGAAAGCATAGTCTTCATGCAAAAATCTGGAAAATTGTGCCCCCCATTACAGGGGACTTCCCAGTATTTCAGGGCCAACAGGGGCAACGGTATCATGAACCCCTGGATTGGAAGGTTGTACAAAGATTGAAGGAGTAAACTTGAGCCATTAAAAGAAAATGCTTTAAATGAAAGAAAAAGAGAAAAGATGGTCTTATATAGTGGATGGTAGAACTAGCCAATAGTATTAAAAGGAAAACAACACTATGAAAGAGACCACTGTTTTGTGTAAGATAAAAACACTCACAATTCTTAGGTATGCATATGTATGTTCTATGTAAATATGTTACAAATTTATGTCTATAAAATCTGTATTTTAGTAAGCATTCAAATGATATGAAAAAGACATTTAGTGAATAGGCAGGGAACAGAAGGCAGTATGGTATGGGGGTATAGAACAGAATATAGCCAAGTTTGAATAAAAGGTTTTTCTTTATGTACTTTTTTGTTTTGAAAGTAATATGGTGTTCACAAAAATAATTTCATGGTTTCCTCCCCCAGAGGGGTGTCTGCCATTTCCCCTGGAGATAGAATTGCTCAAATTTTGCTTTTGCCTAGTCACCATGCTAGCTTCCCTTCAAGGGGACTGAAAAGAGGAAATAGGGGCTTCAGCTCACTGGAATACAAGTTTGAAAGCTGGTATCCTTATGGTTAACCAAAGAGTGGATTGGTTGCAGGAACAGATGAATATTTTGGAGCAGTTAGTATTTGCTTCCTGCATTACTCATATGTCAGGAATGTGTGCAACCTCTGTCAGTATTAGAATTTTTCCAGAGCTGCGAATCTGTCACATGGAATTGGTGCAATGCTGCTAGGAAATTGGAGTCATGATCTCGACACAAAGATGAAGGAATTGCAAGCATCGATTGTTGCTGTGAATAACACTCATGTGGAGATTGCAACTGCAAAGTAATGGATGGAGATCATCTAGGGAACTGTGGGATTCTTAAAAAATTAAGGAGAGATGGCCTTTTCAGCACTCCTGCTGTCTGTTGTGTGTGGAGAAATGCTTTGGTGAATGGCATGTATGCGAAGGTGGCACAGGGCTGATAAATGAGCCTTAGTGCAGCTATGGCAGCCTTGGAAACAGGAACAGCCCCCCAATATTGGCTCAACATGCTGGATCAGTAATCAATGACGGGTAAGACCCTCACATGTGTATACCAACCTAAGACAGGATGGCAAAAGTGTGTTCGTCACTCCCATGATGGGTAAGGATGTGGCACGGATGGGGGAAACCTAAGACAGATGCTGATCCCAGAGCTACTAATAAAACAAAAAGGGGGAGATGCAGGAAGCAGGTGCGGCCGCAGGCCCAGTGAAGCCTACTTGTTTACTGTCTTGACCAAGCATGCGCAGTTGAAAAGCGTGCTTGGGCTGCCTGCCAGAATAGACTGTTCCTCGTGATCCAGACCTGTCAGTCTATGGGTGACCGACTGAGCTCATGCCTGGAGTATGTGTGAATTCTGATTGGATGAGGTGGGGTGGAGCTAGATGAGGTTAGTCGGTGCGAGGATAGGGTTTAGCCCTTGTCCTAAGTAGAAGTAGTAGAAGAGAAGCTGTTGTAATAGGACTAGTTTTAGCCCTTGCCTTGAGTAGAAGTAGAATAAGAGAAGCTGTTGTAATAGGAGTTTTAGCCATTGCCATGAGTAGTAGAGTAAGAGAAGCTGTTGTAATAGGAGTTTTAGCCATTGCCATGAGTAGAAGTAGTAGTAAGAGAAGTTGTTGTAATAGGAGTTTTAGCCATTGCCATGAGTAGAAGTAGAGTAAGAGAAGCTGTTGTAATAGGAGTTTTAGCCATTGCCATGAGTAGAAATAGTAGTAAGAGAAGCTGTTGAAATAGGAGTTTTAGCCATTGCCATGAGTAGAAGTAGTAGTAAGAGAAGCTGTTGAAATAGGAGTTTTAGCCATTGCTGTGAGTAGAAATAGAGTAAGAGAAGCTGTTGTAATAGGAGTTTTAGCCATTGTTATGAGTAGAAGTAGAGTAAGAGAAGCTGTTGTAATAGGAGTTTTAGCCATTGCCAAGAGTAGAAGTAGAGTAAGAGAAGCTGTTGTAATAGGAATTGTTTTATGCCTTGCCCTAAGTAAGAAGCTAGTGGTAGTAAGAGAAAATGTTGTAGTAGAGAGTTGTAATTAAAGCTGCAAGAAAGAAGGAAGGAATAGAAGAAGAGGCTGCTGGAAAAGAGAGCTGTAAGGGAAAAACCTGAAGTAAAGACTTTGTTGCGTGAACCCAACTTGGTGTCTGTGTTGATCCTGTTGCCGCCAACTCGGAGGACCAACAACACAAAATAATAGAAAATGTTAAAAAATAGTATATAATTACTGCATTTGTTTAAAAAAAAACATGTATATAATTACCTGCATTTCAGAGTCTTCAATCTGAAACTTAGAGCATTACTCATTTCCTGATCAGAACTAGAGGCAATTGTCAGAAAAAAATATTGAACTTTTCAGTTTTTTACATCATATTCATTTCCACAATATTACGTCCACTAATAGAATTTTATGAAAGTAGGAAGAGTCCTGTCTCAATTTGAAATGTACCTGAAGAACATAAGGCATACTTACATTGGTAAGGCACTGGCCAATGTCCTTCATATCTATCAGGTGGTAATTGCCAATAATTGGGAGAGGAGTGGGGCCAGGAGGGAGGTTCCCTCTTGCAGATCTCTGTCTCCACAATGACAGGACAAGCAGAAAGGACAGACAAAGCACCAAGACTACAAATGGATCCATGGAGACCCCTCTTACTGACACAGGTATGATCAGGCATTCCAGACACTTTATACATCATTTGCAAATCAATATTTTGTGTTTGGGCATCTTTGTGCAATCAACTAGTTACTGTTTAATTTGCTTCCAAATGGACTTTGTCTCAATGATAACAAAAAACAAGCACTTTTATCATTGTCATTTTTGTAGAGTGCCTGTAAGACATTTGGGCTTAATTTTGTTGAGTTGTAACAAGTACGGCTGATAAATAATAATCATTCAAAACTTGATATACACTTGAGTTAATTTGTAAAAGTTATGAGATTGTACTAAAATTATGTCAATTTCTTCTTTTTTCTTTATCATAAACAACATATATAATTTCCTTATTCACTTTCTAACACATTTTTTTCTTTTATCTTTTTAAAATTAATTAATTTATTTTTTACAGTCCATACTTTATCTCCCCCTCGTCCACCCTCTGATAACCCACATCCCATACCTCCTCCCGACCCCTGTCTCCACGTGGATATCCCCACCTCCACCCCACCTGAACTTTAAACTCCCTGGGGTCTCCAGTCCCTTGAGGGTTAGGTGCATCATCTCTGAGTGAACACAGACACAGCAGTTCTCTAATGTATGTGGGCTGAAGCCCTCATATCACCTTGTGTATGCTGTCTGTTTGGTGGTCCAGTGTTTGGTGGTCTATTTGGTGGAGAGATCTAGGGGATTCAGATTAAATGATACTGCTTGTCCTCCTACATGACTGCCCTTCTGCTCAGATTATTTCAGCCTTCCCTAATTCAACAACAGGGGTCAGCTGCTTCTGCCCATTGGTTGGGTGCAAATATCTGCATCTGACTCCTTCAGCTGCTTGTTGGGTCTTCTGGAGTGCGGTCATGGTATGTCCCTTTTTGTGAGTGCTCCATAGCCTCATTAACAGTGTCAGGCCTTGGGACCTCCCCTTGAGCTGGATCCCAATTTGGGCCTGTGGCTGGACCTTCTTTCCTCAGGATTCTCTCCATTTCTATCCCTGTAATTCTTTCAGACAAGAACAATTATGGGTCATAGTTGTAACAGTGGGATGGCCTCCCTCTCCCTCACTTGATGCCCTGTCTTCCTGCTGGAGGTGGGCTCTATAAGTTCCCTCCCCTTACTGTCGGGGATTTCATCTACTGTCCCTACTTTTAAGTTCTGATAGTCTCTCACCTCCCAGGTCTCTGGTACATGCATGTTTAACTCTGTATTTAAATTGGTTCTTGCTAATATAAACATATGGACATATGCTTTAATTATAAATGCAATAAAACTTTCATATATGCTTTGAGCAACACAACTAAGAAAAAAGACAAAAATGACTTATATTAGTAACACACATTTTAGTAAGAAAACATATTATGTTGATATCTAGGAAAAGCTATATGTCTTTTGCCACTGTGAAATTCAATGGAAGACCTAGGCTTATCCTTTCTTTCTTTTCCTTCCTTCCTTCCTTCCTTCCTTCCTTCCTTCCTTCCTTCCTTCCTTCCTTCCATGCTTGCTTTCCTTCTTTCTTTCTTTCTTTCTTTCTTTCTTTCTTTCTTTCTTTCTTTCTTTCTTACTTTATTTCATCTTGTGTTCTTTCCTACTTGCTTACTTGCTTTCTCTTTCTCTCTCTTTCTCTCATTCTTTCTCCCTTCCTTCCTTCCTTTCTTTTATCCTTTATATTGTCATCATTGTAAAAGAAGGACTAAAAATTTTTCATAACACATGGCTGGAAGAATTTAGAATTCAATGTGATTACCTTGTAGTTGCAAATACTCCCACTGGCTTTACAGTTATTAGGATTCTCCACTTATCATCATTTAAGAAATGAGGCTATCTCAGCATAACTGAACAGATGACAATAAATGAAAATTCTTGAGAAAGATTATCTTCTAGAATTTGAAGCACTTCAGAGACATTCCTTGTGTTCATTTAATTATTTCATTGATAATAATCATAAATAGTTGGTCCACTATAATGAAGGTTTGTTAAATGTGAAGCAGTAATGGAACATGTATGTTCTATGGATGTCAAAATTGTACTATGAAATGATCAAAGTATACGGAATTAAATAAGTAGAGGCATACATTTCCAGTACTTAAATTCCAGAAGAATGACATTTATTATTTGAGCAGTAATGGCATTGTTCAAGGAAAGTCTCCTTCTGTAAAGATATAATTATATTGGCTCAGATTAGACTAAGTAGGTACACAAAAATGTGCTCAGTATAAGAAGTTCTCTTCTTAATACTTGCTTACATCACATTTTATTAAGAGTTCTTGAAGTGGTTCTATCAAATGTTATTCTCTTATTTTTTTATATTTGTCCCACTTTCATTACTGTGGCTAATTTTTTACATATGAAGATGAGAAGCTGGGCCTTAGTGATTCAAAACCATGACAAAACTGGTTACTCCAGTGATTAGATTGGGGCTCTAGGCCATACCAATGTGTCCCATATCTTTTCCTGAAAAAAATATATTCCAATCAATTGTATCAGTCTACAGTGCTGGCTTTGTCTTAAGGTTCAATAATGACTATATTCATTAAGAATTAAAACAAATAAAGAGTTGCTCAATAACACGCTCATGATTTAAAACATGCATTTTATAACACTTTGCTTTTTATAATTTATACAACATTAGTGACCCAACATTTTGTAGATTTCCATTACCTATAACATAATAAGCAGTAATTTGTGACTGACACATTTTGCTCTAAAATTCCCCACTTATGAACAATTTATAATGAAGAAACATGCTCAGTATATTTCTTTAAAAAGCAGTATCATTTTACTTCCAAAAAATGTTGTTCCTTCTCCATTTATTCATTTCTTACAATGAGAATTTGTACAAACTTTTTATTTCCTAGAGTGAAAAGAGCATATCCATTTAACCATGGCAATCTTTAATATATTTCTTAATTAATTGAATTTTGTTCATTAGATTATGACTTCCTCCTTCCCTACTTCTCATATCACCAATCTTGCCTTCTCTTCCTTAACCCATCAAGTCTAGTATGTACTCTTGGCTGTATGGTGTTTCATCTTATAGGGGACATACTTATAAGGATATCCAGTTTCCTATTTCTGGCAGCTTTTAATTACTAGTTGCTACATCCAGTCCAGTGCAGTCTGCTTGGTAGGCCTAAAACCCTGGAAGCAGTCAGGAGGCAAAGAGTTTCAAGGAAACAGCCTCCTGGAACCTTGGCATTCCAATAGCCTATATACCCAAACCCTGTCCCTGCATTAGTCTGGTGTATGGATCCATGTGCTCTCTTTCAGTATTGTTTTATTATAACTGCCTTAAGGATTGATTTTGACATATAGCTAAGCCTCCACCAGTGTTCCAAGGATTCCTAGGAAATTCTTGAAGCAGAAGATGAGCTTGGAATTCAGTTAAGAACGTTACCTATTCAGTAACATTCAAATTCAATTCTAGTGGAGACAGTGAAAATAATTAGGCATTACAATGTACTCAAAACAGAGCTAGAAAAGCTCAGAGCTAGTCTGCATAGTAATTACTTAGGACAATAGCCAAGTAACACCCAAACATGAATACACACTGGCCTAGGAAATAGGTGGGTTGTCCATGAAAAGGTTAGTGAAAAGCAATTCCCCTTGTGCAGATTTTTTCACTATGCCCAGAACAATAGCATAATCAGGTATTTACTAAAGAACCCCTGGTGCTGGGTTTAACAATAGACTAGCATTGCATCAGAGCATTCACCTGGCTTCTGTGTTTAGCAGACCTTTTTAATTAAAGGAACAATCCTATTCTCAGTTGTAAATGTGGCCTGGCTCCCACCATATTTTATGTAAACATTCTTTTTTGTTTTGTGTCAATGTCACTTGGCAGATGTGATCACCTGGTTTTCTTGTTTTTCTTCTGTATTAAATGTCTGGTGTTCGCTTGGACAAAATACATTTAGATTCAGCTCTCCCTTGAGTTTGTGTCTCTCTGTGAATTCTCTCCAACCCTTGTTCACCAGCAACCAGAAACCTATTCCCCACGGATAGGAGACCCAATAGAGGTTAGTCTATGGTAGCTGGCACCTTCGAACAGGGACTTTGGGGCAGGTAAGTCTTTATCTCTTTTCCTTTTTCTTTTCTTTTCTTTTTATTTTTTTTTTTCTTAATTTCTCAAACAAGGATAGGATCTCCTTTCAGTGCTGCAGATCAACTAATAAAAGCTAATCAGTTTTAGGATGAGTAAAGTTTTTTTGTTTTTTTTTTTTTTTTTTTTTTTTTTTTTTTTTACTGTGGGGCAGTCTGATGTTAAAATATGATTAGATACCTCACCAGCTGTAGTAAAGGCCTACACTGTAGTGATGAAAGGAGAGAAACTCAGCACCAATTTTAAGAATGCCTGTAAGAATGAAAATCGTTCTCAGGAGAATGAAAGCTGCATGTTTTTGTTGTAAAAACCAGGACACCTGAGGAAGTACTGTAAAAATCCCCCTGGAAATGAGAAAGGCCTTTCTTCAGGTCTCTGTCCATGCTGTGGTGGAGAGAACCTTGAAGGAATGGTTGTAAATCAAAGTCCCATAAAGATGGGAATCTGCTCACTAAAGAAGCAAGTAGGACAAAAAACTAGATAAGGGGCAGCCTTTTAGCCCCATTCATGAACTGTGGACCATGTTATAGGACACAGCCCCAGGTATAAGAAAAACTTCAAGTTGTGGATTCTGATACTTTGGTAAAATAAATGTTATGGCTAAAGTACAAAAAGAGACTTCATAAATGTCAAAATGTAGCTCAATTCTTACAGTTACCTTATTTACAGCTTCCCAATCCTACATTGTGCCAAAAATTTGTAGATAAGGCTTTATTGGAAGTTAGGAAATAATTTTCTCAAACATATATAATTTATTTTGTGGGTGGTGTTTTTGTTGGTGGCAAAAACTGGAGACCGGGCAAAGCAGGTTTTGCAGATGGCTGTAAAATATTTGACTAAGTGTGGGCTGGTGGTCGCTTCAAAAAAGATTCAGCATGGTAAACTTTTAGGCTATTTGAGACATTTAGTGTATAGAGACTGTGTGGTTTATCAGTGAATTGCCCTCAGATTAAATAAATTGGAAGTTTCAGATGCTTGCCAGAAGCGGTTAGAGAATTTGGGGTTTTAATCCTGATTTGACAAGCTGCCTCTTATAAGCAGGAATGAAAAGAAAAGAAAAGAAAAGAAAAAAAAGAAAAGAAAAGAAAGAAAAGAAAAGGGAAAAGGGAAAGAAGGGAAAGAAGAAAGAAGGCAAAGAAGAAAGAAGGAAAAAAGAAAGAAGGAAAAAAGAAAGAAGAAAAAAGAAGAAAGGAAAAGAAGAAAGAAGGTAAAGAAGAAAGAAGGGAAAAAAGAAAGAAGGGAAAGAAGAAAGAAGGGAAAGAAGAAAGAAGGGAAAGAAAGAAGAAAGAAGGGAAAGAAAGAAGAAAAAAGGGAAAGAAAGAAGAAAGAACGGAAAGAAAGAAGAAGGAAAAGAAAGAAGAAGGGAAAGAAAGAAGGGAAAGAAAGAAGAAAGAATGGAAAGAAAGAAGGGAAAGGGAAGGGAAAGGGAAGGGAAAGGGAAGGGAAAGGGAAAGGGAAAGGAAAAGAAAAGAAAAGGGAAGGGAAGGGAAAGGGAAAGGGAAGGGAAAGGGAAAGGGAAAGGGAAGGGAAAGGGAAGGGGAAGGGGAAGGGAGATGGAGAGGGGGAGGGGGAGGGGAAGGGGAAGGGGAAGGGGAAGGGGAAGGGGAAGGGGAAGGGGGAGGGGGAGGGGAAGGGGAAGGGGAAGGGGAAGGGAAAACGATAGAGGAAAATGGATTTTGGAATTCTCCTAGAGACAGAGAAATTGGGAGATGTCCTGGTAATTTTCTCTGGCCCCTACAGGAGAAGTTCTCTACCCTTTTTATTGTCTATGTTTGGTGCACCAATCTTTCCACGTGTCAATTCATGTATGTTCTTTTACGTTCTCTGAATGTCTGACTGTTCTATGTTTCATGTTGGAAAGAAAAGAAATGGTTAAAACTTTATCTGCTGAATCAGTCTCATTTTGCACAGTGGACCCTGAGAGTGGCCTGCACTTTAGCCAAGAATCAAGCACAGCAGGAGAGCTCCTGCTGAAAAACTGTTCTTAAAAAGGAGTCTGAAAACTCTTAGTTCTAAAGCAAATAAGCTGATAGTTGTTTTTTCCTAGAAAATTCTCTACAATCGTGATTATTGTGTTTAGCCATCAACAAAGTGCTTTTTATCTTATAATTATAGCTAGAAAAAGTAAAATTCTTTGATTGGTATAAATTTATAAGATTTGTGTAGCTGCTTCATTTGGCTTTTGACTGGTCTTAAAAGTATAAATATGCTCTGTATGTCTTGGTCATAAATATTGGCTTATAAATTATTGGGTATGATTAAAAAGGTGTAACATTGGTAACAAGACAGTTAGCTTTAAATTGGTAACTCAGACTTGGAATCATTTTAAAACAACATGTGGCATAAACTAGGCCAAAAATCTAGGCCTCTAAGAATACTTCTAATTGAGACAATATTTAATGTGATTCTTATCCTAGATAGTAGACTTACAGAGATAAGATTCAAAACAATGTCTCTTTAATAAAACTTTAAAATTACACTGTCATGCACTCATGAATTGAAAGCCAAACTTCGTAATGTAATAGTGATGTTTATAATATTGATTTTAAAGAGAATAAATTGTTTAAAATTAGGTTTGCTTCCAAAAGTTGTAGATAATATTCTAATGTTTCAAAAAAAAACTTAAAAATTATGGTTAAAATTGCCAATGTTCTATTGACTGTAGTTTGGAGGTTGATCACCAATTTAAGATTTTTTACTCACCCATATATTATTAAGATTATTACAAGAGTAATCATCTTATGAGATCATTAATGCAGCTCATTGCGGCCATCCGGCCATACAAAGCAAAGATAGACTTATCTAGATATATTCGTCTTTGTGCAGAAATTAGACCCTCACACAATCCGTTTGATTATGGTTGTGACCTTACAGGACCATAAAACGTTATAAAAAATGTTTTAAGTATAAGTCATCTTAAGAAAGACTGTCCAAAATTAGAGGCATAGATAGACAGTTGAATTCTTCCCCTGAAATCTGTTCTCACTGCAGGAGGGCTGTATGCTCAGATTAAGAAATATTTACATTTGAGTTAATGCAAAACTCAGAGCAGCCTTGGCCAGCCTTGTGTGGCATTTTCTTTTGTTTTGCAACCTGTGCCCAAGGAAGTTCTTGATCCTAGTCTCTCCCTGCCTTCAGGGGAATTTCTTTTTAGCTAAACGACCTTGTTTTAGATCTACCCAGGTGTTGTTCATAGTAAATTTTAAAGTTTAAATTTAAGATTTATAAAAGGTCAATCAGGCTATAGAACTCATAAAGGCATTACAAGCTAGCTTGCCTACTTCATATAAAATTATTATAGATTTGTAAGATTGTTTTTTCCTTTGCATCCTGTTAACTGTAAAGACTTTGCTACTAGTGAACTGATGACCATTAAAAAGTTTTGCCCCTCAGTATGGCTAATAGTCTTACATTATGTAAGAAATTTTAATTGTCTCGGCTACAATAGAAGAAGCTAAGACCTTGAAACTTTCAGTGTATTTTTTCTTAAATGAAAAGTAATTTATTAGCAAATGCTTCTAAAGAAACATTTACTTCAAATCTTTGCTGTCACATAGTGAAGTAGCTATTGCTCCATAAAAATGATTCAGAGGCAATATCGTTTTAATATTAGGTCTTAGTTATCCTAGAAAAAGTGTGGTACAGAAAATTTAAGAAAGAAATTACTTGCGTACTTCAAATTATTTTTGAAATCTTCTAGGAGATGTTAATTGGCTAAGATCTCACCTTAAACTCACCACAGGAGAACTTTACCTTTGTTAGGTGCTATCAAGTGAGATTCAAATTAAATGGTGAGAAACATAAAGGCTTTACAGAAAGTAGAGGAAACTTCTGTGATCAATAGTCATCAATTAAAACCAATGGTAGACAGCCGGCCACCTTCCTGGTGAGAGCACGGGGGTCTGCTTGGCCTGAGAGGTTTGTGTCACAGGCGCCGGCGGGAGCCTTCTTGGCTCCGGGACTCCTCGGAGGGCAGGCTGCACGGGAGACCGTGTGGAATACAGAGGCCAGCCGTTTCTGGGACGGGCGAGAGTCGCAGAGCTTCTGAGGCGGCGCCATCTTCGGCTCCAGACAACCAGCCACCTTCCTGGCGAGAGCCACAGAGCTTCTGAGGAGGCGCCATCTTTGGCTCCAGACAACCGGCCACCTTCCTGGCCAAAGCAACACAGCTTCTGGGAAAGATCCTGTTTTGGGCCTTCACCTTCAGCCAGGAGGAGGTCCAAACACTAGATAACTGTACACCTTCCCCGAAAGAGGAGAGCTTGTCTGCAGAGACTGCTCTGACCACTGAAACTCAGAGGAGAGAGCTTGTCTCCCACGCCTGCTGATTGAGGGTAACAAAATCAACAGAGGAACAATCTCTTAACAAAGACAACTATAACAACTAACTCCACAGATTGCCAGATGGCGAAAGGTAAACGTAAGAATCCTACTAACAGAAACCAGGACCACTCACCATCATCAGAACCCAGAACGCCCACTTCGCCCAGTCCAGGACACCCTAACACACCTGAAAAGGTAGACCTGGATTTAAAAGCATATCTCATGATGATGGTAGAGAACATCAAGAAGGAATTCAATAACTCACTTAAAGAGATACAGGAGAACACTGCGAAAGAGTTACAAGTCCTTAAAGAAAAACAGGAAAACACTGCTAAAGAGTTACAAGTCCTTAAAGAAAAACAGGAAAACACAACCAAACAGGTAGAAGTTCTTATAGAAAAACAGGAAAAGACATCCAAACAGGGGATGGAAATGAACAAAACCATACTAGACCTAAAAAGGGAAGTAGACACAATAAAGAAAACCCAAAGTGAGGCAACGCTGGAGATAGAAAACCTAGGAAAGAAATCTGGAACCATAGATGCCAGCATCAGCAACAGAATACAAGACATGGAAGAGAGAATCTCAGGTGCAGAAGACACCATAGAGAACATCGGCACAACAATCAAAGAAAATGGAAAATGCAAAAAGATCCTAACTAAAAACATCCAGGAAATCCAGGACACAATGAGAAGACCAATCCTACGGATAATAGGAGTGGGTGAGAATGAAGATTTTCAACTCAAAGGACCAGCAAACATCTTCAACAAAATTATTGAAGAAAACATCCCAAATCTAAAGAAAGAGATACCCATGAACATACAAGAAGCCTACAGAACTCTAAATAGACTGGACCAGAAAAGAAATTCCTCCCGACACATAATAATCAGAACATCAAATGCACTAAATAAAGATAGAATACTAAAAGCAGTAAGGGAAAAAGGTCAAGTAACATATAAAGGCAAGCCTATCAGAATTACACCAGATTTTCACCAGAGACTATGAAAGCCAGAAGAGCCTGGACAGATGTTATACAGACACTAAGAGAACACAAACTCCAGCCCAGGCTACTATACCCAGCCAAACTCTCAATTACCATAGATGGAGAAACCAAAGTATTCCACGACAAAACTAAATTCACCCATTATCTCTCCACGAATCCAGCCCTTCAAACGATAATAACAGAAAAAAACCAATACAAGGACGGGAACCACGCCCTAGAAAAAACAAGAAGATAATCCCTCAACAAAACTAAAAGAAGACAGCCACAAGAACAGAATGCCAACTTTAACAACAAAAATAACAGGAAGCAACAATTACCTTTCCTTAATATCTCTTAATATCAATGGACTCAATTCCCCAATAAAAAGACATAGACTAACAGACTGGCTACACAAACAGGACCCAACATTCTGCTGCTTACAGGAAACCCATCTCAGGGAAAAAGACAGACACTACCTCAGAGTGAAAGGCTGGAAAACAATTTTCCAAGCAAATGGTCTGAAGAAACAGGCTGGAGTAGCCATTCTAATATCGGATAAAATCGACTTCCAACCCAAAGTTATCAAAAAAGACAAGGAGGGACACTTCATACTCATCAAAGGTAAAATCCTCCAAGAGGAACTCTCAATTCTGAATATCTACGCTCCAAATGCAAGGGCAGCCACATTCATTAAAGACACTTTAGTAAAGCTCAAAGCACACATTGCACCTCACAAAATAATAGTGGGAGACTTCAACACACCACTTTCATCAATGGACAGATCGTGGAAACAGAAACTAAACAGGGACACAGTGAAACTAACAGAAGTGATGAAACAAATGGACCTGACAGATATCTACAGAATATTTTATCCTAAAACAAAAGGATATACCTTCTTCTCAGCACCTCACGGGACCTTCTCCAAAATTGACCATATAATTGGTCACAAAATAGGCCTCAACAGATACAAAAATATTGAAATTGTCCCATGTATCCTATCAGAGCACCATGGCCTAAGACTGATCTTCAATAACAACATAAATAATGGAAAGCCAACATTCACGTGGAAACTGAGCAACACTCTTCTCAATGATACCTTGGTCAAGGAAGGAATAAAGAAAGAAATTAAAGACTTTTTAGAGTTTAATGAAAATGAAGCCACAACGTACCCAAACCTTTGGGACACAAGGAAAGCATTTCTAAGAGGGAAACTCATAGCTCTGAGTGCCTCCAAGAAGAAACGGGAGAGAGCACATACTAGCAGCTTGACAACACATCTAAAAGCTCTAGAAAAACAGGAAGCAAATTCACCCAAGAGGAGTAGACGGCAGGAAATAATCAAACTCAGGGGTGAAATTAACCAAGTGGAAACAAGAAGAACTATTCAAAGAATTAACCAAACGAGGAGTTGGTTCTTTGAGAAAATCAATAAGATAGATAAACCCTTAGCTAGACACACTAAAGGGCAAAGGGACAAAATCCTAATCAACAAAATCAGAAATGAAAAGGGAGACATAACAACAGATCCTGAAGAAATCCAAAACACCATCAGATCCTTCTACAAAAGGCTATACTCAACAAAACTGGAAAACTTGGACGAAATGGACAAATTTCTGGAAAGATACCAGGTACCAAAGTTGAATCAGGATCAAGTTGACCTTCTAAACAGTCCCATATCCCCTAAAGAAATAGAAGCAGTTATTAATAGTCTCCCAGCCAAAAAAAGCCCAGGACCAGACGGGTTTAGTGCAGAGTTCTATCAGACCTTCAAAGAAGATCTAATTCCAGTTCTGCACAAACTTTTTCACAAGATAGAAGTAGAAGGTACTCTACCCAACTCATTTTATGAAGCCACTATTACTCTGATACCTAAACCACAGAAAGACTCAACAAAGATAGAGAAATCAGACCAATTTCTCTTATGAATATCGATGCAAAAATACTCAATAAAATTCTCGCTAACCGAATCCAAGAACACATTAAAGCAATCATCCATCCTGACCAAGTAGGTTTTATTCCAGGGATGCAGGGATGGTTTAATATACGAAAATCCATCAATGTAATCCATTATATAAACAAACTCAAAGACAAAAACCACATGATCATCTCGTTAGAGCAGAAAAAGCATTTGACAAGATCTAACACACATTCATGATAAAAGTTCTGGAAAGATCAGGAATTCAAGGCCCATACCTAAACATAATAAAAGCAATATACAGCAAACCAGTAGCCAACATCAAAGTAAATGGAGAGAAGCTGGAAGCAATCCCACTAAAATCAGGGACTAGACAAGGCTGCCCACTTTCTCCCTACCTTTTCAACATAGTACTTGAAGTATTAGCCAGAGCAATTCGACAACAAAAGGAGATCAAGGGGATACAAATTGGAAAAGAGGAACTCAAAATATCACTTTTTGCAGATGATATGATAGTATATATAAGTGACCCTAAAAATTCCACCAGAGAACTCCTAAACCTGATAAACAGCTTCGGTGAAGTAGCTGGATATAAAATTAACTCAAACAAGTCAATGGCCTTTCTCTACACAAAGAATAAACAGGCTGAGAAAGAAATTAGGGAAACAACACCCTTTTCAATAGTCACAAATAATATAAAATATCTCGGCGTGACTCTAACTAAGGAAGTGAAAGATCTGTATGATAAAAACTTCAAGTGTCTGAAGAAAGAAATTAAGGAAGATCTCAGAAGATGGAAAGATCTCCCATGCTCATGGATTGGCAGGATCAACATTGTAAAAATGGCTATCTTGCCAAAAGCAATCTACAGATTCAATGCAATCCCCATCAAAATTCCAACACAATTCTTCAACGAATTAGAAGGAGCAATTTGCAAATTCATCTGGAATAACAAAAAACCTAGGATAGCAAAAACTCTTCTCAAGGATAAAAGAACCTCTGGTGGAATCACCATGCCTGACCTAAAGCTTTACTACAGAGCAAGTGTGATAAAAAACTGCATGGTACTGGTATAGAGACAGGCAAGTAGACCAATGGAATAGAATTGAAGACCCAGAAATGAACCCACACACCTGTGGTCACTTGATCTTCGACAAGGGAGCTAAAACCATCCAGTGGAAGAAAGACAGCATTTTCAACAATTGGTGCTGGCACAACTGGTTTTTATCGTGTAGAAGAATGCGAATTGATCCATACTTATCTCCTTGTACTAAGGTCAAATCTAAGTGGATCAAGGAACTTCACATAAAACCAGAGACACTGAAACTTATAGAGGAGAAAGTGGGGAAATGCCTTGAAGATATGGGCACAGGGGAAAAATTCCTGAACAGAACAGCAATGGCTTGTGCTGTAAGATCGAGAATTGACAAATGGGACCTAATGAAACTCCAAAGTTTCTGCAAGGCAAAAGACACCGTCAATAAGACAAAAAGACCACCAACAGATTGGGAAAGGATCTTTACCTATCCTAAATCAGATAGGGGACTAATATCCAACATATATAAAGAACTCAAAAAGGTGGACTTCAGAAAATCAAATAACCCCATTAAAAAATGAGGCTCAGAACTAAACAAAAAATTCTCACCTGAGGAATACCGAATGGCAGAGAAGCACCTGAAAAAATGTTCAACATCCTTAATCATCAGGGAAATGCAAATCAAAACAACCCTGAGATTCCACCTCACACCAGTCAGAATGGCTAAGATCAAAAATTCAGGTGACAGCAGATGCTGGCGTGGATGTGGAGAAAGAGGAACACTCCTCCATTGTTGGTGGGATTGCAGGCTTGTACAACCACTCTGGAAATCAGTCTGGCGGTTCCTCAGAAAACTGGATATAGTACTACCGGAGGATCCAGCAATACCTCTCCTGGGCATATATCCAGAAGATGCCCCAACTGGTAAGAAGGACACATGCTCCACTATGTTCATAGCAGCCTTATTTATAATAGCCAGAAGCTGGAAGGAACCCAGATGCCCCTCAACAGAGGAATGGATACAGAAAATGTGGTACATCTACACAATGGAGTACTACTCAGCTATTAAAAAGAATGAATTTATGAAATTCCTAGCCAAATGGATGGACCTGGAGGGCATCATCCTGAGTGAGGTAACACATTCACAAAGGAACTCACACAATATGTACTCACTGATAAGTGGATATTAGCCCAAAACCTAGGATATCCAAGATATAAGATACAATTTCCTAAACACATGAAACTTAAGAAAAATGAGGACTGAAGTGTGGACACTATGCCCCTCCTTAGAAGTGGGAACAAAACACCCTTGGAAGGAGGTACAGAGACAAAGTTTGGAGCTGAGATAAAAAGATGGACCATGTAGAGACTGCAATATCCGGGGATCCATCCCATAATCAGCTTCCAAATGCTGATACCATTGCATACACTAGCAAGATTATGCTGAAAGGACCCTGATATAGCTGTCTCTTGTCAGAGTATGCCTGGGCCTAGCAAACATAGAAGTGGATGCTCACAGTCGGCTATTGGATGGATCACATGGTCCCCAATGAAGGAGCTAGAGAAAGTACCCAAGAAGCTAAAGGGATCTGCAACCCTATAGGTGGAACAACATTATGAACTAACCAGTAACCCGGAGCTGTTGACTCTAGCTGCATATGTATCAAAGGATTGCCTAGGCGGCCATCACTGGAAAGAGAGGCCCATTGGACACGCAAACTTTATATGCCCCAGTACAGGGGAACACCAGGGCCAAAAAAGGGGAGTGGGTGGGTAGCGGAGTGGGGGTGGGTGCCTATGGGGGACTTTTGGTATAGCATTGGAAATGTAAATGAGCTAAATACCTAATAAAAAATGGAAAAAAATATAAAACCAATGGTAATCAAGTATTAGCTGCTTATTCTAATTATTGTTATGAGCGCACAGCAATTCTTTGACAAAGAAAACATTAATGTAAAATCATTTTTCTTCATGTCCAAATAAATTTTCAACATCCTATTATAAGGCTGCTGTGGTGCCAATTAAGAATTGTAAGGTAGAGCCAGCATGGCGGCACACACCTTTAATCCCAGCACTTGGGAGACAGAGGCAAGATAATTATCTTGTACTTTATAACTAATGTCTATATTAGAGGTGAGTATATACAATATGTTTTTTTCTGCGTCTAGGTTACCTTACTCAAGATTATATTTTCTACCTACATACACTTGCCTGAATATTTCATGATATCCTTGTTTTTAATTGCTGACTTGTATTCCATTATCAACATGTATCAAATTTTCTTTATCATTCTCCAGTTGAGGTACACCTTGGTTGTTTCCAGTTTCGGGTTATAACAAATGAAGCTACTATGAGCATAGCTGAGCAAGTGTCCCTGTGTTATAGTAGGATATCATTTGGGTATATTCCCAGGAGGGATTGACCAGGGTTGTGGGGTAGAATTATTCCCAATTTTCTGAGAAACTGCCAAATTGATTTCTGAAGGGGTTTTCACTAGCTTTCACTTCCATGAGCAATGGAGGCGTCTTCACCTTTTTCACATCTCTCCAACATGTGCTGTCACTTTAGGGTTTTCTTTTGTACTGTTTTGTTTTGTCTTGTCTTGTCTTGTCTTGTCTTGTCTTGTCTTGTCTTGTCTTGTCTTGTCTTGTCTTGTCTTGTCTTGTTTTGTTTGATTTGTTTTATTTTGTTTTGTTTTGTTTTGTTTTGTTTTTAATCTTACCTATTGCAATGGGTGTAAGATGGCATCTCAGAGTCATTTTTATTTGCATTTCCCTGATGACTAAGAAAATTGAACATTTCTTTAAGTGTTTCTTGGCTGTTAGAGATTCCTCTGTTGAGAATTTTCTGTATAGCTCTGTGCTCCATTTTTAATTGGGTTATGTAGTTTATTGGTGTTTAACTTCTTGAGTTCTTTATATATTTTGGATATTAGCTGTCTGTTGGATGTAGGTTTGGTGAAGATTTTTCCAATTGCAGGCTGTCCTTTTGTCCCATTGATGGTGTCTTTAACCTTGCAAAAGCTTTTCACTACTAAGTTCCAATCCTAGCGGATCTTCTTTCTTGTTTGTTATTCCTAAGACAGTGGAGTGAAAAGAGTGTTGTGGGGTAATACTTGGTCTTAGGCAATATTTAGGATTACTACATAATAATAAAACATTTACCTGTCTTATGTCTAAGTCACTATGCTTAAGTAGCAGACATGCCTTCTGTGAGATCCTCTGAAGGGAAAAACTGTTTAGCACCTCATCATAAAACAGCAAGGGATAAGAGAAAGGATTTATTGCTAGTGCTCCTTCTTTGGTGAGTCACCTAGAAGCCTCTCTGTCTAAGCTGGTCAACTATTTGTGAAACAGAGAGGAAGGGAAGGAAAAGGATTAAGATGTTCTGTACAGGGAAATATGCACAGACACATATACATTTAAACATTCATATACCAATACTCTGGACAGGCCAGATCATTTGTCACAATCAGTTCCACAATTATTCATGCATGTTTACCTATATAGTTATATACATACATACAAACATATAGAAAAACAGACATACATATTTGGATGGATGGGTGGATGGATGGATGGATGGATGGATGGATGGATTGATGGATAGATGGATGGATGGGTTGATGGATGGATGGATGGGGCAAAGCTTCCCATGCAAAACCACTCAACTAAAAACTTTATTTCTTGCTTCTAGTCTTTGTATACGTTCTTACACAGAAAGTGCTTTAGAAAATTACCTCAGACTTTAAATTTTACATAAAATGGAAGTTACAGAAGGATGTTAATATTAAGTTTAAAGCAGTGTTTTGTTATAGTATACCCATTAAAAGTTGAAAGCAAGTTTTGCATGGCCTTGCCTTATCATAGTACCTATCTGTGACTTTATCTTTGGACCTAAATGCTTTTCTTTGAACACAAAATTCTCCCAAGCCTTTCTCATTTATGGTGTGATTATGAAAGTTGATTGTACCTCTTATTATGCAGTCTTTACATAGTATTCTAATGAGTAAGCACTTTCTATTGTTGCTTCTAAATTTATTACATCCATTTAGCAATTAAGGCCATCTCTAAAATTTTTCTTCCCAAACTTGTTTGAATTAAATTAGGAATACTACAAAATCATTATCTGGTTGTATATATAGCATCACTATAAGTCACACATCTTCAATATATACATAGAGAGATCTGAACAAAACGATGAGATAATACCTAGTGATTGTTATATATTTTTATTAATACCAAAAAAGCATATTAATAGCAGGAATATTTCCTAAAATGGATTTCTCATAAGGCTTGGCAAATCTATTGTAAGTTTTTAATCTAAGGTAATCTCATCTCAGCAAGATCACCTGCTACTTTTCAGCTTTGATCTGTTGGCTCCTGACATTTCAGTTTCAAGAGGTCACTTTTATTAATTATTAATCTTTGTGCCTGAGCTTTTGCTCTTTTGTTCAGGAATTTTTCTCCTGTACCAATGAGTTCAAGTAATTTACCCCAATTTCTCTTCCATGAAATTTAGTGCATGTGTGGTTTCTTTTCTTTCATTTGAATGTAAGTTTAGTGCAGGGTGATTGCTATAGGTCTCTTTACATTCTTCTACATGCAGTTATCCAATTAGACCAGCACAATTTCTCTAAGATGATTTCATTTGTAAATGATTGTATGATCAAATGTCCAGTGTCCATAGGTGTGTGGGTTCATTTTTTTAATTAGGTATTTTCTTCATTTACATTTCCAATGCTGTAGCCTCCCTCAGCCCTGAAGTAGGCTGATCCAGACATTGACCTTGCTGCCACTGTGAAGGAAATTACCTAAGGTGGAGCCTTCTGACCTAGATGGCACTTTTGTTCTGCCACCTGCCACTGCTCTCTCCAAGACACTGCTACCTGCTGAGAAGCACCTGATACATTCCAGAGGAACATCCTATTCTGCACATCACCTACAGGCTGGCTCCAGACACCAAGAATGGACTGGCAGGGGCTGGGCCTTCCCTGCTTTTATAAGCACACTCTCTTAGTAAACTGAGGGCCTTCAACAGAATTATGTCTTGACTACATTCACCTCTCGCCAGCTAAGTCTCTTTCAGCTCCAGCCTGCCTCCCTGGTGTACCTGGTCCCAGACTCTCCCAGAGAGAGAGAATTCAGGGGACTCCCTGCTTTATTCTCTCTGGTTCTACAGCAGAAGTTCTCTGCCCTCAACATGTTGTCTTATGTCTGGTGCACCAGTACGTTTACATGTCAATTCATGTGTGTTTTGTTTTGTTGTCTGAATGACTGAATGTTCTATGTTTCATGTTTGAAAATAAAAATGGCTAAAACTTTATCTGCTGGTTTAGTAAGAGAGTGGCCACACGCTTTATCAGGCATAGCAGGAGGGCCCCTGCTGGAAAAATTGTTAAAAAAAAAAAAAAAAAGAGTCTACAGCGTCATGGTATTGGGGTGGAAAAGCTGATAAATGGTTTTTTCCTAAGAAAATTTTCTGCATTCATGATTATTGTGTTTAGCTAATGACAAAATGCTTTTTATTTTATATTTATAGCTAGAAAATTTAAAATTCTCTGATTGGTCTAAGTGTAGCCGCTTCATCTAGCTTTTTACTTGTCTTAGAGGTGTAATATGCTCTGTGTGTCTTCATTGTAGAGTATTAGTTATTTTGTATGATCAAAAAGGTGTAATAATGGTTACTAGAAAGTTAGTTTTAAATTGGCAACTCAGGAGTCTTTCAAACGTGTGGTATAAAGCAGGCCAAAAAACTAGGCCTCAAAGGATAATTCTACTTGAGATAATATTTAATGTGATTCTTATCCTGGAAAGTAAATTTAAAGATAAGATTTAATGCAATGTCTCTGTAATGAAGCAATAAAGCTTGCACTGTAATGCATTCATAGGCATACATTGACAGTCAAACTTTTTAACGTGATAGTAATGCTTCTAATGTTGATTCTAAGGTGATAAGTTGTTTTGAAATTGGGTTTTGCTTTCCCAAAGTTGTAGTTATGTCTAATATTGTAAAAGAAACTTAGTAATTCTAAAATCTCTCCTCATGCAAGAGGAACTAAGCTCAGAGCAGCTTCTGCTAGGTTTGTGTGACTTTCTTTTGTCTTGCAAATGGTGCCTAGGGAAGCTCTGGAAACTTGCCTCCAGGGGAAATTTCTTTTAGCTGAAAAAACACTATTGCAAATCTACCCAGATATTGTTCTAATAAACTTTAAATTCTAAGTTTATAAAAAGGGTCAATCACGCTGTAGAATTTATCAGGACATTGCAATTTGACTTGCCTACTTCATGTAAAGTTATTATAGATTTAAGAGTTTGTTTTTTCCTTTACATTCTGATAATTGTAAAGAGTTTTGCTTCTAGTGAACTGGTAATCACTGGAAAATATTGCTGTTGGTATGACTAACACAGCTTTACATTATATAAGAAAAATTTTTGTCTTTTCTGCTTCTATACAAGAAGCTAACAGTTTGAATCTTTCAGTGTATATTGTTTCCTAAGTGAAAAGTATTTAGTAGCTAATGCCTCTCAAGGGTGAGGCCGAGGTGGCATTCACCTCAAAGCATAGTTTCAGCATCCTATTAAGCCACTGTGGTGCTAATAAAGAATTATAAGATAAATCCATATTGTTTGGGATACCTGTAACAAAAATTGTGTCTTAAAAACCTGACTAAGTGTCTGTTCCTTGTTCCAAACAGCAATCAAATTGGTTATTACAGAATAATAAAAATTTATCTATTGCATACCATCATTTAATATAAAATTGACAATCAATATCCCAAAGATAAGTTTAAAAATTGTTTTTATGCATGCCTTTGTTTCTTCTATAAATTCATGCAGGCATGCATCCCAGTTACTGTGTTTAAAAACAACCCCTCTATGGGAAATAAGTAGATGTGAATTAGATCACACACTTACTCTTTTGAGCTTCCCCCTGCTTCAGCACAGATAATTTAGTTGTGTGCTGTGAGTGGTGTTTTAAAATGCTGAACAACCAAACTTTAATTTGTGTATTAACAGTCAATATTATATCTCAGAGCTCACAATTGCTTAAGATTGTTCGTCCCTTGGATGCTTTTAATTCTCAAATTTGCAATTGCTTATGCATATACAACTCATAAGGAAAAAAATGTGTCCTTTTAAGAAGGCTGTTTTTAGACATTTAATACATTTTTCTAGATTGCCTAGACATCTTAAAGCAATGCCATGCTGGATTTATATCTCAGGCAGTCATTAAGTCCTACATATAAGATAGATTGGATATATAATCTCGTTCTTTATATATTCAAAACAGTTATGGTTTAAGCACAGTCTATTAGTGAACAGAGGGCCTTGAAAAGAGCATGTCTTAGATCCATTAACCTCTCGCCATCTAAGTCTCTTTCAGACATAGTCTGCCTCCCTGGTGTGCTCAGTCCTTGTAAGCCGCAAGCCAGCATACATCACAATGCTATCCCAGAAGTCCCCCATAACCTCCCTCCCACTCCCCTACCTACTCCAACTTCTTGGCCAGTTTTCTGAAGAACCACCAGACTGATTTCCACAGTGGTTGTACAAGCTTGCAATCCCACCAACAATGAAGGAGTGTTCATCTTTCTCCACATCCTCCCCAGCATCTGCTGTCAAGTGAATTTTTGATCTTAGCCATTCTGACTGGTGTTAGATGGAATCTCAGGGTTGTATTGATTTGCATTTCCCTGATGATTAAGGATGCTGAACATTTTTTTTCAGGTGCTTCTCAGCCATTTGGTATTCTACAGTTGAGAATTCTTTGTTTAGCTCTGAGCCCCATTTTTAATGAAGTTATTTGAAGTCCCTCTTCTTGAGTTCTTTTTATATATTGGATATTAGTCCCCTATCTGATTTAGGATACGTAAAGTTCCTTTCCCAATCTGTTGGTGGCCGTTTTGTCTTATTGACGGTGTCTTTTGCCTTACAAAAGCTTTGCAATTTTATGAGGTCCCATTTGTTGATTCTCGAACTTATAGCACAAGCCTTTGCTGTTCTATTTAGGAATTTTTCCCTTGTGCCCATATCTTCTAGGCTTTTCCCCACTTTCTCCTCTATAAGTTTCAGTGTCTCTGGTTTTATGTTGAGTTCCTTGATCCACTTAGATTTGAACAAAGTACAAGGTGATAGGAATGGATCAATTTGCATCTTCGACATGATAACCGCCATTTGTGCCAGCACCATTTGTTGAAAATGATGTCTTTTTTCCACTTGATGGTTTTAGCTCCCTTGTCAAAGATCAAGTGAATATAGGTGTGTGGGTTCATTTCTGGGTCTTAAATTCTGTTCCATTGGTCTACTTGTCTGTCACTATACCAGTACCATGCAGTTTTTATCACAATTGCTCTATAGTACAGCTTTATGTGAGGCATGGTGATTCCCCCAGAGGTTCTTTTATCCTTGAGAAGAGTTTTTGTTATCCTAGGTTTTTTGTTATTCTAGATGAATTTGCAGATTGCCCTTTCTAATTCGTTGAAGAATTGAGTTGGAATCTTGATGGGGATTGCATTGAAACTGTAGATTGCTTTTGGCAAGATAGCCACTTTTACTATACTGATCCTGCCAATCCCTGAGCATGGGAGATCTTTCTATCTTCTGAGATCTTCTTTAATGTCTTTCTTCAGAGACTTGAAGTTCTTATCATACAGATCTTTCGCTTCCTTAGATAGTGTCACACCAAGGTATTTTATATTATTTGTGACTATTGAGAAGGGTGTTGTTTCCCTAATTTCTTTCTCAGCCTGTTTATTCTTTGTGTAGAAAAAGGCCATTGACTTGTTTGAGTTAATATTATATCCAGCTACTTCACTGAAGATGTTTATCAGGTTTAGGGATTCTCTAGTGGATTTTTTAGGGTCACATAAATACTATCATATCATCTGCAAAAACTGATATTTTGACTTCTTCCTTTCCAATTTGCATTCCCTTGATCTCTTTTTGCTGTCGAATTGCTCTGGCTAGGATTTCAAGTAAAATGTTGAATAGGTAGGGAGAAAGTGGGCAGCCTTGTCCAGTCCCTGATTTTAGTGGGATGGTTTCCAGCTTCTCACCATTTACTTTGATGTTGGCTACTGATTTGGTGTAAATTGCTTTTATCATGTTTAGGTATAGGCCTTGAATTCCTGATCTTTCCAAGACTTTTATTGTGAATGGGTGTTGGATTTCGTCAAATGCCTTCTCTGCATCTAATGAGATGATCATGTGGCTTTTGTCTTTGAGTTTGAGAAGAAGGTATATCCATTTGTTTTAGGTTAAAATGTTCTGTAGATATCTGTTAAATCTGTTTGTTTCATAACTTTTGTTAGTTTTACTGTGTCCCTGTTTAGTTTCTGTTTCTTTGATCTGTCTATTGATGACAGTGGTGTTTTGAAGTCTCCCACTATTATTGTGTGAGACACAATGTGTGCTTTGAACTTTACTAAAGTTTCTTTAATGAATGTGGCTGCCCTTGCATTTGGAGCATAGTTATTCAGAATTGAGATTTCTTCTTGGAAAATTTTACCTTTGATGTGTATGAAATGCCCATCATTGTCTTTTTTGATAACTTTGGGTTTGAAGTTGATTTTATTCGATATTAGAATGGCTACTCCAGCATGTTTCTTCAGACCATATTCCTGGAAAATTGTTTTCCAGCCTTTCATTCTGAGGTAGGGTCTGTCTTTTTCCCTATGATGGGTTTCCTGTAAACATGGAAATGTTGGGTCCTGTTAGTGTAGCCAGTCTGTTAGTCTTTGTCTTTTTTTGTTTTTTGTTTTTTTGTTTTTGTTTTTTTGTTTTTTGTTTGTTTTGGTTTTTGATTTTTCATGACAGGGTTTCTCTGTATAGCCCTGGCTGTCCTGGAACTTTGTACACCAGGCTGGCCTCAAACCCCGAAATTAGCCAGCTTCTGCCTCCCAAATGCTGGGATTAAAGGCATGTGCCACCAAGCCCGGCAGTTTAAGTCTCTTTTGGGGGAATTGAGTCCATTGATATTAAGAGATATTAAGGAAAAGTAATTGTTGCTTCCTATTATTTTTGTTGTTAGAGTTGGCATTCTGTTCTTGTACCTCTCTTTTTTTAGGTTTGTTGAAGGATTACTTTCTTTCATTTTCTATGATGTGGTTTCTGTCCTTGTATTTTTTTTTCTGTTATTATCCTTTGAAGGGATGGATTCATGGCAAGATAATGTGTGAATTTGTTTTTGTCATCGAATACTTTGGTTTCATCTACCACAATTGAAAGTTTGACTGGTATAATAGCCTGGGCTGGCATTTGTGTGCTCTTAGTGTCTGTATAACATCTGTCCAGGATCTTCTGGCTATCATAGTCTCTGGATAAAAGTCTGGTGTAATTCTGATTGGCTTGCCTTTATATTTTACTTGACCTTTTTCCCTTACTGCTTTTAATATTCTATCTTTATTTAGTGCATTTGTTGTTCTGATTATTATGTGTCAGTAGGAATTTCTTTTCTGGTCCAGTCTATCTGGATTTCTGTAGGCTTCTTGTATGTTCATGGGAATCTCTTTCTTTAGGTTTGGGAAGTTTTCTTGTATAATTTTGTTGAAGATATTGGCTGGCCCTTTAATTTGAAAATCTTCATTCTCATCTACTCCTATTATCCATAGGTTTGGTCTTCTCATTTTGTCCTGGATTTCCTGGATGTTTTGAGTTAAGATCTTTTTGCATTTTGCATCTTCTTTGATTGTTGTGCCAATGTTCTCTATGGAGTATTCTGCACCTCAGATTCTCTCTTCTGTCTCTTGTATTCTGTTGCTGATGCTCCCATCTATAGTTCCAGATTTCTTTCTTAGTGTTTCTATCTCCAGGCTTGCCTCACTTTGGGTTTTCTTTATTGTGTCTAACTCCATTTTGAGATCTTGTATGGTTTGTTCATTTCCATCACCTGTTTGGATGCATTTTCCTGTTTTTCTTTAAGGAGTAGTACCTGTTTGGTTGTGTTTTCCTGTTTTCCTTTAAGGACTTGTAACTCTTTAGCAGTATTCTCCTGTATTTCTTTAAGTGAGTTATTAAAGTCCTTCTTGATGTTCTCTACTATCATCATGAGATATGCTTTTAAATCCTGGTCTAGCTTCTCAGGTGTGTCGGGGTGCCCAGGACAGGCTGAGGTGGGAGTGCAGGGTTCTAATAATGGTGAGTGGTCCTGTTTTCTGTTAGTAAGATTCTTGCTTTTGGCTTTCGCCATTTGGTAATCTCTGGAGTTATATTTTATAGTTGTCTTTGGTTAGAATTTGTTCCTCTCCTGATTCTGTTAGCCTCTAATAGCCAACCTGGGAGACTAGATCTCTCCTGAGTTTCAGTGGTTAGAGTACTCTCTGCAGGCAATCTCTCCTCTTGCAGAGAAGGTGCACAGATATCTGGCATTCTGGCCTGCCTCCTGGCAGAAAATGAAGGTCTGAAACAGGGCCTGTCCCAGAAGCTGTTAGCTTCTGTAGTCCATACTCTTACCTGCACAGACTAGTCTCAGCAGGATCTGGTAACCAAGGTTGCTCCCACAGGTGCTACAGCAAAGCACTCCCTGTGTGTGGCAGAACCTCTCCTCTTGCAGGGAAGGTGCCGGGATGTCTGGAGCCTAAAAATGTGTTTGCCTCAGTAGATCTGTGGCTTCTGCCTTTCCCAGAAGCTGTTAGCTTCTGTAGTCCACACTCTCACCTGAGCAGACTAGTCTCAGCAGGATTCGGGAACCAAGGTGGCTCCCCAAGGTGCCAAACAAAGCCCTCCTGGGTGGGGCAGACACCTCTCCTCTGAAAGGGAAAGTGCCCAGCTATCTGGTGCCTGAAATGGGATCTGCCTCAGGAGCTCTGTGATTTATTTAGATTGAGATTTCAACAAATGTTTGATTTCCACTCTCACCTATTGTTGCAAATTATGAACTAACCAGTACCCCAGAGCTCTTGACTATAGCTGCATATGTATCAAAAGATGGCCTAGTTGGCCATCACTGGAAAGAGAGGCCCATTGGACAGGCAAACTTTATATGCCCCAGTACAGGGGAACGCCAGGGCCAAAAAAAAAAAAAAAAAAAAAAAAGGCATGGGTGAGTAGGGGAGTGGGGGGGGAGGGAGGGTGTAGGGTACTTTTGGGATAGCATTGGAAAGGTAATTGAGGAAAATACCTAATAAAAAAAATAAGCTATGTTAAAAAAAAAGTGCACCATAGCTTGCAGGATCTGAGAAAACTCACATTCTCATTAATCACCATTTTAGACGCTAGACACAAGGTATATATGGAATAAAATGTGTTGGTGGTGGGAAAACACCACATATGCTAAAGCACTCTGCATATACACCTATATATTGACCTGTGTATCATTTCTGCAACCTGAAACCTTGATCATTACTAATTTCCTGACGAAAACTAGAGGAAATCTCAAAAAAGCATATAAGTCTACAGTTTTTTACTTTATATTCATGTTCACAATATTTTCTCCAGAAGTACAATTTTATTAAAAGCAACATGACTTGTATTTCCCATTGCAATATACCTGAGGACGATAAGGCATACTTACATTGATTAATGATTGGTGGGTGTCCTTCATATCTATCTGGAGGAAATTTTTATTAATTGGCAAGGAGTGAGGCCTGGATGAAGCTTCCCTCTTCCACATGTCTGTCTCTACAGTGAGAGAAGAAGCAGAAAGGACAGCCTAAGCACTAAGACCACAAATGGACCCATGGTCTTACTGACACAGGAGTGATCAGACACTTCACACATTTTATAATTCATCAGCAGAATCAACATTTTGTGTTAGGACATCTTTGTACAATGAAATGGACACTGTTTATTTCTCTTCTAAGTTCACTTTGTCTCAATGATAAAATTAAAAAAGCTCTTTAATGACGTCATTTCTATGGAGTGCCTGTTAGAAATTTTGGCTTAAATTTATTGAGCTGTGACATGTAATACTATTAAATATGATTATTCAAAACATGATGGATGTTTAAATATTGTTTAACTTTTTTTAAAACTAAATTTATGAGATTGTACTAAAATCATTTCAATTTTCCCTTTTTTTAAAATCCAAGACTTAAAATACTCAATTATTCTCTTTCTAAACCATGGTTTTTGTTCTTTTACACTTGTTTGAGATGTGTGTGTTTGTGTGTTTTATACATATATATGTATATGTATGTGCATAAAAACGTATAATACTCATATGAAGTATATATAGTTTACATTTATATATTTGTAAAGATTTAAATGCAGTCTTCCAAATCTATGTAATGTTGATTGTAAGTATGTATTTCTTTTCATAGCCTTGAGGTCTATGGAGCTTCCTCTACCCACTGTAAGTCTTTCTGTTAATGTTATTTCTCTTGGGCATTTTTGGGCAGATATTTTAGTGAGATTTTATGGGCAGTACTGCTGATATTAATAGGAGACACAATCATGTGAATTAAATTTTAAATGAATAAAAATTCCTCAAAAGTCTTCATTTGTAAGGTAGAGTCCACGTGGAAATTTGTCTTTTATGGATATTTTGTGTTTTCCATGATATTTTCCATGGATATTTTGGGCTTTCCAGAAAGAAATGGGGATCCATGGAAGAAATGGGGATAATGTACACACTAAGAAAATTTTTGCTTCCTGTCCCTTCAGCATTAAGTCTGGAGGCCTATATTTGGCTCCAGATTGGAGGGCACTACTGTCAGAGACATTCTACTGACCTGGAAGCTTACACTTCCCATTGGCCCGTTGGGGATTCAGAGGTCCTTTAACCCAAAGCTAAGAAATGAATAGCAGTGTTATGAGGGGTGATTGAGCCATATTTCCTTGGGAAAATTGGATTGCTTTTGTATGACAGAAATAAAAACGTTTACCTCTGAAATGAAGGTGATCTTTTAAGTCATCTGTTAATTTTAACAAATCCTCAGATTAGGTTCAATCAGAAACTACAATAGCCTATTCGGGGAACAATATCAAAGGATCCAGACTTGTCAGGGATGGACATGTAGATCATTCTGACAGAATAGGACTCAAGATCTCCTGAGGTGGTAATGAGCATGGAACAAATACAAAATGAATAGTAGTGAAAAGTAGTTCAAAATACCGTCTAAGGGTACCTGACCAGTTGCAGAAATGAGGATTATAGTAGAAATGAAAGTTGAGGTTGTACTTTTTTAAGAAAGAGTTTGTACTGTAGAGTTTAGTTTCCCTAGAATTTGGGTCATTGAAGATCAATGGATTACCAAGAAGAACAAACAATTTTGAAATCCATGTACTATAAACAATGGTAATATTATTGGAAAATTCTTTATTTACTTGCCACTGATTTAGGACAATATACAGGGATGACCAATACAATATACAGGGATGCCTTGGCGTTCTGCTGTACTGAGGCATATAATGTTTGCAAGATGAATGGGCCTCTCTTTCTACTGATGGCCAACTAAGCCATCTTCTGATACATATGCAGCTAGAGACATGAGCTCCAGGGGTACTGGTTAGTTCATGTTCTTTTCCACCTATAGGGTTGCAGATCCCTTTAGCTCCTTGAGTACTTTCTCTAGCTCCTCCATTGGGGGCCCTGTGATCCATCCAATAGCTCAATTGTGAGCATCCACTTCTCTGTTAATGGATGATTGTGTGGTACCATTGGAAAGAGTAGGTTGATGAAAGTTCTGAGAATAATTTTTGATGAATTTGCCCTAGTGGGGTTAAAGATGGGTATCTATTGATATGCAGGATTAACTATTGGCATTGTGTTATTTATGAAAAAGACAGTTTTCCCACAATTTCTTTGACATTCTAATTTATAAAATAATTGATGACATTCAGGTTGGCTGTGAGGAGTCACTTCTGTCCCGTTGCCTTTTTTTATATTCTTTACTAGTGGTGCAGTGTCAGAGTTCCCCACTAATGAAACTATTTAACACTATTTAAAACTCTAGCACTGTGTGTCCCTGGACTATGCTTCTTGTTTTTCAAGACTGCTTGATCAATTTGCATTCTGTAAACTTCCATATAAATTTTAAGATATGTTGTCAATTTCTATAAGGAGGCCAGTGAGGATTCAGAGATTGCCCTTGATCTGCCAATCATTTAAGGGGGCTGGGCCATTTATAAACAGAGATAAAATTAATGCATGATGCCAGGTCACCATATTTGGGTGCACTGCAGTAGGTTCTCGGTCACGCACAAATAGTGTAACTACCAGCTCTCTAATTTAAAAATGCTACATAATTCTATGAAACATAGCCATTAACAAGCCATAAACTCCATAACATTATTAGTAACTGTAACTGTGATTTTACACTTTATGTACTTCCCTATATCTCTGTGACAGAGCATACCCACATCTAAACCAGCTTATAGCATATGTGGCTTTACATTCTGTGTTGTTGCATTTACATAAAACCTTGTGTATTCCTTAAGGTTCATCTTCATTGGTTTACTGTCTTTCTCTGATAGAACAAACTTCAGTTTACAAGCCTGGAAACTGTAGTGAATTATTCGGCATTCATATATCTTTCCATTATTTCTACCTTAGACTTTTCTGAGCTATTTATCTGTAAATATCTGGGCACAGGTTTCATGGAGGTATGGTTTCCTTTCTGTGTGCACATCCCCAATAATGAGGTATTTTTCACTGAAACAGTAATTTCATATTTCCTTTGTCTGAAAAACAAATAAATAAATATATACATAAATCAAAACTATTATTTTTATAAAAATGAATTAGTAAATAAGAAATAAAAGGGGTTTTTCAACCCACAAGATAAATTCAGGCCAGCTGAAAATACTCATCAGAGAGGGAGGGGGCACCGGCAATGTGCACATGGAACTTCTTTTTTTTTATATATTTATTTTGTTAATTAGGTATTTTCTTCATTTACATTTCCAATGCTATTGCAAAAGTCCCCCAGACCCTCCCCCCCCCACTCCCTTACCCACCCACTCCCACTTATTTGCCCTGGCATTCCCCCATACTGAAGCATATAAAGTTTACAAGACCAAGGGGCCTTTCTTCCCAATGATGGCCGAATAGGCCATCTTCGGATATATATGCAGCTAGAGACAGGAGCTCCTGGAGTACTGGTTAGTTGATATTTTTGTTCCACCTATAGGGTTGCAGATCCCTTTAGCTCCGTGGGTACTTTCTCTAGCGCCTCCATTGGGGGCCCTGTGTTCCATCCAATAGCTGACTGTGCACATCCACTTTTGTGTTTGCCAGGCCCCTGCATAGTCTCACAAGAGACAGCTATGTCAGGGTCTTTTCAGCAATGGGTCCTTGCTGGTGTACGCAATGGTGTCAGCATTTAGAGGCTGATAATGGAAAGGATCCCTGGGTATGGTAGTCTCTAGATGGTCCATCCTCTCGTCTCAGCTCCAAACTATGTCTCTGTAACTCCTTCCATGGGTGTCTTGTTCCCAATTCTACGAAAGGGCAAAGTGTCCACACTTTAGTTTTCAATCTTCTTGAGTTTCATGTGTTTTGCAAATTGTATCTTGTATCTGGGGTATTCTAAGTTTCTGGGCTAATATCCACTTATCAGTGAGTACATATCATGTAAATTGGGCTCAGAGCTAAACAAAGAATTCTCACCAGAGGAATACTGAATGGAAAACAAGCACCTGAAAAAAATATGTTCAGCATCCTTAATCATCAGGGAAATTCAAATCAAAACAACCCTGAAATTACACCTCACACCAGTTGTATTAGTCAGGGTTCTCTAGAGTCACAGAACTTATGGATAATTTCTAAATAGTAAAGGAATTTATTGATGACTTACAGTCGGCAGCCCAATTCCCAACAATGGTTCAGTCGCAGCTGTGAATGGAAGTCCAAGGATCTAGCAGTTACTCAGTCTCACGCAGCAAGCAGGCGAAGGAGCAAGAGCAAGAGCTAGACTCCCTTCTTCCAATGTCCTTATATTGTCTCCAGCAAAAGGTGTAGCCCAGATTAAAGGTGTGTTCCACCACACCTTTAATCCCAGATGAAAGGCATAGCCCAGATTAAAGGTGTGTTCCTTAACTCGGAGATTCAATCTTCTGGAATCCATAGCCACTATGGCTCAAGATCTTCAAACCAAGATCCAGATAAGGATCTCCAAGCCTCCAGATAAGGGTCACTGGTGAGCCTTCCAATTCCGGATTGTAGTTCATTCCAAATATTGTCAAGTTGACAACCAGGAATAGCCACTACAATCCACCCCTTGTCAACTTGACACAAATAATATCTCATGTTCACATGAAACAATAACAAGGTTGTAAATACGCCTAACATGATATAACTATCCCTCGTACAATCGCAAACACATTAGTAAATTTACAATGGGCATTCATATTACTTTATAATCCTCGTTTCTGCAACTGGTTACGTGGCCTTAATTGGTATTTATAACTACCTTCCTCTACTACCCATTCTGTATTTCCTTCACCTTCAGCCAGCACCTCAGCAGGTCTTGGCTCTTTTCCTGGAGGATTGACCCATACCTTCATTCCTGATGGGTCTGCGTCCTTTGTCATCCTGCTTGGATTAGGCTGTTGTAGTTTCCCATTGACTTTAATCACAGGACATGGTAGTACTAAGAGACGCCCTAAGGGATCTCCTGCACTCCAGACATAATCTTGCTTACCACCATTGTGAAGAGGTAATCCAATTTCCCCATGGTAATCTGGATCTATCACCCCTCCTAACACTGTTATTCCTTTTTTAGCCTGTTGGTTTAAGGGCATTAGAAGCCCAAAATGACCAGGGGGAAGTCTGAGCTTCCAGTTCAATGAAATGTTTGTTGTAGCTCCTGGTAGGAGCACTCCCCTCTCTGGAGCCAAAACTTCTAAGCCAGCAGAACCTAGAGTTATGGGGACAGGAAGCAAAAATTTTCCTAGAGGGTCACTAGGAGTGATAGTAAGTGGAACTATTCCGTTTTCCACCCCTTGATTCCTGGACCCATGAATCCTGGCTATGGGTGAAACTGTACCATATATCGAGCGCTGATTCAAAGCATATACTGCCTTCTGAAGAACTCTGCCCCAGCCTTCCAAGCTGTTACCACCTAATTGGCGCTGTAACTGCGTCTTCAAAAGGCCATTCCATCTTTCTATCAGCCCAGCTGCTTCAGGATGATGGGGAATGTGGTAAGACCAGTGAATTCCATGATCGTGAGCCCACTGTCGTACTTCTCTGGCTGTGAAATGAGTTCCTTGGTCAGAAGCAATACTGTGTGGAATACCATGACGATAGATGAGGCATTCTGTCAGTCCGTGAATGGTGGTTTTAGCAGAGGCATTACGTGCAGGAAAGGCAAATCCATAACCAGAATAAGTATCTACTCCAGTAAGAACAAAACGCTGTCCTTTCCACGAAGGAAGTGGTCCAATGTAGTCAACCTGCCACCAGGTTGCTGGCTGGTCACCTCGAGGAATGGTGCCATATCTGGGGCTCAGTGTTGGTTTCTGCTGTTGGCAGATCTGGCAATCAGCAGCAGCTGTAGCCAGGTCAGCCTTGGTGAGTGGAAGCCCATGTTGCTGAGCCCAAGCATAACCTCCATCTCGACCACCATGGCCACTTTGTTCATGTGCCCATTGAGCAATGACAGGGATGGCTGGGGAGAGAGGCTGATTGTCCACAGAACGGGTCATCTTATCCACTTGATTATTGAACTCCTCCTCAGCTGAAGTCACCTTTTGGTGAGCATTTACATGGGACACAAATATCTTCACATCCTTTGCCCATTTGGAGAGATCTATCCACATATTTCTTCCCCAGATGTCTTTCTCACCAATTTTCCAATTGTGATCTTTCCAAGTCCCTGACCATCCAGCCAATCCATTGGCTACAGCCCATGAGTCAGTGTATAATCGTACATCTGGCCATTTCTTCTTGCAAACAAACTGTAATACCATGTGTACTGCCCGAAGTTCTGCCCACTGTGAAGATTTCCCTTCACCTGTGTCTTTCAAGGTTGTCCCAGAAAGGGGTTGTAATGCTGCAGCTGTCCACTTCTGGGTGGTGCCTGCATAACGTGCAGAGCCATCAGTAAACCAGGCTCTAGTCTTCTCCTCTTCGGTCAGTTGATCATAGGGAACACCCCATGAGGCTATAGGTGCATGCTTGGCAGCAGATGGCATTGTAACAGGAGTAGAAACCATAGGCATTTGAGCAACTTCTTCATGTAACTTGCTTGTGCCTTCAGGACCTGCTCTGGCCCGATCACGTATATACCACTTCCATTTGATAATAGACTGCTGCTGTGCACGTCCCACTTTATGACTTGCAGGGTCTGATAGTACCCAGCTCATGATGGGTAGTTCAGGTCGCATAGTGACTTGGTGTCCTATTGTCAGACGTTCAGTTTCCACTAAGGCCCAATAGCAGGCCAAGAGCTGTTTTTCAAAGGGAGAATAGTTGTCTGCAGATGATGGTAGAGCTTTGCTCCAAAATCCCAAAGGCCTTTTCTGTGATTCACCTACAGGGGCCTGCCAGAGGCTCCAAACAGCATCTCTATCAGCCACAGACACCTCAAGTACCATCGGATCTGCTGGGTCATATGGTCCAAGTGGTAGAGCAGCCTGCACAGCAGCCTGGACCTGTTGAAGGGCCTTCTCTTGTTCCAGGCCCCACACAAAGCTAGCAGCTTTCCGAGTCACTTGGTAAATAGGCCTAAGTAACACACCCAAGTGAGGGATGTGTTGTCTCCAGAATCCAAATAGACCCACTAAACGTTGTGCTTCTTTCTTGGTTGTAGGAGGGGCCAGGTGCAATAACTTATCTTTCACCTTAGAAGGAATATCTCTGCATGCCCCACACCACTGGACTCCTAAGAATTTCACTGAGGTAGATGGTCCTTGAATTTTGGTTGGATTTATTTCCCATCCTCTGATACGCATATGTGTTACCAATGAGTCCAAAGTGGTTGCTACTTCCTGCTCACTTGGTCCAATCAGCATAATGTCATCAATATAGTGCACCAATGTGATATTTTGTGGAAGATCCAAACGATCAAGATCCCTTCTAACTAAATTATGACACAGGGCAGGAGAGTTAATATATCCTTGAGGCAAAACTGTGAAGGTATACTGTTGGCCTTGCCAACTGAAAGCAAATTGCTTCTGGTGGTCCTTATGGACAGGTACTGAGAAGAAGGCATTTGCCAGATCAATAGCCGCATACCAGGTGCCAGGAGATGTGTTAATTTGCTCAAGTAAGGAAACTACATCTGGTACAGCAGCTGCAATTGGAGTTACTACCTGATTTAGTTTTCGGTAATCAACTGTCATTCTCCATGATCCATCTGTTTTCTGCACTGGCCAGATAGGAGAGTTAAATGGAGATGTGGTGGGAACCACCACCCCTGCATCTTTCAAGTCCTTGATAGTGGCAGTAATTTCTGCAATTCCTCCAGGAATACGATACTGTTTTTGATTCACTATTTTCTTTGGCAGAGGCAACTCTAAAGGCTTCCATTTGGCCTTTCCAACCATAATAGCCCTCACTCTACAGTTCAGGGAACCAATATGAGAATTCTGCCAATTTCTGAGTATATCTATCCCAATTATACATTCTGGAACTGGGGAAATCACCACAGGATGTGTCCGGGGACCTACTGGACCTACTGTGAGTCGGACATCAGTCAAAACTCCATTAATCACCTGCCCTCCATAAGCCCCTACTTTAACTGGAGGGCCACAATGTTTCTTGGGATCCCCTGGGATCAGTGTCAACTCAGAACCAGTATCCAGCAGACCCCGAAAAGTCTGATTATTTCCTTTTCCCCAGTGTACAGTTACCCTTGTAAAAGGCCGTAGGTCCCTCTGGGGAAGAACTGGAGAAAGGGTAACAGCAAAACCTTTGAGTGTCTTATCAAGATCCTTCCTCAGAGGAACCTGGCCACCCCTTCATTCAAGGGGTTCCGGATCTGCAAACTGTCTCAAGTCTGGAAATTGATTCACTGGCCGAGATTGCTGTTTACCACGATCTAATGTAGCCTTTCTTTCATTTGTTTGAGAATTTTTCTGCTTATACAGATCAAACAAATATGCAGTAGGCTTCCTATGTATTTCATTCCTGGAAACACCATGATTGATTAGCCAGTACCAAAGGTCCAAGCGAGTCATGCCATTATAAATTTCACCTCTCCTGTGCTGACCATTACTGGGTATGTTATTATAAACATTCTTTTGTCTACGCTGTCCATTATAATAACTAGGATCACCTTGTCTCCGGCGATTCAATGCTGCCACCTGGCCCTTGTTACCTCGGGATCCAACTAAACCCAGTGAATTTAATTCATCTAATTGAGCAGAAGCATCTCCAATGCTAAGATCTGGCACAAGGAAAAGGGAAAGAACAAAACCCTTCAAATGTGCTGGTGCCCCTCTCACCAATTTGCGTCTTATAGAGCTGGTGAAAGGCATATCTTCTGGACCTTCCCATTGTGGACAATTATGCTTTACACAATATATCCACTCTAGCATTGCAATTTCCCTAAGTCTTAAAATCCCTTCATCAACACTAAGCCACGGAATATCAGGCATCTCCAAGTCATTTCCAGTAGGCCATCTTTTGATAAACACCTCAGCCAACCATTCAAACAAACTTTTGACACCTTTTTTAACTATGCGAGCTTCCGTATTAAACCTAGAATCTCTACTCAGAGGACCCATGTCAATAAACTCAGCCTGCTCTAGTTTTATGTTCCTTCCACCCTTATCCCACACCCTTAAAATCCATTCCCACACATATTCACCAGGTTTCTGCTTGAATGAATTAGCAAACTCATTAAGCTCCTTAGTAGTGTAGCGAATTTCCTCATGGACTATACTTTCTACCTCCCCTCTAGGAGCCTGTTTTGCTTTGAGTCTGGTTACAGGTCTAGAAGAAACTATTGGTGGGCCGTGAGCAGACTCTGCAAAATTAATTTCCTCATGTGGGGAAGGCATTATTTCAAGAGGTGGGGCTGAGGGTACTACTTCCTCAGGTGGGGCAAACCCTTGAGAATCTGAGGATTCAAAATTCTCAGCTTCAACATGGTCTTCCCACACATCCCCGTCCCATGTTGTAGGATCCCATTCTTTGCCAATTAGAGCCCTTACTTTAACTGTCGACACACTCTGAGGCTGAGACTTGAATTTTCTCTGTAGTTCAGCCAACCTTACAATGAGAGTTTCTGTTTGATTTTCTGCAACTTGAGCTCTATTGCTACAAGAGAGAAGATTCTCCTCAAGGACACACTTAGCAACTTTTAGATCGTTTACTTGTGTCTGGAGCCTTTCGATTTTATCACACAACTCCTTCCTTTCATTCATCATTTTTTCCACAGATACTAAGAGCAGCCAGCCAGTAAAATCATTTTTCGATTTTTTCCCCATCTTGTAGAAAGCTTTGTGCACTGAATCACCTAATTCATTAAGAAAATCAAGGGCATTAGCTTCTTTAAGTTCGGAATATAGTTTCAACCATGGGTCTTCAAAATTCTCTGAGCTCCCAGGAGGGAGAGAATCTGGAGAGGTTTCAATATTTGAAAGTGCTGGTGGATCAACAAGCCAATTCCAGTATTTTAAAAGATTCATCCTTGTACTTCTGTTACTCTAGAACCACTCCTGGTACCAACTTCTGTATTAGTCAGGGTTCTCTAGAGTCACAGAACTTATGGATAATTTCTAAATAGTAAAGGAATTTATTGATGACTTACAGTCGGCAGCCCAATTCCCAACAATGGTTCAGTCGCAGCTGTGAATGGAAGTCCAAGGATCTAGCAGTTACTCAGTCTCACGCAGCAAGCAGGCGAAGGAGCAAGAGCAAGAGCTAGACTCCCTTCTTCCAATGTCCTTATATTGTCTCCAGCAAAAGGTGTAGCCCAGATTAAAGGTGTGTTCCACCACACCTTTAATCCCAGATGAAAGGCATAGCCCAGATTAAAGGTGTGTTCCTTAACTCGGAGATTCAATCTTCTGGAATCCATAGCCACTATGGCTCAAGATCTTCAAACCAAGATCCAGATAAGGATCTCCAAGCCTCCAGATAAGGGTCACTGGTGAGCCTTCCAATTCCGGATTGTAGTTCATTCCAAATATTGTCAAGTTGACAACCAGGAATAGCCACTACACCAGTCAGAATGCCTAAGATCAAAAATTCAGGTGGCAGCAGATGCTGGAGAGGATGTGGAGAAAGAGGAACACTTCTCCATTGTTAGTGGGATTGCAAGCTTGTACAACCACTCTGGAAATCAGTCTGGCAGTTCCTCAGAAAACTGGACATAGTACTACCGGAGGATCCCCCAATTCCTCTCCTGGGCATATATCCTGAAGATGTCCCAACTGGTAAGAAGGACACATGCTCCACTATGTTCATTGCAGCCTTATTTATAATAGCCAGGAGCTGGAAAGAACCCAGATGCCCCTCTACAGAGGAATGGATATAGAAAATGTGGCACATTTACACATTGGAGTACTACTCAGCTATTAAAAAGAATGAATTTATGAAATTTCTAGTATTTTTACTCCTTAAGAATTCTTTTACTACTCTTGATCTGTTATGGTATCATATGATGTCCTCTCTGTAAATATGGTATCAGAAGTTCGACATATAGTACTAACTGTATAAATTAAATTTAGTAGTATGGGTATTTTGTACCTTGACTTCTGTATTGTGTTCATCATCTGGTCTGAGTAGCCTGTAGTTGAATTGAAGGTTTCCACCCAAGTTGTAGTCTGGATTTCTGCAGAATAAGGTGGCCTCTAGTTGAGCAGGACATTTCTGTTCAAGTTAGTAGGTTGGGGAAGGTGAGAAGGGTAGGAGGAATGATTTCAGTTTGAGTTGATAGGTACTGAGTAAGAGAGGGTAGTCTGCAGCCAAGTGATAGCCTAACTGGAGTTCTGGTGACTGGTGTCCTGCTGAATGTTTTGATGTAAAAATTTACTGTAATCTTTGCATAACTGCCTGAACCCTAAGCCATTACATTGTTGACTGCAGGCAATTGATAACTGATAATTACCATAACATTATATAAATTACATTAGGTAAATTTTCTTCTATAATCTTACTGAAGATACTTACTGGCACTATAAGTTGGGAATCTTCACTTTCTTATATAGCACTAATCTTTAGGTTTTGTCTTTTCATTGTATCCTGGATTTTCTGGATGTTTTGGGTTAGGAACCTTGTTCATTTTGCATTTTGTTTGATTGTTGTATCAATGTTTTCTATGGTATCTTCTATATCTGAGATTCTCTATCCTATCTTATGAATTCTGTTGGTGATGCTTGCATCTATGGTTCCTGATCTCTTTCCTAGGTTTTCTATCTCCAGGGTTGTCTCCCTTTGTGATTTCTTTATTATTTTATTTCCATTTTTAGATCCTGGATGGTATTTGTAAAATTCCTCCATATTCTTGGTTATATTTTCCTGTAAATTTTGAAAGGATTTTGGTGTTCCCTCCATAAAGGCTTCTATCTCTTTTGCTCTGTCATCCTGTATTTCTTTAAAGAAGTTACTTATGTCCTTCTTAAGTCCTCTATCATCATCATGAGATATGATTTTAGATTAGAATCTTACTATTCAGGTGTTTTGGTGTATGCAGGGCTTGCTGTGGTAGAAGAACTGGGTTCTGATGATGACAAAATATAGTGACTTCTGTTGCTTATGTTCTTGTTCTTGCCTCTCACTATCTGGTTATGTCTAATACTAACTGCCCTTTCTGTCTCTGAATTCAGCCTGTCCTTCCTGTGATCCTTGCTGTATCAGAACTCATTGGAGTCCAGCTGTCTCTGTGATTCTGGGATTCTGAGATCCTGGGATCCAAGACCTTGGGTGTGTTAAAGCTCCTGGTAGTCAAGCTGCCTCTGTGGTCCTGAAATTTGGTGGGACCAAGCTCCTGAGATCCTGTTGTTTCAGAGCTCCTGGAACTCAAGTTTTCTCTTGGTGTTGCAGGATTGGGTGGGGACCCAGAACCCTGGCTCTAAAGAACACATGACCCTGAGGGGATATTGTATTTTCTCAAAAGCTGTTTGTGCATCTATGGTCACGTGACTTATTCTGGAGTTTGTTCATACACTATCTTAAATTGATGGATTTTCTTATATTAACACATCCCTCAATCCCTATAAGGAGGACTCCTTGATCATAGAGAATAGTGGGTTTGATGAGTTATCAGATTCAGTTTGCGAAATTTTATTGAGTATTTTTCACTGATATTTATCAATGATAATGGAATGAAGTCCTCTTTCTTGATTGGGTCTTTGTGTGAATTAGATATCAGAGTTACTGTGGCTTTGTAGAATGAATTAGAGAGTGTTCCTTCTGTTTCTATTTTGTGGGATAGTTTCAGAAATATTGGTAAGAGCTTTTCTGTGAAGGTCTAGAACAATTCTGCCCTAAAGTCATTTGGTACTGAGCTTATTTTGGCTCTGAGGTTTTTAATTACTATTTCTCTTTCCTTGGGGATATGGGACTGTTTAGATAGTTTACCTGCTCTTGATTTAACTTTGGTATATGGTATCTGTTTAGAAAATCATCCATTTCACCTAAATTTTCCAGTTTTATTGAGCATCTGTAGGATCTGATTATTTGTTGTTTTTTTTTTTTAATTACTCAGTTTCTTTTGCTATGTCTCCCTTTTCCTTACTAATTTTGTTGACTTTGATACTATCTCTGTGCCCTTTAGTTAGTTTAGATAGGGGTTTACTTTTTTGATATTCTCAAAGAATCAGCTTTTGGTTTCGTTGATCCATTGTTCCATTCATTCTCTTTTTTTCTACTTGGTTGATTTTGGCCCAGAGTTTGACTGTTTCCTACCATCTACTCTCCTTGGGTAGAAGTGTTTGTAGTTTTGTTTTGTTTGGTTGGTTTTTCTTGTTGTTGTTGTTGTTTTTATTTATTTATTTATTTTGAGAAAGGGTTTCTCTGTATAGCCCTGGCTGTACTGGAACTCACTTTGTAGTCCAGGCTGGCCTTGGACTCAGAAAATTGCCTGCTTCTGCCTCCCAACTGCTGGGATTAAACATATGCACCACCACTGCTCAGTGTGTTTGTAGTTTTAATGTACTCCAAACAAACAGATTATATGTAAATCAGTATGTTTATGATTAGAAAATACTAATATCTAACTTCTTCTCTATGTTACATCATATACTCTAAGAGTAACAAAAAAGTGTTATTTTAGTCAATCTATTTTATTTACTGAGTTTTATTCCTTCAGGAGTGTACCCTGTATGAACATTTAACTTTAAATTACTTTTTCAGAGAGCTCTAAAGAAAGGGAGAGGGAGAGGGAGAGGGAGGGGGAGGGGGAGGGGGAGGGGGAGGGAGAGGGAGAGGGAGAGGGAGAGGGAGAGGGAGAGCGGGAGGGGGAGGGGGAGGGGGAGGGAGAGGGAGAGGGAGAGGGAGAGGGAGAGGGAGAGGGAGAGGGAGAGGGAGAGGGAGAGGGAGAGGGAGAGGGAGAGGGAGAGAAGCATCAATCTGTAACCTATTCTGGACAGTCAGACTTTGTCAATTGCCTCAGTTTATATGTCACCAATTATACTGTTTGAATTTGCTCAGGTGGAAATACTCAAAGAAGATTCCATGAGTAATTGCACCATTTAGCTGTGTGCATACGTACAATGATCTCCAGGGCATAAGACAGATTTCCAATTAGAGGCCAGATAAAGTTAAATCTGGAATTTTCCTAAAAGCCTCATACATAATTTTCGAGAAAAGGACACAAAAATCATAATACAGAAAATTCCCAAGAATGCAACATTGGGATCAAAGCCCAAAAGTTCAAAACAGATTTCAGCAGTCAGTGCAGCTTTGCTGGAACTATGCTGAATTTGTGACTTTTGCCCTTACTAATGAATTTGTCTTTGCCAATGTCTTCTCATTTAATAATTTTCAGTGATATGGGAAGGAATTATAGTAACTAAAAATAATAAAATATGATGCTTCCTGTGACTGTTATTCTTGCTAGAAAGAATAGAGAAGCTTAGAGAGAAGATAAAAAACATGAGAGCAAAGAATTTACTTAGGTTTAAGATGAAAGACAACTATAAAATGCTTTTACATTTTAAACAGCTTTAAAATGTTTTGATTTTTTATCTAGGTAACAACAAAGCAGTAGCGGCTTCACCCTGACAGTGTATTCCACCTTTGTTTCTGTAGAGTGTGAAGCTACCCCTAGACACAGATTATCTGATTCAAATGTCAATCCTTCCAGTAACTTCAGGTGATGCCTATCTAAAGAGATTTCTCATATCATCCTCACCAATAAATTCTTTCCCATATGTACTTACAGAGGAAGATACAAGCGCACTCTCTCTGTCTGTCTGTCTGTGTCTCTCTCTCTCTCTCTCTCTCTCTCTCTCTCTCTCTCTCTCTCTCTCTCTCTCTCAATGTGTGTGTGTGTTTGTGTGTGTGTGTGTGTAAAGGTGTAAGGCTTATGTGGAGGTCAGAGCTCAATTTTTGGTTTTATCCCTTAGGAACTCCCAAAATAGGTTTAGAAACAGGATATCATAGTTGAACCCTTTAATTTGCAATGATTTTATCCTTCAGGATCTTTTACATTGACTTCAGAAACTATATAATAGAGAACTGTTAGCCTTGGGCAATTAGATAACAGAAGCTGTGATAAGAAGGAATATAGATGGAATTCCTGGGACTGGGTTAAATGAGGGCTTCCGTGGGTGATTGAGAAAAACAGCATAGCAGAAGCTTTCATCATCTTCACTTCTATTTTATTATCTTCATTCCACAGGGATAAAGCACATCTGGAAATTGGGAGGAATTTTAGAAAATCCAGAATGTTTGGGGGTCATATCGATGTCCTTTGGATCAACCAGAGGTTTCAGTTTGAAATTCTGTAAAATGGTGGTCAGGAATAGAAACAGCTCCATGCGGGCAAGGCTCTCTCCCACACAAATCCGTTTTCCTATGGGAAATAAAGATTGAAAGAAGATAACTATGCCTCATACATAAGTGAGTTTAAGAGGCACTGTGTTTGTAAATAGCATAAGAGAATAAAATTGAATGAGTTATTGGATGAGTGTTTAGATGTATTGATAGTTGAATGGATATCTAGTTAAGCAAAGACACAAAGATGAGACATATTTTCCCTACTAACATATGATGTTAAGAAATATATTGTGGCTTCAGGTTTCCACCCATGTCTGGAAGCTGACCGTAAGCCATAGCTCTTCCCAACTCAATCCTGACTGGTGATAAATTGTCCCCCAAGAGTGCTGACACACCTAAGCTCACAGGTGAGACCACCACTACTGTCTCAATACCTGGTCCAAGTGGCACCTGCCAAGGGCCCAACAAAGCCTGATTATATCTGTCCCCAGGACCTGCCCCTGTGAAACAGCACACCACACCTAATCCCACCTAGTGATAACATGCCCACATGAGGGTTGACACACCTAAGATCACAAAATCACAGGCTCACAAAAGGAAGCTCCAGTCAGCAGCAAGACCTGTTAACACTAGAGATGAACAAATAGTGAGAAACAAGTGCAAGAACATAAGCAATACACACAGAAACCAAGACTACTTAGCAGCCATAGAACCCAGTTCATCCAACACAGCAAGCCCTGGATACTCCAACACACCTTAACACTAAGATTCTGATCTAAAATCAAATCTCATGATGATGATAGAGGACTTTAAGAAGGATGTAAATAACTCCCTTAAAGAAATACAGGAGTACACAGGTAAAAGATAGGAGCCCTTAAAGAGAAAACTAGTGAATCTATTAATGAGATATAGGAAAACAAAAGCAAACAGGAAAAAAAAATTGAAAAAAAAATCCATGATCTAAAAATGGAAATAGAAACAATAAAGAAACCAAAAAAGAGGCAACCCTGGAGAAAGGAAACCTAGGAAAGAGATCAGGAGTTACAAATGCAAGCATCACCAACAGAATACAGGAGATAGGAGAATCTAAGGTGTAGAAAATACCAAAGAACACATTGACACAACACTCAAAGAAAAAGCAAAATTCACAAAGCTCCTAACCCTAAACATCTAGGAAATCCAGGACATCATGAGAAGACCAAACCTAAAAATAATAGATACAGAAGAGAATGAAGATTTCCAATTTAAAGGGTCCGTAAATATCTTCAACAAAGTTATAGAAGAAACTTCCCTGATGAAAAGATAGAGGTGCCCATGAACATAAAGGAAGCCTAGAAAACACCATATAAAATTGACCAGAAAAAAATTCCTCCCATTACATAATAATCAAAACAACTAATATACTAAAGAAAGAAAAATATTAAAAATGATAATGGAAAATGGTCAAATAACATATAAGGGCTGACCCATCAGAATTAAACAATCCATCCCAACTGAGCCTCTAAAAGCTAGAAGATCCTGTGGAAATGTCATGCAGATATTAAGAGAATAAAAAAAAATCCAAGGCTAATATACACAGCAGAACTCTCAATTACCATAGATGAAGAAAGCAAGATATTTTATGAAAAAAAATTTAAACATTATTGTTCTACAAATCGAAACCTATAATAAATAATAGTTGAAAAACACTATCACAAAGAGGTATACTACACCCAAGAAAAAACAAAAAATTAAGATAGTTGCAGCAAACCCAAAAGAAGATAGCCACATAATTCTACGTCTAGCAACAAAAATAATAGGAAACAGCAGTCACTGGTCCCTAATAACTCTAACTATCAATGGACTCAATTCCCCAATAAAAAGACTTAGACTAACAGAACATATACATAAACAGGACCCAGCATTCTGATGCACACAGGAAACATACCTCAGTGACAAAGACAGACACTCCTCAGATTAAAGGGCTAGAAAAACATTTTTTCAAGAATATGTTCACAAGAAAGAAGCTGGAGTACCCATTCAAATATCATATAAAATCTACTTTCAATGAAGTTATCATAAAAGATGAGGAAGGATACTCCATACTCCTCAAAGGAAAAATCAATCAGGATGAACACTCAATTCTGAATGTCAATGCTCCAAATGCAAGGATATCTACATTTGTAAAAGAAAAGTTACTAAAGCTCAAAGCAAATCATTGAACCTTGCAAAATAATAATGGACAGATCATGGAAACAGAAACCAAAGAGAGACACAATAAAACTAACAGAAGCTCTGAACCAAAACAATTTAACAGATATCTGTAGAACATTTCACCCTAAAACAAAAGAATATACCTTCTTCTCAGTAATTCATGGTACCTTCTCCAAAATTGATCATATAATCCATTACAAAACAGGACTCAAGATACAAGAAGATTTAAGTAATCCCATGCATTCTATTAGAAGCTCACACACTATCATATCATCTGCAAAAAGTGATATTTTGACTTCCTCTTTTCCAATTTGTATCCCCTTGATCTCCTTTTGTTGTCGAATTGCTCTGGCTAATACTTCAAGTACTATGTTGAAAAGGTAGGGAGAAAGTGGGCAGCCTTGTCTAGTCCCTGATTTTAGTGGGATTGCTTCCAGCTTCTCTCCATTTACTTTGATGTTGGCTACTGGTTTGCTGTAGATTGCTTTTATCATGTTTAGGTATTGGCCTTGAATTCCTGATCTTTCCAGAACTTTTATCATGAATGGGTGTTGGATCTTGTCAAATGCTTTTTCTGCATCTAACGAGATGATCATGTGGTTTTTGTCTTTGAGTTTGTTTATATAATGGATTACATTGATGGATTTTCGTATATTAAACCATCCCTGCATCCCTGGAATAAAACCTACTTGGTCAGGATGGATGATTGCTTTAATGTGTTCTTGGATTCGGTTAGCGAGAATTTTATTAAGAATTTTTGCATCGATGTTCATAAGAGAAATTGGTCTGAAGTTCTCTATCTTTGTTGGATCTTTCTGTGGTTTAGGTATCAGAGTAATAGTGGCTTCATAAAATGAGTTGGGTAGAATACCTTCTACTTCTATCTTGTGAAAAAGTTTGTGCAGAACTGGAGTTAGATCTTCTTTGAAGGTCTGATAGAACTCTGCACTAAACCCGTCTGGTCCTGGGCTTTTTTTGGCTGGGAGACTATTAATAACTGCTTCTATTTCTTTAGGGGATATGGGACTGTTTAGAAGGTCAACTTGATCCTGATTCAACTTTGGTACCTGGTATCTGTCCAGAAATTTGTCCATTTCGTCCAGGTTTTCCAGTTTTGTTGAGTATAGCCTTTTGTAGAAGGATCTGATGGTGTTTTGGATTTCTTCAGGATCTGTTGTTATGTCTCCCTTTTCATTTCTGATTTTGTTAATTAGGATTTTGTCCCTGTGCCCTTTAGTGAGTCTAGCTAAGGGTTTATCTATCTTGTTGATTTTCTCAAAGAACCAACTCCTCGTTTGGTTAATTCTTTGAATAGTTCTTCTTGTTTCCACTTGGTTGATTTCACCCCTGAGTTTGATTATTTCCTGCCGTCTACTCCTCTTGGGTGAATTTGCTTCCTTTTTTTCTAGAGCTTTTAGATGTGTTGTCAAGCTGCAATTCGACAACAAAAGGAGATCAAGGGGATACAAATTGGAAAAGAGGAAGTCAAAATATCACTTTTTGCAGATGATATGATAGTATATATAAGTGACCCTAAAAATTCCAACAGAGAACTCCTAAACCTGATAAACAGCTTCGGTGAAGTAGCTGGATATAAAATTAACTCAAACAAGTCAATGGCCTTTCTCTACACAAAGAATAAACAGGCTGAGAAAGAAATTAGGGAAACAACACCCTTCTCAATAGCCACAAATAATATAAAATATCTCGGCGTGACTCTAACGAAGGAAGTGAAAGATCTGTATGATAAAAACTTCAAGTCCCTGAAGAAAGAAATTAAAGAAGATCTCAGAAGATGGAAAGATCTCCCATGCTCATGGATTGGCAGGACCAACATTGTAAAAATGGCTATCTTGCCAAAAGCAATCTACAGATTCAATGCAATCCCCATTAAAATTCCAACTCAATTCTTCAACGAATTAGAAGGAGCAATTTGCAAATTCATCTGGAATAACAAAAAACCGAGGATAGCAAAAACTCTTCTCAAGGATAAAAGAACCTCTGGTGGAATCACCATGCCTGACCTAAAGCTTTACTACAGAGCAATTGTGATAAAAACTGCATGGTACTGGTATAGAGACAGACAAGTGGACCAATGGAATAGAATTGAAGACCCAGAAATGAACCCACACACCTATGGTCACTTGATCTTCGACAAGGGAGCCAAAACCATCCAGTGGAAGAAAGACAGCATTTTCAACAATTGGTGCTGGCACAACTGGTTGTTATCATGTAGAAGAATGCGAATCGATCCATACTTATCTCCTTGTACTAAGGTCAAATCTAAGTGGATCAAGGAACTTCACATAAAACCAGAGACACTGAAACTTATAGAGGAGAAAGTGGGGAAAAGCCTTGAAGATATGGGCACAGGGGAAAAATTCCTGAACAGAACAGCAATGGCTTGTGCTGTAAGATCGAGAATTGACAAATGGGACCTAATGAAACTCCAAAGTTTCTGCAAGGCAAAGGACACTGTCTATAAGACAAAAAGACCACCAACAGACTGGGAAAGGATCTTTACCTATCCTAAATCAGATAGGGGACAAATATCCAACATATATAAAGAACTCAAGAAGGTGGACCTCAGAAAATCAAATAACCCCCTTAAAAAATGGGGCTCAGAACTGAACAAAGAATTCTCACCTGAGGAATACCGAATGGCAGAGAAGCACCTGAAAAAATGTTCAACATCCTTAATCATCAGGGAAATGCAAATCAAAACAACCCTGAGATTCCACCTCACACCAGTGAGAATGGCTAAGATCAAAAATTCAGGTGACAGCAGATGCTGGCGAGGATGTGGAGAAAGAGGAACACTCCTCCATTGTTGGTGGGATTGCAGGCTTGTACAACCACTCTGGAAATCAGTCTGGCGGTTCCTCAGAAAATTGGACATAGTACTACCGGAGGATCCAGCAATACCTCTCCTGGGCATATATCCAGAAGAAGCCCCAACTGGTAAGAAGGACACATGCTCCACTATGTTCATAGCAGCCTTATTTATAATAGCCAGAAACTGGAAAGAACCCAGATGCCCCTCAACAGAGGAATGGATACAGAAAATGTGGTACATCTACACAATGGAGTACTACTCAGTTATTAAAAAGAATGAATTTATGAAATTCCTAGCCAAATGGATGGACCTGGAGAGCATCATCCTGAGTGAGGTAACACAATCACAAAGGAACTCACACAATATGTACTCACTGATAAGTGGATACTAGCCCAAAACCTAGGATACCCACGATATAAGATACAATTTCCTAAACACATGAAACTCAAGAAAAATGAAGACTGAAGTGTGGACACTATGCCCCTCCTTAGAAGTGGGAACAAAACACCCATGGAAGGAGTTACAGAAACAAAGTATGGAGCTGAGATGAAAGGATGGACCATGTAGAGACTGCCATATCCAGGGATCCACCCCATAATCAGCTTCCAAATGCTGACACCATTGCATACACTAGCAAGATTTTACTGAAAGGACCCAGATGTAGCTGTCTCTTGTGAGACTATGCCGGGGCCTAGCAAACACAGAAGTGGATGCTCACAGTCAGCTAATGGATGGATCACAGGGCTCCCAATGGAGGAGCTAGAGAAAGTACCCAAGGAGCTAAAGGGATCTTCAACCCTATAGGTGGAACAACATTATGAACTAACCAGTACCCCTGTGCTCTTGACTCTAGCTGCATATGTATCAAAAGATGGCCTAGTCGGCCATCACTGGAAAGAGAGGCCCATTGGACACGCAGACTTTGTGTGCCCCGGTACAGGGGAACGCCAGGGCCAAAGGGGGGGAGTGGGTGGGTAGGGGAGTGGGGGTGGGTGGGTAAGGGGGACTTTTGGTATAGCATTGGAAATGTAAATGAGCTAAATACCTAATTAAAAAAAAATGAAAAAAAAAAAAAAAGAAGCTCACACACTAAGTGTGGTCTTCAATGACAAAAAAACAAAAAAAAAACAAAAAAAAACAAAAAAAAAACAGAAAACCCACATGGATATAGAAGCTGAACAACTCTCGACTCAATGATAACTTAGTCAGGGAAGAAATAAAGAATGAAATTAAAGGAAATTAAAGATATTTTAGAATTTAACGAAAATAAAGACATAACATACCCAAACTTATGGGACACCATGAAAGCAATAAATACTAAGACGAAAAATCATAGCTCTGAGTACCTCAATAAAGAACCTGGAGAGAGCAAATACTAGCCGCTTAACAGCACATCTGAAAGCTCTAGAACAAAAAGAAGCAAATTCACCCAAGAGGAGGAATGGACAGCAGGAAATATTCAAATTCAGGGCTGAAATCAGCAAAGTAGAAAAGAAGTGAACTATAGAACGTATCAACAAAACTCTGGTTCTTTGAGAAAATAAACAAGATAGATAAACCCTTATCCAGATTAACCAGAGGGCACAGAGATAGTGTGGTACTTTTATACAATGAAGTACTACTCAGCTATTAAAAACAATTACTTCATGAAATTCTTATGCAAATGGATGGAACTAGAAAATATCATTCTGAGTGAGGAAACTCAGTCAAAAAAATAACACACCTAGTATGTGCTCAATGATAAGGAGATACTATGCAAAAAGCTCAGATTACACACCATACAACTCACAGACCATATGAAGCTCAAGAAGGAAAACATAAGTGTGAATGTTTAAATCCTACTTAGAAAATAATCACAGGAGATAGACAGAGGGAGGGACATGGGAGGAAGAGAGTCAGTAAAGGGTAAAAGAGGGCAGAATGAGCTATAGGAGGAGTTGAGCTAGATATAAAGTGGGTAAGGAAATTGAACAGAGGTGTATACCAGTGGGGGAAATTGGGGGTAGCTACCAGAAAGACCCAGATGCCAGGAAAGCAAGAGTTTCCCAGGACCTAACTGAGGTGACATTAGCTGAAATACCCAACAAAGGGGAGAGAGAACCTGTAAAGACCATACCCAGAGATTAGACACTACCCTTTGTATAAGATTAGGACCACCTACCATCTCAAAATTTTAAACCAGAATTGCTCCTGAGGAAAGGAAATATGGGGACAAAGAATGGAGCAGAGTTAGAAAGAAAGGCCATGCAGAGACTACCCTACCTGGGAATTCATCCCATATGCAGACACCAATCCCAGATAATATTGCTGATGGCAAAAGTGCATGTTGACATGAATCTGATATAGCTGTCTCCTGATTGGCTCTGCTAGAGTTTGACCAATACAGATGAAAAGAACTCTACCAGTTCCAATGAAAATTAAAGCCAATAATCCCAATATTATTCTTCAAAATAGAAACAAAACAACTTGCCTAATTCATGTTATGAGGTCACAATTATCCATACCCCTAAACCACCTAAAACCAAGTATGAAATAGAATTACAAAATAAATTGTCTTACAATCATAGATATAACAATTCTCAGTATGCATACTTGCTAACAAAATACTAGAATATTCAAAAAGACTATCAAGTAGGTTTCATCCCAGAGATGAAGAGATGGTTTGACATACATAAATCAATGTAATCCACAATATAAATATACAAAAGATATGATCATCATAATCATCTCATTAGAAGAGGCTTTGCTGAAACACAGCATTCCTTCATTAGAAAAGTCCTGAAGAGACTTGAAATAGAAGGAATGTTACTCCACATAATAAAAGTTATTTTAGATCAAACCCACAGGCCAAATCAAATTAAACAGAAAGTCTTAAAGCATTTGTGCCAAAAGGAGGAACATGAAAACAATGTCCACTATCTTCATATATATTTAATACAGTATTTGATTCTATGCAGGATCAATGAGACAATTGAAGGTGGTCAAAGCAATACAAGTAGGAAAGGAATATTTCAAAATATCCTTAATTGCAGATGATAAGATTGTATCCATAAACCCCTAAACTCTCTACTAGATAACTTCAACAACTGATATCACTTTAAGAAAGTACCAGTATTCAAGATTAACATGCAAAAGTCAAGATGCTTTCTATATTCAAATGACAAATGTACTGAGAGAAAAGTCAGAGCAACAATATTTTTCACAATATTAACAACAAAAAACATCTTAGGGTAACTCTAAACAAGTAAGTGAAAGACATAAAGACAAAAATTTAAGATATTGAATAAATAAATTAAAGAATAAATTAGAAGATGGAAAAATCCCAATGTTCACAGATCAGTAGGATTAATAGAGTGAAAAATTGTTATCCTACCAAAAGCAATCTACAGATTAAAATTCCATAACAATGAAATTTTCAGCTTTATATAAAAGAAACACAAGAAGCCATGATCGCTGAAACAATCCTGAGTGATAGAAAAATGGACGGGGGGGAGGGGGGGTAAAAGTATCACTGAACTCAAATTGTACTACAGTAATAAAGTCAGGATGGTATTGACACAAAATCAAACAGGCAGAAGGTGTCATGTTATGATTTGTTCTCAAAAATCACTTGACAAATGAACATGAAGCCATGTCAACACTTTAGGTAAGGAGATGTGATATCGTTAAAAATTATCCTCACTGGTGGAGCAACAGTGAGGTCCACGATCACAGCATAGTCTTCTGCCACAATCACAGGTTTTCCACAGTCTCATGGGGACTAAAAGTCTCTTACATCTGGAACTAGAAAGTATTATCTATCTGTGTTTCAACTTTTATATAAATAAATGTGTATTACACTTGCATGTGTGGGTGAGTGAATATCAAAGTTAGCTGGTTTTCGAGTTCAGAAGCTCCTCAAGGTCTCCTGGAAGAGTAAATACAAGTGGTTTTTAGCACCCAAGATAGGTGCTAGGCATTCAACTCAGGTATATGGCAAGAGCTGCATGTTCTCTTAATTGCTGAGCCATCTGTCAAGCCCTTTACTGCTTTTGTAAGAATATCAAACATCAGCCAAGGTTCCAGCAATGACTGGGAATGTGCTCACAAAGCCTCAATCCTAACTGAAGTTATGGGCAGCTGCAGGCTACTAAGAGATGGAAAGCCAATTTTATTTATCAATTAAACCATAGGTGGGTTACTTATTGTCCAGAGGTTGTCACTAAACAAATAAATGTATTACAGGACATAGTTCACACAATACCTTTTAAAAAGGTGTACAAGGGTGGAAAAAATTGTGCTGAAAATATGTTATGGACATGTGATGGTTATGTTGAAATATCAGGATAGTTTTGATCAAAGAACTTGTATACACGTATGAAACTAAAACAATAAAAATGAGATCTAAGAATATTATTCTCTTTTTCTCCTATGACTTATGTTCTTTGTGTCAGGTAGAAATGTCTCAATTACAAAGTTGAATCACTTTTGCATTTTAAATTTGAGATATTGGAGAGCAAACTCTGTGGAGAATTCTATCCAGCAGCACACTTGTTCAGTGATATGTAAATCTATCCAAACGCAAGTCCAGTTATATCAGGCTCTTTGCTCATCTACTTCTATATGGACTATGCCTGTTGGAGAATTTCTGGTGTTTTTATTTTACATTTTAACTTTTAATTTTTTAATATTTACTGTATACCTGAGCCTGGAGGAGAGTGATATAACAAAGGCAAACGTTCAAAATATGGTTTAGTCTTTATCTCAATGGTGAATAATCAAAGGCTAACTACCATTTATTCTCTAGGGTAATGTCTTTTGCATTCCCAAGATATACATAAAAGAAAATTTCAAGTGTATAAGCATTAGGATTGCTAGGAAGGCATGAACACAGTGAATCCTTAACATTTGATTCTGGCAAGAAAATGTGTCATCATTACCAAGGACAGTGCATGGGCACTGGGATTAAAGCTGCAGATCATGCACAAATTGCAAGTCTACCAGCAATTGGGAGCCACTGGATAAGTCCCACAGATCCTCATGTCTCTGGAGCCTTGGGAATGACTTTCTATTACCTGCTGAGAAAGGCATGAAGTAGTCACTTTTCTTAAAGTTTCCATTGTCATCTAGAAAGTGGCCAGGGTCAAACACCTCTGGGTTGGGGAACTCTGTGCTGTCATGCAGCACTGATGTCAGAGATGTCATTACCTGTGTTCCCTGCAAACAACAAACAACAAAGAAAGCAATGTATAAATGTCTCAGGATGCTAAACATTGTTCACCTTCTCCTCCGTAGAGGAAATACACAGAATGGTAGGGACATTTCAACACACAAATCATGGAAGGAGCAGGAGGAGTCTGGCATTGGCTAGAGTGGTGTGAGTAGGGAGGCTTCAGTGATATTTGAAGTCAGCATTGGGTGTTTGGTGCTAATGCTGGTGAATCTGTACTCTTTCCTGCAGGTTTGTCTCATCACCTGCCGCTCTAGTTTTTCAACTGCTTTTCGTAAGTCACATGGGTCATGGTTTCAAATGGAGACTTGTTTCCTATGTGAAGCAAACAGGAAGTCATTCATGCTGGTAAACAAGCAAGGTCTTCTAGAAAGACAATTTTTACTTATTTTTTCTCATGAATATAATTTAGGTCTTACATGCCATGAATAGAAAAGCTTGCTCACACACACAGAGTTTATGTATATAAAGACTCATGCAAATATGCAAATAGAAGGGAGATTGTCGAAGGAAAGGAATTAATCATGTAGGATAGGAACCAGTAGAAACCCTTTTCCATTTTTTATTTGTATTTATTCTTCTCTCATACAATTCATCCTGACAGGGTCCTCTCCTCCGTCCTCCTTTCCCTCTACCTAAAACAATTCATGAAGTCATATTTTTCAATCAGGAGTGATTTCTTCAGTTTTTATGACTTTGTGGGCTTTTTATGTTTGTGATATTGTTGAAATGAAGGTTTAATCTGTAGTGGACTTTGTCCATTTTAAATATTTGGTAGCTTTTGACACTTGCTGTATGAACCAGTATGTACTCAATTTTAGAGAAATTTCTATGGGGTGTTGAGAAGAATGCATACTCATTAATGGGGTAAATGTTCTGCAGATATCTGTCAAGATTGTTTATTTTATAACATCTCTTAGCTCCGGTATTTCTTATTTAGTTTTCGTCTACATAGCCTATTAGTTCAGAGAAGCTGGATATTAAAGTCTCCTATTATCAATGTGTGAGTGTCAACATGTTATTTAAACTTTAGTAGTTTTCTTTTACAAAAAAATGCACTTGTATTTGGGGCATAATAGTTAAGAAATAAAATATTATCTTGATCTTAAATGAATATTATGTGTCTTTATTCATTTCCACTGGAAGTCTATTTGTTAGCTATTAGAAACTCTGTATCAGATTGCTTCTTAGTTCCCTTTACTTGGAAAATACTTTTACAAACATTTATTCTGAAGCAATGCCTGTCTATGATGATGAAGTGTGTTTATTTTATGTCCTTGAAGAAAGATAGAGCCTGTGTTTTTCATTCATTCTGTTACTCTAAGTCTTTGGAGGAAGGGTTGAATCCTTTAATATTGAGTGATATCACTGACTAATGATTTTCCTGGACCTCTTGACTCTAGCTGCATACGTATCAAAAGATGGCCTAGTTGGCCATCACTGGAAAGAGAGGCCCATTGGGCTTGCAAACTTTATATGCCCCAGTACAGGAGAACACCAGGGCCAAAAAGTGGGAGTGGGTGGGTAGGGTAGTGGGGGGGATGGTATGGGGGACTTTTGGGATAGCACTGGAAATGTAAATGAGGAAAATACCTAATAAAAATATTTTTTAAAAGTTTTGTTATTTTATTGTTTTGGGTGGTGGTGTTCATGCTGTGTGGGTGTAGTGGGTGGTGGGGGTCTTTCCTTATTTTGGTTTTGCTGCTGTGAAATATTTTCGGGTTTTAATGGGTATAGTTAACCTTCTTAGGCTGGAGTTTTCTTTCTAGTATCATCTGTAAGACTGGATTTGTACATAGTGTTTGAGTAAAACTTTATCATAGAATATCTTGTTTTCTTTATGGTGACTGAAAGATTTCCTAAATCTAAAAATTTTGACTGACATCTTTCATCTCTTAGGATTTTGTAGGCCCCATTGGGAAATCAGGTATAATTATAATCTATTATTTATATGTTACTTGATTTCCCTCTGTACCTCTTAATATTATTTCACTGTTCAGCATATTTAGTATTTCAATTCACATATTGAGGAAAATCTTTCGTATCTGGTACAATATATTTCATGTCTGCTTCTTTCTTGTATTCTTCTAAGAATCTCTGTTTTAATTTAGGAAAAATTTCATCTGTGATTTAGGCAAAAGCATTTTGGGGACTCTTTACACTCATTTCTTCTTCTATTCCTATTATCATTTAGTCATTTAAATTTAGTCTTTTCATACTACTGCAGAGTTCCTTGATGTTTTGTTTTAGGATTTTTTATACTGAACCTTTTATTTGATTGATGTATACATTTTTTCTATTATATTGTCAATACCTGAAGTGCATTCTTTCCTCCTTGTTGGTGATGCTTGTGTCTCTGACTCCTGTTTACATAGCTAGATTTTCCATTTTCAGAATTTTCTCTCATGTTTTCTTCATTGCTTATATTTCCATTTACATCAGCTGTTTTTTCATTTGCTTGTTTTTATTTTTTGGGAGGTATTATTCTTGTCCTTTGTCACAGGTTATTTATTTCCTCCCACTTTTTGTTTGTCTTTTCCACAATTTCTCTAAGGAATTTAGTCACTTCTTTAAGATCTTCTGCCTTCCTCATAGTGTTGTGGATACTGAGGTCTTTTTCTTGTGCTTTAACTGCACTAGAGTATTCCAAGCTTTCTGCAGTAGCCTAGTTCTGGTCTAATAGTGAAATAATGCTTTGGCTATTGATTTTGTTCTTATCCTGGCATCTAGGCACATGGATTTGGTACGATTATATGTTTAGGTGCTATTTTTCAGGTTTAATGTGATTATATACCTAGGTGCTTGCTTTTCTAAAAACTTAGATCCATGGAATTATTCTAATATAGAGTTATGCCATCATCCTATAACATAGCTAATATGATTATTATTATATGCTAATTGTTTTTTCCTTTGACTACAACTTAATCTAATAAAATCATTTTCCAAATCATCTAAAGTCTTGGAAATTGACAGAGAAATGTTACAGTTATATTAACCATAAGTGACAAGAATATGCCTATATATCAGTTGTTCCTATTCATTCAGTCTTCTTTACCTCATAAGATTTATGACATACTCATTATTTCTCTAGATAATCAATGAATTAGTAGTAGTATAATTTACATTTTAAGTTTCTGAAGTTCCTTCTATTTTTTGATTGCACACATATTCCAAATGTCCTGAATTACTTCTATAAAATTTTATTTTAACGAATTTAGAAATTAATAGCTGTACAAATTACTGGTTTCTGAAATTCATCAATAATATTTTAATGGATCAATAATAACTTAAATGGTAATGAAATAAAAATAAATGGAAACAAAAGTATAGATAAAATGTTAACCAGAAGCCACCTCGAATTCTGCATATATTTTCAAAGAAAGCATCAATAATTAGTAAAATATATGAGGATAGGTAAAATAAAAATCACATAATAATTCATTTCTATACACCATATTTAAAAATAATAAGAAAAGAATATTCATTGCTCAGTAAAACTCAAAAGCTAGATACAAGCTGTATCATTGAAAGAAAATTAATATGACTAAAATAAACCAAACAAGTCAAAGCATAATATGACCTTTCATAAGTTGAAGAATTAAGCATATAAAATACTTCTAGTTATTTGTAGATTTTCCTCTCAATAATAAAAATTCCAAAACGTATTGGTTGAATTCAACTCAAATTGAAAAATATATATGAGAATATAAACAACCAGTCTTTATTCAAATGATCTGTGGAAGACAAAGCAAATGTCATATTGCTGCTACCATGTCCCTGCCTCATTATAGCTTCTTTCTCAGTTGTGAGCCAGCATAAAAAATGGAAAGTAAGTGTGATGGAGAGGACTGGAATCACACTGAAACAGGGAACATCAAGAGCACAGAAGTGTAACAGGGAGAAACAAGCTTACCTTGGGGATGAAGTAGTTTCTGAACTTAGTATCACAGGTTACTTCATGCACCACACCATTTGGGCCAAGGTCAATGTACCGCTGGACCTCATGCACCATGGCATTTGTGTAAGGCATGTGGTTCCTGTCCTGCATACAGGGGCTGCGGTGTCTCCCAATCACATTGTCAATCTCTTCCTGGACTTTAGCTGGATACAAGGAATGACAAATATTGGAATGGGAAAAATGTAGCCTGTATCTCCCATAAATGCACAGTTACCTAGGCCATGAAGAAAGTGGCCCAGAAACATTTTGAACATACATTTTATGCTGAGGAATAAACTTAGATACATAGAATTATTCTAATATAGTTTAATACCATCATTCTACAACATAGCTAATATGATTCATTATTAAATGCCAATTGTTTTATCCAGACTATCAAATAATATGAGATAAAATAATTATTGATAACAATAAAACAGAGTACAATTAAGTTTGCAATATTGACATTAATAAAAGATATCAGAAATAGGTTATTATAATGGTGAATATATGTAGTACTGATTTTAAAATTATGCATCTGAATGTCTTTTTGCAATTTTATTCTCCTTATCTTAACTATCAGTGGTCAGGTTCATCACCAACAACTACTTAGAAATATATTTGTATTTTAAACAATAACTGTTTTATGTACTCAATCATATACAATATTTATTGAGATATTGGTAGCAGAAAAGAACATACCAGTTATATCTATATTCTATTTACAAATATGAGTAGATGATGAATACACATACATACCATATACATGTGAATGCCCACACACATCATTCGTAGATTACCATACTTGGTAATATAGACACATTGTAGAAAGAGATATATAAATATGATTCCCTATCTCCAATATAAGAGTTTGTCTAAATTATTGATATACTTTTCTGATTGTGCATACTGTTCACTTTAGTTTTTAATTGTCTGTTTCATGATTTATACTTATTTCCGAGTATTTCAGTGGATGTTTCAGCTCCTACAATAAATGTGCACTGAATGAAGACATGAGAAGACACAGTGCATCTGTGTTTTCCCTCATGCTCTGTTCGTTCCTGAAGCATCTCCCAAGTCAATACCAAATCTGAGGCTTTCTAATTCTAGTACCCAGCACACTCTGTCAAAATTGTAGACTTGGCTCATAGGCTATAAAGGTATCTGGAGTAAATCGCTTCATGGAAAGTTACTTTAGACAATTGAATGGAAAACCTCTTACAGGGTTTCATAAAGAAAGCAGAATAGGGAGCAAAATTTACAATTGAAGATCTATCTTTACATTTTTCTTTTTCTACACATTAGATAATCACCAGCTACTCTTGAGAACGCTGGTGCAGTGGCACTATTTTCATGCATATTGGGAATAAACCTGAAAATCTTTGTGCTTTCATTCCATCCCTTACTTCCTGGTCTTTATATTGTTATTTCTGATGGCTATTTGGAAAATATGTCTTTGCAAAACACAGAGATGTTTATAGTACAATACAATCTGGGTGGTAGATTCAGTTGTTGATACTCATGAAAGAGCTCTGAGACTATTCAACATTGCCAGTTTTCTCCTTTCATCCTCTCCATTATTCTTCCTGTATCAACCATTCAATGTTCTTTACACATGGATTTCTTTTAATTTTAAAAGAAATTCTAAGATTTATGTGTTGGAAACTCTCACCAGAGGGTGAAGTAATTAAGAGAATAGTGGGCAGAGCAACCTCTGGTTCCCAACCTGATTTTCTATTTAAAATTATTAGGTACAAAGAGGGACCCTTAGGGACACAGGAGAGGCACAATATGTATTTGCTATTCTATAGCAATTCCTCAAGCATATAATCCCTAATCATCTTACAGGATCTCGCCCCTGCCCCGTGACGATCGTATTATTCTTGTATTATGAAGGATTCTGTTGTTTACTGTTGTCTTTATTTGCTAGTCTAAGTAAACAAATTCTGTCTTATAATACTGCTATTGTCATCTCCGCGGATATTGACAACTGATGGAAGGCATGTTTCATTAATGTGAAACACCTGGTTCTATTTAAAAATAAAATTTTACAGTGATGTTATTTGTAACATGAAATTTTGATATATTTGCAAAAAATATTGTTCATCCGACTTTTTTATTAGACAGTTTCTTCATTTACATTTCAAATGCTATCCTCAAAGCCCCGTATACTGTCAGGCTGCCCTGATCCCCAACACACACACTCCTGCTTCCTGACTCTGCAGTTCCCCTGTATTGGGACATATGATCTTTGCAATACCAAGGGCCTCTCCTCCCATTGATGGCCGACTAGACCATCCTCTGCTACATATGCAACTAGAGACATAGCTCTGTGGGGTACTGATTAGTTCATAATATTGTTCCACCTATAGGGTTGCAGATCCCTTTAGATCCTTGGGGACTTTCTCTACCTCCTTCATTAGAGGCACCGTGTTCCATTCAATAGAAGACTATAGAAGACTAAGCATCCACTTCTCTTTCCCAGGCATTGGCATAAACTCACAACAGAAAGCTATGTCATGGTCCTGTTAGCAAAAAACGTTCTTGCATATACAATAGTGTCTGGGTTTGGTGGTTGTATATGGGATGGATGCCTGGTGGGGCAGTCTCTGGTTGGTCTTTCCTTCCATGTTAGTTTCAAACTTTGTCTCTGTAACTCCTCCATGGGTATTATGTTCCTCATTCAAAGAAGGAATAAAGTATCCAGATTTTGGTCTTTCTTCTTCTTCACTTTCATGTGTTTTCCAAATTGTATCTTGGATATCCTAAGCTTCTGGGCAATATCCACTTATCGGTGAGTATATAACCTGTGGTTTTTGTGACTGGGTTATCTCACTCAGAATGATATCCTCCAGATGCATCCATCTGCCTAAGAATTTCATGAATTCATTGTTTTGTCTTATTATGTTTTGTTTTGAAATTTACACAGAGAAAGCTTATTTTTCTTCATTCTATTTCTTAATTAGATATTTTCTTCATTTACATTTCAAATGTTATCCCAAAAGTCCCCCATAGCCTCCCCCCGGACTCCTCTACCCACCTACTCCCATTTCTTGGCCCTGGCGTTCTCCTATACTAAGGCATATAAAGTTTGCAAGACCATGGGGCCTCTCTTCCCAATGAGGGCCAACTAGGCCATCTTCAGATACATATTCAGCTAGACACACGAACTCCAGGGGTACTGGTTAGTTTATATTGTTGTTCCACCTATAGGGTTGCAGACCCCTTTAGCTCCTTGGGTACTTTCTCTAGCTCCTCCATTGGGGGCCCTGTGTTCCATCCAATAGCTGACTGTGAGCTTCCATTTCTGTGTTTGCCAGGCCCTGGCATATCCTCAAAAGAGACAACTAAATCAGTGTCCTTTCAGCAAAATCTTGCTGGTGTATGCAATTGTGACAGTGTATGGAGGCTGAATATGGGATGGATCCCCGGGCATGGCAGTCTCTAGATGGTCCATCCTTTTTTCTCAGTTCCAAACTTTGTATCTGTAACTCCTTCCATGGGTGTTTTGTTCCTAATTCTAAGAAGGGGCAAAGTGTCTACACTTTGGTCTTCCTTCTTCTTGAGTTGCATGTGTTTTGCAAATTGCATCTTGTATCTTGGGTAGTCTAAGTTTCTGGGCTAATATCCACTTATCAGTGACTACATATCATGTGAGTTCTTTAGTGATTGGGTTACCTCAGTCAGGATGATGACCTCCAGGTACATCCATTTGCCTAAGAATTTCATAAGTTTATTCTTTTTCATAGCTGAGTAGTACTCCATTTTGTAAATGTAGAACTATTTCTGTATCCATTCCTCTGTTAAGAGAAATCTGGGTACTGTCCACCTTTTGCATCTTATAAATAAGGCTGCTATGAACATAGTGGAGCATGTGTCCTTATTACCACTTGGAACTTCTTCTGGGTAGATGCCCAGGAGAAGTATTGCCAGATCTGCCAGTAGTAATATGTCCAGTTTTCAGAGGAACTGCCAGACTGATTTCCAGAGTGGTTGTACCAGCTTGCAATCCCACCAACAATGGAGAAGTGTCTCTCTTTCCTACATCCTCGCCAGCATCGGGTATCGACTGAATTTTTCATCTTAGCCATTCTGGCTGGTGTGAGATGGAATCTCAGGGTTGTTTTGATTTGAATTTCCCTGAAGATTAAGGATGTTGAACATTTTTTCAGGTGCTTCTCAACCATTCGGTATTCCTCAGGTGAGAATTCTTTGTTTAGCTCTGTACCCCATTATATTTTTTTTCCATTTTTATTAGGTATTTAGCTCATTTACATTTCCAATGCTATACCAAAAGTCCCCCATACCCACTCACCCCCACTCCCCTACCCACCCACTCCCCCTTTTTGGCCCTGGCGTTCCCCTGTACTGGGGCATATAAAGTTTGCAACTCCAATGGGCCTCTCTTTCCAGTGATGGCCGACTAGGCCATCTTTTGATACATACGCAGCTAGAGTCAAGAGCTCCGGGTATACCCCATTTTAAATAGGGTTATTTGATTATCCGGAGTCCATCTTCAGGAGTTCTTTATATACATTGGATATTACTCCCTGTTCAGATTTCAGATTGGTAAACATACTTTCCCACTCTGACAGTGGTCTTCTTATCTTATTGACAGTGTCTTTTGCCTTACAAGAGCTTTGCAATTTTATGAGGTCCCAAATCTCGATCTTACAGTACAAGCCACTACTATTCTGTTCAGGAATTTTTCCCCTGTGCCCATATCTTCAAGGCTTTTCTCCACTTTCTTCTCTAAAATTTTTAGTGACTCTGCTTTTATGTGGAGTTCATTGATCCATGTAGACTTCACCCTGCATCCCTGGAATGAAGCTTACTTGATCATGATGGATGATTATTTTGATATGTTCTTGCATTCAGTTAGCAAGAATTTTATTGAGTAATTTTGTATCAATAATCATAAGGGAAATTGGTCTGAAGTTCTTTCTTTTTGTTGGGTATCTGTGTGATTTAGGTATCAGAGTAATTGTGGCTTCAAACAATGAATTTGGTAGAGTACCATCTGTTTCTATTTTGTGGAAAAGTTTGGGGAGAGCTGGAATTATGTCTTCTTTGAAGGACTGATAGAATTCTGCACTAAACCCATCTGGTCGTGGGCTTGATTTTGGTTGGGAGACTATTACTGATTGCTTCTATTTCTTTAGGGGATATCGGACTGTTTTGGTCATTAATATGATCTAGATTTAACTTTGTTAACTGGAATCTCTCTAGATATTTGTACATTTCATCCAGGTTTTCCAGTTTTGTTGAATATACCCTTTTATAGTAGGATCTGATGGTGTTTTGGTTTTCCTCAAGTTCTGTTGTTATGTCTCCCTTTTCATTTCTGATTTCGTTAATTAGGATACTGTCCCTGTGCCCTCTAGTGAGTCTAGCTAAGGGTTTATCTATCTTGTGGATTTTCTCAAAGAACCAGCTCCTGGTTTGGTTGATTCTTTAAATAGTTCTTTTTGTTTCCACTTGGTTGATTTCAGCTGTAAGTTTGATTATTTCCTGCCATCTACTTCTCTTGGGTGAATTTGCTTCCTTTTGTTCTAGAGCTTTTAGGTGTGCTGTCAAGCTGCTAGAATATGTTCTCTCTAGCTTCTTTTTGGAGGCACTCAGACCTATGAGTTTTCCTCTTATGAGTGCTTTCAGTGTATCTTATAAGGTTGGGTATGTTCTGGCTTCATTTTATTAAACTCTAAAAAGTCTTTAATTTCTTTCTTCATTTCTTCCTTCACCCAGGTATCATTGAGTAGAATGTTCTTCAGCTTCTACATGAATATTGACTTTCTATTATTTATGTTCTTATTAAAGATAAGCCTTAATCCATGGTGATCTGATAGAATGCTTGGGATAATGGGAATATTTTTGTATCTGTTGAGGCCTGTTTTGAGACCAATTAAATGTTCGATTTTGGAGAACGTTCCATGAAGTGCTGAGAAGAAGATATATCCTTTTGTTTTAGGATAAAATGTTCTGTAGATATCTGTTAAATCTATTCATTTCATAACTTCTGTTAGTTTCAATGTGTCTCTGTTCAGTTTCTGTATCCAGGATCTGTCCATTGATGGGAGTGGGGTGTTAAAGTCTCCCAATATTATTGTGTGAGGTACAATATGTGCTTTGAGCTTCCCTATAGTTTCTCTAATGATTGTGGCTGCCCTTGCATTTGGAAAATAGATATTCAGAATTGAGAGATCATCTTAGAAGATTTTAAGTTTGATGAGCATGAAGTGCCCCTCCTTGTCTTTTTTGATAACTTTGGGTTGGAAGTCAATTTTATTCAATATTAGAATGGTTACTCCAGCTTGTTTCTTCAGACCATTTGCTTGGAAAATTGTTTTCCAGCCTTTTACCCTGAGGTAGTGTCTGTCTTCTTCCCTTAGGTGGGCTTTTTGTAAGCAGCAAAAGGTTGGGTCCTGTTTATGTAACAGTCTGTTAGTCTATGTCTTTTTATTTGGGAATTGATCCAGTTGATATTAAGAGATATTAAGGAAAAGTAATTGTTGCTTTCTGTTATTTTCATTGTTATAGTTTGGATTCTGTTCTTGCAGATGTCTTCCTTTAGATTTATTGAAGGATGACTTTCTTGCTTTTTCTGGGGTGTAGTTTCAATCATTCTGTTGGTGTATTTCTATTATTATTCTCTGAAGGGCTGGATTCAAGGAAAGATATTGTGTGAATTTGGTTTTGTCATGGAATACATTGGTTTCTCCATCTATGGTAATTGAGAGTTTTGCTGGGTATAGTAGCCTGGACTGGCATTTGTGTTCTCTTAGGATCTGTATAACATCTGTCCAGGATCTTCTGACTTTCATAGTCTCTGGTGAGAAATCTGGTGTAATTCTAATATGTCTGCTTTTATATGTTACTTGACATTTTCCCCTTACTGCTTTTAATATTCTATCTTTATTTAGGGCATTTGTTGTTCTGATAATTATGTGTCAGGAGGAATTTCTTTTCTTGTCCAGTCTATTTGGAGTTCTGTAGACTTATTGTATGTTCATGGGCATCTCTTTCTTTAGGTTAGGGAAGTTTTCTTCTATAATTTTGATGAAGATATTTGCTGGCCCTTTAAGTTGATAATCTTCATTTTCATCTACTCCAATTATTGGTAGGTTTGGCTTTCTCATTATGTCCTGGATTTCCGGGGAGTTTTTGGCTTAGGATCTTTTTACATTTTACATTTTCTTTGATTGCTGTGTCTATGTTCTTTATGGAATCTCCTTCATCTGAAATTCTCTCTTCTATCTCTTGTATTTTGTTGCTGAGGCTCACATCTATGCTTCCTGATTTCTTTCCTAGGGTTTCTATCTCCAGAGTTGTCTCCCTTTGGGTTTTCATCGTTTCTACTTCCATTTTTAGATATTGGATGGTTTTGTTCAATTCCATCACCTGTTTGGCTATGTTTTCCTGTAATTCTTTAGGGATTTTTGTGTTTTCTTTTTAAAGTCTTCTACCTGCTTCACAGTGTTTTCCTGTAATTCCTGTAATTTTGTGCTTCCTCTTTAAAGGCTTCTAGTTGTTTATTAGTGTTCTCTTATATTTCTTTAAGTGATTTATGCATGTCCTTCTTAAAATCCTCTACCAGCATCATGAGATATGATTTTAGATCCAAATCTTGCTTTTCTGGTGTGTTGGGGTATCCAGGGCTCAATGTGGTGTGTGTAAAGGTTTCTGATGATGCCCAGTGGTCTTGGTTTCTGTTAGTAAGATATTTTTCATTTGCCTTTCACCATCTGGTAATCTCTAGTGTTGGCTGTTCTAGCTGTCTCTGACTGGAAGTTGTTCCTCCAGTGATTCTCTAGCTTCTGTCAGCACTCCTGTGAGAACAACTCCTCCTGTGTCCCAGTCACAGAACACTCTCTGCAGGCAAGCTCTCCTCTTTCAGGGAAGGTACACAAAATTCTGGAGCTCAGATCCACCTCCTGATTTCTAAGGTCAGAGCGCTCCCTGGAGGCCGACTCTCCTTTGTCAGGGAATGTGTCCAATTGTCTGGGTCTCTGCTCTGTCTCCTGACTGAGAATGAAGGCCCAAATGGACCCTGTCCAAGAAGCTTTGTTGCTTCTGCTGCCCATGTGCTCTCCTGAGTAGACTGGTCTCAGTGATCCCAAGGTTCTGGGTGTGCTAGGGCCTGCCTTCCTCCTTTGACCCTATTGCTGCTATCAGAGACCCTCTGGGTTTTTTGAACTGATGCTGTGTTCCACTCACCAGTGATCTCAAGATCCCGGGTATGCTAGAGTGCCTGCAGTGTGGAGACTCCTCTCGGGTTCTTGGGGCCCTCTGCCGAGATTGCACCCAAGATGGCACAGGGGTGGCACGGACCAAAACGAACGCCAGCCACTTGTCAGACAGGTGTTCTTTGTCCCTGTTCCTGCTAGCACAAAACCCTCTGGGTGTTTTGAAAGAGATGTTGCATTCCACTCACCAGTGATCTCAAGATCCAGGGTGCTAGGGTGTCTGCAGTGTGCAGAGCCCTCTGGGGACCTTGGGGGCCTCCACTGAGATCATGCCCAAGATGGCATGGGCTCATCAGACATTTTACAGAACATGATAAAACTCTCTATCCTCTAAATTTGACACCATAACCTTGACATCAAGGGCAATACAATTATAATGAAAAAAAAATGTAAAATGCTTCACAGAATAAAAAAAATCCGAAGAAATTGCTTTAAATATTGGACCTTATTTTATGCTTTAGTGAGCTGAGTTTTCTTTTATGTACCCCAGAATTAGATTTGTCACAATGAAGAAAGCAACTGCAAGAATTCATCTGCTATGAAGGCTTGAATTGGAGGAAGAAGCATAATGCAACCATGGCCCAATATATGCTCTAGATGCTTAGAACAGACCACCTGCCAGAGAACTCAAACAAAGGACTGGCCTTGATGGCTTTTCCACTGCTCAGGCATCTTCATTTAATCAGTCAACATTTTCATTAAAGCCAATGGGACAGAAAGTTGAATACTGACATTTTGAATAACAATGTGCAGGACACAATCTGCATTGTCCTAGCAACTTTTAGGAATGCTGTGCTTCATTACCTGTATTCTTACCTGTGATGTGTGTGTGCTTCATCAAGAGCAGGAGAGCAAATCTCATCGTTGAGCTTAAGGTCTCTGTCCCACCAAACACCAGATCAGTCACCAATGTTGCCAGGTGTTCAATGGTATAGTCCATGTGCTCAATGCCATTTTTCTAAGAACAGTTTGATACCATTATCTGATAAATATTGTCGTTGCACAATCAATTATAATTGAATAGACAATTTTTGACAAACATATGTTGTTGATAACACAGAATCTAAAATGTTCATCAGTGGCAAAACATTTATACCATTTCAGAGACTGTGGTGTAGATGGTCTAAACTTCATTTTCCACACTTATTTTCCCTGTTTGTCAAAATTGCATTCTGAAGATTATGAAGGTGTGTGTGTGTGTGTGTGTGTGTGTGTGTACAATAGGTAATCAGTGTACAGAAAATAAGAAAAAAGCTAATTTTGTTTGTTTTCTAGTCCTAAAACATGTAGTCTAGTCTTACCACATGTAAGAAAGATTTATGTTTCATCTCACCTGAACATAAAGAGACACATGTATTCAAAGAAAGCCTACACAGTAAACATTGTTAGAATATTGAAAGGCACTTGACTCTAAAGCTTTACATCTCCTTCACTATATCAATATTGGGTAACAATGAGTTTCTTTGTACCTGACTTCTATAGATCCTTTATATTTTTGAGGCATCCATACCTAGACTTTCCCCTATTGGTTAGGAAGCACAATTTGATTTAGTACAAAGAGGAAAGTTGGAGCCATTATCTTAGCTTCTTCTAGTCTGTATGAAATTTTTCCTTTAATTTGTTCTCAAAGTTTTTTATGGACAAACAATAGCTGCAGGCTCTGCACAAAGTTCAAATTCTATAAACAATGTGATGAATCACTCCTAGCAAGATTAGTTATGTTCACAGGCAGTACAACTAGGCTCCACTCTATATGAAAGGCAATTATCAATATGATCTTTATAAAATGTAAGAGTTGATAACTTATATGTTAAAAAAATTCTAAGTCACAAAGACAGAACCTGACACATTTGTGACCTGCAAAAGGTAAAGCAGAGAAGAAGAGGAATGCAGGTGACAGAGCTGCAAAGATGATATGCTACAAGATTGTCAACAAGATTATAGCTTTAAATGTTGAGGCAGGAGCAGAAATAGAACATAATTATTTTCTAACATTTCAAATGTTATCCCCTTTCCTAGTTTCCTCTCCCAAAGTTCCCTATCTCCTTCCCCTCCTGTTCCTTCCTCCGCCTGTTTCCTGACTCACCCATTTCTGCCTCCTGGCCCTGGCATTCCCCTATACTGGGGCATAGAACCTTCATAAGACCAAGAGCCTCTATTCCTATTGATGGCTGACTAGGCCACCCTTTGCTACATATGCAGCTAGAGACATGAGACCCACCATATGATTTCTTTGATTGAGTTGGCTGACAGGAGCCTGATACAGTGGTCTCTTGAAAGGCTCTACCAATGCCTGGCAAATACAGAAGTGGATATGCACAGCCATTCATTGGACAGAGCAATGGGTTCACAATGAAGGAGCTAGAGAAAGTATGCAAGGAGCTGAAGGGATTTGCAGCCCCATAGGAGGAACAACAATATGAAATAATAAATACCCCCCAGAACTCCCTGGGACTGAAGCACTTATTATTAATCATTTTGTTTTTTTACATTTTAAATTTTATCCCCTTTCCAGTTTCCCATCTGCCAATTTTCCATCCCATTCCCCTCTATTTTGTCCCAAATAGGGTGTACCTATCTATCCACTGACTCACACCTCACACCTTTGGACTCCCTCTTCTCTGGAGAATCAAGTTTCCACAAGACAAAGTCCCTCCTCTTCCACTGATGCCAGATGAGGCAGTCTTCAGGTACAAATGTAGTGGGACCCAGGAACCAGCTCATATATACTCTTTGCTTGATGATACTCCTGAGAGCTCTAAGGAGTCCTGAGAATTGATACTGTTGTTCTTCCAATGGGTTTGCAATCCCGTTCATCTCCTAAAGCTTTTGCCCTGACCCTTCCATTATGGTCCACAGGCACAGTCCAATTGTTGGATGTGAGCAACTGCATTGGTCTTAGTCAGGTGCTGGCAGAGCCTCTCAGAGGACAGGAATACAAGGTTCCAGTCTGTAAGCACATCATTTTTAGTTGAGAAAGGCTACCGATTTGTTTGAGGTAATTTTATATTCAGTCACTTTGTTGACGTTATCAGGTCTAGGAGTTCTGTGGTGGAATTTTATGGTCACTTAAGTATACTATCATATCATCTGCAAATAGTGATAGTTTGACTTCTTCCTTTCTACTTTGTATTCCTTTGACCTCCTTTGGTTGTCCAATTGCTCTGGTTAGGAAGTCCAGTACTATATTGAAGAGGTAGGGAGAGAGTAGGTAGCCCTCCAGAGACTGCCCCACCTGGGTATCCATCACATATACAGAAACCAAACCCAGATACTATTGTAGATGCCAAAAAGTACTTGCTCACAGGAGCCTGATATAGCTGTCTCCTGAGAGGCTCTGTCACAGCTGACAAATAGGCAGATGGAGAAGTTAGAGAAAGGACTGAAGGAGGTGAAGGGGTTTGCGACCTCATAGGAAGAACAACAATATCAAACAACCAGACAACCCCATCCCTGCCAGAGCTCCCAAGGACTAAATCACCAACAAAGTATGTAGCAGAGGATGCCCCAGTCGGCCATCAATGGGAGGATAGGCCCTCAGTATTGAGAAGATCATATGCCCCATTACAGGGTAATGCCAGGGACAGGAAGCAGGAGTGGGTGGGTTAGGGAGCAGGGCAGGAGGAGGGTATAGGAGGCTTTGGGTATACCATTTTAAATGTAAACAAAGAAAATATCTAATAAGAAATTGCCTTAATAAAAATTAAAAAAAAAAAAGAGTACACATGGAGCAACCCATGGCTCCAGCCACATGTGTAGCAGAAGATAGCCTCGTTTCAGGCATTAGTGGGCAGAGAGACCCTTAAGCCTATGAAGTCTAGATGCCTTAGTATAGGGGTTTGACAGGACAGGGAAGCGTGTGTGGGTGGATAGGTGGGGAAGCACCCTCATAGAAGCAGTGCTACGGGAGATGGGATAGGGGTTTTTCTGGAGTAGAAACTGGAAAAAGATCTAACATTTGAAATGTAAATAAATAAAACATCCAATAAAATGATCATAATAATAATAAGTTTTCCCTGCTTTTTCTATGTCCTAAACTTGTGCTCTTCTCCTGCTCTCCTCCTGTTTTTGCTCTCTCCCCTTGCTCATAAAGCTCTTACTTCCAATTTGCTTTACTATGAATGCTTTAACTCCCCAGGCCTTTGTACTTTAATCTTCCTAGTCTTTGTAATTTTTCTAGGAGAGTAGATCTCATGGTTATTCCAAGTACTCTAATTTTTTTTTACAAAAGTTCACTAGATATTCAAACATAAATTTATATCATGAATTGAATAAGTTTACAAAAGTGAATTTTTAAAAGCATATCTATTAAAAGTGGTTATCTAATAAACATTCATTATCTTTCACAAGATGAATAGGTTCACTGAAAATTAAAATCCATAAATTTTGTGACTATGGTATTATTAAAGTTTTGTATAGATAAATCCAGCCAATATTGTGTCTTCTGTCCTTGAACTTATAATAAATACTTGCTTTCCTTTATTTCCTAATATCATTTTAGGAATACTTATAGAATCTTCATTAAGTATTAAGAAATTATCCCTTTGTATATAGTACCTCTATAAAAGAGTACAACTTTGTTGTTCTACAGAGGGGTGGATTAATACTTAGTTATATACATGAAAAGCAAATTAATATCAAAAAATTTCCTCAAATGAAATCTTCTTACCCTAGCCTAAAGAACCAAAACCATCATAGGTTTACAGTTCACGGTAGAACAATCTTAGGAAGATTACATGCTAACTTTTAACTTCTCCAAAATGGCTCCTGGCAATTTATAAAATATAGTGTTACTCAACTGTTCAAAATGACAAATAAAGTTTAAAAAATAATTGTGTGGAGGGGAGTCTCCGGACACCCACAAAGACCCACACAGGATCTGCCAAGGGATCCTAAGACCTCTGGTGACTGGAACACAGTGCCTGCTCCAATCCAATCGCACAGGACCTGAGACTGCAGTAATTAAAGAAGCAGGTAACCCGGCCTGATACAGGGCTCAAGTCCCTTCCGGCCGGCCCACTGCAGCACTGTGGTCCCTGGCCCGGGGGAGTCTCCAGACACCCACAAGGACCCACACAGGATCCACCACGGGATCCTAAGTCCTCTGGTGAGTGGAACACAACTTCTGCCAGGAGGCAGTTTCAAAAACCAGATATCTGGGCACCATCCCTGCAAGAGGAGAGCTTGCATACAGAGAGTACTATAACCACTGAAACTAAGGATAGAGCTAGTCACCCAGATCTGATGATAGAGGCTAACATAATCACCAGAGGAACAAGCTCTAACCAGAGACAACTATAACAACTAGCTCCAGAGAATACAAGATGGCAAAAGGCAAACTTAAGAATCCTACTAACAGAAATCAAGACCGCTCACCATAATCAGAACGCAGCACTCACACGTCACCTAGTCCTGGGCACCCCAACACACCTGAAAAGCTAGACCGGATTTAAAAGCATATCTCATGATGATGGTAGAGGACATCAAGAAGGACTTTAATAACTCACTTAAATACAGGAAATACAGGAGAACACTGCTAAAGAGTTACAAGTCCTTAAAGAAAAACAGGAAAACACAACCAAACAGGTAGAAGTCCTTATAGAAAAACAGGAAAACACATCCAAACAGGTGATGAAATGAACAAAACCATACTAGACCTAAAAAGGGAAGTAAACACAATAAAGAAAACCCAAAGTGAGGCAACGCTGGAGATAGAAACCCTAGGAAAGAAATCTGGAACCATAGACGTGAGCATCAGCAACAGAATACAAGAGATGGAAGAGAGAATCTCAGGTGCAGAAGATTCCATAGAGAACATCGGCACAACAATCAAAGATAATACAAAACGCAAAAAGATCCTAACTCAAAACATCCAGGAAATCCATGACACAATGAGAAGACCAAACCTACGGATAATAGGAGTAGATGAGAATGAAGATTTTCAACTTAAAGGGCCAGCTAATATCTTCAACAAAATTATAGAAGAAAACTTCCCAAACCTAAAGAATGACATGCCCATAAACATACAAGAAGCCTACAGAACTCCAAATAGACTGGACCGGAAAAGAAATTCCTCCCGACACATAATAATCAGAACAACAAATGCACTAAATAAAGAGAGAATATTAAAAGCAGTAAGGGAGAAAGGTCAAGTAACATATAAAGGCAGACCTATCAGAATTACACCAGACTTTTCACCAGAGACTATGAAAGGCAGAAGAGCCTGGACAGATGTCATACAGACACTAAGAGAACACAAATGCCAGCCCAGGCTACTATACCCGGCGAAACTCTCAATTACCATAGATGGGAAAACCAAAGTATTCCACGACAAAACCAAATTCACACATTATCTTGCCATGAATCCAGCCCTTCAAAGGATAATAACAGAAAAGAAACAATACAAGGACGGAAATCACGCCCTAGAACAAGCAAGAAAGTAATCCCTCAACAAACCAAAAAGAAGACAGCCACAAGAACAGAATGCCAACTGTAACAACAAAAATAACAGGAAGCAACAATTACTTTTCCTTAATATCTCTTAATATCAATGGACTCAATTCCCCAATAAAAAGATATAGACTAACAGACTGGCTACACAAACAGGACCCAACATTCTGCTGCTTACAGGAAACCCATCTCAGGGAAAAAGACAGACACTACCTCAGAGTGAAAGGCTGGAAAACAATTTTCCAAGCAAATGGTCTGAAGAAACAAGCTGGAGTAGCCATTCTAATATCGGATAAAATCGACGTCCAACCCAAAGTTATCAAAAAAGACAAGGAGGGACACTTCATACTCATCAAAGGTAAAAATCCTCCAAGAGGAACTCTCAATTCTGAATATCTATGCTCCAAATGGAAGGGCAGCCATATTCATTAAAGAAACTTTAGTAAAGCTCAAAGCACACATTGCACCTCACACAATAATAGTGGGAGACTTCAACACACCACTTTCATCAATGGACAGATTGTGGAAACAGAAACTAAACAGGGACACAGTGAAACTAACAGAAATTATGAAACAAATGGATCTGACAGGTATCTACAGAACATTTTATCTTAAAACAAAAGGATATACCTTCTTCTCAGCACCTCACGGGACCTTTTCCAAAATTGACCATATAATTGGTCACAACAGGCCTCAACATATACAAAAATATAGAAATTGTCCCATGTATCCTATCAGACCACCATGGCCTAAGGATGATCTTCAATAACAACATAAATAATGGAAAGCCAACATTCACGTGGAAACTGAACAACACTCTTCTCAATGATACCTTGGTCAAGAAAGGAATAAAGAAAGAAATTAAAGACTTTTTAGAGTTTAATGAAAATGAAGCCACAACATACCCAAACCTATGGGACACAATGAAAGCATTTCTACGAGGAAAACTCATAGCTCTGAGTGCCTCCAAGAAGAAACGGGAGAGAGCACATACTAGCAGCTTGACAACACATCTAAAAGCTCTAGAAAAAGAGGAAGCAAATTCACCCGAGAGAAGTAGACAGCAGGAAATACTCAAACTCAGGGGTGAAATCAACCAAGTGGAAACAAGAACTATTCAAAGAATTAACCAAACGAGGACTTGGTTCTTTGAGAAATCAACACGATAGATAAACCCTTAGCTAGACTCACTAGAGGGCACAGGGACAACATCCTAATTAACAAAATCAGAAATGAAAAGGTAGACATAACAAGAGATCCTGAAGAAATCCAAAACACCATCAGATCCTTCTACAAAAGGTTATACTCAACAAAACTGGAAAACCTGGACGAAATGGACAAATTTCTGGACAGATACCAGGTACCAAAGTTGAATCAGGATCAAGTTGACCATCTAAACAGTCCCATATCCCCTAAAGAAATAGAAGCAGTTATTAATAGTCAAACAGCCAAAAAAAGCCCAGGACCAGATGGGTTTAGTGCAGAGTTCTACCAGACCTTCAAAGAAGATCTAATCCCAGTTCTGCACAAATTATTCCACAAAATAGAAGTAGAGGGAACTCTACCCAACTCATTCTATGAAGCCACAATTACTCTGATACCTAAACCACAGAAAGATCCAACAAAGATAGAGAACTTCAGACCAATTTCTCTTATGAATATCGATGCAAAAATACTCAATAAAATTCTTCCTAACCGAATCCAAGAACACATTAAAGAAATCATTCATCCTGAACAAGTAGGTTTTATTCCAGGGATGGTTTAATATACGAAAATCCATCAATGTAATCCATTATATAAACAAACTCAAAGACAAAAACCACATGATCATCTCTTTAGATGCAGAAAAAGCATTCGACAAGATCCAACACCCATTCATGATAAAAATCTTGGAAAGATCAGGAATTCAAGGCCCATACCTAAACATGATAAAAGCAATCTACAGCAAACCAATAGCCAACATCAAAGTAAGTGATGAGAAGCTGGAAGCAATCCCACTAAAATCAGGAATAGACAAGGCTGCCCACTTTCTCCCTACCTCTTCAACATAGTACTTGAATTCCTAGCCAGAGCAATTCGACAACAAAAGGAGATCAAGGGGATACAAATTGGAAAAGATGAAGTCAAAATATCACTTTTTGCAGATGATATGATAGTATATATAAGTGACCCTAAAAATTCCACCAGAGAACTCCTAAACCTGATAAACAGCTTCAGTGAAGTAGCTGGATATAAAATTAACTCAAACAAGTCAATAGCCTTTCTCTACACAAAGAATAAACAGGCTGAGAAAGAAATTAGGGAAACAACACCCTTCTCAATAGTCACAAATAATATAAAATATCTTGGCGTGACTCTAACTAAGGAAGTCAAAGATCTGTATGATAAAAACTTCAAGTCCCTGAAGAAAGAAATTAAAGAAGATCTCAGAAGATGGAAAGATCTCCCATGCTCATGGATTGGCAGGATCAACATTGTAAAAATGGATATCTTGCCAAAAGCAATCTACAGATTCAATGCAATCCCCATCAAAATTCCAACTCAATTCTTCAACGAATTAGAAAGAGCAATCTGCAAATTCATCTGGAATAACAAAAAACCTAGGATAGCAAAAGCTCTTCTCAAGGATAAAAGTGCCGCTGGTGGAATCACCATGCCTGACCTAAAGCTTTACTACAGAGCAATTGTGATAAAAACTGAATGCTACTGGTATAGTAACAGACAAGTAGACCAATGAAATAGAATTGAAGACCCAGAAATGAACCCACACACCTATGGTCACTTGATCTTCGACAAGGGAGCTAAAACCATCCAGTGGAAGAAAGACAGCATTTTCAACAAATGGTGCTTGCACAACTGGTTGTTATCATGTAGAAGAATGCGAATTGACCCATTCCTCTCTCTTTGTACTAAGGTCAAATCTAAGTGGATCAAGGAACTTCATATAAAAACAGAGACACTGAAACTTATAGAGGAGAAAGTGGGGAAAAATCTCGAAGATATGGGCACAGGGGAAAAATTCCTGAATAGAACAGCAATGGCTTGTGCTGTAAGATCGAGAATTAAAAAATGTGACCTCATGAAACTGCAAAGTTTCTGCAAGGCAAAAGACACCATCAATAAGACAAAAAGACCACCAACAGATTGGGAAAGGATCTTTACCTATCCTAAATCAGTTAGGGGACTAATATCCAATATATATAAAGAACTCAAGAGGGTGGACTCCAGAAAATCAAATAACCCCCTTAAAAGATGAGGCTCAGAGCTGAACAAAGAATTCTCACCTGAGGAATACCGAAAGGCTGAGAAACAACTGAAAAAAGTTCAACATCCTTAATCATCAGAGAAATGAAAATCAAAACAATCCTGAGATTCCATCTCACACCAGTCAGAATGGCTAAGATCAAAAATTCAGTTGACAGCAGATGCTGGCGAGGATGTGGAGAAAGAGGAACACTCCTCCATTGTTGGTGGGATTGCAAGCTTGTACAACCACTCTGGAAATCAGTCTGGCAGTTCCTCAGAAAATTGGACATAGTACTACCGGAGGATCCCGCAATACCTCTCCTGGGCATATATCCAGAAGATGTCCCAACCGGTTAGAAGGACACATGCTCCACTATGTTCATAGCAGCCTTATTTATAATAGCCAGAAGCTGGAAAGAACCCAGATGCCCCTCAACAGAGGAATGGATACAAAAAATGTGGTACATTTACACAATGGAGTACTACCCAGCTATTAAAAAGAATGAATTCACGAAATTCCTAGGCAAATGGTTGGACCTGGAGGGCATCATCCTGAGTGAGGTAACCCAATCACAAAAGAACTCAAATGAAATGTACTCACTGATAAGTGGATATTAGCCCAGAAACTTAGTATAGCGAGATATAAGGTACAATTTGCAAAACACATGAAACTGAAGAAGAACGAAGACCAAAGTGCGGACACTTTGCTCCTTCTTAGAATTGGAAACAATCACCCATGGAAGGAGTTACAGAGACAAAGTTTGGAGCTGAGACAAAAGGATGGACCATCTAGAGACTGCCATATCCAGGGATCCATACCATAATTAGCCTCCAAACGATGACACCATTGCAATCACTAGCAAGCCTTTCTTGCAAGGACCGTGATATAGCTGTCCCTTGTGAGACTAGGCCTAGCAAACACAGAAGTGGATGCTCACAGTCAACTATTGGATGGATTCCAGGGCCCCCATTGGAGGAGCTAGAAGGATCCAAGGAGCTAAAGAGATCTGCAACCCTAACGGTGGAACAACATTATAAACTAACCAGTACCCCAGAGCTCTTGACTCTAGCTGCATATGTATCAAAAGATGGCCTAGTCGGCCATCACTGGAAAGAGAGGCCCATTGGTCAGGCAAAATTTATATGCCCCAGTACAGGGGAACGCCAGGGCCAAAAAATGGGAATGGGTGGTTAGGGGAGTGGGGGGAGAGGGTGTGGGGGACTTTTGGGCTAGCATTGGAAATGTAATTGAGGAAAATATGTAATAAGAAAAAATTTAAAAAAATAATTGTGTGTAGAATACTTGAAAACTATATATAAGATCACTGTAATATAATCATGCACAATGATCAAGTCAGCTTCATTACAGCGATGTAACACTTCTATCGAGATATAAATAACTTTGATCTCCAACTTATGCAGACTTATGTGTAATGAAAACTGCCTTACACATGGTATAAGAATTTAGAAATAAAAAGTAAAGGATCTTATTGCTATTAAAATATACACTATTTTTTGAAAACTTTAATTTTTTCACAATAGCAAATATGAAATTACAGTGTGAAGGAGAAAGTTCATTATTAGAGATGGGTACACAGAAAAGAAAAACATACCATCAAGTAATGTCTGCACAGATATTCATAGGTAAAAAGCTAGGAGAGCTCTAAGGTAGAAAAAATTCAAAGATATATGAATGATATATAAGTGCATTGTAGTTTCCATGCTTGTAAAATGAAGTTTGTTGTATCAGAAAAAGATAGTACAGAAGGAAGTTGGCAGATTAAGGGTAATCTCTAAAGATTACCAGCTTGTCTGTTTTTCTGAAAATGCCACTTCTGAAGACCTCCCAGGAGTTCTACTGCACACAGGGCAGCCAATAAGGGACGGTCCCAAACAACTGCAGCAGATGGTAATCTTGATGAGGTATAGTGGACTTGGGACTCATCACTCCTCATACCCCTGGTCCTCCGAATTCCACTCCCCTTCGTGCCTGAACCTTCTGCAGGAGCAGACTCTCAGCTTGCCTGCTCCTCTGAAGAAATCCGAGGCTCAAGACTTCCCAGGAATTCCACTGCTAGCAGAACAATAGACACCATAGCCTGAAGGCCAGGTAAGAGTTCCACTGCATGCTTGGCAACAGACCACATAGACTGAAGGTCTCCCAAGAGAACAGGGCACAACAGCTCAACTGCTCTTTTGACGACCCATCAGTCTGAAGGCATCCCAGGACATCTGCAGCAGCCAGGAAAACAAATCAGGAGCTTGAATGCCTCTTGAAGACACCACATTCTGAAGACCTCCCTGAAGAGCCACTGTAGCCAGGCCAACAGGTCAATGGCATACATTCCCCTCTGAAGACCCCACAGTCCAAAGGCCTCACAGGAGGTCTGCTACAGCCAGAGCCATAAGTCTGCCAGGAGACCTGCAGCAACCAAAGGGAACAGGAGGCAGCCTCCAGACAGAGACATCCAGACCAGCTAACACCAGGAATAACAAGATGGTGAGAGTTAAGCACGAGACCATAAGCAGCAGAAGCCAATATACTTTAGAACACTCTGAACCCACTTCTCCTACCATGGCAAACCCTGGATAAACCAAAACACCTGATTATCAGGAAGCTGACCTAAAATCCTATATCATGAAGATAATATAGTCCTTTAAGGAGGATGTAAATAACTCACAATACATGAAAACGTGTAAACAGGTAGAAGCACTTAAAGAGGAAACAAATAAATCCCTTAAAGAAAAAGAGGGAAACAAAATCAAACAGGTGAAAGAATTGAACAAAGTGGACAAAGACATAAAAGTGAAAGTAAAAACAATTAAGAAAACAAAATTGATGGCGCCCTGGAAGTAGAAAACCTAAGAAAGACTTTAGGAACTCAGATATAAGCATCACCGACAGAACACAAGAGATAGAAGAGAGAATCTCACTCATAGAAGATACCTTAGAAGATATTGCCACAACAGTCAATGGAAATACAAATCATAAAATACGAATAAACCAAAAAAGATCCAGGAAATCTAGGACACAATGAAAGGACCAAACCTAAGTATAGTAGGAATAGAGGACAGCAAAGATTCCCCGCTCTAAGGACCCAAACACTCATTTAACAAGATCATAGAAGAACACTTTCCCACCCTAAAGTAAGAGATAGCCATATATGTACAAAAAGCCTACAGAACACCAAATGGATTGGACAAGAAAAGAAAACCGTTGCATTATATAGTAATCAAAACACTAAATGCACAGAACAAAGAAAAAATATTGAAAACTTCAAAAGAAAATGGCCAAGTAACATATAAAGGCAGACCTATGAGAATTACATCAGACTTCACAACAGAGAAAATAAAAGCCAAGAAAGGCTGGAAAGTAGTTACACATATCCTAAGAGAACATGAATGCCATGAATATTATACCCAGAAACACTGTCGATCAACATGAATAGAGAAACCAAACTATTACAGGACAAAACAAAATTCAAATAATATTTATCTACAAAACCACCCTACAAGGATTCTTGAAGAAAAAATCCAAAGCAAGGAGGGTACCTACACCAAAGATAAAAACAAGATATTAATCATCCCAATTAATTTTTACAAGAAAACCAAAATGAGAAAATCACTTATATATAAAGCTATCTACAATAGCAAACATACTAGGAATTAACAATCATCTATCTTTAATTCTCTCAATATCAATGGATACAACTCCCCTATAAAAAGATATAAACTAACAGACTAAATACCAGACAGTTTTAGTGCAGAATTCTATTTGACCTTCAAAGAAGACCTAATACCAACACGTCTCAAACTTCTTCATAAAATGGAAACAGAAGGAATACTACCCAATACATTTTATGAAGCCAGAGTTACACTGATAAGCAAACCACACAAAGACACGACCAAGAAGGAGAACTTCAGATCAATTTCCTTCATGAATATTGATGTAAAAGTACTCAATAAAATTCTTGTAAACTGAATCAAAGAACACATCAAAATGATCATTCACTATGATCAAGTAGGTATCATTCCATGGATGCAGGGATGGTTCAATATATGAAAATCCATCAACACAATCTACTATATAAACAAACTCAAAGGAAAAAACACACTATCTTCTTATTAGTTGCTAAAAAAGTCTTTGCAAAAAAAAATACAACAACAACAACAAAAACAACACCATCATGCTAAAAGTATTGCAGAGAATAGGAATTCAGTGTCCATACCTAAATATAAGTGCAATATAGGGCAGGCCAATACTAACATCGAACTGAAATGAGAGAAAGTTAAAACAATTCCACTAAAATCAAGGACAAGACAGAGCCGTCCACTCTCCCTCTATCTATTTAATATAATACTTGATGTTCTAGCCAGAGCACTTAGAGAACAGAAGGAGGTCAAAGGGTTACAAATTGAAAAGGAAGAAGGCAAGATTTCACTATTTGAATATAATATGATAGTATATTAAGTGACCTAAAAATGCCACAAGAGTACTCCTATAGCTGATAAATCACTTCAGCACAGAGGTTGGATACAAAATTAACTCAAACAAAAGAGTATCTTCCCTCTACTCAAAGGATAAACAGAATGAGAAAGAAGTTACAGAAAACACACACTTTACAATAGTCACAAATACTATGAAATATCTTGGTGTGACTTAAACCAAGCAAGTTTTCACTTACTGTAGGTTTTGTCTGTTGATGAAAATTCAAGTCTTTGAAGAAAGCAATGGAAGAAGACCTCAGAGGAGAGAAAGAACTCCCATGCTAATGGATCAGCAGAATTAAAATGGTAAAAATGGCCATCTTATCAAAAGCCATCTACATATTCAGTGCCATCCCTATCAAAACTCCAAATCAATTCTTCACAGAGGAAGAAAGTGCAATTCACAAATTTATCTGGAACAACATAAATCCCAGTATATCAAAAACCATTCTCAACAATAAAAGAACTTCTGAAGGAATCACCATTCTTGACCGTAAGCTAAACAACAGAACAATAGTGATAATAATACAATGGTATGGGTACACAGACAGAAAGTTAGATGAATGAAACACAATTGAAGACCCAGAAAGGAACCCACACACCTATGGTCACTTGATCATTGACAAAGGATCCAAAACCATCCAGGTGAAATGAGACAGCATTTTTAACAAATGGTGCTGGTTCAACTGGTGGTCAGCATGTAGAAGAATGCAAATAGACCTGTTCTTATCTCCATGTACAAAGCTAAGTCCATGTGGATCAAGGACCTCCACATAAAACCAGATATGCTGAATCTAATAAAAGAGAAAGTGGAAAAGAACCTCGAACACTTTGGTATGGGGGAATTTTTCTTAATCAGAACACCAATGGCTTGTTCTATGATCAAGAATTGACAAATGGGAACTCATAAAATTGAAAAGCTTTTGTAAGGTGAAGGACACTTTCTATAGGAAAAAAAAAGAATCCACAGATTGGGAAAAATCTTTACCAACCCTACATCCACTGGAAGACTATCATACAAAATATACAAAGAACTCAAGAAGTTAGACTCCAGAGAACCAAATAACCCTATAAAAGTGGGGTACAGATATAAACAAAGAGTTCTCAACTGTGGAATCTCAAATAACTTAGAAGCACTTAAAGAATTATTCAAAACCCTTAGTAATCATGGAAATGCAAATCAAAGCAACCCTGAGATTACACCTTGTACCAGTCAGAATGTCTAAAATCAAAAACTGAGATGACAGCAGATGCTGGTGACGATGTGGGAAAAGAGCAACACTTCTCTATTGTTGGTGGGATTACAAGCTGGTACAACCACTCTTGAAATCACTCTGGTGGTTCCTCAGAAAATTGAAAATGGTTCTAACTGAGGACACAGCTATAAAACTCCTGGGCATATGCCAAAAAGATTCTTCAACATATAGAAAGAATACATACTCCATATGATTATAGCAATGTTATTTATAATATTCATAAGCTTGAAACAACCTAGATGTGCCTCAACAGAGGAAAGAATATAGAAACTGTAGTACATTTACACAATGAAATAGTACTCATCTAATATCACATAAAATTGACTTTCAACCAAGAGTTATAAACAAAAGATAAGAAAGGACACTTCACACACCTCAAAGGAAACATCTACCAAGATGAACTCTCAATTCTGAACTTCTATGCCCCAATTACAAGAACCCCTATAACTGTAAAAGAAACATTACTAAAGCTCAAGGCACATATTGAACCTCACACAATGATTATGGGCGACTTCAACTCTCCACTCTCACTAATAAACAGAACATGGAAACAGAAACTAAAAAAAAAAAAAAAAGAAAGAAAAAGAAAAAAAAAAAGACACAGTGAAACTAACAGAAGTGAAGACCTAACTTTATTTTAAAGATACATATAGAACATTTCACACTAAAACAAAAGAATATAAGTTCTTCTCAGCATCTCATGGTACCTTCTCCAAAATTGGCCATATAGTTGGACATAAAAGGAGCCTCAACCAATACAAGAAGATTGAAATAATCCCGTGCATATTATCAAATCACCATGGAATAAGACTGTTCTTCGATAAGAACAAACAACAGAAAATCCACACACATGTGGAAACTGAATAAATCTCTAATGAAAGATAACTTGGTCAGGAAAGAAATAAAGAAAGAATTAAAGCCTTTTTAGAATTTAATGAAAATGAAGGCATAGCGTACCCAAGATTATGGGACACAACTAAATCAGTGTTAAGAGGAAAATTGACAGCTCTGAGTACCTTCATTAAAAAAGTTGGAGAGGGCATCATCAGCTAGCAACTTCAGAGCCCATCTGAAAGCTCTAAAACAAAAAGAAGGAAATACACACAAGGTAGTAGACAGCAAAAAATAATCAAACTCAGGACTGAAATCAGCCAAGTAGAAACAAGAGAAGTATACAAAGAATCAACAAAACCAGGAGCTGGTTTTTGAGAAAATCAACAAGAAATATAAACCCTTAGCCTGAATTACCAAAGGGCAGAAAGACCGTATCCAAATTAACAAAATCAAAATGAAAAAGGAGACAAAAGAACACAAACTAAAGATATTCAAATACACATCATATCCTACTACAAAAGCCTATACTCAACAAAACTGAAAATTTTTGATGAATAGATAATTTTCTAGACAAATACCAAGGAACAAAGTTTAATCATGATCAGGTGAATCATCTAAACACTCCCATAAGCCCTAAAGAAATAGGAGAAATCATTAAAAGTCTCCCAACCCAAAAGAGCCCAGGAGCAGGCAGTTTTAGTGGAGAATTATATCAGAACTTCAAAGAAGACCTAACAACAACACTATTCAAACTATTCCACATTGACTTCCTTGGAAAGATCAGGAATTCAATGCCCATATCTAAACATAATAAAAGTATTATAAAGCAAACCAACAGCCAACATCAAACTAAATGGAGAACATTTGAATCATTTCTACTAAACTTGAAGCAATCACACTAAAATCAGGGACTAGAGAAGGTTGCACATTCTCTCACTATCTATTAAAAATGGTATTCAAAGTTCTAGCCAGAGCAAGTAGACAACAAAAATTGGTTAAAGGGATAACAATTGGAAATAAAGAAATAAAGATATCACTACTTGCAGATTATATGATAGTATAGTTAAGAGATGCAAAAAATTCCAGCAGAGAACTTCTACAGCTGATATACAACTTCAGCAAAGTGGCTGGACATAAAATTATCTGAAATAAATCTGTAGCCTTCTTCTATACAAATAATATATGGATGGAGAAAAAATTAGAGAAACAAAACTCTTTACAATATGATAGTAACAAGTCATAAAAAAGTAGCTTGGGGTAAATCTAACAAAACAACTATAAGATCTGTGTGATAACAATTTCAAGTTCCTCAATAAAGAAACTGCAAAAGGACTCAGAATATGTAAAGATCTCCCATGTTCGTGGATTGGAAGAAATAACATAGTAAAATGCCATCTACCAAAAGCAATCTACATATTTAACACAATCACCATAAAACTTCCAACACAATTCTTTAAAGACATGGAAAGAGCAATTCTTAAATTCATCTGGAAAGGGAAAAAAAGATAACAAAAACAATACTTAACAATAAAAGAACTACTGCAAGAATCACTATCCCTGACCTCAAGCTACACTACAGAGCAATAGTGATAAAAACTGCATGGTATTGGCAAAGAGACAGAGACGTTGATCAGTGCAATAGAACTGAAGGCACAAGGTCCCCAATGGAGGAGCTAGAGGAAGTAATCAAGGAGCTGAAGGGGTCTGCAACCCTATAGGAGGAACAACAATAGGAACTAACCAGTATCCCCAGAGCTCATATCTCTGCCTGCATATGTAGCAGAAGATGGCCTTGTTGGCCATCATTAGGAGGTCATCATCATTGGTCTTATGAAGATTATATGCCCCAGTTCAGGGGAATGCCAGGGCCAGGAAAGAGGATTGGGTGGGTTGGGGAGCAGGGTCAGGTGTGGGCATAGGGGACTTTGGGGATAGCATATGAAATGTAAATGAAGAAAATATCTAATAAAAAATTGTTTTTGAAACAAAATGTGTAAAAAATTAGGGCAGCAGTAGGACTGTGATTGGACAGGAAAAACGAAGGTGGAGTTAAGAGTTGCAAAGATAGGGTATGACACAGGAGAAGGGAGAAGGAAGCATGATGGAGGAGAAACAGGATGATTTAGATTCCACATTGTTTTAAATAGCCACAGTGAGAATCATTATAATACTGTATAGGAATAGAATAATTGGGGTAACTTGTCTAATCTAGGTGGGCAGCTTGTACCATCATCAATTGCCCTAAATTTATTGCATGAACATCTTGTGTATTGAGAATGTATTGATATATAAACCTGACTAATTATAAGCTTCTATAGTTTTGTTTTACTGGATTACTGGAATGTGGGACCAGAAACCACAGAGATTTGTGGCTGAGAAGTTAAAGGCAGCACTGAGACAAGTGAACCATAGCTGGGAAGCCCACAGGATCAGTGGCTACTGGGGTAGTTTAAAGACAAAGGCAGAGAGACAACTGTCAGGAGAGAGAATAGGTGGGTATAGCACAGGAACTTGCCACTCATTTGACTATTTCCTGCAACATACACCCTTCATGTCATCTCTTCATCTGAAGAAATAAAAGACATATTATTATTATTATCATCACTATTATTATTAAAAATTTGGGACAGTTAAAAACAAAAAGAATTGAAGACCCAGAAAAAAAACTACATATTTACAGACACTTGATCTTTGACTAAGAAGCCAAAAATATACAATGGAAAAAAGAAACCATCTTCAATATATGGTGCTTGTCTAACTGGGTGACAGTATGTAAAAAAGAAAAAAAAAAGAAAATAGACTCATATATGTTACCTTGCACAAAGCTCAAGTCCAAGTGGATCAAGAACATCAACATAAAAACAGATACACTGAATCTAATGGAAGAGAAAGTGTGAAAGAGCCTGAACTCATTGGCACAGGAGGAAATTTCTTAAACAGAACTCCAATGACTCAAGCACTATGATCAAGAATTAATAAATGGGACCTCAAGAAACTTGAAAGCTTCTGTAAGGCAAAGGGATGGAACTAGAAAATGTCATCCTGAATGAGTCAGGACATGCATGGCAAGTACTCACTAATAAGTGGATATTAACCAAAAAAGTACAGAAGATCCAGAATAACATTCTCAGAACTCAAGCCAAAGGGCCCAAGTGAGGATAACTCAGCACCACATAGTAGAGAGAAGAAAGCAATCACAGGGGTTGGGAGAGGACAGAAGGTGGAAGGGACCTGGGTGGGAGAGAGCATAGAAACAGGAAAACGGGAACATGATCATGTATTCAGGTGGGAAGCAAGACAGGAGCCCTGAGAGCCACAAACCTCAGGAGGTAAGAGGTAAGGATCCTCAAGTATGTACCAAAGACTTGGGAGGTGAGAGACTCTCAAAGGGCAGAACCCTAGACAAAAGGTCCTGCCGTGAGAAGAAGGATCTTTCAGCATCTACCTCCAGTAGAAAGACAGGATATCAAGTGGAGTGACGGTATAGCCTTCCCACAGTCAAAATATGGGACCCAGGTTTGTTCATTTCTAAAAGAACTGCACAGACAAAAATGGAGAAGAGCATGAGGTAAAGGAAGTCCAGTGACAGGCCCAATTTGGGATCCATGTCAAGGTAGTGCTACAAGGCCTGACACTATTACTTCCACTATGGTGTACTTACAGATAGGAGCCTTGCATGGCTGCCCATTGAGAACCTCAACAAGCACCTGACATGGACAGAGGTGCATACTTACATCCAGACAATGGAATGAAGTTGGGGACCATTGTAGTTGAATTAGGAAAATGGTGGAAGAAGCCTACTGAGGAGGAGGGCGACCCCATAGGAAGTTCAGCAGTGTGAACTAACTTGGATCCCAAAAATCTCTCAGACACTGAGCCACCAACCATGCAGAATACACTAGCTGATCTGAGGCCCCTGAGACATATACAGCAGAGAATTGCCTGATCTGGCCTCAGTGAGAAAAGATGCATCTAAGCCTCCAGAGACCTGAGTCCCCAAGGAGTGGGAAGTTCCGTTTGGGTGGTGAGTTTGGGATAGGAAGATCCTGTTAGAGACAGGAGAAGAGGTATATTTTGAACAGTCAGAGTGCAGACCTAGATGGGGATAATGACTGGACAGTGAAAAAAGATTAATAATAGTAATAATAATAAAAACTGAATGAAAATCAACATACATAGAGGGGCAATCTCTGCATGAATGAATACTCACTGACCTCCTTACAGAAATTGACAACCTATCTTAAAATTCATATGGAAATTTAAAGGATGCATATTGGCCAAGCAGTTTTAAAAAACATGGAGCATAGTCATGCGACACACAGTGTTGGATTTTTAAATAGTGTTTAAAAAGCTTCATTAATGGATAACTGTAACACTGCATGAGAATTTACAGCTAACCGCAAACCTGAATGTGATCAATTGTTTTGTAAATTAGAGTGTCAAAGAAATTGTGGGAAAACTGTCTTTTTCCTAAATTACACAATGCCAGTAGTTAGTCCTGACAGCAAAGCCAATAGCTACTTATCTTTAACCCCACTAGGGCAAATTCATCAAAAATTATTCTCAGAACTTTCATTCATCTATTCTTTCCAATAATACAACACAGTCATCCATTTACAAACATCTATAGGATTCAGCTCAAGGGGAGGCCCCAAGACATCACACTAGTACTGAACCTATGGAGTGCTCACAAAAAGGGATCTATCATGCCTGCCCTTCAAAAGACCCAACAAGCAGCTGAAAGAGTAAGATGCAGATATTTGCACCCAACCAATAAACAAAAGCAGCAGACCCCTGTTGTTGAATTAGGGAAGACTGAAAGAAGCTGAGGAGAAGGGCGACCCTGCAGGAGGACCAGCAGTCTCAATTAATTTGGACCCTTGAGATCATTCAAACACTGGACCACCAAAAAGACCATATACATCACCTGATACGAGGCCCCAACACACATAGAGTAGACAATTGTCTGTGTTCATTCAAAGATAATGCACCCAACCCTCAAGAGACTGGAGATGTCAGGGAGATTAGAGGTCAGGTGGGGTAGGGCATGATGGCATCCATATAGAGACAGCGGGGTACAGAAGAGGTGTGGGATGTGGAGCACTTGGAGGGTGGATGGAGGGGTAGGTAATGGAATATGGAGTGTAAAAATTAAAAATAAAATAAAAAGTAAAAAAAAAAACAACTCTATAGGTTTATTGTTGCTAAGGAGTCCATATCTTTTTAAATACATAGGATATAAAATTGATCCACACAATAAAAAATGATGCTGAAAATGTTTATTTTAAGACAGAATTAGTTATGATGTATAATCAAGTTGGAATTTATTTCATTGTTTTCTGCCATTAGTCTAATTATTTTATTCTGCTTGACTATTCTAAGTTTTTTTTTCTTTTAATTCAGAAAATAGGGCAATGTGCTCAAATTAACAAATCAACTCTATAGCAGAGACCTGGAGTGAGAGAATCTCAGTACTCAAAGGAAGAAACCTTAGATGAAATGCCCTACAGTAGGGAGAAGGAACTTGTAGAGCCCACCTCCAGCAGAAAGATAGGGCATCAAGAGAGGTAGGGGGTTGCCATCCCAACTTCAAAAACTCTGAGCCATAGTTGTCCCTGTCTGGAAGAACTGCAGGGATGAAATTGAGAGGAGTCTGAGGAAACCAAGGTCCAGTAATAGTCCCAAAGTAGGATCCAGCTCAAGGGGAAGTCCCAAGGCCGGACACTATTACTGAGGCTATGGAACACTCACAAACAGGGACCTATTATGACTGTCCTCTGAATGATCCAAGGAGCAGCTAAAACAGTCAGATGCAGATATTTGCACCCAACCAATGGACAGTAGCTGCTGACCCTTGTGGTTGAATTAGGGAAAACCTGGAAGAAGCAGAGGAGGAGCATGAGCCTGTATGAGGACCAGCAGTCTGGATTAGCCTGGAACCTCGATATCTCTAAGACACTGGACCACCAACCAGGCAGCATACACCAATTGATATGAGGACCCTAACACATATACAATAGAGGATAGCTGGGTGTTAATTCAGTCAGAGAAGATGCACCTAAACCTCAAAAGACTGAACGCCCTCGGGACTTTAGAGGTATCGTGGGGTGGGGGGGTGTGGATATCCTTGGGAGACAGCAGAATGGGTATGAGGAACAATTAGAGGATGGCCAGGGCAGGGAATAAAATATGAAGTGTAAAAAACATAATTAATTAATAAAAGAAAAATTTTTAAAAAACACACAAAATCACCCTGCTTCTCTCAGCCATTCCCACACATGTAATAAAAAATAAATTGTTTTTTAAAATGCTACTTGCATGATTTTAAACATCACTTGTAACTCAGTAAGTATTCAATGAACTCTATAGTCCAGGACAAGTCCATAATTTTACAATTCTGTATTAACCCTTTACCTGACGTCTTTGAATTAGGAAGTAATCAACGAAGTCCCGAGGATTTGTAACATCCAATGATTCTTCATGTTCTTTTATTTTCTCCAAAAGATAGCTCTTAATCCATGTATGATTTTTTAAAAATTTGTTATGACTTCCTGGACAATAATCAATAAGAATAGGGACTGCATTGAAAATCTACAAAAAAATGATAGAATTTACTAAATAAATATGCTGTAATGAATTAATTAAGACATATTCATAACAATGCATGATTGTTTCCATTGATAGATCAAGATATGAATGAAATTCACATTAGTTAGGTCATTTACATATATAATAATTCTCCATTCTAATAGATTGGTTGAACAAATTTCTGCAAAATGAACAAAGATCATAAACAATATTTCCACACTCACATATCTTTTGAGTGTAAACAATGTTCATGTTAGTTACACAATGATTCAAATAAACTCTGTTCTACAAGTTTGAATAACCATCTGATATAGATTATTAACTCTCACACTTTTAAGGTGATAATAGCAGGTTAAATTTTGGGGTGACCTGATTTATAAAAGAAATCTAATGCCTGAGCTTCATTTCTATCTACCTGTTTCTGACATGTAATATCTATTTAGATGTATGTGGAGCTTCAAGATGCCCTGAAATCAAGAGCATACCGTATCACTTAATAATTTCTGCATGATCACACAATCATTGTATTTGAAGTGTGCAGTCGACGCCAGTTCAGGCTAGGACAATTCTGTGAGTATGTACATGGTCCACACAATATTAAAATATTCATGTTCTCATTTTGACCTTTCCTCTTGTCAACAATTATCCCAGCAAACCCATCAAACAACCGTAACTACTCAGTTCTCCTGAAAGCTTTCATTTCCATTAATACACTTCCTTATTTGAGAGAATGTTATTTCTATACTGAGGTATTCTTGCCTAGCAATATGATGAAAATGTGTTTAATTGTTTTAAAGTAGGAAAGGAATTTCCATAGTAGGAGAATGGCCTATATGTGACTACCCACACTTGTAGAAGTGAATGGAATTATTTTACACACAATTCTGAAGTAGTCATTGAGAAAATTCATGGATAAGCAGCTAACAGGCTTGAACTATTTTAGCATTTGCCCCTTAGTTTTAATGCTTATATAGCTGAGGGTTTCAAACTCCATTTCAGATACTCTCTGCATATGATACTTAGAATTGAAGTACTTGTCTGACAAGTCTCTATTGATTTTGACCTGTGAGAAAGAAAGATGTTACATGTGTTTTCAGAAATAGAAAACCTTGGCTTTACCTGACACTCAGGAGAGCTCAAAATTTCAGTGCATTCATTCACTTTTCCTATCAAGCTAAGAAAATCCTTATCCTTATAATCAAAACGATTCTGGAAAACAATGGAGCAGATGACATTGCAGGGAGCACATCCTATGATGAATTGGGGATCACAGGGTGAGCCTGAAGTTTGGAAACAATTGTAAAATTCTTTAAAAATAAACACATACATTTGCCCTTGTTAACATGATAAGGTACTTTTGAAATTGTAACAAGTAATTTAATTATGAATATACTTAACTGCTAGGTACTTACCTGCTGAAGAATGGTGATCTTGCTGACATTAAACCTGACTTAGTTTTCATTCTCACTAGTTAACATATTCACTGCTTCATTCAAGGACCTTAATTTAAATCCTAAAATTTAGCCAATTACTTCAACATATATTATTCAAAACCAAGGTTTAAAGAATGACTACAATAACATCTTTATTTTTATAACCATATAAATGTGACCAAAATGTGTCCCCCATGAGTGTTCCAAAAGAAACATGCAGTAAACATCCAAACACCAGTGTATGTGTGGACTTCCAGGAAGTCTCTATGCTTATTCATGGACCACTCACACTAATAGATTTTTTTGTATTAGGTGTAGCATATTAAGACACTTCAGTGTTTGCACATAAGTGCTGCACTTCTAGCTGAGAATGGAGAAAAGTTTTCAGTATTACACTACTAAGCTAAGTTGCATCTATCTTTTCAAAAATTGCATCAATATCACTGTCTTCATTTTGTTGTTAAATTCCATACATTCTCTCTTTGGTACACTGACACCCTTAGAATATACCACTTAAATATTGTCACAATCAATTTCTCACTCCCATAAACTTGTTCCTTTTCTTATACTAAATATTTTATAGAAAATTCAAATTTAACATAGATCTCTTTGATATGATTTTTATGGCATGTTTCTTAGACACCTTTTCTGATCACCTGATGAAGACTTGTGTCCCTCAAAGGTCTGCATGATATATCTCCTTCAAGATACGTTGAATTCTTTCCTTTTTTATTTATTTATTTTTATTTTTGTATTGCTGTCACAGTCTCATGTGTTAGCTTTCCCTTTTTCTTTTGATTTTTGAAAGAATGTAAAGAGTCTATGGTATGTAAATATTTCATGATCCACTTATATGAATAAATGGTGTAACGAACTTTATTTTTAATGTCCATATAACGTGAGACAAACACTATTATGAAACAAATGAACCCTTTCCTTTTTGCTTGTTCATCTTTCGAACACTGAATTTTACTATCTATGAAATACATATGCTATTGTAAAATCCATTTTGAACCAAGTATAATAAAGGAAAATATGTGTGGTAACTAGGAATAATAGGAGAAATGGAAGAGGAAAATACTGTAATGGCAAGCAAACCAAAATGCATATACTACAATTACAAAACTATACTAATGATTTAGACCCAGCACCTAGTGCAATTGCAACAATAACATTCACTGAAAAGAAAGTAAATATTCAATATCATGCTTAGAGAACATCATCACAGAAGCAAAGGGAGGGGCACTGGAATAGGGGATTTGCAGAGGGGAAACCAGGAAAGGGGATATCATTTGAAATATAAATAAATAAAATATCCAATAAAAAAGAAAGTAAATATTCATCATGGACAAACTTCCCATTTAATATATTTAAGCAAAACCTAAATGTCTAGATATTTTATATCAAATAATTATCAATATATTATATTACAAATATGTTTATAATGTGTACATCCTATTAGTCATGTGATTTATGTTACATGTAAGAAAAATAAATAATCAGTGTTTGTCAAGTAGTTTAGTCAAGCTGACACAAACTACAGTCAACTCAAAAGAAGGAACCTCAATTGAGTAATTGCTCCAGGAAACTATTCTGAGGTCATGTCTCTCTGTTCTCTTCCTTCATTGCTGATGATAGGGACACTAGCTAAACCCACCGTAGGCAATGTGAGTCTTAGGCATGTGATACTAGGCAGTAGGAAAAAGAAAGTGAGAAAGACAAGTGGAATAGGTGACTGAGAAGCTATCCTTCATGTTTTCTGTTGCAGTTAATGCTTCTAGGTTCCTTCTTTGAGGTCCTGCATTGGTTCCCTCAATGGTGGCTATAACTTGTAAGCCAGTTATTTTATGACAGAAACAAAAACAATAATATATGAGAGAATGATTTCAGTAGTGAAATTGCTGTGATCAAAGGATCAAATTTGTGATGTTGTGTTGAAGGTGATCTTAAATTGTGTACCTTCAAACAAAGGTCATATGAGTTAACAAAGATGAACACTTAAATATGTGGAATTCCTTGAGATTACTAATGCTCTATCAGGATTTTAACACCTTACAATATACTAAGATATTACATTCTTTTAAGGAATGAGAGTGAACTTAAGTACTTTGAGATTACTTCTTGTGTGCATACCATTCACATGGAAAATCTGATTGTATGTGATTTAATGTATTTAGAAGTAAAAATGCTAAAACTTTTCATATAGAAATTTAAATAAAAAACATAATCTTTCTTTAAAAGCACTAGGTGAGTAGCATCAAGTGTGTTAGCAAAGTAACAACCAGCAGCTCAACTTTCTCATACCAAAAACCTGTAAAGGTGAATATGACTTCAACAACTGAAAACAAATAGGAAAATACTAGAGTCAATGAAACTGTTTTGAGTTTTTTTAAAGGAATTATTTTACTAGTTTTCATGTGTGCATAAATTTTGACTATTTGTGTTGACATGTGTTTTAGAAAAGTTTATAAATAAAAATATGAAATGCTATGTAAAAAGAAATAATAACATGTTGAAATCATGATAAAATCAGAGCTATAATAAGTGATAAAAATCTATTACAATCAGCTGAGAAATAAAAATAATCCATCACACAACTGTTACTGAGAACTACAAACAAGATTATAGAAGGACAATTAGAAACTTCAGTGAACAGGTGCTATCCATTGCCAGAGAGAAAGAAAGAAAGAAAGAAAGAAAGAAAGAAAGAAAGAAAGAAAGAAAGAAAGAAAGGAGGGAGGGAGGGAGGGAGGGAGGGAGGGAGGGAGGGAGGGAGGGAGGGAGGGAGGGAGGAAGGAAGGAAGGAAGGAAGGAAGGAAGGAAGGAAGGAAGGAAGGAAGGAAGGAAGGAAGGATAGAAGGAAGGAAGGGGAGAGAGAGAGAGAAAGAGAAAGAAAGAAAACCAGTACTACATGGTCTATGCTCCTTACTTTTACATGGTAACCATTATCACTGATAATCACCCTCTCATTCTGGTATTCAAAGAACAAGTGACATTTGTGATCAGGGAAATTTATGGCTTATAATGCACTAAAATTATCATGGTACCTATACTCATGACATCTCATTAGAATAATATTCTTAGAAAAAGATAGAAACAACATGACTCATACACAGCCATGCATAGACCAAGATATAAAAGGAGAATCTGACCTGAACTTACCATTTGTTTTCTTCAGTTCCTTCATGAGCCACTGTGCTTCCTCTTGCACTTTGGTCTCAATGGTCCTTTTTCCCATGCCCAAGTTCCTCAAGGTATTGACTGTGAAGACCCTTGTGGCTTTCCATACATTTCCATGGCTAAAACCAATGCCTAAAGAAATTTGAACAGACACTGGAAATCCCAGACACAAAAGGAGCTAACAGGTGGTAGCTTTATAGAGCCCAAACCTATGCCTGACAAGCAAGCATGACCTCTACTCTCCACCTTTCAGCTTGCTCTGGAAACTGCCCAGTATACACATAAGCACACACACACACACTTACCCTTTCCTTTAGAAACTTTGTCAAAAACCGGAATCCTTCCTCTTCCAGAGAACTCTTCTCCATAGTCAATGAAGGCTTCTTTCATTGCCTCATAACCATGTAATATCACAATAGGCTGTGAGCCAAAATACAGAGTGAACACAGGGCCATATATTTTAGAAAACTGGAAAGAAATAGCAAACATAAATATTAGTAAAAAACAAAAGTCATTGTATTTTCAATAGAGTCAATCTATTTAGTTTAATTATCGTATTGGATTATGATATTTTTAGTCAGAAAACCTGTTTAAAGTGTATAATTCTGTACATTATGATGTTTATCAGGTATTCATGGCTTACAGTATGCCAGAAAATCTTTCAGGCTGTTGACACACTAAAACCAAAGATTTATCACACTAAGATCTGATCTGTTCTTCATAGTACACAAATATACTAACGTAAAATATCCACATTTATTTACAGGATTGTATTGAAAATAAGTACATCCTACTTATTCATTATTGGATACTTGAGCATCACTCTCATGATAACTCCATACTGAAATGGATTTAAATTGTCAGAAGAACGCTGCAGAACCAGCTGGGAACACTTCTTGTTAAACCTAAGAGAGCCCTGTGATAAAGACTAGAAAACTAAAACCTTAGATTACCAAAAATATTTGATTTCCATTCTTATCTATTGTTACAAATGTACATAGAGTAGGTATTATACAAACTGTACCATAGTATGAAGCATCACAGAAAAACCACATTCTTGCTAATCAGCATCCTAGGTCCAAGTCACAGGCTATGAATGGAATAAAAGTTGATGGGGAAAATACGACAGATGCAAACTCCCACTATGATTTTTTATTTCATGTATGAGCTCATGCACATTGTATTTACTGCAATTCAGAAACCAATAAATTCTTCAGAGTACAAAATTAATGTCAAATCCAAGAACAATGCATGTCTAAAATTCAGATTCGTTTTATGAAAATTTCCCTACTCTTCACCTTCAGTCAAAATAATAGAAAATGTTGATGGGGAAAATACGACAGATGCAAACTCCCACTATGATTTTTTATTTCATGTATGAGCTCATGCACATTGTATTTACTGCAATTCAGAAACCAATAAATTCTTCAGAGTACAAAATTAATGTCAAATCCAAGAACAATGCATGTCTAAAATTCAGATTCGTTTTATGAAAATTTCCCTACTCTTCACCTTCAGTCAAAATAATAGAAAATGTGTGTAAAAATAGTATATAATTACCCAATTTGTTTAAAAAAATGTGTATATAATTACCTGCATTTCAGGTACTTCAATCTGAAACTTAGAGCATTACTAATTTTCTGATCAGAACTAGAAGCAAAAGTCAGAAGAAAATATTGAACATTTTAGTTTTTTACACCATATTCATTTCCACAATATTTCCTCCACTAATAGAATTTTATGAAAGTAGCAAGACTTCTATCTCGATTTGAAATGTACCTGAAGAACATAAGGCATACTTACATTAGTAAGGCACTGGCCAATGTCCTTCATATCTATCAGGTGGTAATTGCCAATAATTGGGAGAGGAGTGGGTCCAGGAGGGAGGTTCCCTCTTGCAGATCTCTGTCTCCACAGTGACAGGAGAAGCAGAAAGGACAGACAAAGCACCAAGACTACAAATGGATCCATGGAGACCCTTCTTACTGACACTGGTATGATCAGGCACTCCAGACACTTTGTAGTGCATTCGCAAAATCAATATTTGTGTTTGGTCATCTTTGTACAATCAACTAGTTACTGTTTAACTCTCTTCCAATTGGACTTTGTTTCAATGATAAGAAAAAACAAGCACTTTTAACATTGTCATTTTTGTAGCGTGCCTGTAAGACATGTGGGTTTTAATTTTGTTGAGTTGTGACAAGTAAGGCTGATAAATAATAATCATTCAAAACTTGAAATACACTTGAGTTAATTTGTAAAAGTTATGAGATTGTACTAAAATTATGTCAATTTCTTCTTTTCTTCTGTATCAAAAACAACATATATAATTTCCTTATTCACTTTCTAACACATGGTTTTTTTCTTTTATCTTTTTAAAATTAATTATTTTATTTTTTTCATTCCATATTTTATCCCCTGCCCCGTCCACCCTCCGATAATCCACATCCCATATTTCCTCCCGACCCCTGTCTCCACATGGATATCCCGAGCCCTACCCCACCTGACCTGTAAACTCCCTGGATTCTCTAGTCCCTTGAGGGTTAGGTGCATCATCTCTGAGTGAACACAGACCCAGCAGTTCTCTAATGTATGTGGGCTAAGGGGCTCATGTCAGCTGGTGTATGCTGTCTGTTTGGTGGTCCAATGTTTGGTGGTCTATTTGGTGGAGAGATCTAGGGGATCCAGATTAAATGACACTGCTTGTCCTCCTACATGATTGCCCTTCTGCTCAGATTCTTTCAGCCTTCCCTAATTCAACAACAGGGGTCAGCTGCTTCTGCCCATTGCTTGGGTACAAATATCTGCATCTGACTCTTTCAGCTGCTTGTTGGGTCTTCTGGAGTGCGGTCATGCTATGTCCCTTTTTGTGAGTGCTCAATAGCCTCAGTAATATTGTCAGACCTTGGGACCTCCCCTTCAGCTGGATCTCACTTTGGGCCTGTGGCTGGACCTTCTTTTCCTCAGGATGCTCTCCATTTCTATCCCTGTAATTCTTTCAGACAGGAACAATTATGTGTCCCAGTTGTAGCTGTGGGATGGCGCCCCTCTCCCTCATTTGATGCCCTGTCTTCCTGCTAGAGGTGGGCTCTATAAGTTCCCTCCCCTTATTGTCAGGAATTTCATCTACTGTACCTACCTTTGAGTCCTGAGAGTCTCTCACCTCCCAGGTCTCTGGTACATGCATGTTTAACTCTGTATTTAAATTGGTTATTGCTAATATAAACATATGGACATATGCTTAATTATAAATGCAATAAAACTTTCATATATGCTATGAGCAACACGGCTAAGAAAAAAGACAAAAATGCCTTACATTAGTAACACACATTTTAGTAAGAAAACATATTAAGTTGATATCTAGGAAAATCTATATGGCTTTTGCCACTGTGAAATTCAATGGAAGATCTAGACTTATCCTTCTTTCTTTCTTTTCCTTCCTCCCTCCCTCCCTCCCTCCCTCCCTCCCTCCCTCCCTCCCTTCCTTCCTTCTTTCTATCCTTCCTCTCTTTCTTTCTTTCTTTCTTTCTTTCTTTCTTTCTTTCTTTCTTTCTTTCTTTCTTTCATCTTCCATTCTTTCCTGATTGCTTGTTTGCTTTCTCTTCCTCTCTCTTTCTCTCATTCTCCCTTCCTTCCCTCCTTTCTTTTATCCTTTATATTGTCATCACTGTAAAATAAGAACTATAAATGTCTCACAACACATTGCTGGAAGAATTTAGAATTCAATGTGATTACCCTGTAGTTGCAGATACTCCCACTGGCTTTACAGTTTTTAGGATTCTCCACTTATCATCATTTAAGAAATGAGGCTATCTCAGCATAACCGAACAGATGACAATAAATGAAAATTCTTGAGAAAGATTATCTTCTAGAATTTGAAGCACTTCAGAGACATTTCTTGTGTTCATTTAATGATCCCATTGATAATAATCATAAATAAATAGTTGGTCCACTATAATGAAGGTTTATTAAATGTGAAGCAGTAATGGAACATGTATGTTCTATGGATGTCAAAATTGTACTACAAAATGACCAAAGTATGCAGAATTAAATAAGTAGAAGCATACATTTCCAGTACTTAAATTCCAGAAGAATGACATTTATTATTTGAGCAGTAATGGCATTGTTCAAGGAAAGTCTCCTTCTGTAAAGATATCATTATATTGGCTCAGATTAGACTAAGTAGGTACGCAAAAATGTGCTCAGTATAAGAAGTTCTCTTCTTAATACTGGCTTACATCACATTTAATTAAGAGTTATAAAAGTGGTTCTGTCAATTATTATTCTCTTATTTTTTTATATTTGTTCCACTTTCATTGCTGTGGCTAATTTTTTACACATGAAGATGAGAAGCTGGGCCTTAGTGGTTCAAAACCATGACAAAACTGGTTACTCCAGTGATTAGATTGGGGCTCTAGGCCATACCAATGTGTCCCATATCTTTTCTTGAATAAATATATTCCATTCAGTTGTATCAGTCTACAGTGCTGACTTTGTCCTAAGGTTCACAATGACTATATTCATTAAGAATCAAAATAAATAAAGAGTTGCTCAATAACATGCTCATGATTTAGAACATACATTTTATAACAGTTTGCTTTTCATAATTTATACAACATTAGTGACCCAACATTTTGGAAATCTCCATTACCTATAACAGAATAAGTAGTAGTTTGTGACTGACACATTTTGCTCTAAAATTTCCCACTTATGAACAATTTATATTGAAGAAACATGCTCAGTATATTTCTTTAAAAAGCAGAATTATTTTACATCCAAAAGAATGGTTGTTCTTTCTCCATTTATCCAATTCTTACAATGAGAATTTGTACAAACTTTTTATTTCCTAGAGTGAAAACAGCATATCCATTTAACCATGGCAATCTTTAACATATTTCTTAATTATTTGAATTTTGTACATTAGATTTTGATTTCCTCCTTCCCTACTTCTCATATCACCAATCTTGCCTTCTCTTCCTTAACCCATCAAGTCTAGTATGTACTCTTGGCTGTATGGTGTTTCATCTTATAGGGGACATACTTATAAGGATACCCAGATTCCTATTTCTGGCAGCTTTCAATTACTAGTTGCTACATCCAGTCCAGTGCAGTCTGCTTGGTAGGCCTAAAACCCTGGAAGCAGTCAGGAGGCAAAGAGTTTCAAGGAAACAGCCTCCTGGAACCTTGGCATTCCAATAGCCTATATACCCAAACCCTGTCCCTGCATTAGTCTGGTATGGATCTATGTGCTCTCTTTCAGTATTTTTTTATTATAGCTGCCTTAAGGATTAATTTTGACATATAGCTAAGCCTCCACCAGTTGTCCAATGGTTCCTAGAAAATCCTTGAAGCAGTTGGTGAGCTTGGAATTCAGTTAAGAATGTTACTTATTCAATAACATTCAAATTCACTTCTAGTGGAGACAGTGAAACTAATTAGGCATTACAATGTACAGAGCTTTAAAAAGCTCTTGGCTAGTCTGCATAGTAATTACTTAGGACAATAGCCAAGTCACACCCACACACAAGAATACACAATGGTCTAGGAAATAGGTGGATTATCACGTGGAGGGGTTATTGGAAGGCAATTCCCCTGGTGCAGATTTTTTCACTAGGCCCAGAACAATAGCATAATCAGGTATTTACTAAAGAACCCCTGGTGGTGGGTCTAACAATAGACTAGCATTGCATCAGAACATTCACCTGGCTTCTGTGTTTAGCGGACCTTTTTAATTAAAGGAACAATCCTATTCTCAGTGGTAAATGCGACCTGGCTCCTGCCATCTTTTATGTATACATTCTTTTTTGTTTTGTGTCAATGTAACTTGGCAGATCTGATCACCTTGTTTTCTTGTTTTTCTTCAGTATTAAATGTCTGGTGTTCCTTTGGACAAAATACATTCAGATTCAGCTCTCCTTTGAGTTTGTGTCTCTCTTGTCAATTCTCTCCAACCCTTGTTCACCTGCAACCAGAAACCTGTTCCCCACAGATAGGAGACCCAATAGAGGTTAGTCTGTGGCAGCTGGCACCTTCGAACAGGGACTTTGGGACAGGTAAGTCTTTATCGCTTTTTCTTTTCTTTCCTTTTTTCTTTTCTTTTCTTTTCTTTTCTTTTCCTTTTTCTTCTTCATTTCTCAAGCAAGGATAGGATCTCGTTTCAGTGCTGCAGATCAGTTAATAAATGCTAATCATTTTGAGGTTTAGTAAGTTTTTTTTTACCATGGGGCAGTCTGACATTAAAACATGTTTAGATGACTCACCAGCTGTAGTAAAGGCCTACACTGTAGTGATGGATGGAGAGAAACTGGGCACCAATTTTAAGAACACCTGTAAGAATGAAAAGCATTCTCAGGGGAATGAAAGCTGCATGTTTCAGTTGTAAAAACCAGAACACCTGAGGAAGTATTGTAAAAATCCCCCAGGAAACGAGAAAGGCCTCTGCCCATGCTGTGGTGGAGAGAACCTTGGAGGAATGATTGTAAATCAAAGTCCCATAAAGATGGGACTTTGCTCACTAAAGAAGCATGTAAGACAAAAAAAAAAAAAAAAAAAAAAAAAAAAACTAGATAAGGGACAGCCTTTTAGCCCCATTCAGGAACTGTGGACCTTGTTATAGGACACAGCCCCAGGTATAAGAAAAACTTCAAGTTGTGGATTCTGATATTTTAGGTAAAATTAAAAGTTATGACTAAAGTCTAAAAAGAGACTTCATAAAAGTCAAAATATAGCTCAATTCTTACTGTTACCTTATTTACAACTTCCCAATCCTACATTGTGCCAAAAATTCGTAGATATTGCTTTATTGGAAGTTAGGAAATAATTTTCTCAAACATATATAATTCATTTTGTGGGTGGTGTTTTTGTTGGTGGCAAAAAGTTTGGTGGCAAAAAGTGGAGACCAGGCAGAGCAGGTTTTGCAGTTGGCTGTAAATGTTTGACTAAGTGTGGGCTGATGGTGGCTTCAAAAAAGATTCAGCATGGTAAACTTTTAGGCTATTTGAGACATTTAGTGTACAGAGATTGTGTGGTTTATCAGTGAATTGCCCTCACATTAAATAAATTGGAAGTTTTGGATGCTTGCCAGAAGCTGTTAGAGAATTTGGGGTTTTAATCCTGGTTTGACAAGCTGCCTCTTATAAGCAGGAAAGAAAAGAAAAGAAAAGAAAAGAAGAGGAGAGGAGAGGAGAGGAGAGGAGAGGAGAGGAGAGGAGAGGAGAGGAGAGGAGAGGAGAGGAGAGGAGAGGGAAAAAGATAGAGGAAAATGGATTTTGGAATTCTCCTAGAGACAGAGAAATTGGGAGATGTCCTGGTAATTTTCTCTGGCCCCTACAGGAGAAGTTCTCTACCCTCTTTGTATTGTCAATGGTGCACCAATCTTTTCAATTCATGTATGTTTTTGTTTCGTTGTCTGAATGACTGGTTGTTCTATGTTTCATGTTGGAAAGAAAAAAAATGGTTAAAACTTTATCTGCTGAATCAGTCTCACTTTGCACAGTGGACCCTGAGAGTGGCCTGCATTTAGCCAAGAATCAAGCACAGCAGGAGAGCTCCTGCTGAAAAACTGTTCTTAAAAAGGAGTCTGCAATCTCTTAGTTCTAAGACAAACAAGCTGATAGTTGTTTTTTTCCTAGAAAATTCTCTGCATCGTGATTATTGTGTTTAGCCATCGACAAAGTGCCTTTTATCTTATAATTATAGCTAGAAAAAGTAAAATTCTTTGATTGGTATAAATTTATAAGATTTGTGTAGCTGCTTCATTTCACTTTTGCCTGGTCTTAAAAGTATAAATATGCTCTGTATGTGTTGGTCATAGAATATTGGCTTATAAATTATTGGGTATGATTAAAAAGGTGTAACATTGGTAACAAGACAGTTAGCTTTAAATTGGAAACTCAGAGTTGGAGTCATTTTAAAACAACATGTGGCATAAACTAGGCCAAAAACCTAGGCCTCTAAGGATACTTCCTTTTTTTTTTTTTTTTTTTTTTTTACTTTCTGATTGTGGGAAGCCGCCCTCACATTCGCCGTTGCAAGATGGCGCTGACATCCTGTGTTCTAAGTGGTAAACAAATAATCTGCGCATGTGCCAAGGGTAGTTCTTCACTCCATGTGCTCTGCCTTCCCCGTGACGACAACTCGGCCGATGGGCTGCAGCCAATCAGGGAGTGACGCGTCCTAGGCGGAGGATAATTCTCCTTTAAAAGGGACGGGGTTTCGCCATTCTCTCTCTTGCACTCTTGCTCTCTTGCGCTCTGGCTCCTAAAGATGTAAGCAATAGAGCTCTTGCTCTCTCTCTTGCGCTCTTGCACTCTGGCTCCTAAAGATGTAAGCAATAGAGCTCTTGCTCTCTTGCACTCTTGCTCCTGAAGATGTAAGCAATAAAGTTTTGCCGCAGAAGATTCTGGTTTGCTGCGTCTTTCCTGGCCGGTCGCGAATGCGTGTAAGATCTGATGTTTTTTAAATTAGGTATTTTCCTCATTTACATTTCCAATGCTATCCCAGAAGTCCCCCATACCCTCCTCCCCACTCCCCTACCCCGCCCCCATTCCAACTTTTTGGCCCTGGCATTCCCCTGTACTGGGGCATATAAAGTTTGCAAGTCCAATGGGCCTCTCTTTCCAGTGATGGCTGACTAGGCCATCTTTTGATACACCTACAGACACAAGCTCCAGGGTACTGGTTAGTTCATAACGTTGTTCCACCCATAGGGTTGCAGATCTCTTCAGCTCCTTGGGTATTTTCTCTAGCTCCTCCATTGGTGGCCCTGTGATCCATCCAATAGCTGACTGTGAGCATCCACTTATGTGTTTGCTAGGCCCCGGTGTAGTCTCAGAAGAGACAGCTATATCAGGGTCCTTTCAGCAAAATCTTGCTAGTGTATGCAATTGAGATAATATTTAACGTGATTCTTATCCTAGATAGTAGACTTATAGAGATAAGATTCAAAACAATGTCTGTTTAATAAAACTTTAAAATTACACTGTCATGCACTTGTGAATGGATGCCAAAATTCATAATATGATAGTGATGTTTATAATATTGATTTTAAATAGTATAAATTGTTTAAAATTGGGTTTTGCTTCTAAAAGTTATAGATAATATTCTAATGTTTCAAAAGAAACTTAAAAATTATGGTTAAAATTGCCATTGTTCTATTGACTGCAGTTTGGAGGTTGATCATAAGTGTAAGATTTTTTACTCACCGATATATTTTTAAGATTATTACAAGAGTAATCATCTTATGAGATCACTAATGCATGTCATTGCGGCCATCCAGCCATACAAAGCAAAGACAGACTTATCTACATATATACTTCTTTGTGCAGAAATTAGACTCTCAACACAATCATTTTGGTTATGGTTGTGACCTTACAGGACCATAAAACGTTATAAAAAATGTTTTAAGTATAAGTAATCTTAAGAAAGACTGTCCAAAATGAGAAGCATAGACAGACAGTTGAATTCTTCCCCTGGAATCTGTTCTCACTGCAGGAGGGCTGTATGCTCAGATTAAGAAATATTTACATTTGAGTTAATGCAGAACTCAGAGCAGCCTTGGCCAGCCTTGTGTGGCATTTTCTTTTGTTTTGCAACCCATGCCCAAGGAAGTTCTTGAAACCTAGCCTCTCCCTGCCATCAGGGGAATTTCTTTTTAGCTAAAAGACTTTGTTTTGGATCTACCCAGGTGTTGTTCATAGTAAATTTTAAAGTTTAATTTTAAGACTTATAAAAGGTCAATCAGGTTATAGAAATTATAAAGGCACTACAAGCTAGCTTGCCTTCTTCATATAAAATTATTATAGTTTTGATTTGTAAGATTGTTTTTTCCTTTGCATGCTGTTAATTGTAAAGGCTTTGTTACTAGTGAATTGGTGACCATTAAAAAGTTTTGCCCATTCTGCGAGGTTTTTTTTTTTGTTTGTTTGTTTTTGTTTAAACTCGCAGAATGGGCTGCCCAGTGTCATTGCCTCTCCTTTGGGTGCAGGACAGCCCCAGCACTCTGGAACAATAAATTCCTCTTGCTTTTGCATCAATCCCCTGCTACATGTGGCTCATTCAGGGGGACCCTGGTAGTTAAGGCTCCTCAGAGTCTTACAAAGTGTTTCTTAAAAAAAAAAAAAGTACTGCCCCTCAATATGGCTAATAGTCTTACATCATATAAGAAATTTTTATTATCTCGGCTTCAATAGAAGAAGCTAAGACTTTGAATCTTTCAGTGAATTGTTTCTTAAATGAAAAGTAATTTATTAGCAAATGCCTCTAAAGAAACATTTACTTCAAATATTTGCTGTCACATAATGAACTTTAAAGACCTGGGGAGTAGCTGTTGCTCCATAAAAGAGATTCAGAGGCAATGTCTTTTTAATATTTAGGGCCTTAGTTACACTAGAAAAAGTGTGGTACAGAAAATTTAAGAAAGAAAATATATTGCTTACTTCAAGTTATTTTTGAAAGCTTCTAGGATATGTTAATTGGCTAAGACCTCACCTTAAACTACCACAGGATAACTTAACCTTTGTTAGGTGCTATCAAGTGAGATTCAAATTAACTGGTGAGAAACAAAAAGGCTTTACATAAAGTAGAGGAAATGTCTGTAATCAATTGTTATCAATTATAATCAATGGTAATCAAATATTAGCTGCTTATTCTAATTATTGTTAAGAGCACACAGCAATTCTTTGACAAAGAAAACATTAATGTAAAATCATTTTTCTTCATCTCCAAGTAAAGTTTTAACATCCTATTATAAGGCTACTGTGGTGCCAATTAAGAATTGTAAGGTAGAGCCAGGCGTGGCAGCAAACACCTTTAATCCCAGCACTTGGGAGGCAGAGGCATATTTATCCTGTACTTTATAACTAATGTCAATATCAGAGGTGTGTATATACAATATGTTTTTTTCTGCGTCTAGGTTACCTTACTCAAGATTATATTTTCTAACTACATACACTTGCCTGAAAATTTCATGATATCCTTGTTTTTAATTGCTGAATAGTATTCCATTATCAACATGTATCAAATTTTCTTTATCATTCTTCAGTTGAGGTACACCTTGGTTGTTTTCAGTTTCGGGGTATAACAAATGAAGCTACTATGAGCATAGCTGAGCAAGTGTCCCTGTGTTATAGTTGGATATCATTTGGGTATATTCCCAGGAGTGATTTACCAGGGTTGTGGGGTAGAATTATTCCCAATTTTCTGAGAAACTGCCAAATTGATTTCTGAAGGGGTTTTTACTAGGTTTCACTTCCATGAGCAATGGAGGCGACTTCACCTTTTTCACATCTCTCCAACATGTGCTGTCACTTTAGGGTTTTCTTTTGTACTGTTTTGTTTTGTCTTGTCTTGTCTTTTTTTGTTTTGTTTCTTTTGTTTTGTTTTGTTTTGTTTTTAATCTTACCTATTGCAATGGGTGTAAGATGGCATCTCAGAGTCATTTTTATTTGCATTTCCCTGATGACTAAGAAAATTGAACATTTCTTTAAGTGTTTCTTGGCTGTTAGAGATTCCTCTGTTGAGAAATTTCTGTTTAGCTCTGTGCTCCATTTTTAATTGGGTTATGTAGTTTATTGTTGTTTAACTTCTTGAGTTCTTTATATATTTTGGATATTAGCTGTCTGTTGGATGTAGGTTTGGTGAAGATTTTTCCAATTGTAGGCTGTCCTTTTGTCCCATTGATGGTGTCTTTAACCTTGCAAAAGCTTTTCAGTACTAAGTTCCAATCCTAGTGGATCTTCTTTCTTGTTTGTTATTCCTAAGAGAGTGGAGTGAAAAGAGTGTTGTGGGGTAATACTTGGTCTTAGGCAATATTTAGGATTGCTATATAATAATAAAACATTTACCTGTCTTATGTCTAAGTCACTATGCTTAAGTAGCAGACATGCCTTCTGTGAGATCCTCTGAAGGGAAAAACTGTTTAGCACCTCCTCATAAAACAGCAAGGGATAAGACAAAGGATTTATTGCTACTGCTCCTTCTTTGGTGAGTCACCTAGAAGCCTCTCTGGCTAAGCTGGTCAACTGTGAAACAGAGAGGAAGGGCAGGAAAAGGATTAAGATGTTCTGTACAGGTAAATATGCACAGACACATATACATTTAAGCATTCATATACCAATACTCTGGACAGGCCAGATCATTTGTCACAATCAGTTCCACAATTATTCATGCATGTTTACCTATATAGTCGTATACATACATACAAACATATAGACAAACAGACATACATATTTGTATGGATTAGTGGATGGATGGATGGATGGATGGATGGATGGATGGATGGATGGATGGATTGATGGATAGATGGATGGATGGGTTGATGGATGGAAGGATGGGGCAAAGCTCCCCATGCAAAACCACTCAACTAAAAACTTTATTTCTTGCTTCTAGTCTTTGTATACGTTCTTACACAGAAAGTACTTTAGAAAATTACCTCAGACTTTAAGTTTTACATAAAATGGAAGTTACAGAAGGATGTTAATATTAAGTTTAAAGCAGTGTTTTGTTATAGTATACCCATTAAAAGTTGAAAGCAAGTTTTGCATGGCCTTGCTTTATCATAGCACCTATCTGTGACTTTATCTTTGGACCTAAATGCTTTTTTATGAACACAAAATTCTCCCGAGTCTTTCTCATTTATGGTGTGATTATGAAAGTTGATTGTACCTCTTATTATGCAGTCTTTACATACTATTCTGATGAGTAAGCACATTCTATTGTTGCTTCTAAATCTATTACATCCATTTAGCAACTAAGGCCATCTCTAAAATTTTTCTTCCCAAACTTGTTTGAATTAAATTAGGAATACTACAAAATCATTATCTGGTTGTATATATAGCATCACTATAAGTCATACATCTTCAATATATACATAGAGAGATCTGAACAAAACGATGAGATAATACCTAGTGATTGTTATATATTTTTATTAATACCAAAAAAGCATATTAATAGCAGGAATATTTCCTAAAATGGATTTCTCATAAGGCTTGGCAAATCTATTGTAAGTTTTTAATCTAAGGTAATCTCATCTCAGCAAGATCACCTGCTACTTTTCAGCTTTGATCTGTTGGCTCCTGACATTTCAGTTTCAAGAGGTCACTTTTTTTAATTATTAATCTTTGTGCCTGAGCTTTTGCTGTTTTGTTCAGGAATTTTTCTCCTGTACCAATGAGTTCAAGTAATTTACCCCAATTTCTCTTCCATGAAATTTAGTGCATGTGTCATTTCTTTTGTTTCATTTGAATGTAAGTTTTGTGCAGGGTGATTGCTATAGGTCTGTTTATATTCTTCTACATGCAGCTATCCAATTAGACCAGCACAATTTCTCTAAGATGATTTCATTTGTCAATGATTGTATGATCAAATGTCCAGTGTCCATAGCTGTGTGGGTTCATTTTTTTAATTAGGTATTTTCTTCATTTACATTTCCAATGCTGTAGCCTCCCTCAGCCCTGAAGTAGGCTGATCCAGACATTGACCTAGCTGACACTGTGAAGGAAATTACCTAAGGTGGAGCCTTCTGAACTAGATGGCACTTTTGTTCTGCCACCTGCCACTGCTCTCTCCAAGACGTTGCTACCTGCTGAGAAGCACCTGATACATTCCAGAGGAACATCCTTTTCTGCACACCACATACAGGCTGGCTCCAGACACCAAAAATGGACTAGCAGGGGCTGGGCCTTCCCCGCTTTTATAAGCACACTCTCTTAGTAAACTGAGGGCCTTCAACAGAATTATGTCTTGACTACATTAACCTCTCTCCAGCTAAGTCTCTTTCAGCCCCACCCTGCCTCCCTGGTGTACCTGGTCCCAGACTCTCCCAGAGAGAGAGAATTCAGGGGACGCCCTGCTTTATTCTCTCTGGTTCTACAGCAGAAGTTCTCTGCCCTCAACATGTTGTCTTATGTCTGGTGCACCAGTATGTTTACATGTCAATTCATGTGTTTTGTTTTGTTGTCTGAAAGACTGAATGTTCTATGTTTCATGTTTGAAAATAAAAATGGCTAAAACTTTATCTGCTGGTTTAGTAAGAGAGTGGCCACACGCTTTATCAGGCATAGCAGGAGGGCCCCTGCTGGAAAAATTGTTTAAAAAAAAAAAAAAAAAAAGAGTCTACAGCGTCATGGTATTGGGGTGAAAAAGCTGATAGATGGTTTTTTTCCTAAGAAAATTCTCTGCATTCATGATTATTGTGTTTACCTAATGACAAAGTGCTTTTTATTTTATATTTATAGCTAGAAAATTTAAAATTCTCTGATTGGTCTAAGTGTAGCCGCTTCATCTAGCTTTTTACTTGTCTTAGAGGTGTAATATGCTCTGTGTGTCTTCATTGTAGAGTATTAGTTATTTTGTATGATCAAAAAGGTGTAATACTGGTTACTAGAAAGTTAGTTTTAAATTGGCAACTCAGGAGTCTTTCAAACGTGTGGTATAAAGCAGGCCAAAAAACTAGGCCTCAAAGGATAATTCTACTTGAGATAATATTTAATGTGATTCTTATCCTGGAAAGTAAATTTAAAGATAAGATTTAAAGCAATGTCTCTGTAATGAAGCAATAAAGCTTGCACTGTAATGCATTCATAGGCATACATTGACAGTCAAACTTTTTAACATGATAGTAATGCTTCTAATGTTGATTCTAAGGTGATAAATTGTTTTGAAATTGGGTTTTGCTTTCCCAAAGTTGTAGTTATGTCTAATATTGTAAAAGAAACTTAGTAATTCTAAAATCTGTCCTCATGCAAGAGAAACTAAGCTCAGAGCAGCTTCTGCTAGGTTTGTGTGACTTTCTTTTGTCTTGCAAATGGTGCCTAGGGAAGCTCTGGAAACTTGCCTCCAGGGGAAATTTCTTTTAGCTGAAAAAACACTATTGCAAATCTACCCAGATATTGTTCTAATAAACTTTAAATTCTAAGTTTATAAAAAGGGTCAATCACGCTGTAGAATTTGTCAGGACATTGCGATTTGACTTGCCTACTTCATGTAAAGTTATTATAGATTTAAGAGTTTGTTTTTTCCTTTACATTCTGATAATTGTAAAGAGTTTTGCTTCTAGTGAACTGGTAATCACTGGAAAATGTTGCTGTTGGTATGACTAACACAGCTTTACATTATATAAGAAAAATTTTTGTCTTTTCTGCTTCTATACAAGAAGCTAACAGTTTGAATCTTTCAGTGTATATTGTTTCCTAAGTGAAAAGTATTTAGTAGCTAATGCCTCTCAAGGGTGAGGCCGAGGTGGCATTCACCTCAAAGCATAGTTTCAGCATCCTATTAAGCCACTGTGGTGCTAATAAAGAGTTATAAGATAAGTTCATATTGTTTGGGATACCTATAACGAAAACTGTGTCTTAAAAACCTGACTGTCTGTTCCTTGTTCCAAACAGCAATCAAATTGGTTATTACAGAATAATAAAAATTTATCTATTGCATACCATCATTTAATATAAAATTGACAATCAATATCCCAAAGGTAAGTTTAAAAATTGTTTTTATGCATGCCTTTGTTTCTTCTATAAATTCATGCATGCATGCACTCCAGTTACTGTGTTTAAAAACAACCCCTCTATGGGAAATAAGTAGATGTGAATTAGATCACACACTTACTCTTTTGAGCTTCCCCCTGCTTCAGCACAGATAATTTAGTTGGGTGCTCTGAGTGGTGTTTTAAAATGCTGAACAACCAAACTTTAATTTGTATATTAACAGTCAATATTATATCTCAGAGCTCACAATTGCTTAAGATTGTTCGTCCCTCGGATGCTATTAATTCTCAAATTTGCAATTGCTTATGCATATACAACTCATAAGGAAAAAAATGCTGTCCTTTTAAAAAGGCTGTTTTTAGACATTTAATACATTTTTCTAGATTGCCTAGACATCTTAAAGCAATGCCATGCTGGATTTATATCTCAGGCAGTCATTAAGTCCTACATATAAGATAGATTGGATATATAATCTCGTTCTTTATATATTCAAAACAGGTATGGTTTAAGCACAGTCTATTAGTGAACAGAGGGCCTTGAAAAGAATCATGTCTTGGATCCATTAACCTCTCGCCATCTAAGTCTCTTTCAGCCACACTCTGCCTCCCTGGTGTGCTCAGTCCTTGTAAGCCTCAGGCCGGCATACAACACAGTGCTATCCCAGAAGTCCCCCATACCCTCCCCCCACTCCCCTAAAAAGTTCAAAGTTCAAGGACATAGGAATGGATCCAAATTCTTGGCCAGTTTTCTGAAGAACCACCAGACTGATTTCCACAGTGGTTGTACAAGCTTGCAATCCCACCAACAATGAAGGAGTGTTCATCTTTCTCCACATCCTGGCCAGCATTTGCTGTCAACTGAATTTTTTATCTTAGCCATTCTGACTGGTGTTAGATAGAATCTCAGGGTTGTTTTGATTTGCATTTCCCTGATGATTAAGGATGCTGAACATTTTTTTTTCAGGTGCTTCTCAGCCATTTGGTATTCTACAGTTGAGAATTCTTTGTTTAGCTCTGAGCCCCATTTTTAATGGGGTTATTTGGAGTCCCCCTTCTTGAGTTCTTTATATATATTGGATATTAGTCCCCTATCTGATTTAGGATACGTAAAGGTCCTTTCCCAATCTGTTGGTGGCCGTTTTGTCTTATTGACGGTGTCTTTTGCCTTACAGAAGCTTTGCAATTTTATGAGGTCCCATTTGTTGATTCTTGAACTTATAGCACAAGCCTTTGCTGTTCTATTTAGGAACTTTTCCCTTGTGCCCATATCTTCTAGGCTTTTCCCCACTTTCTCCTCTATAAGTTTCAGTGTCTCTGGTTTTATGTTGAGTTCCTTGATCCACTTAGATTTGAACAAAGTTCAAGGACATAGGAATGGATCAATTTGCATCTTCTACATGATAACCGCCAGTTGTGCCAGCACCATTTGTTGAAAATGATGTCTTTTTTCCACTGGATGGTTTTAGCTCCCTTGTCAAAGATCAAGTGAATATAAGTGTGTGGGTTCATTTCTGGGTCTTAAATTCTGTTCCATTGGTCTACTTGACTGTAGCTATACCAGTAACATGCACTTTTTATCACAGTTGCTCTATAGTACAGCTTTATGTCAGACATGGTGATTCTACCAGAGGTTCTTTTATCCTTGAGAAGAGTTTTTGTTATCCTAGGTTTTTTGTTATTCCAGATGAATTTACAGATTGCCCTTTCTAATTCGTTGAAGAATTGAGTTGGAATCTTGATGGGGATTGCTTTGAATCTGTAGATTGCTTTTGGCAAGACAGCCACTTTTACTATACTGATCCTGCCAATCCATGAGCATAGGAGATCTTTCTATCTTCTGAGATCGTCTTTAATTTCTTTCTTCAGAGACTTGAAGTTCTTAACATACAGATCTTTCGCTTCCTTAGTTAGTGTCACACCAAGGTATTTTATATTATTTGTGACTATTGAGAAGGGTGTTGTTTCCCTAATTTCTTTCTCAGCCTGTTTATTCTTTGTGTAGAAAAAGGCCATTGACTTGTTTGAGTTAATATTATATCCAGCTACTTCATTGAAGATGTTTATCAGGTTTAGGCTTTCTCTAGAGGAGTTTTTAGGGTCACATAAATACTATCATATCATCTGCAAAAACTGATATTTTGACTTCTTCCTTTCCAATTTGCATTCCCTTGATCTCCTTTTACTGTTGAATTGCTCTGGCTAGGATTTCATGTAAAATGTTGAATAGGTAGGGAGAAAGTGTGCAGCCTTGTCCAGTCCCTGATTCTAGTGGGATTGTTTCCACCTTCTCACCATTTACTTTGATGTTGGCTACTGGTTTGGTGTAAATTGCTTTTATCATTTTAGGTATAGGCCTTGAATTCCTGATCTTTCCAAGACTTTTATTGTGAATGGGTGTTGGATTTTGTCAAATGCCTTCTCTGCATCTAATGAGATGATCATGTGGTTTTTGTCTTTGAGTTTGAGAAGAAGGTATATCCATTTCTTTTAGGTTAAAATGTTCTGTAGATACTTTTATTAGTTTTACTGTGTCCCTGTTTAGTTTCTGTTTCTATGATCTATCCATTGATGAAAGTGGTGTGTTGAGGTCTCCCACTATTACTGTGTGAGACGCAATGTGTGCTTTGAACTTTACTAAAGTTTCTTTAATGAATGTAGCTGCCCTTGCATGTGGAGCATAGATATTCAGAATTGAGATTTCTTCTTGGAAAATTTTACCTTTGATGTGTATGAAATGCCCATCATTGTCTTTTTTAATAACTTTGGGTTTGAAGTCAATTTTATTTGATATTAGAATGGCTACTCCAGCATGTTTCTTCAGACCATATTCCTGGAAAATTGTATTCCAGCCTTTCATTCTGAGGTAGGGTCTGTCTTTTTCCCTGTGATGGGTTTCCTGTAAACAGGGAAATGTTGGGTCCTGTTTGTGTAGCCAGTCTGTTAGTCTATGTCTTTTTTTGTTTTTGTTTTTGTTTTTTTGTTTTTTGTTTGTTTTGGTTTTTGGTTTTTCATGACAGGGTTTCTCTGTATAGCCCTGGCTGTCCTGGAACTAACTTTGTACACCAGGCTGGGCTCAAACTCTGAAATTAGCCTGCTTCTGCCTCCCAAGAGCTGGGATTAAAGGCATGTGCCACCAAGCCCGGCAGTCTAAGTCTTTTTTGGGGGAATTGAGTCCATTGATATTAAGAGATATTAAGGAAAAGTAATTGTTGCTTCCTATTATTTTTGTTGTTAGAGTTGGCATTCTGTTCTTTTAGCTCTCTTCTTTTAGGTTTGTTGAAGGATTACTTTCTTGCATTTTCTATGATGTGGTTTCTGTCCTTGTATTTTTTTTTCTGTTATTATCCTTTGAAGGGATGGATTCATGGAAAGATAATGTGTGATTTGGTTTTGTCATGGAATACTTTGGTTTCTTCATCTACCACAGTTGAAAATTTGGCTGGGTATAGTAGCCTGGGCTGGCATTTGTGTTCTCTTAGTGTCTGTATAACATCTATCCAGGATCTTCTGGCTATCATAGTCTCTGGAGAAAAGTCTGGTGTAATTCTGATTGGCTTGCCTTTATATTTTACTTGACCTTTTTCCCTTACTGCTTTTAATATTCTATCTTTATTTAGTGCATTTGTTGTTCTGATTATCATGTGTCAGTAGGAATTTCTTTTCTGGTCCAGTCTATCTGGATTTCTGTAGGCTTCTTGTATGTTCATGGGTATCTCTTTCTTTAGGTTTGGGAAGTTTTCTTGTATAATTTTGTTGAAGATATTGGCTGGCCCTTTAATTTGAAAGTCTTCATTCTCATCTACTCCTATTATCCATGGGTTTGGTCTTCTCATTTTGTCCTGGATTTCCTGGATGTTTTGAGTTAAGATCTTTTTGCATTTTGCATCTTCTTTGATTGTTGTGCCAATGTTCTCTATGGAGTATTCTGCACCTCAGATTCTCTCTTCCGTCTCTTGTATTCTGTTGCTGATGCTCCCATCTATAGTTCCAGATTTCTTTCTTAGTGTTTCTATCTCCAGGCTTGCCTCACTTTGGGTTTTCTTTATTGTGTCTACCTCCATTTTGAGTTCTTGTAAGGTTTTGTTCATTTCCATCACCTGTTTGGATGCATTTTCCTGTTTTTCTTTAAGGAGTATTACCTGTTTGGTTGTGTTTTCCTGTTTTCCTTTAGGGACTTGTAACTCTTTAGCAGTATTCTCCTGTATTTCTTTAAGTGAGTTATTAAAGTCCTTGATGTTCTCTACTATCATCATGAGATATGCTTTTAAATCCTGGTCTAGCTTCTCAGGTGTGTCGGGGTGCCCAGGACAGGCTGAGGTGGGAGTGCAGGGTTCTGATAATGGTGAGTGGTCTTGTTTTCTGTTAGTAAGATTCTTGCTTTTGGCTTTCGCCATCTGGTAATCTCTGGAGATAGATTTTATAGTTGTCTCTGGTTAGAGTTTGTTCCTCTCCTGATTCTGTTAGCCTCTATCAGCCAACCTGGGGGGCTAGATCTCTCCTGAGTTTCAGTGGTTAGAGTACTCTCTGCAGGCAAGCTCTCCTCTTGCAGAGAAGGTGCACAGATATCTGGCATTCTGGCCTGCCTCCTGGCAGAAAATGAAGGTCTGAAACAGGGCCTGTCCCAGAAGCTGTTAGCTTCTGTAGTCCACACTCTTACCTGCACAGACTAGTCTCGGCAGGATCTGGTAACCAAGGTTGCTCCCCCACGTGCTACAGAAAAGCCCTCCCAGTGTGTGGCAGAACCTCTCCTCTTGCAGGGAAGGTGCCCGGATGTCTGGAGCCCAAAACGTGTCTGCCTCAGTAGATCTGTGGCTTCTGCCTGTCCCAGAAGCTGTTAGCTTCTGTAGTCCACACTCTCACCTGAGCAGACTAGTCTCAGCAGGATTCGGGAACCAAGGTGGCTCCCCAAGGTGCCAAACAAAGCCCTCCTGGGTGGGGCAGACACCTCTCCTCTGAAAGGGAAAGTGCCCAGCTATCTGGTGCCTGAAATGGGATCTGCCTCAGGAGCTCTGTGATTTATTTAGATTGAGATTTCAACAAATGTTTGATTTCCACTCTCACCTATTGTTGCAAATTATGAACTAACCAGTACCCCAGAGCTCTTGACTATAGCTGCATATGTATCAAAAGATGGCCTAGTTGGCCATCACTGGAAAGAGAGGCCCATTGGACAGGCAAACTTTATATGCCCCAGTACAGGGGAACGCCAGGGCCAAAAAAAAAAATGGCATGGGTGGTTAGGGGCGTGGGGGGGGGGAGGATGTGGGGGACTTTTGGGCTAGCATTGGAAATGTAATTGAGGAAAATATGTAATAAAAAAAAGCTACGTTTAAAAAAAAAGTGCACCATAGCTTGCAGGATCTGAGAAAAATCACATTCTCATTAATCACCATTTTAGACGCTAGTCACAAGGTATGTATGGAATAAAATGTGTTGGTGGTGGGAAAATACCACATATGCTACAGCACTCTGCATATACACCTATATATTGACCTGTGTATCATTTCTTCAACCTGAAACCTTGATCATTACTAATTTCCTGACCAAAACTAGAGGAAAATATCAAAAAAGCATATAAGTCTACAGTTTTTTACTTTATATTCATGTTCACAATATTTTCTCCAGAAGTACAATTTTATTAAAAGCAACATGACTTGTATTTCCCATTGCAATATACCTGAGGACGATAAGGCATACTTACATTGATTAATGATTGGTGGGTGTCCTTCATATCTATCTGGAGGAAATTTTCATTAATTGGCAAAGAGTGAGGCCTGGATGAAGCTTCCCTCTTCCACATCTCTGTCTCTACAGTGAGAGAAGAAGCAGAAAGGACAGCCTAAGCACTAAGACCACAAATGGACCCATGGTCTTACTGACACAGGAGTGATCAGACACTTCACACATTTTATAAATCATCAGCAGAAACAACATTTTGTGTTAGGACATCTTTGTACAATGAAATGGACACTGTTTATTTCTCTTCTAAGTTCACTTTGTCTCAATGATAAAATTAAAAAAGCTCTTTAATGATGTCATTTCTATAGAGTGCCTGTTAGAGATTTTGGCTTAAATTTATTGAGCTTTGACATGTAATACTATTAAATATGATTATTCAAAACATGATGGATGTTTAAATATTGTTTAACTTTTTTAAAAACTAAATTTATGAGATTGTACTAAAATCATTTCAATTTCCTCTTTTTTTTAAATCCAAGACCTAAAATACTCAATTATTCTCTTTCTAAACCTTGGTTTTTGTTCTTTTACACTTGTTTGAGATGTGTGTGTTTGTGTGTTTTATACATATATATGTATATGTGTGTGCATAAAAACATATAATACTTTTATGAAGTATATATAGTTTACATTTATATATTTGTAAAGATTTAAATGCAGTCTTCCAAATCTATGTAATGTTGATTGTTAGTATGTATTTCTTTTCATAGGCTTGAGGTCTATGTAGCTTCCGCTACGACCTGCAAGTCTTTCTGTTAATGTTATTTCTCTTGGGTATTTTTGGGCAGATATTTTAGTGAGATTTTATGGGCAGTCCGGCTGATATTAATAGGAGACACAATCATGTGAGTTAACTTTTAAATGAATAAAAATTCCTCAAAAGTCTTCATTTGTAAGGTAGAGTCCATGTGGAAATTTGTGTTTTATGGATATTTTGTGTTTTCCATGATATTTTCCATGTATATTTTGTGCTTTCCAGAAAGAAATGGGGATCCATGGAAGAAATGGGGAAAATGGACACACTAAGAAAATTTTTGCTTCCTGTCCCTTCAGCATTAAGTTCTGGGGGCCTATATTTGGCTTCAGATTGGAGGGCACTACTGTCAGAGACATTCTACTGACCTGGAAGCTTACACTTCCCATTGGCCCGTTGGGGATTCAGAGGTCCTTTAACCCAAAGCTAAGAAATGAATAGCGGTGTTATGAGGGGTGATTGAACCATATTTCCTTGGGAAAATTAGATTGCGTCTGTATGACAGAAATAAAAATGTTTATCTCTGAAATGAAGGTGTTCTTTTAAGTCATCTGTTAATGTTAACAAATCCTCAGATTAAGTTCAATCAGAAACTACAATAGTCTATTCTGGGAACAATATCAAAGGACCCAGACTTGTCAGGGATGGACATGTAGATCATTCTGACAGAATAGGACTCAAGATCTGCTGAGGTGGTAATGAGCATGGAACAAACACAAAATGAATAGTAGTGAAAAGTAGTTCAAAATACCGTCTAAGGGTACCTGACCAGTTGCAGAAATGAGGATTATAGTAGAAATGAAAGTTGAGGTTGTACTTTTTTAAGAAAGAGTTTGTACTGTAGAGTTTAGTTTCCCTAGAATTTGGGTCATTGAAGATCAATGGATTACCAAGAAGAACAAACAATTTTGAAATCCATGTACTATAAACAATGGTAATATTATTGGAAAATTCTTTATTTACTTGCCACTGATTTAGGACAATATACAGGGATGACCAATACAATATACAGGGATGCCTTGGTGTTCCCCTGTACTGAGGCATATAATGTTTGCAAGACCAATGGGCCTCTCTTTCTACTGATGGCCAATTAAGCCATCTTCTGATACATATGCAGCTAGAGACACGAGCTCCTGGAGTACTGGTTAGTTGATATTTTTGTTCCACCTATAGGGTTGCAGATCCCTTTAGCTCCTTGGGTACTTTCTCTAGCGCCTCCATTGGGGGCCCTGTGTTCCATCCAATAGCTGACTGTGCGCATCCACTTTTGTGTTTGCCAGGCCCCTGCATAGTCTCACAAGAGACAGCTATGTCAGGGTCTTTTCAGCAATGGGTCCTTGCTGGTGTATGCAATGGTGTCAGCATTTAGAGGCTGATAATGGAAAGGATCCCTGGGTATGGTAGTCTCTAGATGGTCCATCCTTTTGTCTCAGCTCCAAACTTTGTCTCTGTAACTCCTTCCATGGGTGTCTTGTTCCCAATTCTACGAAAGGGCAAAGTGTCCACACTTTAGTTTTCAATCTTCTTGAGTTTCATGTGTTTTGCAAATTGTTTCTTGTATCTGGAGTATTCTAAGTTTCTGGGCTAATATCCACTTATCAGTGAGTACATATCATGTGAATGGGGCTCAGAGCTAAACAAAGAATTCTCACAAGAGGAATACTGAATGGATAAGAAGCACCTGAAAAAAAATGTTCAGCATCCTTAATCATCAAGGAAATTCAAATCAAAACAACCCTGAGATTCCACCTCACCCAGTCAGAATGCCTAAGATCAAAAATTCAGGTGGCAGCAGATGCTGGTGAGGATGTAAAGAAAGAGGAACACTTCTCCATTGATGGTGGGATTGCAAGCTTGTACAACCACTCTGGAAATCAGTCTGGCGGTTCCTCAGAAAACTGGACATAGTACTACCGGAGGATCACGCAATTCCTCTCCTGGGCATATATCCTGAAGATGTCCCAACTGGTAAGAAGGACACATGCTCCACTATGTTCATTGCAGCCTTATTTATAATAGACAGAAGCTGGAAAGAACCCCTCTACAGAGGAATGGATATAGAAAATGTGGTACATTTACACATTGGAGTACTACTCAGCTATTAAAAAGAATGAATTTATGAAATTCCTAGTATTTTTACTCCTTAAGAATTCTTTACTACTCTTCGTATGTTATGGTATAATATGATGTCCTCTCTGTAAATATGGTATCAGACGTTCGACATATAGTACTTACTGTATAAATTAAATTTAGTAGTATGGGTATTTTGTACCTTGACTTCTGTATTGTGTTCATCTTCTGGTCTGAGTGGCCTGTAGTTGAATTGAAGGTTTCCACCCAAGTTGTAGTCTGGATTCCTGCAGAATAAGGTGGCCTCTGGTTGAGCAGGACATTTCTGTTCAAGTTAGTAGGTTGGAGAAGGTGAGAAGGGTGAGAGGAATGATTTCAGTTTGAGTTGATAGGTACTGAGGAAGAGAGGGCAGTCTGCAGCCAAGTGATAGCCTAACTGGAGTTCTGGTGACTGGTGTCCTGCTGAATGTTTTGATGTAAAAATTTACTGTAATCTTTGCATAACTGCCTGAACCCTAAGCCATTACATGGTTGACTGCAGGCAATTGATAACTGATAATTACCATAACATTATATAAATTATATTAGGTAAATTTTCTCCTATAATCTTACTGAAGATACTTACTGGCACTAAAAGTTGGGAATCTTCACTTTCTTATATAGCACTAATCTTTAGGTTTTGTCTTTTCATTGTATCCTGGACTTTCTGGATGTTTTGGGCTAGGAACGTTGTTCATTTTGCATTTTGTTTGATTGTTGTATCAATGTTTTCTATGGTATCTTCTATATCTGAGATTCTCTATCCTATCTTATGAATTCTGTTGGTGATGCTTGCATCTATAGTTCCTGATCTCTTTCCTAGGTTTTCTATCTCCAGGGTTGTCTCCTTTTGTGATTTCTTTATTATTTTATTTCCATTTTTAGATCCTGGATGGTATTTTTAAATTCCTCCATATTCTTGGTTATATTTTCCTGTAAATTTTGAAAGGATTTTGGTGTTCCCTCCTTAAAGGCTTCTATCTCTTTTGCTGTGTCATCCTGTATTTCTTTAAAGAAGTTACTTATGTCCTTCTTAAAGTCCTCTTTCATCATCATGAGATGTGATTTTAGATTAGAATCTCACTATTCAGGTGTGTGGGTGTATGCAGGGCTTGCTGTGGTAGAAGAACTGGGTTCTGATGATGACAAAATATAGTGACTTCTGTTGCTTATGTTCTTGTTCTTGCCTCTCACTATCTGGTTATGTCTAATACTAACTGCCCTTTCTGTCTCTGAATTCAGCCTGTCCTTCCTGTGATCCTTGCTGTATCAGAACTCATTGGAGTCCAGCTGTCTCTCTGATTCTGGGATTCTGAGATCCTGGGATCCAAGACCTTGGGTGTGTTAAAGCTCCTGGTAGTCAAGCTGCCTCTGTGATCCTGAAATTTGGTGGGACCAAGCTCCTGAGATCCTGTTGTTTCAGAGCTCCTGGAACTCAAGTTTTCTCTTGGTGTTGCAGGATTGGGTGGGGACCCAGAACCCTGGCTCTAAAGAACACATGACCCTGAGGGGATATTGTATTTTCTCAAAAGCTGTTTGTGTATCTATGGTCACGTGACTTTTTCTGGAGTTTGTTCATACGCTATCTTAAAGTGATGGATTTTCTTATATTGACACATCCCTCAATCCCTATAAGGAGGACTCCTTGATCATAGAGAATAGTGGGTTTGATGAGTTATCAGATTCAGTTTGCGAAATTTTATTGAGTATTTTTCACTGATATTTATCAATGATAATGTAATGAAGTCCTCTTTCTTGGTTGGGTCTTTGTGTGAATTAGATATCAGAGTTACTGTGGCTTTGTAGAATGAATTAGAGAGTGTTCCTTCTGTTTCTATTTTGTGGAATAGTCTCAGAAATATTGGAAAGAGCTTTTCTGTGAAGGTCTGGAACAATTCTGCCCTAAAGTCATTTGGTTCTGAGCTTATTTTGGCTCTGAGATTTTTAATTACTATTTCTATTTCCTTGGGGATATGGGACTGTTTAGATAGTTTACTTGCTCTTGATTTAACTTTGGTATATGGTATCTGTTTAGAAAATCATCCATTTCACCTAAATTTTCCAGTTTTATTGAGCATCTGTAGGATCTGATTATTTGTTGTTTTTTTTTTTTAATTACTCAGTTTCTTTTGCTATGTCTCCCTTTTCCTTACTAATTTTGTTGACTTTGATACTATCTCTGTGCCCTTTTAGCTAGTTTAGATAGGGGTTTACTTTTTTAATATTCTCAAAGAATCAGCTTTTGGTTTCGTTGATCCATTGTTCCATTCATTCTCTTTTTTTCTACTTGGTTGATTTTGGCCCTGAGTTTGACTGTTTCCTACCATCTACTCTCCTTGGGTAGAAGTGTTTAAGTTTTGTTTTGTTTGGTTGGTTTTTGTTGTTGTTGTTGTTGTTGTTGTTGTTGTCTAATTTATTTATTTATTTTCAGACAGGGTTTCTCTGTATAGCCCTGGCTGTACTGGAACTCACTTTGTAGACTAGGCTGGCCTTGGACTCAGAAAATTGCCTGCTTCTACCTCCCAACTGCTGGGATTAAACGTATGCACCACCACTGCTCAGTGTGTTTGTAGTTTTAATGTACTCCAAACAAACAGATTATATGTAAATCAGTATGTTTATGATTAGAAAATACTAATATCTAACTTCTTCTCTATGTTACATCATATACTACAAGAGTAACAAAAAAGTGTTATTTTAGTCAATCTATTTCATTTACTGAGTTTTATTCCTTCAGGAGTATACCCTGTATGAACATTTAACTTTAAATTACTTTTTCAGAGAGCTCTGAAGAGAGGGAGAGGGAGAGGGAGAGGGAGAGGGAGAGGGAGAGGGAGAGGGAGAGGGAGAGGGAGAGGGAGAGGGAGAGGGAGAGGGAGAGGGAGAGGGAGAGGGAGAGGGAGAGGGAGAGGGAGAGGGAGAGAAGCATCAATGTGTAACCTATTCTGGACAATTGACTCTGTTTATATGTCACCAATTATACTGTTTGAATTGCTCAGGTGGAAATACTCAAAGAAGATTCCTTGAGTAATTACATCATTTAGCTGTGTGCATAACTGTATGTAATGATCTCCGGGGCATAAGAAAGATTTCAAAATAGAGGCCAGATAAAGTTAAATCTGGCATTTTCCTAAAAGCTTGTACATAATTTTCGCAGAAAAGGACGCAAAAATCATAATACAGAAAGTCCCAAGAATGCAACATTGGGATCAAAACACAAAAGTTCAAGATAGATTTCAGCAGTCAGTGCAGCTTTGCTGGAACTATGCTGAATTCGTGACTTTTACCCTTACTAATGAATTTGTCTTTGCCAATGTCTTCTCATTTAATAATTTTCAGTGATATGGGAAGGAATTATAGTAACTAAAAATAATAAAATATGATGCTTCCTGTGACTGTTATTCTTGCTAGAAAGAATAGAGAAGCTTAGAGAGAAGATAAAAAACATGGGAGCAAAGAATTTACTTAGGTTTAAGATGAAAGACAACTATAAAATGCTTTTACATTTTAAACAGCTTTAAAATGTTTTGATTTTTTATCTAGGTAACAACAAAGCAGTAGCGGCTTCACCCTGACAGTGTATTCCACCCTTGTTTCTGTAGAGTGTGAAGCTACCCCTAGAAACAGATTATCTGATTCAAATGTCAATCCTTCCAGTAACTTCAGGTGATGCCTATCTAAAGAGATTTCTCATATCATCCTCACCAATAAATTCTTTCCCATATGTACTTACAGAGGAAGATACAAGCTCTCTCTCTCTCTCTCTCTCTCTCTCTCTCTCTCTCTCTCTCTCTCTCAATGTGTGTGTGTGTTTCTGTGTGTGTGTGTGTAAAGGTGTAAGGCTTATGTGGAGGTCAGAGCTCAATTTTTGGTTTTGTCCCTTAGGAACTCCCAAAATAGGTTTAGAAACAGGATATCATAGTTGAATCCTTTAATTTGCAATGATTTTATCCTTCAGGATTTTTTACATTGACTTCAGAAACTATATAATAGAGAACTGTTAGCCTTGGGCAATTAGAGAACAGAAGCTGGGATAAGAAGGAATATAGATGGAATTTCTGGGACTGGGTTAAATGAGGGCTTCCGTGGGTGATTGAGAAAAACAGCATAGCAGAAGCTTTCATCATCTTCACTTCTATTTTATCATCTTCATTCCACAGGGATAAAGCACATCTGGAAATTGGGAGGAATTTTAGAAAATCCAGAATGTTTGGGGGTCATATCGATGTCCTTTGGATCAACCAGAGGTTTCAGTTTGAAATTCTGTAAAATGGTGGTCAGGAATAGAAACAGCTCCATGCGGGCAAGGCTCTCTCCCACACAAATCCGTTTTCCTATGGGAAATAAAGATTGAAAGAAGGTAACTATGCCATGTAAATAAGTGAGTTTAAGAGGCACTGTGTTTGTAAATAGCATAAGAGAATAAAATTGAATGAGTTATTGGATGAGTGTTTAGATGTATTGATAGTTGAATGGATATCCAGTTAAGCAAAGACACAAAGATGAGACATATTTTCCCTACTAACATATGATGTTAAGAAATATATTGTGGCTTCAGGTTTCCACCCATGTCTGGAAGCTGACCGTAAGCCATAGCTCTTCCCAACTCAATCCTGACTGGTGATAAATTGTCCCCCAAGAGTGCTGACACACCTAAGCTCACAGGTGAGACCACCACTACTGTCTCAATACCTGGTCCAAGTGGCACCTGCCAAGGGCCCAACAAAGCCTGATTATATCTGTCCCCAGGACCTGCCCCTGTGAAACAGCACACCACACCTAATCCCACCTAGTGATAACATGCCCACATGAGGGTTGACACACCTAAGATCACAAAATCACAGGCTCACAAAAGGAAGCTCCAGTCAGCAGCAAGACCTGTTAACACTAGAGATGAACAAATAGTGAGAAACAAGTGCAAGAACATAAGCAATACGCACAGAAACCAAGACTACTTAGCAGCCATAAAACCCAGTTCATCCAACACAGCAAGCCCTGGATACTCCAACACACCTTAACACTAAGATTCTGATCTAAAATCAAAACTCATGATGATGATAGGGGACTTTAAGAAGGATGTAAATAACTCCCTTAAAGAAATACAGGAGTACACAGGTAAAAGATAGGAGCCCTTAAAGAGAAAACTAGTGAATCTATTAATGAGATATAGGAAAACAAAAGCAAACAGGAAAAAAAAAATTGAAAAAAAATCCATGATCTAAAAATGGAAATAGAAACAATAAAGAAACCAAAAAAGAGGCAACCCTGGAGATAGGAAACCTAGGAAAGAAATCAGGAGTTACAAATGCAAGCATCACCTACAGAATACAGGAGATAGGAGAATCTAAGGTGTAGAAAATACCAAAGAACACATTGACACAACACTCAAAGAAAAAGCAAAATTCACAAAGCTCCTAACCCTAAACATCCAGGAAATCCAGGACATCATGAGAAGACCAAACCTAAAAATAATAGATACAGAAGAGAATGAAGATTCCCACTTTAAAGGGTCCGTAAATATCTTCAACAAAGTTATAGAAGAAACTTCCCTGATGAAAAGATAGAGGTGCCCATGAACATAAAGGAAGCCTACAAAACACCATATAAAATTGACAAGAAAAAAATTCCTCCCATTACATAATAATCAAAACAACTAATATACTAAAGAAAGAAAAATATTAACAATGATAATGGAAAATGGTCAAATAACATATAAGGGCTGACCCATCAGAATTAAACAATCCATCCCAACTGAGCCTCTAAAAGCTAGAAGATCCTGTGGAAATGTCATGCAGATATTAAGAGAATAAAAAAAAAAATCCAAGGCTAATATACCCAGCAGAACTCTCAATTACCATAGATGAAGAAAGCAAGATATTTTATGAAAAAAAAACAAATTTAAACATTATTGTTCTACAAATCCAAACCTATAATAAATAATAGTTGAAAAACACTATCACAAAGAGGTATACTACACACAAGAAAAAAAATTAATATACTTGAAACAAACCCAAAAAAGATAGCCACACAAACATAATTCTATGTCTAGCAACAAAAATAATAGGAAACAGCAGTCACTGGTCCCTAATAACTCTAAATATCAATGGACTCCAATCCCCAATAAAAAGACTTAGACTAACAGAACATATACATAAACAGGACCCAGCATTCTGATGCACACAGGAAACATACCTCAGTGACAAAGACAGACACTCCTCAGATTAAAGGGCTAGAAAAACATTTTTTCAAGAATATGTTCACAAGAAAGAAGCTGGAGTATCCATTCAAATATCATATAAAATCTACTTTCAATGAAGTTATCATAAAAGATGAGGAAGGATACTCCATACTCCTCAAAGGAAAAATCAATCAAGATGAACACTCAATTCTGAATGTCAATGCTCCAAATGCAAGGATATCTACATTTGTAAAAGAAAAGTTACTAAAGCTCAAAGCAAAACATTGAACCTTGCAAAATAATAATGGACAGATCATGGAAACAGAAACCAAAGAGAGACACAATAAAACTAACAGAAGCTCTGAACCAAAACAATTTAACAGATATCTGTAGAACATTTCACCCTAAAACAAAAGAATATACCTTCTTCTCAGTAATTCATGGTACCTTCTCCAAAATTGATCATATAATCCATTGCAAAACAGGACTCAAGATACAAGAAGATTGAAGTAATCCCATGCATTCTATTAGATGCTCACAGACTAAGTGTGGTCTTCAACAACAAAAAAAAACCCAGAAAACCCACATGGATATAGAAGCTGAACAACTCTCGACTCAATGATAACTTAGTCAGGGAAGAAATAAAGAATGAAATTAAAGATATTTTAGAATTTAACGAAAATAAAGACATAACATACCCAAACTTATGGGACACCATGAAAGCAATAAATACTAAGAGGAAAAATCATAGCTCTAAGTACCTCAATAAAGAACCTGGAGAGAGCAAATACTAGCCGCTTAACAGCACATCTGAAAGCTCTAGAACAAAAAGAAGCAAATTCACCCAAGAGGAAGAACGGACAGCAGGAAATATTCAAATTCAGGGCTGAAATCAGCAAAGTAGAAAAGAAGTGAACTATAGAAAGTATCAACAAAACTCTGGTTCTTTGAGAAAATAAACAAGATACATAAACCCTTATTCAGATTAACCAGAGGGCACAGAGATAGTGTGGTACTTTTATACAATGAAGTACTACTCAGCTATTAAAAACAATTACTTCATGAAATTCTTATGCAAATGGATGCAACTAGAAAATATCATTCTGAGTGAGGAAACTCAGTCAAAAAAATAACACACCTAGTATGTGCTCAATGATAAGGAGATACTATGCATAAAGCTCAGATTACACACCATACAACTCACAGACCATATGAAGCTCAAGAAGGAAAACATAAGTGTGAATGTTTAAATCCTACTTAGAAGGGGGAACAAAATAATCACAGGAGATAGACAGAGGGAGGGACATGGGAGGAAGAGAGTCAGTAAAGGGTAAAAGAGGGCAGAATGAGCTATAGGAGGAGTTGGGCTAGATATAAAGAGGGTAAGGAAATTGAACAGAGGTGTATACCAGTGGGGGAAATTGGGGGTAGCTACCAGAAAGACCCAGATGCCAGGAAAGCAAGAGTTTCCCAGGACCTAACTGAGGTGACATTAGCTGAAATACCCAACAAAGGGGAGAGAGAACCTGTAAAGACCATACCCAGAGATTAGACACTACCCTTTATATAAGATTAGGACCACCTACCATCTCAAAATTTTAACCCAGAATTGCTCCTGAGGAAAGGAAATATGGGGACAAAGAATGGAGCAGAGTTAGAAAGAAAGGCCATGCAGAGACTACCCTACCTGGGAATTCATCCCATATGCAGACACCAATCCCAGATAATATTGCTGATGGCAAAAGTGCATGTTGACATGAATCTGATATAGCTGTCTCCTGATTGGCTCTGCTAGAGTTTGACCAATACAGATGAAAAGAACTCTACCAGTTCCAATGAAAATTAAAGCCAATAATCCCAATATTATTCTTCAAAATAGAAACAAAACAACTTGCCTAATTCATGTTATGAGGTCACAATTATCCATACCCCTAAACCACCTAAAACCAAGTATGAAATAGAATTACAAAATAAATTGTCTTACAATCATAGATATAACAATTCTCAGTATGCATACTTGCTAACAAAATACTAGAATATTCAAAAAGATTATCAAGTAGGTTTCATCCCAGAGATGAAGAGATGGTTTGACATACATAAATCAATGTAATCCACAATATAAATATACAAAAAGATATGATCATCATAATCATCTCATTAGAAGAGGCTTTGCTGAAACACAGCATTCCTTCATTAGAAAAGTCCTGAAGAAGACTTGAAATAGAAGGAATGTTACTCCACATAATAAAAGTTATTTTAGATCAAACCCACAGGCCAAATCAAATTAAACAGAAAGTCTTAAAGCATTTTTGCCAAAAGGAGGAACATGAAAACAATGTCCACTATCTTCATATATATTTAATACAGTATTTGATTCTATGCAGGATCAATGAGACAATTGAAGGTGGTCAAAGCAATACAAGTAGGAAAGGAATATTTCAAAATATCCTTAATTGCAGATGATAAGATTGTATCCATAAACCCCTAAAATCTCTACTAGATAACTTCAACAACCGATATCACTATAAGAAAAGTACCAGTATTCAAGATTAACATGCAAAAGTCAAGATGTTTTCTATATTCAAATGACAACTGTACTGAGAGAAAAGTCAGAGCAACAAAATCTTTCGCAATATTAACAACAAAAAACATCTTAGGGTAACTCTGAACAAGTAAGTGAAAGACATAAAGACAAAAATTTAAGATATTGAAGAAATAAATTAAAGAATAAATTAGAAGATGGAAAAATCCCAATGTTCACAGATCAGCAGGATTAATAGAGTGAAAAATTGTTATCCTACCAAAAGCAATCTACAGATTAAAATTCCATAACAATGAGAATTTTCAGCTTTATATAAAAGAAACACAAGAAGCCGTGATCGCTGAAACAATCCTGAATGATAGAAAAATGGACGGGGGGGGGGGGGGGGGGATAAAAGTATCACTGAACTCAAATTGTACTACATTAATAAAGTCAGGATGGTATTGACACAAAATCAAACAGGCAGAAGGAGTCATGTTATGATTTGTTCTCAAAATCACTTGACAAATGAACATGAAGCCATGTCAACACTTTAGGTAAGGAGATGTGATATCGTTAAAAAGTATCCTCACTGGTGGAGCAACAGTGAGGTCCACGATCACAGCATAGTCTTCTGCCACAATCACAGGTTTTCCACAGTCTCATGGGGACTACAAAGTCTCTTACATCTGGAACTAGAAAGTATTGTCTATCTGTGTTTCAACTTTTATATAAATAAATGTGTATTACACTTGCATGTGTGGGTGAGTGAATGTCAAAGTTAGCTGGTTTTCGAGTTCAGAAGCTCCTCAAGGTCTCCTGGAAGAGTAAATACAAGTGGTTTTTAGCACCCAAGATAGGTGTGAGCCATTCAACTCAGGTATATGGCAAGAGCTGCATGTTCTCTTAATTGCTGAGCCATCTATCAAGCCCTTTATTGCTTTTGTAAGAATATCAAACATCAGCCAAGGTTCCAGCAATGACTGTGATTGTGCTCACAAAGCCTCAATCCTAACTGAGAGTTATGGGCAGCTGCAGGCTACTAAGAGATGGAAAGCCAATTTTATTTATCAATTAAACCATAGGTGGGTTACTTATTGTCCAGAGGTTGTCACTAAACAAATAAATGTATTACAGGACATAGTTCACACAATACCTTTTAAAAAGGTGTACAAGGGTGGAAAAAATTGTGCTGTAAATATGTTATGGACATGTGATGGTTATGTTGAAATATCAGGATAGTTTTGATCAAAGAACTTGTATACACGTATGAAACTAAAACAATAAAAATGAGATCTAAGAATATTATTCTCTTTTTCTCCTATGACTTATGTTCTTTGTGTCAGGTAGAAATGTCTCAATTACAAAGTTGAATCACTTTTGCATTTTAAATTTGAGATATTGGAGAGCAAACACTGTGGAGAATTCTATCCAGCAGCACACTTGTTCAGTGATATGTAAATCTATCCAAATGCAAGTCCAGTTATATCAGCCTCTTTGCTCATATACTTCTATATGGACTTATGCCTGTTGGAGAATTTCTGGTGTTTTTATTTTACATTTTAACTTTTAATTTTTTAATATTTACTGTATACCTGAGCCTGGAGGAGAGTGATATAACAAAGGCAAACGTTCAAAGTATGGCTTAGTCTTTATCTCAATGGTGAATAATCAAAGGCTAACTACCATTTATTCTCTAGGGTAATGTCTTTTGCATTCCCAAGATATACATAAAAGAAAATTTCAAGTGTGTAAGCACTAGGATTGCTAGGAAGGCATGAACACAGTGAATCCTTAACATTTGATTCTGGCAAGAAAATGTGTCATCATTACCAAGGACAGTGCATGGGCACTGGGATTGAAGCTGCAGATCATGCACAAATTGCAAGTCTACCAGCAATTGGGAGCCACTGGATAAGTCCCACAGATCCTCATGTCACTGGAGCCTTGGGAATGACTTTCTATTACCTGCTGAGAAAGGCACGAAGTAGTCACTTTTCTTAAAGTTTCCATTGTCATCTAGAAAGTGGCCAGGGTCAAACACCTCTGGGTTGGGGAACTCCGTGCTGTCATGCAGCACTGATGTCAGTGATGTCATTACCTGTGTTCCCTGCAAACAACATACAACAAAGAAAGAAATATATAAATGTCTCAGGATGCTGAACATTGTTCTCCTCCTCCGTAGAGGAAGTACAAAGAATGGTAGGGACATTTCAACCCACAAATCATGGAAGGAGCAGGAGGAGTCTGGCATTGGCTAGAGTGTGAGTAGGGAGGCTTCAGTGATATTTGAAGTCAGCATTGGGTGTTTGGTGCTAATGCTGATTAATCTGTACTCTTTCCTGCAGGTTTGTCTCATCACCTGCCGCTCTAGTTTTTCAACTGCTTTTTGTAAGTCACATGGGTCATGGTTTCAAATGGAGAATTGTTTCCTATGTGAAGCAAACAGGAAGTCATTCATGCTGGTAAACAAGCAAGGTCTTCTAGAAAGACAATTTTTACTTATTTTTTCTCATGAATATAATTTAGGTCTTACATGCCATGAATAGAAAAGCTTGCTCACACACACAGAGTTTATGTATATAAAGACTCATGCAAATATACAAATAGAAGGGAGATTGTCGAAGGAAAGGAATTAATCATGTAGGATAGGAACCAGTAGAAATCCTTTTCCATTTTTTATTTGTATTTATTCTTCTCTCATACAATTCATCCTGACAGGGTCTTCTCCTCCGTCCTCCCTTCCCTCTACCAAAAACAATTCATGAAGTCATATTTTTCAATCAGGAGTGATTTCTTCAGTTTTTATGACTTTGTGGGCTTTCTAATGTTTGTGATATTGTTGAAATGAAGCTTTAATCTGTAGTGGTCTTTGTCAATTTAAAATATTTGGTACCTTTTGACACTTGCTGTATGAACTAGTATGTGCTTAATTTTGGAGAAATTTCTATGGGGTGTTGAGAAGAATGCATACTCATTAATGGGGTAAATGTTCTGCAGATATCTGTCAAGATTGTTTATTTTATAACATCTCTTAGCTCCGGTATTTCTTATTTAGTTTTCGTCTACATAGCCTATTAGTTCAGAGAAGCTGGATATTAAAGTCTCCTATTATCAATGTGTGAGTGTCAACATGTTATTTAAACTTTAGTAGTTTTCTTTTACAAAAAAATGCACTTGTATTTGGGGCATAATAGTTAAGAAATAAAATATTATCTTGATCTTAAATGAATATTATGTGTCTTTATTCATTCCCACTGGAAGTCTATTTGTTAGCTATTAGAAACTCTGTATCAGATTGCTTCTTAGTTCCCTTTACTTGGAAAATACTTTTACAAACATTTATTCTGAAGCAATGCCTGTCTTTGATGATGAAGTGTGTTGATTTTATGTCCTTGCAGAAAGATAGAGCCTGTTTTTTTCATTCATTCTGTTACTCTAAGTCTTTGGAGGAAGGGTTGAATCCTTTAATATTGAGTGATATCACTGACTAATGATTCCCCTGGACCTCTCGACTCTAGCTGCATATGTATCAGAAGATGGTCTAGTCCGCCATCACTGGAAAGAGAGGCCCATTGGGCTTGCAAACTTTATATGCCCCAGTACAGGAGAACGCCAGGGCCAAAAAGTGGGAGTGGGTGGGTAGGGTAGTGGGAGGGAGGGTATGGGGGACTTTTGGGATAGCACTGGAAATGTAAATGAGAAAAATACCTAATAAAAATATTTTTTAAAAGTTTTGTTATTTTATTGTTTTGGGTGGTGGTGTTCATGCTGTGTGGGTGTAATGGGTGGTGGGGGTCTTTCCTTATTTTGGTTTTGCTGCTGTGAAATATTTTCGGTTTTCATGGGTATAGTTAACCTTCTTAGGCTGGAGTTTTCTATCTAGTATCATCTGTAAGACTGGATTTGTACATAGTGTTTGAGTAAAACTTTATCATAGAATATATTGTTTTATTTATGGTGACTGAAAGATTTCCTAAATCTAAAAATTTTGACTGACATCTTTCATCTCTTAGGATTTGCAGTACATCCACACAGCATCTTCTCCCTTTTGTAGGCCCCATTGAGAAATCAGGTATAATTATAATCTATTATTTATATGTTACTTGATTTCCCCTGTACCTCTTAATATTATTTCACTGTTCAGCATATTTAGTATTTCAATTCACATATTGAGGAAAAACTTTCATATCTGGTACAATATATTTCATGTCTGCTTCTTTCTTGTATTCTTCTAAGAATCTCTGTTTTAATTTAGGAAAAATTTCATCTGTGATTTAGGCAAAAGCATTTTGGGGACTCTTTACACTCATTTCTTCTTCTATTCCTATTATTATTTAGTCACTTAAATTTAGTCTTTTCATACTACTGCAGAGTTCCTTGATGTTTTGTTTTAGGATTTTTTATACTGAACCTTTTATTTGATTGATGTATACATTTTTTCTATTATATTGTCAATACCTGAAGTGCATTCTTTCCTCCTTGTTGGTGATGCTTGTGTCTCTGACTCCTGTTTACATAGCTAGATTTTACATTTTCAGAATTTTCTCTCATGTTTTCTTCATTGCTTATGTTTCCATTTACATCAGCTGTTTTTTCATTTGCTTGTTTTTATTTTTTGGGAGGTATTATTCTTGTCCTTTGTCACAGGTTATTTATTTCCTCCCACTTTTTGTTTGTCTTTTCCACAATTTCTTGAAGGAATTTACTCACTTCTTTAAGATCTTCTGACTTCCTCATAGTGTTGTGGATACTGAGGTCTTTTTCTTGTGATTTAACTGCACTAGAGTATTCCAAGCTTTCTGCAGTAGCCTAGTGCTGGTCTAATAGTGAAATAATGCTTTGGCTATTGATTTTGTTCTTATCCTGGCATCTAGGCACATGGATTTGGTACGATTATATATTTAGGTGCTATTTTTCAGGTTTAATGTGATTATATACCTAGGTGCTTGTTTTTCTAAAAACTTAGATCCATGGAATTATTCTAATATAGAGTTATGCCATTATCCTATAACAGAAATAATATGATTATTATTATATGCTAATTGTTTTTTCCTTTGACTACAACTTAATCTAATAAAATCATTTTCCAAATCATCTAAAGTCTTGGAAATTGACAGAGAAATGTTACAGTTATATTAACCATGAGTGACAAGAATATGCCGATATATCAGTTGTTCCTATTCATTCAGTCTTCTTTACCTCATAAGATTTATGACAAACTCATTATTTCTCTAGATACTCCATGAATTAGTAGTAGTATAATTTACATTTTAAGTTTCTGAAGTTCTTTCTATTTTTTGATTGCACACATATTCCAAATGTCCTGAATTACTTCTATAAAAATCTTATTTTAATGAATTTACAAATTAATAGCTGTACAAATTACTGGTTTTTGAAATTCATCAATAATATTTTAATGGATCAATAATAACTTAAATGGTAATGAAATAAAAATAAATGGAAAAAGTATAGATAAAATGTTAACCAGAAGCCACCTTGAATTCTGCATATATTTTCAAAGAAAGCATCAATAATTAGTAAAATATATGAGGACATGTAAATTAAAAATCACATAATAATTCATTTCTATACACCATATTTAAAAATAATAAGAAAAGAATATTCATTGCTCAGTAAAACTCAAAATCTAGATACAAGCTGTATCATTGAAAGAAAATTAATATGACTAAAATAAACCAAACAAGTCAAAGCATAATATGACCTTTCATAAGTTGAAGAATTAAGCATATAAAATACTTCTAGTTATTTGTAGATTTTCCTCTCAATAATAAAAATTCCAAAACGTATTGGTTGAATTCAACTCAAATTGAAAAATATATATGAGAATATAAACAACCAATCTTTATTCAAATGATCTGTGGAAGACAAAGCAAATGTCATATTGCTGCTACCATGTCCCTGCCTCATTATAGCTTCTTTCTCAGTTGTGAGCCTGCATAAAAAATGGAAAGTAAGTGTGATGGAGAGGACAGGAATCACACTGAATCAGGGAACATCAAGAGCACAAAAGTGTAACAGGGAGAAACAAGCTTACCTTGGGGATGAAGTAGTTTCTGAACTTAGTGTCACAGGTTACTTCATGCACCACACCATTTGGGCCAAGGTCAATGTACCGCTGGACCTCATGCACCATGGCATTTGTGTAAGGCATGTGGTTCCTGTCCTGCATACAGGGGCTGCGGTGTCTCCCAATCACATTGTCAATCTCTTCCTGGACTTTAGCTGGATACAAGGAATGACAAATATTGGAATGGGAAAAATGTAGCCCGTATCTCCCATAAATGCACAGCTACCTAGGCCATGAAGAAAGTGGCCCAGAAACATTTTGAACATACATTTTATGCTGAGGAATAAACTTAGATACATAGAATTATTCTAATATAGTTTAATACCATCATTCTACAACATAACTAATATGATTCATTATTAAATGCTAACTGTTTTTATCCAGAGTATCAAATAATATGAGATAAAATAATTATTGATAACAATAAAACAGAGTACAATTAAGTTTGCAATATTGACATTAATAAAAGATATCAGAAATAGGTTATTATAATGGTGAATATATGTAGTACTGATTTTTAAATTATGCATCTGAAGGTCTTTTTGCCATTTTATTCTCCTTATCTTAACTATCAGTGGTCAGGTTCATCACCAACAGCTACTTAGAAATATATTTGTATTTTAAACAATAACTGTTTTATGTACTCAATCATATACAATATTTATTGAGATATTGGTAGCAGAAAAGAACATATCAGTTATATCTATATTCTATTTACAAATACGAGTAGATGATGAATACACATACATACCATATACATGTGAATGCCCACACACATCATTCATAGATTACCATACTTGGTAATATAGACAAATTGTGGAAAGAGATATATAAATATGATTCCCTGTCTCCAATATAAGAGTTTGTCTAAATTATTGATATACTTTTTCATTGTGCATACTGTTCACTTTAGTTTTTAATTGTCTCTTTCATGATTTATACTTATTTACAAGTATTTCAGTAGATGTTTCAGCTCCTACAATAAATGTGCACTGAATGAAGACATGAGAAGACACAGTGCATCTGTGTTTTCCCTCATGCTCTGTTCGTTCCTGAAGCATCTCCCAAGTCAATACCAAATCTGAGGCTTTCTAATTCTAGTACCCAGCACACTCTGTCAAAATTGTAGACTTGGCTCATAGGCTATAAAGGTATCTGGAGTAAATCGCTTCATGGAAAGTTACTTTAGACAATTGAATGGAAAACCTCTTACAGGGTTTCATAAAGAAAGCAGAATAGGGAGCAAAATTTACAATTGAAGATCTATCTTTACATTTTTCTTTTTCTACGCATTAGATAATCACCAGCTACTCTTGAGAAAGCTGGTGCAGTGGCACTATTTTCATGCATATTGGGAATAAACCTGAAAATCTTTGTGCTTTCATTCCATCCTTTACTTCCTGGTCTTTATATTGTTATTTCTGATGGCTATTTGGAAAATATGTCTTTGCAAAACACAGAGATGTTTATAGTACAATACAATCTGGGTGGTAGATTCAGTTGTTGATACTCATGAAAGAGCTCTGAGACTATTCAACATTGCCAGTTTTCTCCTTTCATCCTCTTCATTATTCTTCCTGTATCAACCATTCAATGTTCTTTATACATGGATTTCTTTTAATTTTAAAAGAAATTCTAAGATTTATGTGTTGGAAACTCTCACCAGAGGGGGAAGTAATTAAGAGAAGAGTGGGCAGAGCAGCCTCTGGTTCCCAACCTCATTTTCTATTTAAAATGATTAGATACAAAGAGGGACCCTTAGGGACACAGGAGAGGAAAAGTATGTATTTGCTATTCTATAGCAATTCTTCAAGCATATAATCCCTAATCATCTTACAGGATCTTGCCACTGCCCCGTGACGATCGTATTATTCTTGTATTATGAAGGATTCTGTTGTTTACTGTTGTCTTTATTTGCTAGTCTAAGTAAACAAATTCTGTCTTATAATTCTGCTATTGTCATCTCCGCGGATATTGACAACTGATGGAAGGCATGTTTCATTAATGTGAAACACCTGGTTCTATTTAAAAATAAAATTTTACAATGATGTTATTTGTAACATGAAATTTTGGTATATTTGCAAAAAATATTGTTCATCCGACTTTTTTATTAAACAATTTCTTCATTTACATTTCAAATGCTATCCTCAAAGCCCCGTATACCGTCAGGCTGCCCTGCTCCCCAACACACACACTCCTGCTTCCTGACTCTGCAGTTCCCCTGTATTGGGACATATGATCTTTGCAATACCAAGGGCCTCTACTCCCATTGATGGCCGACTAGACCATCCTCTGCTACATATGCAACTAGAGACATAGCTCTGTGGGGTACTGATTAGTTCATATTATTGTTCTACCTATAGGGTTGCAGACCCCTTTAGATCCTTGGGGACTTTCTCTACCTCCTTCATTAGAGGCACCGTGTTCCATTCAATAGAAGACTATAGAAGACTAAGCATCCACTTCTCTTTCCCAGGCATTGGCATAAACTCACAACAGAAAGCTATGTCATGGTCCTGTTAGCAAAAAAAGTTCTTGCCTATACAATAGTGTCTGGGTTTGGTGGTTGTATATGGGATGGATCCCTGGTAGGGCAGTCTCTGGTTGGTCTTTCCTTCCATGTTAGTTTCAAACTTTGTCTCTGTAACTCCTCCATGGGTATTATGTTCCTCATTCAAAGAAGGAATAAAGTATCCAGATTTTGGTCTTTCTTCTTCTTCACTTTCATGTGTTTTCCAAATTGTATCTTGGATATCCTAAGCTTCTGGGCAATATCCACTTATCAGTGAGTACATAACCTGTGGTTTTTGTGACTGGGTTACCTCACTCAGAATGGTATCTTCCAGATGCATCCATCTGCCTAAGAATTTCATGAATTCATTGTTTTGTCTTGTTATGTTTTGTTTTGAAATTTACACAGAGAAAGCTTATTTTTTCTTCATTCTATTTCTTAATTAGATATTTTCTTCATTTACATTTCAAATGTTATCCCAGAAGTCCCCCATAGCCTCCCCCCTGGACTCCTCTACCCACCTACTCCCATTTCTTGGCCCTGGCATTCTCCTATACTAAGGCATATAAAGTTTGAAAGACCATGGGGACTCTCTTCCCAATGATGGCCAACTAGGCCATCTTCAGATACATATTCAGCTAGACACACGAACTCCAGGGGTACTGGTTAGTTTATATTGTTGTTTCACCTATAGGGTTGTAGACCCCTTTAGCTCCTTGGGTACTTTCTCTAGCTCCTCCATTGGGGGCCCTGTGTTCCATCCAATAGCTGACTGTGAGCTTCCATTTCTGTGTTTGCCAGGCCCTGGCATAGCCTCAAAAGAGACAACTATATCAGTGTCCTTTCAGCAAAATCTTGCTGGAGTATGCAATTGTGTCAGTGTATGGAGGCTGATTATGGGATGGATCCCCGGGCATGGCAGTCTCTAGATGGTCCATCCTTTCGTCTAAGCTCCAAACTTTGTATCTGTAACTCCTTCCATGGGTGTTTTGTTCCCAATTCTAAGAAGGGGCAAAGTGTCTACACTTTGGTCTTCCTTCTTCTTGAGTTTCATGTGTTTTGCAAATTGCATCTTGTATCTTGGGTAGTCTAAGTTTCTGGACTAATATCCACTTATCAGTGACTACATATCATGTGAGTTCTTTAGTGATTGGGTTACCTCAGTCAGGATGATGTCCTCCAGGTCCATCCATTTGCCTAGGAATTTCATAAGTTTATTCTTTTTCATAGCTGAGTAGTACTCCATTTTGTAAATGTACAACTATTTCTGTATCCATTCCTCTGTTAAGGGAAATCTGGGTACTGTCCACGTTTCGCATCTTATAAATAAGGCTGCTATGAACATAGTGGAGCATGTGTCCTTATTACCACTTGGAACTTCTTTTGGGTAGATGCCCAGGAGAAGTATTGCCGGATCTGCCAGTAGTAATATGTCCAGTTTTCAGAGGAACTGCCAGACTGATTTCCAGAGTGGTTGTAAAAGCTTACAATCCCACCAACAATGGAGAAGTGTCTCTCTTTCTCTACATCCTCGCCAGCATCGGGTATCGACTGAACTTTTCATCTTAGCCATTCTGGCTGGTGTGAGGTGGAATATCAGGGTTGTTTTGATTTGCATTTCCCTGAAGATTAAGGATGTTGAACATTTTTTCAGGTGCTTCTCAACCATTCGGTATTCCTCAGGTGAGAATTCTTTGTTTAGCTCTGTCCCCCATTTTAAATAGGGTTATTTGATTATCCGGAGTCCATCTTCAGGAGTTCTTTATATACATTGGATATTACTCCCTTTTCAGATTTCAGATTGGTAAACATACTTTTGCACTCTGACAGTGGCCTTCTTATCTTATTGACAGTGTCTTTTGCCTTACAAGAGCTTTGCAATTTTATGAGGTCCCAAATCTCGATCTTACAGTACAAGCCACTGCTGTTCTGTTCAGGAATTTTTCCCCTGTGCCCATATCTTCAAGGCTTTTCTCCACTTTCTTCTCTAAAATTTTTAGTGACTCTGCTTTTATGTGGAGTTCATTGATCCATGAAGACTTCACCCGGCATCCCTGGAATGAAGCTTACTTGATCATGATGGATGATTATTTTGATGTGTTCTTACATTCAGTTAGCAAGAATTTTATTGAGTAATTTTGTATCAATAATCATAAGGGAAATTGGTCTGAAGTTCTTTCTTTTTGTTGGGTATCTGTGTGATTTAGGTATCAGAGTAATTGTGGCTTCAAACAATGAATTTGGTAGAGTACCATCTGTTTCTATTTTGTGGAAAAGTTTGGGGAGAGCTGGAATTATGTCTTCTTTGAAGGACTGATAGAATTCTGCACTAAACCCATCTGGTCCTGGGCGTGTTTTTGGTTGGGAGACTATTACTGATTGCTTCTATTTCTTTAGGGGATATCGGACTGTTTTGGTCATTAATATGATCTAGATTTAACTTTGTTAACTGGAATCTCTCTAGATATTTGTACATTTCATCCAGGTTTTCCAGTTTTGTTGAATATACCCTTTTATAGTAGGATCTGATGGTGTTTTGGTTTTCCTCAAGTTCTGTTGTTATGTCTCCCTTTTCATTTCTGATTTCGTTAATTAGGATACTGTCCCTGTGCCCTCTAGTGAGTCTAGCTAAGGGTTTATCTATCTTGTGGATTTTCTCAAAGAACCAGCTCCTGGTTTGGTTGATTCTTTAAATAGTTCTTTTTGTTTCCACTTGGTTGATTTCAGCTGTAAGTTTGATTATTTCCTGCCATCTACTTCTCTTGGGTGAATTTGCTTCCTTTTGTTCTAGAGCTTTTAGGTGTGCTGTCAAGCTGCTAGAATATGCTCTCTCTAGCTTCTTTTTGGAGGCACTCAGACCTATGAGTTTTCCTCTTATGAGTGCTTTCAGTGTGTCTTATAAGTTTGGGTATGTTCTGGCTTCATTTTATTAAACTCTAAAAAGTCTTTAATTTCTTTCTTCATTTCTTCCTTCACCCAGGTATCATTGAGTAGAATGTTCTTCAGCTTCCACATGAATATTGACTTTCTATTATTTATGTTCTTATTAAAGATAAGCCTTAATCCATGGTGATCTGATAGATTGCTTGGGATAATGGGAATATTTTTGTATCTGTTGAGGTCTGTTTTGAGACCAATTAAATGTTCGATTTTGGAGAACGTTCCATGAAGTGCTGAGAAGAAGATATATCCTTTTGTTTTAGGATAAAATGTTCTGTAGATATCTGTTAAATCTATTCATTTCATAACTTCTGTTAGTTTCAATGTGTCTCTGTTCAGTTTCTGTATCCAGGATCTGTCCATTGATGGGAGTGGGGTGTTAAAGTCTCCCAATATTATTGTGTGAGGTACAATATGTGCTTTGAGCTTCCCTATAGTTTCTTTAATGATTGTGGCTGCCCTTGCATTTGGAAAATAGATATTCAGAATTGAGAGATCATCTTAGAAGATTTTAAGTTTGATGAGCATGAAGTGCCCCTCCTTGTCTTTTTTGATAACTTTGGGTTGGAAGTCAATTTTATTCAATATTAGAATGGTTACTCCAGCTTGTTTCTTCAGACCATTTGCTTGGAAAATTGTTTTCCAGCCTTTTACCCTGAGGTAGTGTCTGTCTTCTTCCCTTAGGAGGGCTTTTTGTAAGCAGAAAAAGGTTGGGTCCTGTTTATGTAACAGTCTGTTAGTCTATGTCTTTTTATTTGGGAATTGATCCAGTTGATATTAAGAGATATTAAGGAAAAGTAATTGTTGCTTTCTGTTATTTTCATTGTTATAGTTTGGATTCTGTTCTTGCAGATGTCTTCCTTTAGATTTATTAAAGGATGACTTTCTTGCTTTTTCTGGGGTGTAGTTTCAATCATTCTGTTGGTGTATTTCTATTATTATTCTCTGAAGGGCTGGATTCAAGGAAAGATATTGTGTGAATTTGGTTTTGTCATGGAATACATTGGTTTCTCCATCTATGGTAATTGAGAGTTTTGCTGGGTATAGTAGCCTGGACTGGCATTTGTGTTCTCTTAGGGTCTGTATAACATCTGTCCAGGATCTTCTGACTTTCATAGTCTCTGGTGAGAAATCTGGTGTAATTCTAATATGTCTGCTTTTATATGTTACTTGACATTTTCCCCTTACTGCTTTTAATATTCTATCTTTATTTAGGGCATTTGTTGTTCTGATAATTATGTGTCAGGAGGAATTTCTTTTCTTGTCCAGTCTATTTGGAGTTCTGTAGACTTATTGTATGTTCATGGGCATCTCTTTCTTTAGGTTAGGGAAGTTTTCTTCTATAATTTTGATGAAGATATTTGCTGGCCCTTTAAGTTGATAATCTTCATTTTCATCTACTCCAATTATTGGTAGGTTTGGCTTTCTCATTATGTCCTGGATTTCCGGGGAGTTTTTGGCTTAGGATCTTTTTACATTTTACATTTTCTTTGATTGCTGTGTCTATGTTCTTTATGGAATCTCCTTCATCTGAAATTCTCTCTTCTATCTCTTGTATTTTGTTGCTGAGGCTCACATCTATGCTTCCTGATTTCTTTCCTAGGGTTTCTATCTCCAGAGTTGTCTCCCTTTGGGTTTTCATCGTTTCTACTTCCATTTTTAGATATTGGATGGTTTTGTTCAATTCCATCACCTGTTTGGCTATGTTTTCCTGTAATTCTTTAGGGATTTTTGTGTTTTCTTTTTAAAGTCTTCTACCTGCTTCACAGTGTTTTCCTGTAATTCCTTCAGAGATTTTTGTGCTTCCTCTTTAAAGGCTTCTAGTTGTTTATTAGTGTTCTCTTATATTTCTTTAAATGATTTATGTATGTCCTTCTTAAAATCCTCTACCAGCATCATGAGATATGATTTTAGATCCAAATCTTGCTTTTCGGGTGTGTTGGGGTATCCAGGGCTCACTGTGGTGTGTGTAAAGGTTTCTGATGATGCCCGGTGGTGTTGGTTTCTGTTTGTAAGATATTTTTCATTTGCCTTTCACCATCTGGTAATCTCTAGTGTTGGCTGTTCTAGCTGTCTCTGGCTGGAAGTTGTTCCTCCAGAGATTCTCTAGCTTCTGTCAGCACTCCTGTGAGAACAACTCCTCCTGTGTCCCAGTCACAGAACACTCTCTGCAGGCAAGCTCTCCTCTTTCAGGGAAGGTACACAAAATTCTGGAGCTCAGATCCACCTCCTGATTTCTAAGGTCAGAGCGCTCCCTGGAGGCCGACACTCCTTTGTCAGGGAATGTGTCCAATTGTCTGGGTTTCTGCTCTGTCTCCTAACTGAGGATGAAGGCCCAAATGGACCCTGTCCAAGAAGCTTTGTTGCTTCTGCTGCCCATGTGTTCTCCTGAATAGACTGGTCTCAGTGATCTCAAGTTTCTGGGTGTGCTAGGGCCTGCCTTTTTCCTTTGACCCTATTGCTGCTATCAGAGACCCTCTGGGTTTTTTGAACTGATGCTGTGTTCCACTCACCAGTGATCTCAAGATCCCGGGTATGCTAGAGTGCCTGCAGTGTGGAGACTCCTCTGGGGACCTTGGGGCCCTCTGCCGAGATTGCACCCAAGATGGCACAGGGGTGGCACGGACCAAAACGAACGCCAGCCACTGGCCAGGCAGGTGTTCTTTGTCCCTGTTCCTGCTAGCACAAAACCCTCTGGGTGTTTTGGAACAGATGTTGCATTCCACTCACCAGTGATCTCAAGAACCAGGGTGCTAGGGTGTCTGCAGTGTGCAGAGCCCTCTGGGGACCTTGGGAGCCTCCACTGAGATCATGCCCAAGATGGCATGGGCTCATCAGACATTCTACAGAACATGATAAAACTCTCTATCCTCTAAATTTGACACCATAACCTTGACATCAAGGGCAATCCAATTATAATGAAAAAAAAAATGTAAAATGCTTCACAGAATAAAAAAATTCCGAAGAAATTGCTTTAAATATTGGACCTTATTTTATGCTTTAGTGAGCTGAGTTTTCTTTTATGTACCCCAGAATTAGATTTGTCACAATGAAGAAAGCAACTGCAAGAATTCCTCTGCTATGAATTGGAGGAATTGGAGGAAGAAGCATTATGCAACCATGGCCCAATATATGCTCTAGATGCTTAGAACAGACCACCTGCCAGAGAACTCAAACAAAGTACTGGCCTTGATGGCTTTTCAACTGCTCAGGTATCTTCATTTACTTAGTCAACATTTTCATTAAAGCCAATGGGACAGAAAGTTGAATACTGACATTTTGAATAACAATGTGCAGGACACAATCTGCATTGTCCTAGCAACTTTTAGGAATGCTGTGCTTCATTACCTGTATTCTTACCTGTGATGTGTGTGTGCTTCATCAAGAGCAGGAGAGCAAATCTCATCGTTGAGCTTAAGGTCTCTGTCCCACCAAAAACCAGATCAGTCACCAATGTTGCCAGGTGTTCAATGGTATAGTCCATGTGCTCAATGCCATTTTTCTAAGAACAGTTTGATACCATTATCTGATAAATATTGTCTTTGCACAATCAATTATAATTGAATAGACAATTTTTGACAAATGTATATTGTTGATAACACAGAATCTAAAATGTTCATCAGTAGCAAAACTTTTATACCATTTCAGAGACTGTGGTGTAGATGGTCTAAACTTCATTTTCCACACTTATTTTCCCTGTTTGTCAAAATTGCATTCTGAAGATTATGAAGATGTGTGTGTGTGTGTACAATAGGTAATCAGTGTACAGAAAATATGAAAAAAGCTAATTTTGTTTGTTTTCTAGTCCTAAAACATGTAGTGTAGTCTTACCACATGTAAGAAAGATTTATGTTTCATCTCACCTGAACATAAAGAGACACATGTATTCAAAGAAAGCCTACACAGTAAACATTGTAAGAATATTGAAAGGCACTTGACTCTAAAGTTTTACATCTCCTTCACTATATCAATATTGGGTAACAATGAGTTTCTTTGTACCTGACTTCTATAGATCCTTTTTATTTTTAAGGCATCCATACCTAGACTTTCCCCTATTGGTTAGGAAGCACAATTTGATTTAGTACAAAGAGGAAAGTTGGAGCCATTATCTTAGCTGCTTCTAATCTGTATGAAATTTTCCCTTTAATTTGTTCTCAAAGTTTTTTATGGACAAACAATAGCTGCAGGCTCTGCACAAAGTTCAAATTTTATAAACAATGTGATGAATCACTCCTAGCAAGATTAGTTATGTTCACAGGCAGCACAACTAGGCTCCACTCTATATGAAAGGCAATTATCAATATGATCTTTATAAAATGTAAGAGTTGATAACTTATATGTTAAAAAAATTCTAAGTCACAAAGACAGAACCTGACACATTTGTGACCTGCAAAAGGTAAAGCAGAGAAGAAGAGGAATGCAGGTGACAGAGCTGCAAAGATGATATGCTACAAGATTGTCAACAAGGTTATAGCTTTAAATGTTGAGGCAGGAGCAGAAATAGAACATAATTATTTTCTAACATTTCAAATGTTATCCCCTTTCCTAGTTTCCTCTCCCAAAGTTCCCTATCTCCTTCCCCTCCTGTTCCTTCCTCCCCCTGTTCCCCAACTCACCCATTTCTGCCTCCTGGCCCTGGAATTCCCCTATAATGGGGCACAGAACCTTCATAAGACCAAGGGCCTCTATTCCTATTGATGGCTGACTAGGCTACCCTTTGCTACATATGCAGCTAGAGACATGAGACCCACCATAAGATTTCTTTGATTGAGTTGGCTGACAGGAGCCTGATACAGTGCTCTCTTGAAAGGCTCTACCAGTGCCTGGCAAATACAGAAGTGGATATGCACAGCCATTCATTGGACAGAGCAATGGGTTCACAATGAAGGAGCTAGAGAAAGTATGCAAGGAGCTGAAGGGGTTTGCAACCCCTTAGGAGGAACAACAATATGAAATAATAAATACCCCCTAGAACTCCCTGGGACTGAAGCACTTATTATTAATCATTTTATTTTTTTACATTTCATATTTTATCCCCTTTCCAGTTTCCCATCTGCCAATTTTCCATCCCATTCCCCTCTATTTTGTCCCAACTAGGGTGTACCCATCTATCCACTGACTCACACCTCACATCTTTGGACTCCCTCTTCTCTGAGAATCAAGTTTCCACAAGACAAAGACCCTCCTCTTCCACTGATGCCAGATGAGGCAGTCTTCAGGTACAAATGTAGTGGGACCCATGGACCAGCTCATGTATACTCTTTGGTTGATGATTTAGTCCCTGAGATTTTTAAGGGGTCCTGAGAATTGATACTGTTATTCTTCCAATGGGTTTGCAATCCCGTTCATCTCCTAAAGCTTTTGCCCTGACCCTTCCATTATGGTCCCCAGGCACAGTCCAATTGTTGGCTGTGAGCAACTGCATTGGCCTTAGTCAGGTGCTTGCAGAGCCTCTCAGAGGACAGGAATACAAGGTTCCAGTCTGTAAGCACATCATTTTTAGTTGAGGAAGGCTACTGATTTGTTTGAGGTAATTTTATATTCAGTCACTTTGTTGAAGTTACTTATCAGGTTTAGGAGTTCTGTGGTGGAATTTTATGGTCACTTAAGTATACTATCATATCATCTGCAAATAGCGATAGTTTGACTTCTTCCTTTCCACTTTGTATTCCTTTGACCTCCTTTGGTTGTCCAATTGCTCTGGTTAGGAAGTCGAGTACTATATTGAAGAGGTAGGGAGAGAGTAGGTAGGCCTCCAGAAACTGCCCCACTTGGGTATCCATCACATATACAGAAACCAAACCCAGATACTATTGTAGATGCCAAAAAGTACTTGCTCACAGGAGCCTGATATAGCTGTCTCCTGAGAGGCTCTGTCACAGCCTGAAAAATAGGCAGATGGAGGAGTTAGAGAAAGGACTTAAGGAGCTGAAGGGGTTTGCAACCTCATAGAAAGAGCAACAATATCAAACAACCAGACAACCCCATCTCTGCCAGAGCTCCCAAGTACTAAATCACCAACAAAGTATGTAGCAGAGGATGCCCCAGTCCGCCATCAGTGGGAGGATAGGCCCTCAGTATTGAGAAGATCATATGCCCCATTACAGGGGAATGCCAGGGACAGGAAGCAGGAGTGGGTGGGTTGGGGAGCAGGGCGGGAGGAGGGTATAGGAGGCTTTGGGTATACCATTTTAAATGTAAACAAAGAAAATATCTAATAAGAAATTGCCTTAATAAAAATAAAAATAAAAAAAAGAGTACATGTGGAGCAACCCAGGGCTCCAGCCACATGTGTAGCAGAAGATAGCCTTGTTTCAGGCATTAGTCTGCAGAGAGACCCTTACCCCTATGAAGTCTAGATGCCTTAGTGTAGGGGTTTGACAGGACAGTGAAGCATGTGTGGGTGGATAGGTGGGGAAGCACCCTCATAGAAGCAGTGCTACAGGAGATGGGATAGGGGTTTTTCTGGAGTAGAAACTGGAAAAGGATCTAACATTTGAAATGTAAATAAATAAAACATCCAATAAAATGATCATCATAATAATAAGTTTTCCTTGCTTTTTCTATGTCCTAAACTTGTGCTCTGCTCCTGCTCTCCTCCTGTTTTTGCTCTCTCCCCTTGCTCCCAAAGCTCTTGCTTTCAATTTGCTTTACTATGAATGCTTTAACTCCCCAGGCCTTTGCAATTTAATCTTCCCAGTCTTTTGTAACTTTTCTAGGAGAGTAGATCTCATGGTTATTCCAAGTACTCTAATGTTTTGTTTTTTTGTTTTTTTTTTTTTTTACAAAAGTTCACTAGATATTCAAACATAAATTTATATCATGAATTGAATAAGTTTACAAAAGTGAATTTTTAAAAGCATATCTATTAAAAGTGGTTATCTAATAAACATTCATTATCTTTCACAAGATGAATAGGTTCATTGAAAATTAAAATCCATAAATTTTGTGACTATGGTATTATTAAAGTTTTGTATAGATAAATCCAGCCAATTTTGTGTCTTCTGTCCTTGCACTTATAATAAATCCTTGCTTTTCTTTATTTCCTAATATCATTTTAGGAATACTTATAGAATCTTCATTAAGTATTAAGAAATTATCCCTTTGTATATAGTACCTCTATAAAAGAGTACAACTTTGTTGCTCTACAGAGGGGAGGATTAATACTTAGTTATATACATGAAAAGCAAATTAATATCAAAAAAATTTCCTCAAATGAAATCTTCTTACCCTAGCCTAAAGAACCAAAACCATCATAGGTTTACAGTTCATGGTAGAACAATCTTAGGAAGATTACATGCTAACTTTTAAGTTCTCCAAAATGGCTCCTGGAAATTTATAAAATATAGTGTTACTCAACTGTTCAAAATGACTAATAAAGTTTAAAAAATAATTGTGTGTAGAATACTTGAAAACTATATGTAAGATCACTGTAATATAATCATGCCCAATGATCAAATCAGGTTCATTACAGCGATGTAACACTTCTATCGAGATATAAATAGCTTTGATCTCCAACTTATGCAGACTTATGTGTAATGAAAACTGCCATACACATGGCATAAGAATTTAGAAATAAAAAGTAAAGGATCTTATTGCTATTAAAATATACACTATCTTTTGAAAACTTTAATTTTTTTCACAATAGCAAATATGAAATTACAGTTTGAAGGAGAAAGCTCATTATTGGAGATGTGTACACAGAAAAGAAAAACATACCATCAAGTAATGTCTGCACAGATATAAATAGGTAAATAACTAAGAGAGCTCTAAGGTAGAAATAATGCAAGGATATATGAATGATATGCAAGTGCATTGTACTTTCCATGCTTGTAAACTGAAGTTTGTTGTATCAAAAAAAAAGATAGTACAGAAAGAAGTTGGCAGGTGAAGGGTAATCTCTAAAGATTACCAGCTTGTCTGCTCCTCTGAATGCACCTTAGTTTGCAGGCCTCCCAGGAGTTCTACTGCACACAGGGCAGCCAATAGGGGATGGTCCCAAATAGCTGCAGCAGATGGAAATCTTGATGAGGTACAGTGGACTTGGGACTCATCACTCCTCACACCCCTGTTCCACTCCCCTTCAAGCCTGAACCTTCTACAGGAGCAGACTCTCAGCTTGCCTGCTCCTCTGAAGAAATCATTCTCAAGGCTTCCCAGGAATTCCACTGCTAGCAGGATAATAGACAACATAGCCTGAAGGCCAGATAAGAGTTCCACTGCATGCACAACAACAGACCACATAGACTGAAGGTCTCCCAAGAGAACAGGGCACAACAGCTGAACTGCTCTTTTGAGGACCCATCAGTCTGAAGGCATCCTAGGACATCTGCAGCCGCCAGGAAAACAAATCAGCAGCTTGAATGCCTCTTGAAGACACCACATTCTGAAGACCTCCCTGAAGAGCCACTGTAGCCAGGCCAACAGGTCAATGGCATACATTCCCCCTCTGAAGACCCCACAGTCCAAAAGCCTCACAGGAGGTCTGCTGCAGCCAGAGCCATAAGTCTGCCAGGAGACCTGCAGCAACCAAAGGACACAGGAGGCAGCCTCCAGACAGAGATATCCAGACCAGCTAACACCAGGAATAACAAGATGGTGAGAGTTAAGCACGAGACCATAAGCAGCAGAAGCCAATATCCTTTAGAACAATCTAAACCCACTTCTCCTACCATGGCAAATCCTGGATACACCAAAACACCTGATTATCAGGAAGCTGACCTAAAATCCTATATCATGAAGATAATATAGTCCTTTAAGGATGATGTAAATAACTCACAATACATGAAAACGTGTAACCAGGTAGAAGCACTTAAAGAGGAAACAAATAAATCCCTAAAAGAAAAAGAGGGAAACAAAATCAAACAGGTGAAAGAATTGAACAAAGTGGACAAAGACCTAAAAGTAAAAGTAAAAACAATTAAGAAAAAAATGGATGCAGCCCTGGAAGTGGAAAACCTAAGAAAGATTTTAGGAACTCAGATATAAACATCATCGACAGAACACAAGAGATAGAAGAGAGAATCTCACTCATAGAAGATACCTTAGAAGATATTGCCACAACAGTCAATGGAAATACAAATCATAAAATACTCATGAGCCAAAAAAGATCCAGGAAATCTAAGACACAAAGAAAGGACCAAACCTAAGTATAGTAAGAAGAGAGGACAGCAAAGATTCCCAGCTCAAAGGACCCACGCACTCATTTAACAAGATCATAGAAGAACACTTTCCCACCCTAAAGTAAGAGATAGCCATATATGTACAAAAAGCCTACAGAACACCAAATGGTTTGGAAAAGAAAAGAAAATATTTTCATTATATAGTAATCAAAACACTAAATGCACAGAACAAAGAAAGAATATTGAAAACTTCAAAAGAAAATGGTCAAGTAACATATAAAGGCAGACCTATGAGAATTACACCAGACTTCACAACAGAGAAAATAAAAGCCAAGAAAGCCTTGAAAGTAATTACACATATCCTAAGAGAACATGAATGCCATGAATATTATACCCAGAAACACTGTCAATCAACATCAATAGAGAAACCAAACTATTACAGGACAAAACAAAATTCAAGTAATATCTATCTACAAAATCACCCTGCAAGGATTCTAGAAGGAAAAATTCAAAGCAAGGAGGGTTCCTACACCAAAGATAAAAACAAGATATTAATCATCCCAATTAATTTTTACAAGAAAACCAAAATGAGAAAATCACTTATATATAAAACTATCTACAATAACAAACATACTAGGAATTAACAATCATCTTTCTTTATTCTCTCAGTATCAATGGATACAACTACCCTATAAAAAGATATGAACTAACAGACTAAATACCAGACAGTTTTAGTGCAGAATTCTATTTGACCTTCAAAGAAGACCTAATACCAACATCTCTCAAACTACTTTGTAAAATGGAAACAGAAGGAATACTACCCAATACATTTTATGAAGCCAGAGTTACACTGATAAGCAAACAACACAAAGACACGGACAAGAAAGAGAACTTCAGACCAATTTCCTTCATGAATATTGATGCAAAAGTACTCAATAAAATTCTTGTAAACTGAATCAAAGAACACAGCAAAATGATCATTCACCATGATCAAGTAGGTATCATTCCAAGGATGCAGGGATGGTTCAATATATGAAAATCCATCAACATAATCTACTATATAAACAAACTCAAAGGAAAAAACACACTATCTTCTTATTAGTTGCTAAAAAAGTCTTTGCAAAAAAAAATACAACAACAACAACAAAAACAACACCATCATGCTAAAAGTATTGCAGAGAATAGGAATTCAGTGTCCATACCTAAATATAAGTGCAATATAGGGCAAGCCAATACATACCATCGAACTGAAATGAGAAAACTTAAAACAATTCTACTAAAATCAAGGACAAGAAAAAGCCATCCACTCTCCCTCTATCTATTCAATATAATTCTTGATGTTCTAGCCAGAGAACTTAGAGAACAGAAGGAGGTCAAAGGGTTACAAATTGGAAAGGAGGAAGGCAAGATTTCACTATTTGAAGATAATATGATAGTATATTAAGTGACCTAAAAATGCCACAAGAGTACTCCTATAGCTGATAAATCACTTCAGCACAGAGGTTGGATACAAAATTAACTCAAACAAAAGAGTATCTTCCCTCTATTCAAAGGATAAACAGAATGAGAAAGAAATTACAGAAACAACACCCTTTACAATAGTCACAAATAGTATGAAATATCTTGGTGTGACTCAAACCAAGCAAGTTTTCACTTACTGTATGTTTTGTCTGTTGACGAAAATTCAAGTCTTTGAAGAAAGCAATGGAAGAAGACCTCAGATGAGAGAAAGAACTCCCATGCTAATGGATCAGCAGAATTAAAATGGTAAAAATGGCCATCTTACCAAAAGCCATCTACATATTCAGTGCCATGCCTATCAAAACTCCAACTCAATTCTTCACAGAGGAAGAAAGTGCAATTCACAAATTTATCTGGAACAACAAAAATCCCAGTATATCAAAAACCATTCTCAACAATAAAAGAACTTCTGAAGGAATCACCATTCTTGACCGTAAGCTAAACAGCAGAACAATAGTGATAATGATACAATGGTATGGGTACACAGACAGAAAGTTAGATAAATGAAATAGAATTGAAGACCCAGAAATGAACCCACACACCTATGGTCACTTGATCATTGACAAAGGATCCAAAACCACCCAGGTGAAATGAGACAGCATTTTTAACAAATGGTGCTGGTTCAACTGGTGGTCAGCATGTAGAAGAATGCAAATAGACCTGTTCTTATCTCCATGTACAAAGCTAAGTCCATGTGGATCAAGGACCCCCCCCCATAAAACCAGATATGCTGAATCTAATAAAAGAGAAAGTGGAAAAGAACCTCAAACACTTTGGTATGGGGGAAATTTTCTTGATCAGAACACCAATGGCTTGTTCTATGATCAAGAAATGACAAATGGGAACTCATAAAATTGAAAAGCTTTTGTAAGGTGAAGGACACTTTCAATAGGAAAAAACAAGAATCCACAGATTGGGAAAAATCTTTACCAACCCTACATCCACTGGAGGACTAACATACAAACTATACAAAGAACTCAAGAAGTTAGACTTCAGAGAACCAAATAACCCTATAAAAGTGGGGTACAGAGATAAACAAAGAATTCTCAACTATGGAATCTCAAATAATTTAGAAGCACTAGAAATATTCAAAATCCTTAGTCATCATGGAAATGCAAATCAAAGCAACCCTGAGATTACACCTTGTACCAGTCAGAATGTCTAAAATCAAAAACTGAGATGACAGCAGATGCTGGTGACGATGTGGAGAAAGAGCAACACTTCTCTATTGTTGGTGGGATTACAAGCTGGTACAACCACTCTTGAAATCATTCTGGTGATTCCTCAGAAAATTGAAATAGTTCTAACTGAGGACACAGCTATAACACTCCTGGGAATATACCAAAAAGATTCTCCAACATATAGAAAAAATACATACACCACTATGTTCATAGCAGTGTTATTTATAATATTCATAAGCTTGAAACAACCTAGATGTGCCTCAACAGAGGAAAGGATATAGAAACTGTAGTACATTTATACAATGAAATAGTACTCATCTAATATCACATAAAATTGACTTTCAACCAAGAGTTATCAACAAAAGATAAGAAAGGACACTTCACAGACCTCAAAGGAAACATCTACCAAGTTGAACTCTCAATTCTGAACTTCTATTCCCCAATTACAAGAACCCCTATAACTGTATAAGAAACATTACTAAAGCTCAAGGCACACATTGAACCTCACACAAATATTATGGGAGACTTCACTCTCCACTCTCACCAATAAACAGAACATGGAAACAGAAACTAAAAAAGACACAGTGAAACTAATAGAAGTGAAGAGCTAACTTTATTTAACAGATACATATAGAACATTTCACATTAAAACAAAAGAATATAAGTTCTTCTCAGCATCTCATAGTAGCTTCTCAAAAATTGGCCATATAATTGGACATAAAAGGAGCCTCAACCAATACAAGAAGATCAAAATAATCCCATGCACGTTATCAAATCACCATGGAATAAGACTGGTCTTCAATAACAACAAACAACAGAAAATCCACACACATGTGGAAACTGAATAAATCTCTAATGAAAGATAACTTGGTCAGGGAAGAAATAAAGAAAGAATTAAAGGCTTTTTAGAATTTAATGAAAATGAAGGCACAGCATCCCAAGATTATGGGACACAACTTAATCAGTGCTAAGAAGAAAATTGACAGCTCTGAGTACTTTCATTAAAAAAATTGTAGAGGGCATCATCGGCTAGCAACTTAAGAGCCCATCTGAAAGCTCAAAAACAAAAAGAAGGAAATACACACAAGGTAGTAGACAGCAAAAATAATCAAACTCAGGACTGAAATAAGCCAAGTAGAAACAAGAGAAGTATACAAAGAATCAATAAAACCAGGAGCTGGTTTTTTGAGAAAATCAACAAGAAATATAAACCCTTAGCCTGAATTATCAAAGGGCAGAAAGACCGTATCCAAATTAACAAAATCAAAATGAAAAAGGAGACAAAAGAACACAAACTAAAGAAATTCAATTACACATCATATCCTACTACAAAAGCCTATACTCAACAAAACTGAAATTTTTTGATGAATAGATAATTTTCTAGACAAATACCAAGGACCAAAGTTTAATCATGATCAGGTGAATCATCTAAACACTCCCATAAGCCCTAAAGAAATAGGAGAAATCATTAAAAGTCTCCCAACCCAAAAGAGCCCAGGAGCAGACAGTTTTAGTGGAGAATTATATCAGAACTTCAAAGAAGACCTAACAACAACACTATTCAAGCTATTCCACATTGACTTCCTTGGAAAGATCAGGAATTCAATGCCCATATCTAAACATAATAAAAGTATTATAAAGCAAACCAACAGCCAACATCAAACTAAATGGACAACATTTGAATAATTTCTACTAAACGTGAAGCAATCCCACTAAAATCAGGGACTAGAGAAGGTTGCACATTCTCTCACTATCTATTAAATATGGTATTCAAAGTTCTAGCCAGAGCAAGTAGACAACAAAAATAGGTTAAAGGGATAGCAATTAGAAACAATGAAATAAAGATATCACTACCTGCAGATTATATGATAGTAAATTTAAGTGATGCAAAAAATTCCAGCAGAGAACTTCTACAACTGAAAGACAACTTCAGCAAAGTGGCTGGAAATAAAATTATCTGAAATAAATCTGTACCTTCTTCTATACAAATAATATATGCATGGAGAAAAAATTAGAGAAACAAAACTCTTTACAATATGATAGTCACAAATCAAAAAAGTAACTTGGGGAAAATCTGACAAAACAAGTGTAATATCTGTATGATAACAATTTCAAGTTCCTCAATAAAGAAACTGCAAAAGCCCTCAGAATATGTAAAGATCTCCCATGTTCATGGACTGGAAGAAATAACATAGTAAAATGGCCATACTACCTAACGAAACCTACGTATTTAACAAAATCACCATAAAACTTCCAACACAATTCTTTAAAGATATGGAAAGAACAATTCTTAAATTCATCTGGAAAGGGGAAAAAAAGATATCAAAAACAATCCTTAACAATAAAAGAACAGCTGCAGGAATCACTATCCCTGACCTCAAGCTACACTACAGAGCAATAGTGATAAAAACTGCATGGTATTGACAGAGAGACAGAGACGTTGATCAGTGCAATAGAACTGAAGACTCAAGGGCCCCAGGGGAAGAGCTAGAGAAAGTAATCAAGGAGCTGAAGGGGTCTGCAACCCTATAGGAGGAACAAAAATAGGAACTAACCAGTACCCCCAGAGCTCGTGTCTCTGCCTGCATATGTAGCAGAAGATGGCCTAGTTGGCCATCATTAGGAGGCCATCATCATTGGTCTTGTGAAGATTATATACCCCAGTACAGGGGAATGCCAGGGCCAGGAAGCAGGTGTGGGTAGGTTGGGGAACAGGGTCAAGTGAGGTTATAGGGGACTTTGGGGATAGCATATGAAATGTAAATGAAGAAAATATCTAATAAAAATTGTTTTTGAAACAAAATGTGAAAAAATATTAGGGCAGCAGGAGGACTGTGATTGGACGGGAAAACGAAGGTAGAGCTAAGAGTTGCAAAGACAGGGTGTGACACAGGAGAAGGGAGAAGGAAGCATGATGGAGGAGAAACAGGATGATTTAAATTCCACATTGTTTTAAATAGCCACAGTGAGAATAGTTATAATACTGTATAGGAATAGAATAATTGGGGTAAATTGACTAATCTAGGAGCACAGCTTGTACCATCATCAATTGGCCCTAAATTTAATGCATGAGCATCTTGGGTATTGAGAATGTATTGATATATAAACATGACTAATTATAAGCTTCTATAGCTTTGTTTTACTGGATTACTAGAATGTGGGACCAGTGACCACAGGGGTTTATGGCTGAGAAGTTAAAGGTGGCACTGAGACAAGTGAACCATAGCTGAGAAGCCCACAGGATCAGTAGCTACTGGGGTAGTTTAAAGACAAAGGCAGAGAGACAGCTGCCTCTCTGCCAGTCCGGACAGAGAGTAGGTGGGTATAGCACAGGAACTTGCCACTCATTTGACTATTTCCTGCAACATATACCCTTCATCTCATCTCTTCATCTGAAGAAATAAAAGACATATATTATTATTATTGTTATTATTATCATTATTATTAAATTTTTTGAGAGAGTTAAAAAAATTGAAGACCCAGTAATAAAACCACATATTTAGAGATACTTAATCTTTGACAAAGAAGCCAAAAATATACAATGGAAAAAAGAAAGCATCTTCAATATACGGTGCTTGTCTAACTGGGTGACAGTATGAAAAAAAGAAAAAAAAGAAAATAGACCCATATATGTTACCTTGCACAAAGTTCAAGTCCAAGTGGATCAAGAACATCAACATAAAACCAGATACACAGAATCTAGTGGAAGAGAAAGTGGGAAAGAGCCTGAACTCATTGGCACAGGAATAAATTAGCTAAACAAAACTCCAATGACTCATGCACTATGATCAAGAGTTAATAAATGGGACCTCAAAAAACTTGAAAGCTTCTGTAAGGTAAAGGGATGGAACTAGAAAATGTCATCCTGAATGAGGTAACTCAGACCCAAAAGGACAAGCATGGCAAGTATTCACTAAAAAGTGGATATTAACCAAAAAGGTACAGAAGATCCAGGATAACATTCTCAGAACTGAAGAAGGTTGACAAGCCAAAGGGAACAAGTGAGGATAACTCAGTACCACATAGCAGAGAGAAGAAAACAATCACAGGGGTTGGGAGAGGGCAGAAGGTGAAAGGGACCTGGGTGGGAAAGGGCATAGAAACAGGAAAACGGGAACATGATCATGTATTCAGGTGGAAAGCAAGACAGGAGCCCTGTGAGACACAAACCTCAGGAGGAAAGAGGTAAGATATCCTCAAGTATGTACCAAAGACTTGGGAGGTGAGAGACTCTCAGTACTCAAAGGGCAGAACCCTAGACAGAAGGATCTGCAGTGAGAAGGATCTTTCAGCATCTACCTCCAGTACAAAGACAGGATATCAAGTAGACTGATGGTATAGCCTTCCCACAGCCACAATAAGGGACCCAGGTTTGTTCATTTCTAAAAGAATTGCACAGACAAAAATGGAGAAGAACATGAGGGAAAGGAAGTCCAGTGACAGGCCCAATTTGGGATCCATGTCAAGGTAGTGTTACAAGGCCTGACACTATTACTTCCACTATGGTGTACTTACAGATAGGAGCCTTGCATGGCTGCCCATTGAGAAGCTCAACAAGCACCTGACCTAGACAGAGGCGCATACTTGCATCCAAACAATGGACTGAAGTTGGGGACCATTGTAGTTGAATTAGGGAAGGGGTGGAAGAAGCTGACTGAGGAGGAGGGCAACACCATAGGAAGTCCAGCACTGTGAACTAACCTAGATCCTCAATAAGGGGATGTCCCTTATCTCTCAGACACTGAGCCACCAACCATGCAGCATACACTAGCTGATCTGAGGCCCCTGAGACATATACAGCAGAGAATTGCCTGGTCTGCTCTCAGTGAGAGAAGATGCATCTAAGCCTCCAGAGACCTGAGCCCCCAGGGAGTGGGAAGTTCCAGTGGTGTGGTGAGTTCGGGATAGGAAGATCCTATTAGAGACAGGAGAAGAGGTATATTTTGAACAGTCAGAGGGCAGACCTAGATGGGGATAATGACTGGACAGTGAAAAAAAAGATTAATAATAGTAATAATAATAAAAACTGAATGAAAATCAACATACATAAAAAGGGCAATCTCTGTATGAATGAACACTCACTGACCTACTTACAGAAATTGCCAACCTATCTTAAAATTAATATGGAAGTTTAAAGGATGCATATTGGCCAAGTAGTCTTGAAAAACATGGAGCATAGTCAAGGGACACACAGTGCTGGATTTTTAAATAGTGTTTAAAAAGCTTCATTAATAGAGAACTGTAACACTGCACCAGAATTTACAGATAACAGCAAACCTGAATGTGATCAACTATTTTGTAAATTAGAGTGTCAAAGAAATTGTGGGAAAACTGTCTTTTTCCCAAATTACACAATGCCAGTAGTTAATCCTGACAGCAAAGCCAATAGAAGCCAATCTATCTTTAACCCCATTAGGGCAAATTCATCAAAAAATATTCTAAGAACTTTCATTCATCTATTCTTTCCGATAGTACAACAGAGTCATCCATTTACAAACCTCTATAGGATTCAACCCAAGACATCACACTAGTATTGAACCTATGGAGTACTCACAAAAAGGGATCTATCATGACTGCCCTTCAAAAGACCCAACAAGCAGCTGAAAGAGTAGGATGCAGATATTTGCACCCAACCAATAAACAAAAGCAGCAGACCCCTGTTGTTGAATTAGAGAAGACTGAAAGAAGCTGAGGAGAAGGGCGACCCTGTAGGAGGACCAGCAGTCTCAATTAATTTGGACCCCTGAGATCGTTCAAACACTGGACCACCAAAAAGGCCATATACATCACCTGATATGAGGCCCCAAACACACATAGAGTAGACAGTTGTCTGTGTTCAATCAAAGATAATGCACCCAACCCTCAAGAGACTGGAGATGCCAGTGAGATTAGAGGTCAGTTGGGGTAGGGCATGAGGGCATCCATATGGAGACAGCGGGGTACAGAGGAGGTGTGGGATGTGGAGCACTCGGAGGGTGGATGGAGGGATAGGTAATGGAATATGGAGTGTAAAAATTAAAAAATAATGTAAAAAAAACTCTATAGGGTTTATTGTTCCTAAAGAGTCCTTATCTTTTTAAATACATAGGATATAAAATTGATCCACACAATAGACAATGATGCTGAAAATGTTTATCTTAATACAGAATTAGTTATGATGTATAATCAAGTTGGAATTTATTTCATTTTTTCTGCCATTTGTCTTATTATTTTATTCTGCTTGACTATTCTAAGTTTTTTTTTCTTTTAATTCAAAAAATAGGGCAATGTGCTCAAATTAACAAATCAACTCTATAGCAGAGACCTGGAGTGAGAGAATCTCAGGACTCAAAGGAAGAAACCTTAGATGAAATTCCCTACAGTAGGGAGAAGGAACTTGTAGAGCCCACCTCCAGCAGAAAGATAGGGCATCAAGAGAGGTAGGGGGTTGCCATCCCAACTTCAAAAACTCTGACCCATAGTTGTCCCTGTCTGGAAGAACTGCAGGGATGAAATTGAGAGGAGTCTGAGGAAACCAAGGTCCAGTAATAGTCCCAAAGTAGGATCCAGCTCAAGAGGAAGTCCCAAGGCCAGACACGATTACTGAGGCTATGGAACACTCACAAAAAGGGACCTATTATGACTGTCCTCTGAACGATCCAAGGAGCAGCTAAAACAGTCAGATGCAGATATTTGCACCCAACCAATGGACAGTAGCTGATGAACCTTGTGGTTGAATTATGGAAAAGCTGTAAGAAGCAGAGGAGGAGCATGAGCCTGTATGAGGACCAGCAGTCTGGATTAGCCTGGAACCTCGAGATCTCTAAGACACTGGACCACCAACCAGGCAGCATACACCAATTGATATGAGGACCCTAACACATATACAGTAGAGGATAGCTGGGTCTTAATTCAGTCAGAGAAGATGCACCTAACCCTCAAAAGACTGGACACACTCGGGACTTTAGAGGTATGGTGGGGTGGGGGGGTTTGGATATCTTTGGGAGACAGCAGAATGGGGATGAGGAACAATTAGAGGATGGCCAGGGCAGGGAATAAAATATGAAGTGTAAAAAACATAATTAATTAATAAAAGAAAAATTAAAAAAAAATCACCCTGTTCCTCTCAGCCATTCCCACACATGTAATAAAAAATAAATTGTTTTTTAAAATGCTACTTGCATGATTTTAAACATCATTTGTAACTCAGTAAGTATTCAATGAACTCTACAGTCCATGACAAGTCCATAATTTTACAATTATGTATTAACCCTTTACCTGACGTCTTTGAATTAGGAAGTAATCAATGAAGTCCCGAGGATTTGTAACATCCAATGATTCTTCATGTTCTTTTATTTTCCCCAAAAGATAGCTCTTAATCCATGTATGATTTTTAAAAAGTTTATTATGACTTCCTGGACAATAATCAATAAGAATAGGGACTGCATTGAAAATCTACAAAAAGGACAGAATTTACTAAATAAATATGCTGTAATGAAGTAATTAAGACATATTCATAACAATGCCTGACTTTTTTCCATTGATAGATCAAGATATGAATGAATTTCACCTTAGTTAGGTCATTTACATATATAATAATTCTCCATTCTAATAGATTTGTTGAGCAAATTTCTGCAAAATGAACAAAGATCATAAACAATATTTCCACACTCACATATCGTTTGAGTGTAAACAATGTTCATGTTAGTTACACAATGATTCAAATAAACTCTGTTCTACAAGTTTGAATAACCATCTGATATAGATTATTAACTCTCACACTTTTAAGGTGATTATAGCAGGTTAAATTTTGGGGTGACCTGATTTATAAAAGAAATCTAATGCCTGAGCTTCATTTCTATCTACCTGTTTCTGACATGTAAAATCTATTTAGATGTATGTGGAGCTTCAAGATGCCCTGAAATCAAGACCATACCGTATCACTATAATTTCTGCATGATCACACAATGATTTTATTTGAAGTGTGCAGTCGACGCCAGTTCAGGCTAGGACAATTCTGTGAGTTTGTACATGATCCACACAGTATTAAAATATTCATGTTCTCATTTTCACCTTTCCTCTTGTCAACAATTATCCCAGCAAACCCATCAAACAACTGTAACTACTCAGTTCTCCTGAAAGCTTTCATTTCCATTAATACTCTTCCTTAATTGAAAGAATGTTATTTCTATACTGAGATATTCTTGCCTAGTAATATGATGAAAATGTGTTTAATTGTTTTAAAGTAGGAAAGGAATTTCCATAGTAGGAGAATGGCCTATATGTGATACCCACACTTGTAGAAGTGAATGGAATTATTTTACACACAATTCTGTAGTAGTCATTGAGAAAATTCATGGATAAGCAGCTAACAGGCTACAACTGTTTTGGCATTTGCCCCTTAGTTTTAATGCTTGTATAGCTGAGGGTTTCAAACTCCATTTCAGATACTCTGTGCATATAATACTCAGAATTGAAGTACTTGTCTGACATGTCTCTATTGATTTTGACCTGTGAGAAAGAAAGATGTTACATGTGTTTTCAGAAATAGAAAAACCTTGGCTTTACCTGACACCCAGGAGAGCTCAAAATTTCAGTGCATTCATTCACTTTTCCTATCAAGCTAAGAAAATCCTTATCCTTATAATCGAAACGATTCTGGAAAACAATGGAGCAGATGACATTGCAGGGAGCACATCCTATGATGAATTGGGGATCACAGGGTGAGCCTGAAGATTGGAAACAATTGTAAAATTCTTTAAAAATAAACACATACATTTGCCCTTGTTAACATGATAAGGTACTTATGAAATTGTAACAAGTAATTTAATTATGAATATACTTAACTGCTAGGTACTTACATGCTGAAGAATGGTGATCTTGCTGACATTAAACCTGACTTAGTTTTCATTCTCACTAATTAACATGTTCACTGCTTCATTTAAGGACCTTAATTTAAATGGCATAACATCCTAAAATTTAGCCAATTACTTCAACATATATTATTCAAAACCAAGGTTTAAAGAATGACTACAATAACATCTTTATTTTTATAACCATATAAATGTGACCAAAATGTGTCCCCCATGAGTGTTCCAAAAGAAACATGCAATAAACATCCAAACACCAGTGTATGTGTGGACTTCCAGGAAGTCTCTATGCTTATTCATGGACCACTCATACTAATAGAATTTTTTGTATTAGGTGTAGCATATTAAGACACTTCAGGCTTTGCACATAAGTGTTGCACTTCTAGTTGAGAATGGAGAAAAGTTTTCAGTATTACACTACTAAGCTAAGTTGCATCTATCTTTTCAAAAATTGCATCAATATCACTGTCTTCATTTGTTGCTAAATTCCATACATTCTCCCTTTGGTACACTGACACCCTTAGAATATACCACTTAAATATTGTCACAATCAATTTCTCACTCCCATAAACTTGTTCCTTTTCTTATACTAAATATTTTATAGAAAATTCAAATTTAACATAGATCTCTTTGATATGATTTTTACGACATGTTTCTTAGACACCTTTTCTGATCACCTGATGAAGACTTGTGTCCCTCAAAGGTCTGCATGATATATCTCCTTCAAGATACGTTGAATTCTTTCCTTTTTTATTTATTTATTTTTATTTTTGTATTGCTGTCACAGTCTCATGTGTTACCTTTCCCTTTTTCTTTTGATATTTGAAAGAATGTACAGAGTTTATGGTATGTAAATATTTCATGATCCACTTATTTAAATGGTGTAAGGAACTTTATTTTTAATGTCCATATAACGTGAGACAAACACTATTATGAAACAAATGAACCCTTTCCTTTTTGCTTGTTCATCTTTTGAACACTGAATTTTACTATCTACGAAATACATATGCTATTGTAGAATCCATTTTGAACCAAGTATAATAAAGGAAAATAACTAGTAACTAGGAATAATAGGAGAAATGGAAGAGGAAAATACTGTAATGGCAAGCAAACCAAAATGCATATACTACAATTACAAAACTATACTAATGATTTAGAACCAGCACCTAGTACAATTGCAACAATAACATTTACTGAAAGGAAAGTAAATATTCAATATCATGGTTGGGGAGCATCATCACAGAAGCAAAGGGAGGGGCAATGGAATAGGGGGTTTGCAGAGGGGAAACCAGGAAAGGGGATATCATTTGAAATATAAATAAATAAAATATCCAATAAAAAAGAAAGTAAATATTCATCATGGACAAACTTCCCATTTAATATATTTAAGCAAAACCTAAATGTGTAGATATTTTATATCAAGTAAGTATCATTATATTATATTACAAATATGTTTATAATGTGTGCATCCTATTAGTCATGTGATTTATGTTACATGTAAGAAAAATAAATAATCAGTGTTTGTCAAGTAGTTTAGTCAAGCTGACACAAACTACAGTCAACTCAAAAGAAGGAACCTCAATTGAGCAATTGCTCCAGGAAACTATCCTGAGGTCATGTCTCTCTGTTCTCTTCTTTCATTGCTGATGATACGGACACTGGCTAAACCCACTGTAGGCAATGTGAATCTTGGGCATGTGACACTAGGCAGTAGGAAAAAGAAAGTGAGAAAGACAAGTGGAATAGGTGACTGAGAAGCTATCCTTCATGTTTTCTGTTGCAGTTAATGCTTCTAGGTTCCTTCTTTGAGGTCCTGCATTGGTTCCCTCACTGGTGGCTATAACTTGTAAGCCAGATATTCTATGACAGAAACAAAAACAATAATATATGAGAGAATGATTTCAGTAGTGAAATTGCTGTGATCAAAGGATCAAATTTGTGATGTTGTGATGAAGGTGATCTTAAATTGTGTACCTTCAAACAAAGGTCATATGAGTTAACAAAGATGAACACTTAAATATGTGGAATTCCTTGAGATTACTAATGCTCTATCAGGATTTTAACACCTTACAATATACTAAGATATTACATTCTTTTAAGGAATGATAGTGAACTGAAGTACTTTGAGATTACTTCTTGTGTGCATACCATTCACATGGAAAATCTGATTGTATGTGATTTAATGTATTTAGAAGTAAAAGTGCTAAAACTTTTCATATAGAAATTTAAATAAAAAATATAATCTTTCTTTAAAAGCACTAGGTGAGTAGCATCAAGTGTGTTAGCAAAGTAACAGCCAGCAACTCAACTTTCTCATACCAAAAACCTGTAAAGGTGAATTTGACTTCAACAACTGAAAACAAATAGGAAAATACTAGAGTCAATGAAACTGTTTTGAGTTTTTTTAAAGGAATTATTTTACTAGTTTTCATGTGTGCATAAATTTTGACTATTTGTGTTGACATGTGTTTTAGAAAAGTTTATAAATAAAAATATGAAATGCTATGTAAAAAGAAATAATAACATGATGAAATCATGATAAAATCAGAGATATAATAAGTGATAAAAATCTATTACAATCAGCTGAGAAATGAAAATAATCCATCACACAACTGTTACTGAGAACTACAAACAAGATTATAGAAGGACAATTAGAAACTTCAGTGAAGAGGTGCTATCCATTGCCAGAGAGAAAGAAAGAAAGAAAGAAAGAAAGAAAGAAAGAAAGAAAGAAAGAAAGAAAGAAGGGAGGGAGGGAGGGAGGGAGGGAGGGAGGGAGGGAGGGAGGGAGGGAGGGAGGGAGGGAGAGAGAGAAAAAGAGAAAGAAAGAAAACCAGTACTACATGGTCTATGCTCCTTACTTTTACATGGTAACCATTATCACTGATAATCACCTTCTCGTTCTGGTATTCAAAGAACAAGTGACATTTGTGATCAGGGAAATTTATGGCTTATAATGCACTAAAATTATCATGGTACCTATACTCATGACATCTCATTAGAATAATATTCTTAGAAAAAGATAGAAACAACATGACTCATACACAGCCATGCATAGACCAAGATATAAAAGGAGAATCTGACCTGAACTTACCATTTGTTTTCTTCAGTTCCTTCATGAGCCACTGTGCTTCCTCTTGCACTTTGTTCTCAATGGTCCTTTTTCCCATGCCCAAGTTCCTCAAGGTATTCACTGTGAAGACCCTTGTGGCTTTCCATACATTTCCATGGCTAAAACCAATGCCTAAAGAAATTTGAACAGACACTGGAAATCCCAGACACAAAAGGAGCTAACAGGTGGCAGATTTATAGAGCCCAAACCTATGCCTGACAAGCAAGCATGACCTCTACTCTCCACCTTTCAGCTTGCTCTGGAAACTGTCCAGTATACACATAAGCACACACACACACACACACACACACACACACACACACACACTTACCCTTTCCTGTAGAAACCTTGTCAAAAACCGGAATCCTTCCTCTTCCAGAGAACTCTTCTCCATGGTCAATGAGGGCTTCTTTAATTGCCTCATAACCATGTAATACCACAATAGGCTGTGAGCCAAAATACAGAGTGAACACAGGGCCATATGTTTTAGAAAACTGGAAAGAAATAGCAAACATAAATATTAGTAAAAAAAAGAAAGTCATTGTATTTTCAATAGAGTCAATCTATTTAGTTTAATTGTCATATTGTATTAAGATATTTTTAGTCAGAAAACCTCAGTTTAAAGTCTGTATAATTCTGTACATTATGATGATTATGATGATTATCATGTATTCATGGCTTACAGTATGCCAGAAAATCTTTCAGGCTGTTGACACACTAAAACCAAAGATTTATCACACTAAGATCTGATCTGTTCTTCATAGTACACAAAGATACTGAAGCAAAATATCCACATTTATTTACAGGATTGAATTGAAAATAAGTACACTCGAATTTGACACCCTGCTTATTCATTATTGGATACTTGAGCATCACTCTCATGATAACTTCATACTGAAATGGATTTCAATTTTCAGAAGAATGTTGCAGAACCAGCTGGAAACACTTCTTGTGAAACCTAAGAGAGCCCTGTGATAAAGACAAGAAAACTAAAACCTTAGATTGCCAAAAATGTTTGATTTCCATTCTTATCTATTGCTACAAATGTACATAGAGTAGGTATCATTCAAAGTGTACCATAGTATGAAGCATCACAGAAAAACCCCATTCTTGCTAATCAGCATCCTAGATCGAAGGCACAGGCTATTAATGGAATAAAAGTTGATGGGGAATAACCACAGATGCAAACGCACACTATGTTTTATTATTTCATGTATGATCTCATGCACATTGTATTTACAGCAATTCAGACACCAATAAATTCTTCAGAGTACAAAATTAATGTCAAATCCAAGAACAATGCACAACTAAAATTTAGATTCATTTTATGAAATATTCCCTGCTCTTCACCTTCAGTCAAAATTGCTGGAAGCGGGTGCAGCCGCAGGCCCCATGAAACCCACTTGCTTACTGCCTTGCCTGAGCATGCACAGTGAAAAAGCATGCGTGGGCTGCCTGCCATGCTGGACTGTTCCTTCTGATCCAGACCTGTCAGCCTGTCGGTGACCGAACTGAGCTTGTGCCTGGAGCGTGTATGAATTCTGATTGGATGAGGTAGGTTAGAGCAAGATGAGGTCAGTCGGCGTGAGGATAGGGTTTAGCCCTTGCCCTAAGTAGAAGTAGTAGAAGAGAAGCTGTTGTAATAGGAATAGTTTTAGCCCTTGCTGTGAGTAGAAGTAGAGTAAGAGAAGCTGTTGTAATAGGAGTTTTAGCCCTTGCCATGAGTAGAAGTAGAGTAAGAGAAGCTGTTGTAATAGGATTGTTTTAGCCCTTGCCCTAAGTGGAAGCTAGTGGTAGTAAGAGAAACTGTTTTAAGAGAGAGTTGTAAGTAAAGCTGCAAGAAAGAAGGAAGGAATAGAAGAAGAGGCTGCTGGGGAAGAGAGCTGTAAGGGGAAAAGCCTGAAATAAAGATATTGTTGCATGAACCCGACTTGGTGTCTGTGCTGTTCCTATCACCGCCGGCTTGAAGGACCAATGAAAAGCAGTGGCCCATATGGGGAACTCATCATGTCAGTCGGCAATGGTAAGTAAGAAAATTTTAGCAAGCAGAGGTAAGGAAATTTTGGTAAGAACAGCGATAGGAAAAAATTTGGAAAGCAGCAGTAAGAAAATTTTGGTAAACAGTGGTAGAAAAATTTTGGTAAACAGTAGTAGGAAAAATTTTGGTAAACAGTGGTAGGAAATATTTTGGTAAACAGAGGTAAGGAAACCTTAGTAAACAGCAGTAGGAAATTTTAGTACACAGCAGTAAGGAAACCTTAGTAAACAGCAGTAGGGAAATTTTGGTAAACTGAGGTAAGGAAACCTTAGTAAACAGCGATAGGAAATTTTGGTAAACAGAGGTAAGGAAACCTTAGTAAAAAAAAAGGTAGGAAATTTTAGTAAAGAGAGGTAAGGAAACCTTAGTAAATAATGGTATGAAAATTGAGTAAACAATGGTAAGGAAATTTTGGTAAGCAACGGTATTTAAAGAAAGCACAGGCCTGTAAGATTCCCGGGAAAAAAGGGACGAAGCATTAAGGATCTCAGGTATAGAGATGAAAGTAAGGTTCCCGGGAAAAGAGGGACGAAGCATTAAGGTTCTCAGGAATAGAGACGAAGGGAATTTCAGCAACTAAAGAAAGCATAGACCTGATAGGTTCCCCGGAAAAAAAGGGGACGGAGCACTAGGATCTCAGATACAGAAACGGAGAGAATCTAAATGATATGGGTTCAACTGCGACTAAAATGATATTTAAAATGTTAGCCATCTGGATCTTGGTCAGGGTGTGCTTGGGGGATGACAGTGGAAAGTACAGTGCTGAAACAGAGGAAGGAGTGACAGCACTTGAGGAGGCTAAAGAGATTGCTTCTCGGGCTAGCCGCCAAAAACCTAAACAGCTTAGACAACAAACCAAAGATAAGAAAGAGAAGAAGGAATCTAGCTCTGAAGGGTCTACTAATGACAGTGACAGGACAGATAGCAACAATGATATCTGTAGTCTGATGTTCCGCTGGAGTTTGAGGCACAGTAGGCTGCCCAAATCATCAGCCCCACTGTGGTTTTCTCCTCTGCCCTATAAAGATGAGGGAGACAAAAGGGGAAAGTGTAGTCTTCATGCAAAAGTCTGCAAAATTGTGCCCACCATTGTGGGGTACTTGCCAGTATTTCAGGACCAACAGGGGCAATGGTATCATGAACCCCTGGATTGGAAGGTTGTACAAAGATTGAAGGAATAAACTTGAGCCATTAAAGGAAAATGCTTTAAATGAAAGAAAAAGAGAAAAGATGGTCTTATATAGTAGATGGGAGGACTAGCCAATAGTATTAGAAGGAAAACAACACTATGAAATGGACCATTGTTTTGTGTAAGATAAAAACACTCAAAGTTCTTAGGTATGCATATGTATGTTCTATGTAAATATGTTACAAATTTATATCTATAAAATCTGTATTTTAGTAAGCATTGAAAAGATATGGAAAAGACATTTAGTGAACAGGCAGGGAACAGAAGGCAGTATGGTATGGGGGTATAGAACAGAATATAGCCAAGTTTGAATAAAAGGTTTTTCTTTATGTACTTCTGTGTTTTGAAAGTAATATGGTGTTCACAAAAATAGGTTCATGGTTTCCTCCCCCAGAGGGGTGTCTGCCATTTCCCCTGGAGATAGAATTGCTCAAATATTGCTTTTGCCTAGTCACCATGCTAGCTTCCCTTCAAGGGGACTGAAAAGAGGAAATCGGAGCTTCAGTTCCACTGGAATACAAATTTGAAAGCTGGTATCCTTATGGTTAACCAAAGAGTGGATTGGTTGCAGGAACAGATGAATATTTTGGAGCAGTTAGTATTTGCTTCCTGCATTACTCATATGTCAGGAATGTGTGCAACCTCTGTCAGTATCAGAATTTTTCCAGAGCTGAAAATCTGTCACATGGAATTGGTGCAATGCTGCTAGGAAATTGCAGTCATGATCTCGACACAAAGATGAAGGAATTGCAAGCATCGATTGTTGCTGTGAACAACACTCATGTGGAGATTGCAACTGCAAAGCAATGGATGGAGATCATCCAGGGAACTGTGGGATTCTTAAAAAATTAAGGAGAGATGGCCTTTTCAGCGCTCCTGCTGTCTGTTGTGTGTGGAGGAATGCTTTGGTGAATGGCATGTATGCGAAGGCGGCACAGGGCTGATAAACGAGCCTTATTGCAAGCTATGGCATCCTTGGAAACAGGAACATCCCCCCAATGTTGGCTCAACATGCTCAATCAGTAATCAATGATGGGTAAGACCCTCACGTGTACATACCAACCTAAGACAGGATGGAGAAAGTGAGTTCGTCACTCCCATGATGGGTAAGGATGTGGCACGGAAGGGGGAAACCTTAGACAGATGCTGATCCCAGAGCTACTAATAAAACAACAAGGGGGAGATGCAGGAAGTGGGTGTGGCCACAGGCCCCGTGAAGCCCACTTGTTTACTGCCTTGCCCAAGCATGTGCAGTGAAAAAGCATGCATGGGCTGGCTGCCAGACTGGACTGTTCCTCGTGATCCGGACCTGTCAGACTATGGGTGAGCGACCTGAGCTCATGCCTGGAGTATGTATGAATTCTGATTGGATGAGGTGGGGTGGAGCTACATGAGGTTAGTCAGTGCAAGGTTAGGGTTTAGCCCTTGCCCTAAGTAGAAGTAGAGTAAGAGAAGCTGTTGTAATAGGAGTAGTTTTAGCCCTTGCCTTGAGTAGAAGTAGAGTAAGAGAAGCTGTTGTAATAGGAGTTTTAGCCATTGCCATGAGTAGAAGTAGTAGTAAGAGAGGCTGTTGTAATAGGAGTTTTAGCCATTGCCATGAGTAGAAGTAGTAGTAAGATAAGCTGTTGTTATAGGAGTTGTTTTATGCCTTCCCCTAAGTAGAAGTTAGTGGTTGTAAGAGAAACTGTTCTAAGAAAGAGTTGTAAGTAAAGCTGCAAGAAAGAAGGAAGGAATAGAAGAAGAGGCTGCTGGGGAAGAGAGCTGTAAGGGAAAAACCTGAAGTAAAGACTTTGTTGCGTGAACCCGACTTGGTATCTGTGTAGATCCTGTCACCACTGGCTCAGAGGACCAACAACACAAAATAATAGAAAATGTGTGTAAAAATAGTATATGATTACCGCATTTTTTTTTCTAAAAAGCATGTATATAATTACCTAAATTTCAGGGTCTTCAATCTGAAACTTAGAGCATTACTAATTTCCTAATCAGAACTAGAGGCAAATGTCAGAAAAAAATATTGAACTTTTCAGTTTTTTACATCATATTCATTTCCAGAACATTAGCTCCACTAATAGGATTTTATGAAAGTAGCAAGAGTTCTATCTCAATTTGAAATGTACCTGAAGAACGTAAGGCATACTTACATTGGTAAGGCACTGCCCAATGTCCTTCATATCTATCAGGTGGTAATTTCCAATAATTGGGAGAGGAGTAGGGCCAGGAGGGAGGTTCCCTCTTGCAGATCTCTGTCTCCACAATGACAGGACAAGCAGAAAGGACAGACAAAGCACCAAGACTACAAATGGATCCATGGAGACCCTTCTTACTGACACTGGTATGATCAGGCACTCCAGACACTTTATACAGCATTCGCAAATCAATATTTTGCGTTTGGGCATCTTTGTGCAATCAACTAGTTACTGTTGAACTCTCTTCCAAATGGACTTTGTCTCAATGATAAGAAAAAACAAGAACTTTTAACATTGTCATTTTCGTAGAGTGCCTGTAAGACATCTGGGCTTAATTTTGTTGAGTTGTGACAAGTAAGGCTGATAAATAATAATCATTCAAAAATTGAAATACACTTGAGTTAATTTGTAAAAGTTATGAGATTGTACTAAAATTATGTCAATTTCTTCTTTTCTTCTTTATCAAAAACAACATATATAATTTCCTTATTAACTTTCTAACACATTTTTTCTTTTATCTTTTTAAAATTAATTAATTTATTTTTTACAGTCCATATTTTATCCCCCCCTCGTCCACCCTCTGATAACCCACATCCCATACCTCCTCCCCACCCCTGTCACCACGTGGATATCACCACCTCCACCCCACCTGACCTCTAAACTCCCTGGGGACTCCAGTCCTTTGAGGGTTAGGTGCATCATCTCTGAGTGAACACAGACACAGCAGTTCTCTAATATATGTGGGCTGAAGCCCTCATATCACCTTGTGTATTCTGTCTGTTTGGTGATCCAGTGTTTGGTGGTCTATTTGGTGGAGAGGACTAGGGGGATCCAGATTAAATGACACTGCTTGTCCTCCTACATGACTGCCCTTCTGCTCAGATTCTTTCAGCCTTCCCTAATTCAACAACAGGGGTCAGCTGCTTCTGCCCATTGGTTGGGTGCAAATATCTGCATCTGACTCTTTCAGCTGCTTGTTGGGTCTTCTGGAGTGCGGTCATGGTAGGTCCTTTTTTGTGAGTACTCAATAGCCTCAGTAATAGTGTCAGGCCTTGGGACCTCCCCTTGAGCTGGATCCCAATTTGGGCCTGTGGCTGGACCTTCTTTCCTCAGGATTCTCTCCATTTCTATCCCTGTAATTCTGTCAAACAAGAACAATTATTGGTCATAGTTGTAATAGTGGGATGGCCCCCTCTCCCTCATTTGATGCCCTGTCTTCCTGCTGGAAGTGGGCTCTATAAGTTCCCTCCCCTTTCTATCGGGAATTTCATCTACTGTCCCTACTTTTAAGTTCTGAGATTCTCTCACCTCCCAGGTCTCTGGTACATGCATGTTTAACTGTGTATTTAAATTGGTTCTTGCTAATATAAACATATGGACATATGCTTTAATTATAAATGCAGTAAAACTTTCATATATGCTTTGAGCAACACAGCTAGGAAAAAAGACAAAAATGAATTACATTAGTAACACACATTTTAGTAAGAAAACATATTAAGTTGATATATAGGAAAAGCTATATGACTTTTGCCACTGTGAAATTCAATGGCAGACCTAGGCTTATCCTTCTTTCTTTCTTTTCCTTCCTTCCTTCTTTCCTTCCTTCCTTCCTTCCTTCCTTCCTTCCTTCCTTCCATGCTTGCTTTCTTTCTTCCTTCCTTTCTACCTTTCTACCTTTCTACCTTTCTTTCTTTCTTTCTTTCTTTCTTTCTTTTTCTTTCTTTCATCTTGCATTCTTTCTTACTTGCTTGCTTGCTTTTCTTTCTCTCTCTTTCTCTCATTCTTTCTCCCTTACTTCCCTCCTTTCTTTTATCCTTTATATTGTCATCACTGTAAAAGAAGGACTATAAATGTTTCACAACACATGGCTGGAAGAATTTAGAATTCAATGTGATTACCCTGTAGTTGCAGATACTCCCACTGGCTTTACAGTTTTTAGGATTCTCCACTTATCATCATTTAAGAAATGAGGCTATCTCAGCATAACCGAACAGATGACAATAAATGAAAATTCTTGAGAAAGATTATCTTCTAGAATTTGAAGCACTTCAGAGACATTCATTGTGTTCATTTATTTCATTGATAATAATCATAAATAGTTGGTCCAATATAATGAAGGGTTGTTAAATGTGAAGCAGTAATGGAAATGTATATTCTATGGATGTCAAAATTGTACTATAAAATGACCAAAGTATGCAGAATTTAAAAAGTAGAGGCATACATTTCCAGTACTTAAATTCCAGAAGAATGACATTTATTATTTGAGCAGTAATGGCATTGTTCAAGTAAAGTCTCCTTCTGTAAAGATATAATTATATTGGCTCAGATTAGACTAAGTACGTACACAAAAAATGTGCTCAGTATAAGAAGTTCTCTTTTTAATACTTGCTTACATCACAATTTATTAAGAGTTATTGAAGTGGTTCTGTCAATTATTATTCTCTTATTTCTTTATATTTGTCCCACTTTCATTACTGTGGCTAATTTTTTACATATAAAGATGAGAAGCTGGGCCTTAGTGATTCAAAACCATGACAAAACTGGTTACTCCAGTGATTAGATTGGGGGTCTAGGCCATACCAATGTGTCCCATATCTTTTCCTGAATAAATATATTCCATTCAATTGTATCAGTCTACAGTGCTGACTTTGTTCTAAGGTTCAATAATGACTATATTCATTAAGAATCAAAATAAATAAAGAGTTGCTCAATAACACGCTCATGATTTAGAACATGCATTTTATAACAGTTTGCTTTTCATAATTTATACAGCATTAGTGACCCAACATTTTGGAATTCTCCATTACCTATAACAGAATAAGCAGTAGTTTGTGACTGCCACATTTTGCTCTAAAATTCCTCACTTATGAACAATTTATATTGAAGAAACATGCTCAGTATATTTCTTTTAAAAGCAGAATTATTTTACAGCCAAAAGAATGGTTGCTCCTTCTCCATTTATCCATTTCTTACAATGAGAATTTGTACAAACTTTTTATTTCCTAGAGTGAAAACAGCATATCCATTTAACCATGGCAATCTTTAATATATTTCTTAATTATTTGAACTTTGTTCATTAGATTTTGATTTCCTCCTTCCCTACTTCTCATATCACCAACCTTGTCTTCTCTTTCTTAACCCATCAAGTCTAGTATGTACTCTTGGCTGTATGGTGTTTCATATTATAGGGGACATACTTATAAGGATACCCAGTTTCCTATTTCTGGCAGTTTTCAATTACTAGCTGCTACTTCCAGTCCAGTGCAGTCTGCTTGGTAGGCTTAAAAGCCTGGAAGCAGTCAGGAGGCAAAGAGTTTCAAGAAAACAGCCTCCTGGAACCTTGGCATTCCAATAGCCTGTATACCCAAACCCTGTCCCAGCATTAGTCTGGTGTATGGATCCATGTGCTCTCTTTCAGTATTGTTTTATTATAACTCCCTTAAGGATTGATTTTGACATATCGCTAAGCCTCCACCAGTGTTCCAATGATTCCTAGAAAATCCTTGAAGCGGGAAGGTGAGCTTGGAATTCCATTAAGAATGTTACCTATTCAGTAACATTCAAATTCACTTCTAGTGGAGACAGTGAAACTAATTAGGCATTACAATATACTCGAAACTGAGCTAGAAAAGCTCAGGGCTAGTCTGCATAGTAATTACTTAGGACAATAGCCAAGTCACAACCACACACAAGAATACACAATGGTCTAGGAAATAGGTGGATTATCACGTGGAGGGGTTATTGGAAGGCAATTCCCCTGGTGCAGATTTTTTCACTAGGCCCAGAACAATAGCATAATCAGGTATTTACTAAAGAACCCCTGGTGGTGGGTTTAACAATAGACTAGCATTGCATCAGAGCATTCACCTGGCTTCTGTGTTTAGCAGACCTTTTTAATTAAAGGAACAATCCTATTCTCAGTGGTTAATGTGGCCTGGCTCCCACCATCTTTTATGTAAGCATTCTCTTTTGTTTTGTGTCAATGTAACTTGGCAAATGTGATCACCTGGTTTTCTTGTTTTTCTTCTGTATTAAATGTCTGGTGTTCCCTTGGACAAAATACATTTGGATTCAGCTCTCCCTTGAGTTTATGTCTCTCTGTCAATTCTCTAAAACCCTTGTTCACCAGCAACCAGAAGCCCTTTTCCCACAGATAGGAGACCCAATAGAGGTTAGTCTGTGGTAGCTGGCACCTTCGAACAGGGACTTTGGGGCAGGTAAGTCTATCTCTTTTTCTTTTCTTTTAATTTTTCTTCTTTATTTCTCAAACAAGGATAGGATCTCATTTCAGTGCTGCAGATCAACAAGTAAAGGCTATTCAGTTTTAGGATGAGTAAGGTTTTTTTTTTGTTTTTGTTTTTGTTTTTTACCATGGGGCAGTTTGACGTTAAAATATGATTAGATACCTCACCAGCTGTAGTAAAGGCCTACACTGTAGTGATGAAAGGAGAGAAACTCAGCACCAATTTCTTGTTACATTGGTAACAAGACAGTTAGCTCTAAATTGGTAACTCAGAGTTGGAATCATTTTAAAACAACATGTGGCATAAACTAGGCCAAAAACCTAGGCCTCTAAGAATACTTCTAATTGAGACAATATTTAATGTGATTTTTATCCTAGATAGTAGACTTATAGAGATAAGATATAAAACAATACTCTTTAATAAAACTTTAAAATTACACTGTCATGCACTCATGAATTGAAAGCCAAACTTCGTAATGTAATAGTAATGTTTATAATATTGATTTTAAAGACAATAAATTGTTTAAAATTAGGTTTGCTTCCAAAAGTTGTAGATAATATTCTAATGTTTCAAAAAAACTTAAAAATTATGGTTAAAATTGCCAATGTTCTATTGACTGCAGTTTGGAGGTTGATCACATATTTAAGATTTTTTTTACTCACCCATATATTAAGATTATTACAAGAGTAATCTTATGAGATCACTAATGCAGCTTATTGCGGCCATCTGGCCATACAAAGCAAAGACAGACTTATCTAGATATATTCTTCTTTGTGCAGAAATTAGACCCTCAAACAATCCGTTTGGTTATGGTTGTGACCTTACAGGACCATAAAAGGTTATAAAAAATGTTTTAAATATAAGTCAATTTAAGAAAGACTGTCCAAAATGAGAGGCAGAGATAGACAGTTGAATTCTTCCCCTGGAATCTGTTCTCACTGCAGGAAGGCTGTATGCTCAGATTAAGAAATATTTACATTTGAGTTAATGCAAAACTCAGAGCAGCCTTGGCCAGCCTTGTGTGGCATTTTCTTTTGTTTTGCAACCCATGCCCAAGGAAGTTCTTGAAACCTAGCCTCTCCCTGCCATCAGGGGAATTTCTTTTTAGCTAAAAGACCTTGTTTCAGATCTACCCAAGTATTGTTCATAGTAAATTTTAAAGTTAAATTTAAGATTTATAAAAGGTCAATCAGGCTACAGAACTTTTAAAGGCATTACAAGCTAGCTTGCCTACTTCATATAAAATTATTATAGATTTGTAAGATTGTTTTTTCCTTTGCATCCTGTTAATTGTAAAGACTTTGCTACTAGTGAACTGATGACCATTAAAAAGTTTTGCCCCTCAGTAAGGCTAATAGTCTTACATTATGTAAAAAATTTTTATTGTCTCAGCTTCAATAGAAGAAGCTAAGACCTTGAATCTTTCAGTGTATTGTTTCTTAAATGAAAAGTAATTTATTAGCAAATGCTTCTAAAGAAACATTTACTTCAAATCTTTGCTGTCACATAATGAACTTTAAAGTTCTGGGGAGTAGCTATTGCTCCATAAAAAAGATTCAGAGGCAATATCTTTTTAATATTTAGGTCTTAGTTATCCTAGAAAAAGTGTGGTACAGAAAATTTAAGAAAGAAATTATTTACTTACTTCAAATTATTTTTGAAATCTTCTAGGAGATGTTAATTGGCTAAGATCTCACCTTAAACTCACCACAGGATAACTTACCCTTTGTTAGGTGCTATCAAGTGAGATTCAAATTAACTGGTGAGAAACATAAAGGCTTTACAGAAAATAGAGGGAAGTTCTGTGATCAATTGTTATCAATTATGACCAATGGTAATCAAATATTAGCTGCTTATTCTAATTATTGTTATGAGCACACAGCAATTCTTTGACAAAGAAAACATTAATGTAAAATCATTTTTCTTCATCTCCAAGTAAAGTTTTAACATCCTATTATAAGGCTGCTGTGGTGCCAATTAAAAATTGTAAGGTAGAGCCAGCATGGCGGCACACAACTTTAATCCCAGCACTTGGGAGGCAGAGGCATATTTATCCTGTACTTTATAACTAATGTCTATATCAGAGGTGAGTATATACAATATGTTTTTTTCTGCGTCTAGGTTACCTTACTCAAGATTATATTTTCTACCTACATACACTTCCTGAAAATTTCATGATATCCTTGTTTTTAATTGCTGAATAGTATTCCATTATCAACATGTATCAAATTTTCTTTATCATTCTTCAGTTGAGGTACACCTTGGTTGTTTCCAGTATCAGGATATAACAAATAAAGCTACTATGAGCAAAGCTGAGCAGGTGTCCCTGTGTTATAGTAGGATATCATTTGGGTATATTACCCCAAGTTATTTACCAGGGTTGTGGGGTAGAATTATTCCCAATTTTCTGAGAAACAGCCAAATTCATTTCTGAAGGGTTTTTTTTACTAGTTTTCACTTCTACGAGCAATGGAGGCATCTTCATCTTTTTCACATCTCTCCAACATGTGCTGTCACTTTAGGGTTTTCTTTTGTACTGTTTTGTTTTCTCTTGTCTTGTCTTGTTTTGTTTGTTTTGTTTTGTTTTTAATCTTACCTATTGCAATGTGTGTAAGATGGGATCTCAGAGTCATTTTTATTTGCATTTCCCTGGTGACTAAGAAAGTTGAACATTTCTTTAAGTGTTTCTTGTTTGTTAGAGATTCCTCTGCTGAGAATTTTCTGTATAGCTCTGTGCTCCATTTTTAATTGGATTCTGTAGTTTATTGGTGTTTAACTTCTTGGGTTCTTTATATATTTTGGATATTAGCTGTCTGTTGGATATAGGTTTGGTGAAGATTTTTCCAATTGTAGGCTGTCCTTTTGTCCCATTGATGGTGTCTTTAACCTTGCAAAAGCTTTTCAGTACTAAGTCCCAATCCTATTGTTTCTTCTTTCTTGTGTTATTCCTAAGACAGTGGAGTGAAAAGAGTGTTGTGGGGTAATACTTGGTCTTAGGCAATATTTAGGATTGCTATATAATAATAAAACATTTACCTGTCTTATGTCTAAGTCACTGTGCTTAAGTAGCAGACATGCCTTCTGTGAGATCCTCTGAAGGGAAAAACTGTTTAGCACCTCCTCATAAAGCAGGGATAAGAGAAAGGGATAAGAGAAAGGATTTATTGCTAGTGCTCCTTCTTTGGTGAGTCACCTAGAAGCCTCTCTGGCTAAGCTGGTCAACTCTTTGTGAAACAGAGGGGAAGGGCAGGAAAAGAATTAAGATGTTCTGTACAGGTAAATATGCACAGACACATATACATTTAAACATTCATATACCAATACTCTGGACAGGCCAGATCATTTGTCACAATCAGTTCCACAAGTATTCATGCATGTTTACCCATATAGTCATATACATACATACAAACATATAGACAAACAGGCATACATATTTGGATGGATGGATGGATGGATGGATGGATGGATGGATGGATGGATGGATGGATAGATGGATGGATGGGGCAAAGCTCCCCATGCTAAACCACTCAACTAAAAGCTTTATTTCTTGCTTCTAGTCTTTGTATACTTTCTTACGCAGAAAATGCTTTAGAAAATTACCTCAGACTTTTAGTGTTACATCAAATGGAAGTTACCGAAGGATGTTAATATTAAGTTTAAAGCAGTGTTTTGTTATAGTATACCCATTAAAAGTTGAAAGCAAGTTTTGCAGGGCCTTGCCTTATCATAGTACCTATCTGTGACTTTATCCTTGGACCTAAATTCTTCTCTATGAACACAAAATTCTCCCAAGTCTTTCTCATTTTTGGTTTGATTATGAAAGCTGATTGTACCTCTTATTATGCAGTCTTTACATACTATTCTGATGAGTAAGCACATTCTATTCTTGCTTCTAAATTTATTACATCCTTCTAGCAACTAAGGCCATCTCTAAAAATTTTCTTCCCAAACTTGTTTGAATTAAATTAGGAATACTACAAAATCATTATCTGGTTGTATATATAGCATCACTATAAGTCATACATCTTCAATATATATATACAGAGATCTGAACAAAAGGATGAGATAATACCTAGTGATTGTTATATATTTTTATTAACACCAGAAAAGCATATTAATAGCAGGAATATTTCCTAAAATGGACTTCTCATGAGGCTTGGCAAATCTGTTGTAAGTTTTTAATCTAAGGTAAACTTATCTCAGGAAGATACTGCTCCTTTTCAGCTTTGATTTGTTGGCTCCTGACATTTCAGTTTCAAGAGGTCACTTGTATTAATAATTAATCTTTGTGCCTGAGCTCTTGGTGTTTTGTTCAGGAATTTGTCTCCTGTACCAATGAGTTCAAGTAATTTACCCCAATTTCTCTTCCATGAAATTTAGTGCGTGTGTGGTTTCTTTTGTTTCATTTGTATGTAAGTTTTGTGCAGGGTGATTGTTATAGGTCTGTTTACATTCGTCTACATGCAGTTATCCAATTAGACCAGCACAATTTCTTTAAGATGATTTCATTTGTTGATTGTATAATCAACTGTCAAGTGTCCATAGGTGTGTGGGTTCATTTTTTTTAATTAGGTATTTTCTTCATTTACATTTCCAATGCTATAGCCTCCCTCAGCCCTGAAGTAGGCTGATCCAGACTTTGACCGTGCTGCCACTGTGAAGGAAATTACCTAAGGTGGATCCTTCTGACCTAGATGGCTCTTTTGTTCTGCTACCTACAACTGCTCTCTCCAAGACACTGACTGCTACCTGCTCAGAAGCACCTGATACATTCCAGAGGAACATCCTATTCTGTACATCACCTACAGGCTGGCTCCAGACTCCAAGAATGGACTGGTGAGGGATGGGCCTTCCCACATTTTATAAGCACACTCTCTTAATAAATGGAGGGCCTTGAACAGAATCATGTCTTGGCTCCATTAACCTCTGGCCATCTAAGTCTCTTTCAGCCCCAGCCTGCCTCCCTGGTGTACCCAGTCCTTGTAAGCTGCAGGCCAGCATACATCAGATTGGTGCCCGGACCAGGGACCACAGGAACGGTGGGAAAACACTAAGGGAATTGCTGTCTTGTATGGAGCTCCAAGGGAAGGAAAGATTCAGATCGTATTAGGCACAGTGAGCAACAGGTATTTATGCTAGCACTGGCTTTAAACTTCATTTTTTTAAAAAAAAGTGTTGCTGGAGGTTCAGAAGGATACGGGCTAAGTTTAGAACAGTGCTAACCCGGTGATTTTTCCACTTAGAATTTGACAGTGAAATATGTGTGTGACTAGAAACTGTGAATCCGGTGGTTGTCCCCAGCTTTTCAAAGCTGTTTCAGGCGAGAGGAATAGGGTTTAAAATGATGCAACAGGCGGTTGTTCTCAGTTGAGAACTGTATCAGGCTAGAGGAATAGGGCTTAAAATGATTCAATAAAATATATAGAGGAAAATGGATTTTGAAACTCTCCCAAAGACAGAGAGAATTCAGGATACCCTGCTTTATTCTCTCTGGCTCTACAGCAGAAGTTCTCTGCCCTCTTTGTGTTGTCTAATGTCTGGTGCACCTGTCCGTTTACATGTCAATTCATGTGTGCTTTGTTTTGTTGTCTGAATGACTGAATGTTCTGTGTTTCATGTTTGAAAATAAAGATGGCTAGAACTTTATCTGCTGGTTTTTCAAGAGAGTGGCCACACACTTTATCAGGCGTAGCAGGAGGGCCCCTGCTGGAAAAATTGTTTAAAAAAAGAGAGAGAGAGAGTGAGACTCTGCAGCCTCAGGTTATTGGGGCGAAAAAGCTAATAAATTTTTTTTCCCTAAGAAAATTCTCTGTATTCGTGATTATGTGTGTAGGTAATGACAAAGTGCTTTTTGTTTTATAATTATAACTAGAAAAATTAAAATTCTTTGATTGGTCTAAGTGTAGCCACTTCACCTAGCTTTTTACTGGTCTTAGAGGTGTAATATGCTCTGTGTGTCTTCATTGTAGAGTACTAGTTATTTTGTATGATCAAAACGGTGTAATACTGGTTACTAGAAATTTAGTTTTAAATTGGCAGCTCAGGAGTCTTTCAAACACGTGGTATAAAGCAGGCCAAAAATACTAGGTCTCTAAGGATACTTCTAGTTGAGATAATATTTAATGTGATTCTTATCCTGGAAAGTAAATTTAAAGATAAGATTTAGAGCAATGTCTCTTTAATGAAGCATTAAAGCTTGTACTGTCATGCATTCATAGGTATAAATTGACAGCCAAACTTGGTAACATGATAGTAATGCTTCTAATATTGATTCTAAGGTGATAAATTGTTTTGAAATTGGGTTTTGCTTTCCCAAAGATGTAGTTATAGTCTAATATTGTAAAAGAAACTTAGTAATTCTAAAATCTGTCCTCATGCAAGAGGAACTAAGCTCAGAGCAGCTTCTGCTAGGTTTGTGTGACTTTCTTTTGTCTTGCAAATGGTGCCTAGGGAAGCTCTGGAAACTTGCCTCCAGGGGAAATTTCTTTTAGCTGAAAAAACACTATTGCAAATCTACCCAGATATTGTTCTAATAAAGTTTAAATTCTAAGTTTATAAAAAGGATCAGTCACGCTGTAGAATTTATCAGTACATTGCGATTTGACTTGCCTACTTCATGTAAAGTTATTATAGATTTAAGAGTTTGTTTTTTCCTTTACATTCTGATAATTGTAAAGAGTTTTGCTTCTAGTGAACTGGTAATCACTGGGAAATATTGCTGTTGGTATGGCTAACACAGCTTTACATTATATAAGAAAAAATTTTGTCTTTTCTGCTTCTATACAAGAAGCTAACAGTTTGAATCTTTCAGTGTATATTGTTTCCTAAGTGAAAAGTATTTAGTAGCTAATGCCTCTCAAGGGTGAGGCCGAGGTGGTATTCACCTCAAAGCATAGTTTCAGCATCCTATTAAGCCACTGTGGTGCTAATAAAGAATTATAAGATAAATTCATATTGTTTGGGATACCTATAACAAAAACTGTGTCTTAAAAACCTGACTAAGTGTCTGTTCCTTGTTCCAAACAGCAATCAAATTGGTTATTACAGAATAATAAAAATTGATCTATTGCATACCATCATTTAATATATAATTGACAATCAATATCCCAAAGATAATTTTAAAAATTGTTTTTATGCATGCCTTTGTTTCTTCTATAAATTCATGCATGCATGCATCCCAGTTACTGTGTTTCAAAACAACCCCTCTATGGGAAATAAGTAGATGTGAATTAGATCACACACTTACTCTTTTGAGCTTCCCCCTGCTTCAGCACAGATAATTTAGTTGTGTGCTGTGAGTGGTGTTTTAAAATGCTGAACAACCAAACTTTAATTTGTATATTAACAGTCAATATTATATCTCAGAGCTCACAATTGCTTAAGATTGTTCGTCCCTCGGATGCTATTAATTCTCAAATTTTCAATTGTTTATGCATATACAACTCATAAGAAAAAAAATGCTGTCCTTTTAAAAAGGCTGTTTTTAGACATTTAATACATTTTTCTAGATTGTCTAGACATCTTAAAGCAATGCCATGCTGGATTTATATCTCAGGCAGTCATTAAGTCCTACATATAAGATAGATTGGGACTCGAGCCCTGAGGTACCTTGCCAGTGGAGTCTCTTCCAACACCCGCAAGGGCCCACAAAGGATTCCCCACGGGATCCTAAGACCTCTGGTGAGTGGAACACAGCCCCTGCCCCAATCCAATCGCGCAGAACCTGAGACTGCGGTAAATAGGGAAGCGGACTACCTGGGCCTGTCCTGGGGCACAAGCCCCTTCCGCTCCACTCGAGCCCCAAAGTACCTTGCCAGCGGAGTCTCGCCCAAGACCCCCAAGGGCCCACACAGGATTCCCCACGGGATCCTAAGACCTCTAGTGAGTGGAACACAACTCCTGCCAGGAGTCTGGTTCGAACACCAGATATCTGGGTACCTTCCCTGCAAGAAGAGAGCTTGCCTGCAGAGAATACTCTGCCCACTCAAACTAAGGAGAGAGCTGCCCTCCCAGGTCTGCTTATAGAGGCTAACAGAGGCACCTGAAGAACAAGCTCTTAACAGAGACAACTATAACAGTTAGATTCAGAGATTACCAGATGGTGAAAGGCAAACGTAAGAACCCTACTAACAGAAATCAAGACCACTCACCATCATCCGAATTCAGCACTCCCACCCCAGCTAGTCGTGGACACCCCAACACAACCGAAAATCTAGACCCAGATTTAATAACATTTCTCATGATGATGATAGAGGATATCAAGAAGGACTTTCATAAGTCACTTAAAGAATTACAGGAGAGCACTGCTAAAGAGTTACAGGCCCTTAAATAAAAGCAGGAAAACACAACCAAACAGGTAGAAGTCCTTAAAGAAAAACAGGAAAACACATCCAAACAGGTGATGGAAATGAACAAAACCGTACTAGAACTAAAAAGGGAAGTAGACACAATAAAGAACACAGAGCGAGGCAACGCTGGAGATAGAAAACCTAGGAAAGAGATCTGGAAACATAGATGCGAGCATCAGCAACAGAATACAAGAAATGGAAGAGAGAATCTCAGGTGCAGAAGATTCCATAGAGAACATCGACACAACAGTCAAAGAAAACACAAAATGCAAAAGGATCCTAACTCAAAATATCCAGGAAATCCAGGACACAATGAGAAGACCAAACCTACGGATAATAGGAATTGATGAGAATGAAGATTTTCAACTTAAAGGGCCAGCTAATATCTTCATCAAAATAATTGAAGAAAACTTCCCAAACATAAAGAAAGAGATGCCCATGATCATACAAGAAGCCTACAGAACTCCAAATAGACTGGACCAGAAAAGAAATTCCTCCCGACACATAATAATCAGAACAACAAATGCACTAAATAAAGATAGAATATTAAAAGCAGTAAGGGAGAAAGGTCAAGTAACATATAAAGGAAGGCCTATCAGAATTACACCAAACTTTTCACCAGAGACTATGAAAGCCAGAAGAGCCTGGAGAGATGTTATACAGACACTAAGAGAACACAAATGTCAGCCCAGGCTACGATACCCGGCCAAACTATCAATTACCATAGATGGAGAAACCAAAGTATTCCATGACAAAACCAAATTCACACATTATCTTTCCACGAATCCAGCCCTTCAAAGGATAATAACAGAAAAGAAGCAATACAAGGACAGAAATCACGCCCTAGAACAAACAAGAAAGTAATCCCTCAACAAACCAAAAAGAAGACAGCCACAAGAACAGAATGCCAACTCTAACAACAAAAATAATAGGAAGCAACAATTACTTTTCCTTAATATCTCTTAATATCAATGGACTAAATTCCCCCAATAAAAAGACATAGACTAACAGACTGGCTACACAAACAGGACCCAACATTCTGCTGCTTACAGGAAACCCATCTCAGGGAAAAAGACAGACACTACCTCAGAGTGAAAGGCTGAAAAACAATTTTCCAAGCAAATGGTCCGAAGAAACAGGCTGGAGTAGCCATTCTAATATCGGATAAAATCGACTTCCAACCCAAAGTTATCAAAAAAGACAAGGAGGGACACTTCATACTCATCAAAGGTAAAAATCCTCCAAGAGGAACTCTCAATTCTGAATATCTACGCTCCAAATGGAAGGGCAGCCATATTCATTAAATAAACTTTAGTAAAGCTCAAAGCACACATTGCACCTCACACAATAATAGTGGGAGACTTCAACACACCACTTTCATCAATGGACAGATTGTGGAAACAGAAACTAAACAGGGACACAGTGAAACTAACAGAAGTTATGAAACAAATGGACCTGACAGATATCTACAGAACATTTTATCCTAAAACAAGGATATACCTTCTTCTCAGCACCTCACGGGACCTTCTCCAAAATTGACCATATAATTGGTCACAAAACAGGCCTCAACATATACAAAAATAGAGAAATTGTCCCATGTATCCTATCAGACCACCATGGCCTAAGACTGATCTTCAATAACAACATAAATAATGGAAAGCCAACATTCACGTGGAAACTGAACAACACTCTTCTCAATGATACCTTGGTCAAGGAAGGAATAAAGAAAGAAATTAAAGACTTTTTAGAGTTTAATGAAAATGAAGCCACAACGTACCCAAACCTTTGGGACACAATGAAAGCATTTCTAAGAGGGAAACTCATAGCTCTGAGTGCCTCCAAGAAAAAACGGGAGAGAGCACATACTAGCAGCTTGACAACACATCTAAAAGCTCTAGAAAAAAAGGAAGCAAATTCACCCAAGAGGAGTAGACGGCAGGAAATAATCAAACTCAGGGGTGAAATCAACCAAGTGGAAACAAGAAGAACTATTCAAAGAATTAACCAAACGAGGAGTTGGTTCTTTGAGAAAACCAACAAGATAGATAAACCCTTAGCTAGACTCACTAGAGGGCACAGGGACAAAATCCTAATTAACAAACTCAGAAATGAAAAGGGAGACATAACAACAGATCCTGAAGAAATCCAAAACACCATCAGATCCTTCTACAAAAGGCTATACTCAACAAAACTGGAAAACGTGGACGAAATGGGCAAATTTCTGGACAGATACCAGGTACCAAAGTTGAATCAGGATCAAGTTGACCTTCTAAACAGTCCCATATCCCCTAAAGAAAGAGAAGCAGTTATTAATAGTCTCCCTGCCAAAAAAGCCCAGGTCCAGACAGGTTTAGTGCAGAGTTCTATCAGACCTTCAAAGAATATCTAATTCCAGTTCTGCACAAACTTTTTCACAAGATAGAAGTAGAAGGTACTCTACCCAACTCATTTTATGAAGCCACTATTACTCTGATACCTAAACCACAGAAAGATCCAACAAAGATAGAGAACTTCACACCAATCTCTCTTATGAATATCGATGCAAAAATCCTTAATAAAATTCTCGCTAACCGAATCCAAGAACACATTAAAGCAATCATCCATCCTGACCAAGTAGGTTTTATTCCAGAGATGCAGGGATGGTTTAATATACGAAAATCCATCAATGTAATCCATTATATAAAGAAACTCAAAGACAAAAACCACATGATCATCTCGTTAGATGCAGAAAAAGCATTTGACAAGATCCAACACCCATTCATGATAAAAATCTTGGAAAGATCAGGAATTCAAGGCCCATACCTAAACATGATAAAAGCAATCTACAGCAAACCAGTAGCCAACATCAAAGTAAATGGAGAGAAGCTGGAAGCAATCCCACTAAAATCAGGGACTAGAAAAGGCTGCCCAATTTCTCCCTACCGTTTCAACATAGTACTTGAAGTATTAGCCAGAGCAATTCGACAACAAAAGGAGATCAAGGGAATACAAATTGGAAAAGAGGAAGTCAAAATATCACTTTTTGCAGATGATATGATAGTATATATAAGTGACCCTAAAAATTCCACCAGAGAACTCCTAAACCTGATAAACATCGTCGGTGAAGTAGCTGGATATAAAATAAACTCAAACAAGTCAATGGCCTTTCTCTACATAAAGAATAAACAGGCTGAGAAAGAAATTAGGGAAACAACACCCTTCTCAATAGTCACAAATAATATAAAATATCTCCCCGTGACTCTAACTAAGGAAGTGAAAGATCTGTATGATAAAAACTTCAAGTCTCTGAAGAAAGAAATTAAAGAAGATCTCAGAAGATGGAAAGATCTCCCATGCTCATGGATTGGCAGGATCAACATTGTAAAAATGGCTATCTTGCCAAAAGCAATCTACAGATTCAATGCAATCCCCATCAAAATTCCAACTCAATTCTTCAACGATTTAGAAGGAGCAATTTGCTAATTCATCTGGAATAACAAAAAATCTAGGATAACAAAAACTCCTCTCAAGGATAAAGAACCTCTGGTGGAATCACCATGCCTTACCTAAAGCTTTACAACAGAGCAATTGTGATAAAAACTGCATGGTACTGGTATAGAGACAGACAAGTAGACCAATGGAATAGAATTTAAGACCCAGAAATGAACCTACACACCTATGGTCACTTGATCTTCGACAAGGGAGCTAAAACCATCCAGTGGAAGAAATACAGCATTTTCAACAATTGGTGCTGGCACAACTGGTTGTTATCATGTAAAAGAATGTGAATCAATCCATACTTATCTCCTTGTACTAAGGTCAAATCTAAGTGGATCAAGGAACTTCACATAAAACCAGAGACACTGAAACTTATAGAGGAGAAAGTGTGGAAAAGCCTTGAAGATATGGGCACGGGGGGAAAATTCCTGAACAGAACAGCAATGGCTTGTGCTGTAAGATCGAGAATTGACAAATGGGACCTAATGAAACTCCAAAGTTTCTGCAAGGCAAAAGACACCATCAATAAGACAAAAAGACCACCAACAGATTGGGAAAGGATCTTTACCTATCCTAAATCAGATAGGGGACTAATATCCAACATATATAAAGAACTTAAGAAGGTGGACTTCAGAATAACCCCATTAAAAAACGAGGCTCAGAACTGAACAAAGAATTCTCACCTGAAGAATACCGAATGGCAGAGAAGCACCTGAAAAAATGTTCAACATCCTTAATCATCAGGGAAATGCAAATCAAAACAACCCTGAGATTCTATCTAACACCAGTCAGAATGGCTAAGATCAAAAATTCAGGTGACAGCAGATGCTGGCGTGGATGTGGAGAAAGAGGAACACTCCTCCATTGTTGGTGGGATTGCAGGCTTGTACAACCACTCTGGAAATCAGTCTGGCGGTTCCTCAGAAAATTGGACATAGTACTACTGGAGGATCCAGCAATACCTCTCCTGGGCATATATCCAGAAGTTGCCCCAACTGGTAAGAAGGACACATGCTCCACTATGTTCATAGCAGCCTTATTTATAATAGCCAGAACCTGGAAAGAACCCAGATGCCCCTCAACAGAGGAATGGATACAGAAAATGTGGTACATCTACACAATGGAGTACTACTCAGCTATTAAAAAGAATGAATTTATGAAATTCCTAGCCAAATGGATGGACCTGGAGGGCATCATCCTGAGTGAGGTAACACATTCACAAAGGAACTCACACAATATGTACTCACTGATAAGTGGATATTAGCCCAAAACCTAGGATATCCAAGATATAAGATACAATTTGCTAAACACATGAAACTCAAGAAAAATGAAGACTGAAGTGTGGACACTATGCTCCTCCTTAGAAGTGGGAACAAAACACCCTTGGAAGGAGTTACAGAGACAAAGTTTGGAGCTGAGATGAAAGGATGGACCATGTAGAGACTGCCATATCCAGGGATCCACCCCATAATCAGCATCCAAACGCTGACACCATTGCATACACTAGCAAGATTTTATCGAAAGGACCCAGATGTAGCTGTCTCTTGTGAGACTATGCCGGGGCCTAGCAAACACAGAAGTGGATGCTCACAGTCAGCTAATGGATGGATCACAGGGCTCCCAATGGAGGAGCTAGAGAAAGAACCCAAGGAGCTAAAGGGATCTGCAACCCTATAGGTGGAACAACATTATGAACTAACCAGTACCCCGGAGTTCTTGACTCTAGCTGCATATGTATCAAAAGATGGCCTAGTCGGCCATCACTGGAAGGAGAGGCCCATTGGACACGCAAACTTTATATGCCCCAGTACAGGGGAACACCAGGGCCAAAAAGGGGGAGGGTTTGGGTAGGGGAGTGGGGGTGGGTGGCTATGGGGGACTTTTGGTATAGCTTTGGAAATGTAAATGAGCTAAATACCTAATAGAAAATGGAAAAAAAGATAGATTGGATATATAATCTCATTCTTTATATATTCAAAACAGTTATGGTTTAAGCACAGTCTATTAGTGAACAGAGGGCCTTGAAAAGAATCATGTCTTGGATCATTAACCTCTCTCCATCTAAGTTTCTTTCAGCCACACTCTGCCTCCCTGGTGTGCTCAGTCCTTGTAAGCCACAGGCTAACATACAACACAGTACTATCCCAGAAGTCCCCCATACCCTCCCCCAACTCACCTACCCACTCCAACTTCTTGGCCAGTTTTCTGAAGAACCACCAGACTGAGTTCCACAGTGGTTGTACAAGCTTGCAATCCCACCAACAATGAAGGAGTGTTCATCGTTCTCCACATCCTCCCCAGCATCTGCTGTCAAGTGAATTTTTGATCTTAGCCATTCTGACTGGTGTTAGATAGAATCTCAGGGTTGTTTTGATTTGCATTTCCCTGATGATTAAGGATGCTGAACATTTTTTTTCAGGTGCTTCTCAGCCATTTGGTATTCAACAGTTGAGAATTCTTTGTTTAGCTCTGAGCCCCATTTTTAATGGGGTTATTTGGAGTCCCCCTTCTTGAGTTCTTTATATATATTAGATATTAGTGCCCTATCTGATTTAGGATACGTAAAGGTCCTTTCCCAGTCTATTGGTGGCCGTTTTGTCTTATTGATGGTGTCTTTTGCCTTACAGAAGTTTTGCAATTTTATGAGGTCCCATTTGTTGATTCTCAAACTTATAGCACAAGCCTTTGCTGTTCTATTTAGGAATTTTTCCCTTGTGCCCATATCTTCTAGGCTTTTCCCCACTTTCTCCTCTATAAGTTTCAGTGTCCCTGGTTTTATGTTGAGTTCCTTGATCCACTTAGATTTGAACAAAGTACAAGGACATAGGAATGGTTCAATTTGCATCTTCTACATGATAACCGCCACTTGTACCAGCACCATTTGTTAAAAATACTGTCTCTTTTCCACTGGATGGTTTTAGCTCCCTTGTCAAAGATCAAGTGAATATAGGTGTGTGGGTTCATTTCTGGGTCTTAAATTCTGTTCCATTGGTCTACTTGACTGTAGCTATACCAGTACCATGTAGTTTTTATCACAATTGCTCTATAGTACAGCTTTATGTCAGGCATGGTGATTCTACCAGAGGTTCTTTTATCCTTGAGAAGAGTTTTTGTTATCCTAGGTTTTTTGTTATTCCAGATGAATTTGCAGATTGCCCTTTCTAATTCTTTGAAGAATTGAGTTGGAATCTTGATGGGGATTGCATTGAATCTGTAGATTGCTTTTGGCAAGACAGCCACTTTTACTATCCTGATCCTGCCAATCCATGAGCATAGGAGATCTTTCTATCTTCTGAGATCTTCTTTAATGTCTTTCTTCAGAGACTTGAAGTTCTTATCATACAGATCTTTCGCTTCCTTAGATAGTGTCACACCAAGGTATTTTATATTATTTGTGACTATTGAGAAGGGTGTTGTTTCCCTAATTTCTTTCTCAGCCTGTTTATTCTTTGTGTAGAAAAAGGCCATTGACTTGTTTGAGTTAATATTATATCCAGCTACTTCATTGAAGATGTTTATCAGGTTTAAGAGTTCTCAAAGTGGAGTTTTTAGGGTCACATAAATACTATCATATCATCTGCAAAAATTGATATTTTGACTTTTTCCTTTCCAATTTGCATTCCCTTGATCTCCTTTTGATGTCGAATTGCTCTGGCTAGGATTTCAAGTAAAATGTTGAATAGGTAGGGAGAAAGTGGGCAGTCTTGTCCAGTCCCTGATTTTAGTGGGATTGTTTCCAGCTTCTCACCATTTACTTTGATGTTGGTTACTGGTTTGGTGTAAATTGCTTTTATCATGTTTAGGTATAGGCCTTGAATTCCTGATCTTTCCAAGACTTTTATTGTGAATGGGTGTTGGATTTTGTCAAATGCCTTCTCTGCATCTAATGAGATGATCATGTGGTTTTTGTCTTTGAATTTGAGAAGAAGGTATATCCATTTGTTTTAGGTTAAAATGTTCTGTAGATACTTTTGTTAGTTTTACTGTGTCCCTGTTTAGTTTCTGTTTCTATGATCTATCCATTGATGAAAGTGGTGTGTTGAAGTCTCCCACTATTACTGTGTGAGTCGCAATGTGTGCTTTGAACTTTACTAAAGTTTCTTTAATGAATGTGGCTGCCCTTGCATTTGGAGCATAGATATTCAGAATTGAGATTTCTTCTTGGAAAATTTTACCTTTGATGTGTATGAAATGCCCATCATTGTCTTTTTTGATAACTTTGGGTTGGAAGTCGATTTTATTCGATATTAGAATGGCTACTCCAGCATGTTTCTTCAGACCATATTCCTGGAAAATTGTTTTCCAGCCTTTCATTCTGAGGTAGGGTCTGTCTTTTTCCCTGTGATGGGTTTCCTGTAAACAGGGAAATGTTGGGTCCTATTTGTGTAGCCAGTCTGTTAGTCTATGTCTTTTTTGTTTTTGATTTTGTTTTTTTGTTTTTTGTTTGTTTTGGTTTTTGGTTTTTCATGACAGGGTTTCTCTGTATAGCCCTGGCTGTCCTGGAACTTACTTTGTACACCAGGCTGGGCTCAAACTCCGAAATTAGCCTGCTCCTGCCTCCCAAGTGCTGGGATTAAAGGCATGTGCCACCAAGCCCTGCAGTCTAAGTCTTTTTTGAGGGAATTGAGTCCATTTATATTAAGAGATATTAAGGAAAAGTAATTGTTGCTTCCTATTATTTTTGTTGTTAGAGTTGGCATTCTGTTCTTGTAGCTCTCTTCTTTTAGTTTTGTTGAAGGATTACTTTCTTGCATTTTCTATGATGTGGTTTCTGTCCTTGTATTTTTTTTCTGTTATTATCCTTTGAAGGGATGCATTCATGGAAAGATAATGTGTGAATTTGGATTTGTCATGGAATACTTTGGTTTCTTCATCTACCACAATTGAAAGTTTGGCTGGGTATAGTAACCTGGGCTGGCATTTGTGTTCTCTTAGTGTCTGTATAACATCTGTCCAGGATCTTCTGGCTATCATAGTCTCTGGAGAAAATTCTGATTGGCTTGCCTTTATATTTTACTTCACCTTTTTCTGTTACTGCTTTTAATATTCTATCTTTAGTGCATTTGTTGTTCTGATTATTATGTGTCAGGAGGAATTTCTTTTCTGGACCAGTCTATCTGGATTTCTGTAGGCTTCTTGTATGTTCATGGGTATCTCTTTCTTTAGGTTTGGGAAGTTTTCTTGTATAATTTTGTTGAAGATATTTGCTGGCCCTTTAATTTGAAAATCTTCATTCTCATCTACTCCTATTATCCATAGGTTTGGTCTTCTCATTTTGTCCTGGATTTCCTGGATGTTTTGAGTTAAGGTCTTTTTGCATTTTGCATCTTCTTTGATTGTTGTACCAATGTTCTCTATGGAGTATTCTGCACCTCAGATTCTCTCTTCCATCTCTGGTATTCTGTTGCTGATGCTCCCATCTATACTTCCAGATTTCTTTCTTAGTGTTTCTATCTCCAGGCTTGCCTCACTTTGGGTTTTCTTTATTGTGTCTACACCATTTTGAGGTCTTGTAAGGTTTTGTTAATTTCCATCACCTGTTTGCATGCATTTTCCTGTTTTTCTTTAAGGAGTATTACCTGTTTGGTTGTGTTTTCCTGTTTTCCTTTAAGGACTTGTAACTCTTTAGCAGTATTCTCCTGTATTTCTTTAAGTGATTTATTAAAGTCCTTCTTGATGTTCTCTACTATCATCATGAGATATGCTTTTAAATCCTGGTCTAGCTTCTCAGGTGTGTCGGGGTGCCCAGGACAGGCTGAGGTGGGAGTGCAGGGTTCTGATAATGGTGAGTGGTCTTGTTTTCTGTTAGTAAGATTCTTGCTTTTGGCTTTCGCCATCTGGTAATCTCTGGAGTTAGATTTTATAGTTGTCTCTGGTTAGAGTTTGTTTCTCTCCTGATTCTGTTAGCCTCTATCAGCCAACCTGGGGGGCTAGATCTCTCCTGAGTTTCAGTGGTTAGAGTACTCTCTGCAGGCAAGCTCTCCTCTTGCAGAGAAGGTGCACAGATATCTGGCATTCTGGCCTGCCTCCTGGCAGAAAATGAAGGTCTGAAACAGGGCCTGTCCCAGAAGCTGTTAGCTTCTGTAGTCTACATTCTTACCTGCACAGACTAGTCTCGGTAGGATCTGGCAACGGAGGTTGCTCCCCCAAGTGCTACAGCAAAGCCCTCCCGGTGTGTGGCAGAACCTCTCCTCTTGCAGGAAAGGTGCCCGGATGTCTGGAGCCCAACATGTGTCTGCCTCAGTAGATCTGTGGCTTCTGCCTGTCCCAGAAGCTGTTAGCTTCTGTAGTCCACACTCTCACCTGAGCAGACTAGTCTCAGCAGGATTCAGGAACCAAGGTGGCTCCCCAAGGTGCCAAAGCAAAGCCCTCCTGGGTGGGGTAGACACCTCTCCTCTGAAAGGGAAAGTGCCCAGCTATCTGGTGCCTGAAATGGGATCTGCCTCAGGACCTCTGTGATTTATTTAGATTGAGATTTCAACAAATGTTTGATTTCCACTCTCACCTATTGTTGCAAATTATGAACTAACCAGTACCCCAGATGTCTTGACTCTACCTGTATGTGTATCAAAAGATGGCCTAGTCGGCCATCACTGGAAAGAGAGGCCCATTGGACAGGCAAACTTTATATGCCCCAGTACAGGGGAACGCCAGGGCCAAAAAAAAAAAAAAAAAATGGCATGTGTGGGTAGGGGAGTGGGGGGGGGAGGGTGTGGGGGACTTTTGGGATAGAATTGGAAATGTAATTGAGGAAAATACGTAATAAAAAAAAAGCTACGTTAAAAAAAATGTGCACCATAGCTTGTAGGATCTGAGAAAAATCACATTCTCATTAATCACCATTTTAGACGCTAGTCACAAGGTATGTATGGAATAAAATGTGTTGGTGGTGGGAAAATACCACATATGCTACAACACTCTGCATATACACCTATATATTGACCTATGTATTATTTATTCAACCTGAAACCTTGATCATTACTGATTTCCTGACCAAAACTAGAGGAAAATGTCAAAAAAGCATATAAGTCTACAGTTTTTTACTTTATATAAATGTTCACAATATTTTCTCCAGAAGTACAATTTTATTAAAGTAACATGACTTGTATTTCCCATTATAATATACCTGAGGAGGATAAGGCATACTTACATTGATTAATGATTGGTGGGTGTCCTTCATATCTATCTGGAGGAAATTTTCATTAATTAGCAAGGAGTGAGGCCTGGATGAAGCTTCCCTCTTCCACATCTCTGTCTCTACAGTGAGAGAAGAAGCAGAAAGGACAGCCTAAGCACTAAGACCACAAATGGATCCATGGTCTTACTGACACAGGAGTGATCAGACACTTCACACATTTTATAATTCATCAGCAGAATCAACATTTTGTGTTAGGACATCTTTGTACAATGAAATGGACACTGTTTATTTCTCTTCCAAGTTCACTTTGTCTCAATGATAAAATTAAAAAAGCTCTTTAATGATGTCATTTCTATGGAGTGCCTGTTAGAAATTTTGGCTTAAATTTATTGAGCTGTGACATGTAATACTATTAAATATGATTATTCAAAACATGATGGATGTTTAAATATTGTTTAACTTTTTTAAAAACTAAATTTATGAGATTGTACTAAAATCATTTCAATTTCCTCTTTTTTTAAATCCAAGACCTAAAATACTCAATTATTCTCTTTCTAAACCTTGGTTTTTGTTCTTTTACACTTGTTTGAGATGTGTGTTTTTGTGTGTTTTATACATATATATGTATATGTGTGTGCATAAAAACATATAATACTTTTATGAAGTATATATAGTTTACATTTATATATTTGTAAAGATTTAAATGCAGTCTTCCAAATCTATGTAATGTTGATTGTAAGTATGTATTTCTTTTCATAGGCTTGAGGTCTATGTAGCTTCCGCTACGACCTGCAAGTCTTTCTGTTAATGTTATTTCTCTTGGGTATTTTTGGGGAGATATTTTAGTGAGATTTTATGGGCAGCAGATTTTAATATCGGCTGATATTAATAGGAGACACAATCATGTGAGTTAACTTTTAAATGAATAAAAATTCCTCAAAAGTCTTCATTTGTAAGGTAGAGTCCATGTGGAAATTTGTGTTTTATGGATATTTTGTGTTTTCCATGATATTTTCCATGTATATTTTGTGCTTTCCAGAAAGAAATGGGGATCCATGGAAGAAATGGGGAAAATGGACACACTAAGAAAATTTTTGCTTCCTGTCCCTTCAGCATTAAGTTCTGGGGGCCTATATTTGGCTTCAGATTGGAGGGCACTACTGTCAGAGACATTCTACTGACCTGGAAGCTTACACTTCCCATTGGCCCGTTGAGGATTCAGAGGTCCTTTAACACAAAGCTAAGAAATGAATAGCAGTGTTATGAGGGGTGACTGAGCCACATTTCCTTGGGAAAATGAGATTGCGTCTGTATGACAGAAATAAAAATGTTTATCTCTGAAATGAAGGTGATCTTTTAAGTCATCTGTTAATTTTAAAAAATCCTCAGATTAAGTTCAATCAGAAACTACAATAGTCTATTCTGGGAACAATATCAAAGGACCCAGACTTGTCAGGGATGGACATGTAGATCATTCTGACAGAATAGGACTCAAGATCTGCTGAGGTGGTAATGAGCATGGAGCAAACACAAAATGAATAGTAGTGAAAAGTAGTTCAAAATACCGTCTAAGGGTACCTGACCAGTTGTAGAAATGAGGATTATAGTAGAAATGAAAGTTGAGGTTGTACTTTTATAAGAAAGAGTTTGTACTGTAGAGTTTAGTTTCCCTAGAATTTGGGTCATTGAAGATCAATGGATTACCAAGAAGAACAAACAATTTTGAAATCCATGTACTATAAACAATGGTAATATTATTGGAAAATTCTTTATTTACTTGCCACTGATTTAGGACAATATACAGGGATGACCAATACAATATACAGGGATGCCTTGGCGTTCCCTGTACTGAGGCATATAATGTTTGCAAGACCAATGGGCCTCTCTTTCTACTGATGGCCAACTAAGCCATCTTCTGATACATATGCAGCTAGAGACACAAGCTCCAGGGGTACTGGTTAGTTCATGTTCTTTTCCACCTATAGGGTTGCAGATCCCTTTAGCTCCTTGGGTACTTTCTCTAGCGCCTCCATTGGGGGCCCTGTGTTCCATCCAATAGCTGACTGTGCGCATCCACTTTTGTGTTTGCCAGGCCCCTGCATAGTCTCACAAGAGACAGCTATGTCAGGGTCTTTTCAGCAATGGGTCGTTGCTGGTGTATGCAATGGTGTCAGCATTTAGAGGCTGATAATGGAAAGGATCCCTGGGTATGGTAGTCTCTAGATGGTCCATCCTTTCGTCTCAGCTCCAAACTTTGTCTCTGTAACTCCTTCCATGGGTGTCTTGTTCCCAATTCTACGAAAGGGCAAAGTGTCCACACTTTGGTTTTCGATCTTCTTGAGTTTCATGTGTTTTGCAAATTGTATCTTGTATCTTGGGTATTCTAAGTTTCTGGGCTAATATCCACTTATCAGTGAGTTCATGTCATGTGAATGGGGCTCAGAGCTAAACAAAGAATTCTCACCAGAGGAATACTGAATGGATAAGAAGCACCTGAAAAAAAATGTTCAGCATCCTTAATCATCAGGGAAATTCAAATCAAAACAACCCTGAGATTCCACCTCACACCAGTCAGAATGCCTAAGATCAAAAATTCAGGTGGCAGCAGATGCTGGTGAGGATGTAAAGAAAGAGGAACACTTCTCCATTGTTGGTGGGATTGGAAGGTTGTACAACCACTCTGGAAATCAGTCTGGCAGTTCCTCAGAAAACTGGACATAGTACTACCGGAGGATCCCGCAATTCCTCTCCTGGGCATATATCCTGAAGATGTCCCAACTGGTAAAAAGGACACATGCTCCACTATGTTCATTGCAGCCTTATTTATAATAGACAGAAGCTGGAAAGAACCCAGATGCCCCTCTACATAGGAATGGATATAGAAAATGTGGCACATTTACACATTGGAGTACTACTCAGCTATTAAAAAGAATGAATTTATGAAATTCCTAGTATTTTTACTCCTTAAGAATTCTTTTACTACTCTTCGTCTGTTATGGTATCATATGATGTCCTCTCTGTAAATATGGTATCAGAAGTTCGACATATAGTACTAACTGTATAAATTAAATTTAGTAGTATGGGTATTTTGTACCTTGACTTCTGTATTGTGTTCATCTTCTGGTCTGAGTGGCCTGTAGTTGAAGTGAAGGTTTCCACCCAAGTTGTAGTCTGGATTTCTGCAGAATAAGGTGGCCTCTAGTTGAGCAGGACATTTCTGTTCAAGTTAGTAGGTTGGAGAAGGTGAGAAGGGTAAGAGGAATGATTTCAGTTTGAGTTGATAGGTACTGAGGAAGAGAGGGTAGTCTGCAGCCAAGTGATAGCCTAACTGGAGTTCTGGTGACTGGTGTCCTGCTGAATGTTTTGATGTAAAAATTTACTGTAATCTTTGCATAACTGCCTGAACCCTAAGCCATTACATGGTTGACTGCAGGCAATTGATAACTGATAATTACCATAACATTATATAAATTATATTAGGTAAATTTTCTCCTATAATCTTACTGAAGATACTTACTGGCACTATAAGTTGGGAATCTTCACTTTCTTATATAGCACTAATCTTTAGGTTTTTTCTTTTCATTGTATCCTGGACTTTCTGGATGTTTTGGGTTAGGAACGTTGTTCATTTTGCATTTTGTTTGATTGTTGTATCAATGTTTTCTATGGTATCTTCTATATCTGAGATTCTCTATCCTATCTTATGAATTCTGTTGGTGATGCTTACATCTATGGTTCCTGATCTCTTTCCTAGGTTTTCTATCTCCAGGGTTGTCTCCCTTTGTGATTTCTTTATTATTTTATTTCCATTTTTAGATCCTGGATGGTATTTGTTAAATTCCTCCATATTCTTGGTTATATTTTCCTGTAAATTTTGAAAGGATTTTGGTGTTCCCTCCTTAAAGGCTTCTATCTCTTTTGCTGTGTCATCCTGTATTTCTTTAAAGAAGTTACTTATGTCCTTCTTAAAGTCCTCTATCATCATCATGAGATGTGATTTTAGATTAGAATCTTACTATTCAGGTGTGTTGGTGTATGCAGGGCTTGCTGTGGTAGAAGAACTGGGTTCTGATGATGACAAAATATAGTGACTTCTGTTGCTTATGTTCATGTTCTTACCTCTCACTATCTGGTTATGTCTAATACTAACTGCCCTTTCTGTCTCTGAATTCAGCCTGTCCTTCCTGTGATCCTTGCTGTATCAGAACTCATTGGAGTCCAGCTGTCTCTCTGATTCTGGGATTCTGAGATCCTGGGATCCAAGACCTTGGGTGTGTTAAAGCTCCTGGTAGTCAAGCTGCCTCTGTGATCCTGAAATTTGGTGGGACCAAGCTCCTGAGATCCTGTTGTTTCAGAGCTCCTGGAACTCAAGTTTTCTCTTGGTGTTGCAGGATTGGGTGGGGACCCAGAACCCTGGCTCTAAAGAACACATGACCCTGAGGGGATATTGTATTTTCTCAAAAGCTGTTTGTGCATCTATGGTCACGTGACTTATTCTGGAGTTTGTTCATACACTATCTTAAATTGATGGATCTTCTTATATTGACACATCCCTCAATCCCTTTAAGGAGGACTCCTTGATCATAGAGAATAGTGGGTTTGATGAGTTATCAGATTCAGTTTGCGAAATTTTATTGAGTATTTTTCACTGATATTTATCAATGATAATGGAATGAAGTCCTCTTTCTTGGTTGGGTCTTTGTGTGAATTAGATATCAGAATTACTGTGGCTTTGTAGAATGAATTAGAGAGTGTTCCTTCTGTTTCTATTTTGTGGAATAGTTTCAGAAATATTGGAAAGAGCTTTTCTGTGAAGGTCTGGAACAATTCTGCCCTAAAGTCATTTGGTTCTGAGCTTATTTTGGCCCTGAGGTTTTTAATTACTATTTCTATTTCCTTGGGGATATGAGACTGTTTAGCTAGTTTAATTGCTCTTGATTTAACTTTGGTATATGGTATCTGTTTAGAAAATCATCCATTTCACCTAAATTTTCCAGTTTTATTGAGCATCTGTAGGATCTGATTATTTGTTGTTTTTTTTTTTTAATTACTCAGTTTCTTTTGCTATGTCTCCCTTTTCCTTACTAATTTTGTTGACTTTGATACTATCTCTGTGCCCTTTAGCTAGTTTAGATAGGGGTTTACTTTTTTGATATTCTCAAAGAATCAGCTTTTGGTTTCGTTGATCCATTGTTCCATTCATTCTCTTTTTTTCTACTTGGTTGATTTTGGCCCTGAGTTTGACTGTTTCCTACCTTCTACTCTCCTTGGGTAGAAGTGTTTATAGTTTTGTTTTGTTTGGTTGGTTTTTGTTGTTGTTGTTGTCGTTGTTGTCTAATTTATTTATTTATTTTCAGACAGGGTTTCTCTGCATAGCCCTGGCTGTAATGGAACTCACTTTGTAGACTAGGCTGGCCTTGGACTCAGAAAATTGCCTGCTTCTACCTCCCAACTGCTGGGATTAAACGTATGCACCACCACTGCTCAGTGTGTTTGTAGTTTTAATGTACTCCAAACAAACAGATTATATGTAAATCAGTATGTTTATGATTCGAAAATACTAATATCTAACTTCTTCTCTATGATACATCATATACTCCAGAGTAACAAAAAAGTGTTATTTTAGTCAATCTATTTTATTTACTGAGTTTTATTCCTTCAGGAGTGTACCCTGTATGAACATTTAACTTTAAATTACTTTTTCAGAGAGCTCTGAAGAGAGGGAGAGGGAGAGGGAGAGGGAGAGGGAGAGGGAGAGGGAGAGGGAGAGGGAGAGGGAGAGGGAGAGGGAGAGGGAGAGGGAGAGGGAGAGGGAGAGGGAGAGGGAGAGGGAGAGAGAGAGAAGCATCAATCTGTAACCTATTCTGGACAATTGCCTCTGTTTATATGTCACCAATTATACTGTTTGAATTTGCTCAGGTGGAAATACTCAAAGAAGATTCCTTGAGTAATTGCATCATTTAGCTGTGTGCATAACTGTATGTAATGATCTCCCGGGCATAAGAAAGATTTCAAAATAGAGGCCAGATAAAGTTAAATCTGGAATTTTCCTAAAAGCTTGTACATAATTTTCGCAGAAAAAGACACAAAAATCATAATACAGAAAGTCCCAAGAATGCAACATTGGGATCAAAACACAAAAGTTCAAGATAGATTTCAGCAGTCAGTGCAGCTTTGCTGGAACTATGCTGAATTCATGACTTTTTCCCTTACTAATGAATTTGTCTTTGCCAATGTCTTCTCATTTAATAATTTTCAGTGATATGGGAAGGAATTATAGTAACTAAAAATAATAAAATATGATGCTTCCTGTGACTGTTATTCTTGCTAGAAAGAATAGAGAAGCTTAGAGACAAGATAAAAAACATGAAAGCAAAAAATTTACTAAGGTTTAAGATGAAAGACAACTATAAAATGCTTTTGCATTTTAAACAGCTTTAAAATGTTTTGAATTTGATCTAGGTAACAACAAAGCAGTAGTGGCTTCACCCTGACAGTGTATTCCACCCTTGTTTCTGTAGAGTGTGAAGCTACCCCTAGACACAGATTATCTGATTCAAATGTCAATCCTTCCAGTAACTTCAGGTGATTCCTATCTAAAGAGATTTCTCATATCATCCTCACCAATAAATTCTTTCCCATATGTATTTACAGGGGAAGATACAAGCTCTCTCTCTCTCTCTCTCTCTCTCTCTCTCTCTCTCTCTCTCTCTTTCTCTCTCTCTCAATGTGTGTGTGTGTGTGTTTGTGTGTGTGTGTGTGTGTGTAAAGGTGTAAGGCTTATGTGGAGGTCAGAGCTCAATTCTTGGTTTTGTCCCTTAGGAACTCCCAAAATAGGTTTAGAAACAGGATATCATATTTGAACACTTTAATTTGCAATGACTTTATCCTTCAGGATCTTTTACATTGACTTCAGAAACTATATAACAGAGAACTTTCAGCCTTGGGCAATTAGAGAACAGAAGCTGTGATAAGAAGGAATATAGATGGAATTTCTGGGACTGGGTTAAATGAGGGCTTCCATGGGCGATTGAGAAAAACAGCATAGCAGAAGCTTTCCTCATCTTCATTTCTATTTATCATCTTCATTCCACAGGGATGAAGCACATCTGGAATTTGGGAGGAATTTTAGAAAATCCAGAATATTTGGGGGTCGTATCGATGTCCTTTGGATCAACCAGAGGTTTCAGTTTGAAATTTTGTAAAATGGTGGTCAGGAATAGAAACAGCTCCATGCGGGCAAGGCTCTCTCCCACACAAATCCGTTTTCCTATGGGAAATAAAGATTGAAAGAAGGTAACTATGCCTCATACATAAGTGAGTTTGAGAGGCATTGTGTTTGTAAATAGCATAAGAGAATAAAATTGAATGAGTTATTGGATGAGTGTTTAGATGTATTGATAGTTGAATGGATATCTAGTTAAGCAGAGACACAAAGATGAGACATAGTTACCCTACTAACATATGATGTTAAGAAATATATTGTGGCTTCAGGTTTCCACCCATGTCTGGAAGCTGACCATAAGCCGTAGCTCTTCCCAACTCAATCCTGACTGGTGATAACTTGTCCCCCAAGAGTGCTGACACACCTAAGCCTACAGGTGAGACCACCACTACTGCCTCAATAACTGGTCCAAGTGGCACCTGCCAAGGGCCCAACAAAGCCAGGAACAGAGGTACAGCCAGGGACATTATCCTGATTATATCTGTCCCCTGGACTTGCTCCTGTGAAACAGCACACCACACCTAATCCCACCTAGTGATAACATGCCCACATGAGGGTTGACACACCTAAGATCACAAAATCACAGGCTCACAAAAGGAAGCTCCAGTCAGCAGCAAGACCGGTTAACACTAGAGATGAACAAATAGTGAGAAACAAGTGCAAGAACATAAGCAATAAGCACAGAAACCAAGACTACTTAGCAGCCATAGAACCCAGTTCATCCAACACAGCAAGCCCTGGATACTCCAACACACCTTAACACTAAGATTCTGATCTAATATCAAATCTCATGATGATGATAGAGGACGTTAAGAAGGACGTAAATAACTCCCTTAAAGAAATACAGCAGTACACAGGTAAACGATAGGAGCCCTTAAAGAGAAAACTAGTGAATCTCTTAATGAGATATAGGAAAACAAAAGCAAACAGGAAAAAAAAATTGAAAAAAATCCATGATCTAAAAATGGAAATAGAAACAATAAAGAAACCAAAAAAGAGGCAACCCTGGAGATAGGAAACCTAGGAAAGAGATCAGGAGTTACAAATGCAAGCATCACCAACAGAATACAGGAGATAGAAGAATCTAAGGTGTAGAAAATACCAAAGAACACATTGACACAACACTCAAAAAAAAGCAAAATTCACAAAGCTCCTAACCCTAAACATCCAGGAAATCCAGGACATAATGAGAAGACCAAACCTAAAAATAATAGATACAGAAGAGAATGAAGATTCCCAATTTAAAGGGTCCGTAAATATCTTCAACAAAGTTATAGAAGAAACTTCCCTGATGAAAAGATAGAGATGCCCATGAACATAAAGGAAGCCTACAAAACACCATAAAAAATAAACCAGAAAAAAATTCCTCCCATTACATAATAATCAAAACAACTAATATACTAAAGAATGAAAAATATTAAAAATGATAATGGAAAATGGTCAAATAACATATAAGGGCTGACCCATCAGAATTACACAATCAATCCCAACTGAGCCTATAAAAGCTAGAAGATCCTGTGGAAATGTCATGCAGATATTAAGAGAATAAAAAAAAATCCAAGGCTAATATACCCAGCAGAACTCTCAATTACCATAGATGAAGAAAGCAAGATATTTTATGAAAAAAAAAAACAAATTTAAACATTATTGTTCTACAAATCCAAACCTATAATAAATAATAGTGTATCACAAAGAGGCATACTACACCCAAGAAAAAACAAAAAATTAATATACTTGCAACAAACCCAAAAGAAGATAGCCACACAAACATAATTCTACGTCTAGCAACAAAAATAATAGGAAACAGCAGTCACTGGTCCCTAATAACTCTAAATATCAATGGACTCAATTCCCCAATAAAAAGACTTAGACTAACAGAACATATACATAAACAGGACCCAGCATTTTGATGCATACAGGAAACATACCTCAGTGACAAATACAGACACTCCTCAGATTAAAGGGCTAGAAAAACATTTTTTCAAGAATATGTTCACAAGAAAGAAGCTGGAGTATCCATTCAAATATCATATAAAATCTACTTTCAATGAAGTTATCATAAAAGATGAGGAAGGATACTTCATACTCCTCAAAGGAAAAATCAATCAAGATGAACACTCAATTCTGAATGTTAATGCCCCAAATGCAAGGATATCTACATTTGTAAAAGAAAAGTTACTAAAGCTCAAAGCAAAACATTGAACCTTGCAAAATAATAATGGACAGATCATGGAAACAGAAAACAAAGAGAGACACAATAAAACTAACAGAAGCTCTGAACCAAAACAATTTAACAGATATCTGTAGAACATTTCACCCTAAAGCAAAAGAATATACCTCCTTCTCAATAATTCATGGTACCTTCTCCAAAATTGATCATATAATCCATTACAAAACAGGACTCAAGATACAAGAAGATTGAAGTAATCCCATGCATTCTATTAGATGCTCACAGACTAAGTGTGGTCTTCAGGGAAGAAATAAAGAATGAAATTAAAGATATTTTAGAATTTAACGAAAATAAAGGCACAACATACCCAAACTTATGGGACACCATGAAAGCAATACTAAGAGGAAAAATCATAGCTCTGAGTACCTCAATAAAAACCTGGAGAGAGCAAATACTAGCAGCTTAACAGCACATCTGAAAGCTCTAGAACAAAAAGAAGGAAATTCACCCAAGAGGAGGAATAGACAGCAGGAAATATTCAAATTCAGGGCTGAAATCAGCAAAGTAGAAAAGAAGTGAACTATAGAAAGTATCAACAAAACTCTGGTTCTTTGAGAAAATAAACAAGATAGATAAACCCTTATCCAGATTAACCAGAGGGCACAGAGATAGTGTGGTACTTTTATACAATGAAGTACTACTCAGCTATTAAAAACAATTATTTCATGAAATTCTTATGCAAATGGATACAACTAGAAAATATCATTCTGAGTGAGGAAACTCAGTCAAAAAATAACATACCTAGTATGTGCTCAATGATAAGGAGATACTATGCATAAAGCTCAGATTACACACCATACAACTCACAGACCATATGAAGCTCAAAAAGGAAAACATAAGTGTGAATGCTTAAATCCTACTTAGAAGGGGGAACAAAATAATCACAGGAGATAGACAGAGGGAGGGACATGGGAGGAAGAGAGTCAGTAAAGGGGAAAAGAAGGCAGGATGAAGTATAGGAGGAGTTGGGCTAGATATACAGAGGGTAAGGAAATTGAACAGAGGTGTATACCAGTGGGGGAAATTGGGGGTAGCTACCAGAAAGACCCAGATGCCAGGAAAGCAAGAGTTTCCCAGGACCTAACTGAGGTGACATTAGCTGAAATACCCAACAAAGGGGAGAGAGAACCTGTAAAGACCATACCCAGAGATTAGGCACTACCCTTTATATAAGATTAGGACCACCTACCATCTCAAAATTTTAACCCAGAATTGCTCCTGAGGAAAGGAAATATGGGGACAAAGCATGGAGCAGAGTTAGAAAGAAAGCCATGCAGAGACTACCCTACCTGGGAATTCATCCCATATGCAGACACCAATCCCAGATAATATTGCTGATGGCAAAAGTGCATGTTGACATGAATCTGATATAGCTGTCTCCTGATTGGCACTGCTAGAGTTTCACCAATACAGATGAAAAGAATTCTACCAGTTTCAATGAAAATTAAAGCCAATAATCCCAATATTATTCTTCAAAATAGAAACAAAACAACTTGCCTAATTCATGTTATGAGGTCACAATTATCCATACCCCTAAACCACCTAAACCCAAGTATGAAATAGAATTACAAAATAAATTGTCTTACAATCAGATATAACAATTCTCAGTATGCATACTTGCTAAAAAAATACTAGGATATTCAAAAAGACTATCAAGTAGGTTTCATCCCAGAGATGAAGAGATGGTTTGACATACATAAATCAATGTAATCCACAATATAAATATACAAAAAGATATGATCATCATAATCATCTCATTAGAAGAGGCTTTGCTGAAACACAGCATTCCTTCATTAGAAAAGTCCTGAAGAGACTTGAAATAGAAGGAATGTTACTCCACATAATAAAAGTTATTTTAGATCAAACCCACAGGCCAAATCAAATTAAACAGAAAGTCTTAAAGCATTTGTGCCAAAAGGAGGAACAAAAAACAATGTCAACTATCTTCATATATATTTAATATAGTAATTGATTCTATGCAGGATCAATGAGACAATTGAAGGTGCTCAAAGCAATACAAGTAGGAAAGGAATATTTCAAAATATCCTTAATTGCAGATGATAAGATTGTATCCATAAACCCCTAAAATCTCTACTAGATAACTTCAACAACTGATATCACGTTAAGAAAAGTACCAGTATTCAAGATTAACATGCAAAAGTCAAGATGCTTTCTATATTCAAATGACAAATGTACTGAGAGAAGAGTCAGAGCAACAAAATCTTTCGCAATATTAACAACAAACAAACAGCTTAGGGTAACTCTGAACAAGTAAGTGAAAGACATAAAGACAAAAATTTAAGATATTGAAGAAATAAATTAAAGAATAAATTAGAAGATGGAAAAATCCCAATGTTCACAGATCAGCAGGATTAATAGTGTGAAAAATTGTTATCCTACCAAGAGCGATCTACAGATTAAAATTCCATAACAATGAAATTTTTCAGCTTTATATAAAAGAAAAACAAGAAGCCATGATCGCTGAAACAATCCTGAATGATAAAAAAATGGACGGGGGGGAGAGGGAAGATAAAAGTATCACTGAACTCAAATTGTACTACAGTAATAAAGTCAAGATGGTATTGACACAAAATCAAACAGGCAGAAGGAGTCATGTTATGATTTGTTCTCAAAATCACTTGACAAATGAACATGAAGCCATGTCAACACTTTAGGTAAGGAGATGTGATATCGTTAAAAAGTATCCTCACTGGTGGAGCAACAGTGAGGTCCACGATCACAGCATAGTCTTCTGCCACAATCACAGGTTTTCCACAGTCTCATGGGGACTACAAAGTCTCTTACATCTGGAACTAGAAAGTATTATCTATCTGTGTTTCAACTTTTATATAAATAAATGTGTATTACACTTGCATGTGTGGGTGAGTTAATATCAAAGTTAGCTGGTTTTCGAGTTCAGAAGCTCCTCAAGGTCTCCTGGAAGAGTAAATACAAGTGGTTTTTAGCACCCAAGATAGGTGCTAGGCATTCAACTCAGGTATATGGCAAGAGCTGCATGTTCTCTTAATTGCTGAGCCATCTATCAAGCCCTTTACTGCTTTTGTAAGAATATCAAACATCAGCCAAGGTTCCAGCAATGACTGGGAATGTGCTCACAAAGCCTCAATCCTAACTGAAGTTATGGGCAGCTGCAGGCTACTAAGAGATGGAAAGCCAATTTTATTTATCAATTAAACCATAGGTGGGTTACTTATTGTCCAGAGGTTGTCACTAAACAAATAAATGTATTACAGGACATAGTTCACACAATACCTTTTAAAAAGGTGTACAAGGGTGGAAAAATTGTGCTGAAAATATGTTATGGACATGTGATGGTTATGTTGAAATATCAGGATAGTTTTGATCAAAGAACTTGTATACACGTATGAAACTAAAACAATAAAAATGAGATCTAAGAATATTATTCTCTTTTTCTCCTATGACTTATGTTCTTTGTGTCAGGTAGAAATGTCTCAATTACAAAGTTGAATCACATTTGCATTTTAAATTTGAGATATTGGAGAGCAAACACTGTGGAGAATTCTATCCAGCAGCACACTTGTTCAGTGATATGTAAATCTATCCAAACGCAAGTCCAGTTATATCAGGCTCTTTGCTCATCTACTTCTATATGGACTTATGCCTGTTGGAGAATTTCGGGTGTTTTTATTTTACATTTTAACTTTCAATTTTTTAATATTTATTATATAGTTGAGCCTGGAGGAGAGTGATATAACAAAGGCAAACGTTCAAAATATGGTTTAGTCTTTATCTCACTGGTGAATAATCAAAGGCTAACTACCATTTATTCTCTAGGGTAATGTGTTTTGCATTTCCAAGATATACATAAAAGAAAATTTCAAGTGTATAAGCATTAGGATTGCTAGGAAGGCATGAACACAGTGAATCCTTAACATTTGATTCTGGCAAGAAAATGTGTCATCATGACCAAGGACAGTACATGGGCACTGGGATTAAAGCTACAGATCATGCACAAATTGCAAGTCTACCAGCAATTGGGAGCCACTGGATAAGTCCCACAGATCCTCATGTCACTGGAGCCTTGGGAATGACTTTCTATTACCTGCTGAGAAAGGCACGAAGTAGTCACTTTTCTTAAAGTTTCCATTGTCATCTAGAAAGTGGCCAGGGTCAAACACCTCTGGGTTGGGGAACTCCGTGCTGTCATGCAGCACTGATGACAGTGATGTCATTACCTGTGTTCCCTGCAAACAACACACAACAAAGAAAGCAATGTATGAATGTCTCAGGGTGCTGAACATTGTTCTCCTCCTCCCCCGTAGAGGAAGTACAAAAAATGGTACTTGGGAGGTGTTATTCTTGTCCTTTGTCACAGGTTATTTATTTCCTCCTACTTTTTGTTTGTGTTTTCCACAATTTCTTTAAAGAATTTACTCACTTCTTTAAGATCTTCTGCCTTCCTCATAGTGTTGTGGATACTGAGGTCTTTTTCTTGTGCTTTAACTGCACTAGAGTATTCCAAGCTTTCTGCAGTAGCCTAGTTCTGGTCTAATAGTGAAATAATGCTTTGGCTATTGATTTTGTTCTTATCCTGGCATCTAGGCACATGGATTTGGAATGATTATATATTTAGGTGCTATTTTTCAGGTTTAGTGTGATTATATACCTAGGTGCTTCTTTTTCTAAAAACTTAGATACATAGAATTATTCTAATATAGATTTATACCATCATCCTATAACATAGCTAATATGATTCATTATTATATGCTAATTGTTTTTATCCTTTGACTACAACTTAATCTAATAAAATCATTTTCCAAATCATCTAAAGTCTTGGAAATTGACAGAGAAATGTTACAGATATATTAACCATAAGTGACATGAATATGCCTATATATCAGTTGTTTCTATTCATTCAGTCTTCTTTACCTCATAAGATTTATGTCAAACTCATTATTTCTCTAGAGAATCCATGAATTTGTAGTAGTATAATTTACATTTTAAGTTTCTGAAGTCCTTTCTATTTTTTGATTGCACACATGTTCAAAATGTCCTGAATTACTTCTATAAAAATTTTATTTTAACGAATTTAGAAATTAATAGCTGTACAAATTACTGGTTTCTGAAATTCATCTATAATATTTTAATGGATCAGTAATAACTTAAATGGTAATGAAATACAAATATATGAAAACAAAAGTATAGATGAAATGTTAACCAGAAGCCACCTTGAATTCTGCATATATTTTCAAAGAAAGCATCAGTAACTAGTAAAATATATGAGGATAGGTAAAATAAAAATCACATAATAATTCATTTCTATACACCATATTTAAAAAATAATAACAAAAGAATATTCATTGCTCAGTAAACCTCAAAAGCTAGATACAAGCTGTATCATTGAAAGAAAATTAATATGACTAAAGTAAACCATACAAGTTAAAGTATAATATGGCCTTTTCATAAGTTGAAGAATTAAGCATATAAACTACTTCTAGTTATTTGTAGATTTTTCTCTCAATAATTAAAATTCCAAAACGTATTGGTTGAATCCAACTCTAATTGAAAAATATATATGAGAATATAAGCAACCAATCTTTATTCAAATGATCTGTGGAAGACAAAGCAAATGTCAGATTGCTACTACCATGTCCCTGCCTCATTATAGCTTCTTTCTCAGTGGTGAACCAGCATAAGCAAAGAAAGTGTGATGGAGAGGACTGGAATCACACTGAAACAGGGAACATCAAGAGCACAGAAGTGTAACAGGGAGAAACAAGCTTACCTTGGGGATGAAGTAGTTTCTGAACTTAGTGTCACAGGTTACTTCATGCACCAAACTAGTTGGGCCAAGGTCAACGTATCGTTGGACCTCATGCACCATGGCATTTGTGTAAGGCATATGTTTCCTGTCCTGCATACAGGGGCTGCGGTGTCTCCCAATCACATTGTCAATCTCTTCCTGGACTTTAGCTGGATACAAGTAATGACAAATATTGGAATGGGAAAAATGTAGCCCGTATCTCCCATAAATGCACAGTTACCTAGGCCATTAAGAAAGTGGCCCAGAAACATTTTGAACATACATTTTATGCTGAGGAATAAACTTAGATACATATGATTATTCTAATATAGTTTAATACCATCATCCTACAACATAGCTAATATGATTCACTATTATATGCTAATTGTTTTTATCTAGAGTATCAAATACTATGAGATAAAATAATTATTGATAACAATAAAACAGAGTACATTTAATTTGGCAATATTGACATTAATAAAAGATATCAGAAATAAGTTATTATAATGGTGAATATTTGTAGTACTGATTTTAAAATTATGTATCTGAAGGTCTTTTTGCAATTTTATTCTCCCTATCTTAACTATCAGTGGTCAGATTCATCACCAACAACTACTTAGAAATATATTTGTATTTTAAACAATAACTGTTTTATGTACTCAATCATATACAATATTTATTGAGATATTGGTAGCAGAAAAGAACATATCAGTTATATCTATATCCTATTTACAAATACAAGTAGATAATGAACACACACACACATACCATATACACGTGAATGCCCACCCATGCGTCATTCGTAGATTATCATACTTTGTAATATAGACAAATTGTGGAAAGAGATATATAAATATGATTCCCTATCTCTAATATAAGAGTTTGTCTAAATTATTGATATACTTTTTGAATAATGCATACTGTTCACTTTAGTTTTTAATTGTCTCTTTCATGATTTATACTTACTTCCAAGTATTTCAGTGGATGTTTCAGCTCCTACAATAAATATGCACTGAATGAAGACATGAGAAGACACAGTACATCTGTGTTTTCCCTCATGCTCTGTTCATTCCTGAAGCAACTCCCAAGTCAATCCCAAATCTGAGGCTTTCTACTTCTAGTACCCAGCACACTCTGTGAAAGTGTAGACTTTGCTCATAGGCTATAAAGGTATCTGGAGCAAATTGCTTTGTGGAAAGTTACTTTAGACAATTAAATGGAAAACCTCCTACAGGGTGTCATAAAGAAAGTAGGATAGGGAGCAAAATTTACAATTGAAGATCTAGCTTTAAATTTTTTCTTTTCTACGCATTAGATAATCACCAGCTACTCTTGAGAAAGCTGGTGCAGTGGCACTATTTTAATGCATATTGGGAATAAACCTGAAAATCTTTGTGCTTTCATTCCATTCCTTACTACCTGGTCTTTATAGTGTTATTTCTGATGGCTATTTGGAAAATATGTCTTTGCAAAACACAGAGATGTTTATAGTACAATACAATCTGGGTGGTAGATTCAGTTGTTGATACTCATGAAAGGGTGGAAAGAGCTCTGAGACTATTCAACATTGCCAGTTTTCTACTTTCATCTTCTTCATTATTCTTCCTGTGTCAACCATTCAATGTTCTTTACACATAGATTTCTTTCAATTTTAAAAGAAATTCGAAGATTTATGTGTTGGAAACTCTCATAAGAAGGGGGAAGTAATTAAGAGAATAGTGGGCAGAGCAGCCTCTGGTTCCCAACCTGATTTTCTACTTAAAATTATTAGATACAAAAAGGGACCCTTAGAGACCCAGGAGAGGCACAATACGTATTTGCTATTCTATAGCAATTATTCAAGTATATAGTCCCTAATAATCTTACAGAATCTCGCCCCTGCCCCATGATGATTGTATTATTCTTGTATTATGAAGGATTGTGTTGTTTACTGTTGACTTTATTTGCTAGTCTAAATCAACAAATTCTGTCTTATAATTCTGCTATTGTCATTTCAGCGGATATTGGCAAAGGATGGAAGGCATGTTTCATTAATGTGAAACACCTGGTTCTATTTAAAACTAAAAATTTTACAATAATGTTATTTATAACATGAAATTTTGGTATATTTGCAAAAATATTGTTCATCAAACTTTTTTTATTAGACAATTTCTTCATTAACATTTCAAATGCTATCCCCAGAGCCCCCTATACTGTCACACCATCCTGCTCCCCAACACACACACTCCTGCTTCCTGACTCTGCCGTTCCCCTGTATTGGGACATATGATCTTTGCAATACCAAGGGCCTCTCCTCCCATTGATGGCCGACTAGGCCATCCTCTGCTACATATGCAACTAGAGACATAGCTCTGGGGGATACTGATTAATTCATATCATTGTTCCTCCTATAGGGTTGGAGACCCCTTTAGATCCTTGGGTACTTTCTCTAGCTCCTTCATTAGGGGCACTGTGTTCCATCCAATAGAAGACTATAGAAGACTGAGCATCCACTTCTCTTTGCCAGGCATTGGCATAGACTCACAACAGAAAGCTATGTCATGGTCCTGTTAGCAAAAACTTTCTTGCATATGCAATGGTGTCTGGGTTTGGTCGTTGTATATGGGATGGATCCCCGGTGGGGCAGTCTCTGGTTGGTCTTTCCTTCCATGTTAGTTTCAAACTTTGTCTCTGTAACTCCTCCATGGGTATTTTGTTCCTTATTCGAAGAAGGAATGAAGTATCCAGATTTTGGTCTTTCTTCTTCTTCAGTTTCATGTGTTTTCCAAATTGAATCTTGGATATCCTAAGTTTCTGGGCAATATCCGCTTATCAGTGAGTACATAACCTGTGTTTTTTGTGACTGGGATACCTCACTCAGAATGATATCCTCCAGATGCATCCATTTTCCTAAGAATTTCATGAATTCATTGTTTTGTTTTGAAATTTATACAAAGAAAGCTTATTTTTTCTTCATTCTATTTCTTAATTAGGTATTTTCTTCATTTACATTTCAAATGCTATCCCAAAAGTCCTCCATTCCCTCCCCTGGCGCGACTCCCCTTCCCCCCCACTCCCATTTCTTGGCCCTGGCGTTCCCCTCTACTAAGGCATATAAAGTTTGCAAGAACATGGGGCCTCTCTTCCCAATGATGGCCAACTAGGCCATCTTCAGATACATATTCAGCTAGAGACACGAACTCCAGGGGTACTGGTTAGTTCATATTGTTGTTCCACCTATAGAGTTGCAGACCCCTTTAGCTCCTTGGGTACTTTCTCTAGCTCCTCCATTGGGGACCCTGTGTTCCATCCATTAGCTGACTGTGAGCTTCCACTTCTGTGTTTGCCAGGCCCTGGCATAGCCTCACAAGACACAGCTATACCAGGGTCTTTTCAACAAAATCTTGCTGGTGTATGCAATGGTGTCAGTGTATTGAGGCTGATTATGGGATGGATCCCCTGTATGGCAGTCTCTAGATGGTCCATCCTTTTGTCTCAGCTCCAAACTTTGTCTCTGCAACTCCTTCCATGGGTGTTTTGTTCCCAATTCTAAGAAGGGGCAAAGTACCCACACTTTGATCTTCCTTCTTCTTGAGTTTAATGTGTTTTGCAAATTGCATCTTGTATCTTGGGTATTCTAAGATTCTGGGCTAATATCCACTTATCAGTGAGTACATATCATGTGAGTTCTTTAGTGATTGGGTAACCTCAGTCAGGATGATGCCCTCCAGGTCCATCCATTTGCCTAGGAATTTCATAAATTCATTCTTTTTAATAGCTGAGTAGTACTCCATTTTGTAAATGTACAACATTTTCTGTATCGATTCCTCTGTTAAGGGAACTCTGGGTACTTTCCACCTTTCGGATATTATAAATAAGGATGCTATGAACATAGTGGAGCATGTGTCCTTATTACCAGTTGGAACTTCTTCTGGGTAGATGCCCAGGAGAAGCATTGCCGGATCTGCCGGTAGTGCTATGTCCAGTTTTCTGAGGAACTGCCAGACTAATTTCCAGAGTGGTTGTACCAGCTTGCAATCCCACCAACAATGGAGGAGTGTTCCTCTTTCTCCAAATCCTCACCAGCATCTCCTGTCACCTGAATTTTTTATTTTAGCCATTCTGACTGGTGTGAGGTGGAATCTCAGGGTTGTTTTGATTTACATTTCCCTGATGATTAAGGATGTTGAACATTTTTTCAGGTGTTTCTCAGCCATTCAGTATTCCTCAGGTGAGAATTCTTTGTTTAGCTCTGTACCACATTTTAAATAGGGTTATTTGATTATCCGGAGTCCATCTTCTGGAGTTCTTCATATACATTGGATATTAGTCCCTTTTCAGATTTCAGATTGGTAAACATACTTTCCCACTCTGACGGTGGCCTTCTTATCTTATTAACAGTGTCTTTTGCCTTACAAGAGCTTTGCAATTTTATGAGGTCCCAAATCTTGATCTTGCAGTACAAGCCATTGCTGTTCTGTTCAGGAATTTTTCCCCTGTGCCCATATCTTCAAGGCTTTTCTCCACTTTCTTCTCTAAAAGTTTCAGTGACTCTGCTTTTATGTGGAGTTCATTGATCCACGAAGACTTGACCCTGCATCCCTGGAATGAAGTTTACTTGATCATGATGGATGATTATTTTGATGTGTTCTTGCATTCAGTTAGCGAGAATTTTATTGAGAATTTTTTTATCAATATTCATTAGGGAAATTGGTCTGAAGTCCTCTCTTTTTGTTGGGTATTTATGTGGTTTAGGTATCAGAGTAATTGTGGCTTTTAAACAATGAATTTGTTAGAGTACCATCTGTTTCTATTTTGTGGAAAAGTTTGGGGAGAGCTGGAATTATGTCTTCTTTGAAGGACTGATAGAATTCTGCACTAAACCCATCTGGTCCTGGGCGTGTTTTTGGTTGGGAGACTATTACTGATTGCTTCTATTTCTTTAGGGGATATCGGACTGTTTTGGTCATTAATATGATCTAGATTTAACTTTGTTAACTGGAATCTCTCTAGATATTTGTACATTTCATCCAGGTTTTCCAGTTTTGTTGAATATACCCTTTTATAGTAGGATCTGATGATCTTTTGGATTTCCTCAGGTTCTGTTGTTAAGTCTCCCTTTTCATTTCTGATTTCGTTAATTAGGATACTGTTCCTGTGCCCTCTAGTGCGTCTGGCTAAGGGTTTATCTATCTTGTTGAACCAAGCTCCTGGTTTGGTTGATTCTTTAAATGGTTCTTTTTGTTTACACTTGGTTGATTTCAGCTCCAAGTTTGATTATTTCCTGCCATCTACTTCTCTTGGGTGAATTTGCTTCCTTTTGTTCTAGAGCTTTTAGGTGTGCTAAAATATAGAATATGTTCTCTCTAGCTTCTTTTTTGAGGCACTCAGACCTATGAGTTTTCCTCTTATGAGTGCTTTCAGTGTGTCTTATAAGTTTGGGTATGTTGTGGCTTCATTTTCATTAAACTCTAAAAAGTCCTTAATTTCTTTCTTCATTTCTTCCTTCACCAAGGTATCATTGTGTAGAGTGTTCTTCAGCTTTCACGTGAATATTGACTTTCTATTATATATATTCTTATTAAAGATAAGCCTTAGTCCATGGTGATCTGATAGAATGCTTGGGATAATGAGAATATTTTTGTATCTGTTGAGGCCTGTTTTGAAACCTATTATATGGTTGATTTTGGAGAAAGATCCATGAGGTGCTGAGAAGAAGTTATATCCTTTTGTTTTAGGATAAAATGTTCTGTAGATATCTGTTAAATCTATTCATTTCATAACTTCTGTTAGTTTCAATGTGTCTCTGTTTAGTTTCTGTATCCAGAGTCTGTCCATTGATGGGAGTGGGGTGTTAAAGTCTCCCACTATTATTGTGTGAGGTACAATATGTGCTTTGAACTTTCCTATAGTTTCTTTAATGATTGTGGCTGTCCTTGCATTTGGAACATAGATATTCAGAATTGAGAGATCATCTTAGAAGATTTTACCTTTAATGAGTATGAGTGCACCTTCTTGTCTTTCTTTTTTTTTTATAACTTTGGTTTGGAAGTCAAGTTTATTGGATATTAGAATGGCTACTCCAGCTTGTTTCTTCAGACCATTTGCTTGGAAAATTGTTTTCCAGCCTTTTACCCTGAGGTAGTTTCTGTCTTTTTCCCTTAGGTGGGCTTTTTGTAAGCAGCAAAAGGTTGGGTCCTGTTTATGTAACAGTCTTTTAGTTATGTCTTTTTATTTGGGGATTGATCCCATTGATATTAAGAGATATTAAGGAAAAGTAATTGTTGCTTTGTGTTATTTTCCTGGTTATTGTTTGGATTCTGTTCTTGCAGATGTCTTCTTTTAGAACTGTTGAAGGATAACTTTTTTCTTTTTCTGGGGTGTAGTTTCCATCATTCTTTTGGTGTTTTTCCATTATTATCCTCTGAAGAGCTGGATTCATGGAAAGATATTGTGTGAATTTGGTTTTGTCATGAAATACAATGGTTTCTCCATCTGTGGTAATTGAGAGTTTTGCTGGGTATAGTAGCCTGGACTGGCATGTGTGTTCTCTTAGGGTCTGTATAACATCTGTCCAGGATCTTCTGCTTTCATACTCTCTGGTGAGAAATCTGGTGTAATTCTAATATGTCTGCCTTTATATGTTACTTGACTTTTTTCCCTTAGTGCTTTTAATATTCTATCTTTATTTAGGGCATTTGTTGTTCTGATAATTATGTGTCAGGAGGAATTTCTTTTCTCGTCCAGTCTATTTGGAGTTCTGTAGACTTATTGTATGTTCATGGGTATCTCTTTCTTTTGGTTAGGGAAGTTTTCTTCTATAATTTTGATGAAGATATTTGCTGGCCCTTTAAGTTAAAAATCTTCATTTTCATCTTATCTAATTATTGGTAGGTTTGATTTTCTCATTAAGTCTTGGATTTCCTGGAAGTTTTTGGCTTAGGATCTTTTTACATTTTGCATTTTCTTTGATTGTTGTGTCTATGTTCTTTATGGAATCTTCTTCATCTGAAATTCTCTCTTCCATCTCTTGTATTTTGTTGCTGAGGCTCACATCTATGCTTCCTGATTTCTTTCCTAGGGTTTCTATCTCCAGAGTTGTCTCCCTTTGGGTTTTCATCTTTTCTACTTCCACTTTTAGATCTTAGATGGTTTTGTTCAATTCCATCACCTGTTTGGTTGTGTTTTCCTGTAATTCTTTAAGGGATTTTTGTGTTTCCTCTTTAAAGTCTTCTACCTGCTTCACGGTGTTTTCATGTAATTCCTTCATTGATTTTTGTGCTTCCTCTTTAAGGGCGTCTACCTGTTTACTAGTGTTCTCTTATATTTCTTTAAGTGATTTATGCATGTCCTTCTTAAAATACTCTACCAGCATCATGAGATATGATTTTAGATCCAAATCTTGCTTTTCAGATGTGTTGGGGTATCCAGGGCTCACTGTGGTGTGTGTAAAGTTTAATGATGATGCCCAGTGGTCTTGGTTTTCTTTTAGTAAAATTTTTTTCATTTGCCTTTCAACATCTCGTAATCTCTGGTATTGGATGTTCTAGCTGTCTCTGGCTGGAAGTTGTTCCTCCAGTGATTCTCTAGCTTCTGTCAGCACTCCTGTGAGAACAACTCCTCATGTTTCCCAGTCATAGAACACTCTCTGCAAGCAACCTCTCCTCTTTCAGGGAAGGTACACAGAATTCTGGAGCTCAGATCCACCTTCTGATTCCTAAGGTCAGAGAGCTCCCTGGAGGCCAACTCTCCTCTGTCACAGAATGTGTCCAATGGTCTGGGTCTCAGCTCTGTCTCCTGACTGAGAATGAAGGCCCAAATGGACCCTGTCCAAGAAGCTTTGTTGCTTCTGCTGCCCATGTGCTAGGGCCTGCCTTTGTCCTTTGACCCTATTGCTGCTATCAGAGACCTCCGGGTTTTTTGAACTAATGCTGTGTTCCACTCACCAGTGATCTCAAGATCCAGGTTGTGCTAGAGTGCCTGCAGTGTGCAGACTCCTCTGGGGACCTTGGGACCCTCTGCCGAGATTGCACCTAAGATGGCACAGGGGTGGCATGGACCAAAACAAACACCAGCTACTGGTCAGGCAGGTGTTCTTTGTCCCTGTTCCTGCTAGCACAAAACCCTCTGGGTTTTTTGGAACTGATGTTGCATTACACTCACCAGTGATTTTAAGATCCAGGGTGTACTAGGGTGACTGCAGTGTGCAGAGCCCTCTGGGGACCTTGGGGGCCTCTACTGAGATCACACCCATATGGCATGGGCTCATCAGACATTTTATAGAACATGATAAAACTCTCTATTCTCTAAATTTGACACCATAACCTTGACATCAAGGGCAATACAATTATAATGAAAAAAAATGTAAAATGCTTCATAGAAAAAAAAATTCCGAGGAAATTGCTTTAAATATTGGACCTTATTTTATGCTTTAGTGAGCTGAGTTTTCTTTTATGTACCCCAGAATTAGATTTATCACAATGAAGAAAGCAACTGCAAGAATCCATCTGCTATGAAAGCTTGAATTGGAGGAAGAAGCATAATGCAACCATAGCCCAATATATGCTCTAGATGCTTAGAACAGATCACCTTCCAGAGAACTCAAACAAAGTACTGGCCTTGATGGCTTTTCAACTGCTCAGGTATCTTCATTTACTTAGTCAACATTTTCATTAAAGCCAATGGGACTGAAAGTTGAATACTGACATTTTGAATAACAATGTGCAGGACACAATCTGCATTGTCCTAGAAACTTTTAGGAATGCTGTGCTTCATTACCTGTATTCTTACCTGTGATGTGTGTGTGCTTCATCAAGAGCAGGAGAGCAAATCTCATCGTTGAGCTTAAGGTCTCTGTCCCACCAAAAACCAGATCAGTCACCAATGTTGCCAGGTGTTCAATGGTATATTCCATGTGCTCAATGCCTTTATCCTAAGAACATTTTGATTCCATTATCTGATAAGTATTGTCTTTGCACAATCAATTATAATTGAATAGACAATTTTTGACAAATATATATTGTTGATAACACAGAATCTAAAATGTTGATCAGTGGCAAAACATTTATACCATTTCAGAGACTGTGGTGTAGATGGTCTAAACTTCATTTTCCACACTTATTTTCCCTGTTTGTCAAAATTGCATTCTGAAGATGATGTTCTTAAGATGTGTGTGTTTGTATGTGTGTGTGTGTGTGTGTGTGTGTGTGCAATGGATAATCAGTCTACAGAAAATATGAAAAAAGCTAATTTGGTTTGTTTTTTAGTCCTACAACATGGAGTCTAGTCTTACTTACCACATGTAAGAAAGATTTATGTTTCAACTCACCTGAACATAAAGTGATACATTTATTCAAAGAAAGCCAACACAGTAAACATTGTAAGAATATTGAAAGGCACTTGACTCTAAAGCTTTACATCTTCACTATATCAATATTGGGTAACAATGAGTTTCTTTGTACCTGACTTCTATAGATCCTTTATATTTTTAAGGCATCCATAGCTAAACGTTCCCCTATTGGTTAGGAAGTACAATTTGATTTAGTACAAATAGGAAAGTTGGAGCCATTATCTTAGCTGCTTCAAGTCTGTATGAAATTTTCCCTTTAATTTGTTCTCAAAGTTTTTTTATGGACAAGCAATAGCTGCAGGCTCTGCACAAAGTTCAAATTTTATAAACAATGTGATGAATCACTCCTAGCAAGATTAGTTATGTTCACAGGCAGTACAACTAGGCTCCACTCTATATGAAAGGCAATTATCAATATGATCTTTATAAAATGTAAGGGTTGATAACTTATATGTTAAAAAAAAATTCTATGTTCACAAAGACAGAACATGACACATTTGTGACCTGCAAAAAAATAAAGCAGAGAACGAGAGGAATGCAGGTGACAAAGATGCAAAGATGATATGCTACAAGATTGTCAACAAGGTTATAGCTTTAAATATTAAGGCAGGAGCAGAAATAGAACATAATTATTTTCTAACTGTCATCTCAATATCATCATGATCCCTAGATGGCCTTCAGTGTGTATAATGTTTTATAACCAACCCTAGTAAAAGTACTAGCATTCTCTGTATTGATACCAACATGACAAAGACACTCATCTCCCTTTCTAATGTAGCTTCACGGATTTATCTAACTATAAATGTGGCATTTATAGCTTGAAAATATCTTCAATAAACAATGCTGGTCAAACTGGGGTCTGTATTTAGGAGAATGAGTATAGATCCATATTTATCACTTTGCACAAAGCTCAAGTCCAAATGTATCAAGGTCTTCAACATAAAACCAGATACATGAATCTCTTTTTTGGTTCTTTTTCTATTTTTGTATTTTATTAATTAGATATTTTCTTTATTTACATTTCAAATGTTACCCCCTTTCCTAGTTTCCTCTCCCAGAGTTCCCTATCCCCTTCCCCTCCCCCTCCCCCTGTTCCCTGACTCACCCATTTCTGCCTCCTGGCCCTGGCATTCTCCTATACTGGGGCATAGAACCTTCATAAGACCAAGGGCCTCTATTCCTATTGATGGCTGACTAGGCCACCCTTTGCTACATATGCAGCTACAGACATGAGTCCCACCATGTGATTTCTTTGATTGAGTTGGCTGACAGGAGCCTGATACAGCGGTCTCTTGAAAGGCTCTACCAGTGCCTGGCAAATACAGAAGTGGATATGCACAGCTATTCATTGGACAGAGCAATGGGTTCACAATGAAGGAGCTAGAGAAAGTACCCAAGGAGCTGAAGGGGTTTGCAGCCCCATAGGAGGAACAACAATATGAACTAATCAATACCCCTCACAACTCCCTGGGACTGAAGCACTTTTTATTAATCATGTTATTTGTTTACATTTTAAATTTTATCCCCTTTCCAGTTTCCCATCTGCCAATTTTCCATCCCATTCCCCTCTATTTTGTCCCAACTAGGGTGTACCCATCTATCCACTGACTCACACCTCACACCTTTGGACTCCCACTTCTCTGGGGAATCAAGTTTCCACAAGACAAAGACCCTCCTCTCCCACTGATGCCAGATGAGGCAGTCTTCAGGTACAAATGTGGTGGGACCCATGGATCAGCTTATATATACTCTTTGGTTGATGATTTAGTCCCTGAGATTTCTAAGGGGTCCTGAGAATTGATACTGTTGTTCTTCCAATGGGTTTGCAATCCCATTCATCTCCTAAAGCTTTTTCCCTGACCCTTCCATTATGGTCCCCAGGCACAGTCCAATTGTTGGCTGTGAGCAACTGCATTGGTCTTAGTCAGGTGCTTGCAGAGCCTCTCAGAGGACAGGGATACAAGGTTCCAGTCTGTAAGCACATTATTTTAATAGAGGAAGGCGACTGATTTGTTTGAGGTAATTTTATATTCAGTCAATTTATTGAAGTTACTTATCAGGTTTAGGAGTTCTGTGGTGGAATTTTATGGTCACTTAAGTATACTATCATATCATCTGCAAATAGTGATAGTTTGACTTTTTTTTTCCACTTTGTATCCCTTTGACCTCCTTTGGTTGTCCAATTGTTCTGGTTAGGAAGTCCAGTGCTATATTGAAGAGGTATGGAGAAAGTAGGTAGCCCTCCAGAGACTACCACCATCTTGGTATTCAACACATATACAGAAGCCAAACCCAGATACCATTGTAGATGCCAAAAAGTACTTGCTCAAATGAGCCTGATATAGCTGTCTCCTGAGAGGCTCTGTCACAGCCTGACAAATAGGCAGATGGAGGAGTTAGAGAAAGGACTGAAGGAGCTGAAGGGGTTTGCAACCTCATAGGAAGAACAACAATATCAAACAACCACACACCCCCCATCACTGCCAGAGCTCTCAAGGACGAAATCACCAACAAAGTATGTAGCAGATGATGGCTAGTTGGCCATCAATGGGAGGATAGGCCCTCAGTATTGAGAAGATCATATTCCTCATGACAGGCGAATGCCAGGGACAGGAAGCGGGAGTGGGTGGGTTGGGGAGCAGGGCAGGAGGAAGATATAGGAGGCTTTTGGTATACCATTTTAAATGTAAATGAAGAAAATATCTAATAAGAAATTGCCTTAATAAACATTTTTAAAAGAAAAAAAGTGTACACATCGAGCAACCCATGACTCCAGCCACATGTGTAGCAGAGGATGGCCTTGTTTCAGGCATCAGTGGGAAGAGAGGCCCTTACCCCTATAAAGTCTCGATGCCTTAGTGTAGGGGTTTGACAGGACAGGGAAGCAGGTGTGGGTAGATAGGTGGGGAAGCACCCTCATAGAAGCAGTGCTATGTGAGATGGGATAGGGGTTTTTCTGGAGTAGAAACTGGAAAAGGATCTAACATTTTAAAAGTAAATAAATAAAACATCCAATAAAATGATAATAATAATAATAATAATAAAAAGTTTTCCCTGCTTTCCCTATGTCCTAAACTTGTGCTCTTCTCCTGCTCTCCTCCTCCTTTTGCTCTCTCCCCTTGCTCCCAAAGCTCTTACTTCCAATTTGCTTTACCATGAATGCTTTAACTCCCCAGGCCTTTGCAATTTAATCTTCCCAGTTTTTGTAACGTTTCTAGGAGAGTAGATAACATGGTTATTCCAAGTACTCTAATTTTTTTTACAAAAGTTCATTAGATATTCAAACATAAATTTATATCATGAATTGAATAAGTTTACAAAAGTGAATTTTTAAAAGCATATCTATTAAAAGTGGTTATCTAATAAACATTCATTATCTTTCACAAGATGAATAGGTTCATTGAAAATTAAAATCCATAAATTTTGTGACTATGGTATTATTAAAGTTTTGTATAGATAAATCCAGCCAATTTTGTGTCTTCTGTCCTTGCACTTATAATAAATCCTTTCTTTTCTTTATTTCCTAATATCATTTTAGGAATACTTATAGAATCTTCATTAAGTATTAAGAAATTATCCCTTTGTATATAGTACTTCTATAAAAGAGTACAACTTTGTTGCTCTACAGAGGGGAGGATTAATACTTAGTTATATACATGAAAAGCAAATTAATATCAAAAAATTTTCCTCAAATGAAATCTTCTTACCCTAGCCTAAAGAACCAAAACCATCATAGCTTTACAGTTCATGGTAGAACAATCTTAGGAAGATTACATGCTAACTTTAACTTCTCCAAAATGGCTCCTGGCAATTTATAAAATATAGTGTTACTCAACTGTTCAAAATGACTAATAAAGCTTAAAAAATAATTGTGTGTAGAATACTTGAAAACTATATATAAGATCACTGTAATATAATCATGCCCAATGATCAAGTCAGCTTCATTACAGTGATGTACACGTCTTTTTTTTTTTTCTCCATTTTTTATTAGGTATTTCGCTCATTTACATTTGCAATGCTATACCAAAAGTCCCCCATAGCCACCCACCCCCTCTCCCCTACCCACCCACTTCCCTTTTATGGCCCTGGCGTTCCCCTGTACTGGGGCATATAAAGTTTGCGTGTCCAATGGGCCTCTCTTTCCGGTGATGGCCGACTAGGCCATCTTTTGATGCATATGCAGCTAGAGTCAAGAGCTCCGGGGTACTGGTTAGTTCATAATGTTGTTCCACCTATAGGGTTGCAGATCCCTTTAGCTTCTTTGGTACTTTCTCTAGCTCCTTCATTGGGGGCCATGTGATCCATCCAATAGCCGACTGTGAGCATCCACTTCTATGTTTGCTAGGCCCAGGCATACTCTGACAAGAGACAGCTATATCAGGGTCCTTTCAGCATAATCTTGCTAGTGTATGCAATGGTGTCAGCATTTGGAAGCTGATTATGGGATGGATCCCCGGATATGCTAGTGTCTACATGGTCCATCCTTTTATCTCAGCTCCAAACTTTGTTATTAATAGTCTCCCAGCCAAAAAAAGCCCAGGACCAGATGGGTTTAGTGCAGAGTTCTATCAGACCTTCAAAGAAGATCTAATTCCAGTTCTGCACAAACTATTTCACAAGATAGAAGTAGAAGGTACTCTACCCAACTCATTTTATGAAGCCACTATTACTCTGATACCTAAACCACAGAAAGATCCAACAAAGATAGAGAACTTCAGACCAATTTCTCTTATGAATATCGATGCAAAAATCCTTAATAAAATTCTCGCTAACCGAATCCAAGAACACATTAAAGAAATCATCCATCCTGACCAAGTAGGTTTTATTCCAGGGATGCAGGGATGGTTTAATATACGAAAATCCATCAATGTAATCCATTATATAAACAAACTCAAAGACAAAAACCACATGATCATCTCGTTAGATGCAGAAAAAGCATTTGACAAGATCCAACACCCATTCATGATAAAAGTTTTGGAAAGATCAGGAATTCAATGCCCATACCTAAACATAATAAAAGCAATCTACAGCAAACCAGTAGCCAACATCAAAGTAAATGGAGAGAAGCTGGAAGCAATCCCACTAAAATCAGGGACTAGACAAGGTTGCCCACTTTCTCCCTACCTTTTCAACATAGTACTTGAAGTATTAGCCAGAGCAATTCGACAACAAAAGGAGATCAAGGGGATACAAATTGGAAAAGAGGAAGTCAAAATATCACTTTTTGCAGATGATATGATAGTATATATAAGTGACCCTAAAAATTCCACCAGAGAACTCCTAAACCTGATAAACAGCATTGGTGAAGTAGCTGGATATAAAATTAACTCAAACAAGTCAATGGCCTTTCTCTACACAAAGAATAAACAGGTGATGTACACTTCTATCAAGATATAAATAGCTTTGATCTCCAACTTATGCAGACTTATGTGTAATGAAAACTGCCGTACACATGGTATAAGAATTTAGAAATAAAAAGTAAAGGATCTTATTGCTATTAAAATATACACTATCTTTTGAAAACTTTAATTTTTTTTCACAATAGCAAATATGAAATTACAGTTTGAAGGAAAAAGCTCATTATTGGAGATGTGTACACAGAAAAGAAAAACATCCCATCAAGTAATGTCTGCACAGATATTCATAGGTAAATAACTAAGAGAGCTCTAAGGTAGAAATAATGCAAAGATATATGAATGATATAATAAGTGCATGGTAGTTTCCATGCTTGTAAACTGTAGTTTGTTGTATCAGAAAAAGATAGTACAGAAAGAAGTTGGCAGATTAAGGGTAATCTCTAAAGATTACCAGCTTGTCTGCTCCTCTGAATACACAATAAACTGAAGAACTCCTAGGAGTTCTACTGCACACAGGGCAGCCAATAGGGGATGGTCCCAAACAACTGCAGCAGATGGTAATCTTGATGAAGTACAGTGGACTTGGGACTCATAACTCCTCACAGCCCTGGTCCTCCGAATTCCACTCCCCTTCTAGCCTGAACCTTGTACAGGAGCAGACTCTCAGCTTGCCTGCTCCTCTGAAGAAATCAGAGGCTCAAGACTTCCCAGGAATTACACTGCTAGTAGGACAATAGACACCATAGCCTGAAGGCCAGGTAAGAGTTCCACTGCATGCATGGCAACAGACCACATAGACTGAAGGTCTCCCAAGAGAACAGGGCACAACAGCTGAACTGCTCTTTTGAGGACCCATCAGTCTGAAGGCATCCCAATGACATCTGCAGCAGCCAGGAAAACAAATCAGCAGCTTGAATGCCTCTTGAAGACACCACATTCTGAAGACCTCCCTGAAGAGCCACTGTAGCCAGGCCAACAGGTCAATGGCATACATTCCCCTCTGAAGACCCCACAGTCCAAAAGCCTCACAGGAGGTCTGCTACAGCCAGAGCCATAAGTCTGCCAGGAGACCTGAAGCAACCAAAGGACACAGGAGGCAGCCTCCAGACAGAGACATCCAGATCAGCTAACACCAGGAATAACAAGATGGTGAGAGTTAAGCACGAGACCATAAGCAGCAGAAGCCAATATACTTTAGAACACTCTGAACCCACTTCTCCTACCACGGCAAACCCTGGATACACCAAAACACCTGATTTTCAGGAAGATGACCTAAAATCCTATATCATGAAGATAATAGAGTCCTTTTAGGAGGATGTAAATAGCTCACAGTACACGAAAACATGTGTAAACAGGTAGAAGCACTTAAAGAGGAAACAAATAAATCCCTAAAAGAAAAAGAGGGAAACAAAATCAAACAGGTTAAAGAATTGAACAAAGTGGACAAAGACCTAAAAGTGAAAGTAAAAACAATTAAGAAAACAAAATTGATGGCGCCCTGGAAGTAGAAAACCTAAGAAAGATTTTAGGAACTACAGATATAAGCATCACTGACAGAATACAAGAGATAGAAGAGAGAATCTCACTCATAGAAGATACCTTAGAAGATATTGCCACAACAGTCAATGGAAATACAAATCATAAAACACGAATAAACCAAAAAAGATCCAGGAAATCTAGGACACAATGAAAGGACCAAACCTAAGTATAGTAGGAATAGACGACAGCAAAGATTCCCCACTCTAAGGACACACACTCTTTTAACAAGATCATAGAAGAACACTTTCCTACCCTAAAGTAAGAGATAGCCATATATGTACAAAAAGCCTACAGAACACCAAATGGATTGGACAAGAAAAGAAAATATTTGCATTATATAGTAATCAAAACACTAAATGCACAGAACAAAGAAAGAATATTGAAAACTTCAAAAGAAAATGGCCAAGTAATATATAAAGGCAGACCTATGAGAATTACACCAGACTTCACACAGAGAAAATAAAAGCCAAGAAAAGCTGGAAAGTAATTACACATATCCTAAGAGAACATGAATGCCATGAATATTATACCCAGAAACACTGTCGATCAACATGAATAGAGAAACCAAACTATTACAGGACAAAACAAAATTCAAATAATATCTATCTACAAAGCCACCCTACAAGGATTCTAGAAGGAAAAATCCAAAGCAAGGAGGGTACCTACACCAAAGATAAAAACAAGATATTAATCATCCCAATTAATTTTTACAAGAAAACCAAAATGAGAAAATCACTTATATATAAAGCTATCTACAATAACAAACATACCAAGAATTAACAATAATCTATCTTTAATTCTCTCAATATCAATAGATACAACTCCCCTATAAAAAGATATAAACTAACAGACTAAATACTAAATAAGTTTTAGTGCAGAATTCTATTTGACCTTCAAAGAAGACCTAATACCAACACCTCTCAAACTACTTCATAAAATGGAAACAGAAAGAATACTACCCAATACATTTTATGAAGCCAGAGTTACACTGATAAGCAAACCACACAAAGACACGACCAAGAAAGAGAACTTCAGACCAATTTCCTTCATGAATATTGATGCAAAAGTACTCAATAAAATTCTTGTAAACTGAATCAAAGAACACATCAAAATGATCATTCACTATGATCAAGTATGTATCATTCCAGGGATGCAGGGATGGTTCGATATATGAAAATCCATCAACACAATCTACTATATAAACAAACTCAAAGGAAAAAACACATTATCTTCTTATTAGATGCTGAAAAATTCTTTGACAAAAAAAAAGTCTTTGACAAAAAAAAAAACAACAACAACACAACAAAAACAACACCTTCATGCTAAAAGTATTGCAGAGAATAGGAATTCAATGTCCATACCTAAATATAAGTGCAATATAGGGCAAGCCAATACATAACATCGAACAACTGAAATGAGAGAAAGTTAAAACAATTCCACTAAAATCAAGGACAAGACAGAGCCGTCCACTCTCCCTCTATCTATTCAATATAATATTTGATGTTCTAGCCAGAGCACTTAGAGAACAGAAGGAGGTCAAAGGGTTACAAATTGGAAAGGAGGAAGGCAAGATTTCACTATTTGAAGATAATATGATAGTATATTAAGTGACCTAAAAATGCCACAAGAGAACTCCTATAGCTGATAAATCTCTTCAGCACAGAGGTTGGATACAAAATTAACTCAAACAAAAGAGTATCTTCCCTCTACTCAAAGGATAAACAGAATGAGAAAGAAATTACAGAAAAGACACCCTTTACAATAGTCACAAATACTATGACATATCTTGGTGTGACTCAAACCAAGCAAGTTTTCACTTACTGTATGTTTTGTCTGTTGACGAAAATTCAAGTCTTTGAAGAAAGCAATGGAAGAAGACCTCAGATGAGAGAAAGAACTCCCATGCTAATGGATCAGCAGAATTAAAATGGTAAAAATGGCCATCTTATCAAAAGCCATCTACATATTCAGTGCATTTACACAATGAAATAGTACTCATCTAATATCACATAAAATTGACTTTCAACCAAGAGTTATCAACAAAAGATAAGAAAGGACACTTCACAGACCTCAAAGGAAACATCTACCAAAAAGAACTCTCAAATCTGAACTTCTATGCCTCAATTACAAGAACCCTTATAACTGTATAAGAAACATTACTAAAGCTCAAGGCACACATTGAACCTCACACAATGATTATGGGAGACTTCACTCTCCACTCTCACCAATAAACAGAACATGGAAACAAAAACTAAAAAAAGACACAGTGAAACTAACAAAAGTGAAGAGCTAACTTTATTTAACAGATACATATAGAACATTTCACACTAAAACAAAAGAATATAAATTCTTCGCAGCATCTCATAGTAGCTTCTCAAAAATTGGCCATATAATTGGACATAAAAGGAGCCTCAACCAATACAAGAAGATCAAAATAATCCCATGCACATTATCAAATCACCATGGAATAAGACTGGTCTTCAATAACAACAAACAACAGAAAATCCACACACATGTGGAAACTGAATAAATCTCTAATGAAAGATAACTTGGTCAGGGAAGAAATAAAGAAAGAATTAAAGGCTTTTTCGAATTTAATGAAAATGAAGGCACAGCATACCAAGGTTATGGGACACAACTTAATCAGTGCTAAGAGGAAAATTGACAGCTCTGAGTACTTTCATTAAAAAAATTGGAGAGGGCATCATCGGCTAGCAACTTAAGAGGTCATCTGAAAGCTCTAAAACAAAAAGAAGGAAATACACACAAGGTAGTAGACAGCAAAAATAATCAAACTCAGGACTAAAATCAGCCAAGTAGAAGTATACAAAGAATCAACAAAACCAGGAGCTGGTTTTTTGAGAAAATCAACAAGAAATATAAACCCTTAGCCTGAATTATCAAAGGGCAGAAAGACCATATCCAAATTAACAAAATAAAAATGAAAAAGGAGACAAAAGAACACAAACTAAAGAAATTCAAATACACATCATATCCTACTACAAAAGCCTATACTCAACAAAACTGAAAATTTTTGATGAATAGATAATTTTCTAGACAAATACCAAGGACCAAAGTTTAATCATGATCAGGTGAATCATCTAAACACTCCCATAAGCCCTAAAGAAATAGGAGAAATCATTAAAAGTCTCCCAACCCAAAAGAGTCCAGGAGCAGACAGTTTTAGTGGAGAATTATATCAGAACTTCAAAGAAGACCTAACAACAACACTATTCAAACGATTCCACATTGACTTCCTTGGAAAGATCAGGAATTCAATGCCCATATCTAAACATAACAAAAGTATTATAAAGCAAACCAACAGCCAACATCAAACTAAATGGAGAACATTTGAATCATTTCTACTAAACTTGAAGCAATCCCACTAAAATCAGGGACTAGAGAAGGTTGCACATTCTCTCACTATCTATTAAATATGGTATTCAAAGTTCTAGCCAGAGCAAGTAGACAACAAAAATAGGTTAAAGGGATAGCAATTAGAAACAATGAAATAAAGATATCACTACCTGCAGATTATATGATAGTAAATTTAAATGATGCAAAAAATTCCAGCAGAGAACTTCTACAACTGAAAGACAACTTCAGCAAAGTGGCTGGACATAAAATTATCTGAAATAAATCTGTACCTTCTTCTATACAAATAATATATGCACGGAGAAAAAATTAGAGAAACAAAACTCTTTACAATATGATAGTCACAAATCAAAAAAGTAACTTGGGGTAAATCTAACAAAACAAGTGTAATATCTGTATGATAACAATTTCAAGTTCCTCAATAAAGAAACTGCAAAAGCCCTCAGAATATGTAAAGATCTCCCATGTTCATGGATTGGAAGAAATAACATAGTAAAATGGCCATCCTACCAAACACAACCTATGTATTTAACAAAATCACCATAAAACTTCCAACACAATTCTTTAAAGACATGGAAAGAACAATTCTTAAATTCATCTGGAAAGGGAAAAAAAAGATATCAAAAACAATCCTTAACAATAAAAGAACAGCTGCAGGAATCACTATCCCTGACCTCAAGCTACACTACAGAGCAATAGTGATAAAAACTGCATGGTATTGGCAGAGAGACAGAGACGAGACGTTGATCAGTGCAATAGAACTGAAGACACAAGGTCCCCAGGGGAAGAGCTAGAGAAAGTAATCAAGGAGCTGAAGGGGTCTGCAACCCTATAGGAGGAACAACAATAGGAACTAACCAGTACCCCCAGAGCTCGTGTCTCTACCTGCATATGTAGCAGAAGATGGCCTAGTTGGCCATCATTAGGAGGCCATCATCATTGGTCTTTTGAAGATTATATGCCCCAGTACAGGGGAATGCCAGGGACAGGAAGCAGGAGTGGGTAGGTTGGGGAGCAGGGTCAAGTGAGGTTATAGGAGACTTTGGGGATAGCATATGAAATGTAAATGAAGAAAATATCTAATAAAAATTGTTTTTGAAACAAAATGTGAAAAAAATATTAGGGCAGCAGGAGGACTGTGATTGGACAGGGAAAACGAAGGTGGAGCTAAGAGTTGCAAAGACAGGGTGTGACACAGGAGAAGGGAGAAGGAAGCATGATGGAGGAGAAACAGGATGATTAAAATTCCACATTGTTTTAAATAGCCACAGTGAGAATAGTTATAATACTGTATAGGAATAGAATAATTGGGGTAAATTTTCTAATCTAGGAGGGCAGCTTGTACCATCATCAATTGGCCCTAAATTTATTGCATGAGCATCTTGAGTATTGAGAATGTATTGATATATAAACATGACTAATTATAAGCTTCTATAGTTTTGTTTTACTGTATTACTGGAATGTGGGACCAGCGACCACAGGGGTTTATAGCTGAGAAGTTAAAGGCGGCACTGAGACAAGTGAACCATAGCTGAGAAGCCCACAGGAGCAGTAGCTACTGGGGTAGTTTAAAGACAAAGGCAGAGAGACAGCTGCCTCTCTGCCAGTCCGGACAGAGAGTAGGTGGGTATAGCATAGGAACTTGCCACTCATTTGACTATTTCCTGCAACATATACCCTTCATCTCATTTCTTCATCTGAAGAAATAAAAGACATATATTATTATTATTGTTATTATTATCATTATTATTAAATTTTTTGAGACAGTTAAAAAATTGAAGACTCAGTAATAAAACCACATATTTACAGATACTTAATCTTTGACAAAGAAGCCAAAAATATACAATGGAAAAAAGAAAGCATCTTCAATATATGGTGCTTGTCTAACTGGCTGACAGTATGAAAAAAAGAAAATAGACCCATATATGTTACCTTGCACAAAGTTCAAGTCCAAGTGGATCAAGAACATCAACATAAAACCAGATACACTGAATCTAATGGAAGAGAAAGTAGGAAAGAGCCTGAACTCTTGGCACAGGAATAAATTAGCTAAACAAAACTCCAATGACTCATGCACTATGATCAAGAGTTAAAAAATGGGACATCAAAAAACTTGAAAGCTTCTGTAAGTTAAAGGGATGGAACTAGAAAATGTCATCCTGAATGAGGTAACACAGACTCAAAAGGACATGCATGGCAAGTACTCACTAAAAAGTGGATATTAACCAAAGAAGTACAGAAGATCCAGGATAACATTCTCAGAACTGAAGAAGGTTGACAAGCCAAAGGGAACAAGTGAGGATAACTCAGTACCACATAGCAGAGAGAAGAAAACAATCACAGGGGTTGGGAGAGGGCAGAAGGTGGAAGGGACCTGGGTGGGAAAGGGCATAGAAACAGGAAAACGGGAACATGATCATGTATTCAGGTGGGAAGCAAGAAAGGAGGCCTGAGAGCCACAAACCTCAGGAGGTAAGAGGTAAGGATCCTCAAGTATGTACCAAAGACTTGGGAGGTGAGAGACTCTCAGTACTCAAAGGGCATAACCATAGACAGAGGCTCTGCAGTGAGAAGGATCTTTTAGCATCTACCTCCAGTAGAAAGACGGGATATCAAGTAGAATGATGGTATAGCCTTCCCACAGCCACAATAAGGGACCCAGGTTTGTTCATTTCTAAAAGAATTGCACAGACAAAAATGGAGAAGAACATGAGGGAAAGGAAGTCCAGTGACAGGCCCAATTTGGGATCCATGTCAAGGTAGTGTTACAAGGCCTGACACTATTACTTCCACTATGGTGTACTTATAGATAGGAGCCTTGCATGGCTGCCCATTGAGAAGCTCAACAAGCACCTGACCTAGACAGAGGCGCATACTTGCATCCAAACAATGGACTGAAGTTGGGGACCATTGTAGTTGAATTAGGGAAGGGGTGGAAGAAGCTGACTGAGGAGGAGGGCGACACCATAGGAAGTCCAGCACTGTGAACTAACCTAGATCCTCAATAAGGGGATGTCCCTTATCTCTCAGACACTGAGCCACCAACCATGCAGCATACACTAGCTGATCTGAGGCCCCTGAGACATATATACAGCAGAGAATTGCCTGGTCTGCTCTCAGTGAGAGAAGATGCATCTAAGCCTCCAGAGACCTGAGCCCCCAAGGAGTGGGAAGTTCCAGTGGGGTGGTGAGTTCGGGATAGGAAGATCCTATTAGAGACAGGAGAAGAGGTATATTTTGAACAGTCAGAGGGCAGACCTAGATGGGGATAATGACTGGACAGTGAAAAAAGATTAATAATAGTAATAATAATAAAAACTGAATGAAAATCAACATACATAAAGGGGCAATCTCTGTATGAATGAATACTCACTGACCTCCTTACAGAAATTGACAACCTATCTTAAAATTCATATGGAAGTTTAAAGAATGCATATTGGCCAAGCAGTCTTGAAAAACATGGAGCATAGTCAAGGGACACATAGTGCTGGATTTTTAAATAGTGTTTAAAAAGCTTCATTAATAGAGAACTGTAACACTGTGCCAGAATTTACAGATAACAGCAAACCTGAATGTGATCAATTGTTTTGTAAATTAGAGTGTCAAAGAAATTGTGGGAAAACTGTCTTTTTCCTAAATTACACAATGCCAGTAGTTAATCCTGACAGCAAAGCCAATAGAAGCCAATCTATCTTTAACCCCATTAGGGCAAATTCATCAACAATTATTCTCAGAACTTTCATTCATCTATTCTTTCTGATAGTACAACAGAGTCATCCATTTACAAACCTCTATAGGATTCAGCTCAAGGGGAGTCCCCAAGACATCACACTAGGACTGAACCTATGGAGTGCTCACAAAAAGGGATCTATCATGACTGCCCTTCAAAAGACCCAACAAGCAGTGAAAAAGTAAGATGCAGATATTTGCACCCAACCAATAAACAAAAGCAGCAGACCCCTGTTGTTGAATTAGGGAAGACTGAAAGAAGCTGAGGAGAAGGGCGACCCTGTAGGAGGACCAGCAGTCTCAATTAATTTGGACCCCTGAGATCGTTCAAACACTGGGCTACCAAAAAGGCCATATACATCACCTGATATGAGGCCCCAAACACACATAGAGTAGACAATTGTCTGTGTTCATTCAAAGATAATGCACCCAACCCTCAAGAGACTGGAGATACCAGGGAGATTAGAGGTCAGGTGGGGTAGGGCATGAGGGCATCCATATGGTGACAGCGGGGTACAGAGGAGGTGTGGGATGTGGAGCACTCGGAGAGTGGATGGAGGGATAGGTAATGGAATATGGAGTGTAAAAATTAAAAATAAAGTAAAAAAAACTCTATAGGGTTTATTGTTGCTAAAGAGTCCATATCTTTTTAAATACATAGGATATAAAATTGATCCACACAATAGAAAATGATGCTGAAAATGTTTATCTTAATACAGAATTAGGTATGATGTATAATCAAGTTGGAATTTATTTCATTTTTCTGCCATTTGTCTTATTATTTTATTCTGCTAGACTATTCTAAGTTTTTTTTTTTCTTTTAATTCAAAAAAATAGGGCAATGTGCTCAAATTAACAAATCAACTCTATAGCAGAGACCTGGAGTGAGAGAATCTCAGGACTCAAAGGAAGAAACCTTAGATGAAATGCCCTACAGTAGGGAGAAGGAACTTGTAGAGCCCACCTCCAGCAGAAAGATAGGGCATCAAGAGAGGTAGGGGGTTGCCATCCCAACTTCAAAAACTCTGACCCATAGTTGTCCCTGTCTGGAAGAATTGCAGGGATGAAATTGAGAGGAGTCTGAGGAAACCAAGGTCCAGTAATATTCCCAAAGTAGGATCCAGCTCAAGGGGAAGTCCCAAGGCCAGACACGATTACTGAGGCTATGGAACACTCACAAAAAGGGACCTATTATGACTGTCCTCTGAATGATCCAAGGAGCAGCTAAAACAGTCAGATGCAGATATTTGCACCCAACCAATGGACAGTAGCTGCTGACCCTTGTGGTTGAATTAGGGAAAACCTGGAAGAAGCAGAGGAGGAGCATGAGCCTGTATGAGGACCAGCAGTCTGGATTAGCCTGGAACCTCGATATCTCTAAGACACTGGACCACCAACCAGGCAGCATACACCAATTGATATGAGGAACTTAAAACATATACAGTAGAGGATAGCTGGGTCTTAATTCAGTCAGAGAAGATGCACCTAACCCTCAAAAGACTGGACACACTCGGGACTTTAGAGGTATGGTGGGGTGAGGGCTGTGGATATCCTCGGGAGACAGTGTAATGGGGATGAGGAACAATTAGAGGATGGCCAGGGCAGGGAATAAAATATGGAGTGTAAAAAACATAATTAATTAATAAAAGAAAAAATTTTAAAAAAACACAAAATCACCCTGTTTCTCTCAGCCATTCCCACACATGTAATAAAAAATAAATTGTTTTTTTAAATGCTACTTGCATGATTTTAAACATCATTTGTAACTCAGTAAGAATTCAATGAACTCTACAGTCCATGACAAGTCCATAATTTTACAATTATTTATTAACCCTTTACCTGACGTCTTTGAATTAGGAAGTAATCGATGAAGTCCCGAGGATTTGTAACATCCAATGATTCTTCATGTTCTTTTATTTTCTCCAAAAGATAGCTCTTAATCCATGTATGATTTTTAAAAAATTTATTATGCCTTCCTGGACAATAATCAATAAGAATAGGGACTGCATTGAAAATCTACAAAAAATGACAGAATTTACTAAATAAATATGCTGTAATGAAGTAATTAAGACATATTCATAACAATGCCTGATTTTTTCCATTGATAGATCAAGATATGAATGAAATTCACCTTAGTTAGGTCATTTACATATATAATACTTCTCCATTCTAATAGATTTGTTGAACAAATTTCTGCAAAATGAACAAAGATCATAAACAATATTTCCACACTGACATATCTTTTGAGTGTAAACAATGATCATGTTAGTTACACAATGATTCACATAAACTCTGTTCTACACGTTTGAATAACCATCTGATATAGATTATTAACTCTCACACTTTTAAGGTGATAATAGCAGGTTAAATTTTGGGGTGACCTGATTTATAAAAGAAATCTAATGCCTGAGCTTCATTTCTATCTACCTGTTTCTGACATGTAAAATCTATTTAGATGTATGTGGAGCTTCAAGATGCCCTGAAATCAAGAGCATACTGTATCACTTTATACTTTCTGCATGATCACATGATCATTTTATTTGAAGTGTGCAGTTGACGCCAGTTCAGGCTAGGACAATTCTGTGAGTTTGTACATGATCCACAAAGTATTAAAATATTCATGTTCTCATTTTCACCTTTCCTCTTGTCAACAATTATCCCAGCAAACCCATCAAACAACTGTAACTACTCAGTTCTCCTGAAAGCTTTCATTTCCATTAATACTCTTCCTTAATTGAAAGAATGTTATTTCTATACTGAGATATTCTTGCCTAGTAATATGATGAAAATGTGTTTAATTGTTTTAAAGTAGGAAAGGAATTTCCATAGTAGGAGAATGGCCTATATGTGACTACCCACACTTGTAGAAGTGAATGGAATTATTTTACACACAATTCTGTAGTAGTCATTGAGAAAATTCATGGATAAGCAGCTAACAGGCTACAACTGTTTTGGCATTTGCCCCTTAGTTTTAATGCTTGTATAGCTGAGGGTTTCAAACTCCATTTCAGATACTCTGTGCATATGATACTCAGAATTGAAGTACTTGTCTGACATGTCTCTATTGATTTTGACCTGTGAGAAAGAAAGATGTTACATGTGTTTTCAGAAATAGAAAACCTTGGCTTTACCTGACACCCAGGAGAGCTCAAAATTTCAGTGCATTCATTCACTTTTCCTATCAAGCTAAGAAAATCCTTATCCTTATAATCGAAACGATTCTGGAAAACAATGGAGCAGATGACATTGCAGGGAGCACATCCTATGATGAATTGGGGATCACAGGGTGAGCCTGAAGTTTGGAAACAATTGTAAAATTCTTTAAAAATAAACACATACATTTGCCCTTGTTAACATGATAAGGTACTTATGAAATTGTAACAAGTAATTTAATTATGAATATACTTAACTGCTAGGTACTTACCTGCTGAAGAATGGTGATCTTTCTAACATTAAACCTGACTTAGTTTTCATTCTCACTAATTAACATGTTCACTGCTTCATTCAAGGACCTTAATTTAAATGCCATAACATCCTAAAATTTAGCCAATTACTTCAACATATATTATTCAAAACCAAGGTTTAAAGAATGACTACAATAACATCTTTATTTTTATAACCATATAAATGTGACCAAAATGTGGCCCCCATGAGTGTTCAAAAGAAACATGCAATAAACATCCAAACACCAGTGTATGTGTGGACTTCCAGGAAGTCTCTATGCTTATTCATGGACCACTCACACTTATAGATTTTTTTGTATTAGGTGTAGCATATTAAGACACTTCAGGGTTTGCCCATAAGTGTTGCACTTCTAGCTGAGAATGGAGAAAAATTTTCAGTATTACACTACTAAGCTAAGTTGCATCTATCTTTTCAAAAATTGCATCAATATCACTGTCTTCATTTTGTTGTTAAATTCCATACATTCTCCCTTTGGTACACTGACACCCTTAGAATATACCACTTAAATATTGTCACAATCAATTTCTCACTCCCATAAACTTGTTCTTTTCTTATACCAAACATTTTATAGAAAATTCAAATTTAACATAGATCTCTTTGATATGATTTTTATGGCATGTTTCTTAGACACCTTTTCTGATCACCTGATGAAGACTTGTGTCCCTCAAAGGTCTGCATGATATATCTCCTTCAAGATACGTTGAATTCTTTCCATTTTTATTTTTATTTTTTTATTTTTGTATTGCTGTCACAGTCTCATGTGTTACCTTTTTCTTTTTCTTTTGAATTTTGAAAGAATGTACAGAATTTATGGTATGTAAATATTTCATGATCCACTTATATGAATAAATGGTGTAAGGAACTTTAATTTTAATGTCCATATAATGTGAGACAACACTATTATGAAACAAATGAACCCTTCCTTTTTGCATGTTCACCCTTCAAACACTGAATTTTACTATCTATGAAATACATATGCTATTTTAATATCCATTTTGAAAGTATAATAAAGGAAAATATATGTGGTATCTGGGAATAATAGGAGAAATGAAAGAGGAAAATACTGTAATGGCAAGCAAACCAAAATGCATATACTACAATTACAAAAATATACAAATAATTTAGACCCAGCACCTAGTACAATTGCAACAATAACATTCACTGAAAAGAAAGTAAATATTCAATATTATGGTTGGGGAGCATCCTCACAGAAGCAAAGGGAGGGGCAATGGAATAGGGGGTTACCAGAGGACAAACCAGGAAAGGGGATATCATTTGAAATATAAATAAATAAAATATCCAATAAAAAATAAATATTCATCATGGCCAAACATCACATTTAATATACTTAAGCAAAACCTAAATGTGTGGATATTTTATATCAAGTAACTATCAATATATTACATTACAAATATGTTTATAATGTGTGCATCTTATTAGTCATGTGATTTATGTTACATGAAAGAAAAATAAATAATCAGTGTTTGTCAAGTAGTTTAGTCAAGCTGACACAAACTACAGTCAACTCAAAAGAAGGAACCTCAATTGAGTAATTGCTCCAGGAAACTATTCTGAGGTCATGTCTCTCTGTTCTCTTCCTTCATTGCTGATGATAGGGACACTAGCTAAACCCACTGTAGGCAATGTGAGTCTTGGGCATGTGATGCTAGGCAGTAGGAAAAAGAAAGTGAGAAAGAAAAGTGGAATAGGTGACTGAGAAGCTATCCTTCATGTTTTCTGTTGCAGTTAATGCTTCTAGGTTCCTTCTTTGAGGTCCTGCATTGGTTCCCTCAATGGTGGCTATAACCTGTAAGCCAGTTATTTTATGACAGAAACAAAAACAATAATATATGAGAGAATGATTTCAGTAGTGAAATTGCTGTGAACAAAGGATCAAATTTGTGATGTTGTGTTGAAGGTGATCTTAAATTGTGTACCTTCAAACAAAAGTCATATGAGTTAACAAAGATGAACACTTAAATATGTGGAATTCCTTGAGATTACTAATGCTCTATAAGGATTTTAACACCTTACAATATACTAAGATATTACATTCTTTTAAGGAATGAGGGTGAACTGAAGTACTTTGAGATTACTTCTTGTGTGCATACCATTCACATGGAAAATCTGATTGTATGTGATTTAATGTATTTAGAAGTAAAAGTGCTAAAACTTTTCATATAGAAATTTAAATAAAAAATATAATATTCTTTCTTTAAAAGCACTAGGTGAGTAGCATCAACTGTGTTAGCAAAGTAACAGCCAGCAACTCAACTTTCTCATACCAAAAACCTGTAAAGGTGAATATGACTTCAACAACTGAAAACCAATAGGAAAATACTAGAGTCAATGAAACAGTTTTCTGGTTTTTTAAAGGAATTATTTTACTAGTTTTCATGTGTGCACAAATTTTGACTATTTGTATTGAAGTGATTCAGAAAAGTTTATTAATAAAAATATGAAATACTATGTAAAAAGAAATAATAATATGTTGAGATCATACTAAAATCAGAATTATAATAATTGATAAAAATCTATTACAAACAGCTAAGAAATAAAAATAATCCATCACACCCCTGTTACCGAGAACTACAAACAAGATTATACGAGGACAATTAGAAACTTCAGTGAAGAAGTGCTATCCATTGCCAGAAAGAAAGGAAGGAAGGAAGAAAGGAAGGAAGGAAGGAAGGAAGGAAGGAAGGAAGGAAGGAAGGAAGGAAGGAAGAAAGAAAGAGAGAAAGAAAGAAAGAAAGAAAGAAAGAGAGAGAGAGAGAGAGAGAGAGAGATGGAGACAGAGAGTGAGAGAGAGAAAGAAACAAAGAAGAAAGAAAGAAAGAAAGAAAGAAAGAAAGAAAGAAAGAAAGAAAGAAAGAAAGAAAGAAAGAAAGAGAAAGAGAGAGGAAGGAAGGAAGGAAGGAAGGAAGGAAGGAAGGAAGGAAGGAAGGAAGGAAGGAAGGGGAGTGAGAGAGAGAAAGAGAAAGAATGAAAACCAGTACTACATGGTCTATGCTCCTTACTTTTACATGGTAACCATTATCACTGATAATCTACCTCTCATTCTGGTATTCAAAGAACAAGTGACATTTGTGATTAGGGGAATTTATGGCTTATAATGCACTAAAATTATCATGGTACCTATACTCATGACATCCCATTAGAAAAATATTCTTAGAAAAAGATAGAAACAACATTACTCATACACAGTCATGCATAGACCAAGATATAAAAGGAGAATCTGACCTGCACTTACCATTTGTTTTCTTCAGTTCCTTCATGAGCCACTGTGCTTCCTCTTGCACTTTGTTCTCAATGGTCCTTTTTCCCATGGCCAAGTTCCTCAAGGTATTCACTGTGAAGACCCTTGTGGCTTTCCATACATTTCCATGGCTAAAACCAATGCCTAAAGAAATTTGAACAGACACTGGAAATCCCAGACACAAAAGGAGATAACAGGTGGCAGATTTATAGAGCCCAAACCTATGCCTGACAAGCAAGCATGACCTCTACTCTCCACCTTTCAGCTTGCTCTGGAAACTGCCCAGTATACACATAAGCGCACGCACACACACACACACACACACACACACACACACACACACTTACCCTTTCCTTTAGAAACCTTGTCAAAAAACGGAAAACTTCCTCTTCCAGAGAACACTTCTCCATGGTCAATGAGGGCTTCTTTAATTGCCTCATAACCATGTAATACCACAATAGGCTGTGAGCCAAAATACAGAGTGAACACAGGGCCATATGTTTTAGAAAACTGGAAAGAAATAGCAAACATAAATATTAGTTAAAAAAAAAGTCATTGTATTTTCAATAGAGTCAATCTATTTAGTTTAATTATCATATTGTATTATGATATTTTTAGTCAGAAAACCCCAGTTTAAAGTCTGTATAATTCTGTACATTATGATGATTATGATGATTATCATGTATTCATGGCTTACAGTATGCCAGAAAATCTTTCAGGCTGTTGACACACTAAAACCAAAGATTTATCACACTAAGATCTGATCTGTTCTTCATAGTACACAAAGATACTGAAGTAAAATATCCACATTTATTTACAGGATTGTATTGAAAATAAGTACATTCGAATTTGACTCCCTGCTTATTCATTATTGGATACTTGAGCATCACTCTCATGATAACTTCATACTGAAATGGATTTCAATTTTCAGAAGAATGTTGCAGAACCAGCTGGAAACACTTCTTGTGAAACCTAAGAGAGCCCTGTGATAAAGACGAGAAAACTAAAACCTTAGATTACCAAAAATGTTTGATTTCCATTCTTATCTATTGCTACAAATGTACATAGAGTAGGTATCATTCAAAGTGTACCATAGTATGAAGCATCACAGAAAAACCCCATTCTTGCTAATCAGCATCCTAGGTCCAAGGCACAGACTATTAATGGAATAAAAGGTGATGGGGAAAATACGACAGATGCAAACGCACACTATGTTTTATTATTTCATGTATGATCTCATGCACATTGTATTTACTGCAATTCAGACACCAATAAATTCTTCAAAGTACAAAATTAATGTCAAATCCAAGAACAATGCACTGCTAAAATTTAGATTCATTTTATGAAATATTCCCTGCTCTTCACCTTCAGTCAAAATTGCTGGAAGTGGGTGCGGCCGCAGGCCCCATGAAACTCACTTGCTTACTGCCTTGCCTGAGCATGCACAGTGAAAAAGAATTCGTGGGCTGCCTGCCATGCTGTACTGTTCCTTATGATCCAGACCTGTCAGCCTGTTGGTGACCGACCTGAGCTCGTGCCTGGAGCGTGTATGAATTCTGATTGGATGAGGTGGGTTAGAGCGAGATGAGGTCAGTTGAGGCGAGGATAGGGTTTAGCCCTTGCCCTAAGTAGAAGTAGTAGAAGAGAAGCTGTTGTAATAGGAATAGTTTTAGCCCTTGCTGTGAGTAGGAGTAAGAGAAGCTGTTGTAATAGGAGTTTTAGCGCTTGCCATGAGTAGTAGAGTAAGAGAAGCTGTTGTAATAGGAGTTGTTTTAGCCCTTGCCCTAAGTAGAAGCTAGTGGTAGTAAGAGAAACTGTTTTAAGAGAGAGTTGTAAGTAAAGCTGCAAGAAAGAAGGAAGGAATAGAAGAAGAGGCTGCTGGAAAGAGAGCTGTAAGGGGAAAAGCCTGAAATAAAGATGTTGTTGCATGAACCCGACTTGGTGTCTGTGTTGTTCCTATCACCGCCGGCTTGAAGGACCAATGAAAAGCAGTGGCCCATATGGGGAACTCATCATGTCAGTCGGCAATGGTAAGTAAGAAAATTTTAGCAAGCAGAGGTAAGGAAATTTTGGTAAGAACAGCGATAGGAAAAAATTTGGAAAGCAGCAGTAAGAAAATTTTGGTAAACAGTGGTAGAAAAATTTTGGTAAACAGTAGTAGGAAAAATTTTGGTAAACAGTGGTAGGAAATATTTTGGTAAACAGAGGTAAGGAAACCTTAGTAAACAGCAGTAGGAAATTTTAGTACACAGCAGTAAGGAAAACTTAGTAAACAGCAGTAGGGAAATTTTGGTAAACTGAGGTAAGGAAACCTTAGTAAACAGCGATAGGAAATTTTGGTAAACCAAGGTAAGGAAACCTTAGTAAAAAAAAAAAGGTAGGAAATTTTAGTAAAGAGAGGTAAGGAAACCTTAGTAAATAATGGTAGGAAAATTGAGTAAACAATGGTAAGGAAATTTTGGTAAGCAACGGTATTTAAAGAAAGCACAGGCCTGTAAGATTCCCGGGAAAAAATGGACGAAGCATTAAGGATCTCAGGTATAGAGATGAAAGTAAGGTTCCCGGGAAAAGAGGGACGAAGCATTAAGGTTCTCAGGAATAGAGACGAAGGGAACTTCAGCAACTAAAGAAAGCATAGACCTGATAGGTTCCCCGGAAAAAAAAGGGACGGAGCACTAGGATCTCAGATACAGAGACGGAGAGAATCTAAATGATATGGGTTCAACTGCGACTAAAATGATATTAAAAATGTTAGCCATCTGGATCTTGGTCAGGGTGTGCTTGGGGGATGACAGTGGAAAGTACAGTGCTGAAACAGAGGAAGGAGTGACAGCACTTGAGGAGGCTAAGGAGATTGCTTCTCGGGCTAGCCGCCAAAAACCTAAACAGCTTAGACAACAAACCAAAGATAAGAAAGAGAAGAAGGAATCTAGCTCTGAAGGGTCTACTAGTGACAGTGACAGGACAGATAGCAACAATGACATCTGTAGTCGGATGTTCCGCTGGAGTTTGAGGAACAGTAGGCTGCCCAAATCATCAGCCCCAATGTGGTTTTCTCCTCTGCCCTATAAAGATGAGGGAGACAAAAGGGGAAAGTGTAGTCTTCATGCAAAAGTCTGCAAAATTGTGCCCGCCATTGTGGGGCACTTCCCAGTATTTCAGGACCAACAGGGGCAACGGTATCATGAACCCCTGGATTGGAAGGTTGTACAAAGATTGAAGGAATAAACTTGAGCCATTAAAGGAAAATGCTTTAAATGAAAGAAAAAGAGAAAAGATGGTCTTATATAGTGGATGGGAGGACTAGCCAATAGTACTAGAAGGAAAACAACACTATGAAATGGACCATTGTTTTGTGTAAGATAAAAACACTCAAAGTTCTTAGGTATGCATATGTATGCATATGCTCTATGTAAATATGTTACAAATTTATATCTATAAAATCTGTATTTTAGTAAGCATTGAAAAGATGTGGAAAAGACATTTAGTGAACAGGCAGGGAACAGAAGGCAGTATGGTATGGGGGTATAGAACAGAATATAGCCAAGTTTGAATAAAAGGTTTTTCTTTATGTACTTCTGTGTTTTGAAAGTAATATGGTGTTCACAAAAATAAGTTCATGGTTTCCTCCTCCAGAGGGGTGTCTGCCATTTCCCTTGGAGATAGAATTGCTCAAATTTTGCTTTTGCCTAGTCACCATGCTAGCTTCCCTTCAAGGGGACTGAAAAGAGGAAATCGGAGCTTCAGTTCCACTGGAATACAAATTTGAAAGCTGGTATCCTTATGGTTAACCAAAGAGTGGATTGGTTGCAGGAACAGATGAATATTTTGGAGCAGTTAGTATTTGCTTCCTGCATTACTCATATGTCAGGAATGTGTGCAACCTCTGTCAGTATCAGAATTTTTCCAGAGCTGCAAATCTGTCACATGGAATTGGTGCAATGCTGCTAGGAAATTAGAGTCATGATCTCGACACAAAGATGAAGGAATTGCAAGCATCAATTGTTGCTGTGAACAACACTCGTGTGGACATTGCAACTGCAAAGCAATGGATGGAGATCATCCAGGGAACTGTGGGATTCTTAAAAAATTAAGGAGAGATGGCCTTTTCAGCGCTCCTGCTGTCTGTTGTGTGTGGAGTAATGCTTTGGTGAATGGCATGTATGCGAAAGCGGCACAGGGCTGATAAATGAGCCTTAGTGCAAGCTATGGCAGCTTTGGAAACAGGAACATCCCCCCAATGTTGGCTCAACGTGCTGGATCAGTAATCAATGATGGGTAAGACCCTCACGTGTGCATACCAACCTAAAACAAGATGGAGAAAGTGAGTTCGTCACCCCCATGATGGGTAAGGATGTGGCACGGATGGGGGAAACCTTAGACAGATGCTGATCCCAGAGCTACTAATAAAACAACAAGGGGAAGATGCAGGAAGTGGGTGTGGCCGCAGGCCCCGTGAAGCCCACTTGTTTACTGCCTTGCCCAAGCATGCGCAGTGAAAAAGCATGCATGGGCTGGCTGCCAGACTGGACTGTTCCTCGTGATCCGGACCTGTCAGCCTATGGGTGACCAACCTGAGCTCATGCCTGGAGTATGTATGAATTCTGATTGGATGAGGTGGGGTGGAGCTAGATGAGGATAGTCAGTGCAAGGATAGGGTTTAGCCCTTGCCCTAAGTAGAAGTAGAGTAAGAGAAGCTGTTGTAGTAGGAATAGTTTTAGCCCTTGCCTTGAGTAGAAGTAGAGTAAGAGAAGCTATTTTAATAGGAATAGTTTTAGCCCTTGCCTTGAGTAGAAGTAGAGTAAGAGAAGCTGTTGTAATAGGAGTTTTAGCCATTGCCATGAGTAGAAGTAGAGTAAGAGAAGCTGTTGTAATAGGAATTTTAGTCATTGCCATGAGTAGAAGTAGTAGTAAGAGAAGCTGTTATTATAGGAGTTGTTTTATGCCTTGCCCTAAGTAGAAGTTAGTGGTTGTAAGAGAAACTGTTGTAAGAGAGAGTTGTAAGTAAAGCTGCAAGAAAGAAGAAAGGGATAGAAGAACGGGCTGCTGGGGAAGAGAGCTGTAAGGGAAAAACCTGAAGTAAAGACTTTGTTGCGTGAACCCGACTTGGTATCTGTGTTGGTCCTGTCGCCACCGGCTCAGAGGACCAACAACACAAAATAATAGAAAATGTGTGTAAAAATAGTATATGATTACCGCATTTTTTTTCTAAAAAGCATGCATATAATTACCTGCATTTCAGGGTCTTCAGTCTGAAACTTAGAGCATTACTAATTTCCTAATCAAAACTAGAGGCAAATGTCAGAAAAAAATATTGAACTTTTCAGTTTTTTACATCATATTCATTTCCACAACATTAGCTCCACTAATAGAATTTTATGAAAGTAGCAAGAGTTCTATCTCAATTTGAAATGTACCTGAAGAACATAAGGCATACTTACATTGGTAAGGCACTGCCCAATGTCCTTCATATCTATCAGGTGGTAATTTCCAATAATTGGGAGAGGAGTAGGGCCAGGAGGGAGGTTCCGTCTTGCAGATCTCTGTCTCCACAATGACAGGAGAAGCATAAAGGACAGACAAAGCACCAAGACTACAAATGGATCCATGGAGACCCTTCTTACTGACACTGTTATGATCAGGCATTCCAGACACTTTATACAGCATTCGCAAATCAATATTTTGCGTTTGGGCATCTTTGTGCAATCAACTAGTTACTGTTGAACTCTCTTCCAAATGGACTTTGTCTCAATGATAAGAAAAAACAAGAACTTTTAACATTGTCATTTTCGTACAGTGCCTGTAAGACATTTGGGCTTAATTTTGTTGAGTTGTGACCAGTAAGGCTGATAAATAATAATCATTCAAAAATTGAAATACACTTGAGTTAATTTGTAAAAGTTATGAGATTGTACTAAAATTATGTCAATTTCTTCTTTTCTTCTTTATCAAAAACAACATATATAATTTCCTTATTCACTTTCTAACACATTTTTTTCTTTTATCTTTTTAAAATTAATTAATTTATTTTTTACAGTCCATATTTTATCCCCCCCCCATCCACCCTCTGATAACCCACATCCCATACCTCCTCCCCACCCCTGTCACCACGTGAATATCCCCACCTCCACACACCTGACCTCTAAACTCCCTGGGGACTCCAGTCCCTTGAGGGTTAGGTGCATCATCTCTGAGTGAACACAGACACAGCAGTTCTCTAATGTATGTGGGCTGAAGCCCTCATATCACCTTGTGTATTCTGTCTGTTTGGAGGTCCAGTGTTCTGTGGTCTATTTGGTGGAGAGAACTAGGGGGATTCAGATTAAATGATACTGCTTGTCCTCCTAGATTGCCCTTCTGCTCAGATTATTTCAGCCTTCCCTAATTCAACAACAGGGGTCAGCTGCTTCTGCCCATTGGTTGGGTGCAAATATCTGCATCTGACTCTTTCAGCTGCTTGTTGGGTCTTCTGGAGTGCGGTCATGGTAGGTCCCTTTTTGTGAGTACTCAATAGCCTCAGTAATAGTGTCAGGCTTTGGGACCTCCCCTTGAGCTGGATCCCAATTTGGGCCTGTGGCTGGACCTTCTTTCCTCAGGATTCTCTCCATTTCTATCCCTGTAATTCTGTCAAACAAGAACAATTATTGGTCATAGTTGTAATAGTGGGATGGCCCCCTTCTCCCTCATTTGATGCCCTGTCTTCCTGCTGGAAGTGGGCTCTATAAGTTCCCTCCCCTTACTATCGGGAATTTCATCTACTGCCCCTACTTTTAAGTTCTGAGATTCTCTCACCTCCCAGGTCTCTGGTACATGCATGTTTAACTGTGTATTTAAATTGGTTCTTGCTAATATAAACATATGGACATATGCTTTAATTATAAATGCAATAAAACTTTCATATATGCTTTGAGCAAAAAAAGCTAGGAAAAAAGACAAAAATGAATTACATTAGTAACACACATTTTAGTAAGAAAACATATTAAGTTGATACATAGGAAAAGCTATATGACTTTTGCCACTGTGAAATTCAATGGCAGACCTAGGCTTATCCTTCTTTCTTTCTTTTCCTTCCTTCCTTCTTTCCTTCCTTCCATGCTTGCTTTCTTTCTTCCTTCCTTCCTTTCTTTCTTTCTTTCTTTCTTTCTTTCTTTCTTTCTTTCTTTCATCTTGCATTCTTTCTTACTTGCTTGCTTGCTTTCTCTTTCTCTCTCTTTCTCTCATTCTTTCTCCCTTCCTTCCCTCCTTTCTTTTATCCTTTATATTGTCATCACTGTAAAAGAAGGACTATAAATGTTTCACAACACATGGCTGGAAGAATTTAGAATTCAATGTGATTACCCTGTAGTTGCAGATACTCCCACTGGCTTTACAGTTTTTAGGATTCTCCACTTATCATCATTTAAGAAATGAGGCTATCTCAGCATAACCAAACAGATGACAATAAATGAAAATTCTTGAGAAAGATTATCTTCTAGAATTTGAAGCACTTCAGAGACTTTCATTGTGTTCATTTATTTCATTGATAATAATCATAAATAGTTGGTCCAATATAATGAAGGGTTGTTAAATGTGAAGCAGTAATGGAATTGTATATTCTATGGATGTCAAAATTGTACTATAAAATGACCAAAGTATGCAGAATTAAATAAGTAGAGGCATACATTTCCAGTACTTAAATTCCAGAAGAATGACATTTATTATTTGAGCAGTAATGGCATTGTTCAAGCAAAGTCTCCTTCTGTAAAGATATAATTATATTGGCTCAGATTACACTAAGTACGTACACAAAAATCTGCTCAGTATAAGAAGTTCTCTTTTTAATACTTGCTTACATCACAATTTATTAAGAGTTATTAAAGTGGTTCTGTCAATTATTATTCTCTTATTTCTTTATATTTGTCCCACTTTCATTACTGTGGCTATTTTTTACATATAAAGATGAGAAGCTGGGCCTTAGTGATTCAAAACCATGACAAAACTGGTTACTCCAGTGATTAGATTGGGGGTCTAGGCCATACCACTGTGTCCCATATCTTTTCCTGAATAAATATATTCCATTCAATTGTATCAGTCTACAGTGCTGACTTTGTCCTAAGGTTCAATAATGACTATATTCATTAAGAATCAAAATAAATAAAGAGTTGCTCAATAACATGCACATGATTTAGAACATGCATTTTATAACAGTTTGCTTTTTATAATTTATACAACATTAGTGACCCAACATTTTGGAAGTCTCCATTACCTATAACAGAATAAGCAGTAGTTTGTGACTGACACATTTTGCTCTAAAATTCCCCACTTATGAACAATTTATATTGAAGAAACATGCTCAGTATATTTCTTTTAAAAGCAGAATTATTTTACAGCCAAAAGAATGGTTGCTCCTTCTCCATTTATCCATTTCTTACAATGAGAATTTGTACAAACTTTTTATTTCCTAGAGTGAAAACAGCATATCCATTTAACCATGGCAATCTTTAATATATTTCTTAATTATTTGAATTTTGTTCATTAGATTTTGATTTCCTCCTTCCCTACTTCTCATATCACCAACCTTGTCTTCTCTTTCTTAACCCATCAAGTCTAGTATGTACTCTTGGCTGTATGGTGTTTCATCTTATAGGGGACATACTTATAAGGATACCCAGTTTCCTATTTCTGGCAGCTTTCAATTACTAGTTGCTACATCCAGTCCAGTGCAGTCTGCTTGGTAGGCCTAAAACCCTGGAAGCAGTCAGGAGGCAAAGAGTTTCAAGGAAACAGCCTCCTGGAACCTTGGCATTCCAATAGCCTGTATACCCAAACCCTGTCCCCGCATTAGTCTGGTGTATGGATCCATGTGCTCTCTTTCAGTATTGTTTTATTATAACTCCCTTAAGGATTGATTTTGACATATAGCTAAGCCTCCACCAGTGTTCCAATGATTCCTAGAAAATCCTTGAAGCAGAAGGTGAGTTTGGAATTCAGTTAAGAATGTTACCCATTCAGTAACATTCAAATTCACTTCTAGTGGAGACAGTGAAACTAATTAGGCATTACAATGTACTGGAAACTGAATTAGAAAAGCTCAGGGCTAGTCTGCATAGTAATTACTTAGGACAATAGCCAAGTCACAACCACACAGAGGAATACAATGGCCTCGGAAATAGGTGGGTTGTCCATGAAAAGGTTAGTGGAAGGCAATTCCCCTGGTGCAGATTTTTTCACTAGGCTCAGAACAATAGCATAATCAGGTATTTACTAAAGAACCCCTGGTGGTGAGTTTAACAATAGACTAGCATTTCATCAGAGCCTTCACCTGGCCTCTGTGTTTAGCAGACCTTTTTGATTAAAGGAACAATCCTATTCTCAGTGGTTAATGCGGCCTGGCTCCCACGATCTTTTATGTAAACATTCTCTTTTGTTTTGTGTCAATGTAACTTGGCAGATGTGATCACCTGGTTTTCTTGTTTTTCTTCTGTATTAAATGTCTGGTGTTCCTTTGGACAAAATACATTTGGATTCAGCTCTCCCTTGAGTTTATGTCTCTCTGTCAATTCTCTAAAACCCTTGTTCACCAGCAACCAGAAACCCGTTCCCCACAGATAGGAGACCCAATAGAGGTTAGTCTGTGGTAGCTGGCACCTTCAAACAGGGACTTTTGGGCCTGTAAGTCTTTATCTCTTTTTCTTTTCTTTTTCTTTTTCTTCTTTATTTCTCAAGCAAGAATAGGATCTCATTTCAGTGCTGCAGATCAACTAATAAAGGCTAATCAGTTTTAGGATGAGTAAGGGTTTTTTGGGGTTTTTTTTGTTTGTTTGTTTTTTGTTTTGTTTTATTTTTTTGTTTTTTTTTTTTTACCATGGGGCAGTTTGACGTTAAAATATGATTAGATACCTCACCAGCTGTAGTAAAGGCCTACACTGTAGTGATGAAAGGAGAGAAACTCAGCACCAATTTCAAGAATGCCTATAAGAATGAAAATCATTCTCAGGAGAATGAAAGTTGCATGTTTCAGTTGTAAAAACCAGGACACCTGAGGAAGTACTGTAAAAATCCCCCAGGAAATGAGAAAGGCCTTTCTTCAGGTCTCTCTCCATGCTGTGATGGAGAGAACCTTGAAGGAATGGTTGTAAATCAAAGTCCCATAAAGATGGTACTCTGTTCACTAAAGAAGCAGGTAGGACAAAAAACTAGATAAGGGGCAGCCTTTTAACCCCATTCTTGAACTGTGAACCTTGTTATAGGACACAGCCCCAGGTATAAGAAAAACTTCAAATTGTGGATATTGATACTTTGGTAAAATTAAAAGTTATGGATAAAGTACAAAAAGAGACTTCATAAATGTCAAAATATAGCTCAATTCTTACAGTTACCTTATTTACAGCTTCCCAATCCTACATTGTGCCAAAAATTCGTAGATAAGGCTTTATTGGAAGTTAGGAAATAATTTTCTCAAACATATATAATTCATTTTGTGGGTGGTGTTTTTGTTGGTGGCAAAAACTGGAGACTGGGCAAAGCAGGTTTTGCAGATGGCTGTAAAATATTTGACTAAGTATGGGTTGGTGGTCACTTCAAAAAAGATTCAGCATGGTAAACTTTTAGGCTATTTGAGACATTTAGTGTATAGAGATTGTGTGGTTTATCAGTGAATTGCCCTCAGATTAAATAAATTGGAAGTTTCAGATGCTTGCCAGAAGCTGTTAGAGAATTTGAGGTTTTATTCCTGGTTTGACAAGCTGCCTCTTATAAGCAGGAATGAAACGAAACTAAACGAAAAGAAAAGAAAAGAAAAGAAAAGAAAAGAAAAGAAAAGAAAAGAAAAGGGGAAAGGGAAAAGGGAAAGAAGGGAAAGAAGGGAAAGAAGAAAGAAGGGAAAGAAGAAACAAGGAAAAAAAGAAAGAAGAAAAAGAAAGAAGGAAAAGAAGAAAGGAAAGAAGAAAGAAGGGAAAAAGGAAAGAAGGGAAAGAAAGAAGGGAAAGGGAAGGGGAAAGGGGAAGGGGAAAGGGGAAGGGGAAAGGAGAAGGGGAAAGGGAAAGGGGAAGGGGAAGGGGAAAGGGGAAATGGAAAGGGAAAGGGAAAGAGGAAGGGGAAGGGGAAAGGTAAAAAGATAGAGGAAAATGGATTTTGGAATTCTCCTAGAGACAGAGAAATTGGGAGATGTCCTGTTAATTTTCTCTGGCCCCTAGAGCAGAAGTTCTCTACCCTCTTTGTATTGTCTATGTTTCGTGCACCAATCTTTCTATGTGTCAATTCATGTATGTTTTTGTTACGTTCTCTGAATGACTGACTGTTCTATGTTTCATGTTGGAAAGAAAAAAAATGGTTAAAACTTTATCTGCTGAATCAGTCTCACATTGCACAGTGGACCCTGAGAGTGGCCTGCACATTAGCCAAGAATCAAGCACAGCAGGAGAGCTCCTGCTGAAAAACTGTTCTTAAAAAGGAGTCTGCAACCTCTTAGTTCTAAGGCAAATAAGCTGATAGTTGTTTTTTCCTAGAAAATTCTCTACAATCGTGATTATTGTGTTTAGCCATCGACAAAGTGCTTTTTATCTTATAATTATAGCTAGAAAAAGTAAAATTCTTTGATTGGTATAAATTTATAAGATTTGTGTAGCTGCTTCATTTGACTTTTGACTAGTCTTAAAAGTATAAATATGCTCTGTGTGTCTTGGTCATAGAATATTGGCTTATAAATTATTGGGTATGATTAAAAAGGTGTAACATTGGTAACAAGAGAGTTAGCTTTAAATTGGTAACTCAGAGTTGGACTCATTTTAAAACAACATGTGGCATAAACTAGGCCAAAAACCTAGGCCTCTAAGAATATTTCTAATTGAGACAATATTTAATGTGATTCTTATCCTAGATAGTAGACTTATAGAGATAAGATTCAAAACAATGTCTCTTTAATAAAACTTTAAAATTACACTGTCATGCACTCATGAATTGAAAGCCAAACTTCGTAATGTAATAGTGATGTTTATAATATTGATTTTAAAGAGAATAAATTGTTTAAAATTAGGTTTGCTTCCAAAAGTTGTAGATAATATTCTAATATTTCAAAGAAACTTAAAAATTATGGTTAAAATTGCCAATGTTCTATTGACTGCAGTTTGGAGGTTGATCACAAATTTAAGATTTTTTTACTCACCCATATATTATTAAGATTATTACAAGAGTAATCATCTTATGAGATCACTAATGCAGCTCATTGCGGCCATCTGCCCATACAAAGCAAAGACAGACTTATCTAGATATATTCTTCTTTGTGCAGAAATTAGACCCTCAAACAATCCGTTTGGTTATGGTTGTGACCTTACAGGACCATAAAAGGTTATAAAAAATGTTTTAAGTATAAGTCAATTTAAGAAAGACTGTCCAAAATGAGAGGCATAGATAGACAGTTGAATTCTTCCCCTGGAATCTGTTCTCACGGCAGGAAGGCTGTATGCTCAGATTAAGAAATATATACATTTGAGTTAATGCAAAACTCAGAGCAGCCTTGGCCAGCCTTGTGTGGCATTTTCATTTGTTTTGCAAACCGTGCCCAAGGAAGTTCTTGAAACCTAGCCTCTCCCTGCCATCAGGGGAATTTCTTTTTAGCTAAAAGACTTTGTTTTGGATCTACCCAGGTATTGTTCATAGTAAATTTTAAAGTTTAATTTTAAGATTTATAAAAGGTCAATCAGGCTATAGAACTTATAAAGGCATTACAAGCTAGCTTGCCTACTTCATATAAAATTATTATACATTTGTAAGATTGTTTTTTCCTTTGCATCCTGTTAATTGTAAAGACTTTGCTACTAGTGAACTGATGACCATTAAAAAGTTTTGCCCCTCAGTATGGCTAATAGTCTTACATTATGTAAGAAATTTTTATTGTCTCGGCTACAATAGAAGAAGCTAAGACCTTGAAACTTTCAGTGTATTGTTTCTTAAATGAAAAGTAATTTATTAGCAAATGCTTCTAAAGGAACATTTACTTCAAATCTTTGCTGTCACATAATGAACTTTAAAATTCTGGGGAGTAGCTATTGCTCCATAAAAAAGATTCAGAGGCAATATCGTTTTAATATTAGGTCTTAGTTATCCTAGAAAAAGTGTGGTACAGAAAATTTAAGAAAGAAATTACTTGCTTACTTCAAATTATTTTTGAAATCTTCTAGGAGATGTTAATTGGCTAAGATCTCACCTTAAACTCACCACAGGAGAACGTAACCTTTGTTAGGTGCTATCAAGTGAGATTCAAATTAACTGGTGAGAAACATAAAGGCTTTACAGAAAGTAGAGGAAACTTCTGTGATCAATTGTTATCAATTATAAACAATGGTAATCAAATATTAGCTGCTTATTCTAATTATTGTTATGAGCGCACAGCAATTCTTTGACAAAGAAAACATTAATGTAAAATCATTTTTCTTCATGTCCAAGTAAAGTTTTAACATCCTATTATAAGGCTGCTGTGGTACCAATTAAGAATTATAAGGTAGAGCCAGGCGTGGCAGCAAACACCTTTAATCCCAGCACTTGGGAGGCAGAGGCATATTTATCCTGTACTTTATAACTAATGTCTATAACAGAGGTGAGTGTATACAATATGTTTTTTTTCTGCGTCTAGGTTACCTTACTCAAGATTATATTTTCTACCTATATACACTTGCTTGAAAATTTCATGATATCCTTGTTTTCAATTGCTGAATAGTATTCCATTATCAACATGTATCAAATTTTCTTTATCATTCTTCAGTTGAGGTACACCTTGGTTGTTTCCAGTTTCAGGATATAACAAATAAAGCTACTATGAGCATAGCTGAGCAAGTGTCCCTGTGTTATAGTAGGATATCATTTGGGTATATTACCCCGAGTTATTTACCAGGGTTGTGGGGTAGAATTATTCCCAATTTTCTGAGAAACAGCCAAATTCATTTCTGAAGGGGTTTTTACTAGTTTTCACTTCTACGAGCAATGGAGGCATCTTCACCTTTTTCACATCTCCCCAACATGTGCTGTCACTTTAGGGTTTTCTTTTGTACTGTTTTGTTTTTTCTTGTCTTGTCTTGTTTTGTTTGTTTTGTTTTGTTTTTAATCTTACCTATTGCAATGTGTGTAAGATGGGATCTCAGAGTCATTTTTATTTGCATTTCCCTGATGACTAAGAAAGTTGAACATTTCTTTAAGTGTTTCTTGTTTGTTAGAGATTCCTCTGCTGAGAATTTTCTGTATAGCTCTGTGCTCCATTTTTAATTGGATTCTGTAGTTTATTGGTGTTTAACTTCTTGGGTTCTTTATATATTTTGGATATTAGCTGTCTGTTGGATATAGGTTTGGTGAAGATTTTTCCAATTGTAGGCTGTCCTTTTGTCCCATTAATGGTGTCTTTAACCTTGCAAAAGCTTTTCAGTACTAAGTCCCAATCCTATTGTTTCTTCTTTCTTGTGTTATTCCTAAGACAGTGGAGTGAAAAGAGTGTTGTGGGGTAATACTTGGTCTTAGGCAATATTTAGGATTTCTATATAATAATAAAACATTTACCTGTCTTATGTCTAAGTCACTATGCTTAAGTAGCAGACATGCCTTCTGTGAGATCCTCTTAAGGGAAAAACTGTTTAGTACCTCCTCATAAAACAGCAAGGGATAAGAGAAAGGATTTATTGCTGGTACTCCTTCTTTGGTGAGTCACCTAGAAGCCTCTCTGGCTAAGCTGGTCAACTCTTTGTGAAACAGAGAGGAAGGGCAGGAAAAGAATTAAGATGTTCTGTACAGGTAAATATGCACAGACACATATACATTTAAACATTCATATACCAATACTCTGGACAGGCCAGATCATTTGTCACAATCAGTTCCCCAAGTATTCATGCATGTTTACCCATATAGTCATATACATACATACAAACATATAGACAAACAGGCATACATATTTGGATGGATGGATGGATGGATGGATGGAGGGATGGATGGATGGATGGATGGATGGATGGATGGATGGATGGATGGATGGGGCAAAGCTCCCCATGCTAAACCACTCAAGTAAAAACTTTATTTCTTGCTTCTAGTTTTTGTATACTATCTTACACAGAAAATGCTTTAGAAAATTACCTCAGACTTTAAGTGTTACATGAAATTGAAGTAACCGAAGGATGTTAATATTAAGTTTAAAGCAGTGTTTTGTTATAGTATACCCATTAAAAGTTGAAAGCAAGTTTTGCAGGGCCTTGCCTTATCATAGTACCTATCTGTGACTTTACCCTTGGACCTAAATTCTTCTCTATGAACACAAAATTCTCCCAAGTCTTTCTCATTTTTGGTTTGATTATGAAAGCTGATTGTACCTCTTATTATGCAGTCTTTACATACTATTCTGATGAGTAAGCACATTCTATTCTTGCTTCTAAATTTATTACATCCTTCTAGCAACTAAGGCCATCTCTAAAAATTTTCTTCCCAAACTTGTTTGAATTAAATTAGGAATACTACAAAATCATTATCTGGTTGTATATATAGCATCACTATAAGTCATACATCTTCAATATATATATACAGAGATCTGAACAAAAGGATGAGATAATACCTAGTGATTGTTATATATAGTTATTAATACCAGAAAAGCATATTAATAGCAGGAATATTTCCTAAAATGGTCTCCTCATGAGGCTTGGCAAATCTGTTGTAAGTTTTTAATCTAAGGTAAACTTATCTCAGGAAGATACTGCTCCTTTTCAGCTTTGATTTGTTGGCTCCTGACATTTCAGTTTTAAGAGGTCACTTTTATTAATAATTAATCTTTGTGCCTGAGCTCTTGGAGTTTTGTTCAGGAATTTGTCTCCTGTACCAATGAGTTCAAGTAATTTACCCCAATTTCTCTTCCATGAAATTTAGTGTGTGTGTGGTTTCTTTTGTTTCATTTGAATGTAAGTTTTGTGCAGGGTGATTGTTATAGGTCTGTTTACATTTGTCTACATGCAGTTATCCAATTAGACCAGCACAATTTCTTTAAGATGCTTTCATTTGTTGATTGTATAATCAACTGTCAAGTGTCCATAGGTGTGTGGGTTCATTTTTTTTTAATTAGGTATTTTCTTCATTTACATTTCCAATGCTATAGCCTCCCTCAGCCCTGAAGTAGGCTGATCCAGACTTTGGCCTTGCTGCCACTGTGAAGGAAATTACCTAAGGTGGATCCTTCTGACCTAGATGGCTCTTTTGTTCTGCTACCTACAACTGCTCTCTCCAAGACACTGCTACCTGCTCAGAAGCACCTGATACATTCCAGAGGAACATCCTATTCTGTACATCACCTACAGGCTGGCTCCAGACTCCAAGAATGGACTGGTGAGGGATGGGCCTTCCCACATTTTATAAGCACACTCTCTTAATAAATGGAGGGCCTTGAACAGAATCATGTCTTGGCTCCATTAACCTTTGGCCATCTAAGTCTCTTTCAGCCCCAGCCTGCCTCCCTGGTGTACCCAGTCCTTGTAAGCTGCAGGCCAGCATACATCAGATTGGCGCCCGGACCAGGGACCACAGGAACGGTGGGAAAACACTGAGGGAATTGCTGTCCTGTATGGAGCTCCAAGGGAAGGAAAGATTCAGATCGTATTAGGCACAGTGAGCAACAGGTATTTATGCTAGCACTGGCTTTAAACTTCATTTTTTTTTAAAAAGTGTTGCTGGAGGTTCAGAAGGATACGGGCTAAGTTTAGAACAGTGCTAACCCGGTGCTTTTTCCACTTAGAATTTGACAGTGAAATATGTGTGGGACTAGAAACTGTGAATCCGGTGGTTGTCCCCAGCTTTTCAAAGCTGTTTCAGGCGAGAGGAATAGGGTTTAAAATGATGCAACAGGCGGTTGTCCGCAGTTGAGAACTGTATCAGGCTAGAGGAATAGGGCTTAAAATAATGGAATAAAATATATAGAGGAAAATGGATTTTGAAACTCTCCCAGAGACAGAGAGAATTCAGGATACCCTGCTTTATTCTCTCTGGCTCTACAGCAGAAGTTCTCTGCCCTCTTTGTGTTGTCTAATATCTGGTGCACCTGTCCGTTTACATGTCAATTCATGTGTGCTTTGTTTTGTTGTCTGAATGACTGAATGTTCTGTGTTTCATGTTTGAAAATAAAGTTGGCTAGAACTTTATCTGCTGGTTTTTCAAGAGAGTGGCCACACACTTTATCAGGCATAGCAGGAGGGCCCCTGCTGGAAAAATTGTTTAAAAAAAAAAGAGAGAGAGAGAGAGACTCTGCAGCCTCAGGTTATTGGGGCGAAAAAACTGATAAATGTTTTTTTCCTAAGAAAATTCTCTGCATTCGTGATTATTGTGTGTAGGTAATGACAAAGTGCTTTTTATTTTATAATTATAACTAGAAAAATTAAAATTCTTTGATTGGTCTAAGTGTAGCCGCTTCATCTAGCTTTTTACTGTTCTTATAGGTGTAATATACTCTGTGTGTCTTCATTGTAGAGTATTAGTTATTTTGTATGATCAAAAAGGTGTAATACTGGTTACTAGAAAGTTAGTTTTAAATTGGCAGCTCAGGAGTCTTTCAAACACGTGGTATAAAGCAGGCCAAAAATACTAGGCCTCTAAGGATACTTCTAGTTGAGATAATATTTAATGTGATTCTTATCCTGGAAAGTAAATTTAAAGATAAGATTTAGAGCAATGTCTCTTTAATGAAGCATTAAAGCTTGTACTGTCATGCATTCATAGGCATAAATTGACAGCCAAACTTGGTAACATGATAGTAATGCTTCTAATGTTGATTCTAAGGTGATAAATTGTTTTGAAATTGGGTTTTGCTTTCCCAAAGATGTAGTTATAGTCTAATATTGTAAAAGAAACTTAGTAATTCTAAAATCTGTCCTCATGCAAGAGGAACTAAGCTCAGAGCAGCTTCTGCTAGGTTTGTGTGACTTTCTTTTGTCTTGCAAATGGTGCCTAGGGAAGCTCTGGAAACTTGCCTCCAGGAGAAATTTCTTTTAGCTGAAAGAACACTATTGCAAATCTACCCAGATGTTGTTCTAATAAAGTTTAAATTCTAAGTTTATAAAAAGGGTCAATCACGCTGTAGAATTTATCAGGACATTGCAATTTGACTTGCCTACTTCATGTAAAGTTATTATAGATTTAAGAGTTTGTTTTTTCCTTTACATTCTGATAATTGTAAAGAGTTTTGCTTCTAGTGAACTGGTAATCACTGGAAAATATTGCTGTAGGTTCGGCTAACACAGCTTTACATTATATAAGAAAAATTTTTTGTCATTTTTGCTTCTATACAAGAATCTAAGAATTTGAATCTTTCAGTGTATATTGTTTCCTAAGTGAAAAGTATTTAGCAGCTAATGCCTCTCAAGGGTAAGGCTGAGGTGGCACTCACTTCAAAGCATAGTTTCAGCATCCTATTAAGCCACTGTAGTGCTAATAAAGAATTATAAGATAAATTCATATTGTTTGGGATACCTATAACAAAAACTGTGTCTTAAAAACCTGACTAAGTGTCTGTTCCTTGTTCCAAACAGCAATCAAATTGGTTATTACAGAATAATAAAAATTGATCTATTGCATACCATCATTTAATATAAAATTGACAATCAATATCCCAAAGATAAGTTTAAAAAATTGTTTTTATGCATGCTTTTGTTTCTTCTATAAATTCATGCATGCATGCATCCCATGTTTAAAAACAACCCCTCTATGAGAAATAAGTAGATGTGAATTAGATCACACACTTACTCTTTTGAGCTTCCCCCTGCTTCAGCACAGATAATTTAGCTGTGTGCTGTGAATGGTGTTTTAAAATGCTGAACAACCAAACCTTAATTTGTATATTAACAGTCAATATTATATCTCAGAGCTCACAATTGCTTAAGATTGTTCGTCCCTCGGATGCTATTAATTCTCAAATTTGCAATTGCTTATGCATATACAACTCATAAGGAAAAAAATGCTGTCCTTTTAAGAAGGCTGTTTTTAGACATTTAATACATTTTTCTAGTTTGCCTAGACATCTTAAAGCAATGCCATGCTGGATTTATATCTCAGGCAGTCATTAGGTCCTACATATAAGATAGATTGGATATATAATCTTGTTCTTTATATATTCAAAACAGTTATGGTTTAAGATAATATTTTAATATTCTTAGAAATTGTGCATATCAAATTATAAAAAATTCTTTGCTATTAGTGTCCTCAGTTTCTACTTGTTTCCACATAATAGTGTTAATTCTTGAGGACTTATACTTAATTAATTGCTGCAAATGAATGCTCTTATTTCTGATTAATAAATAAATTATGCACATGTGACTATTAATAACTTTTCAAGCTTTCTAGTTACAACAGATCTTCAAGAGAAACAATTGAAAGTGCTATTAGTCACTTCCCATGTTATATTAAACCTGACTATAACAGTCAAGTATTTGAGATGTTTTGTCAACAAATTATTAATTATCAAGGACAAGGTATTATGGAACTTTAAAACTAACTTCTTAAAAGACAAAGAAGGAGGAAATTATATCCCCGTGCATATTATTTAATGCATTCCCGTGCACATTATTTAAATCATACTTGTATTTTAGAATTTTGAAATTTAGATGCCAAAGAAATTAATAAATGCTTTATAGTATCTTAAAAGGATTTACTTATTGGCATATGGTTTGATCCTGAACAGCTACCTTATTAGGAAAGGGAAAAGCATAGATTCTCTCCACAGAACGCTGCAGAAGCATGATGGCTAATTCGTGTGACAAGACAGGTGAGTTCGCTCAGTGTCCTGACTTTAGTGACAAGGAAGCTGAACTAAGTACATGTTTTCCACCCATCCTAGCTTGCCATTTTTCCAGTTTGGACAAGTGAAGCTGCCTTGCTTCTGAAAGACCCACAACGTGAGGACTCCCCCACGTTCTGACTCAGGAGAGGCGACACCCCAAAATCACCCACAAGAAACGGTCTTGCTGCAAATTGCAAGAGGATTTTTATTTAAGAGCGCTCTCGGGCCCACGGTCATACTCCACGCAGGGGTAGAGGACCGTGGCGCCCCAAGTAGCTGGATTAGGGGGTATTTAAAGGAAGAAACCACACCTTAAGGAGGTGGGAAGGGTGTTGTTGGAAAATACCAAAAATACCAGTTAAGAGTCACAAGGAAGTGCAAAGTTACAAGAGTCACAAGGAATACCTGGTAAGTGTTAACTCTCAAGACAGCTTCTAAGAGCCCCTAACAATAGCACATTTGCATTGCAGGTTCTGGGTGACTTTCTTTGAGCACTCTTTGAACCCAGGAAGCAGGTGGGTAGAGGAATGTCGCTATGTGTTTTATGATTAGCATACCTTTACAAAGGCCACATTCCCAAGCCTGGGCCTAAAGGCCTAGAATTCTGTTTTTACGTTGTTATACTTTCACTTCAAGCTTTTTAACCTTATGGTAAAAAAGAACATCAAAGATTGTGTAATATGACTTAGGAAGATTAGTCATAAGAAAGAATTATAATGATTCTTCTTTTTCCTTCAATGTGACCAGTTATTCTAACCCAATCTTGGACTGGTCTAGTAATAAGTCCAATGTTAGAGATTCCCATTGAAGATAGCTAAAAATCTTAAATACCTAGCAAGGTTAATTTGGAGAACAGCCTCCACATCCAGAGAATCTCTGGCCTTTCTGCTAATTCTAAAAGCCAGCTCCCCCACACCTGGAGGCCAGAGCCTGAGCTTGATTGTTGCTAATTTGCAACTGAATACAGTATCTGGGCTTCCACAAAGAAGCTTTTATACTGTTGCTTTTCACTGTCCCACCTCTGTTTCTCAACGGGCCGGAATGCCCTTCTGCTTGACTACAGCAGATATAAAACCTCACCTCCAACAAGGCAGGTGGCAGTTACTAATTTTCATAAAGAAGAATTCAAAGTACATATTGTGGCTTTGGTCTGATTTGGGAATAAGGTGTGCTATGAGGGCCTTTTAGTTAATGATGGGCAACCAGATCCAGAATCATACCAATCTAAGAGAGGGAGGGGTACATGCCAAAAGGCTGTGGCTGTTAATAATGCACCACAGAGCCATGTTTGTGTGAAATATTACACAAACTAGCAGTATGTAGCCTCCTATGATGGAATTGGATGGTTCGAGAAGATCTGAGATCCTAAGGAAGGCACAGCCGCCAGCCACCATAATTCCCGGGCAGGACTATGGAGCATAAATGAATTTTATGCCTCAGTTCAAATATTTTTATTATATAATCAGGGAGGAATTGTAGCCTCCCTCAGCCCTGAACTAGGCTGATCAAGACTTTGACCTTGCTGCCACTGTGAAGGAAATTACCTAAGGTGGAACCTTCTGACCTAAATGGCTCTTTTGTTCTGCCACCTGCCACTGCTCTCTCCAAGACACTGCTACCTGCTCAGAAGCACCTGATACATTCCGGAAGAACATACTATTCTACACATCACCTACAGGCTGGCTCCAGACTCCAAGAATGGACTGGCAGGGGATGGGCCTACCCCCTTTTATAAGCACACTGCCTTAGTAAACGGAGGGCCTTGAACAGAATCATGTCTTGGCTCCATTAACCTCTCCCTGTCTAAGTCTCTTTCAGCCCCAGCCTGCCTCCCTGGTGTACTCAGCCTTGTAAGCCACAGGCTGGCACACAACACAATGCTATCCCAGAAGTCCCCATAGCCAACACCCAACTCCCCTACCCACCCACTCCCAATTCTTGGTTCTGGTGTTCCCCTGTATTGAGGCATATAAAGCTTGCAAGACCAATGGGCCTCTCTTTCCACTGATGGCCTACTGGACCATCATCTGATACTTATGCAGCTACAGACACAAGCTCCATGGGGTCCTGGTTAGTTCATATTGTTGTTCCACCTATAGAGTTGCAGATCCCTTTAACTCCTTGGGTACTTGCTCTAGGTCTTCCTTGTGTTCCATCCAATAGCTGACTGTGAGCATCCACTTCTATCCACTTCTGTGTTTGCTAGGCCCCAGCATAGCCTCACAGGACACAGCTATATCAGGGTCCTTTCAGCAAAATCTTGCTAGTGTATGCAATGGTGTCAGTATTTAGAGGCTGATTATAGGATGGATCCCTGGGTATGGCAGTCTTTAGATGGTCCATCCTTTTGTCTCACCTCCAAACTCTCTCAGTAACTCCTTCCATGGCTGTTTTGGTCTTAATTATAAGAAGGGGAAAACTGTCCACACTTTGGTCTTCGTTCTTCTTGAATTTCATGTGTTTTAAAAATTGTATCTTGTACCTTGGGTATTCTAAGTTTCTGGGCTAATATCCACTTATCAGTGAGTGCATATCATGTGAGTTCTTTTGTGTTTGGGTTACCTCACTCAGAATATTGCCCTCCAGGTCCATCCATTTGCCTAGGAATTTCATAAATTCATTCCTTTTAATAGCTGGGTAGTACTCCATTGTGTAAATGTACCACATTTTCTGTATCCAATCCTATGTTGAGGGGCATCTGGATTATTTCCAGTTTCTGGCTATTATAAATAAGGCTGCTATGAACATAGTGGAGCATGTGTCCTACCTACTGATTAGAATATCCTCTAGATATATGCCCAGGAGAGGTATTGTGGGATCCTCGGGTAGTACTCTGTCCAATTTTCTGAAGAACCGCCAGACTGATTTCCACAGTGGTTGTACAACTTTGCAATCCCTCCAACAATGAAGGAGTGTTCTTCTTTCTCCACATCCTTGCCAGCATCTGCTTTCACCTGAATTTTTGATCTTAGCGATTCTGACTGGTGTGAGGTGGAATCGCAGGGTAGTTTTGATTTGCATTTCCCTGATGATTAAGGATGCTGAACATTTTTTCAGGTGCTTCTCAGCCATTTGGTATTCCTAAGTTGAGAATTCTTTGTTTAGTTCTGGGCCCCATTTTTTAATGTGGTTACTTGATTTTCTGGAGTCCACCTTCTTGAGTTCTTTATATATATTGGATATTAGTCCCCTATCTGATTTAGGATACTTAAAGATCCTTTCCCAATATGTTGGTGGCCTTTTTGTCTGATTGACAGTGTCTTTTGCTTTGCAGAATCTTTGCAACTTTATGAGGTCCCATTTATTGATTCTCGATCTTACAGCAAAAGCCTTTGCTGTTCTATTTATGAATTTTTCCCTTGTGCCGATATCTTCAAGGCTTTTCCCCACTTTGTCCTCTATAAGTTTCACTGTCTCTGGTTTTATGTTGAGTTCCTTGAACGACTTAGATTTGACCTTAGTACAAGGACATAGGAATGGATCAATTTGCATTCTTCTACATGATAACTGACAGTTGTGCCAGCACCATTTGTTGAAAATTATGTCTTTTTTCCACTGGATGGTTTTAGCTCCCTTGTCGAAGATCAAGTGAATATAGGTGTGTGGGTTCATTTCTGGGTCTTTAATTCTGTTCCATTGGTCTACTTGTCTGTTGCTATGCCAGGACCATGCAGTTTTTATCACAATTGCTCTGTAGTACAGCTTTAGGTCAGGCATAGTGATTCCACCAGAGGTTCTTTTATCCTTGAGAAGAGTTTTTGTTATCCTAGGTTTTTTGTTATTCCAGATGAATTTGCAGAATGCCCTTTCTAATTCGTTGAAGAAATGAGTTGGAATTTTGATGGGGATTGAATTGAATATGTAGATTGCTTTTGGCAAGATAGCCACTTTTAGTATATTGATCTTGCCAATCCATGAGCGTGGGAGATCTTTCCATCTTCTGAGAACTTCTTTAACTTCTTTCTTCAGAGACTTGAAGTTCTTATCATACAGGTCTTTCACTTCCTAAGTTAGAGTCACACCAAGGTATTTTATGTTATTTGTGACTATTGAGAAGGGTGTTGATTCCCTAATTTCTTTCTCAGCCTGTTTATCCTTTGTGTACAAGAAGGCCATTGACTTGTTTGAGTTAATTTTATATCCAGCAACTTCATTAAAGCTGTTTATCAGGTTTAGGAGTTTTCTGGTGGAGTTTTTAGGGTCACTTATATATACTATCATATCATCTGCAAAAACTGATATTTTGACTTCTTCCTTTCCAATTTGTATCCCCTTGATCTCCGTTTACTGTTGGATTGCTCTGGGTAGGACTTCAAGTAAAATGTTGAATAGGTAGGGAGAAAATGGGCAGCTTGTCTAGTCACTGATTTTAGTGGGATTGTTTCCAGCTTCTCACCATTTACTTTGATGTTGGCTACTGGTTTGCTATAGATTGCTTTTATCATGTTTAGGAATGGGCCTCGAATTCCTGATCTTTCCAAGACTTTTATTGTGAATGGGTGTTGGATTTTGTCAAATGCTTTCTCATCATCTAATGAGATGATCATGTGGTTTTTGTCTTTGAGGTTAAGAAGAAGTTATATCCTTTTGTTTTAGGATAAAATGTTCTGTAGATATCTGTTAAATCCGTTTGTTTCATAACTTTTGTTAGTTTCACTGTTTCCCTGTTTTGTTTCTTTCCACGATCTATCCATTGATGAAAGTGATGTATTGAAGTCTCCCACTATTATTGTGTAAGACACAATGTGTGCTTTGAGCTTTACTAAAGTTTCTTTAATAAATGTGGCTGCCCTTGCATTTGGAGCATAGATATTCAGAATTGAGATTTCCTCTTGGAAAAATTTACCTTTGATGAGTATGAAATGCCCATCCTTGTCTTTTTTGATAACTTTGGGTTGGAAATCGATTTTATTAGATATTAGAATGGCTATTCCAGCTTGTTTCTTCAGACCATTTTCCTGGGAAATTGTTTTCCAGGCTTTTATTCTGAGGTAGGGTCTGTCTTTTTCCCCATGATGGGTTATCTGTAAGCAGGGAAATGTTGGGTCCTGTTTGTGTAGCCAGTCTGTTAGTCTATGTCTTTATTTGTTTTTGTTTTTTTTTGTTTTTTCTTTGTTTTGGTTTTTGGTTTTTCGAGACAGGGTTTCTCTGTATAGCCCTGGCTGTCCTAGAACATATTTTGTACACCAGGCTGGCCTCAAACTCAGAAATCTGCCTGATTCTGACTACCATGTGCTAGGATTAAAGGCATGTGCCACCACGCCTGGCAGTCTAAGTCTTTTTATTGGGGAATTGAGTCCATTGATATTAAGAGATATTAAGGAAAAGTAATTGTTGCTTCCTATTATTTTTGTTGTTAGAGTTGGCATTCTGTCCTTGTAGCTCTCTTCTTTTAGGTTTGTTCAAGGATTAATTTCTTGCTTCTTTTAGGATGTGCTTTCTGTATTGTTTTTTTTTTTTCTGTTATTATCCTTTGAAGGGATGGATTCGTGGAAAGATAATGTGTGTATGTGGTTTTGTCATGGAATACTTTGGTTTCTCCATCTATGGTAATTGAAAGTTTGGCTGGGTATAGTAGCCTGGGCTAGCAATTGTGTTCTCTTAGTGTCTGTATAACATCTCTCCAGGATCTTCTAGCTTTCATAGTCTGTGGTGAGAAATCTGGTGTAATTCTGATAGACCTGCCTTTATATATTACGTGACATTTTTCCCTTACTGCTTTTAATATTCTATCTTTATTTAGTGCATTTGTTGTTCTGATTATTATGTGTCAGGAGGAATTTCTTTTCTGGTCCAGTCTATTTGGAGTTCTGTAGGCTTCTTGTATGTTCATGGGCATCTCTTTCTTTAGGTTTGGGAAGTTTTCTTGTATAATTTTGTTGAAGATATTTGCTGGCCCTTTAATTTGAAAGTCTTCATTCTCATCTACTCCTACTATCCATAGGTTTGGTCTTCTCATTTTGTCCTGGACTTCCTGGATGTTTTGAGTTAAAAAATCTTTTTGCATTTTGCATTTTCTTTGATTTTTGTGCCGATGTTCTCTATGGAGTCTTCTGCACCTCAGATTCTCTCTTCCATCTCTTGTATTCTGTTGCTGATGCTCCCATCTATGGTTCCACATTTCTTTCCTAGTGTTTCTATCTCCAGTGTTGCCTCACTTTAGGTTTTCTTTATTGTGTCTACTTCCCTTTAATGACTTGTATGGTTTTGTTCATTTCCATCACCTGTTTGGATGAGTTTTCCTGTTTTTTTTTTTTTTTTAAGGACTTCTCCCTGTTTGGTTGTGTTTTCCTGTTTTTCTTTAAGGACTTGTAACTCTTTAGCAGTGTTCTCCTGTATTACTTTAAGTGAGTTATTAAAGTCCTTCTTGATGTTCTCTACCATCATCATGAGATATGCTTTTAAATCCGGGTCTAGTTTTCAGGTGTGTTGGGGTGCCCAGGACAGGTTGAGGTGGGAGTGCAGGGTTCTGATGATGATGAGTGGTCTTGTTTTCTGTTAGTAAGATTCTTGCCTTTACCTTTTGCCATCTGGTAATCTCTGGAGTTAGTTTTTATAGTTGTCTCTGGTTAGAGTTTGTTCCTCTCCTGATTCTGTTAGCCTCTATCAGCCAACCTGGGAGACTAGCTCTCTCCTGAGTTTCAGTGGTTATAGCACTCTCTGCAGGCAAGCTCTCCTCTTGTAGAGAACGTTCACATATATCTGCCATTCTGACCTGCCTCCTGGCAGAAGATGAAGGCCTGAAACAGGGCCTTTCCCAGAAGCTGTTAGCTTCTTTAGTCTACACTTACACCTGTGCAGACTAGTCTTGGCAGGATCTGGTAACCAAGGTTACCATGTGCTACAGCAAAGCACTCCCGATGCAGGACAAACACCTCTCCTCTGGCAGGAAAGGTGCCTGGATTTCTGGAGCCCAAAATGGTGTCTGCCTCAGTAGCTCTGTGTATTCTGCCTGTCCCAGAAGCTGTTAGCTTCACTAGTCCACACTCTCCCCGGCACAGACTAGTCTCAACAGAATCCAGGAACCAAGGTGGCTCCCCAAGGTGCCACAGCAAAGCCCTTCCAGGCGGGGCAGACACCTCTCCTATGGCAGGGAAGGTGCCCAGATGTCTGGTGCCTGAAACGGGCCTGCCTCAGGAGCTCTGTGATTTATTTAGATTTAGATTTCAACAAATGTTTGATTTCCATTCTCACCTATTGTTGCAAATTTAGAGAGTGTGCTTCTTAAAAGTGCACCATAGCTTGCAGGATCTGAGAAAAAATCACATTCTCATTAATCACCATTCTAGACTCAAGTCAAAAGCTATGTATGGAATAAAATGTGTTGGTGTTGGAAAAACACCACATATGCCACAGCACTCTGCATATACAAATATATATTGACCTGTGTATCATTTTTTTCAACCTGAAACCTTGATCATTACTGATTTCCTGACCAGAACTAGAGGAAAAAGTTAGAAAAAGTCAGAAGTCTACAGTTTTTTTCTTTATGTTCAGGTTCACAATATTTTCTCCAGAAGTACAATTTTATTAAAAGCAACATGACTTGTATTTCCCATTGCAATATACCTGAGGAGGATAAGGCATACTTACATTGATTAATGATTGGTGGGTGTTCTTCATATCTATCTGGAGGAAATTTCCATTAATTGGACAAGGAGTGAGGCCTGGAGGAAGCTTCCCTCTTCCAGATCTCTGTCTCTACAATGAGAGAAGAAGCAGAAAGGACAGCCTAAGCACTAAGACCACAAATGGACCCATGGTCTTACTGACACAGGAGTGATCAGACACTTCACACATTTTATAATTCATCAGCAGAATCAACATTTTGTGTTAGGACATCTTTGTACAATGAAATGGACACTATTTCTCTTGTAAGTTCACCTGTCTCAATGATGAAATTTAAAAAGCTCCTTAATGATGTCATTTTTATAGAGTTCTTGCTAGAGATTTTGGCTTAAATTTATTGAGCTATGACATGTAATACTATTAAATATGATTATTCAAAACATGATGGATATTTAAATATTATTTAAGTTTTTTAAAAAATAAAATTATGAGATTGTACTAAAATCATTTCACTTTCCTCTTTTTTTTAAATCCAAGACCTAAAACACCCAATTATTCTCTTTCTAAACCATGGTTTTTGTTCTTTTACACTTGTTTGAGATGTGTGTGTGTGTGTGTGTGTGTGTGTTATACAAATACATATATATAAATGTATATGTGTGTGCATAAAAACATATAATACTTATATGTAGTACATATAGTTTACATTTATCTACTTGTAAAAATTTAAGTGCAGTCTTCTAAATCTGTGTAATGTTGATTGTAAGTCTGTAATTTCTTTTCATAGGCTTGAGGATCTATGGAGCTTCCTCTACTTCCTGAAAGTCTTTCTGTTAATGTTATTTCTCTTGGGTATTTTTGGGCAGATATTTTAGTGAGATTTTATATGTAGTCCTGCTGATATTAATAGGAGACACAATCATGTGAGTTAACACTTAGATGAATGAAAATTCCTCAAAAGTCTTCATTTGTAAGGTAGAGTCCATATGGAAATTTGTGTTTTATGGATATTTTGTGTTTTGCATGATATTTTCGATGGATATTTTGTGTTTTCCAGAAAGAAATGGGGATCCATGGAAGAAATGGGGATAATGGAAACATTAAGAAAATTTTTGCTTCCTGTTCCATCAGCATTAAGTTCAGGGGGCCTGTATTTGGCTTCTGATTGGAGGACACTACTGTCAGAGACATTCTACTGACCCGGTTGCTTGCACTTCCCATTAGTCCCTTGGGGATTCAGAGGTCCTTTAACCCAAAGCTAAGAAATGAATAGCAGTGTTATGAGGGGTGATTGAGCCATATTTTCTTGGGAAAATTGGATTGCTTCTCTATGACAGAACTAAAAATGTTTATGTCTGAAATGAAGGTGATCTTTTAAGTCATCTGTTAATTTTAACAAATCCTCAGATTAAGTTCAATCAGAAACTACAATAGCCTATTCTGGGAACAATATCAAAGGACCCAGACTTGTCAGGGATGGACATGTAGATCATTCTGACAGGATAGGACTCAAGATCTGCTGAGGTGGTAATGAGCATGGAGCAAATACAAAATGAATAGTAGTTAAAGGTAGTTCAAATTACCATCTAAGGGTACCTGACCAGTTGCAGAAATGAGGATTATAGTAGAAATGAAAGTTGAGGTTGTACTTTTTAAAGAAAGTGTTTGTACTGTAGAGTTTAGTTTCCCTAGAATGTGGGTCATTAAAGATCAATGGATTACCAAGAAGAACAAACAATTTTGAAATCCATGTACTATAAACAGTGGTAATATTATTGAAAAATTCTTTGTTTACTTGCCACTGATTAAGGACAATGTTTTACCTTAAGGTAAATAACTGTTGAAAAGATAACTAGATTGGTATAATTCAATACAGGGAAAGATGTGATGCTCAATATATTTGGCCTAAAACCCCACTATACCATCTGCAAACTCTGGTATTGTCAAGATCCTGAAATTCCAAAGTTGATCTTTTCATCTCCAAGTTCGATGAATTTTAACTCAGTAAACAACACAGAAAAATGAAAAAAAAAAAAAAGAGAGAGAGTGTGAATTGATCAAATTAGGGATGACCAATACAATGTGATGTAAGCAAGAATGAAAGAGACAATTTCCCATACTGAGGAAGTTTATGAGTATCTGCTTAGTCAAATCAGAACAAGCATGCTAACATCTTTACAGAATGAGTCTTTGCTTGAATAAGCCATTACATCATCTGATATACAAGTCTCTGTAAAGGATGTCTCTACCCATTTAGTTCTGCACTTTGATCCTTTTATAATAATTTTTACTTGCAGAGCACCTATGCTCTGCATACACAAGGCATAAACCTTCAATATTGTTTATGCACCAGCAGTGATCAGTAATTCTTATCAATGAGAGAGTATAAGGTAGAAAGAGTGTCTATAGGGGTGCTGCAAAGTCAACAAGACACTCTTCCTTAAATGCTTTTTGACATAATCTTTGTGCTCAGTTATGCTGAGCCATGCTTACTTCTTCTTATTTTCCATATTTTTAATTGGGTATTTATTTCAATTACATTTCCAATGTTATCCCAAATGTCCCCCACAGGCTCCCCCACCCACTCCCCTACCCACCAACTCCCACTTCTTGGCCCTGTCTTTCCCCTGTACTGAGGCATAAAAAGTTTGCACGACCAATGGGCCTCTCTTTCCACTGATGGCCAACTAGGCCAACTTCTGATTCATATGCAGCTAGAGACAGGAGCTCCAGGGAGGGTATTGGTTATTTCATATTGTTGTTTTGCTATAGGATTGCAGATCCCTTCAGCTCCTTGAGTACTTTCCCTAGCTCCTCCATTGGGGGCCCTGTGATCCATATGTGTGTGTGTGTGTGTGTGTGTGTGTGTGTGTGTGTGTGTGTGTGCATAAAAACATATAATACTTATATATAGTATATATACTTTACGTTTATATTTTGTAAAGATTTAAATGCAGTCTTCTAAATCTATATAATGTTGATTGTAAGTATGTATTTCTTTTCAAAGGCTTGGGGGTCTATAGAGCTTCCTCTACCCCCTGAAAGTCTTTCTGTTAATGTTATTTCTCTTGGGTATTTTTGGGCAGATATTTTAGTGAGATTTTTTTATGGGTAGTCCTGCTGGTATTAATAGGAGACACAATCATGTGAGTTAACTTTTAGATGAATAAAAATTCCTCAAAAGTCTTCATTTGTAAGGTAGAGTCCATGTGGAAATTTGTGTTTTATGGATATTTTGTGTTTTCCATGATATTTTCGATGGATATTTTGTGTTTTCCAGAAAGAAATGGGGATCCATGGAAGAAATGGGGATAATGGACACACTAAGAAAATTTTTGCTTCCTTTCCCTTCAGCATTAAGTTCTGGGGGCCTATATTTGGCTCCAGATTGGAGAGCACTACTGTCAGAGACATTCTACTGACCCGGAAGGTTACACTTACCATTGGCCCCTTGGGGATTCAGAGGTCCTTTAACCCAAAGCTAAGAAATGAATAGCAGTGTTATGAGGGGTGATTGAGCCATATTTTCTTGGGAAAATTGGATTGCTTCTCTATGACAGAACTAAAAATGTTTATGTCTGAAATGAAGGTGATCTTTTAAGTCATCTGTTAATTTTAACAAATCCTCAGATTAAGTTCAATCAGAAACTACAATAGCCTATTCTGGGAACAATATCAAAGGACCCAGACTTGTCAGGGATGGACATGTAGATCATTCTGACAGGATAGGACTCAAGATCTGCTGAGGTGGTAATGAGCATGGAGCAAATATAAAATGAATAGTAGTTAAAGGTAGTTCAAAATACCGTCTAAGGGTACCTGACCAGTTGCAGAAATGAGGATTATAGTAGAAATGAAAGTTGAGGTTGTACTTTTTAAAGAAAGTGTTTGTACTGTAGAGTTTAGTTTCCCTAGAATGTGGGTCATTAAAGATCAATGGATTACCAAGAAGAACAAACAATTTTGAAATCCATGTACTATAAACAGTGGTAATATTATTGAAAAATTCTTTATTTACTTGCCACTGATTAAGGACAATGTTTTACCTTAAGGTAAATAACTGTTGAAAAGATAACTAGATTGGTATAATTCAATACAGGGAAAGATGTGATGCTCAATATATTTGGCCTAAAACCCCACTATACCATCTGCAAACTCTGGTATTGTCAAGATCCTGAAATTCCAAAGTTGATCTTTTCATCTCCAAGTTCGATGAATTTTAACTCAGTAAACAACACAGAAAAATGAAAAAAAAAAAAGAGAGAGAGTGTGAATTGATCAAATTAGGGATGACCAATACAATGTGATGTAAGCAAGAATGAAAGAGACAATTTCCCATACTGAGGAAGTTTATGAGTATCTGCTTAGTCAAATCAGAACAAGCATGCTAACATCTTTACAGAATGAGTCTTTGCTTGAACAAGCCATTATTCATCTGATATACAAGTCTCTGTAAAGGATGTCTCTACCCATTTAGTTCTGCACTTTGATCCTTTTATAATAATTTTTACTTGCAGAGCACCTATGCTCTGCATACACAAGGCAAAAACCTTCAATATTGTTTATGCACCAGCAGTGATCAGTAGTTCTTATCAATGAGAGAGTATAAGGTAGAAAGAGTGTCTATAGGGGTGCTGCAAAGTCAACAAGACACTCTTCCTTAAATGCTTTTTGACATAATCTTTGTGCTCAGTTATGCTGAGCCATGCTTACTTTTTTCTCATATTTTTTAATTGGGTATTTATTTCAATTACATTTCCAATGTTATCCCAAATGTCCCCCACAGGCTCCTCCACCCACTCCCCTACCCACCCACTCCCAATTCTTGGCCCTGTTGTTCCCCTGTACTGAGGCATATAAAGTTTGCACGACCAATGGGCCTCTCTTTCCACTTATGGCCAACTAGGCCATCTTCTGATTCATATGCAGCTAGAGACACGAGCTCCAGGGAGGATATTGGTTATTTCATATTGTTGTTCCACCACATTTGCAGATCCCTTCAGCTCCTTGAGTAATTTCCCTAGCTCTGCCGTTGGGGGCCCTGTGATCCATCCAATAGCTGACTGTCAGCATCCACTTCTGTGTTTGCCAGGCCCTGGCATAGTCTCACAAGAGACAGCCATATCTGGGTCCTTTTAGCAAAATCTTGCTAGTGTATGCAATGGTATCAGGGTTTGGAAGCTGATTATGGGATGGATCCTCGGATATGGCAGTTTCTAGATGGTCCATCTTTTCTTCTCAGCTCCAAACTTTGTCTCTGTAACTCCTTCCATGGGTGTTTTGTTCCCAATTCTAAGAAGGGGCAAGGTGTCCAACTTTGGTCTTCGTTCTTCTTGAGCCATGCTTATTTCTAAAATGATTAGATTTCCTAGTGGTTGCAGATGATTTGTTAATCATGACATGATGTAATACCTCCACCTACAAGGTAATGACATTCAATTCTAAGTTGTTCCAGGTATGAGCTATGAGACACTTGCAGTCATTCTGTCATATTGCTTCCAATTGAAATAGAAAAAAAGAAAAAGAATGGCCTGGAGCTACCAGGATTTTGTTTCACAGTGGTAAAAGACAGACATCTTTCTCTAGGTAACAACTTAATATATTCTATTACTAGAAATTATATGACTACTATATTTTTGATTAGTAATTTTGGTCTAAGCATAAATTGTCAAACTGTAAGTCTTCCATTAGCAAGAACATAAATCTAAATGTTTAATTTTGCATGAACCATTTTAAATATACAGTTAAACATGCAGTTGTTCTTGTATGCATATATTTCTAGTAATTGGAGAAGGCACAAGAAGAGCTGAGTTTGATTCTACTCTGAGGTGTACACAGTGAGACTTTATTAAATAAGGACATACCATGGGACACACAAATATCTATAAAACATTAATTTCTTCCTGGACTCTAACCTTCAAATGAAGACTTTGAGGAATTTTCATTCATCTAAACCTTAGCTCAAAGATTGTATCTCCTAGGAATATCAGCATATCTACCCATAAAATGCACTCATGTATTTGCTCCAAAATAGCCTAGATGGACAACATTAAGAGAAAGGCTTGCATGGGTAGAGAAAGTTTAGGATGTCTGAACCCTCTACAAAAAATACAAACTACTAAGGAATGGTGACACAGAGAGAAATAGGTTGGCACTAATGAACTTAACAATTGATTTTTCAATTTCAAATTGTCAGTCTTAAAACATATTTACAGCCAACATATAAAGACTTGATCCTAGAATGCTGATTGGTGAGAATATGCTTTTTTCTTTGTTTTCTTTTTTTATTTTTTTATTAGGTATTTTCCTCATTTACATTTCCAATGCTATCCCAAAAGTCCCCCATACCTTCCCCCACTCCCCTACCCACCGACCCCACTTTTTGGCCCTGTCATTCCCCTGTACTGGGACATATAAAGTTTGCATGTCCAATGGGCCTATCTTTCCAGTGATGGCCAACTAGGTCATCTTTTGATACATATGCAGCTAGAGTCAAGAGTTCCGGGGTACTGGTAAATTCATAATGTTGTTCCACCTATAGGGTTGGAGATCTGTATAGCTCCTTGGGTAATTTCTCTAGCTCCTCCATTGGTGGCCCTGTGATCCATGCAATAGCTGACTGTGAGCATACACTTAGGTGTTTGCTAGGCTCCAGCATAGTCTCACAAGAAACAACTATATCAGGGTCCTTTCAGCAAAATCTTGCTAGTGTATGCAATGATGTCAGCATTTGGAGGCTGATTATGGGATGGATCCCTGGATATGGCAGTCTCTAGATGGTCCATCCTTTTGTCTCAGCTCCAAACTTTGTCTCTGTAACTCCTTCCATGGGTATTTTGTTCCCAATTCTAAGAAGGGGCAAAATGTCTACACTTTGGTCTTCATTCTTCTTGAGTTTCATGTGTTTTGCAAATTGTATCTTATATCTTGGGTATTCTAAGTTTCTGGGCTAATATCCACTTATCAGTGAGTACATATCATTTGAATTCTTTTGTGATTGGGTTACCTCACTCAGAATGATGCCCTCCAGGTCCAACCGTTTGCCTAAGAATTTCATAAATTCATTCTTTTTAATAGCTGAGTAGTACTCCATTGTGTAAATGTACCACATATTTTGTATCTATTCCTCTGTTGAGGGGCATCTGGGATCTTTCCAGCTTCTGGCTATTATAAATAAGGCTGCTATGAACATAGTAGAGCATGTGTCTTTCTTATTAGTTAGAACATCTTCTAGATATATGCCCAGGAGAGGTATTGCAGGATCCTCCAGTAGTACTATGTCCAATTTTCTGAGGAACCGCCAGACTGATTTCCAGAGTGGTTATACAAGTTTGCAATCCCACCAATGGTGGAGTGTTCTTCTTTCTCCACATCCTCGCCAGCATCTGCTGTCCCCTGAATTTTTGATCTTAGCCATTCTGACTGGTGTGAGATCGAATTTCAGGGTTGTTTTTGTGGGGAGCCGCCCTCACATTCACCGTTACAAGATGGCGCTGACATCCTGTGTTCTAAGTGGTAAACAAATAATCTGCGCATGTGCCAAGGGTAGTTTTCCACCCCATGTGCTCTGCCTTCCCCGTTACGACAACTCGGCCGATGGGCTGCAGCCAATCAGGGAGTGACACGTCCTAGGCAGAGGATGATTCTCCTTAAAAGGGACGGGGTTTCGCCATTCTCGCTCTTGCTCTTGCTCTTGCTCTGGCTCTTGCTCTCTAGCACTCTTGCGCTCTTGCGCTCTGGCTCCTAAAGATGTAAGCAATAGAGCGCTTGCTCTCTTGCGCTCTGGCTCCTAAAGATGTAAGCAATAGAGCTCTTGCTCTCTGGCTCCTGAAGATGTAAGCAATAAAGCTTTGCCGCAGAAGATTCCGGTTTGTTGCGTTCTTCCTGGCCGGTCGCGAGAACGCGGGTAAGATGTTTTGATTTGCATTTCCCTGATAATTAAGGATGCTGAACATTTTTTCAGGTGCTTCTCAGCCATTCGGTATTTCTCAGGTGAGAAATCTATATTTAGCTCTGAGCCCCATTTTTAATGGGGTTATTTGATTTTCTGGAGTCCACCTTCTTGAGTTCTTTATATATATTGGATAGTAGTCCCCTATCTGATTTAGTATAGGTAAAGATCCTTTCCCAATCTTTTGGTGGCCTTTTTGTCTTATTGACACTGTCCTTTGCCTTACAGAAGCTTTGCAGTTTCATGAGGTCCCATTTGTCAATTCTCAATCTTACAGTACAAGCCATTGCTGTTCTATTCAGGAATTTTCCCCTGTGTCCATATCTTCGAGGCTTTTTCCCACTTTCTCCTCTATAAGTTTCAGTGTCTCTGATTTTATGTGGAGTTCCTTGAACCACTTAGATTTGACCTTAGTACAAGGTGATAGGAATGGATCAATTCACATTCTTCTACATGATAACTACCAGTTGTGCTAGCACCATTTGTTGAAAATGCTGTCTTTTTTCCACTGGATGGTTTTAGCACCCCTGTAAAAAAAAAAAACTGACCATAAGTGTGTGGGTTCATTTCTGAGTCTTCAATTCTATTTCATTGGTCCACTTGTCTGTCACTATACCAGTACCATGCAGTTCTTATCCCAATTGCTCTGTAGTAAAGCTTTAGTTCTGGCATGGTGATTCCACCAGAGGTTCTTTTATCCTTGAGAAGAGTTTTTGTTATCCTAGGTTTTTTGTTATTCCAGATGAATTTGCAGATTGCTCTTTCTAATTCATTGAAGAATTGAGTTGGAATTTTGATGGGGATTGCATTAAATCTGTAGATTGCTTTTGGCAAGATAGCCATTTTTACAATGTTGATCCTGCTAATCCATGAGCATGGGAGTTCTATCCATCTTCTGCGATCTTCTTTAACTTCTTTCTTCAGGGACTAGAAGTTCTTATCATACAGATCTTTCACTTCCTTAGTTTAGATTCACACCAAGGTATTTTATATTATTTGTGACTATTGAGAAGGGTGTTGTTTCCCCAATTTTTTTCTCAGCCTGTTTATTCTTTGTGTAGAGAAAGGCCATTGACTTGTTTGAGTTAATTTTATATCCAGCTACTTCATTAAAGCTGTTTATCAGGTTTAGGAGTTTTCTGGTGGAGTTTTTAGGGTCACTTATATATACTATCATATCATCTGCAAAAACTGATATTTTGAATTCTTCCTTTCCAATTTGTATCCCCTTGATCTCATTTTGCTGTCGAATTGCTCTGGCTAGGACTTCAAGCACAATGTTGAATAGGTAGGGAGAAAGTGGGCAGCCTTGTCTAGTCACTGATTTTAGTGGGATTGTTTCCAGCTTCTCTCCATTTACTTTGATGTTGGCTACTGGTTTGCTGTAGATTGCTTTTATCATGTTTAGATATGGGCCTCGAATTCCTGATCTTTCCAAGACTTTTATCATGAATGGGTGTTGGATTTTGTGAAATGCTTTCTCTGCATCTAATAAGATGATCATGTGGTTTTTGTCTTTGTGTTTGTTTATATAGTGGAATACATTAATGGACTTCCGTATATTAAACCATCCCTGCATCCCTGGAATAAAACCTACTTGTTCAGGATGGATGATTGCTTTAATGTGTTCTTGGATTCGGTTAGCGAGAATTTTATTGAATATTTTTGCATTGATATTCATAAGTGAAATTGGTCTGAAGTTCTCTACCTTTGTTGGACCTTTCTGTGGTTTAGGTATCAGAGTAATTGTGGCTTCATAGAATGATTTGGATAGAGTACTTTCTACTTATATTTTATGGAATAGTTTGTGAAGAACTGGAATTAGATCTTTTTGAAGGTCTGATAAAACTCTGCACTAAACCATCTCGTCCTGGATTTTTTTTTCTTGGTTGGGAGACTATTAATGACTACTTCTATTTCTTTAGGGCATATAGGACTGTTTAGATTTTTAACCTGATCCTGAGCTAAATTTGGTACCTGGTATTTGTCTAGAAATTTGTCCATTTCGTCCAGGTTTTCCAGTTTTCTTGAGTATAGTCTTTTGTAGAAGATCTGATCGTGTTTTGGATTCCTTCAGGGTCTGTTGTTATGCCTCCCTTTTCATTTCTGATTTTGTTAATTAGGACGCTGTCCCTGTGTCCTCTAGTGAGTCTGGCTAAGGGTTTATTTATCTTCTTTTTTGTCTCAGGGAACCAGCTGCTTGTTCAGTTGATTCTTTGAATAGTTCTTATTTCCACTTGGTTGATTTCATCCCTGAGTTTGATTATTTCCTGCCTTCTACTCCTCTTGGGTGAATTTACTTCCTTTTGTTCTAGAGCTTTTAGGTGTGTTGTCAAGCTGCTAGTGTGTTTTCTCTCTAGTTTCTTTTTGGAGGCACTCAGAGCTATGAGTTTTCCTCTTGGAAATGTTTTCATTGTGTCCCATAAGTTTGGGTATGTTGTGGCTTCATTATCATTAAACTCCAAAAAGTCCTTAATTTCTTTCTTTATTCCTTCCTTGACCAAGGAATCATTGAGAAGAGTGTTGTTCAGTTTCCACATGAATGTTGGCTTTCTATTATTTATATTGTTATTGAAGATCAGCCTTAGACCATGGTGATCTGATAGGATGCATGGGACAATTTCAATATTTTTGTATCTGCTGAGGCCTGTTTGTGACCAATTATATGGTCAATTTTGGAGAAGGTACCATGAGGTGCTGAGAAGAAGGTATATCCTTTTGTTTTAGGATAAAATGTACTGTATATATCTGTTAAATCCATTTGTTTCATAACTTCTGTTATTTTCACTGTGTCTCTATTTGTTTCTGTTTCCACGATCTATCATTGATGCTCCATTGGAGTGTTGAAGTCTCCCACTATTATTGGGTGAGATGCAATGTGTGCTCTGAGCTTTTCTAATATTCTTTAATGAATGTGGCTGCCCTTGAATTTTGAGCATAGATATTCAGAATTGAGATCTCCTCTTGGAACATTTTACCTTTGATGAGTATGAAGTGTCCCTCCTTGTCTTTTGTGATAACTTTGGATTGGAAGTTGATTTTATTAGATATTAGAATGGCTACTCCAGCTTGTTTCTTCAGACCATTTTCCTGGGAAATTGTTTTCCAGCCTTTCATTCTCAGGTAGTGTCTGTCTTTTTCCCTGTGACGAGTTTCCTGTAAGCAGGAAAATGTTGGGTCCTGTTTGTGTAGCCAGTCTGTTAGTCTACGTCTTTATTGTTTCTGTTTTTGTTTTTTGTTTTTTTGTTTGTTTTCGTTTTTGACTTTTGAGGCAAAGTTTCTCTGTATAGCCCTGGCTGTCCTAGAACTCACCTTGCATACCAAGCTGGCCTTGAACTCAGAAATTGGCCAGCTTCTGCCTCCCATGTGCTAGGATTAAAGGCATGTGCCACCACGCCTGGCAGTCTAAGTCTTTTCATTGGGGAATTGAGTCCATTGATATTAAGAGATATTAAGGAAAAGTAATTGTTGCTTCCTATTATTTTTGTTGTTAGAGTTGGCATTCTGTCCTTGTAGCTCTCTTCTTTTAGGTTTGTTCAAGGATTAATTTCTTGCTTCTTTTAGGATGTGGTTTCTGTATTGTTTTTTTTTCTGTTATTATCCTTTGAAGGGATGGATTCGTGGAAAGATAATGTGTGTATGTGGTTTCGTCATGGAATACTTTGGTTTCTCCATCTATGGTAATTGAAAGTTTGGCTGGGTATAGTAGCCTGGGCTAGCAATTGTGTTCTCTTAGTGTCTGTATAACATCTCTCCAGGATCTTCTAGCTTTCATAGTCTGTGGTGAGAAATCTGGTGTAATTCTGATAGGCCTGCCTTTATATGTTACTTGACATTTTTCCCTTACTGCTTTTAATATTCTATCTTTATTTAGTGCATTTGTTGTTCTGATTATTATGTTTCAGGAGGAATTTCTTTTCTGGTCCAGTCTATTTGGAGTTCTGTAGGCTTCTTGTATGTTCATGGGCATCTCTTTCTTTAGGTTTGGGAAGTTTTCTTCTATAATTTTGTTGAAGATATTTGCTGGTCCTTTAATTTGAAAGTCTTCATTCTCATCTACTCCTACTATCCATAGGTTTGGTCTTCTCATTTTGTCCTGGACTTCCTGGATGTTTTGAGTTAAAAATCTTTTTGCATTTTGCATTTTCTTTGATTTTTGTGCCGATGTTCTCTATGGAGTCTTCTGCACCTCAGATTCTCTCTTCCATCTCTTGTATTCTGTTGCTGATGCTCCCATCTATGGTTCCACATTTCTTTCCTAGTGTTTCTATCTCCAGTGTTGCCTCACTTTAGGTTTTCTTTATTGTGTCTACTTCCCTTTAATGACTTGTATGGTTTTGTTCATTTCCATCACCTGTTTGGATGAGTTTTCCTGTTTTTTTTTTTTTAAGGACTTCTCCCTGTTTGGTTGTGTTTTCCTGTTTTTCTTTAAGGACTTGTAACTCTTTAGCAGTGTTCTCCTGTATTACTTTAAGTGAGTTATTAAAGTCCTTCTTGATGTTCTCTACCATCATCATGAGATATGCTTTTAAATCCGGGTCTAGTTTTCAGGTGTGTTGGGGTGCCCAGGACAGGCTGAGGTGGGAGTGCAGGGTTCTGATGATGATGAGTGGTCTTGTTTTCTGTTAGTAAGATTCTTGCCTTTACCTTTTGCCATCTAGTAATCTCTGGAGTTAGTTTTTATAGTTGTCTCTGGTTAGAATTTGTTCCTCTCCTGATTCTGTTAGCCTCTATCAGCCAACCTGGGAGACTAGCTCTCTCCTGAGTTTCAGTGGTTATAGCACTCTCTGCAGGCAAGCTCTCCTCTTGCAGATAACGTTCACAGATATCTGGCATTCCGACCTGCCTCCTGGCAGAAGATGAAGGCCAGAAACAGGGCCTGTCCTAGAAGCTGTTAGCTTCTGTAGTCTACACTCTCACCTGTGCAGACTAGTCTCGGCAGGATCTGGTAACCAAGGTGGCACTCACAGGTTCTACAACAAAGCCCTCCTGGTGCTGGGCAGGCAACTCTCCCCTGGCAGGGATGGTACCCAGATGTCTGGAGCCCAAAATGGTGTCTGCCTCAGTAGCTCTGTGGATTCTGCCTGTCCCAGAAGCTGTTAGCTTCCCTAGTCCACACTCTCACCTGCACATACTAGTCTCAGCAGAATCCAGGAACCAAGGTGGCTCCCCAAGGTGCCACAGCATATCCCTCCCGGGCGGGGAGGACACCTCTCCTCTGGCAGAGAATGTGCCCAAGTGTCTGGTGCCTGAAACGGGGTTTGCCTCAGGAGCTCTGTGATTGATTTAGATTTAGATTTCAACAAATGTTTGATTACCATTCTCACCTACTGTTGCAAATATAGAGAGAGTGCGTCTAAAAAGTGCACCATAGCTTGCAGGATCTGAGAAAAATCAAATTCTCAGTAATCATCATTCTAGACTCAAGTCACAAGGTATGTATGGAATAAAATGTGTTGGTGTTGGAAAAACACCACATATGCTACAGCACTCTGCATATACACATATATATTGACCTGTATATCATTTCTTCAACATGAAACCTTGATCATTACTAATTACCTGACCAGAACCAGAAGAAAAAGTCAGAAAAAGCATAGAAGTCTACAGTTTTTTTTACTTTATATTCATGTTCACAATATTTTCTCCAGAAGTACAATTTTATTAAAAGCAACATGACTTGTATTTCCCATTGCAATATACCTGAGGAGCATAAGGCATACTTACATTGGTTAATGATTGGTGGGTGTCCTTCATATCTATCTGGAGGAAATTTCCATTAATTGAGCAAGGAGTGAGGCCTGGAGGAAGCTTCCCTCTTCCAGATCTCTGTCTCTACAATGAGAGAAGAAGCAGAAAGGACAGCCTAAGCACTAAGACCACAAATGGACCCATGGTCTTACTGACACAGGAGTGATCAGACACTTCACACATTTTATAATTCATCAGCAGAATCAACATTTTGTGTTAGGACATCTTTGTACAATGAAAAGGACACTGTTTATTTCTCTTCTAAGTTTACTTTGTCTTAATGATAAAAATAAAAAGCTCTTTAATGATGTCATTTTTATAGAGTGCCTGTTAGAGAGTTTGGCTTAAATTTGTTGAGCTGTGACATGTAATACTACTAAATATGATTATTCAAAACACGATGAATGTTTAAATATTGTTTAACTTTTTTAAAAAGTAAATTTTTGAGATTTTACTAAAATTATTTTACTTTCCTCTTTTTTAAAATCCAAGACCTAAAATACTCAATTATTCTCTTTCTAAACCAGGTTTTTTGTTCTTTTTCACTTGTTTGAGGTGTGTGTGTGTGTGTGTGTGTGTGTGTGTGCATAAAAACATATAATACTTATATATAGTATATATATATATAGTTTACATTTATATATTTGTAAAGATTTAAATGCAGTCTTCTAAATCTATGTAATGTTGATTTTAAGTATGTATTTCTTTTCATAGGTTTAGGGGTCTATGGAGCTTCCTCTACCCCCTGAAAGTCTTTCTGTTAATGTTATTTCTCTTGGGTATTTTTGGGCAGATATTTTAGTGAGATTTTATGGGTTGTCCTGCTGATATTAATAGGAGACACAATCATTTGAGTTAACTTTTAGATGAATAAAAATTCCTCAAAAGTCTTCATTTGTAAGAAGAATCCATGTGGAAATTTGTGTTTTATGGATATTTTGTGTTTTCCATGATATTTTCGATGGATATTTTGTGTTTTCCAGAAAGAAATGGGGATCCATGGAAGGAATGGGGATAATGGACACACTAAAAAAATTTTTGCTTTTTGTCCCTTCAGCATTAAGTTCTGGGGGCCTATATTTGGCTCCAGATTGGAGAGCACTACTGTCAAAGACATTCTACTGACCCAGAAGGTTACACTTACCATTGGCCCCTTGGGGATTCAGAGGTCCTTTAACCCAAAGCTAAGAAATGAATAGCAGTGTTATGAGGGGTGATTGAGCCATATTTTCTTGGGAAAATTGGATTGTTTCTCTATGACAGATATAAAAATATTTATGTCTGAAATGAAGGTGATCTTTTAAGTCATCAGTTAATTTTAACAAATCCTCAGATTAAGTTCAATCAGAAACTACAATAGCCTATTCTGGGAACAATATCAAAGAACCCAGACTTGTCAGGGATGGACATGTAGATCATTCTGACAGGATAGGACTCAAGATCTACTGAGGTGGTAATGAGCATGGAGCAAATACAAAATGAATAGTAGTTAAAAGTAGTTCAAAATACTGTCTAAGGGCATCTAACCAGTTGCAGAAATGAGGATTATAGTAGAAATGAAAGTTGAGGTTGTACTTTTTTAAGAAAGTGTTTGTACTGTAGAGTTTAGTTTCCCTAGAATTTGTGTCATTGAAGATCAATGGGTTACCAAGAAGAACAAACAATTTTGAAATCCATGTACTATAAACAATGGTAATATTATTGGAAAATTCTTTATTTACTGGCCACTGATTTAGGACAATATTTTACCTTAAGGTAAATAACTGTTGAAAAGATAACTAGATTGGTATATTTCAATATAGGGAAAGATGTGATGCTCAATATATTTGGCCTAAAACCCCACTATACCATCTGCAAACTCTGGTATTGTCAAGATCCTGAAATTCCAAAGTTGATCTTTTCATCTCCAAGTTCGATGAATTTTAACTCAGTCAACAACACAGAAAAATGGAAAAAAAAAAAGAGAGAGTGTGAATTGATCAAATTAGGGATGACCAATACAATGTGATGTAAGCAAGAATGAAAGAGACAATTTCCCGTACTGAGGAAGTTTGAGTATCTGCTTAGTCAAATCAGAACAAGCATGCTAACATCTTTACAGAATGAGTCTTTGCTTGAACAAGCCATTACATCATCTGATATACAAGTCTCTTTAAAGGATGTCTCTACCCATTTAGTTCTGCACTTTGATCCTTTTATAGTAATTTTTACTTGCAGAGCACCTATGCTCTGCATACACAAGGCAAAAAGCTTCAGTATTGTGTATACACCAACAGTGATCAGTAATTCTTAACAATGAGAGAGTATAAGGTAGAATGAGTGTCTGTAGGGGTGCTTCAAAGTCAACACTATACTCTTCCTTAAATATTATTGACATAATCTTTGTGCTCAGTTATGCTGAGCCATGCTTACTTCTAAAATGATTAGATTTCCTAGTGGTTGCAGATGATTTGTTAATCATGACATGATGGATTACCTCCACCTACAAGGTAATGACATTCAGTTCTAAGTTGTTCCAGGTATGAGCTATGAGACACTTGCAGTCATTCTGTCATATTGCTTCCTATTGAAATTTAAAAAAAGAAAAAGAATGGCCTGGAGCTCCCAGGATTTTGTTTCACAGTGGTAAAAGACAGTCATCTTTCTCTAGGTAACAACTTAATATATTCTATTACTAGAAATTATATGACTACTATATTTTTGATTAGTAATGCTGATCTAAGCATAAATTGTCAAACTGTAAGTCTTCCATTAGTAAGAACATACATCTAAATGTTTAATTTTGCATGAACCATTTTAAATATACAGTTAAACATGCAGATGTTTTTGTGTGCATATATTTCTAGTAACTGAAGAAAGCACAAGCAGAGTTCTGAGTTTTATTCTAGTCTGATGTGTACACAGTGAGACTTTCTTAAATGAGGATATACCATGGGACACACAAATATCTATAAAACATTAATTTCTTCCTGGACTCTAACCTGCAAATGAAGACTTTGAGGAATTTTCATTCATCTAAAACTTAACTCAAAGATTGTATCTCCTAGGAATGTCAGCATATCTACCCATAAAATGCACTCATATGTTTGCTTCAAATTAGCCTAGATGGACAACATTAATAGAAAGGCTTGCATGGGTGGAGAAAGTTCAGGATGTCTGAACCCTCTACAAGAAAATACAGACTACTAAGGAATGGTGACACAGAGAGAAATAGGTTGGCACTAATGAACTTAACAATTGATATTCAATTTCAAATTGTCACTCTTAAAGATCTCTGGAGTCCAGGTTAGTTGAGACTGATGGTCTTCCTATAGGGCAATCCTCCTCCTCAGCTGCTCCCAGTTTTTTCCTAATTCAACCCCAGGGGTCTTTGGCTTCTGTCCATTGGTTGGGGGTAAATTTCTTCATCTGACTCTTTCAGCTGCTTGTTGGGCCTCTCTGAGAGCAGCCATGATAGGCTCCTGTCTGTAAGCACACCATAGCATCAGTAATAGTATCAGGCCTTGGAGCCTTTCCTTAACTGTATACCAGTTTGAGCCTGTCTCTGAACCTCTTTTCCCTCAGTCTCTTCTCCATTTTTGTTGCTTCATTTTTTTTTAAACTGGAGCTATTCTGGGTCAGAATTTTTAACTGTGTGGTGACAACCCCATCCTTCCACTTGATTGCCTGTCATCCTACTGGAGGTGAAATCTACAGTACATTTTATCCAAGATCCCTTATTTTGAGTCTTTACAGTCTCTCATCTTCCCTGGTCTCTGGTACATTCTCTATTCATCAATTATTATATATGTTATTTTAGCATTAGTTCAAATATTTTCATTATTTTTTACATAGCATTTCATATTTTGCTTTATAACCTTTACTAAAACAAACTCCAACACAAATATTCAAAATGTATGCACTCACAGAAACTAATAAAATGATTCATTTAACTACACTAGAAGCAGTCTCATTGACTAGTGTTTTCCTATGCATCTTCAGATGTGGAAGTAATATTCACCTTTATAAGTTTTTGTATTAGAAAACTGATGACTGTTACTTTGTTGGCAGGCTGGATGCTATTCACCTACTGTGTTCAAAGAAAGATTCATACTGTTTCATTTTATTTCTACATGAATAGTTATGAACATTTATTCTTCTAAATACAGTAAAGGACTGACATCATATTTTCCATGTGAATGGCATGCACACGAAAAAAAGTAATCCCAGTATTTCACTTCATCTTCTTTGCTTAAATGAACATGATATCTTAGTACACTATAAGGTGTTAAAATCCTGGTATAACATCAGTAATCTCAAGGAACTCCACATGTTTAAAAGCCCAACTTTGTTAACACATATGACCTTTGTTTGTGTCTACATAGTTTAAGATCACCTTCAACACAACATCAAAATTCTGAGGCTTAGATCACAGTAATTTCACTACTGAAAGGAATATAAACAATCATGTTCTCATAGATTGTTATTGTTTTTGATCCTGTCCTAAAACACTGACCGCACTAAATTGGTGTTGGGTTCAGTTGGTTTACAGGTTACAGCCTACCATTGAGGTAACCAAGGCAGGACCTCAAAGAAGGAACCTGGAGGTATTAACTTCAACAGAAAACATGAAGGATTGCTGCTCAGTGACCTATTCCACTTGTCTTTCTAGTTTTTTTCCTACTGCCCAACCATGTGCTCAAGATTGACATTGCCCATAGTGCATTTAGCTCATGTCCCCATCATCAGCAATGAAGAAAAAGAACAGAGACATGACCCCAGATTAGTTCCCAGGAGCAGTTACTCAACTGAGGTTCCTGCTTATGGGTTGACTGTAGTTTGTGTCAACTTGACTAAAACTAACCAGCACAAAAGCTGATTATTTATATTCCTCTCATATAAAAATAAACCACATGACCAATATAATGTAAACATTGTAAACACATTTGTAATATAATATCTTGATACTTACTTAAATATCCACAATTTTAGGCCTTGCTTAGATATATCAAATGTGAAGTTTAGCCATGATGAATATTTACTTTATTTTTAGTAAATGTTATTGTCTGCAATGTAATACATGTTGTGTCAAGATCATGAAGATATTTTTGTACTAGTAAATTAGGCATTTTGGCTTTACTTGCCTGTATTAGTCAGGGTTCTCTAGAGTCATAGAATTTGTAGTCTCTATATAGTAAAGGAATTTATTGATGACTTACAGTCTGCAGTCCAATTCCCAACAATGTTTCAGTAGTAGCTATGAATGGAAGTCCAAGGATCTAGCAGTTGCTCAGTCCCACAAGGCAAGCATGTGAAAGAGTTAGAGTGAGACTCCCTTCTTCCAATGTCCTTATGTGGTCTCCAGCAGAAGGTGTATCCCAGATTAAAGGTGTGTGCCACCACACCTTTAATCTCAGATGATCTTGAACTCAGAGATCTCCCTGTCTTAATCTTCTGGAATTCATAGCCACTACGCCTCAAAATCTCCATACCAACATCCAGATCAGAAACTTCTACCTCCCAGCCTCCAGATTAGGGTCACTGGTGAGCCTTCCAATTCTGGATTGTAGTTCATTCCAAATATAGTCAAGTTGACAACTAGGAATAGCCACTACACTTACCCTTATAATCTTTTTCCTCCTCCATTTTCTTCTATTATTCCTGGTTACTATCCAATTTTGGTTTTATTATACTTTCACAATGGATATTACCATAACATATGTATTAAATACATAGCAAAATTCATTTTTTGAAAGATGATCATGTGAAAATAAAAGTGTTCATTTGTTTTGCCATAGTCTTTGCTCCACCATATATGGACATTCTTATCTTGATGTGTCAGTGAAAATAAGCATGTATTATGTTATAAATATATTTCAATTACATCATTGGACTCTATTCATTTAATAAATTCTTGCATTTCTTTTTAGGTTTGTCCATGAAGTTATAACATATTTTTTTAAATTATACATGTATTAAGTTACCTTTTAGAGAAAATAAAAGAAAATGAAGAATTGATGGATGTTACAAATCCTTAGGACTTCATTGATTACTTCCTAATTCAAAGGCATCAGGTAAAGGGTTAATAAATAATTATATAATTAGTGAACTGGTCTAGTATTTTATAGCTCATTTAATACTTACTACTTTATAAGTGATGTTTAAAATCGTGCAAGTTATATAGCAGAAAATGGCCTAGTCAGCCATTATTGGGAAGAGAGGCCCCTTGGTCTTGCAAACGTTATATGCCCCAGTACAGGGGAATGCCAGGGCCAGGAAGTGGGAGTGGGTGGGTTGGGGAGCAGGGCAGGAGGAGGGTATAGGGGACTTTTGGGATAGCATTTGAAATGTAAATGAAGAAAATATCTAATAAAGAATTGTTAAAAAATAAAATAAAACAAAATCATGCAAGTATCAATTTTAAAACAACTCATTTTTTATTACATGTGTGGGTATAGCTGGGAAAAACTGGGGTGAATTTCTTAATTTCAGAATATTACACTATTCTTTGAATTAAAAAAAAAGAAAACTTAAAATAGTCAAGCAGAATAGAATGATAAGACAAATGGCAGATACAATGAGACAAATTCAAACTTGACTATAAATCATAAATAGTTCTGTATTAACATGAACATTTTCATCATCATTAGCCAGTATGTGGATCACTTGTATATCATATGTATTATAAAAGTTATGGGTGTATTTGCAATGATAGACCCTACAGAAGTTTTTGGTATTTTTTTAATTAGGTATTTTCTTCATTTACATTTCCAATGCTACCCCAAAAGTCTGCCATAGACCCCCCCCCCAACCCCCTACCCACCCACTCCCACTTCTTGGCCCTGGCGTTCCCCTGTACTGAGGCATATAAAGTTTTCAAGACCAATGGGCCTCTCTTTCCACTGATGGCCGACTAGGCCATCTTCTGTTACATATGCAGCTAGAGACATGAGCTCCGGGGGGATACTGGTTAGTTCAGATTGTTGTTCCACCTATAGGGTTGCAGACCCCTTTAGCTCCTTGTGTGCTTTCTCTAGCTCCTCCATTGGGGGCCCTGTGATCCATCCAATAAAGGCTGACTGTGAGCATCCACTTCTGTGTTTTCTAGGCCCCAGCATAGCCTCACAAGAGACAGCTATATCAGGGTCCTTTCAGCAAAATCTTCCTAGTGTGTGCAATGGAGTACCACTCAGCTATTAAAAAGAATGAATTTATGGAATTCCTAGGCAAATTGATGGACCTAGAGGGCATCATCCTGAGTGAGGTAACCCAATCACAAAAGAACTCACATGATATGTACTCACTATTAAGTGGATATTAGCCCAGAAACTTAGAATATCCAAGATACAAGATACAATTTGCAAAACACATGAAACTCAAGAAGAACAAAGACGATAGTTTGGACACTTTGCCCCTTCTTAGAATTGGGAACAAAACATCCATGGAAGGAGTTACAGAGACAAAGTTTGGAGCTGAGACGAAAGGATACACCATCTAGAGACTGCCATACCCAGGGATCCATCCCATAATCAGCCTCCAAACGCTGACACTATTTTTCCTTATGTTTATGTGGGATTTTTATACAAAGTTTTATAACTTGGATGTAGTTAATTTTGTTGAGACTAGGAAAAGCTGACGTTTGTCTTTCCTTAAAAAATGAATATTACTATGTCAAGTGGAGTGTTCTGTACAATAAGGCTTAAATGGTTTTTGATGTCTAAGTATCCTTTATTTCCTATTCAATTGATAAGGTCAAGATTCTCTTGTTATATAATGGTAAATTTCATATTTGATTGCAGAATTTTCCATTCATTTGGAAGGTCTGCTTGATAATTATTGAAGGTCATTTATTTGATACATACACATTTAAAATTCTATGATTGTTTTAACAATTTAGTCATTTTGTAATATAAATTATCCATCCATAATTTCTTTTATTTTAGTATATTCTAGTAATTCTTTCAGGGTGACACAAAATGTTTTGATCATCTCAAATTCATATATGCCTTTATTCATTCCTTATTAACCTCCATCAATCTCTGCCTAACTTCTTGACATTTTACAATTTTATTTAACAACACATTAAGTCGCATTTTTGATTGTCACTTATTCTATGAGGCCCTCTAGTGGAACATAGTAGGCATGCCAAGCATTCCACTCTAGGAAAACTAATTATTCTTTTTAAGATTTATTTATTTATTTATTTATTTATTTATTTATTTATTTGTTTATTTATTTAATGTATATGAGTACATTGTAGCTTCAGACACATCAGAAGGGAGCATCAGATCCCATTACAGATGGTTGTAAGCCACCATGTAGTTGCAGGGAAGGTCTCTTAAACACTGAGCCATCTAATTCTACTTTTAAAACCCCACACCTGTACCTCACTACAATTCTAGAGTTCATGAACCTTTTTCCTTCCCCCATCGAGACAGGAAAGCTGACTGGTTTGTTCTTGCTGGTCTTGTGGAGATGAACCCAGAGTATGTGAGTTTGTGAGTGCAGAGTTTCTCTCCTACCAGAAGATAAAATGGTAGGAAATGCAGTTCATCTAATGAATTCATGCTAATACTGTCTGTGATATGTCTTTATATGATTTATAACACTTACTGATTTACATGTTTTAGAACTGTCATATCTCTGTGATGAAGCTGACTTGATCACTGTGAATAATCATATTGAAATTATCTTAAATACCATTTGCAAGCATCCTATACAGAAGTTTTTAAATTTTATTAATCATTTTTAAACAACTGAGTAACACTGTATTTTGTAAATGTGCTAAATTATCTTTATCAGTTCTTATGTTGAAGAACATATTTCAATTTCCATTTCTGAATATTAAAATAATAGATAAATTTACTCAGTTGAAATATCCTTATGGTAGGATGAATAGTCTTTTATATAAGCAAGAGTAATATAAGTTTGTCTTGAAGTAGATCAACCTCCAAATTTCTGAGGAACCACCTTATTGATTTCCATAGTGACTGTACAAGTTTACAATTACATCAGATAAGGATTAGTGTTCCTCTTGCTCCATATCTCTGCAAGCCTAAATTGCCACTTGTGTTATTGATCTAAGCCATTCTGACACGTATAAGATAACATCTCAACTTGATTTACATTAGGATTTCACTAATGTATAAGCATGTTAAACATTTGTTTAGGTATTTTTCAGTCACTTAATTTCTTATTTTTTTCTTTAGTCCAGTTTTACAGTCCAGTATTCATCCACCTTCTGATCTGACCCCTGACTGCTCCTGAACCCATACCTCCTCTGAATATGCTACCTACCTGGTTGCTGGTTCTGAGTCTGAAAGATTTCAGAGGTCCAGGTCTTCCCATGGAGCCACACTCATCCTCAATTTCTTCCAGCCTTTCCATAATTCAACCCCAAGGGTCTTTGGCTTCTATCCATTGGTTGGGTGTAAGTATCTGCATCTGACCCTTTCAGCTTCTTGTTGGGCCTCTCAGAGGGCAGCCATGCTGCTGTCTGTAAGCACACCATAGCATCAGTAATAGGGTCAGGCCTTGGAACCACCCTTTGAGGTGGATTCCAATTTGAGCCCTGCAATGGTCCTCCTTTCCTTCAGTCTCCTCTCCATTTTTGTCCCTGCAGTTCTTTTATACTGGAACAATTCTGTGTCAGAGTTTTTTAATGTAAGATGGCAATCCCATCTTCCACTTGATTTCTTGTCTTTCTACTGGAGGTGGACTCGAAAAGTTTACTCTCGCAACTGTAGGGCATTTCATCTAAGGTCCCTCCTTTGAGTCCTAAATGTCTTTCACCCCCTAGGACTCTGGTATATTTTATAGGATTCACCCACCTCTTATCTCCAGAGGTTGTCTGTTTCCATTCATTCTGCTGGCCCTCAAGACTTCAGTCCTGTTTCCTTCTCCCCCCAAAATCTGACCATGTTCCCCTTTTTCCCTTCTTGTGCCATCTTTCACCACAATCCCTCCCTCTCTATGCCCACCATGACTGCTTTCTTCTATTTCTCAAATGGGATTGAGGCATCCTCACTTGGGCCCTTGTGTTTGGTAACCTTCGTGAGTTTTGTGATTCTATAGTTTTTTTGGTTAGTATCTACTTTTTAATGAGTGCATGCCAATCAGTCCTTTTGGATCTGAGTTACCTCACTCAGGATGAGTTTCTAGTTCCATTCATTTACCTGCAAAATTCAGTATGTCCTCGTTCTTAATAGTTGAGTAGTATTCCACTGTGTAAATGAACCACATTTTCCGTATCCATTCTTCCACTGTGGGACATCTTGCTTGTTTCCAGCTTCTGGCTATTACTAATAAGGCTGCTATGAACATACTCAAACAGGTGACCTTGGGGCATGGTGGGGCATCTTTTTGGTATATGCCCAAAGAGTGATATAGCTGTGTCTTCAGGTAGATCTATTCCTAATATTCTGAAGAACCCTCCATATTGGTTTCCAGAGTGGTTGTACCAGTGTGCAATCCTACCAGCAATGGAGGATTGATCTTTCTCCACATCATCACCAACATATGCTGTCACCTGAGGTTTTGATCTTAGCCATTCTGATTGGTGTAAGGTGGAATATCGGGGTCATTGATATTGGCATTTCCCTGATCACTAGGACTTTGTACATTTTATTAAGTGCTCCTCAGCCATTCAAGATTCCTCTGTTGTGAATTCTATGTGAAGTTTTATACCTCATTTTTGTTTGAGTTGTTTGTTTATTCGTTTGTTTGTTTGTTTTTGGTTGTTAGCTTTTTGAGTTCTTTACATATCACTTTCCTTTGTTTAAGGAAGTTTTCTTCTATTATTTTATTGTAGATGTTTATTTGCCCTTTGACTTGGGAATTTTTGCTATCTTCTATACCTAGTATTCTTTCTTCATTGTGTCCTGGATTTCTTGAATATTTTAAGATGGAACCTTTTTACTTTTTGTACTTTCTTTGACTGTTGTGTCAATGTCTTCTATGGTATTTTCTACCCCTGAGAGTCTCTCTTCTATCTCTTCTATTCTGTTGGTGATGCTTGCATCTGTGATTCCTGCTCTCTTTCCTAGGTTTTTCATCTCAGGGGTTCTCTCGCTTTGTGAATTCTTTAATGTTTCTATTTTCACTTTTTGATCCTGGAAGGTTTTGTTCAATTCCTTCTCCTGTTAGATTGTGTTTTTCTGTATTTATGGGATTTATATGTTTCCTCTTTAAGGACTTCTACTTGTTTACCTGTGATCTATATTTCTTTAAGGGAGTTATTTATGTTCTCGTTAAAGTCCCCTATAGTCTTCTTGGGATGGTAATTTAGATCTGAATCTTGCTTTTCACATGTGTTGCAGTGTCCAGGGCTAGTTGTGGTGGGAGAACCTTGTTCTGATAATGCCAAGCATTGGTTTCTGCTGCCCACTCTCCCAAGTGCTGTAGCAGGTGAAGGGCAGGAACAGCTCTTCTACTCTCAAGACCCTATCAGGTTCAACTCTTCCACCCACTGCTGGAGGTGAGAAAAAAAGAGAGGGAAAGGGATCTCTCCCTTACCCATGCCACTGTATAGCAGACAAAAGGCATGTCCAGTTCTCCCATGCTCATGCTGGGGCTGGATCACCTGCAACACCCACATCCAGGGCCAACTCTACTGTGCTACCCAAGGAACGTGCAGGGGCTTCACTACTGAATGCTGTAGCAGGTTAGGGACCGGAACAACTCTCACTCTAATGACCTCTGAGCCAGTTCTTCTGCTTGACATAAGTGACAAGGAGAAAGGTTGGGGTTATCTCACCCTTGTGCATGTCACCATATGGTAGACAAATAGAAAGGCCAGGTCTCCCATGCTCATGCCCTTGGGCTACACCCACACACCACAGCCATCCCTGTTAGTTCTATTTTGCTGCCCAGGTGAGGAGTAGAGTCTGCTTTCCAGAGTGCTGCAGCTGGTGAGGGGCAGGGACAACTCTCCTGCAATGTCTCCCACTTGCCTTAGGTGGTATGGTTTGAGTCAGGAAGATGGTATCTCTCCTTCGTTCATGCCACCAGAAGGGAGACAAGTGGTAGGGCCAGGTCTCCCACATTCATATCTTTGGGAACATCTCATTCACACCTCCCACAATGTGTGAGGACACTCTCCCGAGCACTGCAGGTGGATAGGTTGGGATGAGCTCCCCTAATCACATGCCCCAATGCCCAGCTCTCCCACAATGCCCAGGTTATTAGTGGAGCCAGTTCAGCGCTGCCATCAGACATCAACACATTCCCAGGTTTCAGCTCAGACCAGGGATGTCTGCTTGGCTTTTTGGTAGTAATGAACACCTGTTGCAGCAGGGGCATAGAACCTTATGTTGTTCCCATTGGCAGTACAAGTCAAGACCCTGTCATAATCCCAGGTGGCATCATCAACTACTCATATAAGGCTGTTCTTCACCTAGACTCTCCAGGTCTGCCTTTTTTAATGTGCTCACATACTTCTGTTTCTCTTTTTCTTCCATTTCCTCTCCAATTACTTACTTCTCAAAGAGATTCCATAAGGTCTTTGAGTGTCTGGGGTCATCATGGGAGTGCTCTCAGCAGTGCTATGCCCCTCTCAAGCATTATGGCACTGGGTAGGTTCATCTTGGGCACAATCTGATTCTCCAGACCCCAATAAACAGCAGAATGTCACAGGCTAGCTTGCTGAAAATGACCCAGAGATTCAGTATGATGGTCACCTCTGGCCCATTCTTCACCCAGTCTTCCTGAATATCAACATTCAAGAGTCCTCTGTCTCAGTCACAAACCTGCCCAAGCCTCTTAGTCTTTTAGACAGGAACAATTTTGAGTAAGGAATTTTGACTGTGGGTTAGTAACCTTTTCCCTCTACTTGAGACCTGTCTATCTACTGAAGATGGATTCTTTGAGTTTCTTTTCCCCACTGTTGGGAATTTGGCTAAGATCATCCCCAATGAGTCCTGAATCACTCACTTCCTGGGTCTCACTTTCTAGACAGTCCCCCGACCTCCCACCCTATTCTCTTGCCCATCTGGACTCCTCTCCTGTCCCCTACATATCTGATCCTATTCCACCTTTCCCTTCCTCCTCCCATATTCCACACATATTCCTCCCACCTTCTACCTCCTGTTATTATTTCCTTCAGCCTTTTAATTGAGATTGGCACACAGTTCTGTAGGTTGAATCCTGGGTATTCTGTACTTTTTGGTTTGTGCCAGCAGGAACAGAGACAAAGAAACCCCAACTGACCAGAGGCTCAGATCCCTTCCAGTCAGGGCCACTCCCGCCATCTTCCTTTGGAACTGCCAGAGGCCACCAGGGGCCCTAGAGTACTCTCCACTCCATAAGATCTCAGGATCTCCTCAGGATCACAGGAGGCAGAGCTGAGACCCAGACCTCTGGGCACATTCCTTGCCAGAGGAGAGTTGACCTACAGGGAACTGCTCTTATCCCAGGACTCAGAAGGTGGATCAGAGCTCCAGACTTCTGGACACCTGCCCAGCAAGAGCAGAGCTTGCCTGCAGACATTGCTCTGACCTCTGGAACAAAGGTAAGAGCTGGACTCCCAGGAGTGCTGACAGAGTCTAACAGAATCACAGGATGATCAAGCTCCAGCCAGAGGCAGCTTGAATATTAACACCAGAGATTTCCAGACGGCGAAAGGCAAACATAAGAAACTTACTAACAGTAAGCAAGAACACTGGGACTTATCAGAACTCAGTATACCCACCACAGTGAGACCTGGATACCCCAACACACCCGAAAGGCAAGATTCGGATTTAAAATCATATCTTTTGATGGTGGTAGAAGATTTTAGGAAGGACATTGATAACTCACTTAAAGAAATACAGCAGAACAATGATAAATAGGTAGAAGCTCTTAAAAAGGAAACACAAAAATCCCTCAAGGAATTGCAGGAGAACACTGCTAAACAGGTAGAAGTCCTTAAAGAAGAAACACAAAAGTCCCTTAAAGAATTACAGGAAAACACAACCAAACAGGCGATGAATTGAACAAAACCATCCAAGATCTAAAAATGGAAGTAGAAACAATGAAAAACACCCAAAGGGAGACAACTCTGGAGATAGAAACCCTATGAAAGAAATCAGGAACCATAGAGTTGAGCATCAGCAACAGAATACAAGAGATGGAAGAATCTCAGGTGCAGACGAGTCCATAGGGAACATGGACACCACAATCAAAGAAAATAAAAAATGCAAAAAGATCCTAACTCAAAATTACCAGGAAATCCAGAACACAACGAGAAGATCAAACCTACAGATAATGGAGTAGATGATATGAATATTTAAACTTGAAGGGCCAGCAAATATCTTCAACAAAATTATAGAAGAAAACTTCCATAACCTAAAGAAAGAGATGCCCATGAACATAGAAGAAGCTACAGAACTCCAAATAGACTGGACCAAAAAAGAAATTCCTTCTGATACATAATAATCAGAACAACAAATGCACTAAATAATGACAGAATATTAAAAGCAGTAAGGAAAAAAGATCAAGTAACATATAAAGGCAGAACTATTAGAATTACTCCAGGCTTCTCACCAGAGACTATGAAAGCCAGAAGATCCTGAAGAGATGTTATACAGACACTAAGAGAATACAAATGCCATCCCAGGCTGCTATACCCAGCAAAATTCTCAATTCCCCTAGATGAAGAAACCAAAGTATACCATGACAAAACCAAATTCACACATTATCTTTCCATGAATCCAGCCCTTCCAAGGATAATAAAGGGAAAACAACAACACAAAGAGGGAAACTACACCCTAAAAAAAGAAAGAAAGTAATTCTTCAACAAAACTAAAAGAAGATGGCCACAAAAACAGTTCCCAACTTTAACAACAAAAATGACAGGAAGCAACAATTGCTTTTGTTTGATACCTCTTAACATGAATGGACTCAATTCCCCAATAAAAAGGCATAGACTAATAAACTGGCTACACAAAAAGGACCCAACATTTTGCTTCTTACAGGAAACCCACATCAGGCTCAAAGACAGACACTACCTCAGAGTAAAAAGCTGGAAAACACATTTCCAAGCAAATGGTCCAAAGAAGCAAGCTGGAGTAGCCATTCTAATATCAAATAAAATTGACTTCCAACCCAAAGGTATCAAAAAAAGACAAGGAGGGGGCATGTCACACACATCAAAGTTAAAATCTACCAAGATGAACTCTAAATTCTAAATATCTATGCTCCAAATGCAAGGGCAGCCACATTCATTAAAGAAACGTTAGTAAAGCTCAAAGCATACATTGCACCTCACACAATAATAGTGAGAGAATTCAACACCCTACTCTCACCAATGTACAGATACTGGAAACAGAAACTAAACAGAGACACATGGACACTAACAGAAGTTATGAAACAAATGAATTTAACAGATATCTACAGAACATTTTATCCTAAAACAAAAGGATATACCTTCTTCTCAGCACCTCATGGTACCTCCTTCAAAATTAACCATATAATCAGTCACAAAACAGGCCTTAACAGATACAAAAATATTGAAATTATCCCATTCATCCTATCAAATCACCACAGACTAAGGCTGATCTTCAATAACACTATAAATAATAGAAAGCCAACATTCACATGGAAACTGAATAATACTCTACTCAATATCTTGGACAAGAAAGAAATAAAGAAAGAAATTAAAGACTTTATAGAGTTTCATGAAAATGAAGCGACAACATACCCAAACTTATGGGACACAATGAAAGCAGTCCTCAGCGGAAAATTCATAACCCTTACTGCCTCCAAAAAGAAACTAGAGAGAGCACACACTAGCAGTCTGACAACACACCTAGAAGCTCTAAAACAAAAGGAAGCAAATTCACCCAAGAGAAGTCAACAGCAGAAAATAATCAAACTTAGGGCTGATATCAGCCAAGTGGAAACAAAAAGAACTATTCAAAGAATCAGCCAAACGAGGAGCTGGTTCTTTGAGAAAATCAGCAGGATAGAAAAACCCTTAGCCAGACTAACTAGAAGGCACAGGGACAGTATCCTAATTTTAAAAATCAGAAATGAAAAAAAGACATAATTACAGACCCCCAGGAAATCCAAAACATCATCAAATCCTACTACAAAAGGCTATACTGAACAAAACTGGAAAACCTGGATGAAATGAACAAGTTTCTAGACAGATACCAGGTATCAAAGTTAAACCAGGATCACATTAACAATCTTAACAGTCCCATTTCCCCTTAGCAAATAGAAGCAGTCATTAGTCTCTCGACCAAAAAAAGCCCAGGACCAGATGGGTTTAGTGCAGAGTTCTATCAGACTTTCAAAGAAGACCTAATTCCAACTCTTCTCAAACTATTCCACAAAACAGAAACAGAAGGTACTCTACCCAATTCATTCTATGAAGCCATAATTACTCTGATACCTAAACCACACAAAGATCCAACAAAAAAAGAGAACTTCAGACCAATTCTCCTATGAATATCGATGCAATAATACACAATAAAATCCTCACAAACCGAATCCAAGAACACATCAAAACGATCATCCATCATGACCAAGTAAGCTTTATCCTAGGGATACAGGGATTGTTTAATATATGTAAATCCATCAACGTAATCCACTATATAAACAAACTCAAAGACAAAAACCACATGATCATCTCATTAGATGCTGAGAAATCATTTGGAAAAATCCAACACCTATTCATAATAAAAGTCTTGGAAAGATCAGGAATTCAAGGACCATACCTAAACATAATAAAAGCAATGTACAGCAAACCAGTAGCAAACATCAAATTAAATGGAGAGAAACTCAAAGTGATCCTACTAAAGTCAAGGACTAGACAAGGCTGCCCACTTTCTCCCTACTTATTCAATATACAACTTGAAGTTCTAGCCAGAGCAATTCGACAAAAAAAGGAGATATAGGGGATAGAAATTGAAAAGGAAGAAGTCAAACTATAACTGTTTGCAGATGATATGATAGTATATATAAGTGATCCCAAAAATTCCACCAGAAAACTCCTTAACCTAATAAACAGCTTCAGTGCAGTAGCTGGATATAAAATTAACTCAAACAAATCAATGGCCTTTCTCGACACAAAGGATAAACAGACTGAGAAAGAAATTAAGGAAACAATACCCCTCACAATAGCAACAAATAATATAAAATACCTTGGTATGACTCTAACTAAGGAAGTGAAAGATCTGTATGATAAGAACTTCAAGTCTCTGAAGAAAGAAATTGAAGAAGATTTCAGAAGATGGAAAGATCTCCCATAATGATAGATTGGCAGGATTAATATAGTAAAAATGACTATCCTGCTGAAATCAATCTATAGATTCAATGCAATCACCATCAACATTCCAACTCAATTCTTCACTGAGATAGAAAGGGCAATTTGAAAATTCATCTGGAATAATAAAAGAACAAAATAGCAAAAACTCTTCTCAACAATAAAAGAACCTCTGGTGGAATCACCATGCCTGACATTAAGCTGTACTACAGAGCAATTGTGATAAGAACTGCATGTACCTGGTACAGCGACAAATAGGTAGATCAATGGAATAGAATTGAAGGCCCAGAAATGAACCCACACACTTATGGTCATTTGATCTTTGACAAGGGAAATAAAACTGTCCAGTGGGAAAAAAAGACAGTATTTTCAACAAATGGTGCTAGCACAACTGGCAGTTATCAATTAGAAGAATGCAAATTGATCCATTCTTATCTCCTTGTACAAAGCTCAATTCTAAGTGGATCAAAGACCTCCATATAAAGCCAGAGACATTGAATTTAATAGAGGAGGAAGTGGGGAAAAGCCTTGAAGATATGGGCACAGGTAAAAAATTCCTAAAGAAACAGAAATGGCTTGTGCTGTAAGATCAGGAATTGACAAATGGAACCTCATAAAATTGCAAAGCTTCTGTAAGGCAAAAGACACTGTCAATAAGACAAAAAGGCCACCAACAGATTGGGAAAGAATATCTCCCAATCCTAAATCTTAAAAGGGGCTAATATCCAATATATACAAAGAGCTGAAGAAGCTGGACTCCAGAAATTCAAATAACACCACTAAAAAATGAGGTACAGAGCTAAACAAAGAACTCTCAGCTGAGGAATACTTAATGGCTGAGAAGCACCTGAAAAAAAATGTTTGACATCCTTAATCATCAGGGAAATGTGAATCAAAACAACCCTGAGATTCCACCTTACACCAGTCAGTATGGCTAAGATCAAAAATTCAGGTGACAGCAGATGCTGGCGAGGATGTGGAGAAAGAGGAACACTCCTCCATTGCTGGTGGGATTGTAAGCTCATACAACCCCTCTTTAAATCAGTCTGGCGGTTCCTCAGAAAACGGGACATAGTACTACCGGCAGATCCAGCAATACACCACTCTTGGGCATATACCCAGAAGATGCTTCAACTGGTAATAAGGACACATGCTCCACTATGTTCATAGCTGCCCTATTTATAATATCCAGAAACTGGAAAGAATCCAGATGTCCCTCAACAGAAGAATGGATAAAGAAAATATGGTACATTTACACAATGGAGTACTACTCAGCTATTAAAAACATTGAATTTATGAAATTCTTGGGCAAATGGATCTATCTGGAGGATATCATCCCTAGTGAGGTAACCCAATCACAAAAGAAGTCACTTGATATGCACTCACTGATAAGTGGATATTAGCTCAGAAACCTAGAATACCCAATATACAATTTCCAAAACACAAGAAAGTCAAGAAGACAGAAGACCAACGTGCTGATACTTCATTTCTCCCTAGAATAGGGAATAAAATACCCATTTAAGGAGTTGCAGAGACAAAGTTTGGAGCTAAGACGAAAGGATTGACCATCCAGAGACTGCTCCACCCAGGGGTCCATCCCATAATCAGCCACCAAACGCAGACACTATTGCATATGCCAGCAAGATTTTGCTGAAAGGACCCTAATATAGCTGTCTCTTGTTAGACTATGCCAATGCCTGGCAAATACAGAAGTGAATGCTCACAGTCACCTATTGGATGGAACACAGGGCCCCCAATGGAGGAGCTAGAGAAATTACCCAAGGAGCTGAGAGGTTCTGCAACCCTTTTGGTGGAACAACAATATGAACTAATCAGTACCCCCAGAGCTCGTGTCTCTACCTGCATATATAACAGAAGATGGTCTAGTCGGCTATCATTGGGAAGAGGCCCCTTGTTCTTGTAAACTTCATATGCCCCAGTATAGGGGAACAGCAGGGCCAAGAAGTGGGAGTGAGTGGGTAGGGGAGCAGGGTGAGGGAGGGTGTAGGGGACTTTTGGCATAGCATTTGAAATGTAAATGAAGAGAATATCCTATAATTTTTTTAAAAAATAACATACTAATTAATAAAGCAAGTCTCAAAATATACCAAAAATTTACAATTAAATTTAAAATTAATTAAATGTAATTTAAATTGATCAGATTAAAGCTTGGTTCAACAACAACACAAACAATAAAAAGCCTACAAACTCATAAAACTGAAGAACTCTCTCCTGATTGAAAAATGCGTAAAGACAAAAAGAAAGAAAGAAATTAAAGTGTTCCTAGGTACCAATGAAAATGAATGCAAAACATACCTAAACTTACGGGACACAATGAAAGCTAAGAGAAAAATTTATAGCACTAAATTCTTACAGGAAAAAAAATATCCAATGATCTTCCTCTAGCAATTTGAGAGCATATCTGTAAGTTCTAGAGCAAAAGAAAAGTACAAAAGTAGAAAAAGAAAGTATGCAAACCCAAAAGAGGTAGATGCCATGAAATAATAAAATTAAGGGCTGAAATTAATAAAATAAAAAATAGCAACACAAAGAAACAATAAAAGAGAATTGCTTCTCTGAGAAAATCAACAACATAAAAAAAAAAAATCCTGATCCAACCAACTAAAAGGAAGATAGGGAATATCCAAATTAACAGAATCAGAAATGAGAAGAAAAACATAACATCAGACAGCAAGAAAATTCAAAGAACCATCAGGTCATACTTTAAAAACCTGTTCTCCACAAAATAAAAAAGAAGTTTAAAAGAAATGGGTAATTCTCTCAATAGATATCACTTACTGATATAAAATTAAGATCAGGTAAACAATGTACGTGGACCTATAACCCATGAGAAAATTGAGGCAGTCATTAAAAGTGTTTCAGCACACAATTTTACAACACTTTCAAAGAATTAATAACAATACTACTCTAATTATTCCACAAAATAAAAACAGAAGCAACATCACAAAATTCATGTTATGAGGCCACAATCACACTGTTATCAATGTCACACAAAGATTCAACAAAAAAGATTTATATGACTATTTTCTTCATTAACATAGATGTAAAAATACTCAAATTATTTGCAAACTGAATTCAAGATCAAATCAAAAAGATCATTCATCATGATCTGGTAGGCTGCATATTAGAGATGTAGATGTTGTCTAAGAAACAAAAATTAGACAACACAATGCAAACAGAAATAAAATAAACAAACAGAAAGACAAAATCCCATGATAAACAAACAGAAAGACAAAATCCCATGATGATCTCCCTAGATGCCTAAAATGACTTTGACAAAATACAACACACTTTCATGATAAAAGTATTAAAGAGATTATAGATCAAAGGCACATACCCACACATAATAAAAGCAATTTATATCAAGCTTACGGACATCCTCAAGTTAAAAAGAAAAAAATATTAAAGAAATAATACTAGAATCAGAGACAAGATCTAGATACAACAATAAGTGAAGGAAATCAAGTGGGTATACACAGGGAAAGAATAAGTTAATTATATTTATTTGCAGATTATATAATAGCATGCATAAACAACACCACATATTTTGCAATGAAACTCCTATATCTAATATACCCCTCAGAGAAGTGTGAAAATATGAGATTAGCATGAGAAAAATCAGTAACCTTCCTTCATACAAATGAAATGGAATGAGAAAGAAAACAGAGAAACAATATCCATCATGATAACTACAAATTTTGGGGCTAATCCTAACCAAGTAATAAAAAAATTTTAAAAAAACTATGACAAATTTCAAGTCTTTGAAGAACGAAATAGAAAATTTCAAAAGATGAAAGATTTCCCATGTTTGCAGATTGCTATAATTAACATAGTAAAAATATCCTATCTACTAAAACCAATCTACAAATATGATACAATCTCCATCAAAATTCCAAACCAACTCTTCTCAGACCTTAAAAATACAATTATCAAATTCATATGGAAAAACAAAGAGTACCAGAAGTCTAAAACAATCCTGAAAAATCAAATGAACTTCTGGAGGTACCACCATTCCTGACTTCAAGTTTTACTACAGAGCTATAGTAATTAAACCATACGGTAATAGTATAAGACAGGCATGTTGATTAGTGGAATAAAATTGAAGACCCAAACATAAATTTACATACCTATGACTAACTGACTTTTGATAAAGAAGCCAGTAATATACAAACCTTTTTACATTTCTGAAATAGCAGAAGGAGCATATTTGACTTGTCCTAGCTGTAAGTGGTTGGTTCTTGTTGCTACCCGGCCCCTGGATGCCAGCAGGGTGTGCATCCACCCGTGTGCAACTGTCTCCAGTGCTTCCAAGGGTGACTCTACATGGCTATTGGCCAGGATCAAACGCTCTTGCAGACAAAGCCAGAATAGATTTTAGACTTCTTTTGGGGAATTTGGAAGAGACGAGTAGTCCATATGTACAGCTAAAGTGGTGACAGTGTGCATGGGGACGTGTTGGTGCGTGGGTTTTGAGGAAGTAGGTGTGACCTTTCCCCACAGACCTGAGAGCTGTGCCTTTTCTATGCAATATTACAGACGTCACATCAGAACCCAGAGGGCTGTGTTCAATATAGATTCATTCAGGCTGTATTCTAAACAATTGGACAGATTAAAAGTACATGGAAATGAGCAGTCTTTTGTAGTTTTATATTATACAATAAACAGTTAAAGGATGAAAAAAAAAAGAAAAAGGAAAACATCCTTAATAAATGGTGTTGGTCTAATTGACTGCCATCCCAGAAAGAATAAAGTTGATCCATATTTATCACCCTACAAAAATGCAAACTCAACCAAAGTTCTTGCCATACAACTGGAGACAGTGAACCCAATAGAAGAAAAATTAGTGAATAGCCTTGAGTGCATTGGCACAGGAGAAAATTTCCTAACCAGAACACTGTTAGTGCAGGCACTAATACCAACAATTAATCAACGATACCTCATGAAAGTAAAAAGCTTTTTTAACGAAAAGGACAAGGTCAATAGAACAAAATGGCAGACTACCAAATAAGAGAAGATTTTCACAAACTTCAATCTGACAGAGGACTTATATCTAAAATATATAAACAAACACTAGACATCAATAAACCAAATAATGAAATTATTTTTTTAAAAAAACTATACAGATCTAAAGAAAGAATTCTCTATAGAGGAATCTTAAATGACTGAGAAATACATAAAGAATAGAAATGTTCAACATCCTTATTAGGAAAATGCAAATCAGAACTACTTTGAGATTTCAACTTACAACTGTCCGAATAGGTAAAATCAATTTCATAAGTGACAGTTCATGCTGGCCAAGATGTGAACCAATGGGAACACTCCTGGATTGCTGTTGGAAAAGCAAACTTACACGGAAAGATAATTTAATTGAAATGAATACAGCAGTCACTCATAAAATTTGGATCAATCTATCTCAAGATTCAGCTTCTCAACTTTTAGGCATGTACCTAAAAGTTGGTCCAGCCTAGCACAGGGAACTTACTCAATTATGTTCATAGTGGCTTTATTCAGAATGGCCAGAAACAGGAACAGAAATGCCCTTGACTGAGGAATGGATAAAGAAATTGTGGTACATCTACAGACTGGGATATTAATCAGCTGTTCCAAAAATGACATCATGAAAATTTCAGAGAAATGGATGGGACTAGAAAAAAATTACCCTGTATGATGTAATGCATACCCATAAAACATGGTATGTAATAACTTACGAGTGGGTATTAGCTGTTAAGTAAAAGATAATCATGCTACAATCTACAGTTCATGGCAGGATAAATAACAAGGGGGATGAAGCAAGAGTGTATGGGGAGAGATAACTGGAGTTGGGTAGGATTTAGGAATTTTTGTGGCAATCTAGTGCAATAGAAACTCCATGGACTCTAAAAAGGGAACCCTAGAGTGGACTTCTAGTATTGTGAGATAAGTAGCCTGAACCAGCCATTTTATTTAACCAAACAAGGATTCCAGTAGACAAACTAGGACACCAACCCAGGCATAAAACCTTCAACCTACAATTTATCCTTCCTGGAAGATATTCTGAAGTATGCTAGCTCAGAACTTGTGAAAGTAACCAACTACTGACTAGCAGAAATTGAGTCCCATGCCAGGACAGGGGGCACAGGCCAGACACTGTCTACGTGTAGATGGCCACAAACTGAATATTGAACTTCCCAGATACACGTAGTAGAGATGGAAACAACTGGCAAGTAAAAAAGAAATCAAATTATTTCTAATTATATTCTGCTGTACTCATATATCAGTGCCTAGCCCAGTTGTCATCAGAGAGGATTCCTACAGCAATGGATAGGAGCAGATAAAGAGACCCACAATAAAATAAGGAGAGCCAAAAATAAAGGAGAGCTTGGGAAACAGCACAGGAGAATCCGAGGTAAGATTATAGGAGAAGGAATGTATTGCATGAGAGGAAAACAAACACAAAGAAAAAATAGGAAAGGGGGTTCTATTGCTTCCTATCCTGAGTGATTACTTCCTTTCCTCTCACAAACAGTCTCCCTTCTGTTTGTGTATATGCATGTATGTTTATATATATAAATTCTATGAGTGAGAGCAGACTCTTCCATCCATGGCATGTAAGACCTGCTTTTATATCTGAATTATTTCGTGGTAGAAAATAAGTAATAAATGTCTTCTAGACTTTGTTTGTTTACCAGCATGAATGACTTCCTGCTTGCTTCACATAGGAAACAAGTCTCCATTTGAAACCATGAACCATGTGACTTATGAAAAGCAGTTGAAAACCTAGAGCAGCAGGTGATGAGACAAACCTGCAGGAAAAGATTAAAGACTCAACAGCATTAGTGCAAAATGCCCAACTGCTGGCTTCAGCTGTCATTGAAGGCTCCCTACTAACACCACTGAGGCTAATCTCAGACTCCTCCCTGCTCCTTGCATGTATGTTGAAATGTCCCTACTATTCTTTGTACTTCCTCTATGGTGGAGAAGGTGAACAATGTTTAGCACTCTGATATGTTTGTACATTGCTTTCTCTGCTGTGTATTATTTGCAGGGAACAACAGTATTGACACCACTGTCATCAGTGCTGCATGACAGCAAGGAGTTCCCTAACCCAGAGATGTTTGACCCTGACCACTTTCTAGATGGCAATGGAAACTTTAAGTAAAGTGACTACTTCATGCCTTTCTCAGCAGGTAATAGAAACTCATTCCCAGGGCTCCAGTGACGTGAAGATCTGTGGGACTTATCGAGTGACCCCCAATTGCTGGTAGACTTGCAATTTGTTCATGATCTGCAGCATTACTCCAGTGCCCATGCACTGTCCTTGATAATGATGACACAGAATCAAATATTAAGGATTCACTATGTTCATAACCTTGGGAAGACAGTTTGGGGTTTTTTGTTTTTTGGCATTTGTGAGGCAAAGAGAGGGGCCATTGATCAGAATGGGAGGAGTAGAGAGAGGAGAGGATCCTGTCAGAATGTATTATATGAGAGAAAAATAAACACAAAGAAAAAATATGAAAGGAGGGCATTTCTAGCCATCAAAATGTTCACTGAAATTTTTATGTACAATTTTGGAACAAAAAGAGCATTATCCTAGAGAATAAATGTCACTTAGCCTTTCATCAATCACCATAGTTAACATAAAAAAATTAACCATAATTTGAATCTATTTCTTGGCTCTGTCACTCCCCTCAAGGCTCAGCTATATAGAAAAACTGGGAAAAAATTAAAAATAAAGCAAATAAAATAAAAACACCAAAACTCTCCAATAGACATAAAGTCCATGTAGGTAAGTAGATGAGTAAACAGGCTGATATTGTTGAACTTTGATTGGAAAGAATTCCGTAACACTAACAAGAGAGCTGTGGAGAATTCATCAAAATTTTTGCTCTCTAAAATCTCAAAATAAACAACAAAAGTAAGTAAACATTATAATTGATTAATTTCTTTTTATTGGTTATTTTATTCATTTTCATTTCAAATGTCACCCTTCTCAGTCTCCCCTCTGCAAACCCTACAGAATGTTTGTAATTTTATGAGGTCCCCTGTGCAATGTTGTGTGGCTCTTCCCCACTTTCTTTTCTATTACTTTCACCACTCTCTCCCTACCTATTCAATATGGTACTCAAAGTCCTAGCCAGAGCAATTAGACACAACATGGGCACAGGGGAAATTTTCCGGAACAGAATACCAATAGCTTATGCTCCAAGATCAAGTATTGACAAATGGGTCCTCATAAAATTTTAAAGCTTCTATAAGTCAAAGGATACTGTCAATAGGACAAAACAGCAACCAACAAATTGGGCAAAGATCTTTACCAACACAACATCTGAGAGAGAGCTAATATCCAATATATACAAAGAATTCAAGAAGTTAGACTCCAGAAATTTTCCTCTGTGCCCATATTTTGTATAGTATCTTCTACACCTGAAATTCTCTCTTCTCTCATGTATTCTCTTGGGTGATGCTTGCATCTATGACTACTTATCTCTTTCCTAGGTTTTCTATCTCCAGGGTTGTCTGTCTTTGTGATTTCTTTATTGCTTCTATTTCCCCTTTTAACTCCTGGACTGTTTTGTTCAATTGCTTGACATGTTTGGTTGTGTTTTCTTATAACTGTTTAAGGGATTTATGTGTTATTAAAGAGGATTTAAGGGCTTCTACCTGTTTACCTGTGTTCTCCTGTATTTCCTTAAGGTAGTTACTTGTGTCCTCCTTAAAGACCTCTATCATCATCCTGAGATGTGATTTTAAATAAGTCTTTCTTTTCTGGTGTTTTGGCGTATCCAGGCTTGCTGTGCTGGGAGAACTGGGTTCTGATGATACCTTGGTTTCTGTTGCTTATGTTCTTATGCTTGCCTTTCGCTTTCTGATTATCTCTGGTGTCAGCAGTGCTTGCTGTCTCTGACTGTAGCTTGTTCATCCCTTAAGCCTCTGGGTCAGTACTCCTGGGAGACCAGTTCTCTCTGGGAGGAATTCAGGAATGGAGAGCTGTGGTACAGGGTCAGCTCTTGCGGTGCAGACAGAAACCAGAAGGCTCCAATCCCAGGCCACCCCTCTGTTCCCGTGTCCTGAGAGATAAGGGCAGGTTCCTCTGAGCAGCAGTGGTGGCCTAACTGTGCTAACAGGCCTGACTACAATCCTGGGAGGCTCACTCTCTCCCAGTGCTATTTGGTTGTGGAGCCCTGTGGCAGAAGACTGGCTCCAGGCACAACCCAACAATATATTTCTTAACCTCATATGTTAGCAGGGAAACATGTCTCACCTTTGTGTATTTGCTTGAGTAATTATCCATTCAAGCATCAATACATCTAACCACTCATCCAATAACTCATTCAATTTTATTCTCTTATGCCAATTACAAACTCAGTATCTCTCAAACTTACTTATGAACAAGGCATAGTTACTTTCTTTCACTCTTTCTTTTTTCCCTTTCTTTTTTATTAGATATTTTCTTTATTAACATTTCAAATTTTATCCCCTTTCCTCATTTTCCCTCCAGACACCACCAACCCCATCTCCCCTCCCCCTGATCACTGCCCCACCCACTCGTGCTGGCAGTACTCATGTACTGCCTAGCATTACCCTACACTGGGGTATCAAGCCTTACAAGACCAAGGGCCTCTCCTCTCATTGATGTCTCCCAAGGGCATCCTCTGCTATATATTCCTCTGAAATCTTGAGCCCCTCCTTGTGTACTCTAGTTGGTGGTTTAGTCCCTGGGAGATCTGGAGGTACTGGTTGGTTCATATTGTTGTGAAAGAAAGAAAACTAAATTCAAGACTTCAAAGCCCTAGCCAGATAGTTTATTCAAGGTCCATGACGCATGCAGCTTGCTAGTTAAGAGGGCTTTTTAGGCTTAGAGCAAACAACAAAAGCTGTAAAGTCATCCCAGGAACAAACTAGCCATAAAGATAGGGAAGACATACAAGAATGTCCGGACTGGCCCAGCACCTCCCTATCTCCCACCCTTTCTGACCTAAGTTAAATGTTAACCAGGTGCTCTGCTGTTACCTAGATCTGCATGTACAGTCTGCTGATATTTAAATGAACCAATCATGTGAAACCACACCAATTCCTCCCCCAGCCCCAGACCCTTTTCTATAAAAGACCCTAGCTTTCAAGCCTCATGGTCAAATCCACTGTCTCCTGTGTGAGATACATTTTGACCCAGAGGTCCACGATTAAACTACCTCATGTATTTACATCAAGACGGTCCTTTCGTGATTCTTTGGGGGCACAATGAATCGGGAATTGAGTGGGGGGGTTTCCCCACTAGGTTCTTTCAGTTGTTCCTCCTATGTTCAAAACCCTTCATCTCCTTGAGTCCTTTCTCTAGCTCCACCATTGGAGAACCTGTTATTAGTCCAATAGATGACTGTGAGCCTCCATTCCATTTGTCAAGCACTGGTAGAGCCTCTCAGGAGACAGCTCTATCAGGCTCCTGTCAGCAAGCACTTCTTGGCATCCACAATAGTGTGGGGCAATGGGCTACATACAGACAGCCTGGTATATAGTCAAGTTTAGGTCTTGAACCCCAGTGGGACCCGATGGGACCCGGTGGGTGGTAATTTACACCTACATGGGACAGAAGGCGTTTGATAATGTCTCCTGGACCCCTGGCTCCTGTCGAAGTTACTGCTCCTACAGCTCCCACAGGAGAGGTCTGTGGCTATCAGTCACACAGACAATGTCCCAAGCTTCTAGCATTCTGGCTAGACTCCCCACAGTTACCTGGCAACAACCTGATAGCCCAACCCACTATAAGAGGAGCTGCTTGGCCCCTCCTCACTCTCTTAAGCTTTCACCTTTCTTACTCTCTAGTTCTCTTTCTCTCTTTCTCTTCCCCCTTCTCTCCATGTGTCCATGGCTGCTCTTTCTCTCTCTCTCTCTCTCTCTCTCTCTCTCTCTCTCTCTCTCTCTCTCTCTCTCTCTCTCTCTCTCTCTCTCTCTCCCTTCTCTCCTTTCTCCCTGCATTTCTACAATAGAGCTCTAAACCTTAGACTGTGGTCTTAAATGCCTGCTATGCTTGAATGATGGGATAGACATTCTCCTAATGAGCCACATCTAACCTCTGGCCAGAAGGCCTTCCTATGTGCTACGTCCACTCCGGGATGTACACGTGTGACAGGCCCAAAAACCTGGACGCAGTCCCGAGGAGAAAAGTTCATGGAAACTTAGTCTACTGGAACCGTGGCATCACATATAATGAATGCTACAAAGTTGTCCCTGCAATAACGTGGAAGGTCTTGCATGCTTTCTTACAGTATTTTACTGGATAAGAGTTAGAAATCTCAGGGCAAGCTATTCCCATATGCAAGAATTTACCATGGTCTAGGAAGAAGGAAGGTTGTGGTCTAAGAAGGAACTAGAGTAAATACTTAGAACTATAGATAGCTGAGTCACTCCCATACACAGGAATTTACAGTGGCCTAGGGAGAAGGTAGACTATACAACAGACTAGAATTGGAACTATGGCAAGGGCATGAAGCCCTTGCCCATGGCTTCTAAGATTAAGCTGACCTTAGGTGGGGCTGCTTTTGGTCCCAGCTGTTAAAATTGATTTTTATCCCAGCTGGTTCCTGTTAGCTTTTTGTATGCATTCCTCTGTTTTGTATAAAAGTCACTTATAAGACTGGTGCTCGCTTTGAAACAAAATACATTCAGATACACACTCTTTCTGTGTCCAAGTCTGTTTGTCATCTGTGCCAAATCCTTGCTCACCTGTCACCACCAAACCCTGACTTTTGCCTGTGGATCAAGGACCCAAGTGAGGTCCACCTGCAGCACCTACACTTCAGCCACAGACCTGACCAAGTACTCTCACCTGCATGGAAACCATCCAGTTCCCCCTATTCCCCTGCCCTTTCTTCCATTCATCCCCAGGGCTGAGTGCTGTCCTGAGGCCCCTATTCTGTTCTCAGCTCCTCCACCATATCCAGTGTGGGATGTTGGAGACTGAGAACCTGGTACTTAGGGGTGCCCCTTGTCCACCACCCACTGTGTGTGGTCATGTGATCAGTGGCTTAACACAGCCAGATGCCCACCCAGGACCATGTGGAAATCGTGCACAATCCTCCCATGTCCTCCTGCCCAGAGCACCAAAATTCTGTCAGGAAGTGGGTTCTCCCCACTCCACTCTTTTCCCCACACCCATGGCCCCACACAATAGTATCTAGGTTTTGTAACTGTATATGGCCTTTCCTTCAATTTCTGCTCCATACTTTGTCTCTGTATCTCCTCCCATGGGGATTTTGATCTCCCTTCTTAGAAGGACCAAAGACACCTTGGTCTTCCTTTTTCTTGAGCTTCATGTGAACTATGAATTGTATCTTGGGTATTCTGAACTTCTGGGATAATAGCTACTTATCAGTGAGTGCATACCATGTGTGTTCTTTTGTGATTGGGTTATGTCAGTCAGGATGATATTTTCTAGTTCCATCCATTTGCCAAAGAACTTCATGAATTCATCATTTTTAACAGCTGAGTAGCACTGCATTGATTAGTGGTTGGATATAAAATTAACATGAACAAATCAGTGGTCTTCCTCTACTCAAAGGATAAACAGACTGAGAAAGAAATTAGGGAAACAACACCTTTCACAATAGTCACAAATAATATAAAATATCTTGGTGTGACTCTAAGCAAGTAAAAGATCTCTATGACAAGAACTTCAAATCTTTGAAGAAAGAAATCCAAGAAGATCTCAGAATATGGAAAGATCGCCCATGCTCATGGATTGCTAGGATTAATATAGTTAAAATGGCCATCTTGCTGAAAGCAATCTATAGATGCAATGCAATCCCCATCAAAATTCTAAATCAGTTCTTCTTAGAGCTAGAAAGAGGAATTTCAAATTTGTCTTGAATAACAAAAAAACCAGGAGAGCAAATATTATTCTCAGCAATAAAAAAACTTCTGGGAGAATCACCACCCCTGACATCAACCTGTTCTATAGAGAAATCATGATAAAAGATGCATTGTATTGGCACAGTGACAGGCAGGTAGATCAATGGAATAGAATTGAAGACCCAGAAATAAACCCACACACCTATGGTCACTTGATATTTGACAAAGGAGCTAAAACCATCCAGCAGAAAAAAAAAGGACAGCATTTTCAACAAATGGTTCAACTTTCAGTTAGCATGTAGAAGAATGCAAATGGATCCATTCTTATCTCCTTGTACAAAACTCAAGTCCAGATGGATCAAGGACTTCCATATAAAACCAGATACACTGAAACTAATAGATACGAAACTGGGGAGAGCCTCCAGCACATGGGCACAGGGGAAATTTTCCTGAACAGAACACTCTTTATTTCCTATAAGAAAATGGATGTGTATGGGAGAGAGCCTTGCCCTCATGGAGCTGATTCTATTCCTAACCACCATTTTACAGAATTTCTAACTGAAATCTCTGGTTGACCTAAAGGATAACAATATAACACCAGTATATTCTGGACTTTTTTGAGTTCCTCCCACTTTCCTGGTGTGCTTCATCTCTGTCTAATGAAGATGAGAAAACAGAAGTGAAGATGAGAAAAGATCCTTCTGTTTTGTTTTCTGAAATTACACCCTGAAGCCTTCATTTACCAGTGTCCACAAAGCCACTGTGCATTTCCCCCTTCTTGTAGCTTCTGTTCTCTGATTGCCCAAAGATATCAGTTCTCCATTATGCAGTTCCTGAAGTCAATGCAAAAGACACTGAAAAAAGAAGTTACTGCAAATAAAAGGGTTCTACTGTGATGCCTGTTCCAAAAAAAAATCATGTTGGGAGCTCCTAAAGGACAAACCTAAAGACTGAGTTCTGATTTCCACATATGCTTTTGCACCTTTACATACACATATGTGTGCATGTGTGTGGGTGAACATGTGTGTGGGTGAACATGTGTGTGGGTGTGCAAACACACACACACACACACACACACACACACACACACACACAGGTCTATACTCTTCCCCTCAAATACATAAGGAAAAGAATTTACTGGTGAGAGATATATGAGAAATCTCTTTAGCTAGGCATCACCTAAAATTACTGGAAGTATTTACATTTGAAACAGATAGTGTCCAGGAGTAGCTTCACACTGTACAACAACAAGGTTGGAATACACTGGCAGGGATGGAAGCCATTCCTGCTTTGATGTTACCTGGAACCAAATAAAAATATTTAAAATCTGTTTTAAAATGCAAAAGCATTTTAAATTTGACTTCCAGGTTAAACATAAGCAAGTGTTTTCCTTTCAAATTGCTTACTCTGTTTCTAAGCTACTCTCTTCTTTCCTATAGAATAACATTTACAAGAAGCATCACTTTCCATTATTTTTCATTGCTATAATCCCTTCTCACAGCATTGAAATTATTATATGATAAGTTACTGACAAAGGCAAATCCACTAGAAAGTACAAGAGTCATAAAATCAGCACAGATGCTTAATACAGTTCCATCAAAGCTGAGTAGATTGCTACAATCTCTGTCCTTCTATCTCTAACTGCTAGGTTCTGTTCTCTACATGTTGCATTCTTGAGAAATTTCTGCATTATGATTTTGTGTCTTTTTCTGAGAAAATTATGTCTTAGTCTTTTTAGGAAAATTCTTAAATTAACTTTATATGGCCACTATTTGGAAGTCTTCCTTATGCTTTGGAGATAATTAAGCACAGAAAAACACACAGGTAGATGAGGCCATTACTCCAGGAACATTCTTTTTGGATCTCCACCTGAGCAAATACAAATTCAAACAGTATAATTGATTCAGGGTAAACATAGGCAATTGACAAACTCTGACTTGCCAGGAGAATAAATTACAGATTGATATATTCTCTCTCTCTCTCTCTCTCTCTCTCTCTCTCTCTCTCTCTCTCTCTCTCTCTCTCTCTGTGTGTGTGTGTGTGTGTGTGTGTGTGTGTAATGCTTAGAGCTCTCTGAAAATGTTGTTTAAAAAAAAGGGGTCATACAGGGTATACCCTTGGAGGAATAAAACTCAGTAAATAAGATAAATTGACTAAAATAAAACCTTACCTACTTTTTAGAGAAGATAATAAAACATATAGTAAAAATGTTAGGTATTTGTATTTTCTAATCATAAAAGGACTGTTTCAAGTGTGGGAGAGAGACAAAAGCAGGTGGGCAATGACTAGAATGTAAATAAATATAATAGCTTTAAAAAAATAATAGTTTAGATATTTTCTGTTTGCCTGGAGTACTTTAAATCTACAAACACTTCAAGCCAAAATTCAGGCTGTGAAATGTTAAATGTGGTTTCTTTGGAAGACACATTCTTTAGAGTCTTTAAATTGGAGTCATAGGGAATATAATAAGAACAAAACCTGTTCTGTTTTTATTTTCTAATTGTAACAGAGCTTGTAAACCAGGACATAAAATAAAAAATCAAATACATAATCTGTACAACTTGGATAATGAATAGTCTATCTTTGTTCTGTGAAACTTTTATAAATAAAGAAACACCTGATTACTAGGCAGTCAGAGCTCTGAGATTCCCCTGACCACCCTGCCTGATTCAGTCCCTCCCCGTGCTGACTCCTAATCTCCTCTGAAGGCTGATATTTTGGCAATGGCTCTAGGGAAAAGAAGGACTCCTCCCAATAAGTTACATCACTCAGGAGCCCTTGCTGCCAGTCCCAAAGGAAGCCACTTTGCCTGTCCTCTCTTAGTCACTATAGAAGTGGTGAATACAGACATATATCTTCACACATTTAGTGTCAGTACACAGGCAAGCTATGCAGTCTATGCACAAATAAAAATGGTATAAAATATGGTTCCTTATATAATTAGATTGACATATGTTTGATTCAATTAGATTTTTTTCTACTAAAGGATATGACACTAAAGATATCAAGATATTTTAAACATGAAATTTTAAATAAATTTGATTTTATAAAAATGCTGAAAATTTTGGGACAGGAGAGATCAGTAAGCAGGCTTATTCCTGTCCTTCTGGTCTGAGCCGGTGCCCTGAGCAGACCTTGGCCACTAGCTCCATACTCAGTCCCATAAAACCTAGATGAAGTTTGACTCTCAGGTATTCTAACATGCCCAGTATCATAGGATATCAGGAGCATTGTCACACCAAGATTTCAGGATGCCAGTGGCAGCTTGATTCCCAGGAGCTCTGACACACCCATGAATTCAGGATCACAGGATCCCAGAATCACAGATCACAGACACAGCTCGACTCTAAGAAGTTCTGACATAACCAAGATCACAGGAGGGACAGGCTCCAATCAGAGCCATCAAAGGTAAGCAGCACAAAGATAACAAGATCCCCATCTAGAGGCAAACATAAGAACATAAGCAGCAGAAACCAAGGCTATTTGTCATCATCAGAACCCAGTTCTCCCACCACAGCAAGTTCTGGATACCCCATCAAACCAGAAAAGCAAGATTTAGATTTAAAATAACTTCTCATGATGAGGATAGAGAACTATAAGAAGGACATAAATAACTCACTTAGAGAAATACTGAAAAACATAGGTAAACAGGTAGAAGAACTTAAAAACACAAAAATTCCTTAAAGAATTACATGAAAACGCATTCAAACAGGTGAAGGAATTGAACAAAACCATCCAGGATCTAAAAATGGAAATAGAAACAATAAAGAAATCACAAAGAGAGACACTAATGTGGATGCCAAGAAGTGCTTGCTGACAAGAGCCTGATATAGCTGTTTCCTGAGAGACTGCCAAAGTCTGACAAATACAGAGGCAGATGTTTGCAGCCAACCATTTGACTGAGCATGGGGACCCCAATGGAAGAGTTATAGAAAGGACTGAAGGAGGTAAAGGAGTTTGCAACCCCATAGGAAGAACAACAATATCAACCAGCCAGATCCCCCAGAACTCCCAGGGACTAATCCACCAACCAAGAAATACACATGGAGGGACCCATGGCTCCAGCCGCTTATGTAGTATAGGATGGCCTTGTCAGGCATTAATGGGAAGAGAGGCTTTTGTTCCTGTGAAGGCTTGATGCCCCTGTGTAGGGTAATTTGAGGGCAGGGAAGCAGGAGTGGGTGGGTGGGGTATCACCTTCATAGAAGCAGGCTGAGGAGGAATGAGATAGGGGACTTCAGGTTTGAGATCAGAAAATGGGATAACAATTGAAATGGAAATAAAGAAAATATGCAACAAATTAATTAATTAAATTAACTAATTAATCAATTAATTAATGGCTGCATTAAGTCTCAGTACCTACAACTTGCAACTCTCAAATTCTTACAACTGCAGGGATAGACTTCAAACATTCTATCGTGGCCTCTTCAGACACCAGCTCAAAAGTACAATTCACGGAGATCACATAGTCGGGTCACTTTAATCCTGAAAAGTTTAACTTCTTACAAAATTAGAAATTCTGAAAAAGACTAAGATGCATTCTATCTGTTAAAAAATGCCCTACAGCTATGATTTGTAAGAGAATCTTAAGGAAATTAAATTATATTCTACAGATCTTGCATTTTCTAAATTTTTAAAATTAAAACAAAACCTATGTTAGGAAGGATTTTTTTACCTGTCTGTAGGTTGCTGATTTGTCATATTGATTATATCCTTTGCCTTACAGAAGCTTTTGAGCCACTGGAGTTCTGTTTAGAAAATTTTCCCCTTCCTCCATGCCAATGAGTTTTAGACTCTTTTCCAATTTCTCAGTCTCTGTTAGACTCAGTATATCAGGTTTTATGTTGAAGTCCTTGATCCACTTGTACTTGAGCTTTGTGTAAGGTGATAAATATGGATCTATTTTCATTTTCTACATACAGACTGCCAGTGAGACCAGCACGATTTATTGAAGATGCTTTCTTTTTTTTTACACTGTAAGTTTTTGGCTTCTTTGTCAGGATCAAGTATCCATAAATATGTGGTTTTACTTCTGGGTATTCAGTTCTGTTCCATTGATAGACCTGTCTATCTCTGTACCAATTCAATGCAGTTTTTTATCACTATTGCTCTGTGGTACAGCTTGAGGTCAGGGATGGTGATTCCCCCAGAATTGTTTTTGCTATCCTGGTTTTTTGTTTGTTTCTTTGTTTTTCCATGTGAAATTGAGAATTTCTCTTTCCATGTCTGTGAAGAATTGTGTTGGAATTTTCATAGGGATTGCATTGAATCTACAGATTGTTTTTGGTAGGATAGCAGTTTTTACTACATTAATCCTACCAATCTCTGAGCATGAGCTATCTCTCCATTTTCTATGGTATTCTTTGATTTCTTTCTTGAGAAATTTGAAATTCCTATCATACAGATCTCTTTCTTGATTGGTTTGAGTTACACCAAGATACATTATATAATTTTTGACTATTGTGAAGGGTGTTCTTTGCATATTTTCTTTCTCAGCCTGTTTATCATTGGCATAAGGGAAAGCTACTGATTTGTTTGAGTTAATTTTATATCCAGCCACTTTCCTGAAGTTATTTATCAGCTGTAGAAATTCTCTTGTAGAATTTTTTGGGTTATTTATGTATACCATAATATCATCTGCAAGTAGTGATTCCTTGACTTCTTCTTTGCCAATTTGTATCCCCTTACTCTCCTTTTGTTTTCTTGTTGCTTTAGCTAGAACTTCAACTACAATATTGAATATATACATGGAAAGTGGGTAGCCTTCTCTTGTCCCTGATTTTAGTGGGTTTGCTTCTACATTAATTTGATATTGGCTATTGGTTTGATGTATATTGATTTTAATATGTTTAAGTATGGGCATTGAAAATCCTGATTTCTCCAGTACTTTTAACATGAAGGCATTCTGTATTTTCTCAAATGCTTTTTCAACTTCTAATGAGATGATCATGTGATTTTTTTTCACTTGAATGTCAGTACAAGACATTTTAAATCTTTCGTACACATTGCATAAATTCAGGTTTCTTCAAAAAATAAAACCTCTAAAGACAATAAAGATAATTTATTATAATGGATACAATTCTGGCATAGTAAAGAAGTCACTGCAATATGTTTAAAATTAAAATATCACTAACCTTTATGAACAATGCTATCTAATCACTAAATTCTTCAGAAAAATATTATAAGAAAATGATTTGTAGAGGAAAATTTAGAATTTTGAATCTTGGTTGCTTAGTGTTTGTTTTTCAGATATGTACTTATGTCATTATGTATGTTACTGAAAGACGCACTATCAAATTCAGAAAAAGATCTATGCCACAGAGGTGACCCTGTGCCACAACTATCCACACCCTAATCCAAGCTGAAGAAAGCTGGTCTCCCAGGAGTGCTGACACATCTAAAATCACAGGTGAGACCAACACTATAACCCCAATACCAGGCCCAAGTGGGTCCTTCCCTGAGCTCACAGGACCGAAGAAATGATACTTCCAATTTCCATCTATGCCCTGGAGATGAACCTGTGCCACAACTATCCACACCCCAATTCTTCCCGGAGATAGCTTGTCTCCCAAAAGTGCTGACACACCTAAGATCACAGGCTCACAGGCTCACAAGAGGGACAAGCTCCATTCAGAGACAGCAAAACGAGCTAGCACCTGAGAAAACTAGGTGGCAAGAGGCAAGTGTAAGAACATAAGCAACAGAAACCAAGGTTCCTTGGCATCAAGAACCCAGTTCTCCCACCACAGCAAGCCCTGTATAGGCCAACATACCTGAAAAGCAAGATTCTGATTTCAAATTACATCTCACAATGATGGTAGAGGACTTAAAGAAGGACATAAATAATGACGTTAAAGAAATACAGGAGAACACAGGTAAACAGGCACAAGTCCTTGAAGAGGAAACACATAGGTTCCTTAAAGGAATACAGGAAAACACAACCAAACAGGTGAAGGAATTGAACAAAATCTTCCAGGAACTAAAAATGAAAATAACAATAAAGAAATCACAAGGGAGAAACGACCCTGGAGGTGGATAGCCTAGGAAAGAAAACAGTACTTTTTTATAATTTAATGAAAATTGTAACCTCCCCCAGCCTGAAGCTGGCTGAGCCAGACCTCGACTTTGCTGCCACTAAGGAGATTACCTAAGATGGAGCCTCCCTAGATCACTCTATTGTTCAGCCACTGTTGCTGTTCCTCTTCATGGTACTGCTACTTGCTGGGAGACCGCTGAGCTATTCCTGAGACTCCACCCTACTCTGCACGTGGTCATCTGCAGCTGGGCTCCAAGGATGAATTGGCAGGAATGGACCTCCCCCCTCCTTTATAAGCGCATCCGCATCCGCCATTAAACATTTGAGCCTTGAACAGACTAGTTGTCTTGGTTTCCATTATTTCTCGACCTGCCTAGGTTCCCTCTTCTCTTTCAGCTCTGGTTTTCTCCCAGGCTCGAACCTGGACATGAGAGCCACAGGCCAGCCCCAACAATTTGGCATACCAACTCAGGACCTGGGAATGGCAGAAGACACTGGAAGAAACACTGCTGGTATGGAGCTCCACAGATAGGAAATTCATACCAGGGCACAAAACAACGGGTAAAAGGTTGCTAGGGGTGCGGTATGGTTCAAGCTGGAACAGCGCTGACCCACGCGCTGGATTCACTTAGGTTCAGCAGTGATATCAGGATCTAGGAACGCGGCAGGCAGTTGGCCAGAGCTTTCAGAAGCTGCTTTTTAGGCAAGAGAAATAAAAGGGTGTAAATCAATGGAACAGGCAGATGGCCACAGTTGGGAACTGCATCAGAAGGGAGGAAAATGGATTTTGAAACTCTCCCAGAGGCAGAGAGAAATGTCGGGGGGGGGGTGCCCTGCCTTTTTCTCTCTAGCCCCTACAGCAGAAGTTCTCTGCCCTCTCTGGGTTGTCTAATGTCCGGTGCATGGTCTGTTCATGTGTTCAACTCATGTGTGTTCCTGTCTCCTCATCTGAATGACTAAATGTTCTGTTTCATGTTGGAAAATAAAGATGGCTAAAACATTATCTGCTGGTTCAGCAAGAGAATGGCCACATGCTTTAGCCAGGATCAAGCACAGCAGTAGGACTCCTGCTGGAAAAACAGTTTTTTGAGAAACGAAGTTTGTAAACTCTTAGTTTTAAGGCAAATAGGCTGGTAGTTGTTCCTTCCTAATAAAATTCTCTGCAATCATGATTATTGCGTTTAGTTAATGACAAGGTGCTTTTTTTCTTATAATTATGGCTAGAAAATTTGAAATTCTTTGATTAGTCTAAATTTATTAGACTCGTGTAGCCGCTTCATTTGTCTGGTCTTAGAGGTAATATGCTCTGTGTATCTTCATTACAGTGTTAGTTTATTGTTATTGTTATTTGATATGATCAAAAAGGTATAATACAGGTTACTAGAAAGTTGGCTTTAAATTGGTAACTCAGGTTTGGAGTCTTTCAAACACGTGGCATAAGGCAGGCCAAGAGGCTGGGCCTCTTAAGATACTTTTAGCTGAGATAATATTTAATGTGATTCTTATCCTAGAAAGTAGAATTCAAGATAAGATTTAAAGCAATGTCTCTTTAATAAAGCATTGAAGCTTGCACTGTCATGCATTCATAGGTATAAATTGGCAGCCAAATTTCACAACGTGGTAGTGAAGTTTTAATGTTGATTCTAAGGTGATAAATTGTTTTGAAATTGGGTTTTGCTTTCCCAAGGTTGTAGTTATGTCTAATATTGCAAAAGAAACTTAATAATTCTGATATCTGACCTCAAGGCAAGAGGAACTAAGCTCAGAGCAGCTTCTTTGAGGTTTGTGTAACTTCCTTTTGTCTTGCAAATGGTGCCTAAGGAAGCTCTGGAAACTTGCCTGTTCCTGCCTTCAGGAGAGAATTCCTTTTAGCTATAAGAGCACCTTTGCAGATCTACCCAGATGTTGTTCTAAATAAAGTTTAAATTCTAAGTTTATAAAAGGTCAATCAGGCTGTAGAATTTATCAGGACATTGTGATTTGACTTGACCAGTTATTCTAACTCAATCTTGGACTGGTCTAGTAATAATTCCAGTATTAGAGATTCTTAGGAAAGATAGCTAAAATCTTAATTACCTAGCAGAGTTAATTTGGAGCACAGCCTCCTCTCCCAGAAAGATTGCAGCCTTTCTTTGATTCTCAAGGCTAGCTCCCCCCACACCAGGAGCTCAAGATCTAGCTTGGTCGTTGCTAACTTGCAATGAATGGAGTACCTAGACTTCCCCAAAGAAGCTTGTATACTATTGTCTTTCACTGTCTTGACTTTGTTTTTCAAGCAGGTCAGTCAACGCCTTCAGCCTGACTGCAGAAGGTGTACACCCTAGCCTCCAACAGCGCAGGTGGCAGTTATTAAATGTTGGTTGAGGAAGCATTCTAAGTACATATTGCGGCTTTGGTCTGAATTTGGGAATAAGGTTTGCTATGAGGGCCGGACAGTCTAAGACAGGCACCCAGATCTCAGAATCATATCACTCTAGACAGAGGTACATGCTAAGAGGCCATGGTTTATGAATAATACACCACAGATTCATGTAAAAGATTGGAGGCAAAGGTTAATGTTTTAGAAGTAGTAGTCTTAACAATAGGGCAGGACATTAGCATATATTAAGGCTAGAAAGGCAGAAATTTCAGATAGTAGCAATAGTCACTTGGACACTTGGAACATTCATGAATTGGCAAGAGATTTAAAAAATAACCTAAGAGCATTGAATCCCCTGGATTGGGTTCAATATATATTCCTACTTGCTATTATTATTGGCATTTTTTTATTAGTAAGTCATTGTGTTCCCACTCATCTTTAGAGTACTTCTGAGATCTGTATCTATGATGAGGCGGGACTGAAGAATAAAAAATTACTGAACTCTTCCTCACCCCAAAGCCCGACCCCTCCCATCTAGAGAGTGTTCCCAGAACACTCCTGAACTCTTCACCCCAGAATGCATTCCTGAACTCCTCACCCTAGAGTTCGAACCCTCCCAACTAAAGACTGTTCCAAGAACATTTTTGAGATAAGGGCCTCCTGGAACAACCTCAGAATAAACCGGGTACATTGCCAAATAATAGGACATGACCCCTTAGTTACGTAGAATCCCTTGGCAGAACCCCTTGTCCCTTGGCAGAACCCCTTAGTTATGTAAACTTGTACTTTCCCTGCCCCGCTCTCCCCCCTTGAGTTTTTCCTATATAAGCCTGTGAAAAATTTGGCTCGTCGTCGATTCTCCTCTACACCACTAGGTGTATGAGTTTTGACCCCAGAGCTCTGGTCTATGTGCTTTCTTGCTGATGCTTTATTAAATCTTGCCTTCAACATTTTGAGTTCGGTCTCAGTGTCTTCTTGGGTCCGCGGCTGTCCCGAGGCTTGAGTGAGGGTCTCCCTTCGGGGGGTCTTTCATTTGGGGGCTCGTCTGGGATCAGCGCGACCACCCAGAGGTCCTAGACCCACTTAAAGGTAAGATTCTTTGTTCTGTCTTGGTCTGGTGTCTGTGTTCTGTTTCTAAGTTTGGTGCGATCGCAGTTTCGGTTTTGTGGACGCTCAGTGAGACTGCGCTCCGAGAGGGAACGCGGGGTGGATAAGGATAGACGTGTCCAGGTGTCCACCGTCCGTTCGCCCTGGGAGACGTCCCAGGAGGAACAGGGGAGGACCAGGGACGCCTGGTGGACCCCTTTGGAGGCCAAGAGACCATCTGGGGTTGCGAGATCATGGGTTCGAGTCCCACCTCGTGCCTTGTTGCGAGATCGTGGGTTCGAGTCCCACCTCGCGTTTTGTTGCGAGATCGCGGGTTCGAGTCCCACCTCGCGCCTTGTTGCGAGACCGTGGGTTCGAGTCCCACCTCGTGTTTTGTTACGGGATTGTGGGTTCGAGTCCCACCTCGTGCAGAGGGTCTCAATCGGCCGGCCTTAGAAAGGCCATCTGATTCTTTGAGTTGCTTGTGGTCGACGCGAAGTCGCCGCCGCTTTTGGTTTCTTTTTTGTCTCAGTCTCGTGTTCGCTCTTGTTGTGTCTACTATTATTCTGGAAATGGGACAATCTGTGTCCACTCCCCTTTCTCTAACTCTGGAGCATTGGAAGGAGGTGCAGGTCAGAGCCCACAACCAGTCGGTGGAGGTCAGAAAGGGTCCGTGGCAGACCTTTTGCGCCTCCAAGTGGCCGACGTTTGGAGTGGGCTGGCCACCAGAAGGTGCTTTTGACTTGTCACTAATCGCCGCCGTCAGGCGAATTGTTTTTCAGGAGGAAGGGGGTCACCCTGATCAGATCCCCTACATTGTGACCTGGCAGAATCTCGTCCAATTCCCACCTCTGTGGGTCAAGCCTTGGACCCCAAATTCTTCGAAACTGATGGTCGCGGTTGCCCAGTCTGATGCAGCCGGAAAGTCCGGCCCGTCAGCACCCCCCAAGATTTATCCAGAGATTGACCACCTCCTCTGGATGGACTCCCAACCTCCCCCTTACCCCCTGCCCCAGCAGCCACCTGCAGCCGCCCCACCACAGGGACCAATAGCGAGGGGGGCTCAGGGACCGGCGGGGGGGACTCGGAGCCACCGAGGCCGAAGCCCCGGGGAGGAAGGGGGGCCGGATTCAACAGTTGCCTTGCCACTTAGAGCACATGTGGGAGGGCCAGCACCAGGACCTAATGATCTCATTCCTTTACAGTACTGGCCTTTTTCCTCTTCTGATTTATATAATTGGAAAACTAACCACCCTCCCTTCTCAGAGAACCCCTCTGGGCTTACTGGGCTCCTTGAGTCACTTATGTTCTCCCATCAACCCACTTGGGATGATTGTCAGCAGCTTTTGCAGGTTCTTTTTACCACAGAAGAAAGAGAAAGAATCCTGATGGAGGCGAGAAAAAATGTTCTGGGAGAGGACGGCACTCCCACTGCCCTCCCTAACCTTGTGGACGAGGCTTTCCCCTTGAACCGCCCCAACTGGGACTACAACACCGCGGAAGGTAGGGGACGCCTCCTTGTCTATCGCCGGACTCTAGTGGCAGGTCTCAGAGGAGCCGCTAGACGGCCCACCAATTTGGCTAAGGTAAGAGAGGTCTTGCAGGGGCAGACTGAACCACCCTCAGTCTTCCTTGAGCGTCTCATGGAGGCATATAGGAGGTACACCCCTTTTGACCCCTCGTCAGAGGGGCAGAGAGCCGCTGTAGCCATGGCCTTCATTGGTCAGTCCGCTCCCGACATTAAGAAAAAGCTGCAAAGGCTGGAGGGGCTCCAAGATCATACGCTCCAAGATTTAGTAAAAGAAGCAGAGAAAGTCTATCATAAGAGGGAAACAGAAGAAGAGAGGCAGGAGAGAGAGAAGAAAGAAATGGAGGAGAGGGAAAATAGACGGGATCGCCGTCAGGAGAGAAATTTGAGTAAAATTTTGGCCGCAGTTGTAAATGATAGACAGTCAGGAAAAGGTAAAACAGGGCTCCTGGGCAACAGGGCAGAGAAACCGCCAGGTGGCAGAAAGATACCACTGGAAAAAGACCAATGCGCCTATTGCAAAGAGAAAGGACACTGGGCTAGAGATTGCCCTAAAAACTGGGAGCGATCCAAGGTCCTGACCCTAGAAGATGATTAGGGAAGTCGGGACTCAGACCCCCTCCCTGAGCCTAGGGTAACTTTGTCCGTGGAGGGGACCCCCGTCAACTTCCTGATAGACACCGGAGCAGAGCATTCAGTACTCACTAGCCCCCTAGGCAAGCTAGGCTCTAAAAAGACCATGGTGATTGGAGCCACTGGTAGTAAATTTTACCCCTGGACGACCGAACGAGCCCTACAGATAAACAAGAACATAGTGACCCACTCCTTCCTGGTGATACCCGAGTGTCCTGCTCCCCTCTTGGGGCGCGATCTGCTAACCAAGCTAAAGGCTCAAGTCCAATTTACTTCAGAAGGCCCACAAGTAAGCTGGGGAAAAGCCCCCGTTGCCTGCCTTGTCCTCAACACAGAGGAAGAGTACCGGTTGCATGAAGAGCAACCCAAAAATGCAGTCTCTTCAGGCTGGCTAACTGCGTTCCCCAATGTCTGGGCAGAACAAGCAGGAATGGGGTTGGCTAAACAAGTGACTCCGGTTGTGGTAGAACTTAAAGCTGATGCCACCCCCATCTCAGTAAGACAATACCCCATGAGCAAGGAAGCTAGGGAGGGCATCCGGCCTTATATCCAGAGGTTGCTAGACCAAGGAGTTTTAGTGGCCTGTCAGTCCCCCTGGAATACACCACTTCTGCCGGTTCGAAAACCAGGGACTAATGACTATCGCCCAGTGCAAGACCTCTGGGAGGTTAACAAAAGGGTCCTGGACATTCACCCCACAGTCCCGAACCCGTACAATTTATTAAGCTCTCTCCCACCCGAGAGAACATCTTATACAGTCCTGGACTTAAAAGATGCCTTCTTTTGCCTGCGTTTGCACCCTAAGAGTCAGCTCCTGTTTGCCTTTGAATGGAGGGACCCAGAGGGCGGACAGACTGGTCAACTAACCTGGACTAGGCTACCACAGGGGTTCAAAAATTCCCCCACCCTGTTTGACGAGGCCCTCCATCGGGATCTCGCGCCTTTTCGCGCTCGAAACCCTCAGCTTACCCTACTACAGTATGTGGATGATCTCTTGGTCGCGGCGGCCTCAAAGGAGCTGTGTCACCAGGGAACTGAGAGGCTCCTCACAGAACTGAGTGACTTGGGGTATCGAGTTTCGGCTAAAAAGGCACAAATCTGTCAAACTGAGGTAACCTACCTGGGGTATACCCTCCGAGGGGGTAAAAGATGGCTCACAGAAGCCCGGAAGAAGACTGTTATAATGATCCCATCGCCAACCACCCCACGGCAGATACGTGAGTTTCTGGGGACTGCTGGCTTTTGTAGACTCTGGATTCCAGGCTTTGCAACCCTAGCGGCACCTCTATATCCTTTGACTAAGGAAGGGGTTCCTTTTGAGTGGAAAGAAGAGCACCAAAGAGCTTTTGAGGCTATCAAGTCGTCTCTAATGACTGCCCCCGCGCTAGCATTACCAGACTTGACTAAGCCTTTCATCCTATATGTGGACGAGAGAGCGGGTGTAGCCAGGGGAGTGTTGACAGAAGCACTGGGACCCTGGAAGATACCTGTAGCCTATTTGTCAAAAAAATTAGATCCCGTTGCTAGTGGATGGCCCACATGTCTGAAAGCTATTGCAGCAGTAGCCCTGCTGATCAAAGATGCTGACAAATTGACAATGGGACAGCAGGTGACTGTTGTAGCCCCTCATGCCCTGGAAAGTATCGTGCGGCAGCCACCTGACAGATGGATGACAAATGCCCGAATGACACACTATCAGAGCCTGCTGCTAAATGAGCGTGTAACCTTTGCGCCCCCTGCCATCCTCAACCCAGCTACCCTTCTCCCTCTAACAAATGATTCCGTCCCAGTACATCAATGTACAGACATCCTCGCTGAAGAAACTGGGACCAGAAGGGACCTGATTGACCAACCCTGGCCTGGAGCTCCCAGTTGGTATACGGACGGCAGCAGTTTCCTGATAGAGGGGAAGCGAAAGGCTTGAGCTGCGGTGGTGGACGGGAAAAAGGTAATTTGGGCAAGCGCTTTGCCTGAAGGAACATCGGCACAAAAGGCTGAACTTATAGCGCTTATACAAGCCCTCCGAGAGGCTAAAGGTAAGATCGTTAACATCTACACTGACAGCCGCTATGCTTTTGCTACCACACACATCCATGGGGCCATCTACAGGCAGCGAGGGCTATTGACTTCGGCTGGTAAAGACATTAAAAACAAAGAAGAAATTCTGGCCCTGTTGGAAGCCATACATGCACCTAAGAAGGTAGCCATCATCCACTGCCCCGGCCACCAAAGAGGAGAAGACTTGGTGGCCAAGGGCAACAAATGGCAGACTCAGTGGCAAAACAAGTTGCTCAAGGGGCCATGATCTTAACTGAAAAAGGTGATCCGCCCAAAAGCCCTGAGGATGAAAGGTATAACATAAAAGAGCTATTGTGGACCAGTGATCCCCTCCCATACTTTTTTGAAGGGAAAATAGAATTGACTCCCGAAGAAGGAATAAAATTTGTGAAAGGACTACACCAATTCACCCACCTGGGAGTTGAAAAAATGATGAGACTAATTAAAAATTCCCGATACCAAGTCCCCAACCTGAAGTCAGTGGCTCAAAAGATTATAGACTCCTGCAAACCATGTGCATTCACTAATGCGACTAGAGCCTACAAAGAACCTGGAAAGAGACAACGAGGAGACCGTCCTGGAGTGTATTGGGAGGTAGATTTTACTGAAGTTAAACCTGGAATGTATGGTAACAAGTATCTGTTAGTATTTGTAGATACTTTTTCAGGATGGGTTGAGGCATTTCCCACTAAAACTGAGACTGCCCAGATTGTGGCCAAGAAGATCCTTGAAGAAATCCTGCCAAGATTTGGAATCCCTAAGGTAATCGGGTCCGACAATGGACCAGCCTTTGTTGCCCAGGTAAGTCAGGGCTTGGCCACTCAGTTAGGCATCGATTGGAAATTACACTGTGCTTACCGCCCTCAAAGCTCAGGACAGGTAGAGAGGATGAATAGGACCTTAAAAGAGACCTTGACTAAATTAGCCATTGAGACCGGCGGGAAAGACTGGGTGGCTCTCCTCTCTCTTGCGCTCTTCTGAGCCCGAAACACCCCTGGACGTTTCAGGCTCACTCCTTTTGAAGTTCTGTATGGAGGACCTCCCCCCTTAATGGAAGCTGGTGGAACATTGGTTTCCGACTCTGACCCTGTCTTACCCCCCTCTTTGCTTATTCATTTAAAGGCCCTAGAAGTGATTAGGACCCAAATTTGGGACCAACTGAAGGCAGCCTATACCCCAGGGACCACCGCAGTACCCCACGGGTTCCGAGTTGGAGACAAAGTCTTGGTCAGACGGCATCGAACCGGCAGCCTCGAGCCACGGTGGAAGGGACCCTATTTGGTGTTACTGACAACCCCTACTGCGGTAAAAGTTGACGGGATTGCCTCCTGGATCCATGCCTCCCACGTCAAGAGGGCCGCCAGTCAAGATGAAGAAAACCACGAAGACAATTGGACAGTGGCAGCCACTGACAATCCTCTTAAGCTTCGTTTGCACCGCAGACGCCACCCTGAGCCTAGGGAACCACAACCCTCATGCTCCAATTCAACAGTCTTGGGAAGTGCTTAATGAGGAGGGAAACATTGTGTGGGCAACCACTGCAGTCCATCCCCTCTGGACTTGGTGGCCTGATCTCACACCTGACATCTGTAAGTTAGCGACAGGATCCCCCAATTGGGACCTCCCCAATCATACTGATCTTAGCAACCCACCCTCTGAACAGCGGTGTGTCCCGGGCGGGATAGGGAACTCGTATGGATGTTCGGGGCAGTTCTACCGAGCTAATCTTAGAGCTGCACAATTTTATGTTTGCCCTGGTCAGGGTCAGAGCAAAAGGCTTCAACAAGAATGTGGGGGGGCATCAGATTACTTTTGTGGTAAATGGACATGTGAAACAACAGGGGAAGCTTACTGGAAGCCCTCCTCTGACTGGGACCTAATCACGGTAAAACGAGGAAGTGGCTATGATAAGTCAAACCAAGGAGAAAGAAACCCCTATAAATATCCAGAGAATGGGTGCGCTTTTAAAAACAGCCCCCCGGGATCATGCAAAGGTAAATACTGCAACCCCCTACTTATAAAATTCACTGAGAAAGGGAAACAACACCGTCTGAGTTGGCTTAAAGGAAATAGGTGGGGTTGGCGAGTATACATTCCACTAAGAGTTCCTGGGTTCATTTTCACGATCAGGCTGACAGTGAGAGACCCGGCGGTGACACTCGTTGGGCCCAACAAGGTCCTTGTAGAACAGGGCCCCCCAGTCGTACCGGCTCCCCCAAAGGTCCCAGCCGTACCAGCTCCACCAATTCCACAGCCCAACACAGTGGTACCCTCCCTAGGGACTAATACTCCCCTCATAAAGCCTACCTTGGCTTCCCCACCGCCCCTAGGTACAGTCTAGTCCAGGGAGCTTTTTTAGCTTTAAATAGGACTAACCCTAATATGACTCAATCATGCTGGTTATGCTATGCCTCTAGCCCCCCTTATTATGAAGGAATAGCTCAGATCAGGACTTATAATATTACTTCAGATCATTCTCAATGCCTTTGGGGAGAAAACAGAAAGTTGACTCTAGCAGCAGTTTCAGGAAGAGGGCTTTGTTTGGGCCAGGTACCTCAGGATAAAGGGCACCTCTGTAATCAGACCCAGAACATCCAGTCTAGCAAAAGTGGTCAGTATCTAGTGCCCCCCCTAGACACAGTGTGGGCTTGCAATACCGGTCTCACTCCTTGTGTGTCTATGTCTGTTTTTAATAGTTCCAAAGATTTCTGCATTTTGGTTCAGCTTATTCCTAGACTCCTGTATCATGATGATAGCTCCTTTTTAGACAAATTTGAGCATCGGGTCCGCTGGAGAAGAGAACCCGTTACCTTAACTTTGGCAGTTCTATTAGGATTGGGAGTAGCGGCTGGAGTAGGAACAGGAACTGCTGCCTTAATTAAGACCCCCCAATACTATGAAGAACTACGTGCAGCTATGGATGTTGATCTTAGAACTATAGAACAGTCTATAACCAAATTAGAAGAATCTTTAACTTCCCTGTCCGAAGTGGTGCTACAGAATAGAAGGGGATTAGACTTATTATTCCTTAAAGAAGGAGGACTCTGTGCTGCCCTAAAAGAAGAATGTTGTTTTTATGTTGACCATTCAGGAGTAATCAAAGATTCTATGGCCAAACTTAGAGAACGCCTAGATATACGTAAAAGAGAAAGAGAAAGCCAACAAGGATGGTTCGAAAGCTGGTTTAATAAGTCCCCTTGGCTCACCACTCTCCTCTCCACCATAGCAGGACCTTTAATTACACTTATGCTTTTGCTTACTTTTGGCCCCTGCATCCTTAATAAGTTAGTAGCTTTTATTTAGAGAAAGGATAAATGCAGTACAGGTTATGGTACTAAGGCAACAATATCGGGTCCTTCAGGAGGTTGAAAACTCGCTCTAAGATTAGAGCTATTTCCTAAAAGGAGTGGGGAATGAAGAATAAAAAATTACTGAACTCTTCCTCACCCCAGAGCCCGACCCCTCCCATCTAGAGAGTGTTCCCAGAACACTCCTGAACTCTTCACCCCAGAATGCATTCCTGAACTCCTCACCCTAGAGTTCGAACCCTCCCAACTAAAGACTGTTCCAAGAACATTTTTGAGATAAGGGCCTCCTGGAACAACCTCAGAATGAACCGGGTACATTGCCAAATAATAGGACATGACCCCTTAGTTACGTAGAATCCCTTGGCAGAACCCCTTGTCCCTTGGCAGAACCCCTTAGTTATGTAAACTTGTACTTTCCCTGCCCCGCTCTCCCCCCTTGAGTTTTTCCTATATAAGCCTGTGAAAAATTTGGCTCGTCGTCGATTCTCCTCTACACCACTAGGTGTATGAGTTTCGACCCCAGAGCTCTGGTCTATGTGCTTTCTTGCTGATGCTTTATTAAATCTTGCCTTCAACATTTTGAGTTCGGTCTCAGTGTCTTCTTGGGTCCGCGGCTGTCCCGAGGCTTGAGTGAGGGTCTCCCTTCGGGGGTCTTTCAGGACCTTCTGGAACTTCAGCAGAAATATAATAAAGGGGAAATGCCATGCACACTCCAGTGAAGTTTGCTTGGCAGGCTGAGAGGCCTGGGAGCACTCACAAGGCAAAGAGTTTCATGGAAACTCACCTCCTGAAACTTTGGCATTCTCATAACCCATATATTCTTACCCTATCCCCGCATTAGTCTGGTGTATGGATCTACGTGTTCTCTTTTAGTATTATCTTATTATAAGTGCCTTTTAAGATTGAACTGACATAGCTAAGCCTTCGCCAGTGTTCCAATGTCCTAGAAAGACCTTGAAGCCAACAAACTTGGAATTCAGTAGGAATTCAGTAAGGAAGTTACCTATTCAGTAACTAATTAAGCATTACAAAGGACCAAGCTGGAATAGCTCAGGTCTAGTCTGCAGAGTGTTTATTTGAGGCAGTAATCAGTCTTACCCAAACACAATGGCCTATCGAATAGGTGGGTTTACCATGAGAAAAGTTAGAGAATCTCACTGAGACAGGTTTCTTCACTAGGCCTAAAGAAGTCAGGCAGAACTATAGAGCATAAATAAATTTTATTCCTCAGTCCAGCTTTTTTTTTAATATTAATAACAGGTAGGAAATCGTAACCTCCCCCAGCCTGAAGGTGGCTGAGCCAGACCTCGACTTTGCTACCACTAAGGAGATTACCAAAGATGGAGCCTCCCTAGATTGTTCAGCCACTGTCACTTTTCCTCTTCAAGGTACTGCTACGTGCTGGGAGGCCGCCGAGCTATTACTGAGACCACACCCTATCCTGCACGTGGTCACCTGCAACTGGGCTCCAAGGATGAATTGGCAGGAATGCCCCCCCCCTTTATAAGTGCATCTGCCACTAAACATTTGAGCCTTGAACAGACTAGTAGTCTTGGTTTCCATTATTTCTCGAGCCACCTAAGTTCCCTCTTCTCTTTCAGCTTTGGTTGCCTCTCAGGCTCGAACCCAGACATGAGAGCCAGACCGGCCCCAACAGAAAATGAAGGCACAACATACACAAACTTATGGGACACAAGGAAAGCAGTGCTAAGAGGAAAACTCATAGCTCTGGGTGCCTCCATAAAGAAACTGGAGAGAACATACACTAGCAGCTTGACAGCACACCTGAAAGCTCTAGAACAAAAGGAAGCAGATATACCCAAGAGAGTAGACAGCAGGAAATTACCAAATTCGGGGCTATAATCAACCAAGTAGAAACAAAAAGAACTATACAAAGAATTAACAAAACCAGGAGCTGGTACAATGAGAAATTTGGAAGAGCAGAGGTGTCAGGGAGAGATAGAGAGAATAAGTCAGAAGTCAGGGCCTGGCCAAACAGGTGGGGGCTGTCCCAGAATCCCTGAGGTAGAACATCCCAGGTAAGTTGGGTAGAAAACTGGGTGTCAGGATCTATCCAGGTAAAGGCAAATATGTCCTATGACTGGGCATCTAGAGGGATAGAGAAAAATGTATCCTTGAGATCTAGGACTGAAAAATGAAAAGTTCTCAAGGGGATAATGCAAATAAGTATATAAGGGTTAGCCACAATAGGATGTAGGGGAACCACTCTAAAATTAATATGCCTGAGATCTTGAACCAGGCAACACGTACCATTAGCTTTCTTAACTGCTCATATAGGCATGTTAAAGGGGGAAGAGTTTTTTCCTTAAGAGGTCAAAAATGATAGGCTTAAGTCCACTGAGGCTCTGGAGAGAGATGGGGTAATGAGCATGGTGTTGCTATACCTGGCAGAGTCTAGTAACTGGATGACAGCAGGAGAATGATGTTTAGCAACAGGGATTCTGGACAGCTCAGAGGTCTACCTGAGAAGCTGGGAAAAGAAGTAACATGTTAGTGTTAGTAAGTTGACTGGCTAAAAGAAAAAGCAAAGGAACTGCTTGCAAACTTGGGTTTAGGCAAATGGGGGAAGCAAAGGAAATAGAAGCTCCCAACTTAGCTAAAAGATCCCTTCCCAATAAGGGGAAAGGACATGTTGGCACTACCAAAAAGGAATGGGTGAGAGATATACCCCTAAATATGTAACTAAGTGTTGGGGTCTTGTGAGGAAGGTAAGTTTGTCCTCTTACCACAACCATAGGGAAACACGAAGGGGAAGTGGGTCACCAAAATCCCTTCAGGCCAGAGGGTCCAATGTCTAAGTGGAAGGTGATGGGTTGCCCACATACCATGATGGCTACCCAGGGCCCCCGGCTAGTGATGGCCATGGTTGGCTTGAGAGAGCTCTGGCCTCTTCAGTTGTTTATAGTCAAGCCTAGGAGATCAGGTGGAGGGTTACCTGGGAGTGGTGTCCCTCACTCCTGCTCGATATGAGGGCAATCAACAGCCCAATGTCACTCCTTATGGCACCTAGGACATGCCCCCCTTGGACTGTGGGGTTGGGGGTAGGGCAAGCCATAGCCCAAATGACCTTGTTGACCACATCTATAGCAGGGGTCTGGTGGTCTCTGAGCCTTAAAAGACCAGGAGTCCTAGGTAGTAGCTGAGGCCTGTTGGACAGCTTTTACCTGTATGTGCTATTTTTGTTTTTTAGGGCTTTCACATATCTCTCATGGTACACCTTGAAGGCCAGCACCAAGACTTCTACCTGTGGAGTTAGGGGCTCCTTATTCAACCACCTAAGTTTAGCTTTTATGCCAGGGTCCAGATTAGTGTATTGTAATAAAGCCTTTGTGAAGCATTCTAAAAATTGAGATGGGTTTTTTTGCTTGTCCTGGACAACCTCTTGGAGTTTTTCAAAATTTGCTGGCTTTAGGGCTGCCTTTCTTAGGCTGGCCAAATGGCAAATTATAAATCTATCTCTGGCTAAAATACCACCTGAAAAATTATAATTCCATTGAGGATCCTGGTCAGGTACTGACTCAGATCCAATTGGATATGCTCTATCAGTTTGATGAATTTCATCTGCATGCTTTCTTGCTTCTTGCCAAACTTTCCTGTGTCCATCAGGAAGTAAATTATTAGGAAGGATCATATGTATATCATGGAAAGTCAAGCTACAAGATTTAGTAATATACTGGAACTCTTTAATAAAGGCAGAGGTGTTAGAGGTATAGGAAGCCAGTCTGCTTTCTATTTGAGAATGTTCACTGAGCAAGAAAGGAACATGTACTCTGACAAGGCTGTCTACCCCAGCAACTTCCCTTAGAGGAAGTGCCAATGCTAGGTCATGTGTCCCTGGGGATTTTGCTGTGGCCTTAGAGTACATGATAGGAGGGATAAAGGTCAGTCCCATTGCAAGGTGATTGGAGCAACTGGCAGTTTACACAGGAAGAGGGGAGAGGTCTGGAGATGTTAAGCTAGTAGCCTCTGGGGTATCCTGGTTAGAAGGAGAAATTGGGCAGCAATTTGGGTTTTCAGTGGTGTGGAAACATGTCTGTGGCAGAAGAGAGGTAGTTCATTAGTTGTATCAAGAGTTGTAGCATCATCTAGTGGAGGTTGTGTTAGTTTCATTGCTAAGAAAATTTGGCTGGAGAACAAGAGGAGCACATGGAGGGACTGGAGTGAAGATAAATGAATGCTTGGACATAGGGAACCTCTTTCTATTTAGCAGACCACTGGCAGTATGTACATATATCTGGGGCCTCGTACCAGTTAGTGTATGCTACCTGGTTGGTGGCTCAGTGTCTGAAATCTATGGGTTTCAGGTTAGTTGAGACTGTTATGATAGGAGAGTGGCTCGCATATGGATAAATCAAATACCATGCCAAAGCAGTTCCATGTGGCAGAGGTTTATTGTGGAGAATAGGGCAAACAGGGTAGTGAAAAAGAGGGGTGGGGAGAGATAGAAATGGCAGAGGGGTCTGCCTTTTATTTGGATAGTGGAATAGCTGCTTGAAGTTAAAGGTGGGCAGTGAGCCAAGTGGATTCTGGGAATGTATAACAGTTTCCAGGGCTACAAATGTTCAAGTCACTGTCACCAAGTGTGATTTCAATGAGTTCAGAGCTGATTCTGATACCAACAGGGGCTGCTGCTCTTCCTATGGGGTTGCCTTCCTCTACAACAAACCTCAACTGATAAAAGAATTTTGAAATAATTCCATGTCTCTTATCAGATCACCACAGACCAAGGATAGATTTCAATAACAACAAAAACAACAGAAAAAAACAAATATCCATGAAAACCGAACAAATTTCTACTCAATGGTCAGGGAAGAAATAAAGAAATCAAAAACTTCCTGAAATTCAATGAAAGTGATGGCACAGCATACTGAAACTTATGGGACACGATGAAAGCAGTGCTAAGAGGAAAATTCATAGCACTAAAAGACCAGGGAATGACATTGGAGAAATCTTACACTAGCAACTTAACAGTACACCTGAGAGCTCTAGAACAAAAAAGGGCACACACAGCCAAGAGGAGTATTAGGCAGGAAATAGTCAAACTCAAGGCTGAAATCAACCAAGTTGAAACAAAAAGAACTATACAAAGAATCAACAAAACCAAAACTGGTTCTTTGAGAGAATCAACAAGATAGATAACCCCCTAGCCACACTAACTAAAGGGCCCAGATGCAATAACTAAATTAACTAAATCAGAAATGAAAAGGGAGATATAACAACAGGAACTGAGCAAATTAAAAAAAAAAATCAGATTCTAATACAAAAGCACACACTCAACTGGAAAATATAGATGAAATGGATGATATTCTAGACAGACACCACCTATCAAAGTTAAGACCTATCTAAACAGTGTTTTTCTGTATTTCTTTAAGAAATTTGCTTCCTCTTTAAAGACTTTACCTGTTTGCCTGTGTTTCTCTGTATTTCTCAGTGAGTTATTTCTATCCACTTTAAAGGACTCTATTATTTTCATGAAATAGGATTTTGAGTCAGCATCTGCATTTTCAGGTGTGATGGTGTATTCAGGTTTGCCATTGTGAGAGAACTGTGTTCTGATGTTGCCAAAAAATATTGGCATCTGTTGCTTGTGGTCTTGTGTTTGCCGCTCATTATCTAGTTATCTCTGGTGTTAGCTGGCCTTGGTGTCTTTGTCTGAAGCCTGCCTCCTGCCTCCTGTATCCCTGGGTTGCTACATGTCTACTGGGAGGCAGTGGCACTGGCTGTAGCAGATATCCTGGGAGACCTTCAGGCTGTGTGGTCTTCAGAGGTGCAAACCTTTATTTATTATTATTTATTCTTATATTTATTTATTATTATTTATTCTTTATTTCTCTCTCCTCTTCCTGCTCTGTGCCTTCCAGCATCCACTAATCTACTAATATTCCATTGTAATATTCCAAATACATATCCACAGGTGGGGCCATATGTGGTGATTTTTTCTGTGTCTCCTTTATTTCATTTTTTGTGACAATTACTACTTCCATTAACACTGTAAGTAAAACTACATTAGAATGAAAGTAAAGCACTTTATCAAATATAGAGACCATGTTTTCTTTATCCATTCATCAGAAGATGTACACTTAAGTCACTTGCATACCTGATCTACAGTGAAAAAATCTACAGTGAAAAGAGCTACAATAAACAGAGGAGGGCATAGTGTCTCCAATATGCAAATAGTACTACATCCCCCAGAAAAACTGGTAGACAAAAAAGCATTTTAAAAAGGAGAGATCACAATATCCTAAGTCCAAAAGGGATGAATTAATGCATGACACAAGCCTACTTAAATATCTAAGGGCATGTCCTTTTGTGTCTGGATTACCACATTCAGATGATATTTTCTAGTACTATCAGTTTGCTTGCAAAATTCATGATATCCTTGCTTTTAATAGCCAAACAATATTCCATTGTGTAATTGAGCCACATTGTATTCATTCTTTGGTTGTGGGACATAAGGTTTATTTCCAGTTTTGTCTATTAGGAAAGAGACTGTTATGAGCATAGTGGAACACATATCCTTTTGGTATAATGGAGCAACTTTGGGTATACTCCCAGAAGTAGTATACTAGGTCTTTAGGTAGAACTACTTCCAGATTTCTGGGAGAATGTAATATTGATTTCCAGAATAGTTGTACAAGTTTGCAATCCCACCAGCAATTGGATGTGTGTCATCTTTCTCACATACATTGGATGTACTAACTGATAAGTGGATATTAGCCATAAAATACAGAATACCCATGATATACCTCAAAGACTCAAAGAAGTTAAAAGGAAGGCTCAAATAAGAGTGCTTTAATCTTACTTAGAAGGGGGAACAAAACAGTCATGGGAGTCAGATAGAGGAAGGAAGGGACTTCTTTGGGATCAGGAGAGGAGGAATGGGGGATCTTATCAGGTATGAGAAGAGACAGTAGAGAGTCCCAAAGGACAAGGAGAAGGAATCGAAATCTGCAGCTGTAGGGAATGGTGGTGGAGAATCTTTAGGCAGTCCCTGAGACCTAGGATGAGAGAAGTTCCTAGGAGTGAAAATGGGAGACCTTAGCTGATATGAATAACAATGAGGACATGGAACCTGAAAAGACCATGTCCTATAACCAGGCAGGATGACCAGTAGATGAATAAGGATATCAACTCCACCAGAAAACTTTCTAAGCAAATTGCATCCTGTCTAAAATAAATGTATGGACAAATACAGAGCAGAGACTGAAGGAATGGCCCATCAATAACTGGCTCAAATTGAGACTTATCCCAAAGGCAAGCACAAACATCTGACACCGTTAATGATCATGCTATGCTTATAGATAGAAGTCCAACAGTACTGTTTTCTGAGAGGCTCTACCCAGAAGTTGAATGAAACAGATGCAGATACCCACAACCAAACTTTGGATGGAGAACAGGGACCCTTATGTAAGAGTTGAGGGACTAATTGTAGGTCCTGTAAATGATAGGAACTCCACAGTAAGACTAACTATGTAAACTAACCTGAAACCCTGGCAACTTTCAGAGATTGATCCTGCAACCAAATAGCATACACAGACTGGACTGAAGCCTGGGACACATACATAGCAGATGGCCTCCTTGTCCTGCCTCAATGGAAGAGAATGAGCCTAATTTTACAGATATTTGAAAGAACAAGATGGAGGAATACATGGAAATCTAGGCCCTCAGAGGCAAAGGGAAGGAGCATTTGGGTAGAAGGACTCTGTGATAAGAGACCAGTAGAACAGCATTTGAAATGTAATTAAATAAATAAAAAATTATAAAAATAACAAAAGAGATCTATAGACAACTAAGGAGTGCTGAGAGTGGGAGAAAGAGCATTCCCCATGGAAGAGTTCACAAACTGGTTAGCAAATATTAAATGATCAACCCAGAAACATATAGAAAAGGCAATATTATATAAAATTAGCAAATGATATTAGATATTAAGAAGTATATGTGTGTGTGCTTATATACATATACACAAATATGTAAGAACCATTAATGAAGAAAGAGAAGACACAAACACATGAATATTATATATGAGTCTGAAAGCTACACTGAATTCCATCCTGGCAAAACAAGGCCACTGTTGTAATAACAACCTGAATACTCTTGGAGTCAGCAACCACTTTCTGAGTGAATTTAAGGCCCACTGTACGAGATAGAACTCATACCTAGAATTATTATTAGGGCCAAAACCCATCAATACCACAATAGAGCTAGCTACTAATACTTTGAAAAACATAGTACTTAAAAAATGCCTAAAAAGAAGTTAGTTCCATTTAAAAAAAAAAATTATACAACAGTTAACATCATGACCCAAGACTGTTCAGAATAAAGAGACTACAATATTGCAGAGTATTTAATCCTGAGTGGGACCCTTTTCACAACCTCACCTTCCAAGAGTCAGGAGTCACTGTAAAACCTGGGTCTAATTGATCATAAAAGGCAGCTTCCCTGTCTGAGCCAGTGTACATTGGGCTCAAACTTGGTGGCCACCCCCACAGCCCCCAGAAGATGCTCCATTCTCAGGTCCCTAGCACACCCAGGATCTTAGGATCAGTGGTGAGGAGAACACAAGATGTGTTTCAACACAACCAGAAATAACTGGAACAAGCAGGATCCATGGTTGCAAGAAAACCACCCGACCAGTGGCTCGAGTTCATTCCAATCAATGCCAGTCTACTTGGGTGTGAACTCGGTGGCTACCAGTCCTACAACTCCCAGAGGAGGCTCCACTCCCAGGTGCTCTAGCACTACCAGGATCTTAGGATCCCAGGAACCCAGGATCCCAGAAGCTTGGTCACACCAGGATCTCAGGGTAACAGACTCAGCTTGACTCCTGGGAACTCTGACACACCCAGAATATCAGGACCACAGGATCACAGAATCACAGGATCACAGAGAGAGCTGGACACGGAAGAGTTCTGACTTAACCAGGATTACAGTAAGGACTGTCTCCAGTCGTTTATAGCTACGGGAGGGAGCACTAGAGATAATCAGATGGTGGGAGGCAAGCATAAGAAGAGAAGCAACAGAAACAAAGGCTACTTGGCATCATTAAAACCCAATTTTCCCACCATGCAAAGTCCTGGATACAACATCACAACAGAAAGCAAGAGTCGGATCTAAAGTCACTTCTCATGATGATGATGGAGGACTTAAGAAAAACATAAATAACTCCCTTTAAAAAATACAGGAGAATATAGGTAAACAGGTAAAAACCCTTAAAGAGGAAACAAAAAATTCCTTAAATAATTATAGGAAAGCACAATCAAACAGGCAAAGGAAATGAAAAAAACCATCCAAGATCTAAAAAAGCAAATAGAAACAATAGAGAAATCACAAAGAGGGACAACCCTGAGATAGAAAACCTGGGAAAGAGATTAGGAGTCATAGATGCAAACATCATCAACAGAATACAAGAGATAGAAGAGAGAATTTCAGGAGCAGAAGATACCTTAGAAAACATTGGCACAACAGTCAAAGAAAATGAAAAATTCCCAAAGATCATAACCTAAAATCCAGAAAATCTAGGACACAATAGGAAAACCAAACCTAAGGATAATAGATATAGAAGAAAGTGATGATTCCCACCTAAAAGGGCCAGCAAACATCTTCAACAAAATTATAGAACAAAACTTATCTAACCTAAAGAAAAAGATGCACATGAACATACAAGAAGTCTACAAAATTGCAAATCAACTCATCCAGAAAGGAAATTTTTCCTGCCACATAATAATCAAAACACCAAAAGCACTAAACAAAGTAAGAATTTTAAAAGTATTAAGAGAAAAATGTCAAGTAACATATTAAGGCAGACCTATCAGAATTACACCAGACTTCTCACCAGAGATGATAAAAACAAGAACATCATGAGCAGATGTCATACACATGCTAAAAGAACATAAATGCCAGCCCAGACTACAATAACCAGCAAAACTCTCAGCTATGGAGAAACAAAGATTTTTCATGACAAAACCAAATTTACACAATATCTTTCTACAAATCCAGCCCCACAAAGGATAATAGATGGAAAACACCAACACAAAGAGGGAAACTATGTGATAGAAAAAGAAATAAAGTAATCTTTCAACAAATCCAAAAGAAGATGTGCACACAAACATAATGCCAACTCTAACAACAACAACAAGAAAACTGTGAGCAACAGCCACTTTTCCTTAATATCTCTTAACATAAATGGACTCAATTCTCCTATAAAAAGACATAGTCTAACAGACTGAATACATAAACAGGACCTAGCATTTTGCTGCATACAGGAAATTAATCCCAGTGACAAAGACAGACAATACCTCTCAGAGTAAAAGGTTGAAATACAATTTTCCAAGCAAATAGTGCCAAGAAACAAGCTGGAGTAGCCATTTTAATAGCAAATAAAATCGACTTTCAACCACAAGTTATCAAAAAGGATAAGGAACTCTCAATTCTGAACATCAATGCGCCAAGTGCAAGGGCACCCACATTTATAAAAGAAACTTTACTAAATCTCAAAGCACACATCCCACTTCACACAACAGGAGTGAGAGACTTTAACACCCCACTCTCACCAATGGACAGATCATGGAAACAAAAACTAAACATAAACACAGTGAAACTCACAGAAGTTATGAACCAAATGGATCTAACAGATATTTATAAAACATTTCATCCTAAAGCAAAAGAACATACTTTCTTCTCAGCACGTCTGGGAACCATCTCCAAAATTGACCATATAAATGGCCACAAAACAGGCCTCAACAGATATAAGAATATTGAAATAATCCCATGCACCCTGTAGGATCACCATGGACTAAGGGTGGTCTTAAATTCCAACAAAAGCAATGAAAATCACACATACACATGGACAGTGAACAACACTCAACTCAATGATAACTTGGTCCAGGAAGAAAGAAAGAAAGAAATTAAAGACTTTTTAAAATTTATTGAGAATGAAGACAGTTCGTACCAAAACTTGTTAGATACATAGAAAGAAGTGGTAAGAGGAAAACTCATAGCTCTGAGTGCCTCCAAAAAGAAACTGGACAGAGCTTACACTAGCAGCTTAACAGCACACCAGAAAGTTCTAGAACAAAAGGAAGCAAATAGACCCAAGAGGAGTGGATGGCATAAAATAATAAAACTCCGGGCTGAAATCAAGCAAATAGAAACAAAAGGAACTATACAAAGAATCAACAAAACCAGAATCTGATTCTTTGAGAAATCAACAACATAGATAAACCCTTAGCCAGACTAACCAGAGGATACAGACTCAGTATCCAAATTAATAAAATTAGAAATGAAAAGGGGATTAATTAGGGAAGCAGAAAACCCGGCCTGATCAGGGTCACAAGTCCCTTCCAGTCCACACCAGCACCGGGGTTCTTTGTGCACAGAGTCTCCAGACACCCGCAAGGTCCCCCACAGGACTATCCATGGGATCTTAAGACCTCTGGTGAGTGGAACACAACTTCTGCCAGGAGGCAGGTTCAAACAACAGATATCTGGGCACCTTCCCTATAAGAGGAGAGCTTGCCTGCAGAGAGTACTCTGACCAATAAAACTAAGGAGAGAGATAGTCTCCAAGGTCTGCTGATAGAGGGTAACATAATCACCTGAGGAACAAGCTCTAACCAGAGACAACTATAAAAACTAGCTCCAGAGATGACCAGATGGCAAAAGGCAAACGTAAGAATCCTACTAAGAGAAATCAAGACCAATCACCATCATCAGAACGCAGCACTCCCACCCCACGTAGTCCTGGGCACCCCAACAATCCCAAAAAGATAGTCCCAGATTTAAAAGCATATCTCATGATGATGATAGAGGACATCAAAAAGGACTTTAATAACTTACTTAAAGAAATACAGGAAAACACTGTTAAACAGGTAGAAGACCTTAAAGAGGAAACACAAAAATCCCTTAAAGAATTGCAAGAAAACACGACCAAACAGGTGATGGAATTGAATAAAACCATCCAAGACATAAAAAGGGAAGTAGACACAATAAAGAAAACCCAAATTGAGGCAACACTGGAAATAGAAACCCTAGGAAAGAAATCTGGAACCATAGATTCGAGCAACAGCAACAGAATACAGGAGATGGAAGAGAGAATCTCAGGGGCAGAAGGTTCCATAGAGAATCGGCACAACAATCAAAGAAAATACAAAATGCAAAATGATCCTAAATCAAAATATCCAGGAAATCCAGGATACAATGAGAAGACCAAACCTACGGATAATAGGAGTAGATGAGAATGAAGACTTTCAACTTAAAGGGCCAGCAAATATCTTCAACAAAATTATAGAAGAAAACTTCCCAAACTTAAAAAGAGATGTCCATGAACATACAAGAAGAATAGAGAACTCCAAATAGACTGGACCAGAAAAGAAATTCCTCCCGACACATAATAATCAGAACAACAAATGCACTAAATAAACAGAGAATATTAAAAACAGTAAGGGAGAAATGTCAAGTAACATATAAAGGCAGGCCTATCAGAATTACACCAGACTTTTCACCAGAGACTATGAAAGCCAGAAGAGCCTGGACAGATGTTATACAGACACTAAGAGAACACAAATGCCACCCCAGGCTACTAGACGCGGCCAAACTCTCAATTACCATAGATGGAGAAACCAAAATATTCCACAACAAAACCTAATTCACACATTATCTTTCCACAAATCCAGCCCTTCAAAGGATAATAACAGAAAACAAACAATACAAGGATGGAAATCACGCCCTAGAAAAAGCAAGAAAGTAATCCCTCAACAAATCAAAAAGAAGACAGCCACAAGAACAGAATGCCAGCTCTAACAACAAAAATAAAAGGAAGCAACAATTACTTTTCCATAACATCTCTTAACATCAATGGACTTAATTCCCCAATAAAAAGACATAGACTAACAGACTGGCCACACAAACAGGACCCAACATTCTGCTGCTTACAGGAAACCCATCTGAGGAGAAAAGACAGACACTACCTCAGAGTAAAAGGCTGGAAAACAATTTTCCAAGCAAATGGTCTGAAGAAACAAGCTGGAGTATCCATTCAAATATCAAATAAAAACAACTTCCAACACAAAGTTATCAAAAAAAACGAGGGACACTTCATACTCATCAAAGGTAAAATCCTCTAAGAGCAACTCTCAATTCTGAATATCTATGCTCCAAATGCAAGGGCAGCCACATTCATTAAAGACACTTTAGTAAAGCTGAAAGCACACATTGCACCTCACACAATAATAGTGGGAGACTTCAACACACCACTTTCATCAATGGACAGATCATGGAAACAGAAACTGAACAGGGACACAGTGAAACTAACAGAAGTTATGGAACAAATGGACTTAACAGATATCTACAAAATATTTTATCCCAAAACAAAAGCATATACCTTCTTCTCAGCACCTCACGGGACCTTCTCCAAAATTGACCATATAATTGGTCAAAAAACAGGCCTCAACAGATACAAAAATATTGAAATTGTCCCATGCATCCTATCAGACCACCATGGCCTAAGGCTGATCTTCAATAACAACATAAATGATGGAAAGCCAACATTCACGTGGAAACTGAACAACACTCTTCTCAATAATACCTTGGCCAAGGAAGGAATAAAGAAAGAAATTAAAGACTTTTTAGAATTTAATGAAAATGAAGCCACAACATACCCAAACTTATGAGACACAATGAAAGCATTTCTAAGAGGGAAACTCATAGCTCTGAGTGCCTCCAAAAAGAAACTAGAGAGAAAACACACTAGCAGCTTGACAACACACCTAAAAGCTCTAGAAAAAAAGGAAGAAAATTCACCCAAGAGGAGTAGATGGCAGGAAATAATCAAACTCGGGGCAAAATCAACCAAGTGGAAACAAGAAGAACTATTCAAAGAATCAACCAAACGAGGAGCTGGTTCTTTGAGAAAATCAACAAGATAAATAAACTCTTAGCTAGACTCACTAGAGGGCACAGGGACAGCATCCTAATTAACAAAATCAGAAATGAAAAGGGAGACATAACAACAGATCCTGAAGAAATCCAAAACACCATCAGATCCCTCTACAAAAGCCTATACTCAACAAAACTGGAAAACCTGGATGAAATGAACAAATTTCTAGACAGATACCAGGTACCAAAGTTAAATCAGGATCAAGTTAATGATCTAAACAGTCCCATATCCCCTAAAGAAAGAGAAGCAGTCATTAATAGTCTCCCGGCCAAAAAAAGTCCAGGACCAGATGGGTGTAGTGCAGAGTTCTATCAGACCTTCAAAGAAGATCTAATTCCAATTCTGCACAAACTGTTCCACAAAATAGAATTACAAGGTACTCTACCCAATTCATTCTATGAAGCCACAATTATTTTGATACCTAAACCACAGAAAGATCAAACAAAGATAGAGAACTTTAGACCGATTTCCCTTATGAATATCGATGCAAAAATACTCAATAAAATTCACGCTAACCGAATCCAAGAACACATTAAAACAATCATCCATCCTGACCAAGTAGGTTTTATTCCAGGGATGCAGGGATGGTTTAATATACGGAAATCCGTCAACGTAATCCATTATATAAACAAACTCAAAGACAAAAACCACATGAACATCTCCTTAGATGCGGAAAAAGCATTCGACAAGATCCAACACCCATTCATGATAAAAGTCTTGGAAAGATCAGAAATTCAAGGCCCATACCTAAACATGATTAAAAACAATCTACAGCAAACCTGTAGCCAACATCAAAGTAAATGGTGAGAAGCTGGAAGCAATCACTCTAAAATCAGGGACTAGACAAGGCTGCCCACTTTCTCCCTACCTATTCAACATTGTAATTGAAGTCCTAGCCAGAGCAATTTGACAACAAAAGGAGATCAAAGGGATACAAACTGAAAAAGAAGAAATCAAAATATCACTTTTTGCAGATGATATGATAGTATATATAAGTGACCCTAAAAATTCCACCAGAGAACACCTAAACCTGATAAACAGCTTCGGTGAAGTAGCTGGATATAAAATTAACTCATACAAGCCAATGGCCTTTCTTTACACAAAGAATAAACAGGCTGAGAAAGAAATTAGGGAAACAACACCCTTCTCAATAGTCACAAATAATATAAAATATCTCGGTGTGACTCCAATTAAGAAGTGGAAGATCTGTATGATAAGAACTTTAAGTCTCTGAAATAAGAAATTTAAGATCTCAGAAGATAGAAAAAACTCCCATTCTCATGGATTGGGAGGATCAACATTGTAAAAATGGCTATCTTGCCAAAAGGAATCTACAGATTCAGTGCAATCCCCATCAAAATTCCAACTCAATTCTTCAGCGAATTAGGAAGAGCAATCTGCAAATTCATCTGGAATAACAAAAAACCTAGGATAGCAAAAACTCTTCTCAAGGAAAAAAGAAACTCTGGTGGAATCACCATGCCTGACCTAAAGCTTTACTACAGAGAAATTGTGATACAAACTGCATGGTACTGGTATAGTGACAGACAAGTAGACCAATGGAATAGAATTGAAAACCCAGAAATGAACCCACACACCTATGGTCACTTGATCTTCGACAAGGGAGCTAAAACCATCCAGTGGAAGAAAGACAGAATTTCAACAAATGGTGCTGGCATAACTGGTGGTTATAGTGTAGAAGAATGCGAATTGATCCATTCCTATCTCCTTGTAATAAGGTCAAATCTAAGTGGATCAAGGAACTCCACATAAAACCAAAGACACTGAAATTTATAGAGGAGAAAGTGGGGAAAAGCCTTGAAGATTTGGGCACAGGGGAAAAATTCCTGAATAGAACAGTAATGTCTTGTGCTGTAAGATTGAGAATTAATAAATGGGACCTCATGAAACTGCAAAGCTTCTGTAAGGCAAAAGACACCATCAATAAGACAAAAAGGCCACCAACAGATTGGGAAAGGATCTTTACCTATCCTAAATCAGATAGGGGACTAATATCCAATATATATAAAGAACTCAAGAGGGTGGACTCCAGAAAATCAAATAACCACATTAAAAAATGGGGCTCAGAACTAAATAAAGAATTCTCACCTGAGGAATACCGAATGGCTGAGAAGCACCTGAAAAAATGTTCAGCATCCTTAATCATCAGAGAAATGCAAATCAAAACAACCCTGAGATTCCATCTCACACCAGTCAGAATGACTATGATCAAAAATTCAGGTGACAGCAGATGCTGGCAAGGATGTGGAGAAAAAGGAAGAATCCTCCATTGTTGGTGGGATTGCAAGCTTGTACAACCACTCTGGAAATCAGTCTGACGGTTCCTCAGAAAACTGGACATAGTACTACTGGAGGATCCCACAATACCTCTTCTGGGCATATATCCAGAAGATGTTCCAACTGGTAAGAAGGACACATGCTCCACTATGTTCACAGAAGCCTTATTTATAATAGCCAGAAGCTGGAAAGGACCCAGATGCCCCTCAACAGAGGAATGGATACAAAAATTGTGGTACATTTACACAAAGGAGTACTACTCAGCTATTAAAAAGAATGAATTTATGAAACTCCTAGGCAAATGGTTGGCCCTGGAGGGCATCATCGTGAGTGAGGTAACACAATCACAAAAGAACTCAAATGATATGTACTCACTGATATGTGGATATTAGCCCAGAAACTTAGTATACCCGAGATATGAGATACAATTTTCAAAACTCATGAAACTGAAGAAGAACGAAGACCAAAGTGTGGACACTTTGCCCCTTCTTAGAATTTGGAACAAAATACTCATGGAAAGAGTTACAGAGACAAAGTTTGGAGCTGAGACAAAAGGATGGACCATCTAGAGACTGCCATATCCAGGGATCCATCCCATAATCAGCCTCCAAACGATGACACCATTGCACACAATAGCAAGAGTTTGCTGAAAGGACCCTGATATAGCTGTCTCTTGTGAGACCAGGCCAGGGCCTAGCAAAAACATAAGTGGATGTTCACAGTCAGCTATTGGATGGATTACAGGGCCCCCAATGGAGGAGCTAGAGAAAGTATCCAAGGAGCTAAAGAAATCTGCAACCCTATAGGTGCAACAACATTATGAACTAACCAGTACCCCGGAACTCTTGACTCTAGCTGCATATGTATCAAAAGATTGCCTAGTCGGCCATCACTGGAAAGAGAGGCCCATTGGACATGCAAACTTTATATGCCCCAGTACAGGGAAATGCCAGGGCCAAAAAGTGGGAAGGGGTGGGTAGGGGATAGTGGGGGAGGGTATGGGGACTTTTGGGATAGCATTGGAAATGTAATTGAGGAAAATACCTAATAAAAAAATATTTAAAAAAAAAGAAATGAAAAGGGAGATATAACAATGGAAACTGGAGAAATTCAAAAGATCATCAGATCCTACTACAAAAGTTTACACTCAACTAAACTGGAAAATCTGTATGAAATGGATAACTTTACAACACATACAAGTTGCCAAAGTTAAAACAGGATCAGATAAAGCATCTACACAGTCCCATAACCCCTAAATAAATAGAAGCAGGCATTAAAAGTTTCCCAACTTAAAGAAGCCCAGGACCAGATGTATTTGTGCAGAGTTCTATCAGACCTATAAAGGAGACCTAATTCAAATACTCTTCAAATTATTCAAGAAAATAGAAACAGAAGGTACACTAGCCAAGTCATTCTATGAAGCAACTATTACACTTATACCTAAACCACACAAAGTCCAGTCGAAGAAAAAGAACTTCAGACCAATCTCCCTTATGAACATTGATTTAAAAACACTCAATAAAATTCTTGCCAAACGAATCCAAGAACATATCATTCAACATGATCAAGTAGGCTTCATTCCAAGGATGCAGGTATTGTTCAATATATGGAAATGCATCAACATAATCCACTACATAAATAAACTCAAAGGGGAAAAAAACACATGATCAATTCATTAGATGATGAAAAGGCATTTGACAAAATTCAACATCCCATCATATTAACAGTCTTGGAAAGATAACCAATTCAAGACCCATATATAAACATAGTAAAAGCAATATACATCAAACCAGTAGCCAACATCAAAATGAATGAAGAGAAACTTGAAGCAATTCCACTAAAATCAGGGACAAGACAAGGCTGCAAACTCTCTCCCTATCTATTCAACATAGTACTTGAAGTTCTAGCTAGGGCAATTAGACAACAAAAGGAGATCAAAGGGATATAAATTGGAAGGAAGAAGACAAAATATCACTCTTTGCAGATGATATGATAGTATACATATGTGACCCTAAAAATTCCACCAGATTTTATGATAAACAGCTTCAGTGCAGTAGCTGGATATAAAAATAACTCAAACAAATCAGTGGCCTTTCTCTACACAAAAAGAACAGGCTGAGAAAGAAATTAGGGAAAAAACACCCTTCACAACAGTCACAAATAATATAAAATACCTTGGTGTGACTCTAACTAAGGAACTGAAAGATCAGTATGATAAGAACTTCAAGTCGCTGAATAAAGAAATTAACGATCTCAGAAGATGGAAAGATCTCTCATACACATGGATTGGCATGACTAATACTGTAAAAATGTCTATCTTACTGAAAGCAATCTACAGATTCAATGCAATCCCCATCAAAATTCCAGCTCAATTCTTTGTAGAGTTAGAAAACACAATTTGCAAATTCATTTGGAATTTAAAAAAAATTATAGCATAAACTACTCTCAAAAATGAAAGAACTTCAGGGGGAAACACCATGCTGGACCTCAAGCTTAATCATAGAGCAATAGTTTAAAAAAAATACTTCATGGTATTGGTATAAAGATAGGCAGGAAGATCAATGGAAGAGAAATGAAGACCCAGAAATTAACCCACACATCTATGGTCACTTGACCTTTGACAAAGGTGCTAAAAGTATCCAGTGGAAAAAAGACAGCATTTTTTAACAAATGGCGCTGGTTCAACTGGCAGTCAGCATGTGGGAGAATGCAAATCAGACAATTCTTATCCTCTTGTACAAAGATCAAGTCCAAGTGGATCAAGAACCTCCAAATAGAACAACATAAACTGAGACTTATAGAGGAGAAAGTAGGAAAGAGCCTCAAACAAATGGGCACAAAGAAGTAAGAGCACAGATTAGTGAAATCAAAATGTGATGTATGAAATTCAAGGAATTAACAAAGACATATTGGAAAGGTTCTCCTCTCTAAGGGATTTATTTCCTGCATTATAGGAATGGATCAGCCAACAGAAAAAAAAAAAGGATAAACTGAGAATAAACAACCATTCTTCCATGTGTAAAATGATGCTGCTGTTAAATAACTATACAGCACTTACTTATCGAAAAACTAAGTTCTGTGAATTTGGGGAAATATAGGGCAATGTGCATCACAACAAATTACTGTTTACTGTGTTGTAGACTGGCAAAAAGCCCGTATCACAAAGTTCAACAAGTTATAAAAGCAAACTTTTCTGAACTCCATGCAATAAAAACAGTGATAACCTTATTTGCCAGATCTTTGTTTATTTTGTTTGATATTGATTAAAGTTGTTTTTGAAGCATAGGGCAAAGTCAATAAATATGTTGGATACAAGCAAATGGAATGTTACTGTGCAGGAAAACAACAGTAGGCTCAAGGCCTTCCATACCATTTCTCTCTGCTTTCATCAAGGTTATGAATCTATAAATCCCAGTTTCTCATGCTCAAATGGAAATAATCATTCTTTAAAAAGAAAGTCAATCACACATAAAAGAGTAAATGAGTGAAAATTGCCAGAACTGCCTCAGGAATCTGATGTCAATGTTTTCTATGGTATCTTCTGCACCTGAGATTCTCTTCTATCATTTGTATTGTTGGTGATTCTTGCATCTATGACCACTGATATCCTTCTTAGGTTTTCTATCTGCAGGATTGTCTCCCTTTGTGATTTCTTTATTGTTTCTCTGTGCATTTTTAGATCCTGGATGGTTTTGTTCAATTCCTTGACCTGTTTGGTTGTATTTTCCTGTAATTCTTTAAGGAGTTTTTGTGTTTCCTCTTTAACGGTTCTACATGTTTACCTGTGTTCTCCTGTATTTTTTTTAAGGGATTTACTTATGTCCTTCTTAAAGTCCTCTATCATCATCATGAGATGTGATTTTAAATCAGAGTCTTTCTTTTCTGGTGTGTTGGGGTATCCAGGGGTTACTGTGCTGGGTGAACTGTGTTCTGATAATGCCAAGTAGCCTTGGTTTCTGTTGCTTATGTTCTTTCCCTTACCTCTTGTCATCTGGTTATCTCTGCTGTTAGCTGGTCTTGTTCTCTCTGACTGTGGCTTTCACTTCTCTGCAAGCCTCTTGTCAGTACTCCTGGGAGATCAGTTCTCTCCTGGATGAATTTGGGTATGAAGATCTATAGCACAGGGTCAGCTCCAGAGTGCAGACAGAAACCAGAATGATCCTGTCCCCAGATGTTCCTTGGTTGCTGTGTCCTGATGGCTCTCAGTGGGTCCCTCATGGGCAAGTAATTTGAGCAGAAGTGTTGGTCTTACCTGTGCTCTCACATGTGTCAGCACTCCTGAAAGATACGCACTCTCCCAGTGGTATTTGTGTATGGAGTGTTGTGGCACAGGATCAGCTTCCAGTGCAGATGGAAACCAGAAAGATTGTGTGATAACATCTTTACAGAGGAGCCTTTGATTGAACAATGTCATTACCACTTAAATAATACAAGTCATTCTTCTAGTGATGAAGTTCCTTTGATAACTTAAGCCAGGCATTCAATTCTGCAAACCTTGGTCTTTTATAGGAAATGGTTTTGATCCTTAAACAGAAAAAAAAAAAAAAAAAGCAAAGAGCCGGAGATGTTTCAAAGTCTAGAAAGTACACTACTCCAAATGTGTTTATATATTGTCTTCTGCTCAGACATGGAAATCCAGGCTAACTTCTGAAATACAGGGACATGGAGAATCTTAAAAATTTGAGAATCTGTGGTAAATTCAAAGGCAGTACCAGAAACCATGAGATAATCACATTGAATCCTAAGTTTGTCCAGCTATGAGCTCTTAGAAACTGGCAGATTTTATGATATGTTAAACTGTTACATATAGAAAATACAGTAATTTTAACCTTCCACCATTGGGTTCCACAGTAGTAAAAGCCACACAGGTTTCTCTATATTGCAACAACATTTGTTTTTTTACTTAAAAATTTGTGCCTAATATATGAGAATTTTTGCTTAGTTATATAGCTCCAAGCATAAATTATGTAGTTGTAAGGAATCACTAGGCAGAATGTATGTCCAACTGCTTGTTTTGCTAGAACCACTTTAAATACACAGTTAAATATAGAAATAGTAATGTATGCATATATTGCTACTCATGGAGGAAACAGAATATGAACATTAAGTTTGAGGCTAGCCTGAACTTCATAGGGAGACAAACAAAAAAAAATCAATAAAACATAAGTCTTACATGAACACAAACCTGAGAATAGAGACTTTTGAAGAATTTCCATTTATTTAAAAGTTAACTAAATTGAGTGTGTCTCTAGGGAAGTCAGATGGTACACCCATTGTTTCAATTGAACAACTCTCTATACTTAATGTAGAGAACAACAGCAGTAGACACACTTACATGGAGAACTCAACCCTACACAAAGCACTACAGAAAATGTGGAAAGCTGACAGATGCAGAAAGAGTTTTACCCAAGATAGAGAACAATTGGTTATACAATTTCAAATGATCAGTCCTGAAAAATACCAAACAATCACCATTATACAGATTTAGCATGCTATACTTATATTTTTAGAAATATATATGTGCATAGAAATATGTATATAACAACTGTTAAAGGGAAAAAAGGTCATGGATTATTGAGAAAATAAAGAATTATAAATAGGAGAGTTTTGGGATGAGAAAATGAAAGAAAAAAGACACAATGATACTATAAATCTCATAAAATAATTTTTAAAGATTAAAGTATTTTCAAGAAATAAATATTGATATTGTAAAGATTTCTTTTAATGTTCATATTTATCAGCAATATTGGTCATACACAACTCAAGAAATTAAGGCAAAGTCTCTTATGGGTGCCGCATAAAAAGCAAGGTAAAAGAAGTTCTTTTTTGTCCTAGTATTGTAGCAAAGTCTAGTTGAATGAGAGATTAAGCAATGTTTGATTAGTCAAGAATATTCCAAAGTGCAATCAATTGATCTACAACTGCACTACAAAAACCTGCCCCCAATCACAACTGTGTCAGTAAGAAGAATCTCCATGGATCCAATCCTGGTCCTGGTGCTCACTCTCTCCTGTCTGTTTCTCCTCTCACTCTGGAGACAGAGCTCTGAAAGGGGGAAGCTCCCTCCTGGCCCCACTCCTCTTCCAATTATTGGAAACATCCTTCAGATAGATGTGAAGGACATCTGCCAATCCTTCACCAATGTAAGTATGCCTTATGCTCCTCCAGTATTTTGCACGGGGATATATTAGTCATGATGCTTTCAATAAAATTCTATCACTGGAGCAATATTATTTTAAAATGTTAAGTAAGAAACTGTAATGTGTCTATTTTGTCACTAGTCCTGGTTGGTAAATTACTAAAGAGCAAGGTTTCAGGTTGAAGAACAGTTTTGTCATTGCATTTTATAATATAATCAAAGAATTTTAAAGTTATGCTTATTCAAATCCTTATTTTCTAAACATTTCCTATTATTTTGGCTGAAGGTGGAGACTGTTGAATATTTCATTCAATCAGTCAGAAGTTTAGACACCAATTGTTCCTGGATTAGCATGTGATGCTTAACTCTAAAGACCTAACTGATGCTTGACATGAGGGGAAATCTCTGGACATGGCCTCACACGGGAAATGAAAGCCACAAACAGTGTGTCATAGGATATATCATAGCTTGCCAATCTATTTTTATTACTTACAAGACCTGTCCCTTGGGTCCAGAACACTTCCTGGTGATAATATGTTTTCTCCACAAGTGCTGCATTCTGTGGTGCACTTGCTATGATGCCTGCTTTCTATAGGTTGGTAACAATTATAAAGAACTAGACACTTTCATTACTTGTGACTGAGGAATTTAGGTTTCATTGTCATGGGTTCTGCTTTTTCCATAGGAGAAGTTTCACATCTAATCCTGCTGCAGTCATATGACTACTGATGGCTGTTTCTGTGTGAAGTGAGCATGAGCATCCAATAGAGAATAAGAAGAGTTCTATTTAATTCTTTACTTTTTTTTGCAATAGTGCCCTAGAAATGAAAGTACAATTATCATTCTTCAGTTTCTTTGTGAAATAAGATGAAGAGACATGCCTAATATCATAGTGTGATATTTTACAGTCATCAGTATGTCAGCTGTCTGTGTGGTCTCTTGTCACACTATAGATCATTCACATGTGATAAATACTCAAAATTCAAAATACATGCAATTAAAAAAGAGTCTTTCTAGATAAAAATATTATTGCACAGTACTATTACCAGTCTAAAAGTGTTCTAAACCATTGAGAATAAAGTGGCATTTTCCTAATATTTCCATTTTCTTTCTATTTCTAGTTATCAAAAGTTTATGGCCCTGTGTATACTCTATATTTGGGCAGGAAGCCCACTGTGGTGTTGCATGGATATGAGGCAGTGAAGGAAGCTCTGGTTGACCATGGGGAGGAGTTTGCTGGAAGGGGAAGGTTCCCAGTTTTTGATAAAGCTACTAATGGAATGGGTAAGTATACATGTACTGCATAGTATGCATAGTGAGCTAAAGGATGGAGAGCAGAGGCCAACTCTGCTCCTGAGGCACAGTTTGGGATTCTATGGCTACAACCAGGCATCTCATTCTTCTGTCTCCAGGATGTACTCTCTACTGAGTGTTCTTATTTCTTTAGGCCTTGCATTTAGTAAAGGAAATGTATGGAAAAACACGAGGCGTTTCTCACTCATGACGCTGCGGAATTTAGGCATGGGAAAAAGGAGCATTGAGGACCGCGTTCAAGAGGAAGCACGTTGCCTTGTGGAGGAACTTAGGAAAACCAATGGTAAGTGTAGGTTTAGAACCTGATCTAGGTATGGCAGTATGAGTGATTTTGTTCCTATCATATTTGAATTATTTTTTTCTAATGAGGTGTATAGGTCTCATGTTAATGTTCCAGTGAATGGCCAATCCATGCATTGCCATTAGCATAAATGGAGCATAGAATATATAAAGTATCTTAAAATGATAACAAGGGCAAGGTGTCTTCTATGTGTATTTTAATAATATTTTACACTTGTTTCCAAATTTTCAGGCTCACCCTGTGATCCCACCTTCATCCTGGGCTGTGCTCCTTGCAATGTCATCTGCTCAATTATTTTCCAGGATCGTTTTGATTATAAAGATCGGGATTTTCTTAACTTGATGGAAAAACTGAATGAAATAACAAAGATTCTGAGCAGCCCTTGGTTGCAGGTGAAGTCATGATTCCTTGATTCTGAGAACACACTTTGCTCTTTCTTACTCGTGAGTCACACTGAACAAGGACCGAGTAGTGAGGTGACCAGACATCACAGTTCTGACTAACGTATTATGGAACTAATATTTGGAAGCAAGTTCTAAACCTCTTGCTATACAAATGGAAAACCAGAAGGGGCAATGCCAAGATAGCTTTGGCCTGCTTACTAACACCCTATCCTTTGATTTCCCTATTAACTTCCCCACAAATCTTTTGATTAAGTACTGTATTCACTTCTAGAAAGTTGGCAAGTCACTCTTAGGACATTCTTCTACTATGTAAATTTATTGGCCTCTTTTCAACAATTACACACATCTTCATCATATTACCAGCAAGGAATATCTTAGTACAGAAAGACTATTCTCTTAAAGAGAAAGAATATGGGTGGCAATGAAAGCTGCCAAGAAGCAGTTACTTCAGTGGCTTGGTGCATAAGCAAGAACTCTAGTTTACAGGGTAAGAGGAAGAAGTTACAAGGTGCATGATTTCATTCTGTGTGGATCATAAGCATCCTCCCAGAATTGTCTTATGCTGAACTAGCCTTTCATGAAAACTGAATAAAGAATGGCTGTATGGAAAACCCCACACAGGTTTTGGTATATAATTTATTTTATGGAATAAACTCTTTTGTGTAAAAAGCTGCTTGGTAAGAATAAAATCTTCAGGTATCAAATTTCTTCTGTAAATCCAGTCACCCAGACATCTTAAGTTCTTCTGTAGAGTATGAGTGTAAGTAACTTGCATATGTGGTATTTCAAACACGAGATTAGAGTTCTTGGAGCTATCAAAGAAGAGACATGAACATATTTTGCACAAAAAAGATATGTGAGTGTGAAATTTTTTGCTATGTTCTTTGGTCATTTGGGTAGCAATTTCTCCCTCATATTTCTCTATTAGAATAGAGAATTGGGATGTATGAAAAAAAATTACCTATGTAAGATGAATTAAAGTACATATTTTGATCTACCAATGCCAATAAATCATGTGGTATGATATAAATATACTTTAGTTACGTCATTACAATGTATTCATTTAGTAAACTCTTGAATTCCCTATAGATTTGCAATACATATCCTGCTCTGCTTGATTATTGTCCAGGAAGTCATAAACAATTTTTTAAAAATTATGCTTCTATTAAAAATTTCCTTTTGGAGAAAATAAAAGAACATGAAGAATCATTGGATGTTACAATTCCTCGTGACTTTATTGATTATTTCCTAATTAATGGAGGCCAGGTAAGGAGTTTATATACATTTATACAATTACTAAATTGATCCAGTTCTTTACAGTACACTGAATACTCACTAATATCAAATGACGTCTAAAGTCGTAACAAAACTATGTGAAAAACAATTTAGTAATTATTATTTTGTTTGAGTATGAATGGAAGAAATAGAATTAATTTGTTAATTGACACTGGTTTTTAAATTACAAACAAAAGTGAGAAATTAAAACCATCTTGTGAGTTGAAAGGCAACAGAAAAGGTAGATGGGATGAAGCAAATTCCAATTTACTCATGCATCATGAACTGTCCTATCTTACCATGGACACAGATATCATCATACCACAGTAATGGATCACTAACATCCTACAGGTTAAAATTGATAGTGAGGTACTTGTACTGATAGACAGGGGATCTTGAAAGGACTGAGTGAAGTAGGGAGAGGTGTGCCTTGGTAAGAGTGGGTAGATGAAAGAGTAAAGCTTTGAATATGATCTCCAATTAATTTGCCCCAGTGGGGATAGAGATGGGAATTATTTGGGCATGTTGTAAGGATTAACTGATGGTATTGTATAATTTGGGAAAAACACAGATTCCCTACAGTTTCTGAGATATTCTCACGTAAAAAAGCAATCACTAATAAATATCCGTTATTATTGGGGAGAATCAGATCTGCTCCCCTCATCTCTTTATATCCTTTGCTAGCAGTCCAGTTCACATGGATTCTTTCCTGAAACACTTTAACAATATTTAAAATGTGAGCTCCTCAATGTCAGTACTCATTTTGCCAGACTGCTTGACCATTTCCATTTGAATTTACATTTCCATTTGAATTTTAAGATATATTAGCACTTTCTACAAAGCAGCCAGTGGGTACTCATACAAAAATTGCACTTAATCTCGCAATCATTTTAAAGAGTTGTTCCATTTTTAAAACAGACATAAAACTAACATATGATGCTAATAAGCGTATTTTGAATGCACTGTAGTATTATTTAACACATTTGGAAATACTGCACCGACCAAGTATCTTGTTTCAAGATGATATCTCATTCTCCAAAACATACCACAGTAATTAACAATTACTCCTCAACCTCCACCACATTATTAGTAACTGTTAGAGTAATTTCTGTCTTTATAGAGTTTTCTCTGTCTCTGAGACTGAGTAAACTGACATCTAAACCAGCTCTTTGTGTATGAGACTTTATTTTCTGTCTTCTTGCACTTACATAAAATCTTAGATCTTCCTGTAAGTGTAGTTTGCTTCCATACTTCCTACTTCTTTTACAGCAAATTTCATTTACAAGATTGAGAACCACAATGCAGATATTCATCATTCATGTATCTTTGTGTTATTTCTACGTCTATCTTACCTAAGTAATTTATCTGGGAATACATATGTATATGATTTTTGATATCATGTTTTCATTTTATGTATGCATATATCCAAAACCTGTGGTTTCTAATTCAAATGGTAATTTCATATTTATCTTTGTAAAGAACTGCTGTAATTTTCAAAAGACAATATATAATTTAATAGATAAAAGATCCTTTAGTTTTTTTAACTTTGATTTCTTGTGCGAGGCAGTTTGTTCTGAATATCTAGACATTTAAGTTCTTTGGGTCTTTATACTGATCCTTGGTCAACACTGCAACACTTTAATTTTTGTAGTTTGTCTATAGTAAGTTTCCACATTTGGGGAATATTCTCCACAGTTTCATTTGAATCTGGGGATTATATATCCCGTTTTAAATTTATTACTGTTGGAAGTGATTAATTACATTGCTTTGAGGAATATTTCCATTATTTGAAAAAAATTCCAATTTCAAATACTTTTTCACGAGCAATTTTCCACTTACTAATATAGTTTTTGTTTCTTACTATCAGAAATGGTTTGAAGTGTGTACATCTTTTATGTCTTTGATTATGAAATCTTGCCTTTTTTCCACTACTATAAATGTGATTATATCTTTGATTTCATTTTAGTTCACTAATTTCAATTGTAGAGAGTCATAACTAAGTTTAATTTTTAACCTTGAAATTATACTGACACAATTTACTACTATTAGGGCTATTAGGGTTTTCTCCTATTTTGATTTACATAGGAATATATATATATATATATATATATATATATATATATATATATATATATATATATATATATATACTTTGTATGGCATTGATGCAATTAATTTTATTGAGATTAGGTGAAGCTAACATTTCTCTTTCCTGAAGAATATTTACTTCTGTGGTGAATGGAGTATTCTGTATAGGTGTTTTAGACTTAGATAATTTCTATTGTTCTAAAAGTCATTGATTTCCAATCAATTCATTCTTTCTAGATGCTATGTATACAATTGAATATTATTATAAATTTCATACTTTTATTGTAAAACAGTTCATTAGTCTTTGAAATTTCTGCATCCTGCTCATTGAAGGTCACTCATTTGATGCAGATGCATTTACAATTCTAGTATTTTTTAATTTAGCACAATTATAAGGTCAACTCTATATCTTTATTTTTTTCCTTGTTTGATTTGATATTTTCTTTATTTACATTTCAAATACTATCCCCTTTCATGGTTTACCCTCCAAAAATCCCCTGTCCCCTTTCCCCTCCACCCCAAAGCACACCAACCTAACCACTCCCACCTCCACACCCTGGTATTACCCTACACTGGGGCATAGAGTCCTCACAGGACCAAGAGCCTCTCCTCCCATTGATGACTGACTAGGCCATCCTCTGATGTTACCATTGTTCAGATAGTTTTCAAGAAAAACATTTTTGAGATGGTCATAGCTTCCCTCTCATATCTAGAAGAAGCAATCTTGCAGCAGATATCCTATTCCCCTGGCTCTTACACTCTTTCTTTCTCTTCGTCCAAGATATGCCCAAGTTTTAAATATCAGAGTTATATTGTAAATGTTATAATTCAGGAGAGAGAAACCCATAGTCAGTTGTTCTATGCAATTTAAATAGTTGATTCTTTCTCCATTTGCTCCATAAAGAAACTTTATTGATGAAATGTAAAAGCTGCACTAGTCTATTGGTACTAAGAAAATTATTTATAATACAGTTAAGAAGTTTAATAGTTTAAGAATTATTACTTCAATGGAATAGTTGGGTAGGTTTCCACTAACAGCATGACTCCCATATTGTTGAGCAATCCTTAAATACATGTAGACAGATGTTTGTTACTGTTAAGATATAACTTCCACAATTGCACCATTTTGTATCCAAATGCATTCCAGAATAAGGAAATAAAATTACCATTTCAATGTACGGAAATAAAAGTATTAGTTTTTTAGTGTAAACCTTTATAGGTATTTGAGGATAATTTTGATGCAAGCCATGCTATATTTGTGGTTAGAAAATGATTTGGAGCTGCATTACAGAGATGAGTGGTTTTATATGGCAGATATGAATACAGAGAAAGTGATTTAATAATGTTGGTTATACAATATTAAACACACAAGAAGCCACTTAGAGATTATAAAATTATGATCAATTTGATATTTAAAAATGATAATGACGTTTTATCTATTATCCCCTGTCAGAGCATTTAAAGCTCTAGCCTTGTTGATAATTCTGCAGCACATCATCTTCTCAAATTCATGAACTGCTTTTCTCCTAGTATCTCTGTGATCCCTTGATGGTCATGAGTGGTTATCACTCTTTCTTTGTGACCTATGTCTCCTCAGATCAGGTAGTCCTTCCATCCCTCCCTATTCCATAGACCATGTTGCTAGTTGATAACACATGCAATGGACCCAGGTCATATTCACTGTGTCAATATAATCTTGCTAGATATGCTTTGTTAACTCTTTTACACTATTTGAACTTTATGTTAAGTCTACAGCAATTTGAGTCCATGAATAACTTTTTTTAAAGTTAATACCATATAATTCTTTATATAATTCTCTATAATTTTATGAAGAATTAACAATTCTTCATAACATGTTTGCTACAGATCTAATACCAAATTTGTAGTTTTTCACTTGCTATTAATTTAAGTTTCCTCACAAATAAAAAGAAATCTAGTTAGGAGTACTCTATCAAGAATCTATTGAACTTAGGAACAAAGAGACTTCTTGTAACTCTGTGTTGAAATAGTATATTAGGCATAAAGCATTAGAGTCAAGTGTCTGCTAAAGTTTTTATTATGTTTATCATATGAACTAAACAGATTTAAAAAAGATTTTAATGAGAGAAAATCGACATAAGGAAACAAAATCATCTTCTTTTTTCCATATTTTCTATAGACTTATCAAACATTGTACATAAAAACATACACACACCTGGGCAGATAATCTTTGGAATTCAATTTTAGACAAACTATATATATATATGGAATTTAGACAATCAATACCACAATACCTGAAAAGTCATATTAGTTTCTGCCACTATTTTATGTACATTTAGAGACAGAGTGTTGGCCACAAAATGAAGTTGTGCAATATTGTAGATTTGTTGTAGTTTTGTGTTAAGTAAAAAAATAAACAAATAAATCAAAGTATTGTATCAAACAATTCTTAGGAAGATGGCAATCAACCATTGCAAAATAGGCTTGAACACCTGGCAATAACAGTGACTGATCTTTTTTCTGCTGGGACAGAGACAACAAGCACAACACTGAGATATGCTATCCTACTCCTCTTGAAGTACCCACATGTCACAGGTGAGGATGATACAGGTATTGAACTACTGTGCTCTTGTAAGATGCTAAGATGGTGGCTAACCACCTGAATCATTGAATTTTAACAAATATCTGCATGTTGACATTTAACGTCTCAGTATTTCATTTTCTGTTCCACTGTCTGTAATGAGAAGGGTGACTAAGAAAAGTAGAGACTAAGTGTTCTAGGTTCCCAGGCAGGTGGTAGGCACCATCTGAATATATTGGACTGTGGTTGCATATTGTTTTATCCCACTAATGGAGGATGTTGGAACATACAAATAGGTTTTACTTGATTCTTGTCACTGTTGCATAATGAGAAAATAGTTGGAGAATATACTTTCAAACTACATATGTATGCATGCATATAAATTGTAAATAAATATGGAATTTTAACAAATATCTGATTCCAAATGTCTTTCATCAATGACTATCATAACAGGTAACTATACTTAAATTTATTGTTTAAAATATTTAATTACCTATATTTTATTATGACTCCAAATGATAAATATATGCTAATGAATAATAATCCTAATTTGATAGGACAGTATCATAAGTCATAGCAGTTCTGTACACCTGAATTTATTCTTGATCATGAAGTGTATGTTTATAATTCTGCTGAGGCATAGACTCCATGCACTGGGTAACCTTGCATTATTGTAACAAACATGCCACATTTCCCAAAGCCCATTTTAAATGTTGGATATGGTGGCCCATGCTTGTAATCTTATCACTGGATATATGAAGAAAAGATAACTGATGTGTTCACTGGATAGATGTTCTAGCCTAATCAATTCACTGAAGGGTGTTAGAATCTGAGAAGAAACAAGGAGAATGACTCCTGAAGAACACCTAAGAATGTCATTCTGCCTCCAATGCCTAAGTAAATGTGGGCAAATTCACATGTATAAATGTGTATTTATAGACAGACAGAGAGAGAGAGAAAGAGACAGAGACAGAGAGAAATACTTTACACACAAGTAGTAACTATTGTAAGTGAGTGAGTGATAGGGATACAATTGCAGTGTATATGGTCTGTGTGTGTGTGTGTGGTGTGATCTGTGATCTCTGTGTGTGTGTGTGTGTGTGTGTGTGTGTGTGTGTGTGTGTGTGTACCGATCAGAGACCTTTTCAAAACTTTTACTAGTAAATAACACTTTAAGGCACCTTCATTAGGCCCTAGATAGGCCTGCATTGTTGTGAAAAAAAAAAAAACATGTCACTTCTCTCCTTTCCAACACCTCCCACTGTGACCAATAAGCTAAAGTCCAGGAAGAAATTGAGCATGTGATCGGCAAGCACCGAAGCCCATGCATGCAGGACAGGAGCCGCATGCCCTATACTGATGCCATGATTCATGAGGTCCAGAGATTCATTGACCTCATCCCCAACAGCCTTCCCCATGAAGTGACCAGTGACATTAAATTCAGGAACTACTTCATCCCCAAGGTAAGCTTATGTTTTTGCATCTCTATGCTTTTGATGCTCCTAGGTTCACAATGTGACTCCAATCCACAGAGTCATATAGTGCTATGAGTGCCTTATGCTGATTCATGGATGGGATAGCAGCTCTACAGGAAGCAGGGTCATAGCAGTGTTGCTTCCACATTTGCTCTTCTTTCCAAATATTTTAGTAAACCTTGGGTGCTTACATTTCCATGTTTATGTCCCAACTTTTTCTCGATTTTTCCAAAAACTCCTCTGGACATTGTTAGAATTATTAAAATATTAACAATTAATTACAAAGAGTTTATATCCTGAATTCTTCAATTCATCCCTACGTTTTTGTCATTCCTTTATTTGGACTGTTTATTTTTTGGTGTAATACTTTCTTTTCAGTGATGTAGCTTATTTTCTTACACTTTTATTGAAATATCTTCTCGGACTTTTACTGAATAGTTAATGCTCTCTTACTATAATTTTTCTAATGTCTTTGAATTTTTAAATGGTTTGTAGAAACAATTTATTTCATTATTTTATTTTTTCTTTCTTTAACTACCATTACAATATTAACTAATTCTTCTATTCATTTATCTGTAAGAGTATGTGAAATTTCAAAGTGTTTTCTGAGTTAATATTTCTATGTATTTTTCATATTCTTCTTAATTTCTGCTTATGTTACTATTGCAGCAGTCAATAAATTACAGATAATACTTAACAGAGCTGCTTTTTAATTTCTACACTCATTGAAATCCAATGATGATGATAAATAATTGAATAGAAAGATGTAAAATAACTCAAATTAATAACTCAAGCTATTGATTCATTTAACCCTCCCAGAAAACAGCTGATGTAGATATAAATGCTATAAGATAGAAATGATTGAATGAAGAGGTTCAACTAATCTAACGGCAAACCAGTTTTATTTCTGATCAACAAGCAGTATAACTTGAAGGTTCAAGACTATAGTCACGATTGATGTCTTAAGATTTTTAGTTGTTATCAGAATAAGACTATAATCTCTTCCTTTGACATGAATTTTAGTTATACAAGTGTGGACATTCTTTCCAAGTTTACTTTCTGCACCCATAGTTACAATCAATGTATTGACTAATGTTTTATCTCTAAGTATAACTACTGTAAGCAAATGAATTCATTTGAATTTGATCTAACATCTTCTTCCTTGCGATGTCATTAATGTAGAACTCTGCCCCTGATCTAGAATTGGATATGACTGAAAAATATTATATATATACTTCATAAAATAAAATGTATATATGTCAGATTAATTATGAGAGAGTCTACTAAGTTTAGAATAATAACCTTTTGACTAGCATCTTCAGGTACTCTCAAATTCATACCTACATAGACAGATATTTTAGTTAACAATATAAAGGCTTTCTATTTTATTATTTTAAAATAATATATGTAAAGATTCTATTTTGTGGGGAACATTAATACGAATAATTACAAATTTCATTCTATGGCAAAAGTTGAATTGACTTTACAAAGTGGTAATGGGTCATACCCTATGATCAGACTTGGTGGAATGTTCGTTCTTTTGTTTTGGACAAAGCACATACCTGGGATAATATTTTGCTTTTCAGTAGTGAAGTTTATGCTATTATAATGTTTATGCCTTTACACCTAACTAAATGCTAAATAGGCTAAAGATTATGACAGGAGTGACCTATCTCCCTGATCCCCTCCTTGGGTTTACTGTCATATTTAGAGTGTTGCATCTGCTGAACTCAAACTCCTTCATGGCTTTGCTAGCTGTTCCTGATGTGACTGTTCTCTGTTGGGTGTGGTGAGCTAGAGCAATGCACTCTTTCCTATATAAAAATCCTGGTACAGAAATAAACATCCAGATGTAGCTGTGAACACAGGATTTTACAATAACAATGCTGTCACAAACATGTGACTCTCTTTGTGCACCTGGAGCCAAAGATCTCAGTAGAGATAGCAGGCTAAGATAAGAAACAATCAACTTTGCCTGCAGCATTCCCAATGCAATAAGGCATGAAAATGCTGCTAGTTCTTTGAGTTCTGTCATTGTAGGAGAGAGCAGTCATTGATGCTCTGCAAACAAATGAGGGGGGCTGTAGACCATAGTTATGGAGTCTGAAATGTAATTTTCACAGGCTTTCCACACACCAAAAATAGTCTTTCATTTTTTTTTATTTAAAACACATTTAGTTAAGTTTTCATGCTCAGAGTCAGATGGAGAGAGACACAGACAGACAGACAGACAGACAGACAGCAGAGAGACAGAATGGAGAGAGAGCATTACAGCCTGTGAAAGCTTAATACAGAACATTCCCAACTGTGAGAAGTTTGAGGATTATGTGATATCAGTTTTATTATGTGAAGAGAATCTGCCAGCACCAGCTCAAACCATCTACATGCATCTTCAGAAGCTGTTTCTTTTTTAGCTGTAATTGCACTGAAAACATGACCATCACTACTTAATTTTATTTTATTTTCATTTTATTTTTACCTATTCACTTTATATCCACTGCTCACTGACTCCACTCTGGATCACTGCCTCCCACAATCCTTCCCCCATAACCCCTTCCCTTCTCCTCTGATCAGGTGCTGCTCCCCTACACACACAGCTGCCTGCCTAACTCCACCTTGGCACTTCTAAGAGATTAGGTACTTCCTCCCCAACTGAGGCCTGACAACACTGCCTACCTAGAACACCTCCCACATATGGAATCAGTGTTTTGTGATTACCCGTGCTGCAGTTGCTTGGTACCCACATGAAGACCAGGCTGCACATTTGCTAAATATGTGCACGGAGGTCTAGGTCAGCTTGGAGTATATTGTTTGGTTGGTGGTTTAGATTCTGAGAGCCCTGCAGGTCCAGGTTAGTTGACACTGTTGGTCTTCCTGTGGAGTTTCTGCCCTCTCGGATTCCTGCAATCCTTCCTCCTATTCTTCCATAAGAGTCCCTAAGATCCATCCACCATTTGGCTGTGGGCGTCTGTATCTGTCTGAGTCCACTGCTAGGTATAGCCTATCAGAGGACAACATGCTCCTCTCTGGAAGCATAAGAGATTATTATTAATAATGTTAGGGATTGGTCCTTGCTTGTGGCATTGGTCTCTAGTTGGGCTGCTTATTGGATGGCCATTCCTTCATTCTCTGTTCTACCCCAAGTGCCTGCATTTCTTGTAGACAAGACAGATTTTGGGTTGAACATTTTGAGGGCAGGTTGGTGTCTCTATTGCTCCACTCGGGTTCCTGACTGACTATAGGACATGGCCCCTTCAGGTTCCATATCCCAAGTATAGTGAGTCACAGCTAAGGTCACCTCCGTTGTTTCTTGGACTTCTTCTGTATCTTTGTTCTCTATATCATCCTGGAGATTCCCCTCACCTCCTTACCCCATCAATTGCAGATTTCCATTCATTTTCATGGCCATTTAGCCATCACTCCTGTCATTCCCCACACCTAATCCTGAAACCCTCATTCTCCTCCCAGTACCCTCTTCCTAACAATTCCCTCCCTCCATCTGTTTCCTATGACTATTTTATTCCCCCTTCTAAGTGAGATTCAAACTTCCTTGCTTAGGCCTCAATTCTTGTTTAGCTTCTTTGGCTCTGTGGAGTGTAGCATGGTACCTGTACTTTATGGCTGATTTATAAGTGAATACATGCCATGCATGTCCTTTTGGGACTGAGTTACAGATTAGTGCTTGCCCACGGGATGGATCCCCAGTTGGACTGGTCACTGGATGGACTTTTCTTCAGTCTCTGCTCCATTTTTTGTCCCTACATTTCGATTAGAAAGGAACAATTCTGAGTCAAAATTTTTTCCAATGTGAAATGAGAAAATTTATTGACAATTTTTTAAACTTTTTTATAGATTTTATAGATTTAAACATTTTTATTAGATATTTTCTTCATTTACATTTCAAATGCTATCCCAAAAGCCCTCTATAGCCTCCCCCACTCTGCTCCCCAACACACCCACTCCCACTTCCTGGCCCTGGCATTTCCCCTGTACTGGGGCATATGATCTTCGCAATACCAAGGGCCTCATTCCCATTGATGGCTTAATAGGCCATCCTCTGCTACATATGCAACTAGAGACACAGCTCTGGGGGATACTGGTTAGTTCATATCGTTGTTCCTCCTATAGGGATACAGACCCCTTTAGATCCTTGGGTACTTTCTCTAGCTCCTTCATTAGGGACCCTGTGTTTAAATATGCATTGGTGAGCCAGTCCCTTCACTGGTTGTCTTGTCTATCTACTGAAGGTGGTCTCTCTAAGTTCTATCTCCTCACACTTGGACATATCATCTATGGACATCCCTGGAACTGAATCCAGGAGGCCTCTCACATCCCATGTCTCTGGGACTTTCTAGAGGACCCCATCCTCCATGCCCAATCCCACTCTGCTGCATATTTCTACTCATTCTCCTGGCCCTTGAGGCCTCTATCCTCTCTCCCCATACCTGATCATGCACTCCTTCCCCATCTTCTTCACCGCTCACAGCCACATCCTTCCCTCCCTCCCTCCCTCCCTCTACCTTCCATGATTATTCTGTTTCCCCTTCTAAGTGGAATTGTTCACACTTGAGCCTTCCTTCCTGTTAAAACTTCATATGGTCTATGAGTTATATCATGGATATTCTGAAATGTTTGGCTTATATCCACTTATCAATGATTATATACCGTACATGTCCTTTTGGGTCTGGGAAACCTCACTCAGGATCATACTTTTTAATTCCATCCATCTGCCCACAAAATTCATGATGACCTTGTTTTTAATAGCAGATCAGTATTCTATTGTGTAAATGTACCACATTTCCTGTATCCATTCTTAAGTTGAGGGATATCTAGGTTGTTTCCAGTTTCTTAATCACTCTTAATTTATTTTGTTTTATTTTATTTAACTTATCCTTATTTTCTGTCTTTCCTCCTTCCTATCCTCTTCCATCCTACAAATAGTCCCACGTATTTGTATTTATTCAAATATATAGATTCCATAAAAGGTAGACTCTTCTCTTTATCACATGATTATCTTTGTATATATGAATTTCCTAAAGGAACAAGAACAAGTGATATTTGTCCTTCTAAATGTTGTATACTTTGCTTAAGTAATCTTTTTTTTTTAATAACCACACAAAACATGGTATTCCATTTGAAACCATTATCTATGTGACTTGTGAAGACCACATAATGTACTCGAGATGCAGGTAGTGAGAATTTCATGCCCAAACCTGAGGCTAAGTGGAACAGAATCAGCAGTATTGGTCCCAAAATCCAAAGTTGTGACTTTAAATGTCACTGATGGCATGTTAGCCACATCGCTGGGACTGATCTCAGATTCCACCTTGCTTCTAACCTGCTCTGTGTTTTGAAATACCACTGGTCTCATTTATATTAACCCCTTCTTTTTATGCATCTTTAAGTCTACTCCACTTATCAACCTGCTTATTTCTGTACCAATACCATGCCGTTTTTATCACTATTGCTCTGTACTACATATTGAGGTCAGGAATGATGATTCCTACAGAGGTTCTTTTATTGTTCAGAATTGTTTTGGCTACCCTGGATTTTGTTTCCATATAAAGTTGAGAATTGCTCTTTAAATTTTTCAACACAAAATTGTATTGGAATTTTGATGGGAATTGCAATAAATCTGTAGACTGCTTTTGGTAAGATGTCTATTTTCACTATGTTAATCCTACAGATTTATAAGCATGGGAAATGTTTACACCTTCTGAGGTGCTCTTTGATTTCTTTCGTCAGTGACTTGAAGTTCTTGTCTTAGAGGTCTATCACTAGCTTGGTTAGAGTTACACCAAGATATTTTATATTATTTGTGGCTATTGTGAAGTGTGTTGTTTCACTAATTTATTTCTCAACCCAATTATCATTTGTATAAAGAAGGTTCACTGAATCCTTTGAGTTAATTTTATATACAGACACGTTGCTGAAGTTGTTCAACACCTATAGGAGTTCTCTGGTAGAATTTACATATACCATCATATCATCTGCAAATAGTGATGCCATGAGTTCTTCTTTTCTAATTTGTATCCCTTTGATTTCCTTTTGTTGTTTATTGCTCTAGCTAAAAATTTCAAGCACTATATTGAATAGACAGGGAGAGAGCAGGCAGCCTTGTCTTGATCCTGATTTTAGTGGGATTGCTTCAAGTTGACTATTGGCTTGCTGTATATTGCTTTCAACAGTTAACATAATAAACATAATTTAGGTATATACACTGAATTCCTGATCTTCCCAAGACATCTAGCATAAATGGTCAGTGGATTCTGTCGAAAGCTTTCTTTTTCAGCATCTAATGTGATGATCATGTTTTTTTTTTCTTCAAGTTTGTTTATATAATGGATTGTGTAAAATAAAATCATGCCAGGAAGCTTGGAAGGTAGAACAGGTTGAGACCTGGAAGACTCGGTGGGCACAAACCTGAGACAGGGAACTCCTCATTCACTGACAGACTCCTAGCCTAGAACAGGTGCCATGTTACTCAATTAAAGAAACTTTCCTGTGGTCACATAGGCCCAAAAGAGAGTTCTCCTTGCTAATGAAGTACCTATAGGCCCTGAGGGCTTAGCCAATAAGCTTTCTTTCCCAGACATTCCTCCCTGCAAAAGGTATTTGATCTCAAATTAGACCCTGAGAAAGGGTTTATGCATCCAATTTATACCATGAACATCTAATATACTATATGGTTAAACATGGACTGTTGCTTAAATCAAGACCAATCATGAGGAACCAGAAGAAGGCCTTTCTCTACAGACCCGCAGTACATTCTCCTATATAGGATCCCTCTGCTCTTCCAGCATGCCTCCAATAAGCTAAGGACAATCACCCACCTCTGTGACAAATTGGAGCTCCCTTTCCCTCAGCCCCATGCTAGAGACTGTCCCCAGTCTAAGTCCCCAATCTCCATTATCAGCTCTTCTGTGACTCCCAAAAGGGTCTGGATATCCAAGAGTCTGAGAACCCAAAGTTCCACTCTCTTTGCAGGCCCAGGGACACCCAAACCATTTCTGGCTTTCCCACATCTCAAACTATGCTTTCCCAGCGTGCTTGTTTGGTGTCTTGGTGCTTCCCAGAAGTGGCATGGGATAAGCTCAGTCAAACTCACTGAATTCAGCCTCCCCAAGAAGCCAATCCCAGTGGCAGGGCAGATAAGGCCTACAACAGAATATATTGGTAGATTTCCATGTATTGAGCCATCCTTGAATTCATTGGATGAAGCCTACTTTATCATAGTGAATGATGGTTTTGATATGTTAATGGATTCCTTTTGCTAGTATTTAATTGAGTATTTTTACATCAATGTTCAGAAGAGAAATTGGTATGAAGTTCCCTTTCTTTGTTGAGCTTTTGTGTGGTTTAGGTATCAGGGTGATTGTGGTTTCATAAAATGAGTTTGGAAGCGTTCCTTCTGTTAATATTTTGAGGTGTAATTTGAGGAATACTCGTATACGCTCTTCTTTGAAAGTCTCCTAGAATTCTGAACTGAAACCATCTGGCCCTGGGCTATTTTGGGTTGGAGGTTTTAATGACTGCTACTCTTTCCTTAGGGGATATGAAATTGTTATGATAATTTACCTGATCTTGATTTGAATTTGGTACATGGTATCAATCTAGAAAATAATTCATTTCATTGAGATTTTTCAGTTTTTCTAAGTATAGGTATTTAAAGCAAGACCTGGCAATTTAAAAAAAATTAACTCCTTTTATGGAAGAGACAGCAAATTATTTTCCTAATATGTTTTAGCTCCATAATTTCTTTGTAATTGGTGTCTCTGTTGTGTGTTGTTCCAGGGAACAACTGTAATAACATCACTGTCATCAGTGCTGCATGACAGCACGGAGTTCCCCAACCCAGAGAAATTTGACCCTGGCCACTTTCTAGATGAGAATGGAAAGTTTAAGAAAAGTGACTACTTCATTCCCTTCTCAACAGGTAATGCAAACTCATTTTCATGTGTCTGGTTTACAGTTTCAATTGGTGTCATAAAACACAATGACCTAAAGCAATTTGAAGACAAAATTTCATCTTGTAATTTGTACTCTCACATCAAGAAAGTCTGAACAGGAATTCAAGACAGGTAACTGGAGTCTATAAATGATGTGGAAGCCATAGAGGAGTGTTGCCAACAAGTTTCCTTCAGCCTGCTATCTAAAGAAACCCAGGGCCACCAACTGAGAAGGGTCACTACCCACAGTGAGCAGGGTCCTTCCAAATCAATCATCAATCAAAAATATGGACACACAGGCTTACCTACAGGGCAATCTGGTCAGGCATTTTCATGAATGAGGTTTCCTGTTTCTAAATAACTCTAGCTTTGGTCAAGTTGATGTAAATTAGCCAGCATAAACTTGCCAAAAGCTAGGCACATTGTGACTGTTGGGCCTTATATGATGACTCCCATAAGGTTAGTAAATTTGCAATTTATGCATAATCAGGAGCATATTCCAAGTGCCCAGGCATTGCCCTTGTTGAAACATGTTCCCTGTCAAAAGATAAAAAAGTGAGACCTTAGTATTCACAATCATTTATGACAATTTGAGAAAAAAAACTTTATGTTTGCATTCTGCCTTTAGCTATATCACAAAGAATCCAAGAAGTCGGTAATGACTTCTTCAGGAAGTTAAATTTCATTTAGGCTTCATTCACTTATCATGAATTTTGAGATTGTCATATTTTAGCTTCTTCATTCTTGTTACTCCTTCCTCACCTCCTGGATTAGGTAAGCAGAAATAGGTTTCTAAAAACACAGAGAAACTCCAAAAATCAAGTTCAGTCAGAAAAACATGTGAGTGAACATAGTGATACAGTTATACTAGTGCAGTAAGAGAAAATGGCATATCACTATCGCAGGGAACTGTTAAGAATAATCACATTGTTTCTTTAAATGTTTTTATTGATTATTTTAATTATTTACATTTCAAATGTTATCTCCCTTCTGGTTTTCCCCTCTGCAAACACCCTATATTGTTCTCCTAACCCCTGCTTCTATAAGGGAGCTCCCACACCCACATACCCATTAGTGATAGAGATCAGGAACAAAAAAATGCACAATATTTAAAAATATGTAATTATTATGAATGTTTCTTACTTGCATCCAATATATTTTTAACAAGTTCACTGGCACTTTATCCCTCCAGGCCTCCCATAAGCCCCAGCACCATTCTCTCTCCTAATTTTATGTGACTACTGAGACCTCTATATGATGCTACTGTGTGTATGAGTATAGAGTCATCCACTGCAACTTTGGTAACCTACCAGGGGCCACATCCACTATTAAATTAGCTCTCCTTCTCTCTATACCTATCACTTGCCAATAGCTCCTCATTTCGGATAAGTCATTATGAGCATGTACCTTCAACTTTCTAGAATGGGCCATTTTTACAAAAGTAAGAATGGGTTTGAAGACATGACTCAGCAGTTAAGATAACTTGCTTCTCTTATAAAGGACCTGAGTTGAATGCTCTGCAACCATATTCTATAGCTCTTGCTATTTCCTTAAGACTGCATGCTCTTTAGGAAATAAATGTGACCCACTTTTGTCAACTTGCCTAATAGGGTATCTTCTCAGCCATTCGTCCATCTAACCATACATCGAATAACTCAACAGTTATTCTTAACCTCCAATATTAGTTAAGAGTTCTGTGTGTCTCAGGCTGACACTTGTGAATAAGGCATAGTTACCTCTTTGACATTTTTACACAGGGAAACGGATATGTGCAGGAGAGGGCCTGGCACGCATGGAGCTGTTCCTGTTCCTAACCAGCATTTTACAGAACTTCAACCTGAAACCTCTGGTTCACCCAAAGGACATAGATGTAACCCCAATGCTCATTGGATTGGCCTCGGTGCCTCCTGCTTTCCAGCTCTGCTTCATTCCTTCCTGAAAATCAAATGCCTGGCTCCAGCTGGGACATCTTCTGTGATCACCCTGAGGCTTTAATTCACTGCTTTCCACACTGGAAACACTGACTTTTATCCAGTTCTTTTGCCTCCTCATAATTTCATAAGGTTCTATGAACAAACATTTACCAATTTGCAGATTCTGCACAAATATTTCTGACAGTTCCTATTTTCTAAAACACTGTTACCATATGCTGTGGTGATATGTACCTGATCCCAAGTTAAATATACTCTCATAAAATTGAAATTACTATTGCAGGATAATTCACTGTCACTTCTCTTCTGCATTTTCTTAATAATAAATTGTTTTGGTATACCTATTCTTAGACTTTTCTTTCAGTTCAAGTAATAAATGAAAGAAAATGGATTTCTAATATATCATTTAGATCCACTTAAAGAGACATATAAAGGATGTGATAAGAGAGTGCCAGAGAAAACAACTTGATACACCTGCCACATCCTTCTTCCAAAGAGTTACACTGGATTATACATCCTATCCTTGAAAGAATACTTTGGACAGCTCTATGCTCACCATATTTTACATGCTCCACTATGACATCTAAGACTAGCATAGTACTACAGTAAGGAAAATTCTACTCTACCATAAAACTGCACCCCACCATGTAGACACTGAGAGGAAAAGTCACAAGGAAAAACATACACCTGCAGGGTGGTGACCATGGCCTACTTTACTTTTATCTGGAAGGTAAACATTCTAAATGTGATTTTTCCCCTTGTTATCAGCTTAGAACAAAACATGCTATTGCATTCCATTTGTTTGGTGTGCCTCTCTTATCTTTAATCAAGAATAATCAGCCAAGGATGCCATTGCCATTATTTCTAGTTGCTACTTTCCCTTACCACTGCATTTAAAGTTACTAATTGAAAAATAATATCACTCAAGATCCCTTTCTGTGTCAGTCCCAAAGGAACCACTTTGCCTGTTCTTAGCCATTATGTTGCCACCTAATGTAGACATATGTCTGCACATATATACATGCACAGACATGATATGGAACTGACACACAGATAGTTGTTATACAGAATGTGAGTGTTTAAACTCTAAATAATTATATTTTGTAGAAGGATCAAGTAAGAAGTTAAAGACATGCCTAAAAGACCCTCCCAAAATTAAAAATATGGATTCAAAAATTATATATTTAATTTTACATCCAAATGATACATACAGATTTAAAATCAGACTTGCCATATCTCTATTACTATTACCAACTGACCATCATACAGAAACAAAACCAGACAAAAGAACATTCAATCAAGATACTTTGAACTCAATATCAAAGCCAGCAACAAAGGTAACATTCTCAAGTACTAAAAGACCTGGTGGGGTTACACAGGATGGTGCATTTACCTTAACAGTAGAACCAGTTCCTCTTTTATTTTACGTTGATTGTCCAGCAGACCCTGGCAGCTATTATTTCTTTTTTCATTGGCATTTTGTCCTGTCCAGCAGGACCTAGTTATTCTGTGGGTCGAGAAGGACCGAGGCCTGCAAGAGAAGCGGGTGGAGAAAGGGGAGCGAGACCAAGCAAAGAGTCCTGGCGACCTTTAAACATTCTGCAGTTTATCTTGAAGTGCCATAAACAGTCCCAGGCACCAAACGGAGACATGGAGGAGGAGGTGAAGCTGCCTTAATCTAAGCAGTTCTAGGCGCCAAGTGAAGGAGGGAGTGAAGCTGGCAGTCTCAGGCGCCAGGTGGAGGCAATGAAAAAGAGGGTGACATAATTCCCTTCAAAGGGTCAGCCAGATCTTTAGGGTGAGAGTAACTGCAGGACTTAGTTTCCCACAGTTTAGTCTCTCACATCTCCCCCTTTTTTCTTTATTAAAGTTGCAGGGTGGCCATGAAAAGAGGGTCGGTGAAGCACCTGTTAGGCCTCTTCCGTGGCAAGCGTCCACGTCCAATATTGCAATAGCTAAGCCTTTTCAGGTCCTGGGTGGGCAAGGCCCCTGTCTTAGGCTATGTGAGTTGCCTCCACTCCCGGCACCACATCTTATTCCAATAACTTGATCAGGCCACTGATAGTAGTGATGGGCACCCAGGCAGTGGACCCACAATAATCCGGTCATTGGGTAACCTTGCAGCCAGTAGGCAGTGTGCATCTGGCTCATGGCACCACAAGATCCCAACATTGGTAACTCCACAGCTTATGGCCCTCAGCCACTATAAGATCTGGAGGTCACCTCATCCATCATTGTAGTTTCCACAGCTTATGGAACCAAGGTTTCTGCAGCAAGGGTGGAGAACTGAAGGCCAAGGGCTGCCCTCTCTGCATCGTCCAATGAGAGGTCTTCAGCTGATTCTCTGATATCTAGTCAATGGTAGTGGACTGCAACTGTTTTGTTTAATGAAGAAACAATCTGGGACTTAATAAAACTGGTTAATCTGTTGAAAGCCCAAGGGCCAAATGACAAAAGCATCAGAATGTCCACGAAGTGTCCCAAAAGGCTAGGAAGCAAGGTGGAGAGCCAGGGTTTGATTTCACACTTCAAACAGGGGCAAGGTGGGGGGAAGCATCTGGGGTCCCAAAAGACAGAGACCAATACCAGATATTTGGCCAAGAGTCAGCCCTTCTTTAGACTCCACTTGTCATCTCAGAAAGAAAGTATCATTGGTGGCAATCACCTCTCCAAAAAGGGCTATTCCTTCATAAAAAGGAGGCTGGGACAAATAACAAATCCAACAGTCCCTAGCTGTTGAGGCCAGTCTGTGTCTCACATGTCCAGATTTGAGCCTGGAAGGCATCTTGGAACTGGAAGAAAAGAGGGAGTCTAGGCGGGTTGAGAAACAATGGAACCAAGACATGCTAGTCTGTTCAAGGTTCAACTTTAAAGTCGGGGAACATGCCTTATAAAGAAAAGGGGAGAAAGTCCATTCCCGCCAATTCATCCTTGGAGCCTGGAACCAGCTGCAGGTGATGACGTGCAGAATAGGGGCATAGTCTCCGGAATAGCTCCAGGGCCTCTCAGCAGGTACCAGTATCTTGAAGAGGAAAAGTTGCAGGCAGAACCATAGACTTATCTAGGGAGGAAGGCTCCACCCTAGATAATCTCCTTAGTGGCATCGAGGTCAAGTTCTGGCTTAGCCTGCTTCAGGCTTATGGAAGGCTATATCTCTTCCCTGTTATTAATATTAGAAAAAAGCTGGACTGAGGCATAAAATTTATTTATGCTCCATAGTCCTGCCTGGGAATTATGGTGGCTGGTGGCCGTACCTGTCTTAGAATCTCAGATCCTCTCGAACCATCCAATTCTGTTATCAGAAGTTACATGCAGCTAGTTTGTGTTATAATTCACACAAACATGGCTCTGTGGTGTGTTATCAACAACCACTGTCTTTTGGCATGTACCCCTGTCTTTGATATGATCCGGGATCTGGTTGCCAGCAATCCTTCTGAGGTTAAAGATCTAGGGGAGGTTGGATCAGAACTCCCTTTAGGACTATCAAACAAATGTTTCAACTCCCTTGTAGTATGCTTTAAATAGGGGCAAAGCCAATTAATATCACCTAACAATTTTTGAAAATCATTCAAAGTCTTTAAGTTGTCTCTGTGAATAAATATCTTCTAGGGAAAAACAGCTTGATTAGTAAGTCTAAAACCCAAATAATTACAAGGATCTTGAGTTTGTATCTTTTCAGGAGCTATCTGTAATCCTTATCAGCTAAAGCTTTTTGTAAATCTCTATAACACAAAAGCAAATCCTGGGGGTCTTTTTCAGACAACCAAGGACAATTTCTTAACTGTCCAAAAACAGTCTTTTTAAAGGAACAGTATTTTTTCTTATGAGTTTCATAAGCAAGTGCAAGCTTGAGAATTAATAGCATTTGAGGGATGAACAATTTTAACCAATTGTAAGCTCTGAGATATATATATATATATATATATATATATATATATATATATATATATTAATAAAGATACAAATTAAGTTTGATTGTTCAACATTTTAAAACACCATCTACAGCACATAATTTAATTATCTGTGTTGAAGCAGGGGGAAGCTCAAAAGAATAAGCGTGTGATCCAAATCACATATACTTTTCTCCAATAAGAGGGCTGTTTTTAAACACAATAATTGGGATGCGTGCATGCATGAATTTATAGAAGATATAAAAGCATGCATAAAAACAATTTTTAACTTATCTTTTATTATTTAATATGATGGTATGCAATAGATCAAATATTAATATTCTGTATTAACCAAATTAATTGTTGTTTGGAACAAGGAACAGACACTTAGGTTTTAAGACACAATTTTTGTTATAGTTTTTCTAAAATATATGAATTTATCTTACAATTCTTTTTTAGCACCACAGCGGCTTAATAGGATACTGAAACTTTACTTTGAGGTGAAGAAGGATGATTTTTACAACAATGTTTTCTCTAGCCAAGGAATTGTTGTGGGCACATTCAATAACCAATAATAAAAACAGGCAGCTAAGATTTAATTACCATTGATTATAATTGATAACAACTATAAAAGCTTTCTTTGATTTCTGCAAGGCCTTTTGTTCTTTGCCAGTTAATTTGTGTCTCACTTAATAGCACCTGACAAAAGCTTAAGTTCTTCAGTGGTGAGTTTAAGGTGAGGTTTTAGCCAATTAACATCTCCTGGAAGCTTTTGAAAATAAAATCTTGAAGCAAATCAATTTTTCTTTCTAGATTTTCTGGACCACGATTTTCTAGTATAGCTAAAAACCTAACTATTAAAAGATATTGCCTCTGACTCTTAAGGAATCTTCCCTGACGGCAGGGAGATGTGCGATTCCCCAGTCACTGTTTGCGAAACAAAAGAAGTGCCACACAAACCTCACTGAGACTGCTCTGAGCTGAGCTCCACATCAACCCAAACACAAACATTTCTCAATCTGAGCACTCTGCCAGAGTCCTGGCCCAAAGATTATCCCTATTTTGAAGTATCTTTAAAGACCTGTTTTCCTGGGTTTGTTCATGTTGTCTAGAATGACTCCAACTCTGAGTTCCCACTTTTAAGATAACTTTCTGTTACAAGCAAAAGGCTGCTTGTCCCTTTAGGAGCTGCATTTGCAATCAGCTCCCAGCAGGGCTTTTCCAGTCACACAACACTTCTCTAAATTTTCACATAGCTCTAAACACATACACAAAACACACAGAACAGAAACCAACAGATCCTGTACTGGCTAGTTTTGTGTCAACCTGACACAGCTGGAGTTATCACAGAAAAAAGGAGCTTCAGTTGAGGAAATGCCACCATGAGATCCAACTGTAATGCATTTTCTCAATTAGTGATCAAGGGGGAAAGGCCCCTTGTGGGTGGGACCATCTCTGGGCTGGTAGTCTTGGTTCTATAAGAGAGCAGGCTGAGCAAGCCAGGGGAAGCTAGCCAGTAAAGAACATCCCTCCATGGCCTCTGCATCAGCTCCTGCGTTCTGACCTGCTTGAGTTCCAGTCCTGACTTCCTTGGTGATGAACAGCAGTATGGAAGTGTAAGCCAAATAAACCCTTTCCTCCCCAATTTGCTTCTTGATCATGATGTTTGTGCAGGAATAAAAACTCTGACTACAACAGATCCAGACACGTGCAACCCTTACTCGTCCTCCACAAGCAGGCAAAAGAATTAGAAGGGTAAGCTTCCATTTCATAAACAAAAGTTGGTCCCTCTGACCAATCTCCAGAGACTGCCAGACATCTCTGGGTCTCCCTACTCCCCAGGGAGTCTCCTGGGGAGGTAGCAGTCTTCCTAGCACATCTGCTGACCACAGTCCTCAGTCCCTACAGCCCAAAGAAACAGCTGCAAATACCAAGTGCACGTTTCAGAAAACCCCATCATCTATAAACACCAGAGAAACCAAACTCAGGCAGATCTAAACTCAGACTGCGCCATGTTTCAGAGACACAGGGCGAAACATAGACAACGAACTAACACAACGAGCACATGTTTGTTTCCGGAAACATAAGACAGACACTCAAAACAAAGACACCAGCCGGCACACACACAAAAGGGGATTCCCTGATTTTCTCTCTGTCCCTGGGAGAGTTTCAAAATCCACTTTTTTCTTTCCTGATGCAGTTTCCAACTGCAGCCACCTGCCTGATTATTAAATCCCTTTTATTAAACCCTATTATTTCTCTTGCCTAAAGAAGAGCAGCTTCTGGAAGCTGCGACCAACTGCCTGCCTGTTGAGTTCCTAGTTCCCGATAGCTCACTGCTGAACCTAAGTGAATCCAGCACACGGGTTTAGCGCCACCACCTTAGCCCATACCAACCTTCTCTGGTACGAATTTTAATTCTTTTCTTCTTCCTTGGAGCTCCAAACCAGCAGTGCTTCTTCCAAATGTCCTCTGTCTTTCCCAGGCCCTGCATTGGTTCACCAAATTGTTGAAGCCAGCCAGCAGCTCACATGTTTAGGTTCGAGCCTGGAAGGCATCTTGGAACTGGAAGAAAAGAGGGAGCCGAGGCAGGTTGAGAAACAATGGGACCAAGACACCCTAGTCTGTTCAAGGTTCAACTTTAATGTCAGGGAACACGCCTTATAAAGAAAAAAGGAGAAAGTCCATTCCTGTCAATTCATCCTTGGAGCCTGGAACCAGCTGCAGGTGATGACATGCAGAATAGGGGCATAGTCTCCAGAATAGCTCCAGGGCCTCTCAGCAGGTACAAGTATCTTGAAGAGGAAAAGTGGCAGTGGCAGAATCATAAACTTATCTAGGGAGGAAGGCTCCACCCTAGATAATCTCCTTAGTGGCAGCTAGGTCAAGTTCTGGTTTAGCCTGCTTCAGGCTTATGGAAGGCTACACCTAGCAAGGGTAGAATTGGCCTTATGAATGGCTTGTAGTGAGGCATTAACCAAGGTAACAAGTTCTACCATACATAACTATAATAAGAATTCTAAACTTACATTGTTAAGCTTGCCCTGAGATTTCTAATTCTATGTACTGGATAGTAAAGCCTGATTTCTTCCACTAACTCTCTAACAATACTAGAGGCAATTATGAATGTCACTGAATAGGCAACATTCTTCTAATATCTGAAATTTCTGTCTTTGTAGCCTTAATATTTGCTATATCCTGCCTTATTGTTGAGACTACTACTTCTAAGACATTAACCTTTGCCTCCAATTGTTATATTTAATAAGTTGCTCTGACAAAGCTATGGAAATATTCTTATGCATATAATTAGCAAAATGAGCAGTATGCAGCTGCTGATCTAAAGCTGTGGTAGATATTGAAGTTAAAATTGCAATTAAAGCAGTAAATCCTAAAATTGCTCATTTGACTTTTTCCAAGTTTGCATTCTCAGATTTTTAAACCAACAATCATTTCCTAACTCTAATAGGCAGCAAAACATAAGCAGGTCCCTTTAACAGAATCATAACAGCAGATTCTTTATCTACAATAGGATCTACACAATTAGTTAATTGACAAGAATTACAATGAATATGAAAAGACTTGTCGAGATTGGTGATCTTAACTCTTAAAATTATCTAACAATATAGCATATAGGTAAGGTACACAAGCTTTCACAGCTATAGGAGAATTGGCTTGAATGGTCAAAAACAGTGTCTCTGATGAAATCTTGTTAAATACACTGTAGCAGTCCCTCTGCTTCATGGGTCATCATTTTTAGTTGTCCCCAAGTTGACACCAGGTCGGCTCTCCTTGCTGTAGCCCATGGCGGAAATAGAAAGTTTCTTCATCTAGTTTGCAAGTGGCTGCTCTCCCTGATTCCTCTTTCTCTGTGTGCTCAACACAGCTTTCTTGTCACCAGTGTCAGGGCACTCAGGAACTCATAGGTCAGTCTGCCACACGAATCATTCTGGAAGCTAGCATGCTTCTGCAGCCTTCTGTGGAAAAAACAGAGACACCTCCTCTCTCCCCCATATTAACTTTCTGTTCAGGATCATGCCATGTGTCAATAAGTGGATCCTTTTCATCTCACCTAGACATGATTATGTCTAGTTTTAAGATACTATAAGGCATTACGTTCTTTGACATCCAAATTTCAAAAGTCTTAAAAATAAAAGTACGATTTAAATAATGTGCAAGGGGCTATAATTTCTCCCCTTCTTTGTTTTTAAGAATATAGAGGTTTTTAAAGTTCCACAATACCTTTTCTTTGAGAATTATTAAATTGTTGACAAAACATCTTAAATACTTGACTGTTATAGTCAGTTTTAATATAACATGGGCAGTGAATAATTACACTTTCAATTGTTTCTCTTGAAGAGCGGTTGGACCTAGAATGCATGAAAAGTTATTATAGTCATATGTGCATAATTTATTTATTTATTAATCAGAAATAATCACATTCATTTGCAGCAATTGATTAAGTATAGGTCCTCAAGAATTAACACAATTATGTGGAAACAGGTAGGAACTTAGGACACCAGAGCAAATTTTTTACAATTTGACATGCACATTCTCTAAAAATACCAAAATATTATCTTAAACCATTACTATTTTGAATATATAAAGAACAAGATTATATAGTTGTAGTGGCTATTCCTGGTTGTCAACTTGACAATATTTGGAATGAACTACAATCCGGAATTGGAAGGCTCACCAGTGACCCTTATCTGGAGGCTTGGAGATCCTTATCTGGATCTTGGTTTGAAGATCTTGAGCCATAGTGGCTATGGATTCCAGAAGATTGAATCTCCGAGTTAAAGAACACACCTTTAATCTGGGCTACACCTTTTGCTGGAGACAATATAAGGACATTGGAAGAAGGGAGTCTAGCTCTTGCTCTTGCTCCTTCGCCTGCTTGCTGCGTGAGACTGAGTAACTGCTAGATCCTTGGACTTCCATTCACAGCTGCGACTGAACCATTGTTGGGAATTGGGCTGCCGACTGTAATTCATCAATAAATTCCTTTACTATTTAGAAATTATCCATAAGTTCTGTGACTCTAGAGAACCCTGACTAATACAGAAGTTGGTACCAGGAGTGGTTCTAGAGTAACAGAAGTACAAGGATGAATCTTTTAAAATACTGGAATTGGCTTGTTGATCCACCAGCACTTTCAAATATTGAAACCTCTCCAGATTCTCTCCCTCCTGGGAGCTCAGAGAATTTTGAAGACCCATGGTTGAAACTATATTCCGAACTTAAAGAAGCTAATGCCCTTGATTTTCTTAATGAATTGGGTGATTCAGTGCACAAAGCTTTCTACAAGATGGGGAAAAAATCGAAAAATGATTTTACTGGCTGGCTGCTCTTAGTATCTGTGGAAAAAATGATGAATGAAAGGAAGGAGTTGTGTGATAAAATCGAAAGGCTCCAGACACAAGTAAACGATCTAAAAGTTGCTAAGTGTGTCCTTGAGGAGAATCTTCTCTCTTGTAGCAATAGAGCTCAAGTTGCAGAAAATCAAACAGAAACTCTCATTGTAAGGTTGGCTGAACTACAGAGAAAATTCAAGTCTCAGCCTCAGAGTGTGTCGACAGTTAAAGTAAGGGCTCTAATTGGCAAAGAATGGGATCCTACAACATGGGACGGGGATGTGTGGGAAGACCATGTTGAAGCTGAGAATTTTGAATCCTCAGATTCTCAAGGGTTTGCCCCACCTGAGGAAGTAGTACCCTCAGCCCCACCTCTTGAAATAATGCCTTCCCCACATGAGGAAATTAATTTTGCAGAGTCTGCTCATGGCCCACCAATAGTTTCTTCTAGACCTGTAACCAGACTCAAAGCAAAACAGGCTCCTAGAGGGGAGGTAGAAAGTATAGTCCATGAGGAAATTCGCTACACTACTAAGGAGCTTAATGAGTTTGCTAATTCATTCAAGCAGAAACCTGGTGAATATGTGTGGGAATGGATTTTAAGGGTGTGGGATAAGGGTGGAAGGAACATAAAACTAGAGCAGGCTGAGTTTATTGACATGGGTCCTCTGAGTAGAGATTCTAGGTTTAATACGGAAGCTCGCATAGTTAAAAAAGGTGTCAAAAGTTTGTTTGAATGGTTGGCTGAGGTGTTTATCAAAAGATGGCCTACTGGAAATGACTTGGAGATGCCTGATATTCCGTGGCTTAGTGTTGATGAAGGGATTTTAAGACTTAGGGAAATTGCAATGCTAGAGTGGATATATTGTGTAAAGCATAATTGTCCACAATGGGAAGGTCCAGAAGATATGCCTTTCACCAGCTCTATAAGACGCAAATTGGTGAGAGGGGCACCAGCACATTTGAAGGGTTTTGTTCTTTCCCTTTTCCTTGTGCCAGATCTTAGCATTGGAGATGCTTCTGCTCAATTAGATGAATTAAATTCACTGGGTTTAGTTGGATCCCGAGGTAACAAGGGCCAGGTGGCAGCATTGAATCGCCGGAGACAAGGTGATCCTAGTTATTATAATGGACAGCGTAGACAAAAGAATGTTTATAATAACATACCCAGTAATGGTCAGCACAGGAGAGGTGAAATTTATAATGGCATGACTCGCTTGGACCTTTGGTACTGGCTAATCAATCATGGTGTTTCCAGGAATGAAATACATAGGAAGCCTACTGCATATTTGTTTGATCTGTATAAGCAGAAAAATTCTCAAACAAATGAAAGAAAGGCTACATTAGATCGTGGTAAACAGCAATCTCGGCCAGTGAATCAATTTCCAGACTTGAGACAGTTTGCAGATCCGGAACCCCTTGAATGAAGGGGTGGCCAGGTTCCTCTGAGGAAGGATCTTGATAAGACACTCAAAGGTTTTGCTGTTACCCTTTCTCCAGTTCTTCCCCAGAGGGACCTACGGCCTTTTACAAGGGTAACTGTACACTGGGGAAAAGGAAATAATCAGACTTTTCGGGGTCTGCTGGATACTGGTTCTGAGTTGACACTGATCCCAGGGGATCCCAAGAAACATTGTGGCCCTCCAGTTAAAGTAGGGGCTTATGGAGGGCAGGTGATTAATGGAGTTTTGACTGATGTCCGACTCACAGTAGGTCCAGTAGGTCCCCGGACACATCCTGTGGTGATTTCCCCAGTTCCAGAATGTATAATTGGGATAGATATACTCAGAAATTGGCAGAATTCTCATATTGGTTCCCTGAACTGTAGAGTGAGGGCTATTATGGTTGGAAAGGCCAAATGGAAGCCTTTAGAGTTGCCTCTGCCAAAGAAAATAGTGAATCAAAAACAGTATCGTATTCCTGGAGGAATTGCAGAAATTACTGCCACTATCAAGGACTTGAAAGACGCAGGGGTGGTGGTTCCCACCACATCTCCGTTTAACTCTCCTATCTGGCCAGTGCAGAAAACAGATGGATCATGGAGAATGACAGTTGATTACCGAAAACTAAATCAGGTAGTAACTCCAATTGCAGCTGCTGTACCAGATGTAGTTTCCTTACTTGAGCAAATTAACACATCTCCTGGCACCTGGTATGCGGCTATTGATCTGGCAAATGCCTTCTTCTCAGTACCTGTCCATAAGGACCACCAGAAGCAATTTGCTTTCAGTTGGCAAGGCCAACAGTATACCTTCACAGTTTTGCCTCAAGGATATATTAACTCTCCTGCCCTGTGTCATAATTTAGTTAGAAGGGATCTTGATCGTTTGGATCTTCCACAAAATATCACATTGGTGCACTATATTGATGACATTATGCTGATTGGACCAAGTGAGCAGGAAGTAGCAACCACTTTGGACTCATTGGTAACACATATGCGTATCAGAGGATGGGAAATAAATCCAACCAAAATTCAAGGACCATCTACCTCAGTGAAATTCTTAGGAGTCCAGTGGTGTGGGGCATGCAGAGATATTCCTTCTAAGGTGAAAGATAAGTTATTGCACCTGGCCCCTCCTACAACCAAGAAAGAAGCACAACGTTTAGTGGGTCTATTTGGATTCTGGAGACAACACATCCCTCACTTGGGTGTGTTACTTAGGCCTATTTACCAAGTGACTCGGAAAGCTGCTAGCTTTGTGTGGGGCCTGGAACAGGAGAAGGCCCTTCAACAGGTCCAGGCTGCTGTGCAGGCTGCTCTACCACTTGGACCATATGACCCAGCAGATCCGATGGTACTTGAGGTGTCTGTGGCTGATAGAGATGCTGTTTGGAGCCTCTGGCAGGCCCCTGTAGGTGAATCACAGAAAAGGCCTTTGGGATTTTGGAGCAAAGCTCTACCATCATCTGCAGACAACTATTCTCCCTTTGAAAAACAGCTCTTGGCCTGCTATTGGGCCTTAGTGGAAACTGAACGTCTGACAATAGGACACCAAGTCACTATGCGACCTGAACTACCCATCATGAGCTGGGTACTATCAGACCCTGCAAGTCATAAAGTGGGACGCGCACAGCAGCAGTCTATTATCAAATGGAAGTGGTATATACGTGATCGGGCCAGAGCAGGTCCTGAAGGCACAAGCAAGTTACATGAAGAAGTTGCTCAAATGCCTATAGTTTCTACTCCTGTTACAATGCAATCTGCTGCCAAGCATGCACCTATAGCCTCATGGGGTGTTCCCTATGATCAACTGACCGAAGAGGAGAAGACTAGAGCCTGGTTTACTGATGGCTCTGCACGTTATGCAGGCACCACCCAGAAGTGGACAGCTGCAGCATTACAACCCCTTTCTGGGACAACCTTGAAAGACACAGGTGAAGGGAAATCTTCACAGTGGGCAGAACTTCGGGCAGTACACATGGTATTACAGTTTGTTTGCAAGAAGAAATGGCCAGATGTACGATTATACACTGACTCATGGGCTGTAGCCAATGGATTGGCTGGATGGTCAGGGACTTGGAAAGATCACAATTGGAAAATTGGTGAGAAAGACATCTGGGGAAGAAGTATGTGGATAGATCTCTCCAAATGGGCAAAGGATGTGAAGATATTTGTGTCCCATGTAAATGCTCACCAAAAGGTGACTTCAGCTGAGGAGGAGTTCAATAATCAAGTGGATAAGATGACCCGTTCTGTGGACAATCAGCCTCTCTCCCCAGCCATCCCTGTCATTGCTCAATGGGCACATGAACAAAGTGGCCATGGTGGTCGAGATGGAGGTTATGCTTGGGCTCAGCAACATGGGCTTCCACTCACCAAGGCTGACCTGGCTACAGCTGCTGCTGATTGCCAGATCTGCCAACAGCAGAAACCAACACTGAGCCCCAGATATGGCACCATTCCTCGAGGTGACCAGCCAGCAACCTGGTGGCAGGTTGACTACATTGGACCACTTCCTTCGTGGAAAGGACAGCGTTTTGTTCTTACTGGAGTAGATACTTATTCTGGTTATGGATTTGCCTTTCCTGCACGTAATGCCTCTGCTAAAACCACCATTCACGGACTGACAGAATGCCTCATCTATCGTCATGGTATTCCACACAGTATTGCTTCTGACCAAGGAACTCATTTCACAGCCAGAGAAGTACGACAGTGGGCTCACGATCATGGAATTCACTGGTCTTACCACATTCCCCATCATCCTGAAGCAGCTGGGCTGATAGAAAGATGGAATGGCCTTTTGAAGACGCAGTTACAGCGCCAATTAGGTGGTAACAGCTTGGAAGGCTGGGGCAGAGTTCTTCAGAAGGCAGTATATGCTTTGAATCAGCGCTCGATATATGGTACAGTTTCACCCATAGCCAGGATTCATGGGTCCAGGAATCAAGGGGTGGAAAACGGAATAGTTCCACTTACTATCACTCCTAGTGACCCTCTAGGAAAATTTTTGCTTCCTGTCCCCATAACTCTAGGTTCTGCTGGCTTAGAAGTTTTGGCTCCAGAGAGGGGAGTGCTCCTACCAGGAGCTACAACAAACATTTCATTGAACTGGAAGCTCAGACTTCCCCCTGGTCATTTTGGGCTTCTAATGCCCTTAAACCAACAGGCTAAAAAAGGAATAACAGTGTTAGGAGGGGTGATAGATCCAGATTACCATGGGGAAATTGGATTACCTCTTCACAATGGTGGTAAGCAAGATTATGTCTGGAGTGCAGGAGATCCCTTAGGGCGTCTCTTAGTACTACCATGTCCTGTGATTAAAGTCAATGGGAAACTACAACAGCCTAATCCAAGCAGGATGACAAAGGACGCAGACCCATCAGGAATGAAGGTATGGGTCAATCCTCCAGGAAAAGAGCCAAGACCTGCTGAGGTGCTGGCTGAAGGTGAAGGAAATACAGAATGGGTAGTAGAGGAAGGTAGTTATAAATACCAATTAAGGCCACGTAACCAGTTGCAGAAACGAGGATTATAAAGTAATATGAATGCCCATTGTAAATTTACTAATGCGTTTGCGATTGTACGAGGGATAGTTATATCATGTTAGGCGTATTTACAACCTTGTTATTGTTTCATGTGAACATGAGATATTATTTGTGTCAAGTTGACAAGGGGTGGATTGTAGTGGCTATTCCTGGTTGTCAACTTGACAATATTTGGAATGAACTACAATCCGGAATTGGAAGGCTCACCAGTGACCCTTATCTGGAGGCTTGGAGATCCTTATCTGGATCTTGGTTTGAAGATCTTGAGCCATAGTGGCTATGGATTCCAGAAGATTGAATCTCCGAGTTAAAGAACACACCTTTAATCTGGGCTACACCTTTTGCTGGAGACAATATAAGGACATTGGAAGAAGGGAGTCTAGCTCTTGCTCTTGCTCCTTCGCCTGCTTGCTGCGTGAGACTGAGTAACTGCTAGATCCTTGGACTTCCATTCACAGCTGCGACTGAACCATTGTTGGGAATTGGGCTGCCGACTGTAAGTCATCAATAAATTCCTTTACTATTTAGAAATTATCCATAAGTTCTGTGACTCTAGAGAACCCTGACTAATACAATAGTCAATATTTTTAAAGTATGATGAGCACGTTCAACTATTTTTTGTCTCATGGGGTTATAAGGAATTCCAGTTTTATGTTTGATGTCAAATTCTTCACAAAATGAAGTAAAATTCTTGCTAGAATAGGTTGCCCCATTATCTGTCTTAATAAGTTTAGGCAATCCAGTGTCATTAAAGACTTGTAGGCAATGATCAATTACATTTTTAGAGGCCTCTCCTGTATGCAGAGAAACAAAAGGAAATCCTGAACAAGTGTCAATATAAACATGTATATACTCTAATTTTCCAGATTCCACATAATGAGTTACATCTATTTACCAAATATGATTAGGCATAAGACCTCGTGGATTAACTCCTAAATGTGGCACTGGAGATAATGTAATACATTTAGGATATTGTTTTACAATATCTGGCACTTTGCCAAAATATATTAGTGCCTGCTTCTTTCCAAGGATAACCATCTGAGCTACTGCTTCATAATATGGCAAGATATTATGTTTAGGAGAAATCCTCGAATGTATCTACATTAGAAGAGACTTTTTCCATAACAATCCTGTAGGCACATGAATCGTATTAAAAATTAACAAATGTAAAGGCAAAGAGTAATCTATATAAGTGACGAATTGCTCTTCAATAGCTTTTTCCACTTGTTGTAAGGCCAGCAATCCTTCTGAGGTTAAAGATCTAGGGGAGGTTGGATCAGAACTCCCTTTAAGACTATCAAACAAATGTTTCAACTCCCGTGAAGTACCCTTTAAATAGGGGCGAAGCCAATTAATATCACCTAACATTTTTTGAAAATCATTCAAAGTCCTTAAGTTGTTTCTGTGAATAACTATCTTCTAGGGAAAAACAGCTTGATTAGTAAATCTAAAACCCAAATAATTATAAGGATCCTGAGTTTGTATCCTTTCAGGAGCTATCTGTACTGTAATCCTTATCAGTTAAAGCTTTATGTAAACCTCTATAACACAAAAGCAAATCCTGGGAGTCTTTTCCAGACAACCCAGGACAATTTCTTAACTGTCCAAAAACAGTCTTTTTAAAGGAACAGTATTTTTTCTTATAAGTTGCATAAGCAATTGCAAGCTTGAGAATTAATAGCATCTGAGGGATGAATAATTTTAAGCAATTGTAAGCTCTGAGATATAATATTGACTATTAATATACAACTTAAAGTTTGATTATTCAACATTTTAAAACATCATCTACAGCACACAATTTAATTATCTGTGCTAAAACAGAAGAAAACTCAAAAGAATAAGTGTGTGATCGAATTCACATATACTTTTCTCCCATAAAAAGGCTGTTTTTAAACACGGTAAATGGGATGCATGCATGCATGAATTTATAGAAGGTACAGAAGCATGCATAAGAACAATTTTTAACTATCTTAGGATAATGATTATCAATTTTATTTAAAATGATGGTATGCAATATCAAACATTAATATTCTGTAATAACCAAATTAATGGCTGTTTGGAACAAGGAACAGACACTTAGTCAGGTTCTTAAGACATAAATTTTGTTATAGTTTTTCTAAAATATATGAATTTATCTTACAATTCTTTATTAGCACCACAGTGGCCTAATAGGATGCTAAGACTTTACTTTGAGGTGAAGAAAGATGATTTTACAACAATGTTTTCTCTTGCCAAAGATTTGTTGTGGGCACATAAAAAATAAGCAGGTAATATTTATTTACCATTGATTATAATTGATAACAATTGATCACAGAAGTTTCCTCTGCTTTCTGTGAAACCTTTTTGTTTCTCCCCAGTAATTTTGAATCTTATTAGATAGCACCTAACAAAGGTTTAAGTCACTTTAAGGTTTCAAGGTAAGGTCTTAGCCAATTAAAATCTCCTGGAAGCTTTTAAAAATAAAATTTTGAAGCAAATCAATTTTTCCTTCTTAGATTTTCTGTACCACGATTTTCTAATATAGCTAAATAACCCTAAGTATTAAACGATATTGCCTCTGAATCCTAGCTGGAGCTACAGCTACTCCCCAGAACTTAAAAGCTCATTGTGTGAGAGCTAAAAAGCATTAGTAACTAAAATACTTTTCACTTAGAAAACAATATACATATACATATAAGTAAACTCTGTACACTATAACTTTATATAAAGTAGGCAAGTCAAATCGCAATGTTCTGATAAATTCCACAGCCTGATTGAACTTTTATAAACTTTGAATTTGAACTTTATTCAGAACAACATCTGGCTAGGTCTGCAACAAGGCTCTTTTAGCTAAAAAGAAGGGAGGGAGAGGTGAGGTCCCAGGAACTTCCCTAATCACAGTTTGTGATACAAAAGAAGTGCCACACAAGCCTCGGTGAGGCAGCTCCCCACCTAGCTCAGCGTCAACCCAAACGCAAACATGTCTCAATCTGAGCACTCTGCCAGAGTCCTGGACCAAAGATTATCTCTATTTTGACGTATCTTTAAGGACCTGTTTTCCTGGGTTTGTTCATGCCACATGTTGTTTAGAATGATACCAACCCTGAGTTCCCTATTTTAAGCTAACTTTCTGTTACAAGCAAAAAGCTGCCTGTCCCTTTAAGATCTCCTGTGTAGATAATCAGCCTCTAGCAGGCCTTTTCCAGCTGTAATTGACTCCCAGCCACAGTGCAGTGTAACTTATCAGTTTCTGCTGTGCAAATTGAGACTGCCTTTTAAACAATTTAAACTAAATCAAAGAATGGACAGCCAGCAGATAAAGTTTTAACCTTTTTTTTTTTCATCATAAAACACAGAACAACAATCATTCAAACAAGAAAAAAAAAACATAGACAGACATAAGGACAAATGTTACACCAAGGACAGACAATAGACAGAGAGGGAATAGAAATTGATGTCTCAAAGAGACCCAGATATCATAACCAGAACTAAGACTATCTCCATAGGAGCCAGAGAGGAAGCAGGATGTCTCCCGATATCCATTTGTCCCCAGGAGAGCTCTGAAATAGCTTATTTTCATTTTCTCTCTTTTTTGCTAAAAGATCCCAAACATGGGATAACTGCTTTTCTGAAACTTATTCTCTCTCTCTCTCATGTTCAAATTCTAATTGTTTATCTCCTTCTTCTGGGGATTCTGGCAGAGAAGGGAGAGGAGGCACAGTGGTAACTTCTGATAGTTACTCCCCAATAAGAAAAGATGGTTGCAGGGGGCCACATCAGGACCCTCATTAGCTAGTTTATCATTTAAATCTCTGCCTACCTTTCACCATTTTTATGGTGTATCTCTGCCCTGTCAATGATAAACTAGGGGCATGCTTGATCTATAAAAATAAAAAAGTTTATCAAATCTTTTTTCTTAACTCAAACTCCCCTTTCCCTGAGTGAAGTTTTCAGGTCTCTGATGAGGACCGCTTCCTTCCACAGCTTAGTTCCCATTTCATAGTGGAGAGGAATTACTCACCGAGGACAGTTTCTCCTATGAGCAGTAGGAGCTTTCCTCAAACAACTTATTCTTCTTATTCTTCTAGTCACGACGAACTTCCCTTGGAGCTAGTCTCCATGGTCTCCACCGGGCAAAGGTCCGTGCCTCGAGCCCCACGTTGTCAGCACCACTTGTCCCATCCAGCAGGACCTAGTTATTCCGTGGGTTGAGAAGGACCGAGGCCTGCAAGAGAAGCAGGCAGAGAAAGGGGAGTGAGACAAAGCAAAGAGTTGTCAAGGTCTGTTTAATGAAGGCTAGGAAACTGATTATAAGCACAGAGTGAGAGAAAATAGGGAGGGGTCAAGTGGGCATAATAAAATACAGAGAAAGGGATGGACATCTGGGGCGAATGCTGATTACAGGCTTCTCATAACTTGTCTTGGAATGTCGGCCCCCTAACAGTCCTGGGTGGCCTTCAAACATCCTGAAGTTTATCTTGGAGTGCCATAAACAGTCCCAGGCACCAAACGGAGACATGGAGGAGGAGGTGAAGCTGCCTTAATCTAAGCAGTTCTAGGCGCCAAGTGAAGGAGGGAGTGAAGCTGGCAGTCTCAGGCACCAGGTGGAGGCAATGAAGGAGGGGGTGACATAATTCCCTTCAAAGGGTCAGCCAGATCTTTAGGGTAAGAGTAAGTGCGGGACTTAGTTTCCCACAGTTTGGTCTCTCACAGCATTGAAACTTAAAAAAAAAATGTGATCTATTTCTGGGGTTCTTTGTTACTCCTTTTTGTTTACTGAGCATATCTTTTAAAGTGTAATTAAACCTTTCTATAACTGTTTGTCCTAAAGAATTGTGAGGTATTATTATAATGTGTTTTATGTGATAATATGCAAAAAAATGTTTCATTTTACTAGAAAAATATACTGTGGCATTCTCAGTCTTAATTTGCACAGGTGTTCCCATAATACACACAAGTTCTAATAAATGTGTTATTACAGAATGAAACTTTTCAGAACTTAAAGTAACTTCTGAATATTTATCTATGGTATGGTGCACATACTTTAATTTTCTAATCTCTGCAAAATGAAACTGTTCATTTATCAAATTTCATTTCTTTGGGTAACTTTTGAGATACTTCCTACAAGTAATGGAGTTTACTCATACAAAAAACAAGTAAGTTATTTTCTGTTTCAATAAATCTCCAACCCCAAGAAGCCCATGCAAAAAAACATACAACTCAGTCACAATGGTTTTAAGCTGTATGCCTAGATTATTAAGATCTACCACTACACTAATCTATTCCCCAGTTATGAGATCTCTTGTTACTTGTGGCTTCTTCGGGCCATGTTGTTCTGCTCTATCATACTTCCACCTCTCTTCTTCCACTTTCTAAAACCTCCAGACCTATCTTTCCTTCCACTGCCCAATCATTGGCTCTACCCTTTGTTTGACCAGTTAAAATGGGGAGAAGATACACATGAAATCATCTGACTACATGATCCACTTCTCATCTGGGCAACACCTCTTGAATAAGCAGAATTAACATCAGAATACAAAGAAACTACAGTCTGAAGGCAACCCAGTGCCTCTGTACCCACAGAAACTGGTAAGAGACCCTCAAAAGGCCCATAAGTGCTGGGAGTCCAGTAGACTCAGGACCCATTACCCTACAAAATCTTCAATCCCCGAATTTCACTCCTTTTATAGCTCTTGCCTTCTTACTTTTCCTAGGACATAATTTGTCCTTGTGTTGGAATTTTCCCTATATTATCCTTTAAAGGGCTGGATTCGTGGAAAGATATTGTGTGAATTTGGTTTTGTCGTGAATGCCTTGCTTTCTCCATCTAGGGTAATTGAGAGTTTTGCTGGGTATAGTAGCCTGGGCTGGCATTTGTGTTCTCTTAGGGTCTGTATAACATCTGTCCATGATTTTCTGGCTTTCATAGGCTCTGATGAGAAGTCTGGTGTAATTCTAATAGGCCTGCATTTACATGTTACTTGACCTTTTTCCCTTACTGATTTTAATATTCTGTCTTTATTTAGTGCATTTGTTGTTCTGATTATTATGTGTCATGAGGAATTTCTTTTCTGGTCCAGTCTATTTGGAGTCCTGTAGGCTTCTTGTATGTTCATGGGCATCTCTTTCTTTAGGTTAGAGGAGTTTTCTTCTATAATTTTGTTGAAGATATTTGCTGGCCCTTTAAGTTGAAAATCTTCATTCTCATTTACTCCTATTATTAGTAGGTTTGGCCTGCTCATTGTATCCTGGATTTCCTGGATGTTTTGAGTTAGGATCTTTTTGCATTTTGCATTTTCTTTGATTTTTGTGTCCATGTTCTCTATGGAATCTTTTGCACATGAGATTCTCTCTTTTCTCTCTCGTATTCTGTTGCTGATGTATCTATGTTCCTGATTTCTTTCCTAGGGTTTCTATCTCCAGAGTTGTCTCCCTTTGGTTTTCTTTATTGTTTCTACTTTCCTTTTTAGATCTTGGATGGTTTTGTTCAATTCCATCACCTGTTTGGTTGTGTTTTCTTGTAATTCTTTGAGGGGTTTTTGTGTTTCTCCTTTAAGTGCTTGTACTTGTTTAGCAGTGTTTTCCTGTAATTATTTAAGGGATTTTTGTGCTTCCTCTTTAAGCCCTTCTACCTCTTTAGCCATGTTCTCCTGTAGTTCTTTAACTGAGTTATTAATTTCCTGCTTAAAATCCTCTACCAGCATCATAAAATACGATTTTAAGCCCAAATCTTGCTTTTCGGGTGTGTTATCTTGTTTTCTCATTGAGTTGGAAGTGCTGAGTTCTGATGATGGTTTGCAGTCTTGGTTTCTGTTAGTAAGATTTTTATCTTTGTCTTTCGCCATCTGGTAATCTCTCTCGTTAGTTGTTATAGCTGTCTCTGGCTGAAGCTTGTTCCTCCTGTGATTCTGTTAGCCTCTGTCAGTACTCCTGGGAGTCCAACATTCTCCTGAGTCTCAGTGGTCAGAGTACTCTCTGCAGGCCACTTCTCTTCTGTGGGGAAAGAAGCACAGATGCCTGGTGCTCAGATCTGCTTCCTGGCTGAAGATTAAGGCCGGAAATGGGGCCTGTCCCAGAAGCTATGTTGCTTCTGCAGTCTGCAGGCTCTCCTGCACAGACGGGTCTCTGAGGGACCCAGGATATAAGATTGATATTGTGTAAATTTGTTTTTGTCAATGATTATCTTGATTTCTCCATCTGTGGTAATTGAGAATTTTGCTAGATAGTAGTCTGGACTGGCATTTATGTTCTTTTAGGGTCTGTATGACATCTGTACAGGATCTCCTGGCTTTTATAGTCTGTTTTGAGAAGTCTGGTGTAATTCTGATTGGTCTACATTTGTATGTTACTTGACCTTTTTCCCTTACTGTTTTTAATAATCTTTCTTTGTTTTGTGCATTTAGTGTTTTGATTATTATGTGACAGAAGGAATTTCGTTTTTGTTACAGTCTATTTGGAGTTCTGTAGGCTTCTTGTATGTTCATGGGCACCTCTTTCTTTAGGTTAGGGGAATTTTCTTCTATAATTTTGTTGAAGATATTAAGTTGGGAATCTTCAGACTCTTCTATGCCTATTATCTTTAGGTTTGGTCTTTTCATTGTGTCCTGTATTTCCTGGATGTTTTGGTGTAGGAGCTTTTTGTGTTTTTCATTTTTTTTTTTTTTTGATTATTGTGTCAATGTTTCCTTGGTATCTTCTGCACTTGAGATTCTCTTTTACATCTCTTGAATTATGTTGGTCATGGTTGCAACTATGACTCCTTTTGTCTTTCCTAGGTTATCTATCTCCAGAGTAGTCTTTGTTTGTGATTTCTTTTTTTTTTTTTTCCTCCTTCCATTTTTAGCTCTTGGATGCTTTTGTTCAATTCCTTCACCTGTTTGGTTGTGTTTTCTTTTAATTTTTTAAAGGATTTTTGTGTTTCCTCTTTAAGGGCTTCTACCTGTTTACCTGTATTTCTTTAAGGGAGTTATAAATGTCCTGCTTAAAATCATCTACCAGCATCATGAGATATGATTTTAAATCTGAATCTTGCTTTTCTGGTGACTTCATGAATCCAGGACATACCATGATGGGAGTAATGGGTTTAGATGATGCCAAGTAGTCTTGGTTTCTGTTGGTAAGATTTTTGTTTTCCTTTCACAATCTGGTAATCTCTGGTGTTAGATGTTATTGGTGTCTCTGGCTGGAGCTTATTCCTCCTGTGAGTATGTAAGCTTGTGTCAGCATTCCTGGTAGTCTAGATCTCTCCTGGCAAGACCAGTGCATAGAGGGCTGTGGAACAGCCCTACCTCCCAGGTGGTGATATAGGCATGTAGGTTCCCTGTCCCAACTGTTCTGCTGCTTATGCAGCCTGTGCATTCCTGAGTGGATCTGCCTTAGATAGTCACTGGAGAGAAAATAGTAATCTCCCCTGAGTCCCGGTGTCACACACTTCCCGGAGGAAAGCTTTCCTCTGTCAGATAAGGTGCACAGAGGACTGAGAATCAGTTGTATCTCCTGGATGCATATTAGACCTATAGGACCCTGTCCCAACTGCTCTGCTGCTTTTGAGACCTGGGGTCTCCTGAGTCAACCCACCTTCAGGAGACATTTGAGAAAAAATGGTAATCTCCACTGAGTCCAGGGGTCAGAGCACTCCCTGGAGGCAAGCTCTCCTCTGGCTTGGAAGGTGTACAGAGGCCTTGTGTGTCTTTAAGGAGTTTATTCCTTTTCTCTTTAAGGGCTTCTCCCTGTTTACTTGTATTTTCCTCTATTTCTTTCAGTGAGTTTTTTATATCCTCCTTAAAGGACACTATTGTCTTCATGAGATCAGATTTTAAGTCAGCTTTCCGATTTCCAGATGTGTTGCTATATTCAGGACTTGTTGTGGTTGGTAGAAGAGGGTTCTGATGATCCCCATGAATTTTTGTTTCTATTGCTTATGGTTACCTTCTACCATCTGGTTATCCCTGGTATTTGCTGGTCTGAGTGTCTCTGTCTGGAGCCTGCTTCCTGTGTCCCTAGGTTGCTTCAGGTCTCTTGGTAAGCCTGTGGCCTTGGCTGTAGCAGATTTCCTGTGGGGTCTTCTATCTGTAGGGTCTCCAGAGTGGCATATACTCTGGTGGCTTGTTGCCCTGTCTGCAGTGGCTCTTCTTAGAGGCCTTCTAGTAGACCTTCTGGAAGGCCTTGGGACTGCTCAGTCTTCAGAGGGGCAGAGAAGTTGCTGATCTGCTGTCCTGAAAGGCCTTCAGACTCTTGGGTCTTCAGAATAGTAATCAAGCTGTTGCCCTGTGTGGAGTTGTTCTCCAGGAAGGATACAGACAGGGTTCTGTTTCCCTGTGTGCAGCAGAATTCCAGGGAGGCTTTCAGACTGTTGGGTCAGTTGCCCTTCATGCTGATGAGCCCCTGAGAGGTCTTCAGACTATAGAGTCAGTTGCCCAGTTGCCTTGTGTACAGAGAAACTGGGAAGTATTTAGGCTGTGGTATCTTCAGGAGAGCAGACAAGTTGTGATCTGCCCTGGCACAAAGCACCAGCAAGAAGGGGAGTAGAATTTGTGGGGTGGCGATTTTGGGGGGTGATGGGTCCAGATTCCACTGGGCTCCCATCAGTTGTGTGCCTTAGGGCAGTCCCTTACCAGTTGCCCCGTGTACAGGGCAACTCCTGGAATGCCTTTACATTGTGGTGTCTTAATGAGAGCAGATCAGCTGGTGATCTATTTCAGCAGAAGGCAAGAGCCAGAAAGGGAGAAGAATTCGGGGATTGAAGATTTTGTAGGGTAATGGGTCCTGAGTCTACTGGACTCCCAGCACTTATGGGCCTTAGGAGGGTCCCTTACCAGTTTCCGTGGGTACAGAGGCACTGGGTTGCCTTCAGACTGTAGTTTCTTTGTATTCTGATGTTAATTCTGCTTATTAAAGTGGGGCTGCCCAGATGAGAAGTAGATCATGTACTCAGATGGTTTCATGTGTTTCTCCCCATTTTAACTGGTCAAACAAAGAAAGAGACCATGATTGGGCAATGGAAGGAAAAGATAGGTCTGGAGGTTTTAGAAAGTGGAGGAAGAGAGATGCAAGGATGATAGAGCAGAACAACATGGCCTGAAGAAGCCACAGGTAACAAGAGATCTCATAGCTGGGGAATAGATTAGTGTAGTGGTACATCTTTCCATTCTAGGCATACAGCTTATAAACATTGTGACTGAGTTGTATGTTTTTTTTTGCATGGGCTTATTGGAGTTGGAGATTTACTGGAACAGAAAATGACCTACTTGTTCTTGATATGAGCAAACTCCATTACTTGTAGGAAGTATCTCAAAAGTTACCCAAGGAAATGAAATTTGATAAATGAGTAGTTTCATTTTGCAGAGTTTAGAAAATTTAAGTACGTGTACCATACCATAGATAAATATTCAGTAATCCAATGGCAATTGCTTTAAGTTCTGAAAAGGCTGATTCTGCACTTACACATTTATTAGAACTTGTGTGTATGATGGGAAAACCTGTGTAAATGAAGACTGAGACTGCCGCAGTATATTTTTCTAGTAAAATGAAACAGTTTTTTTTCCATATTACCACATGAAGCACATTACAGCAAACCTCACAATCCTTTATGATAGACATTTATAGAAAGATTTAAATACACTTTAGAAGATATGCCAAATAAACAGAAAGGAGTAATAAAGAGCCCCAGAAATAGATCACATGTTTTTTATTTACCTTCAAATGCCAATGGAAAAGACACAATAGCTGCCAGAGTATGCTGGACAATCAGCATAGAATAAAAATGGAACTGGTTCTAGTGTTAAGGTAAATGTACCATCCTGTATTACCCCACATAATCTTTTAGAGTTAAAAATGTTACTTTTGTTGTTGGCTTTGATATTGTGTTCAAAGAATCTTGATTTAATATTCTTTTGTCCAGTTGTGTTTCTGTATGATAGTCAGTTGGTAATAGTAATAGAGATATGTCAAATCTGATTTTAATTCTTTATGTATCAGTTTGAAGTAAATTTAAATATATAGTTTTTGAATCCATATTTGTAATTTTGGGAGGGCCATTTAGGCATGACTTTAACTTATTACTTGACCCTTCTACAATATATAATTATTTAGAGTTTAAACACTCACATGCTGTATAACAACTATCTGTGTATCAGTTCCATATCTTGTCTGAATTTATGTCTGTGCATGTATGTATGTGCAGACATGTGTCGACATTAGGTGGTAACAAAATGGCTGAGTGAGTACAGGAAAACTGGTTCCTTTGGGACTGACACAAAAAGGGCTCCTGAGTGATGTTATTTTTCATTTAATAACTTTCAATGCAGTGGTAAAGGAAAGTTGCAACTATAAACAATGGTAATGACATCCTTGGATGATTATTCTTGATGAAAGAGAAGAGAGGCACACCAAGCATATGTTTTGCAATAGCATGCTTGGTTTTAAGCTGATAACAGGGGAAAAAATCACATTTAGAATGTTTACCTTCCTGTTAAAAATAAAGTAAGCCATGGTCACCACCACACAGGTGTATGTTTTTCCTTGTGACTTTTCCTCACAGTGTCTACATGGTGAGATGCAGTTGTATGGTAGAGTACTGCAGTACTATGCTGGTCTCAGATGTCACATTGGAGCATGTTAAATATGGTGAGCATAGGGCTGTCCAAAGTATTCTTTCAAGGATAGGATGTATAATCCAGTGCAACTTTTTAGAAGGATGTGGCAGGTAAATCAAGTTGTTTTCTCTGCACTCTCTTATCACATCCTCTATATGTCTCTTTAAGTGGACCAAAATGATATATTAGAAATTCATTTTGTTTCATTTATTACTTGAACTGAAAGAAAAGTCTGAGAATAGGTATACCAAAACAATTTATTATTAAGAAAATGCAGAAGAGAAGTGACAGTGAATTAACCTACAATAGTAATTTCAATTTTATGAGAGTATATTTAACTTGGAATCAGGTCCATATCATCACAGCATATGGTAATAGTGTTTTAGAAAATAGGAACAGTCAAAAATATTTGTGCAGGATTTGCAAATTGGTAAATGTATGTTCATTAGATGCTTATGAAATTATGAGGACACAAAAGAAATGGATAAAAGGCAGTGTGTTCAGTATGGAAAGCAGTGGAGCCAGGCATTTGATTTTCAGGAAGGAATGAAGCAGAGCTGGAAAGCAGGAGGCACTGAGCCCAATCCAATGAGCATTGGGGTTATATCTATGTCCTTTGGGTGAACCAGAGGTTTCAGGTTGAAGTTCTGTAAAATGCTGGTTAGGAACAGGAACAGCTCCATGCGTGCCAGGCCCTCTCCTGCACATATCCGTTTCCCTGTGTAAAAATGTCAAAGAGGTAACTATGCCTTATTCACAAGTGTCAGCCTGAGACACACAGAGCTCTTAACTAATATTGGAGGTTAAGAATAACTGTTGAGTTACTAGATGTATGGTTAGATGGACAAATGGCTGAGAAGATACCCTATCAGGCAAGTTGACAAAAGTGGGTCACATTTATTTCCTAAAGAGCATGCAATCTTAAGGAAATAGCAAGAGCTATAGAATATGGTTGCAGAGCATTCAACTCAGGTCCTTTATAAGAGAAGCAAGTTATCTTAACTGCTGAGTCATGTCTTCAAACCCATTCTTACTTTTGTAAAAATGGCCCATTCTAGAAAGTTGAAGGTACATACTCATAAAGACTTATGGGAACTGAGGAGCTATTGGCAAATGATGGCTTTTGAGAGAAGGAGAGCTAGTTTAATAGTGGATGTGGCCCCTGGTAGGTTACCAAAGTTGCAGTGGATGACTCTATACTCATACACACAGTAGCATCATATAGAAGACTCAGTGGGCACATGAATTTGGGAGAGAGAATGGTGCTGGGGCTTATGGGAGGACTGTAGGGATAAAGTGCTAGTGAACTTGTTTATAACATAGGATACAAGTAAGAAACATTCATAATAAGTACATACTTTTAAATATTCTGCATTTTTTTCTTGTTCTCTATCACTAATGGGTAGGTGTGTGCAGGAGCTCCTTTATAGAAGCAGGGGCGAGAGGGACAATATAGGGGGTTTACAGAGTGGAAACCCGGAAGGGGGATAACATTTGAAATGTAAATAAATAAAATAACCAATAAAAACATTTAAAGAAAGAATGTGATGTTTCTTAACAGTTCCCTGGGATAGTGATGTGCTATTCTCGCTTACTGCACTAGTACAACTGTATCACTATGTTCACTCATCTGTTTTTCTAACTGAGCTTGATTTTTGGAGTTTCTCTGTGTTTTTAGACACCTTTTTCAGCTTAAGCAAGCCAGGATGTGAGGAAGGAGCAACAAGAATGAAGAAGCCAAAATATGGCAATCTCCAAATTCATGATAAGTGAATAAAGCCTAAATGAGTTTTAATTTCCAGAAGAAGTCATTAACGACTTCTTGGTGTCTTTGTGATATAGCTAAAGGCAAAATGCAAATAGCATAAAGTCTTGTTTTCTCAAATTGTCATAAATGATTGTGAAAACTAAGGTATCCCTTTTTAAATCTTTTGACAGGGAGCATGTTTCAACAAGGGCAATGCCTGGGCACTTGGAATATGCTCCTGATTATGCATAAATTACAAATTTACTAACCTTATGGGAGTCACCATGTAAGGCCCAAAACTGACACAATGTACCTGCATTTTGGCCAGTTTATGCTGGCTAATTTTATGTCAACTTGACTAAAGCTAGTGCTATTTAGAAACAGGGAAACTCATTCATGAAAATGCCTGACCAGACTGTCCTGCAGGTAAGCCTGTGTGTCCATTTTTTGGATTGATTTTTGATGTGGAAAGACCCTGTGCACAGTGTCAGTAGTGACACTTCTCAGTTCGTGGTCCTGGGTTTCTTTAGTAAGCAGGCTGAAGGAAACTTGTTAGCAACACTCCTCTATGACCTCTATATCATTTCTAGATTCCAGGTATGTGTCTTGAATTTCTGTTCAGATTTCCTGATGTTAGAGTACAAATTTCAAGATGAAATTTCATCTCCAAATTGTTTTGGTCATTATGTCTTATGACACTAACTGAAACTGTAAATCACACATATGAAAATGAGTTTGCATTACCTGTTGAGAATGGCATGAAGTAGTCACTTTTTTTAAACTTTCCATTCTCATCTAGAAAGTGCCCAGGGTCAAACTTCTCTGGGTTGGGGAACTCCTTGCTATCACGCAGCACTGATGACAGTGATGTTATTACAGTTGTTCCCTGGAACAACACACAACATAGATACCAAGTTACAAAGAAATTATGGAGCTAAAACATATTAAGAAAATAATTTACTGTCTTTTCCAAAAAAGAGTTGACACCAAGTTACACAGAAATTATGGAGCTAAAACATATTAGGAAAATAACTTAGTTTACTGTTTCTTCCATAAAAGTGGTTAATTTTTTTTAATTACCAGGCCTTTCCTTAAAAACCTATACTTAGAAAAACTGAAATATCTGAATAAAATGGATTGTTTTCTAGATAGATACCATATACCAAAGTCAAATCAAAATCAGGTAACATGTGTTAACAATTTCATATCCCCTAAGGAAAGAGTAGCAGTCATTAAAACCTCCCAACCAAAAGTAGCCCAGTGCCAGATAATTTTAGTTCAGAATTCTAGCAGACTTTCAAAGAAGAGCCAATACCAATATTCCTCAAATTATTCCACAAAATATTAACAGAAGAAACACTGCCAAACTCATTTTATGAAGCAACAATCACTCTGATACTTAAACCACACAAATACTCAACAAAGAAAGGGAACTTCATACTAATTTCTCTTCTGAACATTGATGCAAAAATACTCAATTAAATACTAGCAAAAGGAATCCATGAACATATCAAAACCATCATTTACCGTGATAAAGTAGGCTTTATCCAATGGATGCAAGAATAGTTCAATATATGAAAATTCACCAATATATTCTGTTGTGGGCAATGAAGTAGCCTTTCCACTGGGCATGGCTTCTTGGGGAAGCTGAATGCAGGGTGTTTGACTGAGCTTATCCCATGCCACTGCTGGGAAGCACCAAGACACCAAACAAGCATGCTGGGAAACCATATTTTGAGATGTGGTAAATCCAGAAATGTTTTGGGTGTTCCTGGGCCTGTAAAGATGGTGGAACCTTGGGATTCTCAGTCTCTTGGATATCCAGACCCTGCTGGGAGTCACAGAAGAGCTGATAATGGAGATTGGGGCCTTAGAGTAGGGACTGTCTCTAGCTTGGGGCTGAGGGGAAGAGAGCTCTGATTTGACACAGAGGTTGGTGATTGTCCTTAGCTTAGTGTAGGCAGGCTGGAAGAGCTGAGGGGTTTTTTATAGGAGAATGTGCTGCAAGCCTGTAGACAAAGGCGTTCTCCTGGTTCTTCATGATTGGTCTTGATGAAAGCAACAGACCGTGTTTAAACATATAGTATATTAGATGTTCATGGTGGAAAATGGATGCATAAACCCTTTCTCAGGGTCTAACCTGAGATCAAATACTTTTTGCAGGGAGGAATGTCTGGGAAAGAAAGTTTATTGGATAAGCCCTCAGGGCTATAGGTACTTCATTAGCAAGGAGAAATCTGTTTTGGGCTTATGTGACCACAGAACAAGTTTCTTTAATTGAGGAACATATCACCTGTTCCAGGCTAGGAGTCTGTCAGGGAATGGGGAGTTGTCTAAGGTTTGTGCCACTGAATCTCCCAGATCTCAACCTGTTCTACCCACCAAGCTTCCTGGCACGGTTTTATTTCACACAGTTTATTATATAAACAAACTTGAAGGAAAAGAAAAACATGATGATCTCATTAGATGCTGAAAAAGCCTTCAACAGAATCCAATGACCCTTTATGCTAGATGTCTTGGGAAGATCAGGAATTGAATGTTTATATCTAAATTATGTTTACTATGTTTACTGTTAAAAAGCAATATACAGCAAGCCAATAGTCAACTAGAAGCAATCCTGCTAAAATGGGATTGCTTGCTCTCTCCCTATCTATTCAATATAGTACTTGAAATTTTAGCTAGAACAATAAACAACAAAATGAAATCAAAGTGATTCAAATTAGAAAAGAAGAAGTCAAGGTGTCACTATTTGCAGATGATATGATGGTATATATAAATTCTACCAGAGAACTCTTACAGGTATTGAACAACTTCAGCAAAGTATCTGAATATAAAATTAACTCAAAGGATTCAGTGAACCTCCTTTATACAAAAGATAATTTGTTTGAGAAAGAAATTAGAGAAACAACACTCTTCACAATAGCCACAAATAATATAAAATATCTTGGTGTAACTCTAACCAAGCAAGTGATAGAACTCTCTGATAAGAACTTCAAGTCACTGAAGAAAGAAATCAAAGAACTCCTCAGAAGGTGAAAACATTTCCCATGCTTATAACTCTGTAGGATTAACAGTGAAAATGGACATCTTACCAAAAGTAATCTACAGATTTAAGGCAATTCCCATCAAAATTCCAATACTACTTTGTGTTGAAATATTGAATGAGAAATTCTCAACTTTATCTGAGATCAAAATCCAGGGTAGCCAAAACAAATCTGAACAATAAAAGAACCTCTAAAGGAATCATTATTCCTGACCTCAAGATGTACTACAGGGCAATAGTGATAAAAACTGCACGGTATTGGTACAGAAATAAACAGGTTGATCAGTGGAGTAGACTTAAAGATGCAGAAAAAGAAGTGGTTAATATAAATGAGAACAGTGATATTTCAACACACAAAGCAGGTTAAAAACAAGGTGGAATTTGAGATCAATCCCAGTGGTGTGGTTAACGTGCCATCAATGACGTTTAAATCAGAACTTTGGAATCTGGGACTGGTACTGCACGAGAGTCTCACTACCTTTGTCTCCAGTTCATCATGTGGTCTTCAGAAATTACATAGATCATGGTTTCAAATGGAATACTGTGTCTTGTGTGATTAGTAATAAAAAGATTATTTAAGCAAAGTATACAACATTCTGAAGGACAAATATCTCTTGTTTTTCTCTCTTAGACAATTCATATATACAAATATAATCATGTGAATCTTTTATAAGAAGAATAAGAATCTATATATTTTTTATATATAAGAATCTTTTATAAGAATCTATATGTTTGTATAAATACAAATATGTGGGACTCTTTGTAAGATGGAAGAGGAATAATGGAAGAGGATAGGAAGGAGGAAAGACAGAAAATAAGGACAAGATAAATAAAAGGACATGCATGGCATGTATTCACTTATAAATTAGCCATAAAATACAGGTACCATGCTACACTCCACAGAGCCAAAGAAGCTAAACAAGAATTGAGGCCTAAGCAAGGAAGTTTGAATCTCACTTAGAAGGGAGAATTAAATAGTCATAGAAAGCAGATGGAGGAAGGGAGTTGGAAGTGAGAGGGTACTGGGAGGAGAATGAGGGGTTCAGGATTAGGTGTGGGGAATGTCAGGAGAGATGGCTAGATGGCCATGAAAATGAATGGAATTCTGCAATCGATGGGGTAAGGAGGTGAGGGGCATCTCCAGGGTGATATAGAGAACAAGGATACAGAACAAATCCAAGAATCAATGGAGGTGACCTTAGATATGATCACTACATTTTGGATATGGAACCTGAAGAGGCCACCTCCTGTAGCCAGGCAGGAACCCGACTGGAGCAATAGAGACACCCACCCTCAAATGTTCAACCAAAAAATCTATCTTGTCTACAAGAAATGCAGGCACTTGGGGTAGAGCAGAGACTGAAGGAATGGCCATTCAATGAGCAGCCTAACAAGAGACCCAGGCCATAAGCAAGCATCAATCCCTAACATTATTAGTAATAATCTCTTATGCTTCCAGAGAGGAGCATGTTGTCCTCTGAGAGGCTATACCTAGCAGTGGACTGAGACAGATACAGACACACACAGCCAAATGGTGGACAAATCTTAGGGACTATTAGGGAAGAATAGGAGGAAGGATCGCAGGGATCTGAGGGGACAGAAACTTCACAGGAAGACCGATGGTGTCAACTAACCTGGACCTGCAGGACTCTCAGAATCTAAACCACCAACCAAAGAACATACACCCATCTGATCTAGACCTCCATGTACATATTAAGAAATGTTCATCCTGGTCTTCATGTGGGTACCAAGCAACTGGAGCAGGGGTTATCACAAAAAGCTGATCCCATATGTGGGAGCTGTTCTAGGTAGGCAGTCTTGTCAGGCCTCAGTTGGGGAGGAAGTACCTAACCTCTTAGAAGTGCCAAGGTGGAGTTATGCAGGCAGCTGTGTGTGTAGGGGAGCAGCACCTGATCAGAGGAGAAGAGAAGGGGTTATGGGGGAAGGATTGTGGGAGGCAGTGATCCAGAGTGGAGTCATTGAGCAGGACATAAAGTGAATAAGTAAAAATAAAATGAAAATAAAATAAAGTAGTGATGGTCATGTTTTCAGTGCAATTACAGCTAAAAAAGAAACAGCTTCTGAAGATGCATGTAGATGGTTTGAGCTGGTGCTGGCAGATTCTCTTCACATAATAAAACTGATATCACATAATCCTCAAACTTCTCACAGTTGGGAATGTTCTGTATTAAGCTTTCACAGGTTGTAATGCTCTCTCTCCATTCTGTCTCTCTGCTGTCTGTCTGTCTGTCTGTCTGTCTGTCTGTCTGTCTGTGTCTCTCTCCATCTGACTCTGAGCATGAAAACTTAACTAAATGTGTTTTAAATAAAAAAAAAAATGAAAGACTATTTTTGGTGTGTGGAAAGCCTGTGAAAATTACATTTCAGACTCCATAACTATGGTCTACAGCCCCCCTCATTTGTTTGCAGAGCATCAATGACTGCTCTCTCCTACAATGACAGAACTCAAAGAACTAGCAGCATTTTCATGCCTTATTGCATTGGGAATGCTGCAGGCAAAGTTGATTGTTTCTTATCTTAGCCTGCTATCTCTACTGAGATCTTTGGCTCCAGGTGGACAAAGAGAGTCACATGTTTGTGACAGCATTGTTATTGTAAAAGACTGTGGTCACAGCTACTTCGGGATGTTTATTTCTGTACCAGGATTTTTATGTAGGAAAGAGTGCATTGCTCTAGCTCACCACACCCAACAGAGAACAGTCACATCAGGAACAGCTAGTAAAGCCGTGAAGGATTTTGAGTTCAGCAGATGCAACACTCTAAATATGACAGTAAACCCGAGGAGGGGATCAGGGAGATAGGTCACTCCTGTCATAATCTTTAGCCTTTTTAGCATTTAGTTAGGTGTAAAGGCATAAACAAGTTACATTATAATAGCATAAACTTCACTACTGAAAAGCAAAATTTTATCCCAGGTATGTGCTTTGACCAAAACAAAAGAACTAACATTCCACCAAGTCTGATCATAGGGTATGACCCATTACCACTTTGTAAAATCAATTCAACTTTTGCCATAGAATGAAATTAGTAATTATTCGTATTAATGTTCCCCACAAAATAGAATCTTTACATATATTATTTTAAAATAATAAAACAGAAAGCCTTTATATTGTTAACTAAAACATCTGTCTACATAGGTATGAATTTGAGAGTACCTGAAAGATGCTAATCAAAGGGTTATTATTCTAATCTTAGTAGACTCTCTCAAAATTAATCTGAAGTATATATTTATATTCTGTTATATATATATGTGTGTGTGTGTGTGTGTGTCTGTGTGTCTGTGTGTCTGTGTGTCTATATATATATATATCCAGAGTTTTTGAAAAAAATCAAGAAAAATTTGGGAAATAAACATGGAAATGTAAGCACCTAGGCTTTACTAAAATATTTGGAAAGAAGACCAAATGTGAAAGCAACACTGCTATGTCCCTGCCTCCTGTAGAGCTGCTATCCCATCCATGAATCAGCATAAGGCACTCATAGCACTATATGACTCTGTGGACTGGAGTCACATTGTGAACCTAGGAGCATCAAAAGCATAGAGATGCAAAAACATAAGCTTACCTTGGGAATGAAGTAGTTCCTGAATTTAATGTCACAGGTCACTTCATGGGGCAGGTTGTTGGGGACAAGGTCAATGAATCTCTGGACCTCATGAATCATGGCATTTGTATAGGGCATGTGGCTCCTGTCCTGCATGCATGGTCTTCGGTGCTTGCCGATCACATGCTCAATTTCTTCCTGGACTTTAGCTAATTGGTCACAGTGAAAGGTGTTGGAAAAGGAGAGAAGTGACATGTTTTTTTTTTTCACAACAATGCAGGCCTATCTAGGGCATAATGAAGGTGCCTTAAAGTGTTCTTTACTAGTAAAAATTTTGAAAAGACAATTGATCAATACACACACACCCAGACACACACAGAGACACAAACAGTACAGACCACAGTACTCACACCATATACACTGCAATTGTATCCATACCACTCACCTACTAAATAGTTACTACTTGTGTGTAAATCATTTCTCTCTCTCTCTCTCTCTCTCTCTCTCTCTCTCTCTCTCTCTCTCTCTCTCTCTCTCTCTCTCAATACACATTTATACATGTGCATTTTCAAACATTTACTTAGGCATTGGAGGCAGAATTATATTCTTAGGTTCTTAGGTGTTCTTCAGGAGTCATTCTCCTTGTTTCTTCTCTGATTCTAAGACCCTCTAGTGAATTAATTAGTCTATAACAACTATCCAGTGAACACCTCAGTTATCTTTTCTTCATATAACCAGTGATAAGATTACAAGCATGGGCCACCATGTCAGACATTTAAAATGGCCTCTGGGAAATGTGGCATGTTTGTTACAATAATGCAAGGTTACCCAGTGCATGGAGACTATGCCTCATCAGAATTATAAACATATATTTCATGATCAAGAATAAATTCAGGTGTACAGAACTGCTATGAATTAGATTTATGGTACTGTCCTATCAAATTAGGATTATTATTCATTAGCATATATTTATCATTTGGAGTCATAATAAAATATAGGTAATTAAATATTTTAAACAATAAATTTAAGTATAGTTATCTGTTATGATAGTCATTGATGAAAGACATTTGGCATCAGCTATCTGTTAAAATTCAATATTTATTTTCAATTTATGTGCATGCATGTGTAGTTTGAAACTATTTCTCCAACTATTTTGCCATTATGCAACAGTGACAAGAATCAAGTAAAACCTATTTGTATGTTCCAAAATCCTCAATTAGGGGAGTAAAACAATAGGTAACCACAGTCCAATATATTTAGATGGTGCCTACCACCTGCCTGGGAATCCAGAACACATATTCTCTACTTTTATTAGTCACCCTCCTCATTACAGACAGTGAAACAGAAAATGAAATACTGAGAAGTCAAATGACTACGTGCAGATGTCTATCCAGCGTCTTATCAGCATCTTACAAGAGCACAGTGGTTCAACACCTGTTTCATCCTCACCTGTGACATGTGGGTACTTCAATAGGAGTAGGAGAGCATATCTCAGTGTTGTGCTCATTGACTCTGTCCCACCAATAAAAAGATCAGTCACTGTTATTGCCAGGTGTTCAAAATTATTTTTCAAAGGATGATTGTCATCTTCCTAAGAATGATTTGATACAATAATTTGATTGATTGATTGATTTTTTTTTTTACTGAACACAACACTACAACAAATCTACAATATTGGATAACTTCATTTTGTGGCCAACACACTGTCTCTAAATGTACATAAAATAGTGGTGGAAACTAATATGACTTTTCAGAATCTGTGGTATTGATTGTCTAAATTCCATTTTTATATTTATATTTCTTGTTTGTCTAAAATTGAACTCCAAAGATTATCTGCCCAGGTGTGTGTATGTTTGTGTGTAAAATGTTTGATAAGTCTATAGAAAATATGGAAAAAAGAAGATGATTTTGTTTATGTCAATTTCCTAATATTAAAATCTGTTTTAAAATCTGTTTAAATAGTTCATATGATAAACCTAATAAAAACATTGGCAGATACTTGACTCTAATGCTTTATGCCTAATACAATATTTCAACACAGAGTTACAAGAAGTTTCTTTGTTCCTAAGTTCAATAGATTCTTGATAGAATACTCCTAACTAGATTTCTTTTTATTTGTGAGGAAACTTAAATTAATAGCAAGTGGAAAAGTACAGATTTGGTATTAGAGCCGTGGCAAACATTTTATGAAGAATTTGCTATTAACTTTTTTAAAAAGTTATTCATGGACTCAAATTGCTGTAGACTTACCATAAAGTTCAAATAGTGTTAAAGAGTTAAGAAAGCATATCTAGCAAGATTATATTGACACAGTGAATATGACCTGGGTCCATTGCATGTGTTATCAACTAGCAACATGGTCTATGGAATAGGGAGGGATGGAAGGACTACCTGATCTGAGGAGACATAGGTAACAAAGAAAGAGTGATAACCACTCATGACCATCAAGGGATCACAGGATACTAGGAGAAAAGTAGTTCATGAATTTGAGAAGTTGATGTGCTGCAGAATTATCAACAAGGCTAGAGCTTTAAATGCTCTGACAGGGGATAATAGATAAGACGTCATTATCATTTTTAAATATCAAACTGATCATAAGTTTATAATCTCCACGTAGCTTCCTGTGTGTTTAATATTGTATAACCAACATTATTAAATCACTAACTTTCTCTGTATTGATATTTACCATATAAAACCTCTCATCTCTGTAATGCAGCTCCAAATCATTTTCTAACCACGAATATAGCATGGCTTGCATCAAAATTATCCTCAAATACCTATAAAGGTTTACACTAAAAACTAATGATTTTATTTCCATACATTGAAATGGTAATTTTATTTCCATATTTGTCCTGTCCAGCAGGACCCAGTTATTCGTGGGTACGAGGGGAACCGCAAACCTGCAAGAGAAATGAGCGGAAGGCAAAGAAGAGAGGAGCCCAATGAGAGTTCCTGTCAAGGTCTCAGTTTATTAGGCTGAAAATGCCAGGTTATAAGCACACAGTGAAGGGAAATAGGGTGGGTTTGAGGGGGAATTAACAAAGAACAAAGAAGCAGGCATCTGGGAACATGAAGGCCGAATTCTAACTGCAGGCGTGAGGCGAATTGAGTCCTATCTCAGGAATGTAGATTCCTCCTTAACAGTCCGGGGTGTCAAGCTGGGCTCAGCACATAACTCATGTCCTAAGAAGTCTTAGGAGTCAGGAAGAGATAAGGAAGGGGAGACTATAATTCAGCTTTTTATGGCCTCAGCTGCCAGGAAGGGAATAGAGAGGAGGGGGTGACCAGCTCCTCAACACAAGGCCATTTGGCTTGTTAGGGTGGGAAACTGTGAAAGGTCAACTTTCTCATGGTATGGTCTCCAACATCTCCCCCCTTTGAATTAAATTTAATAAGGCCACACTTAACTGAGGTGATCAAATGATTTTCTCATCCTTGGATGAGTGGGCATTAACCATGGCTGGGGAAGCTTTGACCCGATTCCTCCCGTGGGTGCTGTCACAACCCACACTCATGGCTCTTGGTATCTTTTGGGGAGGGGAGGCAGAGCCTTAGAAAGATTCTTCGGTTGTAACTGGAACTAGATATCAACCTCGGTCCAAACCGGGTGTGTCTCTCAGGGAACTCAGAAATGGTCAAGTTGGACCTTCCCCTGCAGTGCTTAGCATCAGACCCACGCTGGTGCCCATTCTGTATTTGTATTATCACAAACCAGTATACACAGTTCTGAGTCCTGTTCAGCTCCTAAAGGAGAATTGTCAACCTCAAATTCAGCAAGGTCTCTGTGGGCTGTACCCACAAGAATTATGCCAATGGTAACACCACAATTTGTGGCTCTGAGGCTATATTAGGAGCTGGAGGTCACTCTCCTAATCTCTATTGTCTCCATGGCTTGAGGAAACAAGGGGACTCTGTATTTGCAGCAAGAGCAGAAAACTGGAGGCCAGCACATATTCTGGAATGCATTTGGATACAAAATGGTGCAATTGTGGAAGTTATATCTCAACAGTAACAAACGTCTGTCTACATGTATTTAAGGATTGCTCAACAATATGGGAGTCATGCTGTTACTGGAAACCTATCCAACTCTTCTATTGAAATAATAATTCTTAAACTAGTAAAATTCTTACCTGTATTATAAATAATTTTCTTAGTACCAATAGACTAGAGCAGCTTTCACATGTCATCAATAAAGCTTCTTTGTGGAGCAAATGGAGAAAGAATCACCTATTTAAATTGCAGAGAACATCTGACTATGGGTTTCCCTCTCCTGAATTATAACATTTACAATATAACTCTGATATTTAAAACTTGGGCATATCTTGGAAGAAGATAAAGAAAGATTGTAAGAGCCAGGGGAATAGAATATCTGCTGCAAGACTGATTCTTCTAGATAGGAGAGGGAAGCTATGGCCATCTCAAAACTGTTCTCCCTGAAAAATATCTGAACAGTGATAACATCAGTGGGAATGATGACATTGATGAAAAAAATGGCATGGTAATTCAACCCTACATGAAGAGATCCAGGCAATTAAAAACTGCAGAGATGGGGAAATTTAGTCTTTCACATAGTTGAACATACTAAATGTTATCCAACATTAAATGGTCAGCCTTAAAATATGGACATAAATCAATAATAAATAAACTCAACTGGTTGCATTTATATATGCAATACATATACACACCACACCACACCCCCATACACACACATATGCACCAATGATCATTAAAAAATAAAAACATGAGATGATCAGTATGAAGGACATAAGGATCATGGGAAAGGAAGTAATATATTAAATAAGGGGAATGAATATAGCTGTAAATGTCTATATAAAAATTAAGTGATATATATTAATAACTCAATGAGGCACTCTAAGCCTTAGAAAAACAAGAACAAACACCACCTCCAAAAAGTAGATGGCAAGAGATAATTAATATCAGGTCTTAAACTAATAAAATAATAGCGGACAAAGAAACAAAAACTATACAAAGGATCAATTACCATGAGTCTACATGGGAGTGTAGGGGAATATATGTGAGGTTTTGGTGAGAGTAAGAGTTTGCTAGTAATGTTGTAATGAAATATAATCTAAAAAACAAAAATTAAATTAAAAGGTAAACAATGATCAAGATCAACAAACCTTTAGCTAACATATCCAAAAGTAAGAGAGAGAAGTCCAAATTAAGAAAATCAGAGAAAAAAAGGAGACATCACAACAGACAGTGCAAAACTATGGAGAATCATAAAGATATACTCTAAAAATGTATATTCTATTAAACTGGAAAACAAAAAAAAAGATGAATTTTAGATGCAATGACTTACCAGTGTTAGATCAAAATGAAAGGAATAAAGTCAACAGATGTATAATAATCAATGACATGGAAGTAGAAAACAAAATTTCCTCAACTACAAAAAGCCTACTGCCAGGCAGTTTCAGTGCAGAATTCTACCAGAACTTTAGAGAAAAGATAATATCAATACTTCTCATGTTACTTCAAAAAATGACAAGGAAGAACAATTTTTATGTCATTTGTGGGAATCCAATATTGCTCTCATAACCAAAAGCAGAGAAAGAACAAGGGAAGAAAGAGAAAGTTATAGGCTAATCTCTATGATTAACAAACTTGCAAAATTCAGAATAAAATATTTTCAAGTTGAATTCAAGATCACCTCATGATCAAGTGACTTTTATTTCAGAGATGCAAGGGAACTGAAACATATATAATTGATACTTTAAATAGACTCAGGGACAGTAATCACAAGATCATTTCATCACCTGAACCCTATTTCCTACTATTGTGTCTCTGGTATACGAGAGAACCACTGCCTTCAAGAACTCATAGCACCTATGCTTACCTCCACAAGACCTGTTCAAGAACAACCCAATCTGGAGAGGGAGAGAAGGGGTGTGTGAACTACAACACTGATCTGAGGGTCAGTTGATGACTTCTAAAGGTAGGAGAGTTCGGTTTTTTTTTTAATGACTGTAGCTTTTGATAGGTACACCACTTTCCAGTTGAGTGACCCACATCCAGAATAAATGAGAGCAACAATAAAAATTCATACGGCATAAAATAAAAGTATAAAGTGGGACAAGAATTTGGGCAGAGAATGTGGAGGTGGATCAGGACTGAATAGATGATAGATGAGTTAGAAGTGAATACAGGCAAAACAGTTGTGGACTTCTCAAAGAATTAATTAGAATAGTTTTAAAAAAACAAAATAAAGCCCATGCTCATGGATTGGCAGGATTAATATAGTAAAAACGGCTACCTTGCTAAAAGTAATCCACAGATTCAATGCAATCCCCATCGAAATTCCAACTCAATTCTTCAGAGTTAAAGGAGCAATTTGCAAATACATCTGGAATAACAAAAATTTTAAGATACTGAAAACTGTTCTCAACAATAAAAGAAACTCTGGTGGAATCATCCTGACCTCAAGCTGTACTACAAAGCAATCGTGATAAAAAAACAAAACAAAACAAAACAAAAAGAAAACAAAACAAAAAAAACTACATGATATTGATACAGTGACAGACAGGTAGATTAATGGAATAGAACTGAAGACTCAGAAATGAACCCACACACATAAGGTCACTTGATCTTTGACAAAGGAGCTAAAACCATCCAACAAGAACAACAAAAAGACAGCATTTTCAACAAATGGTGTTGGCTCAACTGGCAGTTAACATGTAGAAGAATGTGAATTGATCCATTCTTATCTCCTTGTACAAATCTCAAGTCTAAGTGGTTCAAGGACCTCCACATAAAACCAGAGACACTGAAATAAATAGAGGAGAAATTGGGGAACAGCCTTCAGCACATGAACACAGGGGAAATTTTCGTGAACAGAACACCAATAACTCATGCTCTAAGATCAAGAATTGACAAGTGTGACCTCATAAAATTGCAAAAGACACTGCAATAGGACAAAACTGCAACCAACAGATTGGGAAAAGATCTTTACCAATCCTACATCCGATAGAGGGCTAATATCCAATATATACAAGGAACTCAAGAAGTTAGGCTCCAGATAACAAAATAACCCAATTAAAAATGGTGTACAGAGCTAAACAAAAAATTCTCAACTGAGGAATATCAAATGGATGAAAAGCACCTAGAGAATGTTCAACATCCTTAGTCATCAGGGAAATGCAAATCAAGGCATCCCTGAGATTCCACCTCACACCAGTCAGAATGGCTAAGATCAAAAATTCAGGTGACAGTAGATGCTGTGGAGAATGTGGAGGAATAGAAACACTCCTCCATTGCTGGTGGGATTGCAAGCTGGTACAACCACTCTGGAAATTAGTTTGGAGGTTCCTTTAAAAATTGGACATACTACTACCCAAGGACCTACCAATACCACTCCTGGGCATATACTCAGAAGGTGCTCCAACTTGTAATAAGGACCCATGTTCTGCTATGTTAATAGCAGTCTTATTTATAATAGTCAGAAGCTGGAAAGAACCCAGATGCCCCTCAATACAGGAATGGATACAGAAAATGTGGTACATTTACACAATGGAGTACTACTTAGCTTTTAAAAACAATGAATTTATGAAATTCTTAGGCAAATAGATGGAAATAGAGGATATCATCCTAAGCAAGGTAACCCAATCACAAAAGAACACACATGATACTCACTCTCTGATAAGTGGCTATTAGCTTAGAAGCTAGGAATACCCAAGATATAATTCACAAAACACATGAAACTCAAGAAGAAGGAAGACCAAAGTGTGGATACTTGTTTTCATCTTAGAAGGGGGAATAAAATACCCATAGAAAGAGTTACAGAGACAAAGTGTGGAGCAGAGACTGAAGGAAAGGGCACCCAGAGACTGCCCCACCTGGGTATCCATCCCATATACAAACACCAAACCCATATACTATTGTGGGTGCCAAGAAGTACTTGCTGACAGGAGCCTGGTATAGCTTTCTCCTGAGAGGCTCTGCCAGTGCCTGACCAATACAGAAGTGGATGCTTATAGCCATCCATTGGACTGAGCATAAGATCTCCAATAAAGGAGTTAGAGAAAGGACCCAAGGAGCTGAAGGGGATTGCATCCCCATAGGAGGAACAACAATTTGAACTAACCGGTACTCCCTCCCCCCCCCCCACGCCCCGCAAGCTCCAAGGGACTAAACCACCAACCAAAGAGTACACATTGTAGGATTTTTGGCTCTAGCTGCATAAGTAGCAGAAGATGACCTAGTCAGTCATCAATTGGATTCGAGGCCCTTGGTCCTGTGAAGGCTCTATGCCCCAGTGTAGGGTAATGCCAGGGTGTAGAGGCAGGAGTGGGTGGGTTGGTGAGCAGGGGGAGGATGGAGGGGCTAGGGGATTTTCAGAGGAGAAACCAGGAAAGAGAATATTTGAAATGTAAAGAAAATATGTAAGAAAAATAGAAAAAATTAAAGATGTAGTGTTGATCTTATGATTGTGCTAAATTAAAAAATAATAGAATTGTAAATGCATCTTCATCAAGTAAGTGACCTTCAATAAACATGAAGCAGACATTCCAAAGACTAATGAACTGTTTTACAATAAAAGTATGAAATTCATCATAATTAATATTCAATTGTATATATAGCATCTAGAAAGAATGAATTGATTGGAAATAAATGACTTTTAGAACAATAGAAATTATCTAAACCTAAAACACCTATACAGAACACTCCATTCGACACAGAAGTAAATATTCTTTTTAAAAATATTTTTATTAGGCATTTTCCTCATTTACATTTCCAATTCTATCCCAAAAGTCCCCCATACCCTCCCCCCCCCCACTCCCCTACCCACCCACTCCCACTTTTTGGCCCTGGTGTTCCCCTGTACTGGGGCATATAAAGTTTCCAAGTCCAATGGGCCTCTCTTTCCAGTGATGGCCGACTAGGCCATCTTCTCATACATATGTAGCTAGAGTCAAGAGCTCAGGGGTATTGGTTAGTTCATAATGTTGTTCCACCTATAGGGTTGCAGATCCCTTTAGCTCCTTGGGTACTATCTCTAGCTCCTCCATTGGGGGCCCTGTGATCTATCCAATAGCTGACTGTGAGCATCCACTTCTGTGTTTGCTAGGCCCCGGTATAGTCCCACAAGAGACAGCTATATCTGGGTCCTTTCAGCAAAATCTTGCTAGTGTATGCAATGGTGTCAGCGTTTGGAAGCTGATTATGGGATGGATCCCCGGATATGGCAGTCTCTAGATGGTCCATCCTTTCGTCACAGCTCCAAAAGGAAAGAGAAATGTTAGCTTCACCTAATCTCAATAAAATTAACTGTGGTGCCCAAAGGTCCCCAGAGGACTCTCCACTCCAAAGGGCCCCTAGCATACCCAGGTCCTCTTGATCACTGGTGAGTGGAAAGCAACATCAGTTTCAAAGAATCCAGGAGGGTGTTGTACCAGCAGGAACAGGGACAAAGGAACCATGCCAGACCAGAGGCTGGGATTCTTTCCAGTCGGGGCCTGCCCTACGGCATCTTTAGCGCAAACCTGGTAGAGGGTCCAAGGTCTCCAGAGGACTCTCCACACTTCAGGCTCACTAGGACACCTGGGACCTTGGGATCACTTGAGAGCACATGGGCAGCAGAAGCAACAGAGCTTCTTGGACAGGGTCCTCTCAGACCTTCATCCTCAGCCAGGAGGCAGAGTTGAGACCCAGACCTCAGGGAACCTTCCTTGCCAGAGGAGAGTTGACCTCCAGGGAAGGGTCTGACACCAGGACTTAGGAAGTGGATTGGAGCTCCAGACTTCTGGACACCTTCCCTGCAAGAGGAGAGCTTGCCTGCAGAGAGTGCAATGATCACTGGGACTTAGGGGAGAGTTTAACTCCCAGGAGTGCTGACAGAGGCTAACAGAATCACAAAAGGAACGAGCTCCAGCCAGAGGCAGCTAGATAATCTAACACCAGAGATTACCAGATGGTGAAATGCAAGCATAAGAATATTACTAACAGAAACCAAGACAACTGGGCATCATCAGAACCCAGTACACCCACCACAGCGAGTCCTGGATACCCCAACAAACCCAAAAAGCAAGATTCACATTTAAAATCATATCTCATGATGGTGGTAGAGGATTTTAAAAATGGAATTGGTAACTCAAAGAAATACAGGAGAACAATGCTAAACAGGTGAAGCCCTTAAAGAATTACAGGAAAACACAGCTAAACAAGTAGAAGTCTTTAAAGAGGAAACACAAAAATCCCTTAAAGAATTACAGTAAAACACAACCAAACAGGTAATGGAAGTGAACACCACCATTAAAGATCTAAAAAAAAAAAAAAAAAAAAAAAAGGAAATAGAAATAATAAAGAAAACCCAAAGGGAGACAACTATAGAGATAGAATTCCTAGGAAATAAATCAGGAAACATAGATTTGAGCAGCAGCAATACAAGAATGGAAGAGAATATCAGGTGCAGGAAATTCCATAGAAAACATGTACACAAAAATCAAAGAATATGCAAAATCCAGAAAGATCCTAACTCAAACCGTGCAGGAAATCCAGGACACTATGAGAAGACCAAACCTATGGATAATAGCAGTATATGAGGATGAAGATTGTCAACTTAAGGGCCAGTAATTATCTTCAACAAAATTATAGAAGAAAACTTCCCAAACTAAAGAAAGAGATGCCCATGAACATACAAGCAGCCTACAGAACTCCAAATAGACTGGACCAGATAAGAAATTCCTCCCATCATATAATAATCAGAACAACAAATGCACTAAATAAAGACAGAATATTAAAATCAGTAAGGGAAAAAGGTCAAGTAACATGTAAAGGCAAACCTCTTAGAATTACACCAGACTTCTCACCAGAGACTATGAAAGCCAGAAGATCCTGGAAAGATGTTATACAGACTCTAAGAGAACACAAATAGCACCCCAGGTTACTATACCCATCAAAACTCTCAATTACCATAGATGGATAAACCAAGGTATTCCATGACAAAACCAAATTCAGACAATATCTTTCCTTGAAACTAGACCTTCAAAGGATAATAAAGGGAAAATTCCAATACAAAACCGGAAATTATGCCCTAGAAAAAGCAAGAAAATAATCCTTCAACGAACCTAAAAATAGACAGCCAAAATAAGAGAACCCAAACTCTAACAACAAAAATAACAGGAAGCAATAATTACTTTTCCTTAATATCTCTTAATATCAAAGGATTCAATTCCCCAATAAAAAGACATAGACTAACAGACTGGCTACGTAAACAGGACCCAACATTTTGCTGAATACAGGAATCCCACCTCAGGGACAAAGACAGACATTATCTCAGAGTGAAAGGCTGCAAAACAATTTTCCAAGCAAATGGTCCAAAGAAACAAGTTGGAGTTGCCATTCTAATGTTGGATAAAATTGACTTCCAACCAAAAGTTATCAAAAAAGAGAAGGAGGAACACTTCATACTCATCAAAGGTAAAATCTTCCAAGATGAACACTCAATTCTGAATATCTATGCTTCAAATGCAAGGGCAGCCACAATCATTAAGGAAACTTTAGTAAAGTTCAAAGCACTTATTGTAGCACACACAATAATAGTGGGAGATTTCAACACCCCACTCTCATCATTGGACAGATCCTGGAAACAGAAACTAAACAGAGACACATTGAAACTAACAGAAGTTATGAAAGAAATGGATTTAACAGATATATACAGAAAATTTTATCCTAAAACAAAAGGATATGCCTTCTTCTCAGCACCTCCTGATACCTTTTCCAAAGTCTACCATATAATTGGTCAAAAAACAGGCCTCAACAGATACAAAAATATTGAAATTATTCCATGAATCCTATAAGATCACCATGGACTAAGGTTGATCTTCAATAGCAGCATAAATAATAGAAAGCCAACATTCACTTGGAAGCTGAATTACACTCTACTCAATGATACCTTGGTCAAGGAAGAAATAAAGAAGGAGATTAAAGACGTTTTAGAGTTTAACGAAAGTGAAGTCACAGCATACTGAAACTTATAGGACATGATGAAAGTAATCCTAAAAGGAAAACTCATAGCTCTGAGGATTGACAAAAAGAAACTAAGAGAGCATAATATAGAAGGTTGACAGCACATCTAAAATCTCTAGAGCAAAAGGAAGCAAGTTCACCCAAGAGGAGTAGAAGGCAGGAAATAATCAAACTCAGGGCTCAAATCATCCAAGTGGAAACTAAAAGAACTATTCAAAGAACCTACTGAACCAGGAGCTGGTTCTTGGAGAAAATCAACAAGATACATAAATCCTTAGCCAGACTCACTAGAGGGCACAGGGACAGTATCCTAATTAACCAAATCAGAAATGAAAAAGGAGACATAACAACAGATCCTGAGGAAATCCAAAATGTCATCAGATCCTACTACAAAAGGCTGTACTCAACAAAACTGGAAAACCTGGATGAAAAGAACAACTTCCTAGACAGATACCAGGTACCAAAGTTAAATCAGATTCAGATTAACGATCTAAACAGTCCCATATCCCCTAAAGAAATAGAAGCAGTCATTAATAGTCTCCCAACCAAAAAAAAAAAAAAAAAAAAAAAAAAGCCCAGGACCAGATGGGTTCAGTGTAAACTTCTATCAGACCTTTAAAGAAAACCTAATCCCAATTCTCCTCAAACTATTCCACAAAATATAAACAGAAAGTACTCTACCCAATTCATTGTATGAAGCCACAATTACTCTGATACTTAACCCACACAAAGATCCAACAAAGAAAGAGAACTTCAGACCAATTTCCCTTATGAAAATCGATGCAAAAATACTCAATAAAATCCTTGGACACTGAATCCAAGAGCACATCAAAATGATCATCTATCATGATCAAGTAGGCTTCATCTCAGGGATGCAGGGATGGTTTACTATGCAGAAATCCATCAACGTAATCCACTATGTAAACAAATTCAAAGACAAAAACCACATGATCATATCATTAGATGCTGAGAAAGCATTTCACAAAATCCAATACCCTTTCATGATAAAAGTCATGGAAAGATCGGGAATTCAAGGCCCATACCTAAACATAATAAAAACAATCTACAGCAAACCAGTAACTAACATCAAACTAAATAGAGAGAAACATGAAGCAATCCCACTAAAACAAGAGACTAGACAAGGCTATCCACTTTCTCCCTACCTATTCAATATAGTACTTGAAGTCCTAGCCAGAGCAATTGGACAATAAAAGGAAGTCAAGGGAATAAAAATTGGAAAGGAAGAAGTGAAAATATCACTATTTGCAGATGATATGATAGTATATATGATGAGAGGCCCCTTGATCTTGCAAACTTTATATGTCCTAGTGCAAGGGTTACCAAGGCCAAGAAGTGGGAATGAGTGTGTAGGGAAGCAGGGAGAGGGGAGGATATAGGGCACTTTTGGGATAGCATTTGAAATGTAAATGAAGAAAATATCTAATAAAAATTAGGAAAAAATTAACTGTGTCAATGTCATACAAAGCATATATAAAAAATCCCATGTAAATCATAAGAGGATAAAACTGTAATACTAGTAAATTGTGCAGCATAATTTCAATGTTAAAAATTAAATTTAGTTATGACACTACAATAGAATTTAGTGAACTAAAGTGAACTCAGACATATAATCACATTTATAATAGTGGAAATAAGACTTAAGATTTTATAATCAAAGATATGAAAGGTATACACACTTCAAACCATTTCTGATACTAAGAAACAAAAACTATATTAGTAAGTGGAAATTTTCTCATGAACAAGTATTTGAAATGGAATTGTTTTCAAATAATAGAAATATTCCTCAAAGTAATGCAATTAATCACTTCCCACTGTAATAAAGTTAAAACGGGAAATATAATCCAAAGATTCAAATGAAACTGTGGAAGATATTCCCCAAATGTAGAAACTTGCTACAGATTACAAAAATGAAAGTGTGGCAGTGTTGAACCACTGATTAAAATAAAGACCCAAAGAAGGCACAACATACCCAAACCTATGGGACAAAATGAAAGCATTTCTAAGAGGGAAACTCATAGCTCTGAGTGCCTCCAAGAAGAAACTGGAGAGAGCACACACTAGCAGCTTGACAGCACATCTAAAAGCTCTAGAAAAAAGGATGAAAATTCACCCAAGAGGAGTAGACGGCAGGAAATAATCAAACTCAGGGGTGAAATTAACCAAGCAGAAACAAGAAGAACTATTCAAAGAATTAACCAAAAGAGGAGTTGGTTCTTTGAGAAAATCAACAAGATAGATAAACCCTTAGATAGACTCACTAGAGGGCACAGGGACAGCATCCTAATTAACAAAATCAGAAATGAAAAGGGAGACATAACAACAGATCCTGAAGAAATCCAAAACACCATCAGATCCTTCTACAAAAGACTATATTCAACAAAACTGGAAAACCTGGATGAAATGGACAAATTTCTGGACAGATACCAGGTACCAAAGTTAAATCAGGATCAAGTTAACGATCTAAACAGTCCCATATCCCCAAAGAAATAGAAGCAGTTATTAATAGTCTCCCAACCAAAAAAAAGCCCAGGACCAGACGGGTTTAGTGCAGAGTTCTATCAGACCTTCAAAGAAGATCTAATTCTAGTTCTGCACAAATTATTTCACAAAATAGAAGTAGAAGGTACTCTACCCAACTCATTTTATGAAGCCACAATTACTCTGATACCTAAAACACAGAAAGATCCAACAAAGATAGAGAACTTCAGACCAATTTCTCTTATGAATATCAATGCAAAAATACTCAATAAAATTCTCGCTAACCGAATCCAAGAACACATTAAAGCAATCATCCATCCTGACCAAGTAGGTTTTATTCCAGGGACGCAGGGATGGTTTAATATACGAAAATCCATCAATGTAATCCATTATATAAACAAACTCAAAGACAAAAACCACATGATCATCTTGTTAGATGCAGAAAAAGCATTTGACAAGATCCAACACCCATTCACGATAAAAGTCTTGGAAAGATCAGGAACTCAAGACCCATAACTAAACATGATAAAAACAAACTACAGCAAACCAGTAGCCAACATCAAATTAAATGGAGAGAAGCTGGAAGCAATCACACTAAAATCAGGGACTAGACAAGGCTGCCCACTTTCTCCCTACCTTTTCAACATAGTACTTGAAGTATTAGCCAGAGCAATTCGACAACAAAAGGAGATCAAGGGGATACAAATTGGAAAAGAGGAAGTCAAAATATCACTTTTTGCAGATGATATGATAGTATATATCAGTGACCCTAAAAATTCCACCAAAGAACTCCTAAACCTGATAAACAGCTTCGGTGAAGTAGCTGGATATAAAATTAACTCAAACAAGTCAATGGTCTTTCTCTACACAAAGAATAAACAGGCTGAGAAAGAAAGTAGGGAAACAACACCCTTCTCAATAGTCACAAATAATATAAAATACCTTGGCATGACTCTAACTAAGGAAGTGAAAGATCTGTATGATAAAAACTTCAAGTCTCTGAAGAAAGAAATTAAAGAAGATCTCAGAAGATGGAAAGATCTCCCATGCTCATGGATTGGCAGGATCAACATTGTAAAAATGGCTATCTTGCCAAAAGCAATCTACAGATTCAATGCAATCCCCATCAAAATTCCAACTCAATTCTTAAACGAATTAGAAAGAGCAATCTGCAAATTCATCTGGAATAACAAAAAACCTAGTATAGCAAAAACTCTTCTCAAGGATAAAGGAACCTCTGGTGGAATCACCATGCCTGACCTAAAGCTTTACTACAGAGCAATTGTGATTTAAAACTGCATGGTACTGGTATAGAGACAGACAAGTAGACCAATGGAATAGAATTGAAGACCCAGAAATGAACCCACACACCTATGGTCACTTGGTCTTGGACAAGGGAGCTAAAACCATCCAGTGGAAGAAAGACAGCATTTTCAACAATTGGTGCTGGCATAACTGGTTGTTATCATGTAGAAGAATGCGAATCGATCCATACCTATCTCCTTGTACTAAGGTCAAATCTAAGTGGATCAAGGAACTCCACATAAAACCAGAGACACTGAAACTTATAGAGGAGAACGTGGGGAAAAGCCTTGAAGATATGGGCACAGGGGAAAAATTCCTGAACAGAACAGCAATGGCTTGTGCTGTAAGATCGAGAATTGACAAATGGGACCTCATGAAACTCCAAAGTTTCTGCAAGGCAAAAGACACCGTCAATAAGACAAAAAGACCACCAACAGATTGGGAAAGGATGTTTACCTATCCTAAATCAGATAGGGGACTAATATCCAACATATATAAAGAACTCAAGAAGGTGGACTTCATAAAATCAAATAACCCCATTAAAAAATGGAGCTCAGAACTGAACAAAGAATTCTCACCTGAGGAACACCGAATGGCAGAGAAGCACCTGGAAAAAATGTTCAACATCCTTAATCATCAGGGAAATGCAAATCAAAACAACCCTGAGATTCCACCTCACACCAGTCAGAATGGCTAAGATCAAAAATTCAGGTGACAGCAGATGCTGGAGAGGATGTGGAGAAAGAGGAACACTCCTCCATTGTTGGTGGGATTGCAGGCTTGTACAAACACTCTGGAAATCAGTCTGGCGGTTCCTCAGAGAATTGGACATAGTACTACTGGAGGATCCAGCAATACCTCTCCTGGGCATATATCCAGAAGATGTCCCAACCGGTAAGAAGGACACATGCTCCACTATGTTCATAGCAGCCTCAATTATAATAGCCAGAAGCTGGAAAGAACCCAGATGCCCCTCAACAAAGGAATGGATACAGAAAATGTGGTACATTTACACAATGGAGTACTACTCTGCTATTAAAAAGAATGAATTTATGAAATTCCTAGCCAAATGGATGGACCTGGAGGGCATCATCCTGAGTGAGGTAACACATTCACCAAGGAACTCACACTATATGTACTCACTGATAAGTGGATATTAGCCCAAAACCTAGGATACCCAAGATATAAGATACAATTTGCTAAACACATGAAACTCAAGAAGAATGAAGACTGAAGTGTGGACACTATGCCCCTCCTTAGAATTGGGAACAAAACACCCATGGAAGGAGTTACAGAGACAAAGTTTGGAGCTGAGACGAAAGGATGGACCATCTAGAGACTGCCATATCCAGGGATCCACCCCATAATCAGCTTCCAAACACTGACACCATTGCATACACTAGCAAGATTTTATCAAAAGGACCCAGATGTAGCTGTCTCTTGTGAGACTATGCTGGGGCCTAGCAAACACCTAAGTGGATGCTCACAGTCAGCTATTGCATGGATCACAGGGCTCCCAATGGAGGAGCTAGAGAAAGTACCCAAGGAGCTAAAGGGACCTGCAACCCTATAGGTGGAACAACATTATGAACTAACCTGTACCCCGGAGCTCTTGACTCTAGCTACATATGTATCAAAAGATGGCCTAGTCGGCCATCACTGGAAAGAGAGGCCCATTGGACTTGGAAACTGTATATGCCCCAGTACAGGGGAACGCCAGAGCCAAAAAAAATGGAATGAGTGGGTAGGGAAGTGGGGGGGGAGGGTATGGGGGACTTTTGGGATAGCATTGGAAATGTAATTGAGGAAAATATGTAATAAAAAATATTAATTAAAAAAAAGACCCAAAGAACTTAGATGTCTAGATATGCACAGAGTGATGTGCAGACCAAACTGCCTCACACAAGAAATAAAACTTTTAAAAATGAAGGATCTTTTATCTACTAAATTATATATTGTCTTTTGAAAGTTACAGCAGTTATTTACAAAGATAAATATGAAATTGCCATTTGAATTAGAAACCTCAGTTATTGTATATATGCACACATAAAGTGCAAACATGATGTCAAAAATCATGTACACAGATATTCCCAGATAAATTACTTAGGCAAGTTAGATGTAGATATAACAGAAAGATACATGAATGATGAAAATCTGCATTATGGTTCTCATCCTTCTAAATGAAGTTTTCTGTAACAGAAGTAGGAAGTATGGAAGCAGACTACACATACAGGAACATCTAATATTTTACCCAAGTGCAAGAAGACAGAAAATAAAGTCTCATACCCGAAGAACAGGTTTGGATGTTAGTTTACTCAGTCTCAGAGACAGAGGAAACTCGATAAAGAAAGAAATCACTCCAACAGTTACTAATAATGTGGTGGAGGTTGAGGAGTATCTGTTAATTACTGTGGTATATTTGAAGAATGAGACAGCATCTTGAAACTAGTTACTTGGTAGGTGTAGTGTTTCTAAATGCATTAAATAATACTACAGTGCATGCAAAATCCACTTATTAGCATCATATGTTAGTTTTATGTCTGTTTTAAAAATGGAACAACTCCAGATTCTGGCTATTATAAATAAGGCTGCTATGAACATACTGGAACATGTGTCCTTCTTACCAGTTGGAATATCTTCTGGATATATGCCCAGGAGAGGTATTGCGGGATCCTCCGGTAGGACTATGTCCAATTTTCTGAGGAACCGCCAGACTGATTTCCAGGGTAGTTGTACAAGCTTGCAATCCCACCAACAACTGAAGAGTGTTCCTCTTTCTCCACATCCTCGCCAGCATCTACTGTCACCTGAATTTTTGATCTTAGCCATTCTGATTGGTGTGAGGTGGAATCTCAGATGTCCCTCAACAGAGGAATGTATACAGAAAATGTGGTACATTTACACAATGGAGTACTACTCAGCTATAAAAAGAATGAATTTATGAAATTCCTAGGCAAATGGATGGACCTGGAGGGCCTCATCCTGAGTAAGGTAACACAATCACAAAAGACCTCACATGATATGTACTCACTGATAAGTGGATATTAGCCCAGAAACTTAGAATACCTAAGATATAAGATACAGTTTGCAAAACACATGAAACTCAAGAAGAACGAAGACCAAAGTGTGGACACTTTGCCCTTCTTAGAATTGGGAACAAAACACCCATGGAAGGAGCTACAGAGACAAAGTTTGGAGCTGAGATGAAAGGATGGACCATCTAAAGACTGCCATATCCAGGGATCCATCCCATAATCAGCCTCCAAACACTGACACCATTGCATACACTAGCAAAATTTTGCTGAAAGGACCCAGATATAGCTGTCTCTTGTGAGGCTATTCTTGGGCCTAGCAAACACAGAAGTGGATGCTCACAGTCAGCTATTGGATGGATCACAGGGCTCCCAATGGAGGAGCTAGAGAAAGTACCGAAGGAGCTAAAGGGATCTGCAACCCTATAGGTGGAACAACAATATGAACTAACCAGTACCCCCTGGAGCTCATGTCTCTAGCTACATATGTATCAAAAGATGGCCTAGTCGGCCATCAATGGAAAGAGAGGCCCATTGCTCGTGCAAACTTTATATGCCTCAGTACAGGGGAAGGCCAGGGCCAAGAAGTGGAAGTGGGTGGGGGAGCATGTGGGAGACTTTTGGGATAGCATTGGAAATGTTAATGAAATAAATACCTAATTTAAAAAAATGGAACAACTCTTTAAAATGATTGAGAGATTAAGTGCAATTTTTGTATGAGTACACAACTGGACGCTTTGTAGAACGTGCTAACATATCTTAAAATTCAAAAGGAACTGTATAGGATCCAGAATGGTCAAGCAGTCTTGTGGGGAGCCGCCATCACATTTGCCATTATAAGATGGCGCTGACAGCTGTGTTCTAAGTGGTAAACATAATCTGCACACGTGCAGGGGCAGTTTTCCCGCCATGTGTTCTGCCTTTCTCGTGATGACAACTGGGCCGATGGGCTGCAGCCAATCAGGGAGTAATACGTCCTAGGCGGAGGATAATTCTCCTTAAAAGGGACGGGGTTTTGCCATTCTTTTTCTCTCTCTTGTTCTTGCTTTTTCTCTCTCTTGCTTTCTTGTTCTTGTTCTTTTTCTCTTTCTTGCTCTTGTTCTTCTTCTTGCTCTTGCTTTCTTGTTCTTGTTCTTTTTCTTGCTTTCTTGCTCTCTCTTGCTCTTGCACTCTTGCGCTCTTGCTCTCTTGCTCCTGAAGATGTAAGCAATAAAGTTTTGCCGCAGAAGATTCCGGTTTGTTGCGTTCTTCCTGGCCGGTCGCGTGAACGCAGGTAAGAGTTGGTGCCGAAACCCGGGACGAGAAAACCTGGGACGAGAAATCCTGGGACGAGAAAACCTGGGACGGTTACCATCACCGGCACAAGGAAGATCCCTCATTCCGGAACCAGAACTGCGGGTCATGGTAATGAAGTGTTCCCGCAACACAGACTGTTGAGAAGGATCCAGCGTGAATTCAGAACTCTTCAGCTGGGGAATGGTGGTAATGAAGTGTTCCCGTAAAACAGACTGTTGAGAAGGATTCAACTGCGTGAATTCAGAACTCTTCAGCTGGGGAATGGTGGTAATGAAGTGTTCCCGTAAAACAGACTGTTGAGAAGGATTCAACTGCGTGAATTCAGAACTCTTCAGCTGGGGAATGGTGGTAATGAAGTGTTCCCGTAAAACAGACTGTTGAGAAGGATTCAACTGCGTGAATTCAGAACTCTTCAGCTGGGGAACAGGGTACCCGTAAGTATAGCTTTACAAGGTAAGTCTGGTCTTGAACTTTCTAACGAAATTCAAGACAGTCTATCAGAAGTAAAGTGGGAAATAGCTTTACAAGGTAAGTCTGGCCTTGAACTTTCTAACGAAATTCAAGACAGTCTATCAGAAGTAAAGTGGGAAATAGCTTTACAAGGTATGTTTGGCCTTGAACTTTCTCTAGTGTTAGGAGCCTTTTTGTTCCTTTTCACATGTTATCAAGCGGTTAAGGCAGGGCTGAAAATTCTGGATGAAATTCAGGGCAATCTATCAGAAGTAAAGCGGGGAGAGAGAGTAGGAGCAAAGAGGAAATATGGCGCACAAAATAAGTATACAGGCCTTTCCAAGGGTCTTGAACTGAGGAAAAGTTTAGGTCAGGTAAGAATACCTGGGGAGAGATTAGAAGGAAGGAGAAGGGAAAAGAAAAGAAAAAAGATCAATTAGTGGAGGTCTCTAGGAGAAGGAGCCTATACTCATCACTAGATGAGCTCAAGGAGCCAGTTCTTAATAGTTCTGAATCAGATGAAAAGGCTATTAGGGCCTGGAAGGCGCTCTCCCGAGCAGGTGAAGCCACTGGACAACTAACAAAGATCGTCCAGAGACCTCAGGAGTCATTCTCAGATTTTGTGGCCAGAATGACAGAGGCAGCAGAGCGTATTTTTGCAGATTTGGAGCAAGCCGCACCTCTGGTAGAACGCAGGAATGCAGAGCGGCCATAGCCCCAAGAAAGAACAAAGGTTTACAAGACTGGCTCAGGGTTTGTCGGGAGCTTGGGGGACCCCTCATTATGCGTTACTTCCATTCAGTATGAGAAATTTACTAGGGCAGCTAATTTGTCAAAAAAGTCTTTCTCAGTATATGTTACAGAATTGGACGGCTGAATGAACAGACCCTTCGGGAATTGAGAATTGCCATCATTCAGGTCAACTCCACGCGCTTGGACCTGTCCCTGATCAAAGGATTACCCAATTGGATCTCCTCAGCATTTTCCTTCTTTAAAGAATGGGTATGGGTGGGATTATTTGGAGATATACTTTGCTGTGGATTAGTGTTGCTTCTCTGGTTGGTCTGTAAGCTTAAGGCCCAAACTAGGAGAGACAAGGTGGTTATTGCCCAGGCACTTGCAGCTCTAGAACATGGTGCTTCCCCTGATATATGGTTATCTATGCTTAAGCAATAGGTCGCTGGCCATTCAGCTCTTGCACCCCACGAGGCTAGTCTCATTGCACGGGATAGAGTGAGTGTGCTTCAGCAGCCCGAGAGAGTTGCACGGCTAAGCACTGCAGTAGAAGGGCTCTGCGGCATATATGAGCCTATTCTAGGGAGACATGTCATCTTTCAAGAAGGTTGAGTGTCCAAGTGTCCTTCTCCCCAGGAAAAACGACACGGGAGCAGGTCAGGGTTGCTCTGGGTAAAAGCCTGTGAGCCTAAGAGCTAATCCTGTACATGGCTCCTTTACCTGCACACTGGGGATTTGACCTCTATCTCCACTCTCATTAATATGGGTGGCCTATTGCTCTTATTAAAAGAAAAGGGGGATCTGTGGGGAGCCGCCCTCACATTTGCCATTATAAGATGGCGCTGACAGCTGTGTTCTAAGTGGTAAACATAATCTGCACACGTGCAGGGGCAGTTTTCCCGCCATGTGTTCTGCCTTTCTCGTGATGACAACTGGGCCGATGGGCTGCAGCCAATCAGGGAGTAATACGTCCTAGGCGGAGGATAATTCTCCTTAAAAGGGACGGGGTTTTGCCATTCTTTTTCTCTCTCTTGTTCTTGCTTTTTCTCTCTCTCGCTTTCTTGTTCTTGTTCTTTTTCTCTTTCTTGCTCTTGTTCTTCTTCTTGCTCTTGCTTTCTTGTTCTTGTTCTTTTTCTTGCTTTCTTGCTCTCTCTTGCTCTTGCACTCTTGCGCTCTTGCACTCTTGCTCCTGAAGATGTAAGCAATAAAGTTTTGCCGCAGAAGATTCCGGTTTGTTGCGTTCTTCCTGGCCGGTCGCGTGAACGTGGGTAAGACAGTCTGGCAAAATGAGTACTGACATTGAGGAGCTCACATTTGAAATACTGTTAAAATTTGAGGTAACCCAATCACAAAAGCAGTCATTAGATATGCACTCACTGATAAGTGGATATTAACCCAGAAACATAGAACACCCAAGATAAAATTTGCAAAACACAAGAAAGCCAAGAAGAGGGAAGACCAATGGGTGGATACTTCATCCCTCCATAGAATAGGGAACAAAATACCCATGGAAGGAGTTACAGACACAAAGTTTGGAGATAAGACAAAAGGATGGACTATCCAGAGACTACCCCACTCGAGGATCCTTCCTATAATCAGCCACCAAACCCAGACACTATTGCATATGCCCGAAAGATTTTGCTGAAGATTTTGCTGAAGATTTTCCTGTTATACCTGTCTTGTATGAGGCTATGCCAGTGCCTGGCAGATACAGAAGTGGATGCTCACAGTCATCTATAAGATGGAACACAGGGTCCCCAATGGAGAAGCTAGAGAAAGCACCCAAGGAGCTGAAGGGTCTACAACTCTATATGTGGAACAACAATATGAACTAGCCAGTAACCCCAGAGCTCGTATCTCTAGCTGCATATGTAGCAGAAGATGGCCTGGTTGGCCATCACTGAAAAGAGAGGCCCCTTGGTATTGCAAACTTTATATATCCTAGTACAGAAGAATGCCAGGGCCAAGAAGAGGGAGTGGGTGGGTAGGAGAGCAGGATAGGGGAGAGTATAGGGAACTTTCAGGTTAGCATTTGAAATGTATATAAAGAAAATATCTAATAAAAAAATAAATTTAAAAAATGTTTCAGGAAAGAATCCATGTGAACTGGACTGCTAGCAAAGGATATAAAGAGATGAGGGGAGCAGATCTGATTCTCTCCAATAATAACGGGTATTTATTAGTGATTGCTTTTTTAAGTGAGAATATCTCAGAAAATGTAGATAAAATGTGTTTTTCCCAATTTACACAATACCAACAGTTACTCCTGAGAACATGTCCAAATAATTCCCATCTCTATCCCCACTGGAGCAAGTTAATTAGAAATTATACTTAAAGCTTTACTCTTTCATCTACCCACTCTTACCAAGGTACACCTCTCCCTACATCATTCAGTCTTTTCAATATCCCCTGTACAAGTACCTCACTATCAATTTTAACCTGTAGGATATGTTAGTGATCCATCCCTGTGGTATGATGATATCTGTGTCCATGGTAAAATAGGACAGTTCATGATGTATGAGTAAGTTGGAATTCCTTTCATCCCATCTACCTTTTCTGTGGCGTTTCTACTCACAAGATGATTTTAAATTCTTTCTTTTGTTTGTAATTTAAAAACCAGTGTAAATTAATGATTAATTATATTTCTTTCATTCACACTCAAACAAAATAATAATTACTAAATTGTTTTTCACATGGTATTGTCATGATTTTAGACATCATTTGAAATTAGTGAGTATTCACTGTAAAGTGTATGGACTATTAAAAACTTGATCAATTTAGTAATTATATAAATGTATATAAACTCTTTACCTGGGCTCCTTTAATTAGGAAATAATCAATAAAGTCCCGAGGAATTGTAACATCCAATGATTCTTTATGTTCCCTTATTTTCTCCAAAAGGAAATTTTTAATATAAGCATAATTTTTAAAAAATTGGTTATGACTTCCTGGACAATAATCAAGCAGAGCAGGAAATGTATTGCAAACCTATAGGGAAATTCAAGAATTTACTAAATGAATAAATTGTAATGAACTAATTAAGGTATATTCATATCATACTACATGATTGATTTGCATTGATAGATCAAAAATATGTACTTTAGTTCATCTTAAGTAGGTAGTCTTTTTCATACATGCTAATTCTCTATTCTAATAGAGAAATACAAGGGAGAAATTACTACCCAAATGACCAAAGAACATAGCAAAAATTTCACACTCACATATCTTTTTTGTGCAAAATATGTTCATGTCTCTTCTTTGATAGCTCCAAGAACTCTAATCTCATGTTTGAAATATCACATATGTAAATTACTTACACACATACTCTACAGAAGAACTTAAGATGTCTGCGTGAGTTGATTTACAGAAGAAATTTAATACCTCAAGATTTTATTCTTACCAAGCAGCTTTTTACACAAAAGAGTTTATGCCTTAAAATAAATTATATACCAAAACCCGTGTGGAGTTTACCAATACAATCATTCTTTATGTAGTTTTCATGAAAGGCTAGTTCAGCATAAGACAATTCTGGGAGGATGCTTATGGTCCACACAGAATGAAATCATGCACCTTGTAACTTCTTCCTCTTACCCTGTAAACTAGAGTTCTTGCTTATGCACCAAGCCACTGAAGTAACTGCTTCTTGGCAGCTCTCATTGCCACACATATTCTTTCTCCTTTTAAGAGAATAGTCTTTCTGTACTGAGATACTCCTTTCTGGTAATATGATGATGTGTGTAATTGTTGAAAAGAGGCCAATAACTTTACATAGTAGAAGAATTCCTAAGAGTGGCTTGTCAAATTTCTAGAAGCGAATACAGTACTTAAACACAGATTTTTGGGGAAGTTAATGGGGAAATCAAAGGATAGGGTGTTACTAAGCAGGCCAAAGCTATCCTGGCATTGCCCCCTTCTGGTTTTCCATTTGTATAGCAAGAGGTTTGGAACTTGCTTCCAAATATTTGTTCCATAATACGTTAGTCAGAACTGTCACGTCTGGTCACCTCACTACTCGGTCTTTGTTCAATCTGACCCATGAGTAAGAAAGAGAAAAAGAATGTTCTCAGAGTCAAGGAATCATGACTTCACCTGCAACCAGGGGGTGCTCAGAATCTTGGATATTTCATCCAGTTTTTCCAACAAGTTTAGAAAATCCCGATCTTTATAATCAAAACGATCCTGGAAAATAATTGAGCAGATGACATTGCAGGGAGCACAGCCCAGGATGAAGGTGGGATCACAGGGTGAGCCTGAAAATTTGGAAACAATTGTAAAATATTATTAAAATACACATATAAGACACCTTGCCCTTGCTATCATGTTAATATACTTTATAAATTCTATGCTACATTTATGCTAAGGGCAATGCATGGCTTGACAATGCTTTGGAACACTGACATGAGACCTATACACCTCATTAGGGGAAAAAATTACTTTCAATAAGATAGGAACAAAATCACTCATATAGCCATACCTAGATCAAGAATTATATGCCATATTCTTTCTTGTTTGCTTGTTTTTATTACATTTTTTCTTTATTTACTTTTCAAATGCTATCCCAAATGTTCCCTATACCATCCCTTTGCCCTGCTCCCCTACCCACCCACTCCCACTTCTTGGCCATGGTGTCCCCCTGTGCTGCAGCATATAAAATTTGCAAGACCTAGGGGGTCTCTCTTCCTCTAAACCTGCACTTACCATTGGTTTTCCTAAGTTCCTCCACAAGGCAACGTGCTTCCTCTTGAACACGGTCCTCAATGCTCCTTTTTCCCATGCCTAAATTCCGCAGAGTCATGAGTGAGAAGTGCCTCGTGTTTTTCCATACACTTCCATTACTAAATCCAATGCCTAAAGCAATAAAAACAGACATTACAGAGTAAATCCTGGAGTAGAAGTAGAGGATGTCTGGTGGCTGCCATAGAATCCCAAACTGTGTCTCAGGCACAGAGTTGGCCTCTGCTCTCCATCCTTTAGCTCACTATGCATACTATGCAGTACATGTATACTTACCCATTCCATTAGTAGCTTTATCAAAAACTGGGAGCCTTCCCCTTCCAGCAAAGACATCCCCATGGTCAACCAGAGCTTCCTTCACTGCCTCATATCCATGCAACACCACAGTGGGCTTCCTGCCCAAATATAGAGTATACACAGGACCATAAACTCTTGATAACTAGAAATGAAAAGAAAATGGAAATATTAGGAAAATATACCTGCATTCTCAATGGTTTAGAACCCTTTTAGACTGGTAATAGTACTGCGCAATAATATTTTTAACTAGAAAGACTCATTTTAATTGCATATATCTTGAATTTTGAATATTTATCATATGCGGATGACCTATAGAGTGACAAGAAACCATAAGACAGCTGACATATTGATGAATGTAAAATATCACACTATGATATTATGATGTTATCTTATTTCACAAAGAAACTGAAGAATGATAATTCTACTTTTCTTTCTAGGGCCCTATTGCGAAGAAGAAAAGAATTAAATAGAACTCTTCTTAATCTCTATTGGATGCTCATGCTCACTTCACACAGAAACAGCCATCAGTAATCATATGACTACAGTAGGATCAGAGATGAAACTTCTCCTATGGAAACAGCAGAACAAGTGACAATGAAACCTAAATTCTTCAGTCATCAGTAATTAATGTGTCTAGTTCTTTATAATTTTTACAAACCTACAGAAAGCAGGCATCATAGCAAGTGTACCACAGAATGCTGCACTTGTGGAGAAAACATATTATCACCAAGAAATGTTCTGGGCCCAAGGGACAGTTCTTGTAAGTAATAAAAATAGCTTGGCAACCTATGATATATCCTATGACACACTGTTTGTGGCTTTCATTTCCTGTGTGAGGCCATGTCCAGAGATTTCCCCTCATGTCAAGCATCAGTTAGGTCTTTAGAGTTAAGCACCACATGCTAATCCAGGAACAATCACTGTCTAAACTTCTGACTTATTGAATGAAATATTCAACAGTCTCCACCTTCAGCCAAAATAATAGAAAATGTTTAGAAAATAAGGATTTGAATAAGCATAACTTTAAAATTCTTTGATTATATTATAAAATGCAATGACATAAGTGTTCTTCAACCTGAAACCTTGCTCATTAGTAATTTACCAACCAGGACTAGTGACAAAAGAATAGACACATTACAGTTTCCTACTTGGTGAACATTATAAAATAATATTGCTCCAGTGATAGAATTTTATTGAAAGCATCATGACTGATATATCCCCGTGCAAAATACTGGAGGAGCATAAGGCATACTTACATTGGTGAAGGATTGGCAGATGTCCTTCACATCTATCTGAAGGATGTTTCCAATAATTGGAAGAGGAGTGGGGCCAGGGGGAAGCTTCCCTCTTTCATAGCTCTGTCTCCAGAGTGAGAGGAGAAACAGACAGGAGAGAGTGAGCACCAGGACCAGGATTGGATCCATGGAGATTCTTCTTACTGACACAGTTGTGATTGGGGGCATGTTTTTGTAGTGCAGTTGCAGAACAATCAATTGCACTTTGGAATATTATTGAATAATCAAACATTGTTTAATCTCTCTATCAACTAGACTTTGCTACAATACTAGAACAAAAAGAACTTCTTTTACCTTGTTCTTTATGTGTTGCCCATAAGACATTTTGCCTTAATTTCTTGAGTTGTGTATGACCAATATTGCAATCATATTTATCATATATGATGTTGGCCTTGTTGTCTTATTGACAGTGTCTTTTGCCTTACAGAGGCTTTGCAATTTTATGAAGTCCCACTTGTTGATTCTTGATCTTACAACACAAGCCATTGCTGTTCTGTTCAGTAATTATTTTCCCTTTGCCCATATCCTTGAGGCTTTTCCCCACTTTCTTCTCTATAAGTTTCAGAGTCTCTGGTTTTATGTCGAGTTCCTTGATCCTCTTAGACTTGAGCTTTGTACAAGGAGATAAGAATGGATCAATTCAACACCAGTTGACCCAGCACCATTTGTCGAAGATACTGTCCTTTTTCCACTGGATGGTTTTAGCACCTTTGTCAAAATACAAGTGACCATAGGTGTGTGGGTTCATTTCTGGGTCTTCTATTCTATTCCATTGATCTACCTCTCTGTTGCTGTACCAGTACCAGGCAATTTTTATCACATATGCTCTTGAGGTCAGGCATGGTGATTCCCCCAGAGGCTATTTTTTTGGTGAGAATAGTTTTTGCTATCCTAGGATTTTTTTTATATCAGATGTATTTGCAAATTGCTGTTTCTAATTCAGTGAATAATTGATTTGGAATTTTTATAGGGATTGCATTGAATCTATAGATTGCTTTTGGCAGGATAGCGATTTTTACTATATTAATCCTGCCAATCCATGAGCCTGGGAGATCTTTCCATCTTCTGAGATCTTCTTTGATTTCTTTCTTCATAGTCTTAAAGTTCTTATCATACAGATCTTTCACTTCCCTAGTTAGAGTCACAGCCATTGCTCTGGCTAGGACTTTGAGTACTATATTGAATAGGTAGGGAGAAAGTGGGCAGGCTTGTCTAGTCCCTGATTTTAGTAGGATTGATTTCAACTTCTCTCCATTTAAATTAATGTTCGTTACTGGTTTGCTGTATATTGCTTTTATTATGTTTGGGTATGGGCCTTAAATTTCTTATCTTTCCAAGACTTTTATCATAAATGGGTGTTGGATATTGTCAAATGCTTTCTCAGCATCTAACGAGATGATCATGCGGTTTTGTCTTTGAATTTGTTTATATAGCAGATTAGGGTGATGGATTTCCATATATTAAACTGTGTCCAATTTTCTGAGGAACCACCAGACTGACTTCCAGAGTGGATGTACAAGCTTACAATCCCACCAACAATGGAGGAGTATTCCTCTTTCACCAAATTCTCACCAGCATCTGATATCACCTGAATTTTTTATCTTAGCCATTCTGACTGGTGTAAGGTGGAATCTCAGGATTGTTTTGGTTTGCATTTCCCTGATGATTAAGGATGTTGAACATTTTTTTCCTTTTTTTAATATTTTTATTAGGTATTTTCCTCATTTACATTTCCAATGCTATCCCAAAAGTCCCCCATGCCCCCTCCCCACTCCTCTACCCACCCACTCCCACTTTTTGGCCCTGGCGTTCCCCTGTACTGGAGCATATAAAGTTTCCAAGTCCAATGGGCCTCTCTTTGCAGTGATGGCCGACTAGGCCATCTTTTGATACATATACAGCTAGAGTCAAGAGCTCCGGGGTACTGGTTAGTTCATAATGTTGTTCCGGATTTTGAACATTTTTAAGGTGCCTCTCAGCCATTCATTATTCCTCAGTTGAGAGTTATTTGTTTAGCTCTGTACCCCATTTTTAATGGGGTTATTTGAATTTCTGGAGTCCAGCTTCTTGAGCTCTTTGTATATATTGGATATTGGTGTCCTATCTGATTTAGGATAGGTAAAAACTCTTTCTCAATCTGTGGGTGTCCTTCTTCTCTTATTGACAGTGTCTTTTGCCTTGCTGGAGCTTTGCAATTTTATGAGGTCCCATTTGTCAATTCTTGATCTTACAACACAAGCCATTGTTTGTTCTGCTTAGAAATGTGTCCCCTGTGCCCATATCTTCAAGGCTTTTCTCCACTTTCTCCTCTAAATTTCAGTGTCTCTGGTTTTATGTGGAGTTCTTTGAACCACTTAGACTTGAGCTTTGTACAAGGAGAGAAGAATGGATCGATTTGAATTCTTCTACATAATAAACACCAGCTGTGCCAGCACCATTTTTTTAAAAAGCTGTCTTTTTTCCACTGAATGGCTTTAGCACCCTTATCAAAGATCAAGTGATCATAGGTGTGTGGATTCATTTCTGGGTCTTCAGTTCTATTCCATTGATCTACCTGTCTGTTGCTGTACCAGTACCATGCAGTTTTTATCACAATTGCTCTGTAGAACAGCTTGAGGTCAGGCAAGGTGATTCCCCCAAAAGTTCTTCTATTGTTGAGAATAGGTTTGGTATCCTAGGTTTTTTGTTATTCCAGATGAATTTACAAATTTCCCGTTCTAAATCAGTGAAGAATTGAGTTGAAATTTTGATGGGGATTGCATTGAATCTATAGATTGCTTTCAGCAGGATAGCCATTTTGACTATATTAATCTTGCCAATCCATGAGCATGGGAGATCTTTCCATCTTCTGAGATCTTCTTCAATTTCTTTCTTGAGAGACTTGAAGTTCTTATCATACCGATCTTTCACTTCTTTTGTTAGAGTCATAGGTATTTTATATTGTTTGTGACTATTGTGAAGTGTGTTGATTCCCTAATTTCTTTCTCAGCCCATTTATTCTTAGTGTAGAGAAAGGCCATTGATTTGTTTGAGTTAATTTTATATTCATCTACTGCACTGAAGTTGTTTATCAGGTTTAGTAGTTCTCTGGTGGAATTTTTAGGGTTACTTATATATACTATCATATCACCTGCAAATAGTGATATTTTGACTTCTTCCTTTTCAATGTGTATCCCCTTGACTTCCTTTTATTGTCTAATGGCTCTGGCTAGGATTTTGAGTACTATATTGAACAGGTAGGGAGAAAGTGGGCAGCCTTGTCTAGTCCCTGATTGCTTTCAGCTTCTCTACATTTAGTTTGATATTGGCTACTGATTTGCTATATATTGCTTTTATTATGTTTAGACATGAGCCTTGAATTCCTGATCTTTCCAAGACTTCTATTATGAATAGGTGTTGGATTTTGTCAAATGCTTTCTCTGCATCTGATGTGATGAACCTGTGGGTTTTGTCGTTGAGTTTGTTTATATAATGGATTATGTTGATGGATTTCAGTATATTAAACCATCCCTGCATCCCTGGGATGAAACCTACTTGATCTTGTTGGATGATCATTTTTATGTATTCTTGGATTCTGTTAGCAAGAATTGTATTGAGTATTTTTGCATTGATATTCATAAAGGAAATTGGTCTGAAGTTCTCTTTCTTTGTTGGATCTTTGTGTGGTTTAGGTATAAGAGTAATTGTGGCTACATAGAATGAATTGGGGAGAGTACCTTCTGTTTCTATTTTGTGGAATAGTTTGAGGAGAGTTGGAATTAGGTCTTCTTTGAACGACTGATAGAACTCTGAACTAAACCCATCTGGTCCTGGGCTTTTTTTGGTTGGGAGACTATTGATGACTGCTTATATTTCTTTAGGGGAAATGGGACTGTTTTGATTGTTAATCTGATCCTGATTTAACTTTGGTACCTGGTATCTGTCTAGGAAGGTGTCCATTTCATCCAGGTTTTCTAGTTTTGTTGAGTATAGTCTTTTGTAGTATGGTCTGATGATGTTTTGGATTTCCTCAGGTTCTGTTGTTATATCTCCCTTTTCATTTCTGATTTTGTTAATTAGGATACTGTCCCTGTACTCTCTAGTGAATCTGCCTAAGGGTTTATCTATCTTGTTGATTTTCTCAAAGAACCAGCTCCTGGTTTGGTTGATTCTTTGAATAGTTCTTTTTGTTTCCACTTGATTGATTTTAGCCCTAAGTTTGATTATTTCCTGCTTGTGTGAATTTGCTTCCTTTAGTTCTAGAGCTTCTAGGTGTGCCGTCAGGCTGCTAGTGTACTCTCTCTCTAGTTTCTTTTTGGATGCACTCAGGGCTATGAGTTTTCCTCTTAGGACTGCCTTCATGGTTTCCCACAAGTTTGGATATGTTGTGGCTTCATTTTCATTTAACTCTAAAAAGTCTTTAATCTCTTTCTTTATTTCTTCCTTAACCAAGGTATCATTGTTGATCAGTTTCCATGTGAATGTTGTATTCCTATTATTTATGCTGTTATTGAAGATCAGCCTTAGTCTGTGCTGATCTATAGGATGCATGGGATAATTTCAATATTTTTGTATCTGTGGAGGCCTGTTTTGTGACCAATTATATGGTCCATTTTGGAGGAGGAACCATGTGGTGCTGAGAAGAAGGTACATCCTTTTGTTTTAGGATAAAATGTTCTTTTGATATCTATTAAATCCACTTGTTTCATAACTTCTGTTAGTGTCCATGTGTCTCTGTTTAGTTTCTGTTTCCAGGTTCTGTCCATTTATGAAAGTGTGACTTCTACCTGTTTAGCAGTGTTCTCCTGTATATTTTTAAGTGAGTCATTAATGCCCCTCTTAAAGTTCTACCAGCATCATGAGATATGATTTTAAAACTCAGCCTTGCTTTTTGGGTATGTTGGGATATCCAGGACTGGCTGAGGTTGGAGTGCTGGGTTCTGATGATGATGAGCGGTCTTGGTTTCTGTTGGTAAGATTCTTACGTTTGCCTTTTGCCATCTGGTAATCTCTGGCGTTAGTTGTTATAGTTGTCTCTGGCTGGAGCTTGTTCCTCCTGTGATTCTGTTAGCCTCTGTCAGTAGTCCTGGGAGTCCAGCTCTCTCCTGAGTCTCAGTGGTCAGTGTACTCTCTGTAGGCAAACTCTCCTCTTGCGGAGAAGGTGCACATAGGTCTGGCGTTCAGAACTGCCTCCTGGTCGAAGATGAAGGCCTGAAACAAGGCCTGTCCCAGAAGATGTGTTTCCTCTGCCATCTGCGTTCTCACCTGCACAGACTGGTCTTTGAGGGACCCAGGACACAAGATCGCTCCCTCACCTGCTCTGGTGGTCAGAGTTCTCTCAGGCTGCCACCTCTCTTCTGGTGGAGAATGTGCCCGGTTGTCTGGAGCCCATATCGGTGCCTATCTCAGAAGCTGTCTTGCTTCTGCATTCCCAGAAGCAAGACATGGATCTAAGTTCACTTCTCATGATGATGATGGAGGATTTTAAGAAGGAAATACAGGAAAACACAGGTAAACAGTTAAGAAGCCCGTAAAGAGGAAGCATAAAAATTCCTTTAAAAATTACACAAAAACACAACCAAACAGGTAATGGACCTTATAAAATTGCAAAGCTTCTGTAAGGCAAAAGACATGATCAATAAGACAAAAAGGCCACAAACAGTTTGGGAAAGGATCTTTACCAATCCTAAATCTGACAGGAGAGTAGTATCCAATATATACAAAGAACTCAAGAAGCTAGACTCTCAAATAACCCCATTAAAAATGGGGTTCTGAGCTAAACAAAGAATTCTCAAGTGAGGAATACCAAATGGCTGAGAAGCACCTGAAAAAATGTTCAGCATCCTCAATCATCAGGGAAATGCAAATCAAAACAACTCTGAGGTTCCACCTCACACCAGTCAGAATGGCTAAGATCAAAAATACAGGTGACAGCAGATGCTGATGAAGATGTGGTAAAAGATTAACACTCCTCCATTGCTGGGGTACTGCAAGCTGGTACACCACTCTGGAAATCAGTCTGGAGGTTCCTCAGAAAATTGGACATAGTACTACCAGAGAATCCGGCAATACCTCTCCTGGGCATATATCCAGAAGATATTCCAACTGGTAAGAAGGACACATGCTCCACTATGTTCATAGCAGCCTTATTTATCATAGCCAGAAGCTGAAAAGAACTCAGATGTCCCTCAACAGAGGAATGGATACAGAAAATATAGTGCATTTACACAATGGAATACTACTCAGCTATTAAAAACAATAAATTTATGAAATTCTTAGTCAAATATATGGATCTGGAGGATATCATCCTGGGTGAGGTAACCCAATCACAAAAGAACTCACATGACATTCACTTTCTGATAAGTGTTTATTAGCCCAGAAACTTAGAATACCCAAGATGCAATTTGCAAAACACATGAAACTCAAGAAGAAGGAAGACCAAAGTGTGGATACGTCGTTGTGTCTTAGAATCGAGAACAAAAAGCCCATGGAGGGAGTTTTAGAGACAAAGTTTGGAGCTGAGATTGAAGGAAGGATTCCAGAGACTTCCCACCCGGGGATCCATCCCATAAACAGCCACCAAACCAGACACTATTGCATATGCCAGCAATATTTTTCTGACAGGACCATGATATAGCTGTCTCTTGTGAAACTATGCCAGTGCCTGGCAAATACAGAAGTGGATGCTCACAGCCATTCATTGGAAGGAGAACAGGGTCCCCAATGGAGGAGCTAGAGAAAGTACCCAAGGAGCTGAAGGGGTCTGCAACCATATAGGAGGAACAACAATATGAACTAACCACTAACCCCAAAGCTTGTGTCTCTAGCTGTATATGTAATAGAAAATGGCCTAGTTGGCCATCATTGGAAGGAGAGGTCTTTGGTCTTTCAAAGACTATATTCCCCAATACAGGTTAATGTCAGGGCCAGTAAATGGGAGTGAGTGGGTTGGGGAGCAGGGCAGGAGGAGGGCATAGGAGACTTTCAGAATAGCATTTGTAATGTAAATGAAGAAAATATCTAATAAAAAATTTAAATTAACCATAATTTGAATCTATTTCTTTGCTGTGTCACTCTCCTCCAGGCTCAGCTTTATAGAAAATAATAATAATAATAATAATAATAATAATAATAATAATTATTATTATTATTATTATTATTATTATTATAGATAGATAGATAGATAAATAGATAGATAGATAGATAGATAGATAGATAGATAGATAAAATAAAAACACCAAAGCTCTCCAATAGCCATAAAAAACCATGTAGGTAAGTAGATGAGTAAACAGGCTGATATTGTTTTACTTTGGTTGGAGAGAATTCCATAATATTCAATAAGAGGGCAGCTGGAAGAATAAACCACAATTATTGCTCTCTAATATCTCAAACTAAACAACAAAAGTGAATAAACATTATAATTGATAGATTTCTTTTTTTATTAATTTTATTTATTTACATTTTAAATGTAACCTTCCCAGTCTCCCCTCAGCAAGTCCTCCATCCTCCCATCACTCCTCCTTTTGTCACTACAGGAATGCTCCTCCACACACCCATTCACTCCCACGTGTTATAGCATCCCCCTATACTCCGGCATCAAGCCTCCACAGACCAAGGGTCTCCCGCTGCCACTGCTGCCAGATAAGGCAATCCTCTGTTACATATGTAGCGGCGCCATGGCCCAATCCACGTATGCTCTTTGGATGGTGGATTTCTGCCTGCAATAAAGAACATAAATGATAGACAGCAGAAAATAAAGAATAATATTTTTAGATAGCATTTTTTATTGTTTTAATTTCATACACATATACTAGGCCTTTGATTGAAACCACCCCTATATTTCAACAGAACCATCACATGTACATAACACATGACCAGCACAATTGTTTTTCCAAATTCATACACCTTTTTTGAACTACTGAGTGCACTATGTCCTGCTACTATGTTTATGTTCATTCTGTTTATTAATGGCAACCTCGGGAAAATAAGTAACCCACAGGTAGCCACACTGATGAATAAAACTGTCTTTCCCTCTCTTAGTAGCCTGCAGCTGCCAGTAACTCTTCATTAGGAGTGAGGCTTTGTAAACCCATTCCCAGTCATTACTGGAACTTTGGCTGTGTTTGACCTTCTTACAGAGGTAATAAAGGGCTTGATAGATGACTCAGCAATTAAGAGAACATGAAGCTTTTTTCTTTGAAACTGGTAGACTTCTTTGCTGAATCCCTCTGACACTAGGCTTATTTTAGTTAGAAGACATTTTATTAGATATTTTCTTGTTTTACATTTCAAATGTTATCATCTTTCCTGGTTTCCCCTCCATGCGTTCTCTTTGGTTGATGGTTTAGTCCCTGGGAACTCTAAAGATTCTGGTTGGTTCGTATTATTGTTTCTCCTATGGGGTTGCAAACCCCTTCCTTTCTTTAGATGGTTATAAGACTTTTAATTACTGCTTCTCTTTCACTCTCAGTAATAAATTGGAAGCTTGATTTAACTATTGTAGCTGGTATAAATCAAGAACTTGTAACTTTCTCTTAGTTTTTCCAATTTGGTGAAGTATGTATTTTTATAGTATTCCTTGATAATTCTCTGGATTTCCTCTCTATCTAATCCCATTTCAACTCTAATTTTATTAATTTGGATTTTCTATATATATATCTTTTGGTTAATCTTGTCAAGGGCACACAAATATCTTCAACAAAATTATAGAAAAAACAAAAACTTCTCTATCCTAATACAAGAGATACTCTTGAACATACAAGAAACCTACAGAACTGCAAATCAATTCAACCAAAAAGGAAATTTTTCCTGCCACATAATAATCAAAACACCAAATGCCATAAACAAAGAAAGATTTTTAAAAGCAGTAAGGGGAATAATGTCAAGCAGTATATAAAGGCAGACCTATCAGAATTACAGCAGACTTCTCACCAGAGACGATAAAAACAAGAACATCATGAGCAGATGTCATACACACACTAAGAGAACATAAATGCCAGCCCAGACTACAATAACCAGCAAAACTCTCAGTTATCATAGATGGAGAAACCAAGATATTTCATGACAAAACCAAATTTACACAATATCTTCCCACAAATCCAGCCCCACAAAGGTTAATAGATGAAAAACACCAACACAAGGAGGGAAACTATGCCCTAGAAAAAGAAAGAAAGTAATCTTACAACAAATCCAAAGAAGATAGGCGCACAAACATAATGCCAACTCTAACAACAAAAATAACTGTGAGTAAGAACCACTTTTCCTTAATATCTCTTAACATAAACGGAATCAATTCTCCTATAAAAAGACATAGTCTAATGGACTAAATAAACAGGACACAGCATTTTGCTGCATACAGGAAATGAACCTCAGTGAAGAAGACAGACAATACCTCAGAGTAAATGGTTGGAATACAATTTTCCAAGCAAATGGTTCCAAGAAACAAGCTGGAGTAGCCATTCTAATTGCAATTAAAATCGACTTTCAACCACAAGTTATCAAAAAGGATAAGGAACTCTCAATTCTGAACATCAATGCTCCAAGTGCAAGGGCACCCACCTTCATAAAAGATTCTTCACTAAATCACAAAGCATGCATCCCACTTCACACAATAGTAGTGAGAGACTTTAACACCCCACTCTCAGCTATGGACAGATCATGGAAACCGAAACTAAACAGAAACACAGTGAAAGTTGCATACGTTATGAACCAAATGGATCTAACAGATATTTATAAAATATTTCATCCTAAAGCAAAACAATATACTTTCTTCTCAGCTCTTTAGGGAACAGTCTCCAAAATTGACCATATAAATGGCCACAAAAGAGGTCTCAACAGAAACAAGAATATTGAAATAATCCCGTGCACACTATCAGATCACCAAAGAGCTAAGGGTGGTCTTAAATTCCAAGAAAAACAATGAAAATCACACATACACATGGGCAGTGAACAACACTCAACTCAATGATAACCTGGTCAATGAAGAAATAAAGAAAGAAATTAAAGACTTTTTAAAATTTAATAAAAATGAAGACACATCATATCCAAACTTATGGGACACATTGAAAGCAGTAGTAAGAGGAAAACTCATAGCTCTGAGTGCCTCCAAAAAGACAGAGCTTACACTAGCAGCTTGACAGCACACCAGAAAGTTCTAGAACGGAAGGAAGCAAATACACCCAAGAGGAGTAGACGGCAGGAAATAATCAAACTCAGGGCTGAAATCAACCAAATAGAGACAAAAGGAAGTATACAAAAAAAAAAAAAATCAACAAAACCAGGATCTGATTCTTTGAGAAAATCAGCAACATAGGTAAATCTTTAGCCAGACTAACCAGAGGGTACAGAGACAGTATCTAAATTAATAAAATCAGAAATGAAAAGGGGGATATAACAATGGAAACTGTGGAAATTCAAAAGATCATCAGATCCTACTACAAAAGTTTACACTCAACTAAACTGGAAAATCTGGATGAAATGGATAACTTTACAGACACATACGAAATGCCAAAATTAAAACAGGATCAGATAAACCATCTATACAGTCTCATAACCCCTAAAGAAATAGAAGCAGGTATTAAAAGTTTCCCAACCAAAAGAAGCCCAGGACCAGATGGATTTAGTTCAGAGTTCTATCAGACCTAATACAAACACTCTTCAAGTTATTCCAGAAAATAGAAACAGAAGTTACATTACCCAATTCACTCTATGAAGCAATGCTTATACCTAAACCACACAAAGAGCAATCAAAGAAAGAGAACTTCAGATCAAACTCCTTTATGAACATTGATTTAAAACACTCAACAAAATTCGTGCCAAACGAATCCAAGAACACATCAAAAACATCATTCAACGTGATCAAGTAGGCTTATTCCAGGGATGCAGGGATTGTTCAATATATGGAAATCCATCAATATTATCCACTACATAAATAAACTCAAGGAAAAAAAACACCACATGATCAATTCATTAGATGCTGAAAAGGCATTTGACAAAATTCAACATCCCATCATGTTGACAATCTTGGAAAGATCAGCAATTCAAGACCCATACATAAACATAGGAAAAGGAATATAGAGCAAACCAGTAGCCAACATCAAAATGAATGGAAAGAAACTTGAAGAAATCCCACTAAAATCAGGGACTAGACAAGGCTGCTCAATCTCGCCCTATCTATTCAACATAGTACTTGAAGTTCTAGCTAGGGCAATTAGACAACCAAAGGAGAACAAATAGATATAAATTGGAAGGAAGAAGACAAAATATCACTATTTGCAGATGATGTTATCATATAGTTAAGTGACCCCTCCCCCCCCCAAAAAAAAAAACACCAAAGAACTACTAAAGCTGACAAACAACTTCAGCAAAGTGGCAGAATATAAAACTTACTCAAACAAATCAGTGGCCTTCCTCTACTCAAAGGATAAACAGGCTGAGAAAGAAATTAGGGATATGATACCCTTAATGATAGCCACAAGTAATATAAAATAAATTGGTGTGACTCTAATCAAGCAAGTGAAAGGATCTATATGACAAGAACTTCAAGTCTCTGAAAAAGAAATTTAAAAAGATCTCAGAAGATGGAAAGATCTCCCAGGGACATGGATTGGCATGACTAATACAGTGAAAATGTCCATCTTCCTGAAAGCAATCTACAGATTCAATGCAATCCCCATCAAAATTCCAGCTCAATTCTTCATAGAGTTAGAAAGAGCAATTTGCAAATTCATTTGGAATTAAAAAAAAATAAGGAAGGCAAAAGCTATTCTCAAAAATGAAAGAACTTCAGGGGGAAACACCATCCCGGACCTCAAGCTTTATTATAGAGCAATAGCTATAAAAACTGCATGGTATTGAAATAGAGACAAAGTCACTTGACCTTTGACAAAGGTGCTGAAAGCATCCAGTGGGAAAAAGACAGCATTTTTAACAAATGGTGCTGGTTCAACTGGCAGTCAGCATGGAGAAGAATGTAAATCAAAGAAGTTAGACTCTAGAGAACCAAATAAACCTATTAAAATTGGGGTAAAGAGCTAAACAAAGAATTGTCAACTGAGGAATATCAAATGGCTGAGAAGCACCTAAAGAAATGTTCAACATCCTTAGTCATCAGGGAAATGAAAATCTAAACAAACCTGAGATTCCACTGCACACCAGTCAGAATGGCTAAAATCAAAAAATTCTGGTGACAGAAGATATTGGCCAGGATGTTGCGAAAGAAGAATATTCCTCCATTGCTGGCAGGAATACAAGCTGGACAACCCCTCTGAAAATCAGTTTGGTGGTTCCTTGGAAAATTGGACATAGTATTACCTGAAGATGCAGCAATACCACTACTGGGCATATACCCAGAAGATGCTTCAGCATGTAATAAGGACACATTCTCCACTATGTTCATAGCAGCCTTACTTATATAATAGCCAGGAGCTGAAAAGAACCCAGGTGTCCTTCAACAGAGGAATGGACACCGAAAGTGTGGTACATATACATATTGGGGTACTACTCAGCTATTAAAAACGATGAATTCATGAAGATCTTAGGCAAATGGGTAGAACTAGAAAATACCATCCTGAGTGAGGTAACTCAATGACAAAATAAAACACGGGATATGTGCTCACTGATCAATGGATACTAGCCCAAAAACTCCAAATAACCAGGATACAACTCACAGAGCACATGAAGCTCAAGAAGAAGGAAGACCAAAGTGTGGATACTTTAGTACTTCTTAGAAGGAAAACCAAATACTCAAGGAGCAAATATGGAGATAAAGTTTAGGGTAGAGACTGAAGGAAAAGCCATCCAGAGACTGGCCTACCTAGGGATTCACCCATATACAGTTACCAAACCCAGACACTATTGTAGATGCCAAGACACACATGATGAAAGGAGCCTGATATGGCTGTCTCCTGAGAGGCCCTGCCAGAGACTTACAAATACAGAAGCATATGTTAGCAGCCAAACAATGGACTGAGCACAGGAACCATAATAGAGGAGTTAGAGAAGGGACTGAAAGAGTTGAAGAGGTTTGCAACCCCATGGGAAGAACAACAATATCAACCAACCAGACTCCCCAGAACTCCCAGGGACTAAGCCAACAAAGGAGTACAGCTGGCTCCAGCTGCCTATGTACCGGAGGATGGCCTTGGCATGCATCAATGGAAGGAGAGGTCCTTGGTCCTATGAAGGCTCGATAGATGCCCCAGTATAGGGGAATCAAGGGCTGGGATGTGGGAGTGGGTGAGTGGGTGGTGGAGCACCCTCATAGAAGCAGGGGTAGGGAGGATATGATAGAGTGTTTCCAGGAGGGAGGGAAACCAGGGAAAGGGATTACATTTGAAATGTAAATAAAGAAAACATCAAATAAAAAAATATTTTAAGAGATGATATAAAATTTGCTGTTAGTTTACAGGAGGATAGCACCAAATCTTCTATTGTTTCCTTTACTGTAGTTTGACTTTTAACCTTTTCCATCAATTTTACTCAATCTATACAATGCCAAGAAGCATGGCGGATAAGATCATTCTCTTTATTCATCTAAGTAAGTAAATGAATCAAAACACAGAGTTCTGGAGCTGTGGCTCAGTAGTTAAGAGCACTGGCTGATCTTCCAGAGAACCCAAGTTCAATCCCCAACAACCATATAGCAGCTCACAACTGTCTATAACTCCAGAGGGTCTGGCATCATCCCACAGATATGCAGGAAGAACATTAATGCATCTCCTTGATGCATAGCTAGCCAATCTTCACAGTAGATTCATTGTGTGGATTCATGGCTGTTCACAAGTGCGTGAAAGAACACTGCTGAGAGTAGAAGAACCACACACACACACACACACACACACACACACACACACACACACACACACACACACACGAAGATTATAAGATCCAGAAGTAAAACAGGTGGAGAACAGCATATATGAACTCAAACAGTTGTGACAACAAATACAAGACATCTAGACATTCAAGCCAGAAAACATTCCAGCAAGTATGTGTTGGTTGGGGGTGATCCTACTGTCTCAACAATAGCTGAGAATCTACTAGTAATTGGAAGCTTCCAGAAATAGAATATTAGGTTTTCATTAAAAGTGTGTTCCTGTGGATGAGTAGGAGAGTGGGGGTGTGGGGAGAGGGTATAGGGAACTTTCTGAATAGCATTTGAAATGTAAATGAAGTAAATACCTAATAAAATTGGATAAAAATAACCAAAGCATGATGTATGAAATTCTCAAAGAATTAATTTTTTTTAACTTTTGTTTTAAGGCAGGATCTCTCTGTGAAGTCCTGACCTGCCTACACATTGTATAGACCAGGACTACCTTGAACTCACAGTGATCCACCTGCCTCTGAATCTCAGATGCTTGGATTAAAGATGTAAGTCACCATGTCTAGAAATAAAAAAAAATTTAATTAAACAAAACAAATGAATACTAAAAAAAAAAAAAATGTGTGTTGCCTATTAAGAAAAACACCACATACCCAAAAGTATATACTGGACATGATGGGTTTAAAAAAAAATGAGAATGCTAAGTTGGTGGTTCTGGGATAAAGGACAGATCCATGAGAAGTTAAAGCAGAGATGAGTGAATTCAAAATGTGATGTATGAAATTCAAGGAATTAACAAAGGCACATTGGGAAGGATCACCTCTCTCTAAGGGATTTATTTCCTGCATTATAAGAATGGATCAGCCAACAGAAAAAAAAGGATAAACTGAGAATAAATAACCATTTTTCCATGTGTAAAATGATGCTGCTGTTAAATAAATATATAGAACTTACTTATCCAAAATAAGGTGTGTGAATTTGGGGGAATATGGGGCAATGTGCATAACCACAAGTTACTGCTTACTGTGTTGTAAACTGCCAAGAGCCCGCATCACAAAGTTCAACAAGTTATAAAACCAAACTTTTCTGAACTCCATGCAATAAAAACAGGGATAACCTTATTTACCAGATCTTTGTTTATTTTGTTTGATATTGATTAAAGTCACTTTTGAAGCATAGGGCAAAGTCACTAAATATGGTGGATACAAGCAACTGGAATGTTTCTGTGCAGGGAAAACAGGGGAGGCTTAAGTCCTTCTGTACCACTTTGTCTCTGGGTTCATCAAGGTTGTGAATTTATAAATCCCAGTTTCTCATTCTCAAATGGAAATAATCGTTCTTAAAAAAGAAAGTCGATCACACATAAAAGAGTAAAAGAGTGAAAATTGACAGAACTGCCTCAGGAATGTGATAACATCTTTGACTGCTGTGTCAATGTTTTCTTTAGTATCTTCTGCACTTGAGATTCTTTCCTCTATCTCTTGTATTCTGTTGGTGATGCTTTCATCTATGACTCCTGATTGCTTTCCTAGGTTTTCTATCTCCACGATTGTCTCTCTGTGATTTCTTTATTGTTACTAATTCCATTTTTACATCCTGGATGATTTTGTTCAATTCCTTGACCTGTTTGAGTTTTCCTGTAATTCTTTAAGGGATTTTTTTATTTCCTTTTTAAGGACTTCTACGTGTTTACCTGTGTTCTCCTGTATTTCTTTCTTTCTTTTTTTTTAAGAAACTCCATACCACATTCTATTTATTATATTTTTTAATTACTAAGCATTTGAAATGTAAATGAAGAAAATATCTAATAAAAAAGAAATGATACACAAAAATATACCCTGTAATAAAATCCAGATACATAGATAGATGATAGATAGATAGATAGATAGATAGATAATAGATAGATAGATAGATAGATAGATAGATAGATAGATAGATAGATAGATAGATAGATAGATAGAGTTCTTATTTATCAGCAATATTGGTCATACACAACTCAAGAAATTAAGGTAAGATCTCTTATGGGTACCGCATAAAGAACAAGGTAAAAGAAGTTCTTATTTGTCTTAGTATTGTAGCAATGTCTAGTTGAAAGAGAGATTAAACAATGTTTGATTAGTCAAGAATGTTCCAAAGTGCAATGGATTGATCTGGAGATGAACTACAAAAAAAGGCTGCCCCCAATCACAACTGTGTCAGTAAGAAGAATCTCCATGGATCCAATCCTGGTCCTGGTGTTCACCCTCTCCTGTCTGTTTCTCCTCTCACTCTGGAGACAGAGCTCTGAAAGGGGGAAGCTCCCTCCTGGCCCCACTCCTCTTCCAATTATTGGAAATATCCTTCAGATCAATGTGAAGGACATCTGCCAATCCTTCACCAATGTAAGTATGCCTTATGCTTCTCCAGTATTTTGCATGGGGATATATAAGTCATGATGCTTTCAATAAAATTCTATCACGGGAGCAATATTATTTTAAAATGTTCATTAAGTAGGAAACTGTAATGTAGTTCTTTTGTCACTAGTCCTGGTTGGGAAATTAGTAATGAGCAACGCTTCAGGTTGAAGAACACTTATGTCATTGCATTTTATAATATAATCGCATAGTTTTAAGTTATGCTTATTCAAATCCTTATTTTCTATTATAACACACTACTATTACCAGTCTAAAATTGTTTTAAATCATTGAGAATGCAGTTAAATTTTCCTAACATTTCCATTTCTTTCGATTCCTAGTTATCAAAAGTTTATGGCCCTGTGTATACTCTATATTTGGGCAGGAAGCCCACTGTGGTGTTGCATGGATATGAGGCAGTGAAGGAAGCTCTGGTTGACCATGGGGAGGAGTTTGCTGGAAGAGGAAGGCTCCCAGTTTTTGATAAAGCTACTAATGGAATGGGTAAGTATACATGTACTGCATAGTATGCATAGTGAGCTAAAGGATGGAAAGCAGAGGCCAACTCTGCTCCTGAGACACAGTTTGTGATTCTATGGCAGCCACCAGACATCCTCTACTTCTACTCCAGGATTTACTCTCTAATGTCTGTTTTTATTGCTTTAGGCATTATATTTAGTAAAGGAAATGTATGGAAAAACACAAGGCGCTTCTCACTCACGACTCTGCGGAATTTAGGCATGGGAAAAAGGAGCATTGAGGACCGTGTTCAAGAGGAAGCACGTTGCCTTGTGGAGGAACTTAGGAAAACCAATGGTAAGTGCAGGTTTAGAACCTGATCTAGGTATGGCAGTATGAGTGATTTTGTTCCTGTCCTATTTGAATTATTTTTTTCTAATGAGGTGTATAGGTCTCATGTTAATGTTTCAGTGAATGGCCAATCCATGCATTGCCCTTAGCATAAATGTAGCATAAAATTTATCAAGTGTCTTAACATGATAACAAGGGCATGGTGTCTTCTATGTGTATTTTAATGATATTTTACAATTGTTTCCAAATTTTCAGGCTCACCCTGTGATCCCACCTTCATCCTGGGCTGTGCTCCCTGCAATGTCATCTGCTCAATTATTTTCCAGGATCGTTTTGATTATAAAGATCGGGATTTTCTTAATTTGATGGAAAAACTGAATGAAATAACCAAGATAATGAGCACCCCTTGGTTGCAGGTGAAGTCATGATTCCTTGACTCTGAGAACATTCTTTTGCTCTTTATTATTTGCAGGTCAGATTGAACAAAGACCGAGTAGTGAGGTGACCAGACATGACAGTGCTGACTAACGTATTATGGAAAGAATATTTGGAAGCAAATTCCAAACCTCTTGCTATACAAATGGAAAACTAGAAGGGGCAATGCCAGGATAGCTTTGGCCTGCTATCTCCCTATCTATTGATTTCTCTATTAACTTCCACGGAAATCTTTTGATTAAATACTGTATTCACTTCTAGAAATTTGGCAAGTCACTCTTAGGACATTCTTCTACTATGTAATTTATTGGCCTCTTTTCAACAATTACACACATCTTCATCATATTACCAGCAAGGAGTATCTCAGTACAGAAAGACTATTCTCTTAAAGAGAAAGAATATGTGTGGCAATGAGAGCTGCCAAGAAGCAGTTACTTCAGTGGCTTGGTGCATAAGCAAGAACTCTAGTTTACAGGGTAAGAGGAAGAAGTTACAAGGTGCATGATTTCATTCTGTGTGGACGATAAGCATCCTCCCAGAATTGTCTTATGCTGAACTAGCCTTTCATGAAAACTACATAAAGAATAATTGTATTGGAAAACTCCACACAGGTTTTGGTATATAATTTATTTTAAGGCATAAACTCTTTTGTTTTAAAAAGCTGCTTGGTAAGAATAAAATCTTCAGTTATTAAATTTCTTCTGTAAATCAAGTCACCCAGACATCTTAAGTTCTTCTGTAGAGTATGTGTGTAAGTAATTTACATATGTGATATTTCAAACATGAGAATAGAGTTCTTGGAGCTATCAAAGAACAGACATGAACGTATTTTGCACAAAAAAAGATATGTGAGTGTGAAATTTTTGCTGTTCTTTGGTCATTTGGGCAGTAATTTCTCCCTTGTATTTCTCTATTAGAATAGAGAATTAGCATGTATGAAAAAAAAACTACCTCCTTAGGATGCACTAAAGTACATATTTTGATCTATCAATTCAAATCAATCATGTGGGATGATATAAATATGCCTTACTTACTTCATTACAATTTATTCATTTAGTAAATTCTTGAATTCCCTATAGGTTTGCAATACATTTCCTGTTCTGCTTGATTATTGTCCAGGAAGTCATAACAAAGTTTTTAAAAATTATGCTTGTATTAAAAATTTCCTTTTGGAGAAAATAAAAGAACATGAAGAATCATTGGATGTTACAATTCCTCGGGACTTTATTGATTATTTCCTAATTAATGGAGGCCAGGTAAAGAGTTTATACACATTTATACAATTACTAAATTGATCAAGTTCTTTACAGTCCACTGAATAATCACTAATTTCAAATTATGTCTAAACTCATGACAATACCATGTGAAAAACAATTTAGTAATTATTATTTTGTTTGAGTATGAATGGAAGAAATAGAATTAATTTGTTAATTGACACTGGTATTTAAATTACAAACAAAAGAAAGAATTTAAAACCATCTTGTGAGTAGAAAGGCAACAGAAAAGGTAGATGGGATGAAACAAATTCCAATTTACTCATACATCATGAACTGTCCTATCTTACCATGAACACAGATATCATCATACCACAGTGATGGATCATTAACATCCTACAGGTTAAAATTGATAGTGAGGTACTTGTACTGATGTAAAGGGGATCTTGAAAGGACTGAGTGATGTAGGGAGAGGTGTGCCTTGGTAAGAGTGGGTAGATGAAAGAGTAAAGCTTTGAATATGATCTCCAATTAATTTGCCCCAATGGAGATGGAGATGGGAATTATTTGGGCATGTTGTAAGGATTAACTGATGGTATTGTATAATTTGGGAAAAACACAGTTTCCTACAGTTTCTGAGATATTCTCACGTAAAAAAGCAATCACTAATAAATACCCGTTATTATTGGAGAGAATCAGATCTGCTCCCCTCATCTCTTTATCCTTTGCTAGCAGTCCAGTTCACATGGATTCTTTCCTGAAACACTTTAACAATATTTAAAATGTGAGCTCCTCAATGTCAGTACTCATTTTGCCAGACTGCTTGACCATTTCCATTTGAATTTACATTTCCATTTGAATTTTAAGATATATTAACACTTTCTACAAAGCAGCCAGTGGGTACTCATACAAAAATTGCACTTAATCTCTCAATCATTCTAAAGAGTTGTTTCATTTTTAAAACAGAGATAAAATAATATATGATGCTACTAAGTGTATTTTGAATGCACTGTAGTATTATTTAATGCATTTAGAAATAGTGCACCTATTCCCATCAAAATTCCAACTCAATTATTCACTGAGTTAGAAAGAGCAATTTTCAAACTCATCTGGAAAATAAAAAAGCTGGGATAGCAAAAATTATTCTCAACAATAAAGAAACCTCTGGTGGGATCACCATGCCTGACATTAAGCTGTACTACAGAGCAATTGTGATAAAAACTGCATGGAACTGGTACAATGACAGACAGGTAGATCAATGGAATAGAATTGAAGACCCAGAAATGAATCCACACAGCTATAGTCACTTGATCATTGACAAGGGAGCTAAAACCATCCAGTGGAAAAAAGACAGCATTTTAAACAAATGGTGCTGGGACAACTGGCAGTTATCATGTAGAAGAATGCAAATTGATCCATTCTTATCTCCTTGTACAAAGCTCAAATCTAAGTGGCTCAAAGACCTCCACATAGGACCAGAGACACTGAAATTAATAGAGGAGAAAGTAGGAAAAAGCCTCGAAGATATGAGCACAGGGGAAAAATTCCTAAACAGAACAGCAATGGCTTGCGCTGTAAGATCAAGAATTGATAAATGGGACCTCATAAAATTTCAAAGCTTCTGTAAGGCCAAAGACACTGTCAGAAAGACAAAAAGACCATCAACAGATTGAGAAAGGATTTTTACCAATCTTAAATCTGATAGGGGACTAATATCCAATATATACAAAGAACTCAAGAAGTTGGACTCCAGAAATTCAAATAACCCCATTAAAATGGGGTTCAGAGCTAAACAAAGAATTCTCAACTGAGGAATACCAAAAGGCTGAGAAGCACCTGAAAAAAATGTTCAACATCCTTAATCATCAGGGAAATGCAAATCAAAATAACCCTGAGATTCCACCTCACACAAGTCAGAATGGCTAAGATCAAAAATTCAAGTGACAGCAGATGCTGGCGAGGATGTGGAGAAAGAGGAACACTGCTCCATTGCTGGTGGGATTGCAATCTTGTACAACCACTCTGGAAGTCAGTCTGGAGGTTCCTCAGAAAATTGGACATAGTAATACCAGAAGATCCAGCAATACCTCTCCTGGGCATATACCCAGAAGTTCCAACTGGTAATAAGAACACATGCTCCACTATGTTCATAGCAGCCTTAATTATAATAGCCAGAAGCTGGAAAGAACCCAGATGCCCCTCAACAGAAGAATGGATACAGAAAATGTGGTACATTTACACAATGGAGTACTACTCAGCTATTAAAAACAATGAATGTATGGAATTCTTGGACAAAGAGTTGTATCTGGAGGATATCATCCTTAGTGAGTTAACCCAATCACAAAAGAAGTCATTAGATATGCACTCACTGATAAGTGGATATTATCCCAGAAGCATAGAACACCCAAGATACAATTTGCAAAACACAAGAAAACCAAGAGGGAAGACCAATGGGTGGATACTTCATTCCTCCTTAGAATAGGGAACCAAATACCCATGAAAGGAGTTACAGAGACAAAGTTTGGAGCTAAGACGAAAGGATGGACCATCCAGAGATTACCCTACCCAGGGATCTATCCCATAATCAGCCACCAAACCCAGACACTATTGCATATGCCAGAAAGATTTTGCTGAAGGGACCCTGTTATAGCTGTCTCATATGAGGCTATGCCAGTGCCTGGTAAATACATGCTCACAGTCAGCTATTGGATGGAACACAGGACCCCCAATGGAGGAGCTAGAGAAAGCACCCAAGGAGCTGAAGGGGTCTGCAACCCTATAGGTGGAGCAACAATATGAACTAACCAGTACCCCCCAGAGCTTGTATCTCTAGCTGCATCTTTAGCAAAAGATGGCCTAGCCGGCCATCACTGGGAAAAAAGGCCCATTGGTATTGCAAACTTTATATACCCCAGTACAGGGGAATGCCAGGGCCAAGAAGCAGGAGTGGGTGGGTAGGGGATCAGGGAGGAGGGAGGTATAGGGGACTTTCTCCTAGTATCTCTGTTATCCCTTGATGGTCCTGAGTGGTTATCACTTTTTCTTTGTTACCTGTGTCTCCTCAGATCAGGTAGTCCTTCCATCCCTCCCTATTCCATAGACCATGTTGCTAGTTGATAACACATGCAATGTACCCAGGTCATATTCACTGTGTCAATATGATCTTGCTAGATATGCTTTCTTAACTCTTGTACACTATTTGAACTTTATGGTAAGTCTACAGCAATTTGAGTCCATGAATAACTTTTTTTAAATGTTAATAGCAAATTCTCCTTAAAATGTTTGCCACAGCTCTAATACCAAATCTGTACTTTTCCACTTGCTATTAATTTAAGTTTCCTCACAAATGAAAAGAAATCTAGTTAAGAGTACTCTATCAAGAATCTATTGAATTTAGGTACAAAGAGACTTCTTGTAATTCTGTGTTGAAGTAGTATATTAGGCACAAAGCATTAGAGTCAAGTGTCTGCCAATGTTTTTATTATGTTTATCATATGAACTATTTATTTATTTTTTTTCCATTTTTTATTAGGTATTTCGCTCATTTACATTTGCAATGCTATACCAAAAGTCCCCCATAGCCACCCACCCCCTCTCCCCTACCCACCCACTCCCCTTTTATGGCCCTGGCGTTCCCCTGTACTGGGGCATATAAAGTTTGCGTGTCCAATGGGCCTCTCTTTCCAGTGATGGCCGATTAGGCCATCTTTTGATGCATATGCAGCTAGAGTCAAGAGCTCCGGGGTACTGGCTAGTTCATAATGTTGTTCCACCTATAGGGTTGCAGATCCCTTTAGCTTCTTTGGTACTTTCTCTAGCTCCTTCATTGGGGGCCATGTGATCCATCCAATAGCCGACTGTGAGCATCCACTTCTATGTTTGCTAGGCCCAGGCATACTCTGACAAGAGACAGCTATATCAGGGTCCTTTCAGCATAATCTTGCTAGTGTATGCAATGGTGTCAGCATTTGGAAGCTGATTATGGGATGGATCCCCGGATATGCATATGAACTATTTAAACAGATTTTAAAACAGATTTTAATATTAGAAAATAGACAAAGATAAACAAAATCATCTTCTTTTTTCCCATACTTTCTATAGACTTATCAAACATTGTATACACAAACTTACACACACCTGGTCAGATAATGTTTGTAATTTAATTTTAGACAAAGAAGAAATATAAATATAAAAATGAAATTTAGGCAATCAATACCACAGTATCTGAAAAGCCATATTAGATTTGACCACTGTTGTACATTTAGAGGCAGTGTGTTGGCCACAAAATGAAGTTGTGCAATATTGTAGATTTTTTTGTAGTTTTGTGTTCAGTAAAAATAAAAAAATAAATAAAATTATTGTATCAAACCATTCTTAGGAAAACGGCAACTATCCATTGAAAAATAGGCTTGAACACCTGGCAATAACAGTGACTGATCTTTTTTCTGCTGGGACAGAGACAACAAGCACAACACTGAGATATGCTCTCCTACTCCTGTTGAAGTACCCACATGTCACAGGTGAGGATAATACAGGTATTGAACTACTGTGCTCTTGTAAGATGCTGATAAGATGATGACTAGCCACCTGCATGATGTCATTTAACATCTCAGTATTTCATTTTTTGTTCTGCTATCTGTAATGAGGAGGGTGATTAAGAAATGTAGAGACTATGAGTTCTCAGTTCCCAGGCAGGTGGTAGGCACCATACAAAACAAATAGGTTTTACTTGAATCTTGTCACTATTGCATAATGAGAAAATAGTTTCAAACTACACATGCATGCACATAAATTAAAAATAAATATTGAATTTTAACAGATATCTGATTCCAAATGTCTTTCATAATGACCATCATAACAGATAACTATACTTAAATTTATTGTTTAAAATATTTGATTACTTATATTTTATTATGACTCTAAATAATAAATATATTCTAATGAGTAATAATCCTAATTATATAGGACAGCATCATAAATCTATGTCATAGCAGTTCTATACACCTGAATTTATTCTTGATCATGAAAAAAATGTTTATAATTAAGCTGAGGCATAGACTCCATGCCCTGGATAACCTTGCATTATTGTAACAAACATGTCACATATCCCAGAGCCCATTTTAAATGTCTGACATGGTGGCCCATGCTTGTAATCTTCTCACTGGATATATGAAGACAAGAGAACTGAGGTATTCACTGGAAAGATGTTCTAGCCTAATCAATTCACTGAGGGACTCTTAGAATCTGTGAAGAAACAAGGAGAATAACTCCTGAAGAACATTTAAGAATCTAAGAATGTCATCTTAATGTGTGCAAATTCACATGTATAAATGTGAATTTATAGACAGATGAGGGGGGAAATGCTTTACACACAAGTAGTAACTACTAGATGAGTGGTATGGATACAATTGCAGTGTATATGTTGTGTGTACTGTGGTCTGTACTGTTTGTGTCTGTGTGTGTGTGTGTACTGATCAGAGGTCTTTTCAAAATTTTTACTAGTAAATAACACTTTAAGGCACCTTCATTAGGCCCTAGATAGGCCTGCATTGTTGTGAAAAAAAAAAAACATGTCACTTCTCTCCTTTTCCAACACCTTTCACTGTGACCAATTAGCTAAAGTCCAGGAAGAAATTGAGCATGTGATCGGCAAGCACCGAAGACCATGCATGCAGGACAGGAGCCACATGCCCTATACTGATGCCATGATTCATGAGGTCCAGAGATTCATTGACCTTGTCCCCAACAGCCTGCCCCATGAAGTGACCTGTGACATTAAATTCAGGAACTACTTCATCCCCAAGGTAAGCTTATGTTTTTGCATCTCTATGCTTTTGATGCTCCTAGGTTCACAATGTGATTCCAGTCCACAGAGCCATATAGTGCTATGAGAGCCTTGTGCTGATTCATGGATAGGATAGCAGCTCTACAGGAGGCAGGGACATAGCAGTGTTGCTTCCACATTTGCTCTTCTTTTCAAATATTTTAGTAACACTTAGGTGGTTACATTTCCATGTTTAAGTCTCAACTTTTTCTTGATTTTTCCAAAAACCCCTCTGGACATTTTTAGAATTATTAAAATATTAACAATTAATTACAAAGAGTTTATATCCTGAATTCTTCAATTCATCCCTATGTTTGTGTCATTCCTTTATTTGGACTGTTTATTCTTTGGTGTAATACTTACTTTTCAATGAATTAGCTTATTTTCTCAGACTTTTACTGAATAGTTAATGCTCTCTTACTATAATTTTTCTAATGTCTTTGCATTTTTAAATGGTTTGTAGAAACAATTGATCTCATTATTTTATTTTTTCTTACTTTAATTACCCTGGAAAAGTTAACTAATTTTTCTACTTATTTATCTGTATGTGGAATTTCAAAGTATTTTCTGAGTTAAAATTTGTATGTATTTTTCATATTCTTCTTATTATTTTCTTCTTATGTTACTATTGCACCTGCCAATAAATTACAGATAACACTTAACAGACCTGCTTTTTAAATTCTACACTCACTAAAATCCAATGATGATGATGCATAATTGAATAGAAGGATGTAAAATAACTCAAATTAATAACTCAAGCTATTGATTCATTTAACCCTCCCAGAAAGCAGCTGATGTAAATATAAATGCTCTAAGATAGAAATGATTGAATGAAGAGGTTCAACTAATCTAATGGACAAGCCAGTTTTATTTCTGATCAACAAGCAGTATAATTTGAAGGTTCAAGACTGTAGTCAACATTGATGTCTTGAGATTTTTAGTTGTTATCAGAATAAGACTGTAATTTTTTTCCTTTGACATGAATTTTAGTTATACAAGTGTGGACATTCTTTCCAAGTTTACTTTCTGCATCCATAGGTACAATCGATGTATTTGCTAATGTTCTATCACTAAGTGTAACTACTGTAAGCAAATGAATTCATTTGAATTTGATCTAACATCTTCTTCCTTGGGATGTCATTAATGTAGAACTCTGCCCCAGATCTAGAATTAGATATGACTGGAAAACATTCATATATATAAATATAAAGAATATGACAGGAGTGACCTATCTCCCTGATCCCCTCCTCAGGCTTACTGTTTCATTTAGTGTTGCATCTGCTGAACTCAAACTCCTTCACGGCTTTGCTAGGTGTTCGTGATGTGACTGTTCTCTGTTGGGTCTAGTGAACTAGTGTAATACACTCTTTTCCTTCATAAAAATCCTGGTACAGAAATAAACATCCCGAAGTAGCTGTGATCACAGTCTTTTACAATAACAAAGCTGTCACAAATATGCAACTTTCTTTGTCCACCTGGAGCCAAAGATCTCAGTAGAGATAGCAGGCTAAGATAAGAAACAATCAACTTTGCCTGCAGCTTTCCTGATGCAATAAGGCATGAAAATGCTGCTAGTCCTTTGCGTTCTGTCATTGTAGGAGCTGTCCTTTATGCTCTGCAAACAAATGAGGAGGGCTGTAGACCATAGTTACAGAGTCTGAAATGTAATTTTCACAGGCTTTCCACAAATAAAAATACTCTTTCATTTTTTTATTTAAAACATATTTAGTTAAGTTTTCATGCTCAGAGTCAGGTGGAGAGAGACACAGACAGACAGACAGACAGACAGACAGACAGACAGACAGACAGACAGCAGACAGATAGACAGAATGGAAAGAGAGGATTACAGCCTGTGAAAGCTTTGTACAGAACATTCCCAGCTGTGAGAAGTTTGAGGATTATGTGATATCGATGTTAAGAGAATCTGCCAGCACCAGCTCAAACCATCTACATGCATCTTTAGAAGCTGTTTCTTTTTTTTAGCTGTAATTGCACTAAAAATGTGACCATCACAACTTTATTTTATTTTATTTTATTTTTACTTATTCACTTTATGTCCTGCTCAATGACTCCACTCTGGATCACTGCCTCCCACAATCCTCCCCCCATGACTCCTTCCCTTCTCCTCTGAGCAGGTGCCACTACCTGCCCACACATACACACATACCTACATTCATACCTCCACCTTGGCACCTCTGAAAGGTTAGGTGCTTCCTCCCCCACTGAGGCCAGACAAGGCTGTCCAGCTAGAACAGCTCCCACATATGGGATCAGCTTTTTATGATAACCCCTGCTCCAGTTGCTTGATACCCACATGAAGACTAGGATGAACATTTCTTAATATGTACATGGAGGCCTAGGTCAGGCTGGTGCATGTTCTTTGGTTGGTGGTTTAGATTCTGAGAGTCCTGCAGGTCCAGGTTAGTTGACACCATCGGTCTTCCTGTGAAGTTTCTGTCCCCTCAGATCCCTGCGATCCTTCCTCCTATTCTTCCCTAATAGTCCCTAAGATTCGTCCACCATTTGGCTGTGTGTGTCTGTATCTGTCTCAGTCCACTGCTAGGTATAGCCTCTCAGAGGACAACATGCTCCTCTCTGGAAGCATTAGAGATTATTATTAATAATGTTAGGGATTGGTCCTTGCTTGTGGCATTGGTCTCTAGTTGGGCTGCTTATTGGATGGCCATTCCTTCAGTCTCTGCTCTACCCCAAGTGCCTGCATTTCTTGTAGACAAGACAGATTTTTGGTTGAACATTTGAGGGCAGGTGTCTCTATTGTTCCTCTCCGGTCCCTGCCTGGCTACAGGAGGTGGCCTCTTCCGGTTCCATATCCAAAATGTAGTGATCACATCTAAGGTCATCCCCATTGATTCTTGGATTTGTTCTGTATCCTTGTTCTCTATATCACCCTGGAGATGCCCCTCACCTCCTTACCCCATCGATTGCAGAATTCCATTCATTTTCATGGCCATCTAGCCATCTCGCCTGTCATTCCCTACACCTAATCCTGAACCCCTCATTCTCCTCCCAGTACCCTCTCCCTTCCAACTCCCTCCCTCCATCTGCTTTCTATGACTATTTTATTCCCCCTTCTAAGTGAGATTCAAACTTCCTTGCTTAGGCCTCAATTCTTGTTTAGCTTCTTTGGCTCTGTGGAGTGTAGCATGGTACCTGTATTTTATGGCTAATTTATAAATGAATACATGCCATGCATGCCCTTTTGGGACTGGGTTACAGATTAGTGCTTGCCCATGGGATAGATCCCCAGTTGGACTGGTCACTGGATGGACTTTTCTTCAGTCTCTGCTCCATTTTTATCCCTACATTTCTATTAGACTCATACAATACTGAGGCAATTTTTTTCCCTAAATGAAATGAGAAAGTTTATTGATTATTTTTTTATTTTAACATTTTTTCCATTTTTTATTAGGTATTTAGCTCATTTACATTTCCAATGCTATACCAAAAGTCCCCCATACCCACCCACCCCCACTCCCCTACACACCCACTCCCCCTTTTTGGCCCTGGCGTTCCCCTGTACTGGGGCATACAAAGTTTGCGTGTCCAATGGGCCTCTCTTTCCAGTGATGGCCGATTAGGCCATCTTTTGATACATATGCAGCTAGAGTCAAGAGCTCTGGGGTACTGGTTAGTTCATAATGTTGTTCCACCTATAGGGTTGCAGATCCCTTTAGCTCCTTGGGTTCTTTCTCTAGCTCCTCCATTGGGAGCCCTGTGATCCATCCATTAGCTGACTGTGAGCATCAACTTCTGTGTTTGCTAGGCCCCGGCATAGTCTCAGAAGAGATAGCTACATCTGGGTCCTTTCAATAAAATCTTGCTAGGGTATGCAATGGTGTCAGCGTTTGGATGCTGATTATGGGGTGGATCCCTGGATATGGCAGTCTCTACATGGTCCATCCTTTCATCTCAGCTCCAAACTTTGTCTCTGTAACTCCTTCCATGGGTGTTTTGTTCCCAATTCTAAGGAGGGGCATAGTGTCCACACTTCAGTCTTCATTCTTCTTGAGTTTCATGTATTTTAACATTTTTATTAGACATTTCTTCATTTACATTTCAAATGCTATCCCAAAGCCCTCTATACCCTTCCCCCACTCTGCTCCCCAACACACCCAGTCCCACTTCCTTGCCCTGGCATTTCCCCTGTACTGGGGCATATGATCTTCGCAATACCAAGGGCCTCTCCTCCCATTGATGGCTTACTAGGCCATCCTCTGCTACATATGCAACTAGAGACACAGCTCTGGGGGGTACTGGTTAGATCATATTGTTGTTCCTCCTATAGGGATACAGACCCCTTTAGCTCCTTGGGTACTTTCTCTAGCTCTTTCATTAGGGGCACTGTGTTTAAACGTGGATTGGTGAGCCAATCCCTGCACTGGTTGCCCTGTCAATCTACTGGAGGTGGTCTCTCTAAGTTCTATCTCCTCACTGTTGGACATTTCATGAAAGGACATCCCTAGTACTGAATCCTGGAAGCCTCTCAATCCCGGGTCTCTGGGACTTTCTAGAGGACCCCCATCTTCGATGCCCAATCCCACTCTGCTGCATATTTCTATTCATTCTCCTGACCCTATAGGCCTCTATTCTCTCTCCCCTATACCTGATCCTGCCCTCCTTTTCTGTCCTCTTCACTGCTCACAGCCACATCCTTCCCTCCTTCCCTCCCTCCCTGCCTCCCTCTGCCTTCCATGATTATTCTGTTTCCCCTTCTAAGTGGAATTGTTCACACTTGGGCCTTTCTTGCTGTTAAAGCTTCATATGGTCTATGAGTTATATCATGGATATTCTGAACTTTTAGCTTATATCCACTTATCAGTGAGTATATACCACACATGTCCTTTTGGGTTTGGGTAACCTTACTCAGGATCATACTTTTTAATTCAATCCATCTGCCCACAAAATTCATAATGACCTTGTTTTTAATAGCAAAACAGCATTCCATTGTGTAAATGTATCACATTTCCTGTATCAATTCTTAAGTTGTGGGATATATAGGGTGTTTCCAGTTTCTTAATCACTCTTAATGTATTTTGTTTTATTTTATTTAACTTATCCTTATTTTCTGTCTTTCCTCCTTCCTATCCTCTTCCATTATTCCTCTTCTGTCCTACAAAGAGTCCCATGTATTTGTATTTATACAAATATATAGATTCCATATAAAAGAGTAGACTCTTCTCTCTATCACATGATTATATTTGTATAGATGAATTGTCTAAAGGAGCAAAAACAAGTGACATTTGTCATTCTAAATGTTGTATATTTTGCTTAAGTAATCTTTTTATTACTAACCACACAAAACACGGGATTCCATTTGATACCATGTTCTATGTGACTTGTGAAGACCACATGATGCAGGTAGTGAGACTCTCATGCCCAAACCTGAAGCTAATTAGAACAGAATCAGCAGTATTGGTCCCAGAATCCAAAGTTCTGACTTTAAATGTCATTGACGGCATGTTAGCCACATCACTGGGACTGATCTCAGATTCCACCTTGTTTCTAACCTGTTCTGTGTGTTGAAATATCACTGTTCTCATTTACATTAACCCCTTCTTTTTATGCATCTTTAAGTCTACTCCATTGATCAACCCGTCTATTTCCTTACCAATACCAAACAGTTTTTATCACTATTGCTCTGTACTACATCTTGAGATCAGGAATGATGATTCCTCCAGAGGTTCTTTTATTGTTGAGAATTGTCTTAGCTATCCGGGATTCTGTTTCCATATAAAATTGAGAATTGATCTTTCAATGTTTCAACACAAAATTGTATTGGAATTTTTATGGAAATGGCAGTAAATCTGTAGATTCATTTTGGTACGATGTCCATTTTCGGTATGTTAAGCCTACTGAATTATAAGCAGGTGAAATAATTACAACTTCTGAGGTGTTCTTTGATTTCTTTCTTCTTCTTCGTTTTTTTTTAGCTTATTTGATATTTTCTTTATTTACATTTCAAATGCTATCCTGAAAGTTCCCTATATCCTCCACCCACTCTGCTCGCCTACCCAGTCACTCCAACTTCTTAACCCTGATGTTCCCCTGTACTGGGGCATATGAAGTTTGAAAGACCAAGGGGCCTCTCTTTCCAATGGTGGCCGACTAGGGCATTTTCTGCTACATATGCAGCTAGAGACATGAGCTCTGGGGGTACCGGTTAGTTCAAATTGTTGTTGCACCTATAAGGTTGCAGACACCTTCAGCTCCTTGGTACTTTCTCTAGCTCCTCCATTGGGGGCCCTGTGTTCCATCCTATAGATGACTGTGAGCATCCACTTCTGTATTTGCCAGGCACTGGAATAGCCTCATAAGAGACAGCTATCAGGGTCCCTTCAGCAAAATCCTCCAGGCAAATGCAATAGTGTCTGAGTTTGGTGGCAGATTATTGGATAGATTCCCGTTGAGTAAGTCTCTGGATAGTCCATGCTTTAATCTTAGCTCCTAACTTTGTCTCTGTAACTCCTTTCATGGGTATTATGTTCTGTATTCTAAGGAGGAATGAAGTATCCACACTTTGTTCTTCCATCTTCTTGATTTTCTTGTGCTTTGCAAATTGTGTCTTGGGTATTCTAAGTTTCTGGGTTAACATCCACTTATCAGAGAGTGCATATCATGTGAGTTCTTTTGTGATGGGGTTACCTCACTCAGGATGATGCCCTCCAGGTCCATCCATTTCCCAAAAATTTCATATATTCATTGTTTTTAAAAGCTGAGTAGTATTCCATTGTGTAAATGTACCAGATTTTCTGTATCCATTCCACTGTTGAGGGACATCTGTGTTCTAACCAGCTTCTGGCTATTATAAATAATGCTGCTATGAGCATAGTGGAGCATGTGTCCTACTTACCGGTTGGGACATCTTCTGGATGTATGCCCAGGAGAGGTATTATGGGATCTTCCGGTAGTACTATGTCCAATTTTCTGAGGAACCGCCAGACTGATTTCCAGAGGGTTGTACAAGCTTGCAGTCCCATCAACAATGGAGGAGTGTCCCTCTTTCTCCACATCCTCACCAGCATCTGCTGTCACCTGAATTTTTGATCTTAGCCATTCTGACTAGTGTGAAATGGAATCTCAGGGTTGTTTTGATTTGCATTTCCCTGATGATTAAGGATGTTGAACATTTTTTCAGGTGCTTCTCAGTCATTCGGTATTCCTCAGGTGAGAATTCTTTGTTTAGCTCTGAGCCTCATTTTTTAATGGGGTTATTAGATTTTCTAGAGTCCACCCTCTTGAGTTCTTTATATATATTGGATATTAGTCCCCTATCTGATTTAAGATAGGTAAAGATCCTTTCCCAATCTTTTGGTGGCCTTTTTGTCTTATTGACAGTGTCTTTTGCCTTGCAGAAGCTTTGCAATTTTATGAGGTCCCATTTGCCCATTCTCGATCTTACAGCACAAGCCATTACTGTTCTATTCAGGAATTTTCCCCCTGTGCCCATATCATCGAGGCTTTTTCCCACTTTCTCCTCTATAAGTTAGAGTGTCTCTGGTTTTATGTGAAGTTCCTTGATCCACTTAGATTTGACCTTAGTACAAGGAGATAGGAATGGATAGATTCGCATTCTTCTACATGATAACAACCAGTTGTGCCAGCACTATTTGTTGAAAATGCTGTCTTTCTTCCATTGGATGGTTTTAGCTCCCTTGTCGAAGATCAAGTGACCATAGGTGTGTGGGTTCATTTCTGGGTCTTCAGTTCTATTGCATTGGTCTACTTGTCTGTCCCTATACCAGTACCATGCAGTTTTTATCACAAGTGCTCTGTAGTAAAGCTTTAGGTCAGGCATGGTGATTCCAACAGAGGTACTTTTATCCTTGAGAAGAGTTTTTGCTATCCTAGGTTTTTTGTTATTCCAGATGAACTTGCAGATTGCGCTTTCTAATTCGTTGAAGAATTGAGTTGGAATTTTGATGGGGATTGCATTGAATCTGTAGATTGCTTTTGCCAAGATGGCCATTTTTACAATGTTGATCCTGCCAATCCATGAGCATGGGAGATCTTTCCATCTTCTGAGATCTTCTTTAATTTCTTTCTTCAGAGACTTGAAGTTTTTATCATACAGATCTTTCACTTCCTTAGAGTCACGCCAACATATTTTATATTATTTGTGACTATTGAGAAGGGTGTTGTTTCCCTAATTTCTTTCTCAGCCTGTTTATTCTTTGTGTAGAGAAAGACCATTGACTTGTTTGAGTTAATTTTATATCCAGCTACTTCACCGAAGCTGTTTATCAGGTTTAGGAGTTCTCTGGTGGAATTTTTAGGGTCACTTATATATACTATCATAACATCTGCAAAAAGTAATATTTTGACTTTCTCTTTTCCAATTTGTATCCCCTTGATCTCCTTTTGTTGTCCAATTGCTCTGGCTAGGACTTCAAGTACTATGTTGAATAAGTAGGGAGAAACTGGGCAGCCTTGTCTAGTCCCTGATTTTAGTGGGATTGCTTCCAGCTGCTCACCATTTACTTTGATGTTGGCTACTGGTTTGCTGTAGATTGCTTTTATCATGTTTAGGTATGGGCCTTGAATTCTTGATCTTTCCAAGACTTTTATCATGAATGGGTGTTGAATCTTGTCGAATGCTTTTTCCGCATCTAACGAGATGATGATGTGGTTTTTGTCTTTGAGTTTGTTTATATAATGGATTACGTTGATGGATTTTCGTATATTAAACCATCCCTGCGTCCCTGGAATAAAACCTACTTGGTCAGGATGGATGATTGCTTTAATGTGTTCTTGGATTCGGTTAGGGAGAATTTTATTGAGTATTTTTGCATCGATATTCATAAGGGAAATTGATCTGAAGTTCCCTATCTTTGTTGGGTCTTTCTGTGGTTTAGGTATCAGAGTAATTGTGGCTTCATAAAATGAGTTGGGTAGAGTTCCGTCTACTTCTATTTTGTGGGATAGTTTGTGCAGAACTGGAATTAGATCTTCTTTGAAGGTCTAATAGAACTCTGCACTAAACCCATCTGATCCTGGGCTTTTTTTTGGCTGGGAGACTATTAATGACTGCTTCTATTTCTTTAGGGGATATGGGACTGTTTAGATCGTTAACTTGATTCTGATTTAATTTTGGTACCTGGTATCTGTCTAGAAATTTGTCCATTTCATCCAGGTTTTCCAGTTTTGTTGAGTATAGCCTTTTGTAGAAGGATCTGATGGTGTTTTGGATTTCTTCAGGATCTGTTGTTATGTCTCCCTTTTCATTTCTGACTTTGTTAATTAGGATGTTTCCCTGTGCCCTCTAGTGAGTCTAGCTAAGGGTTTATCTATGTTGTTGATTTTCTCAAAGAACCAACTCCTCATTTGGTTAATTCTTTAAATAGGTCTTCTTGTTTCCACTTGGTTGGTTTCACCCCTGATTTTGATTATTTCCTGCCATCTACTCCTCTTGGGTGAATTTTCTTCCTTTTTTTCTAGAGCGTTTAGATGTGTTGTCAAGCTGCTAGTGTGTGCTCTCTCCGGTTTCTTCTTGGAGGCACTCAGGGCTATGAGTTTCCCTCTTAGAAATGTTTTCATTGTGTCCCGTAGGTTTGGGTATGTTGTGGCTTCATTTTCATTAAACTCTAAAAAGTCTTTAATTTCTTTCTTTATTCCTTCCTTGACCAAGGTATCATTGAAAAGAGTGTTGTTCAGTTTCCACGTGAATGTTGGCTTTCCATTATTTATGTTGTTATTGAAGATCAGCCTTAGGCCATGGTGGTCTGATAGGATGCATGGGAAATTTTCAATATTTTTGTATCTGTTGAGGCCTGTTTTGTGATCAATTATATGGTCAATTTTGGAGAAGGTCCAGTGAGGTGCTGAGAAGAAGGTAGATATCTGTTAAGTCCATTTGTTTCATAACTTCTGTTAGTTTCAATGTGTCCCTGTTTAGTTTCTGTTTCCACGATCTGTCCATTGATGAAAGTGGTGTGTTGAAGTCTCCCACTATTATTGTGTGAGGTGCAATGTGTGCTTTGGCTTTACTAAAGTTTCTTTAATGAATGTGGCTGCCCTTGCATTTGGAGCATATATATTCAGAATTGAGAGTTCCTCTTGGAAGATTTTACCTTTGATGAGTATGAAGTGTCCCTTCTTGTCTTTTTTAATAACTTTGGGTTGGAAGTCGATTTTATTTGATATTAGAATGGCTACTCGAGCTGGTTTCTTCAGACCATTTGCTTGGAAAATTGTTTTCCATCCTTTCACTCTGAGGTAGTGTCTGTCTTTTTCCCTGAGATGGGTTTCCTGTAAGCAGCAGACTGTTGGATCCTGTTTGTTTAGCCAGTCTGTTAGTCTATGTCTTTTTATTGGGGAATTGAGTCCATTGATATTAAGAGATATTAAGGAAAAGTAATTGTTGCTTCCTTTTATTTTTGTTGTTAGAGTTGGCATTCTGTTCTTGTGGCTGTCTTCTTTTTGGTTTGTTGAGGGATTACTTTCTTGCTTTTTCTAGGGCATGATTTCTGTCCTTGTATTGGTTTTTTTCTGTTATTATCCTTTGAAGGGCTGGATTCGTGGAAAGATAATGTGTGAATTTGGTTTTCTCATGGAATACTTTGGTTTCTCCATCTATGATAATTGAGAGTGTTGCTGGGCATAGTAGCCTGGGCTGGCATTTGTGTTCTCTTAGTGTCTGTATAACATCTGTCCAGGCTCTTCTGGCTTTCATAGTCTCTGGTGAAAAGTCCGGTGTAATTCTGATAGGCCTGCCTTTATATGTTATTTGACCTTTCCCCTTACTTCTTTTAAGATTTTATCTTTATTTAGTGCAGTTGTTTTTCTGATTATTATGTGTCGGGAGGAATTTCTTTTCTGGTCCAGTCTATTTGGAGTTCTGTAGGCTTCTTGTATGATCATGGGCATGTCTTTCTTTAGGTTTGGAAGTTTTCTTCTATAATTTTGTTGAAGATATTTACTAGCCCTTTAAGTTGAAAATCTTCATTCTCATCAACTCCTATTATCTGTAGGTTTTGTCTTCTCATTGTGTCCTTGATTTCCTGGATGTTTTGAGTTAGGATCTTTTTACGTTTTGTCTTTTCTTTGATTGTTGTGCCAATGTTCTCTATGGAATCTTCTGCACCTGAGAATCTCTCTTCCATCTCTTGTATTCTGTTGCTGATGCTTGCATCTATGGTTCCATATTTTTTTTCCTAGGGTTTCTATCTCCAGCATTGCCTTACTTTGGGTTTTCTTTATTGTGTCTACTTCCCTTTTTAGGTCTAGTATGGTTTTGTTCATTTCCATCACCTGTTTGGATGTGTTTTCCTGGTTTTCTTTAAGGACTTCTACCTGTTTGGTTGTGTGTTCCTCTTTTTCTTTAAGGACTTGTAACTCTTTAGCAGTGTTCTCCTATATTTCTTTAAGTGAGTTATTAAAGTCCTTCTTGATGTCCTCTACCATCATCATGAGATATGCTTCTAAATCCGGGTCTAGCTTTTCGGTTGTGTTGGGGTGCCCAGGACTAGGTGGGGTGGGAGTGCTGCGTTCTGATGATAGTGTGTGGTCTTGATTTCTGCTAGTAGGATTCTTACGTTTGCCTTTCGCCATCTAGTATTCTCTGGAGTTAGTTGTTATAGTTGTCTCTGGTTAGAGCTTGTTCCTCAGGTGATTATGTTAGCCTCTATCAGCAGACCTGGGAGACTAGCTCTATCCTTAGTTTCAGTGGTCAGAGTATTCTCTGCAGGCAAGCTCTCCTCTTGCAGGGAAGGTACTCAGATATCTGGTGTTCGAACCTGCCTCCTGGCAGAAGTTGTGTTCCACCCACCAGAGGTCTTAAGATCCCGTGGGGGGTCCTGTGAGGACCTTGGGGGTGTCCAGAAACTCCGAGCACAAGGAACGCCGCTGCTGGAGTGAACCGGAAGAGACTTGTGCCCCTGATCAGGTCGGGTTATCTGCTTCCTTAATTAATGCAATCTCAGGTCCCGCGTGATTGGCTTGGAGCAGACGCTGTGTTCCACTCACCAGAGGTCTTAGGATCCCGTGGGGGATCCTGTGTGGGTCCTTGCGGGTGTCCAGAGACTCAGCGGGCAAGGAACCCAGGTGCTGCAGTGGAATGGAAGGGACTTGTGCCCCTGATCAGGCCAGGTTATCTGCTTCCCTAGTTGATGCATTCTCAGGTCCCGCGTGATTGGCTTGGAGCAGACGCTGTGTTCCACTCACCAGAGGTCTTAGGATCCCGTGGGGGATCCTGTGTGGGTCCTTGAGGGTGTCCAGAGACTCAGCAGGCAAGGAATCCAGCTGCTGCAGTGGACTGGAAGTGGTACACTCTCTTTATAAGCCCAGGGATACCCAAAATATTTCTGGCTTTCCCACATCTCAAACTATGCTTTCCTAGCATGCTTGTTTGGTGTCTTGGTGCTTCCCAGAAGTGACATGGGATAAGCTCAGTCAAACTCCCTGCATTCAGCCTCCCCAAGAAGCCATGCCCAGTGGCAGGGCAGATATGGCCCACAACAGAATATATTGGTGGATTTCCATATATTGAACCACGCTTGCATCGATTGGATAAAGCCTACTTTATCATGGTGAATGATGGTTTTGATATGTTCATGGATTCCTTTTGCTAGTATTTAACTGAGTATTTTTACATCAATGTTCAGAAGAGAAATTGGTATGAAGTTCCCTTTCTTTGTTGCATCTTTGTTTGGTTTAGGTATCAGGGTGATTGTGGCCTCACAAAATGAGTTTGGTAGTGTTTCTTCTGTTTACATTTTATGGAATAATTTGAGGAATACTGGTATTGGCTCTTCTTTAAAAGTTTGCTAGAATTCTGCACTAAAACCATATGGCCTTGGTCTGATTTGGGTTGGGAGGTTTTAATGACTGCTACTCTTTCTTTAGGGGATATGAAATTGTTAATATAGTTTACCTGATCTTGATTTGAATTTGGTACATGGTATCTATCTAGAAAATAGTCCGTTTCATTCAGATTTCTTAGTTTTTCTAAGTATAGGTATTTAAAGTAAGACCTGGTATTTTTTTTAAAAAAATGACCCCTTTTATGGAAGATATAGTAAACTAAGTTATTTTCCTAATATGTTTTAACTCTATAATTTCTTTATAACTTGGTGTCTCTGTTGTGTGTTGTTCCAGGGGACAAATGTAATAACATCACTGTCATCAGTGCTGCGTGATAGCAAAGAGTTCCCCAACCCAGAGAAGTTTGACCCTGGGCACTTTCTAGATGAGAACGGAAAGTTTAAGAAAAGTGACTACTTCATGCCCTTCTCAACAGGTAATGAAAATTCATTTTCATGTGTCTGATTTACAGTTTCAGTTGGAGTCATAAAACACAATGACCAAAAGCAATTTGAAGACAAAATTTCATCTTGAAATTTGTACTCTAACATCAGGAAGTCTGAACAGAAATTCAAGACAGGTACCTGGAAACTAGAAATGATGTAGAGGTCATAAAGGAGTGTTGCTAACAAGTTTCCTTCGGCCTGTTTTCTAAGAAAACCCAGGACCACCAACCAAGAAGTAGCACTACCCACAGTGAGCAGGGTCCTTCCACATAAATCATCAATCAAAAAAATGGACACACAGGCTTGCCTACAGGCTAATCTGGTCCGGCATTTTCATGAATGAGGTTTCCTGTTTCTAAATAACACTAGCTTTGGTCAAGGTGACATAAAATTAGCCAGCATAAACTGGCCAAAAAGCAGGAATATTGTGACTGTGTTGGGCCTTACATCGTGACTCCCATAAGGTTAGTAAGTTTGTATTTTATGCATAATGAGGAACATATTCCAGGTACCCAGGCATTGCCCTTGTTGAAACATGTTCCCTGTCAAAAGATAAAAAAAAAAAAAAAGTGAGACGTTAGTTTTCACAATTATTTGTGGCAATTTGAGAAAACAAGACTTTATGATATTAGCATTCTGCCTTTAGCTATATAACAAGGACACCAAAGAAGTCGGTGATGACTTCTTCTGGAAATTAGACTTCATTTAGACTTTATTCACTTATCATGAATTTGGAGATTGCTATATTTTTCGCTTCTTCATTCTTGTTGCTCCTTCCTCACCTCCTGGCTTGGTTAAGCTGAAACAGATTTCTAAAAACACAGAGAAACTCCAAAAATCAAGCTCAGTCAGAAAAACAGATGAGTGAGCATAGTGATACAGATGTACTAGTGCAGTAAGTGAGAATGGCACACCGCTATTCCAGGGAACTGTTAAGAATCATCACATTCTTTCTTTAAATGTTTTTATTGGTTATTTTATTTATTTACATTTCAAATATTATCTCCCTTCCAGTTTTCCAATCCCCCAATAGTGTCCCCCTCCCCTACTTCTATAAGGGCCCACACCCACCTACCCATTAGTGATAGAGATCAGGAACAAAAACTGCAGAATATTTAAAAATATGTAATTATTATAAATGTTTCTTACTTGCATGTAATATGTTTTTAACAAGTTCACTGGCACTTTATCACTACAGTCCTCCCATAAGCCCCAGCACCATTCTCTCTTTCAATTTCATGTGCCTACTGAGTTCTCTATATGATGCTACTGTGTGCATGAGTATAGAGTCATCCACTGCAACTTTGGTAACCTACCAGGGGCCACATCCACGATTAAACTAGCTCTCTTTCTCTCAATAGCCATCAGTTGCCAATAGCTCCTCAGTTCAGATAAGTCATTATGAGCATGTACCTTGAACTTGCTAGAATGGGCCATTTTTACAAAAGTAAAAATGAGTTTGAAGACATGACACAACAGTTAGGATAACATGCTTCTCTTATAAAGGACCTGAGTTGAATGCTCTGCAGCCATATTCTATAGCTCTTGCTATTTCCTTAAGATAGCATGCTCTTTAGAAAATAAATGTGACCCACTTTTTTCAACATGCCTGATATGTTATCTTCTCAATCATTCATCCATCTAACCATACATCTAATAACTCAACAGTTATTCTTAACCTCCAATATCAGTTAAGAGTTACCCCGGAGCTCTTGTCTCTAGCTGCATATGTATCAAAAGATGGCCTAGTATGCCATCACTGAAAAGAGAGGCTTATTGGACACACAAACTTTATATGCCCCAGTACAGGGGAATGCCAGGGCCAAAAAAAATGGGAATGGGTGGGTAGGGAAGGGGGGGGCGGTATGGGGGACTTTTGGGATAGCATTGGAAATATAATTGAGGAAAATACGTAATAAAAATATATTTTAAAAAAAAGAGTTCTGTGTGTCTCAAGCTCACACTTGTGAATAAGACATAGTTACCTCTTTGACATTTTTACACAGGAAAACGGATATGTGCAGGAGAAGGCCTGGCACGCATGGAGCTGTTCCTATTCCTAACCAGCATTTTACAGAACTTCAACCTGAAACCTCTGGTTCACCCAAAGGACATAGATGTAACCCCAATGCTCATTGGATTGGCCTCAGTGCCTCCTGCTTTCCAGCTCTGCTTCATTCCTTCCTGAAAATCAAATGCCTGGCTCCAGCTGGGACATCTTCTGTGATCACCCTGAGGCTTTAATTCACTACTTTCCACACTGGACACACTGCTTTTTATCCATTTCTTTTGCCTGCTCATAATTTCATAAGGTTCTATGAACATACATTTACCAATTTGCAGATCCTGCACAAATATTTCTGACTGGTCCTATTTTCTGAAACACTGTTACCATATGCTGTGATGATATGGACCTGATTCCAAGTTAAATATACTCTCATAAAATTGAAATTACTATTGTAAGATAATTCACTGTCGCTTCTCTTCTGCATTTTCTTAATAATAAATTCTTTTGGTATAACTATTCTCAGAATTTTCTTCCAGTTCAAGTAATAAATGAAAGAAAATGGATTTCTAATATATCATTTTGGTCCACTTAAAGAGACATATAGAAAATGTAGTAAGAGAGTGCCAGAGAAAACAACTTGATACACCTGCCACATCCTTTTTCCAAAAAATTGCACTGGATTATGCATCCTATCCTTGAAAGAATACTTTGGACAGCCCCGTGCTCACCATATTTAACATGCTCCACTGTGACATCTGAGACCAGCATAGTGCTACAGTAAGGAAAAGCCTAATCTACCATACAACTGCGCCCCATCGTGTAGACACTGTGAGGAAAAGTCACAAGGAAGAACACATAACTGCAGGGTGGTAACCATGTCGTACTTTACTTTTACCTGTTTGGTAAATATTCTAAATGTGATTTTTTCCCCCTGTTATCAGCTTAAAACCAAGCATGCTATTGCAATCCATTTGCTTGGTGTGCCTCTCTTATCTTTCATCAAGAATAATCATCCAAGGATGTTATTGCCATTATTTCTAGTTGCTACTTTCTCTTACCACTTCATTGAAAGTTACTAATTGAAAAATAATATCACTCAGGATCCCTTTCTATGTCAGTCCCAAAGGAACCACTTTGCCTGTTCTCACTTAGCCATTATGTCACCACCTACTGTAGACATATGTCTGCACATACATGCATTCACAGACATAAATTCAGACACAATATGGAACTGATAGACAGATAGATGTTATACAGAATGCGAGTGTTTAAACTCTAAATAATTATATTTTGTAGGATTAGCAAGTAATAAGTTTAAAGTCATGCCTAAAAGGCCCTCCCAAAGATTACAAATATAGAATCAATAATTATATAGTTACATTTACTTCAAACTGATACATAAAAAATTAAAATCAGATTTACCATATCTGTATTACTATTACCAACTGACCACCATACAGAAACACAACTGGACAAAAGAATATTAATACAAGATGCTTTGAACTCAATATCAAACAAACATCAAAGATCACAATCCCAAGTACTAAAGGATTAGGCATTACAGACTTCAGGGTACCTTCCCCACCAGAGGAGAGGTGGCTGACTAGGAGGAATCTGACTGCTGGAGCAGGTGAGGGAGCCATCTTGGGTCCTGGGTCCCTCAGAGACCAGTCTGCACAGGTGATCACACAGACTGCAGAAGCGGCACAGATTCTAGGACAGGCCCTATTTCTGGCTCCAAACATCCGGGCACCTTCCCTGCCAGAGGAGAGTTGGCCACCTGAGAGGACTCTGACTGCCAGAACAGGAGAGGGAGCCATCTTGTGTTCCAGGTCCCTCAGAGACCAGTATGTTCAGGTGAGTGCTCAGACTGCAGAGGCAACACATCTTCTGGCACAGGCCCTGTTTTGGACCTTCATCTTCAGCAAGGAGGCAGGACTGAGCGCCAGTCATCTGTGCACCTTCCTTGCAAGAGGAGAGCTTGCCTGGAGAGAGTACTCTAACCAATGAAACTCAGGAGAGAGGTAGATTACCTGGACTGCTGACACAGGCTAACAGAATCACAGGAGAAACAAGCTCCAGCCAGAGACAATTATAAAAACTAATGCCATAGATTACCAGATGGTGAAAGGCAATCATAAGAATCTTACTAACAGAAACCAAGACTGATCACCATCATCAGAACCCAGCACTCCAACCACAGCCAGTCCTGGATACCCCAACACACCCAAAAAGCAAGATTCAGATTCAAAATCATATTTCATGATGTTGGTAGAGGACTTTAAGAAGCTCATTAATAACTCACTTAAAGAAATACAGGAGAACACTGCTAAACAGGTAGAAGTACTTAAATAATTACAGGAAAACACTGCTACACAGGTAGAAGTCCTTAAAGAGGAAACACAAAAAAATCCCTAAAAGAATTTCAGGAAAACACCACCAAACTGGTGATGGAATTGAACAAAATCATCCAATACCTAAAAAGGGAAGTAGAAACGATAAAGAAAACCCAAAGTGAGACAACTCTGGAGATAGAAAACCTAGGAAAGAAATAAGGAAACATAGATGTTAGCATCAACAACAGAATACAAGAGATGGAAGAGAGAATCACAGATGCAGAAGATTCCATACAAAACATGGACACAACAATCAAAGAAAATGCATATGCAAAAAGATCCTAACTCAAACCATCCAGGAAATCCAGAACACAATGAGAAGACCAAACCTACAGATAATAGGAGTAGATAAAAATGAAGATTTTCAACTTAAAGGGCCAGCAAGTATCTTCAACAAAATTATAGAAGGAAACTTTCCTAACCTAAAGAAAGAGATGCCCATGAACATACAAGAAGCCTACAGACCTCCAAAAAGACTGAACCAGAAAAGAAATTCCTCCAGACACATAATAATCAGAACAACAAATGCACTAAATAAAGAGAGAATATTAAAAGCATTAAGGGAAAAAGGTCAAGTAAAATATAAAGGCAGGCCTATTAGAATTACACCACACATCTCAACAGAGACTATGAAAGCTAGAAGATCCTGGACAGATGTTATACAGACACTAAGAGAACACAAATGCCAGGTCAGGCTACTATACCCAGCAAAACTCTCAATTACCATAGATGGAGAAATCAAAGGATTCCATGACAAAACAAAATTCACACAATATCTTTCCATGAATCCAGCCCTTCAAAGGATAACAAAGGGAAAACACCAGCACAAGGACAGAAACTACACCCTAGCAAAAGCAAGAAAGTAATCCTTCAACAAACCTAAAAGAAGACAGCCGCAAGAACAGAATCCCAACTTTAACATCAAAAATCATAGGAAGCAACAATTACTTTTCTTTAATTTCTCTGAACATCAATGGACTCAATTCCCCAACAAAAAGATATAGACTAATAGACTGGCTACACAAACAGGACCCAATATTTTGGTGCTTACAGGAAACCCACCTCAGGGAAAATGACAGACACTACCTCAGACTGAAAGGCTGGAAAACAAATTTCCAAGCAAATGGTCCAAAAAAATCAAGCTGGAGTAGGCATTCTAATATCAAATAAAATTGACTTCCAACCCAAAGTTAACAAAAAAGACAAGGAAGGGCACTTCATACTCATAAAAGGTAAAAATCTACCAAGATGAACTCTCAATTCTGAATACCTATGCTCCAAATGCAAGGATAGCCGCATCATTAAAGAAACTTTAGTAAAGCTCAAAGCACACATTGCACCTCACACAATAATAGTGGGAGACTCCAGAACCCTCTCTCATCAATGGACAGATCCTGGAAACAGAAACTAAACAGAGACACATGGACACTAATAGAAGTTATGAAACAAATGGATTTAATAGATATCTAGAACATTTCAGCCTAAAACAAAAGACTATACCTTCTTCTTAGCACCTCATGGTACCTTCTCCAAAATTAACCATATAATCTATCACAAAACAGACCATAACAGATACAAGAAGATGGAAGTCATCCCATGCATCCTATCAGATCACCACGAACTAAGGATGGTCTCCAATAACATTGAAAACAATGGAAACTCCATATATATATGGAAGCTGAACAATTCTCTACTCAACTATAACTTGGTTAAGGAAGAAAGAAAGTAAACACTTTTTAGAATTTAATAAAAATGAAAGCACTTCACATCAAAATGTATGGGACACAATGAAAGCAATGCTATAAGGAAAACTCATACCTCTGAGTGCCTCCAAAAAGAAACTGGAGAGAGCATACACTAGCAGTTTGACAACACACCTGAAAGCTCTAGAACAAAACAAATCAAATACACCCAAGAGGAGTAGACAGCAGGAAATAATCAAACTCGGGGCTGAAATCAACCAAGTAGAAATATAAAGAACTATACAAAGAATCAACCAAACCAAGAGTGTGGTGATCTGATAGGATGTTGAGAAAATCAAGAAGATAGATAAACCCTTAACCAAACTAACCAGAGCACACAGAGTCAGTATCCAACTTAACAAAATCAGATGAAAAGGGAAACATAACAATGGAAACTAAGGAAATTCAAAAAATTATAAGGTCCTACTACAAAAAAAAAAGCATATACTCAATAAAACTGGAAAATCTGGATGAAATGGACAAATTTCTAGACAAATGTCAGGTGCCAGAGAAAGTCAGGATAAGATAAACCACCTAAACAGTCCCCAAACCCCTAAAAAGATAGCAGTAGTTATTAAAAGTCTCCCAACCAAAAAAAAAAAAAAAACACAAGATCACATAGTTTTAGTGCAGAATTCTATCAGACCTTCAAATATCTAATACCAATTCTCTTCAAAATAGTCCACAAAATATAAACAGAAGGAACAATACCCAAGTCATTCTATTAAGCCAAAATTATGCTTATACCTAAACTACACAATGATCAAACAAAGAAAAGAGAACTTCAGACCAATTTCCCTATGAATATGGACGCAAAAATACCTACTAAAATTCTTGCAAACCAAATCCAAGAACACATCAAAATGATCATCCATCATGATGAAGTAGGATTCATCCCAGGGATGCAGGGAGTTCAATATACAGCAATCCATCAATGTAATCTACTACATAAACAAACTCAAAGAAAAAAATCACATGAACATCTCATTAGATGCTGAGAGAGCATTTGACAAAATTCAACACCTCTTCATAGTAAATGTCTTAGAAACTCAGGAATTCAAGGCCCATACCTAAACATGGTAAAAAGCAATATACAGCAAATCAATAGCCAACATCAAACTAAGTGGAGAGAAACTTGAAGCAATCTCACAAAAAAACAGGTACTAGACAAGACTGCTCACTCTCTCCCTACACATTCAATATAGTCCTCAAAGTCATAGCCAGAGCAATTAGACAACAAAAAGGAGATCAAAGGGATAAAAATTAGAAAGGAAGAAGTCAACATATCACTGCTTGCTGATGGTATAATAGTATATTTAAGTAACCCCAAATATTCCACTAGAGAACTCCTAAGCTTGATAAACAACTTTAGGAAAGTGGCTGGATATAAAGTTAATCAAACAAATCAGTAGCCTTCCTCTACTCAAAGGATAAACAGGCTGAGAAAGAAATTAGGGAATGGACACCCTCCACAATAGACACAAATAATATAAAACAACTTAGTGTGACTCTAACTAAGCATGTGAAAGATTTGTATGAGAAGACCTTCAAGTGTCTGAAGAACATAATTGAAGAAGATCTCAGAAGATAGAAAGAACTCCCATGTTCATGGAATGGCAGGATTAATATAGTAAAAATGGCCATCTTGCCAAAATTCATCTACAGATTCAACGCAATCCCCATCAAAATTCCAACTCAGTTTTTCATAGAGTTAGAAAAAGCATTTGCAATTTCATTTTGAATAACAACAACAACAAAAAAAAAAAACAGGATAGCAAAAACTATTCTCAGCAATAAAAGAACTTCTGGGGAAATTACCATCTCTGACCTCAAGCTATATTACAAAGCAATAGTGATAAAATAAAATTTAAAAAAAAACTGAACGGTGTTGGTACAGAGACAGGAAGAAAGATCAATAGAATAGAATTGAAGACCCAGCAATGAACCCACACACTCATGGTCACTTGGTCTTTGAAAAAGGGCAGGCATTTAGAAGAGGTGTTCAGCAGCCTCTAGTTCTATCTGTACCTTCAAAGTCTATGCAAGGTTGGACTAACCTGAAGGAGTAAACACGAATCTCAGGGAGCACACAGTGGCCATGGAATACTTTCACCAAAGATAGATTTGGACAGTCTATAATCAGGACGTGTCAGAAAAGTTACCACAGGGATAACTGGCTTGTGGTGGCCAAGCGTTCATAGCGACATCGCTTTTTGATCCTTCGATGTCGGCTCTTCCTATCATTGTAAAGCAGAATTCACCAAGCGTTGGATTGTTCACCCACTAATAGGGAACGTGAGCTGGGTTTAGACCGTCATGAGAAAGTTTTGTTCTGTTTTGTTTTTTCCATGTGGTTGCTGGGATTTGAACTCAGGACCTTCGAAAGAGCAATCGTTGCTCTTAACCACTAAGCTATCTCTCCAGCCCAACTTAAAATTATTAAGCGAAAAGGAGGTCGGCCAGTTCCTCCTGCCTTCTGTTTTTCATAACGCAAGCACGCACACATGCACGCTCCACAGTGGGGAACAATCATGGAGGAAGAGGGAGAATAAAACTGGAGGCCAGAACCAACGTATTTTGGATAAAGCACGAAAACGGACTACACACTAACCCATTTGGCTGCCTTCCTTCCCAGCATGGGAAAGACCTCCTTCCCTCCCTCCCTCCCTCCCTCCCTCCCTCCCTCCCTCCCTCCCTCCCTCCCTCACTCGCTCCCTCCCTCCCTCCCTCCCTCCCTCCCTCCCTCCCTCCCTCCCTTTTGACCCATTTTCACTCTTCCACCATACACTCAATAAAATAATAAAATAAAATAAAATAAATGAATGGAAAAAAAAAGAAAAACAAAACAAAACAAAAAGGAGCTAAAACCATCCAGTAGAGAAAAAAAAAAAAAGACAGCATTTGCCACAAATGGTGCTGGATCAACTGGCAGTCAGCATGTAGAAGAATGCAAATCGATCCATTCTAATTTCCTTGTATAAAGCTCAAATCCAAGTGGATCAAGGACCTCCACATAAAACCAGATACACTGAAACTAGTAAAAGAGAAAGTGGGGAAGAGCCTCAAACACATGGGCACTGGAGAAATTTTCCTGAACAGAACACCAATGGCTTATGCTCTAAGATAAAGAATTGACAAATGGGACCTCATAAAATTGCAAAGCACTTTGTAAGGCAAAGGACACAGTCAATAGAACAAAACAGCAACCAACAGATAGGGAAAGGATCTCCACCAATCCTATATCTGATAGAGGGCTAATATCAAATATATACAAAGAACTAAAGAAGTTAGACTCCAGAGAATTAAATAATCCTATTAAAACATGGAGTACAGACAGAAACAAAGAATTTTCAGCTGAGGAATATCAAATGGCTGAGAAGCACTCAAAGAAATGTTCAATATCCTTACCCATCAGGGAAATGCAAGTCAAAACAGCCCTGAGATTCCACCTCACACCAGTCAAAATGGCTAAGATCAAAAATAATGGCTAAGATCATACGACAGCAGATGCTGGCAAAGATGTGGAGAAAGAGGAACACTCCTCCATTGTTGGTGGGATTGCAAGATGGTACAACCACTCTGGAAAACAATCTGGTGGCCCTTCAGAATTTGGACATAATACTAACTGAGGACCCAGCTATTCCACTCCTGAGCATATATCCAAAATATGTTCCAACATACAAGGACACATGCTCCACTATGTTCATAGCAGCAATATTTATAATAGCCAGAAGCTGCAAACAACCCACATGTCCTCAACAGAGAAATAGGTTCAGAAAATTGGTATATTTACACAATGGACAACTATTTAGCTATCAAAAGCAATGTCTTCATGAAATTCACAGGCAAATGTTTGGGGCTAGAACATATCATCTTGAGAGAGGTAACCTGGTCACAAAAGAATACACATGGTATGTACTCACTGATAAGAGGATATTAAGAAAAGAGCTGGGAATACCCATGATACAAAGTACAGGAAGACCAAAGTGGATGCTTCATTCCTTCTTAGAAGGGAGAACAAAACCATCATAGAGGTAGAGGGTGGGAGGGACTTTGAAGAAAGAGAGGATGGGGAGAGGAAAAAAGCAGGGTCAGTATCATGTGTAGGAGAAGACAGGAGATGTACAGAGGGTCAGGAAATTGAATAGAGATAGGTAGCAATGGAGGACAGGAAACAGGGATAGCCAACAGAAAGTCATAGACACCGGGAAAGCAATAGACTCCCAGGACCCAAAGGGGATGACATTAGCTGAAATACCCAACAAAGGGGAAAAAAAAACCTGTAGCAACCATATGGAGAGATTAGGAATGGCCCCCACTTGAGGGATTCCACTTCTCAAAATTTTTAACCTAGAATTGCTCCTGTCTAGGGACAAAGAGTAGATCAGAGACTGAAGATCATCCAGAGACTGCCCCGTCTGGGGATTCATTCCATATGCAGCCATCAAACAGTAGCCTGATATAGCTGTCTCCTGAGAGGCTCTGCCAGAGCCTTAACCATACAGAAGAGGATACTTGAATCCAAACATCATACTGAGCACAGGAACTCCAGTGGCGGAGTTAGGGGAAGGACTGAAGGAGATGAAAGGGTTTGCAACTCTATAGGAAGAATAATATCAACCAACCAGACCCTCCAGAGCTCAGAGGGACTAAACCACCAACCAAAGAATACATGGAGGGACCCATGGCTCCAGCTGCATATGTATCAGACAATAGCCTTGTCTGGCATCCATGAAAGGGAAGGACCTTGGTCCTGTGAAAGCTTGATGTCCCAGCATAAAGGAATGCTAGGGCAGTGAGGTGGGAGTGTGTGGGTGGGTAGGGGAGCACCCTCATAGAAGCAGGGGGAGGAATTCTTTTGTCATGCTCTGGCAGAGCCTCTCAGGAGACAGCTAAATCAGGCTCCTGTCAGCATGCACTTCTTGGCATCCACAGTAACGTCTGAGTTTGGGTTTGGATAGGGGTTTGCAAAGGGGAAACCGGGAAGGGGGATAACATTTGAAACATAAATAAAATAATCAATAACAAAAAAGTTTTAAAGTAACAGTAAAAACAAACAAAAAACAAATTCAGGAGGAAAGGCCATCCAGAGACTGCCCCACCTAGGGATCCATCCCATCTGTAGACACCAAAACCCCACACTATTACTAATGCCAAGTAGCACTTGCTGACAGGAGCCTGATATGGTTGTTTCCTGAGAGGTTCTACCAGCACCTGACCAACACAGATGCAGATACTTATAGCCAACCATAGGACTGAGCCTGGGGATCCCAGTGGAAGAATTACAAGGAAGGACTAAAGGAGCTGAAGGGAATTGCAACCCCATAAAAAGAAAAATATCAACTAACTGGACCACCCAGAACTCCCAGAGACTAAGCTACCAACCAAAGACTATACATGGAGGGATCCAGGAGTTCAGATATATATGTAGCAGAGAATGACCTTATCTGACATCAAAGGGAGGAATTGATGCCCCAATTAGGAGGATGCTAGAGGAGTGAGGCAAGAGTGAGTGGGTGGAAGAGCACCCTCATAGAGGCAAAGGAAAGGGGGAGTGAGAGGATGAGATGTGGAGGGTTCTGGAGGTGTAACCAGGAAGTGGGATATCATTTGAAATGTTAATGTATAAAATGATTAATAAAAAATATTTCATTGCTTTATAGCAAAAAAATGGAAATTGAATAAAATTATGTGGCATATAAATAGAAAAAGTGCATATATAAGCACACACAAAAGTAAATAAATCTTTAAAATCATATAATGCTACTTGTAAACATATATAATATACAATATAAAGACTAAACAGATAGTATTTGATATTACAAGTAAGTGTATAAATATATTTACATGCATATTTATGCATAACAATTAGAAATATACTACAAATTAAAAAAGGAAAACAAAGGGTAAATGTGAAACTTTGTAGGGAGTAAAGGGTAGCAACAAATGATGCAATTATATACTCAAAGACGGTTTTGAACATATATTTAAAATAAAAGCAGATTAAATATAATTATATCCTTAAACATTTCATACATTATAAATAAACACTGAAAACCTTATTTGATTTTAGAAATATATGTCACATTGCCATCACGTACATTTAGAGTTGTAGTTTATATAACCTTAGAATTTGCTAAATATTACATTTTTAATAAGAGAATACAATTTTATTGGCTATTTTATTTATTTGCATTTCAAATGTTATCCCCCTTCCCGGTTTCCTCACTGCAAACACTCTATCCCCTCCCACTCCCACTCCTCCTCCCCCTGCTTCTATGAGGGTGCTCCCCTACCCACCCACTCACTCCCATTTTACTGCCCTTGCATTCCCCTACACTGGAGCATCAAGCCTTCACAGGAAGACCCCTCCTCCCATTGATGCCAGATAAAGACATCCTCTGCTACATATGTAGCTGGATCTATGCAAACCCCTTCAGCTCTTTCAGTCCTTTCCCTAACTCCTCCATTGGGGTCCCTGTGCTAAGTCCAATGTTTGGCTGTCAGCATCCTCATCTGTTTTTGTCACGCTCTGGCAGAACCTCTCCAGAGACAGGATGGGAGGAACTTGGGAGGAAGAAAAGGATAGGAGGAAGGGGAAAGGGGGGAAACAGGATCAAGTATGAGAGGAGAGGTGGGTGATATACAGAGGGTCAGAAAATTGAACAGAGGTGTGTAGCAATGAGGGATGGGAAACTGGGGGTAGCCACCATAAAAGGAAGTTTCAGATGCCAGGAAAGTAAGAGGCTCCCAGGACCCAACTGGGGTGAGATTAGCTGAAATACCCAACAAAGGGGAGGGAGAATCTGTAGAGACCATATCTAGAGGTGAGGCAAGGCCCCTGGTTGGAGAATGGGGCCACCCACGCATCTCCAAACTTTTAACCCAGAATTTCCCATGTCTAAAGGAAATACGGGAACCAAGTGTAGAGCAAAGACTGAAGGAAAAGCCATTCAGAGACTGCTCCACCTGGGGATCCATCCCATATACAAACACCAAACCCAGACACTACTGTGAGTGCAAAGAAGTGCATGCTCACAGGAGCCTGATATAGCTGTCTCCTGAGAGGCTCTGCCAGAGCATGACAAAAGAATTCATTTAATTGAAGATTTTTTTTTTTTACAGAAATCTACTTTCATCTGGTTAGAAACAGTAGAAAATCCAGACAATGCTTCTATAAACAAATAGTAAACAGGTGATTGCCAGCTGTGCAGACCCATCACACACAGCATCCCTTTCTCACAGTTATCTTCCAGCCCAACTGCTGGCTTCACCCCTAAAGTGTCAACATAATTCACACTTTCCATTTTCTTTGGCTGGCTAAAAGGCAAATTATAAATCTATCTTTGGCTAAAATACCACCTGAAAATTATAATTCCATCAAGGATCCTGGTCAGGTACTGCCTCAAACCCAATTGGATATGTTCTGTTTGATGAATTTTGACTGCATGCTTTCTTGCTTCTTCCCAAACTCACCTTCATTCATCAGGAAGTAAATTATTAGTAAGGACCATATGTATATCATGCAAAGTCAAGCTATAAGACTGAGTAATGTACTAGAAATATTTAATATTCCTTTGGGTATCTTTTTGTAGCTTCCCTCAGCCCTGAAGCAGGCTGATCCAGACTTTGACCTTGCTGCCACTGAGAAGGAAATTACCTAGGGTTGGAGCCTTCTGACCTAGATGGCTCTTTTGTTCTGTCACCTGCCACTGCTCTCTCCAAGACACTGCTACCTGCTGAGAAGCCCCTGAGACATTCTGAAGGAACATCCTATTCTGCACACCACCTACAGGCTGGCTCCAGACACCAAGAATGGACTGTCAGGGGATGGGCCTTCCTCTTTTATAAGTAGACTTTCTTAGTAAACTGATGGCCTTGGACAGAATCATGTCTTGGTCTCCATGAATCTCTCACCATCTAAATCTCTTTCATCCCCAGCCTGCCTCCCAGGTGTACCCGGTTCAAGTAGGCCGCAAGCCGGCATACAACAGATTGGCACCCGGGCAAGGGACCATGGGAACGGTGGGAAACACTGAGGGAATCGCTGTCTTGTATGGAGCTCCAAGGGAAGGAAAGAATCAGAGATCGTATCGGGCATGGTGAGCAACAGGTATTTATGCTAGTGCTGGCTTTAAACTTCATTTTTAAAAAAAGTATTGCTGGAGGTGTGGAAGGATATGGGCTAAGTTTGGAACAGTGCTAACCCGGCGCTTTTTCCACTTAGGATTTGACAGCGAAATATGTGTGGGACTAGAAACTGTGAATCAGCTTTTAAAAGCTGTTTCAGGCTAGAGGAATAGGGCTTAAAATGATGGAGTAAAATATAGAGAGGAAAATGGATTTGAAACTCTCCCAGAGACAGACAGAATTCGGGGAACGCCCTGCTTTACTCTCTGGCTCTACAGCAGAAGTTCTCTGCCCTCTTTGTGTTGTCTAAAGTCTGGTGCACAGGTCCGTTTATGTGTCGATTCATGTGTGTGTTTTTTGTTTTTTTGTTTTTGGTTTTTTTATAATTTATATATGTATTCTATTCTTTTTTTAATATATTTTTATTACCTATTTTCCTCAATTACATTTCCAATGCTATCCCAAAAGTTCCCCCATACCCTCCCCCCACACACACACACACTCCCTTACCCACCCATACCTACTTTTTGGCCCTGGCGTTCCCCTGTACTGGGGCATATAAAGTTTGCGTGTCAAATGGGCCTCTCTTTCCAGTGATGGCTTACTAGGCCATCATGTGTGTTTTGTTTCGTTGTCTGAATGACTGAATGTTCTGTGTTTCATGTTGGAAAATAAAGATTGCTAAAACTTAATCTGCTGGTTTAGCAAGAGAGTGGCCACACGCTTTAGCCAGGATCAGGCACAGCAGGAGGGCTTCTGCTAGAAAAACTGTTTTTTGAGAAAGGGAGTCTGTAGCCTCTTAGTTTGGGGGCAAAAAAGCTGATAAATGGTTTTTTGCCTGGAGGGTTCTCTGCAATTGTGATTAATGTGTTTAGCAAATGATAAAGTGCTTTTTTTATCTTATAATTATAGCTAGAAAAAATAAATTCTCTGATGGTCTAAGTGTAGCCCCTTCATTTGGCTTTTTACTGGTCTTAGAGGTGTGATATGCTCTGCGTGTCTTCATCGTAGAGTATTAGCTTATAAGTTACTGGGTATGATTAAAAAGGTGTAACACTGGTTACTAGAAAGTTTTAAATTGGCAACTCGGGAGTCTTTCAAACACGTGGCATAAAACAGGCCAAAAAACTAGACCTCTAAGGATACTTCTAGTTGAGATAATAGTTAATGTGATTCTTATCCTAGAAAGTAGGATTAAGATTTAAACCAATGTCTCTTTAATGAAGCATTAAAGCTTGCACTGTCATGCATTCATAGGTATAAATTGGCAGCCAAATATCGAAATGTGGTAGTGAAGTTTTAATGTTGATTCAAAGGTGATAAATTGTTTTGAAATTCAGTTTTGCTTTCCCAAGGTTGTAGTTATAGTCTAATATTGCAAAGAAACTTAAAAGTTCTGAAATCTGTCCTTGTGGCAAGAGGAACTAAGCTCAGAGCAGCTTCTGCAAGGTTTCTGTGACTTTCTTTTGTCTTGCAAACGGTGCCTAAGGAAGCTCTGGAAACTTGCCTCTCCTTGCCTCCAGGGGAATTTCCTTTTAGCTGAAAGAACACTATTGCAGATCTACCCAGATGCTGTTCTAATAAAGTTCAAACTCAAAGTTTATAAAAAGGGTCAATCAGGCTGTAGAATTTATCAGGACATTGCGATTTGACTTGCTTACTTCATGTAAGGTTATTATAGATTTAAGAGTTTGTTTTTTCATTTACATTCTGATAATTGTAAAGAGTTTTGCTTCTAGTGAACTGGTGATTACTGGAAAATTTTGCCTGTAGGTATGGCTAACATAGCTTTACATTATATAAGAAAAATTCTTAGTGTCTCTCCCTCAATATAAGAAGCTAAGAGTTTGAATCTTTCAGGGTATATTGTTTGCTACGTGAAAAGTATGTTATTAGCTAATGCCTCTCCAGGGAAGTTCACTTTAAAGGAGCTTTTAAGTTCTGGGGAGTAGCTGTTGCTCCAGAAAAGATTCAGAGGCAATATTCTTTTAATATTTAGGGTTTTAGTTATATCAAAAAATTGAGGTACAGAAAATCTAAGAACAAAAAATTGCTTCAAAATTTTATTTACAAAAGCTTCCAGGAGATGTTAATTGGCTAAGACCTCACCTTAAACTTACCACAGGAGAACCTAAGCCTTTGTTAGGTGCTATTAAGTGAGACACAAATTAACTGACAAAGAACAAAAGGCTTTGCAGAAAATAAGAAAGCTTTTATAATAGTTATCAATTATAATCAATGGTAATTAAATATTACCTGCTTATTTTAGTTATGTGCCCATAGCAATTCCTTGGCAAGAGAAAACATTGTTGTAAAATCATCCTTCTTCACCCCAAAGTAAAGTTTTCACACCTATTAAGGCCTCTGTGGTGTTAACAAAGAATTATTAGATAAATTCATATACTTTGGGATAACTATAACAAAAGCTGTGTCTTAAGAACCTGACAAAGTGTCTGTTCCTTGTTCAAAACAGCAATTAAGTTGGTTATTACAGAATATTAATAATTGACCTATTGCATAACATCATTTTAAATAAAATTGACAATCACTATCCCAAAGATAAGTTAAAAAACTGTTTTTATGCATGCATTTGTATCTTCTATAAATTCATGCATGCATGCATCCCAGTTACTGTGTTTAAAACAGCCCCTCGGTCACCTTGGCTGCGGAGTCGGCAGACACCCCCAAGGCTACTTAGAGGACTCTCCACGCGAACTTAGGACCACCGGTGAGTGAAACACAACTTCTTTTCCAATCCAATCGAGCAGGACCTGAGACAGCATTAGAGAAGCAGGAAACCCAGCCTGGCCAGGGTCACAAGTCCCTTCCGGTCAGCTCCAGCACTTGGTCACCTTGGTGCAGAGTCAGCAGACATCCCCAAGGTCCCTAGAGGACAGCTTCTGAGACAGACCCCATTTCGGGCTCCAGATATCCGGGAACCTTCCCTGCCAGAGGAGAGGTGTCTGCCCTGCCGGGAGGGCTTCACTGAAGCACCTGAGGGAGCCATCTTGATTCCCAAATCCCTCTGTGCAGGTGAGAGTGTGGACTACAGAAGCTAACAGCTTCTGTGGCAGGCCGAAGCAAAACACCTTCGGGGACAGGTCTTGTTTCAGGCCTTCATCTTCTGCCAGGAGGGAGGTCCAAATGCCAGATATCTGTGCACCTTCCCTGTAAGAGGAGAGCTTGCCTGCAGAGAGTGCTCTGACCACTGAAACTCAGAGGAGAGATCTAGTCTCCCAGGTCTGCTGATAGAGGCTAAAAGAATCACAAGAGGAACAATCTCTAAAAAGAGACAACTACAACAAGTAACTCCAGAGATTACAAGATGGTGAAAGGCAAACGAAAGAATATTACTAACAAAAACCAAGACCACTCACCATCATCAGAACCCAGCACTCCCACCTCACCCAGTCCTGGCAACCTCAACACACCCGAAAAGCTACACCCGGATTTAAAAGCGTTTCTCATGATGATGGTAGAGGACATCAAGAAGGACTTTAATAACTCACTTAAAGAAATACAGGAAAACACTACTAAAGAGTTACAAGTCCTTAAAGAAAAACAGGAAAACGCAGCCAAACAGGTAGAAATCCTTAAAGAAAAACAGAAAAACACATCCAAACAGGTGATGGAAATGAACAAAAAAATACTAGACCTAAAAAGGGAAGTAGACACAATAAAGAAAACCCAAAGTGAGGCAACGCTGGAGATAGAAACCCTAGGAAAGAAATCTGGAATCATAGATGCAAGCATCAGCAACAGAATACAAGAGATGGAAGAGAGAATCTCAGGTGCAGATTCCATAGAGAACATTGGCACAACAATCAAAGAAAATACAAAATGCAAAAAGATCCTAGCTCAAAACATCCAGGAAATCCAGGACACAATAAGAAGATTAAACCTATAGATGGTAGGAGTAGATGAGAATGAAGATTTTCAACTTAAAGGGTCAGCAAATATCTTCAACAAAATTATAGAAGAAAACTGCTCAAACCTAAAGAAAGAGATGCCCATGAACATACAAGAAGCCTACAGAACTCCAAATAGACTGGACCAGAAAAGAAATTCCTCTTGACACATAATAACCAGAACAGCAAATGCACTAAATAAAGACAGAATATTAAAAGCAGTAAGGGAAAAGGGTCAAGTAACATATAAAGGCATGCCTATCAGAATTACACCAGACTTTTCACCAGAGACTATGAAGGCCAGAAGATCCTAGAGAGATGTTATACAGACACTAAGAGAACACAAATGCCAGCCCAGGCTACTATGCACAGCCAACTTTCATTTACCATAGATAGAGAAGCCAAAATATTCTATGACAAAACCAAATTCACACAATATCTTTCCATGAATCCAGCCCTTCAAAGGATAATAACGGAAAAAAAAAAAAAACAAGGATGGAAACCACACCCTAGAAAAAGCAAGAAAGTAACCCTTCAACAAAACTAAAAGAAGAAAGCCACAAGAACAGAATGCCAGCTCTAACAACAAAAATAATAGGAAGCAACAATTACTTTTCCTTAATATCTCTTAATATCAATGGACTCAATTCCCCAATAAAAAGACATAGATAACAGACTGGCTACACAAACAGGACCCAACATTCTGCTGCTTACAGGAAACCCATCTCAGGGAAAAAGACAAACACTAACTCAGACTGAAAGGCTGGAAAACAAATTTGCAAGCAAAAGGTCTGAAGAAACAAGCTGGAGTAGCCATTCTAATATCGAATAAAATCGACTTCCAACCCAAAGTTATCAAAAAAAGACAAGGAAGGACACTTAATACTCATCAAAGTTAAAATCTTCCAAGACGAACTCTCAATTCTGAATATATATGCTCCAAATGCAAGGGCAGTCGCATTCATTAAAGAAACCCTAGTATAGTTCAAAGCACACATTGCACCTCACACAATAATAGTGGGAGACTTCAACACATCACTTTCATCAGTGGACAGATCGTGGAAACAGAAAATAAACAGGGACACAGTGAAACTAACAGAACTTATAAAACAAATGGATTTAACAGATATCTACTGAACATTTTATCCTAAAACAAAAGGATATACTTTCTTTTCAGAACTTCATGGTACCTTCTCCAAAATTGACCACATACTTGGTCACAAAATAGACCTCAACAGATACAAAAATACTGAAATTGTCCCATGCATACTATCAGATCGCCACGGACTAAGACTGATCTTCAAAACCAACAAAAATAATAGAAAGCCGACATTCACGTGGAAACTGAACAACACTCTTCTCAATGATACCTTGGCCAAGGAAGCTCTGAGTGCCTCCAAAAAGAAACTAGAGAGAGCACACACAAGCAGCTTGACAACATACATAAAAGCTCTAAAACAAAAGGAAGCAAATTCACCCAAGAGGAGTAGAAGGCAGGAAATAATCAAACTCAGGGGCGAAATCAACCAAGTGGAAACAAGAAGAACTATTCAAAGAATCAACCAAACCAGGAGCTGGTTCTTTGAGAAAATCAACAAGATAGATAAACCCTTAGCCAGACTCACTAAAGGGCACAGGGACAGCATCCTAATTAACAAAATCAGAAATGAAAAGGGAGACATAACAACAGATCCTGAACAAATCCAAAACACCATCAGATCTTTCTAAAAAGGGCTATACTCAACAAAACTGGAAAACCTGAATGAAATGGACAAGTTTCCAGACATATACCAGGTACTAAAGTTAAATCAGGATCAGGTTAATGATCTAAACAGTCCTATAATTCCAGTTCTGCACAAACTATTCCACAAAATAGAAGTAGAAGGTACTCTACCCAACTCATTCTATGAAGCCACAATTACTCTGATACCTAAACCACAGAAAGATCCATCAAAGATAGAGAACCTCAGACCAATTTCCCTTATGAATATCGATGCAAAAATACTCAATAAAATTCTCGCTAATCGAATCCAAGAACACATCAAAACAATCATCCATCCTGACCAAGTAGGTTTGATTCCAGGGATGCAGGGATGGTTTAATATATGGAAATCCATCAACGTAATCCATTATATAAACAAACTCAAAGACAAAAACCACATGATCATCTCGTTAGATCGGGAAAAGGCACTTGACAAAATCCAACTCCCATTCATGATAAAAGTCTTGGAAAGATCAAGAATTCAAGGCCCATACCTAAACATGATAATAGCAATCTACAGCAAACCAGGAGCCAACATCAAAGTAAATGGTGAGAAGCTGGAAGCAATCCCACTAAAATCAGGGACTAGACAAGGCTGCCCACTTTCTCCCTACCTACTCAACATTATACTTGAACTCCTAGCCAGAGCAATTCGACAACAAAAGGAGACCAAGGGGATACAAATTGGAAAAGAAAAAGTCAAAATATTACTTTTTGCAGATGATATGATAGTATATATAAGTGACCCTAAAAATTCCACCAGAGAACTCCTAAACCTGATAAACAGCTTCGGTGAAGTAGCTGGATATAAAATTAACTCAAACAAGTCAATGGCCTTTCTCTACACAAAGAATAAACAGGCTGAGAAAGAAATTAGGGAAACAACACCCTTTTCAATAGTCACAAATAATATAAAATACCTTGGCGCGACTCTAACTAAGGAAGTGAAAGATCTGTATGATAAGAACTTCAAGTCTCTGAAGAAAGAAATTAAAGAAGATCTCAGAAGATGGAAAGATCTCCCATTCTCATGGGTTGGCAGGATCAACATTGTAAAAATGGCTATCTTGCCAAAAGCAATCTACAGATTCAATGCAATCCTCATCAAAATTCCAACTCAATTCTTCAACGAATTAGAAAGAGCAATCTGCAAATTCATCTGGAATAACAAAAAACCTAGAATAGCAAAACACTCTTCTCAAGGATAAAATAATCTCTGGTGGAATCACCATGCCTGACGTAAAGCTTTACTACAGAGCAATTGTGATTTAAAAAAAAAAAAAAAAAAAACGGCATGGTACTGGTATAGCAACAGAAAAGTAGACCAATGGAATAGAATTGAAGACCCAGAAATGAACCCACACAACTAGGGTGACTTGATCTTCAACAAGGAAGCTAAAACCATCCAGTGGGGAAAAAAACAGCATTTTCAACAAATGGTGCCGGCACAACTGGTGGTTATCATGTAGAAGAATGCGAATCAATCCATTCCTATCTCCTTGTACTAAGGTCAAATCCAAGTGGATCAAGGAGCTCCACATAAAACCAGAGACACTGAAACTTATAGAGGAGAAAGTGGGGGAAAGCCTCGAAGATATGGGCACAGGGGAAAAATTTCTGAATAGAACAGCAATGGCTTGTGCTGTAAGATCGAGAATTGACAAATGGGACCTCATGAAAATGCAAAGCTTCTGTAAAGCAAAAGATAGCGTCAATAAGACAAAAAGGCCACCAACAGATTGGGAAAGGAACTTGACCTATCCTAAATCAGATAGAGGACTAATATCCAATATATATATAAAGAACTCAAGAAGGTGGACTCCAGAAAATCAAATAACCCCATTAAAAAATGGGGCTCAGAGCTGAACAAAGAATTCTCACCTAAGGAATACTGAATGGCTGAGAAACACCTGAAAAAATGTTCAGCATCCTTAATTATCAGGGAAATGCAAATCAAAACAACCCTGAGATTCCATCTCACACCAGTCAGAATGGCTAAGATCAAAAATTCAGGTGACAACAGATGCTGGCGAGGATGTGGAGAAAGAGAAACACTCCTCCATTGTTGGTGGGATTGCAAGCTTGAACAACCACTCTGGAAATCTGTCTGGCGGTTCCTCAGAAAATTAGACAGGGTACTACCGGGGGATCCAGCAATACCTCTCCTGGGCATATATCCAGAAGATGTTCCAACTAGTAAGACAGAAACATGCTCCACTATGTTCATAGAAGTCTTATTTATAATAGCCAGAAGCTGGAAAGAACCCAGATGCCCCTCAACAGAGGAATGGATACAAAAAAAAATGTGGTACATTTACACAATGGAGTATTGCTCAGCTATTAAAAAGAATGAATTTATGAAATTCCTAGGCAAATGGTTGGACCTGGAGGGCATCATCCTGAGTGAGGTAACACAATCACAAAAGAACTCAAATGATATGTACTCACTGATAAGTGGATATTAGCCCAGAAACTTAGTATACCCGAGATATAAGATACAATTTGAAAAACACATGAAACTCAAGAAGAACAAAGACCAAAGTGTGGACACTTTGCTCCTTCTTAGAACTGGGAACAAAACACCCATGGAAGGAGTTACAGAGACAAAGTTTGGAGCTGAGACAAAAGGATGGACCATCTAGAGACTGCCATATCCAGGGATCCATCCCATAATCAGCCTCCAAACGCTGACACCATTGCATACACTAGCAAGGTTTTGCTGAAAGGACCCTGATATAGTTGTCTCTTGTGAGACTACGCCGGGACCTAGCAAACACAGAAGTGGATGCTCACAGTTAGCTATTGGATGGATCACAGGGCCCCCAATGGAGGAGCTAGAGAAAATACCCAAGGAGCTAAAGGGATCTGCAACCCTATAGGTGGAACAACATTATGAACTAACCAGTACCCCGGAGCTCTTGACTCTAGCTGCATGTGTATCAAAAGATGGCCTAGTCAGCCATCACTGGAAAGAAAGGTCCACTGGACTTACATACTTTATATGCCCCAGTACAGGGGAATGCCAGGGCCAAAAAGTGGGAGTGGGTGGGTAGGGGAGTCGGGGGGGAGGGTATGGGGGACTTTTGGGATAGCATTGGTAATGTAAATGAGGAAAATACCTCATTATAAATAAATAAATAAATAAATAAATAAATAAATAAATAAATAAATAAATAAAATTATACTTTCTCATTAAAAAAAAGAGTTTATTCAGGGCATGAGGAGAGGAGTTAAGAGGGTAGTATAAGCAGAGAGAGAGAGAAAGAGAGAGAGAGAGAGAGAGAGAGAGAGAGAGAGAGAGAGAGAGAGGAGGGGAGGGGGGAGGGGAGGGGGAGGGGGGAGGGAAAAGGGGAGGGGAGGGAAAAGGGGAGGGGAGGGGGAGGGGAGGGGGAGGGGAGGGGGAGGGGAGGGGATAGGGGAGGGGAGGAAGAAGGGGAGGGGAGGGGAGAAGAGGGGAGGGGAGGGAGAAGGGGAGGGGAGGGGGGAGAAGAGGGGAGGGGAGGTAGAGGCCATCCATGAGAAGGGGGAATGTTGGGGACAAAATAAAAGAGAAAAGGGGGAGAACTGAAGGAAAAATATGCCCACTGCCCCACCAGTTTCCCTATTCTCTGGTCAGTCAGGCGTGGGTGGGCTGCTATCTACGCTATCCACTCACTCCTGGGTGGACATTCCTCTATCCCACTCTTCAGGGGGTGGTCAAGGGGCAGCCCTGCTGGGGAGCCACCCCCCAGAGCTACTTTGCTAAAGCCACCAGGGTTGTGGAAGAGAGGGAAGAGGGAAGAAGTTCGCAACACTGACCAGAATGCACAGCGGAACTTGAAGGAGCAGAGCAGAGACTCTATGGTTTTAGAGCTTTATTATAGAAATGCAGGGGAAAGAGAGAAGGTAGAAATGAGGAAGAGAGAGAGAGAAAAGAAGACAAAGAGAAAGGGAAGAGGAGAGAGAAGTGAGAGAAGAGAGAGGTGAGAGGACAAAGGAATAAGTGAGAGGTGTGGGCTGTGCACCCCTTTTTAAGGTCTTCACTGTTGCTAGGTAACGGGGGGGAAAAGTTGAGCCTGAAGGTCAGAAGCTTGGGCCATTGCTTAGGTGACTAGAGACCATGCTTCTCTTGTGGGGGCTGTGGGAGGTGGTACCTTAGGCAGGGCCGGAGTTCCAGGAGCATGAGGGAACGCCTACCGTGTCATGTAGGTGAATTATGAGCATCAGGGTTCAGACCACAGCTTGACTGGAGACCAGCCTGCAATTCCCCACAGTGGAAGGGCAAGGGGAGAGGGAGCAAGAAGGGAAGATCCCAAGAGAACAAGAGAACAAGAGAACAAGAGAGGGAGGATGGGCGAGCATCCCCTTTTACCAGGCCTACCTGGGTGTTGCCAGGTAACTGTGAGGTGCAGCATACCTGGCTGTTGCCAGGTAGTTGTGGGGTAGACAGAATGCCAAAAAGGGACCATTTGCCTGAATGTCAACAAATGGTCACTGTCTTCGTTTTCACGGACTCCATATGTCTTTCCTCAGGTTCCAGAAGCCCATTGGAGCTGAATTCTCGAAGTATTTGAAATAGGCTTTTCAATTTTCCAACACCTAAAGTTACTGAAGCTTCTATAAGTATTGATGTCCCACCTGGAAGCTTTGAGAATAATGAAAGTTCATGGTTTGGACTATGTTACAAATTTTAGGAGCTAAATGCATTTGATTATCCAAATTCACCAATAGTGAGCATCAATGGGTTTGGTGACCCTGTATAATATACTTTTGACAGTTTTGGGAATAATAGAATGCCCCAGAGAAGGGGAATTCTAGATGGGTGATGTAGGAGTGGATGGGGGGAATCTCCTCGTAGAGGTAAAGGGGAAGAGGAGGGAGTGGTGGCGTTATGAAAGGGAGACCATGAATGGGGATACCATTTCAAATGTAAACAAATAAAATGATTAATAAGTAAAAAACTAGGTTTTGAAAAAATTAAAGTTACATACATATACTTTCACTTTTTACAGTTACAACTGGTCAAGATTATAAATTCCATGTTAATTTCCATATCACAAAAATAAAAGTCTAAGTAACAGTGAATTCAGGAAACACACTCAGTTAAATGAAGCATCAATACTTTATTTTTCAATTTTATATTTGCTGTTGTCACTTCTTACTCCATAGTCAAGGCTTAACTCAATTTGGCATGCTCACTTGAAATGCTTGACACCCCTTACTCTGCATCCTAATTGTTGTGATTAAAGCTAACACCACTGTGTCTAGAACAAACCAAATCTTTTGCTTGGTTTCACTGTGGTTTATTTTATAAAGCTAATCAGTTAATGATGTTGAAATAAATGACTGTAGATAGAGATCTGTAGATTGGTGGGGAGAGAGGGAGAGAGGGAGAGAGGGAGAGAGGGAGAGAGGGAGAGAGGGAGAGAGGGAGAGAGGGAGAGAGGGAGAGAGGGGGAGAGGGGGAGAGGGGGAGAGGGGGAGAGAGGGAGAGAGAGAGAGAGAGAGAGAGAGAGAGAGAGAGAGAGAGAGAGAGAGAGAGAAGTCTAAATACTTGTCTCCCTCAATTAATATTTTGAAATTCTAATCTCCATGGTGTCAGTATTAGGAATTGATTGTTATAATTATTATAATACCGCAACCATCATGAATGGCTGTGTTGCCCCATAAAAAGAGCCAAGAAACATGATCCCACAAAACACCAAACCAATTGTCACCATGATGTTGAGTTTTCAGCCTCCACAACTGTGAGAAATAAATTTTTCTTGTTTATAGAACACACACACACACACACACAAATATAGATTCTGTTTGGTGAAATAACCGAAGAGCAATGTCATACAATATGATATCTAGTCTCAATATGACATTATATGTTTCATTTTTGTAGAGTTTGAAGTGTGTGTGTGTGTGTGTGTGTGTATGTGTGTGTGTGTGTGTGTGTGTGTGTGTGTGTGTGTGTGTGTGTGCAGGTGTGTGCAGGTGTGTGCAGGTGTGTGTGCAGGTGTGTGTATGTGTGAATACATCATATAGTTGATGCATCATCAGAATTCCAAGGGACTTCTGCCTTGGGTTCTAAAAGGAATGATTCTAAGATTGCACATTTATTAGAGGTGGTGACTATCTTGAAGATGTTTTGCAGATCAAAGCTGATGATACTCCGAGATATGTATTAATTAAAATACAACAATTTATAGACATCATAGAACATGTTATAGATATATTCCACAGTCCTACAGGTCAGGTAATTGTAAAATAATCTAGCTACACTTTAAAAGAAATGCTTACAGAACAGAAGAGGGATATGGGATCTCATAGAAATAGATTAAATAATGCTTTATTGACTTATGATATTATATATATGTATATATACACACACATACACACACTTATACACACACATGAATGATAACTTTAAAATGGAAGGCAGAAAATGTGTTGAACTGGGAAAGAGGTGTGGTCTTTGTTTCAACAGGAAAAGAAAAACTATGGATTCCATCAAAGTTAATGAAAATTAGATTTGATTAGGGGAGACTTCCTGAAGATATAGGCTGTACCCACGAAGGAATAAACCAAAAAGAAGAACAAAACAGGAAACATAAATTCTGATCCTTCTACATGGGAACATCTCTGAGACTAAATGAGACATGAAAGTGTCTCTGCATAGTCGATAAATTTTGTTGACTACAGAATCCTCAGTTCTTATTATGCCATATTATGTCAAATGACATAGACAAAATATTAGAGTTTGATTATACAGTCCAAACTAACTTACAAAAAGATGACTGATGCCTTGCCTGCACAAACAAAGAACAAAGGATCATTTTTAGTTGAAAAGTTCACAGTGCACATTCCATAAATGTGTTAGTGCAGAAATGTATGTTATTTGGAAGTTTTTATGTTAACAGAGAAAATCAATGCCAATGAAATTAAAGCACTTCTGACAAGATTCACCCTTAAGTATGCTGAGAAACATGTTGAGGCACTGAAACATATTTATTCCAGCATCCTGCTTAAACAAACTGTAGACTCCGTCAATAGCTATTTTCTCAAAAAACTTGCTTCAAGGGAAGATCCAAAATGACTGATTCCAGTTATTTAATCTTCTCAAATTGTTCCAGATGGAACTTCCATTAAGCCCAGCACCTTCCCGTAACATAAAGACTGGACAACAAATGATGCAGCTAGATTTCTTATGACTTGGCCTATATCTCAGTTTTCTTAGGGCCCCCAAAAGAGAATTTCATCCCCCAGACAACAGAAAGCAATTTTATGAGAATGATGTCCCATTCTCCAAAATTGGGGTGTGTAGTTTTTGGTCATTTGGTGATAAATGTTTGTGTTTATTTAATGATGGTTGGTTACAAGTTGTTGATGGTCTTGGAAAGGAAAATAAGTGTAGGAGTTTTATCAAAGACCAGCCTTAACACCCAGTTAAACTGACATGGGACTGGGGGCAGGGGCTACTCACTGGATGGTAAGAGGCTTGGAGCTCATTAACTCTTTGTGAAGTTCTACTCCTTTTGAAAGCTGCTATTACAGACTATTTAGGATAAATAGGGAATGCAAGCTAGTAGTCAGTCGATCAAATTTAGGGTCATGATAGATACTAGTTTAGTTGATTATGGAACTAAGCTTTATTTAGCTTCCTGTGGTGTATTCAAAGTTGAAAAGATAGCAGATATCTCGAAACAAGCTCTGTTTGCTGGTTCAGATACACTATAGATATACAGTTTTCAAAAACATCAGGAATCTATAGAATGTGCCATTTAAAGGTATTTTATTAGTAAAAGGGTTTTCATGACAGAGAGACTTCTGCTCCTGGCAGTACCTTTATTCTACTTCAAAGTAATGAACATCAAAGAACTTCCTTATGGAGTTTGCTTCAAATGTGGCAAGACTGCCACCAGGCCAAAAAGAAACTGTCCTTGCCTTAACTGTAGACAAAATGCCATCCAAACTCTGGACAAGCAGGACACACAGGGAAGCTGACTGCTGAGCTTTGCTAAAACAAGATAAGCAGTACCGCATAATTCCTGCTTTACAGAAAAGTCTGTATTCAAGCTAGAAAGCCAAAGATGATACTCTGATGACTCAGAAAAAACTTTGGTGACTATCCAGGTAGCCAGCAACTTCTGTTATTTTTATGGTTATGGAAGCTGCGTGCTCTGTACTTCCTGTTTACTCAGGTAATATTTATCCCTCTCAGTTCTCTGATAGAGTTGAAGAGTATATACTCATAGTCTCACAATCAAGCTTAAGTTGTTAAGGATTTATTAAAAGGGTTTAAGGTCTAAAAAGATATTTAGAGGTCAATAAATACACATTATAATAGAAAATAATTGAAGTGAAGAACCTTGAACTAATAGAAATAGGATAGGTAATAGAGTATTTTCTCCATAAATGCAAATACATATGGACTAGACATTGTGACTGTTATCCTTATCTAACAGTTTTCATAATTGCTAATTGCTCTTATTGTACATCATGTATTAATGTTAGAAAAAGAGCTTTTCTTGGATTAAAAGGGAGATATAGCGATAATCTATTGTGTACTGTGAGTAAGCATCACTTATGAGTTAAAATCTGATAGCTAATAAGCTGGGATAGGATTAGAATGTGGGACATTTGACAGAGAGAACAACTCTGGAAAAGACTCAGGTGCAGGAACTGTCATCACCTGGACTCAGAGGAAGTCAGACATATGAAACTGAAGGAAGGTAAAGTATAAATGGGTTAAATACATTATGAGCTGGTGAGAACATGCTTAGCTTATGGCCTAGGTATTCCTTAATAAATAAAAAGCCTCTAAGTCATTATTTGGGAACTGGGCACAGGTGAAAAAATCCCACATTTACATGTTCTTTTCTAATCAGAGGCAGAAAGGGAGTGGGTACAGAGGAGAATAGGAGTGTTGAGAAAATGGGAGGAGTAGCAAGAGAAGAATCTATAATTAGCATGTATTATATGAGAATATATATATTTTTATATAAGGGGAATAGTACAGAAGCATGTCCTCTGTAAGAATTTGGATATGGGTGGACGGGCACTCATGATGGAATATACTCCAGGAAACAGCACAGTAAAGGAGCTCACCCCCCAGACAATGCAATCACAAAGAGAAATCACAGAGAAAAAATTTTTGAAAGCTCAGTCATTATGTGATAAGCCTTCAAATTCCAAATGAATGGTGAAGGAACCACGTAGAAGTTCAGGTCCATGAGAAAGACTGAATCAAAATCTGAAATTACAACACATTTTCAAAGCATGTGTCTGAGACTAACAGAGAAAAATATAGCAATATTATTATTCCCTGACAACATATAAAATTTAATACCCTCAAAGGAATGGTGCATAACAGATTCTCCTCATGACACTATTCAAAATTCTTAACATAGAATAAAAACTTACTAGACATCTCAAAGAAGAAATGTGATCTGTAACTAAAGAAAACAATACAACCTCTGTCACCAAATCTGATGCCATTCCAGATATTGGAGCTGTCACATTAGACATTTCATACACACATATTATAAATATATTCAAGTACTTTAAAGAACACATAGATATAGAAGATATAGAGATAGAGATGATAGAGATAGAGATATGATACTTTAGTCTATTCATGGGTTTCAACTTGACTATATCAGCAATGAACCAAAGTCCTGAAATGGAGAACACACACTGAGATATTTTGTGCTTGGTTTGAAGAAGGTACATCTACATTTAGTCCAGAGCAAAAGAAATATAAGGGTGAACTGTTTAATTATCTAACATAAGCTTTCTTTTTTCAGAGTAACCATGAACCACTGCATGCTTTATTGAATTTTCAAGCATCTTTTATAGGCAAACAGAATAAAGATTTCACACAGCTTCCAATTCTTTTTTTATTAGATATTTTCTTCATTTACATTTCAAATGCTATCCCGTTTCCTATTTTCCTCTCTGAAAGTCCCCTATACCCTCCCCTTGCCCTGCTCCCCAACCCACCCACTCCTGCTTCCTGGCCCTGGCATTCCCCTGTGCTGGGACATATAATCTTCCCAAGACCAAGGGCCTCTCTTCCCATTGATGGCCGACTAGGCCATTCTCTGCTAAATATGCAACTAGAGACACAGTTCTGGGGAGTACTGGTTAGTTCATGTTGTTGTTCCTCCTATAGAGTTGCAGACTCCTTTAGCTCTTTGGGTACTTTCTCTACTTCTGTATTTGACAGGCACTGGCATAGCCTCACAAGAGACAGCTATAACAGGGTCCTGTCAGCAAAATCTTGCTGGCATATGCAATAGTGTCTGGGTTTTGTGGTTTTTATATGAGATAGATCCCCAGGTGGGGTAGAAGGAGTTCTCTAACCAACAATAATTTTCCCAAACATAAAGCCTGTTTGTTCCTAACAACAGAAAGAACAAATGAATGTAATTGGTTGGGCAAAAACACTTACTTTCAAAGTCAGTTGACAAGGATGGAACACTTGGGAAAGTCCCTAATTCCCAAGTTCGGATTGGTAAAAATGATAACTGTAACTTGACTCAGATGCTTGCAGTTTTTATGCTTATAAACCCTGCCTCAGCCACTACGTGAGATTGCCAGAAAAAATGAGGCTCCGGAGTCCTTGTCTGGAGGCCCTGATTGATCAGCAACTCCCCTTATATGGTGTTAATAATAAAGATTTTGCTGTTTCGCAAACCCACTGGTGTGTTCTCTCCCTTTCCTTGTGGTGCCAATGGATACAGTATAACAATGAGCAGATATGTTTCTTAACAGAGTCAGGTAATCAGTCTAGCTGCCTTCCTTGGCCCAAAGCCACGTTTTCAACTTGTTTCAATGTCTTGATATCTTATATAGAAATATTTTCCCTTTTTTGCTTCTTCAGTTTTGTGTTAACTATATTTGGTTTCATAAACTTATATACAAGTTTTAGAACTAAGCTGTCATTTACAACTATTTTGATGGTATTTGAATGGAGAGTTTACTGGGTCTATAGAACATGCTGAGATAACAGGTGATTATGGAGCACTTAGCTTTCAAATTATAAGCAAAATAAAACTGGTTCTTCTTTAATTTACATAGCAGTGCTTGATTTTTGAAGTATAGATACACACAAAAAAAAATTTAGTGTATTAATTGGGTCACTCTACTTAGCTTTCTCATCAGTATCATCTAATCATTTCTTTAAGGTTATATTTGATATTTATTACCTTGAATACAATTTTTATGTCCACTTTGTTTAGCACTAGCAGTGTGTTTTTATTCAGAAACAAATTGAGCCTTTTGCCTAGTCTTATTGCATTTTGTTATATCAAGTTAAGTTAATGACACTGGAAGGCCTGCCTTTTCCTCAGAGAAACTGAGAAGTGGATCTGACAGAGAAGATAAGGGATGAATTGTATAAAGGAAGAATAAATAAAGTCAAAATTTAAAAATATGTGAATTAGACATCCTTACTATGACTTCCTTGGCTTAATATTTATTTGATGGATCCTCTGTCTGCTTCAATACAAACGGTTAGGACTTCGAATGCTTCAGTGTATATTATTCATTATATGGATATTTTATTAACTGATCCATCTTCAGGAGTTTTACCACAAACCTTTGCTCTTATACAATGAGTTTTGAAATTTTGGGGTAGCTTTTGCTCCAGAAAAGATTAGAAGGCAATATCTTTTTCAATATTTGGAGCTTCAGTTATATCCTAAACAAATTGTGGCACAGAAAATTCAAGAAAGAAAAGATAATTTACTTCAAATTATTTTCAACGGTTGTTAGGAGATGTTAATTAGCTAAGACTTCATCTAAAGTTTACCACAGGAGAACTTAAACCTCTGTTTGATATTCTCAAGGAGGATGCAAGTCCTATCTCCCCTGAAAAATTAACTGATGAGGGACAAATAGCTTTGCAGAAGAGGAAGCTATTAGCCAAAAAGGATACATTATATAGACTATGATCAATTGTTAGCTGTTTCACAGCAGTCCTTTGGCAAAAGGGACCAGGATTCCTCTTTCTTCAATTCCAAGTAAAGTTTAAACACCCTATTATGAAGCTGTTACTGTATTAATACAGAATTGTAAGATAGAGACATGAAAGTATTTTGGGAAAGAACTTAAAACATTTATTCCTTATTTCAAACAGCAATTAAATTGGGTATTGCAGAATAGTGATATTTGGCCTATTGCATGGTAAACATTTTAGGCCAATTTTGATAATCATTATCCAAAAGAAAAGATGTTAGAATTTGCCTCTATTCATACTTCTGTATTTTCTGTAAATTTATGCTTGCAGCCAAGAAGGAATGCATTTACTATATTTATAAACAGTTCATCTAATAGGAGAGAAGCATATGTAATTGGATCACATGTTTATTCTCCTAAGTTTCCCTCCTGCTTCACAAACTATTGAATTATGTGCTGTAGCCACTGTTTTTGAAATGTTGAAAAATTAAGCTTTTAATTTGTATACTGATAACCAATATAGAGCTCATGGTTTACAATTGCTTGAAATTGTTCCTTTTTAAATACTGCTAATTCTCAAATTTTACAGATATTTATACAAATACAGCTTAATTTAAGTAACATATACTGTTCTTTATCTTATATGACATTTAAGAGCTCATACTGGCCTTCCGGTCCACTCCAGCACCAGGATGCCTTGCCCAAGGAGTTTCCGGACACCCGCAAGGACCCACACAGGATCCTCCATGGGATCTTAAGACCTCTGATGAGTGGAACACAGCATCTGCTCCAATCCAATCGTGCGGGCCTGAGACTGCATTAACTAGGGAAGCAGAAAACCCGGCCTGATCAGGGGCACAAGTCCCTTCCGGTCCACTCCAGCACAGGGGTGCATTGCCTGTGGAGTCTCCGGACACCCGCAAGGACCCACACAGGATCCCCCATGGGATCCTAAGACCTCTGGTGAGTGGAACACAACTTCTGCCAGGAGGCAGGTTCGAATGCCAGATATCTGGGCACCTTCCCTGCAAGAGGAGAGCTTGCCTGCAGAGAGTACTCTGACCACTGAAACTAAGGAGAGATCTAGTCTCCCAGGTCTGCTGATAGAGGCTAACTTAATCACCTGAAGAAGAATCTCTAACCAGAGACAACTATAACAATTAGCTTCAGAGATTACTAGATGGCAAAAGGCAAATGTAAGAATCCTATTAACAGAAATCAAGACCACTCACCATCATCATAACGCAGCACTTCCACCCCACCTAGTCCTGGGCACCCCAACACACCCGAAAAGCTAGATCCAGATTTAAAAGCATATCTCATGATGATGGTAAAGGACATCGAGAAGGACTTTAATAACTCACTTAAAGAAATACAGGAGAACACTGCTAAAGAGTTACAAGTCCTTAAAGAAAAACAGGAAAACACATCAAAAACAGGTAGAAGTCCTTATAGAAAAACAGGAAACCACATCCAAACAGGTGATGGAAATGAACAAAAGAAAAAAAATGGGAATGGATGGGTAGGGAAGTAGGGGGGGAGGGTATGGGGGACATTTGGGATAGCATTCTAAATGTAATTGAGGAGAATACATAATAATAATAAAATATTTTAAAAAAAGAAGTGCACATGCTTAGGCATCAGGGAAATGCAAATCAAAATGACTCTGAGATTTTATCTTACACTTGTCAGAATGACGAAGATCAAAAACTTAAGTGACAGCTCATACTGGCAAGTATTGGAACAAGAGGAAAATTCCTCAATTTATGGTGAGAATACAACTGTGTACAGCCACTTTGGAAATCACTAAGGCAATTTCTCAAAAAATTGGGAATTGATCTAGCTTAAGACCCAGGTATGCCATTCCTGGTCCTATACCCAAAGGATGTTCTACCATACCACATGAACACTTGCTAAACTATGTTCGTAGCAGCTTTGTTCATAATAGCCAGAAATTGAAAACAACAACCTAGATATACCTTAACTGAAGAATAGACAAAGAAAGTGTAGTACCACTCAGTTGTTAAAAAAAAAAAATGATTTGCAGGCAAGGACTGGTGAGATGGCTCAATGGCTAGGAGCACTGACTGCTTTTCTACAGGTCCTAACTTCAATTCCCAGCAACCACATGGTGGCTCACAACCATCTGTAATAGGATGCCCTCTTCTGATGTGTCTGAAGATAACTACAGTGTACTCAAATGTAAATAAATCTTTAAAAAAGAAAATTATGCACAGTCCCGATTCCAATATGCCTTTATTTTAAAAGAATGAAAATCTTTTTTAAAAAAAGAAATTTGTAGGCAAATGAATGGAACTAGAAGATATCATTCTGAGTGTGGTAATCCAGACCCAGAAAGACAAACATGATATGCCCTTACTTATAAGTGCATATTAACCATAAAGTAAAGGATAATCACACTATAATCCACAGACCCAAAGAAGCTAAGTAACAATGAGGGTTCACGGGGGAGAAATATGAATCTCACTGTGACAGGGAAATAGAATAAATATTACAGGTGGATTAGGGAGGAAATTGCATGGGAGAGGTGGGGTTTAGAGCAGAAGAGATCAGGTGATAGGAAGATGGAGTGAGAGAGTACAGAGAGAAATAACTGGAATCAGGAGGCATTTCTGGGTTGACCTAGAAACCTAGGGCAACGGAAATTCACAGGAATCTATGAGGGTCACCCTAGCTAAGTCTCCTAGCAATGGAGGATATAGAGCCTGAACAGACTACCTCCTATAACCAGGCAAGATTTCCAGTGGGAGGATTGGGATATCAACCCAGCCACATTTTTCTGAATGTGAAAAATGAGGCTTGGCACTGTGAGAGGCCATGGAAGGCCATTGGTGAAAGTGCAGCCTCAGTTGCAATTGATGGCCCAGGACTGAAGGGGTCATGCAGTGTTTTGGAGATACCAGTACCATGAGATGACCACCAAGAGCAGCAGCAGTGGAGTACAGGCATCTGGAGCCTAGAGGATTACGCGTGTGCTACAAAGGGCATGGCTGGAGAAGTGACCCAAGCCCTTGGAGGAGCCCGGAAGATCATGAGTTGGATCCCAGACATTGGACGGTTGGAGATTGACTTTTGCTTTTGATTGTGACTGTGCCCTGATATTTTCCCTCTTGAAGGAAGAAACTGTTTTAGTTGTGCACATTTTTCAGTTCATGTATATGAGGTTATATGAAATCATGTGTGGAGTATGGAGAGTTATCTCTAGAGGAAGATAAGGGTAGGGGATCCTTGAAAACTGGAAAATTCAAGTTTTGTCTCCTGTTACTCCCCTTGGGAGGCGTAATTTTTTCCCTTGTCTCCCTGTGTGCACATAGCATCTGCCTATGTATTTACATACATAACCATGAATATGAAGAAATCTGTAAGATAAATGTATGGAGAAAAGTAAAAATGTATACATGGCACTCTGTCAAGAGATTATTCTCCTAGATAGTGACACAGGAATGAGTCACCGGTGATTCGGTTCCATGGCTAATTACTTTTTAAAAAAAAATCACAGAGTAAGTTCTGATCGATAACTTTTACTAAAACAAGACATGAGATTGATAATACACTTTCCATTAGAAATACCCTCGGACTCAGCAGAACTTAGGAAATTAGTCTGAACAGGTTAGAGGGTGCGCCAGAGAACCGGACAGCTTCTGGGACGGGCAGAAGCACAGAGCCGCTGAGGCAGCACCCTTGGCGGGCCGCAGACAGCCAGCCACCGTCCGGACCAGAGGACAGGTGTCCGCCTGGCTTGGGAGGCGGCCTCAGCCTCAGCAGCAGCGGTCGCCACCTGGGTTCCGGGACTCCGCTGGACCTAGGAAATTATTCTGAACAGGTTAGAGGGTGCGCCAGAGAACCGGACAGCTTCTGGGACGGGCAGAAGCACAGAGCCGCTGAGGCAGTACCCTTTGCAGGCTGCAGACAGCCGGCCACCGTCCAGACCAGAGGACAGGTGTCCGCCTGGCTCGGGAGGCGGCCTCAGCCTCAGGAGCAGCAGTCGCCATCTTGGTTCCAGGACTCCCTGGAACTTAGGAATTTAGTCTGCACAGGTGAGAGTCTGCACCACAGAAGCTGACAGCTTCTGGGAACTGCCAAAGCAACACAGCTTCTGAGAGAGGCCCTGTTTTGGGCCTTCTTCTTCGACCAGGAGGAGGTCCAAAAACAAGATATCTGCGCACCTTCCCTGTAAGAGAGCTTGCCAGCAGAGAGTGCTCTGAGCACTGAAACTCAGAGGAGAGAATCTGTCTCCCAGGTCTGCTGAGAGACGGTAACAGAATCACCAGAAGAACAATCTCTAAACAGAGTCAACTATAACTACTAACTCCAGAGATTACCAGATGGCGAAAGGTAAACGTAGGAATCCTACTAACAGGAACCAAGACCACTCACCATCATCAGAACCCAGCACTCCCACTTCGCCCAGTCCAGGGCACCCCAACACACCCGAAAACCTAGACCTAGATTTAAAAGCATATCTCATGATGATGGTAGAGGACATCAAGAAGGACTTTAATAAATCACTTAAAGAAATACAGGAGAACACTGCTAAAGAGTTACAAGTCCTGAAAGAAAAACAGGAAAACACAATCAAACAGGTAGAAGTCCTTACAGAAAAAGAGGAAAAAACATACAAACAGGTGATGGAAATGAACAAAACCATACTAGACCTAAAAAGGGAAGTAGAAACAATAAAGAAAACTCAAAGTGAGGCAACACTGGAGATAGAAACCCTAGGAAAGAAATCTGGAACCATAGATTTGAGCATCAGCAACAGAATACAAGAGATGGAAGAGAGAATCTCAGGTGCAGAAGATTCCATAGAGAACACAACAATCAAAGAAAATGGAAAATGCAAAAAGATCCTAACTCAAAATATCCAGGAAATCCAGGACACAATGAGAAGACCAAACCTACGGATAATAGGAGTGGATGAGAATGAAGATTTTCAACTCAAAGGACCAGCAAACATCTTCAACAAAATTATTGAAGAAAACTTCCCAAATATAAAGAAAGAGATACCTATGAACATACAAGAAGCCTACAGAACTCCAAATAGACTGGACCAGAAAAGAAATTCCTCCCGACACATAATAATCAGAACAACAAATGCACTAAATAAAGATAGAATACTAAAAGCAGTAAGGGAAAAAGGTCAAGTAACATACAAAGGCAAGCCTATCAGAATTACACCAGATTTTTCACCAGAGACTATGAAAGCCAGAAGAGCCTGGACAGATGTTATACAGACACTAAGAGAACACAAATTCCAGCCCAGGCTACTATACCCAGCCAAACTCTCAATTACCATAGATGGAGAAACCAAAGTATTCCACGACAAAACCAAATTCACACATTATCTCTCCACGAATCCAGCCCTTCAAAGGTTAATAACAGAAAAAAACCAATACAAGAACGGGAACAATGCCCTAGAAAAAACAAGAAGGTAATCACTCAACAAACCTAAAAGAAGACAGCCACAAGAACAGAACGCCAACTTTAACAACAAAAATAACAGGAAGCAACAATTACTTTTCCTTAATATCTCTTAACATCAATGGTCTCAACTCCCCAATAAAAAGACATAGACTAACAAACTGGCTACACAAACAAGACCCAACATTTTGCTGTTTACAGGAGACACATCTCAGAGAAAAAGATAGACACTACCTCAGAATAAAAGGCTGGAAAACAATTTTCCAAGCAAATGGTATGAAGAAACAAGCTGGAGTAGCCATCCTAATATCTGATAAGATTGACTTCCAACCCAAAGTCATCAAAAAAGACAAGGAGGGGCACTTCGTTCTCATCAAAGGTAAAATCCTCCAAGAGGAACTCTCAATTCTGAATATCTATGCTCCAAATACAAGGGCAGCCACATTCATTAAAGAAACTTTAGTAAAGCTCAAAGCACACATTGCACCTCACACAATAATAGTGGGAGACTTCAACACACCACTTTCACCAATGGACAGATCATGGAAACAGAAACTAAACAGGGACACACTGAAACTAACAGAAGTGATGAAACAAATGGATCTGACAGATATCTACAGAACATTTTATCCTAAAACAAAAGGATATACCTTCTTCTCAGCACCTCATGGTACCTTCTCCAAAATTGACCACATAATAGGTCACAAAACAGGCCTCAACAGATTCAAAAATATTGAAATTGTCCCATGTATCCTATCAGATCACCATGCACTAAGGCTGATCTTCAATAACAAAAAAAATAATAGAAAGCCAACACTCACGTGGAAACTGAACAACACTCTTCTCAATGATACCTTGGTCAAGGAAGGAATAAAGAAAGAAATTAAAGACTTTTTAGAGTTTAATGAAAATGAAGCCACAACGTACCCAAACCTTTGGGACACAATGAAAGCATTTCTAAGAGGGAAACTCATAGCTCTGAGTGCCTCCATGAAGAAACGGGAGAGAGCACACACTAGCAGCTTGACAACACATCTAAAAGCTCTAGAAAAAAAGGGAGCAAATTCACCCAAGAGGAGTAGACGGCGGGAAATAATCAAACTCAGGGGTGAAATCAACCAAGTGGAAACAAGAAGAACTATTCAAAGAATTAACCAAACGAGGAGTTGGTTCTTTGAGAAAATCAACAAGATAGATAAACCCTTAGCTAGACTCACTAGAGGGCACAGAGACAAAATCCTAATTAACAAAATCAGAACTGAAAAGGGAGACATAACAACAGATCCTGAAGAAATCCAAAACACCATCAGATCCTTCTACAAAAGGCTATACTCAACAAAACTGGAAAACCTGGACGAAATGGACAAATTTCTGGACAGATACCAGGTACCAAAGTTGAATCAGGATCAAGTTGACCTTCTAAACAGTCCCATATCCCCTAAAGAAATAGAAGCAGTTATAAATAGTCTCCCAGCCAAAAAAAGTCCAGGACCAGACGGGTTTAGTGCAGAGTTCTATCAGACCTTCAAAGAAGATCTAATTCCAGTTCTGCACAAACTTTTTCACAAGATAGAAGTAGAAAGTACTCTACCCAACTCATTTTATGAAGCCACTATTACTCTGATACCTAAACCACAGAAAGATCCAACAAAGATAGAGAACTTCAGACCAATTTCTCTTATGAATATTGATGCAAAAATCCTCAATAAAATTCTCGCTAACCGAATCCAAGAACACATTAAAGCAATCATCCATCCTGACCAAGTAGGTTTTATTCCAGGGATGCAGGGATGGTTTAATATACGAAAATCCATCAATGTAATCCACTATATAAACAAACTCAAAGACAAAAACCACATGATCATCTCGTTAGATGCAGAAAAAGCATTTGACAAGATCCAACACCCATTCATGATAAAAGTTCTGGAAAGATCAGGAATTCAAGGCCCATACCTAAACATGATAAAAGCAATCTACAGCAAACCAGGAGCCAACATCAACGTAAATGGAGAGAAGCTGGAAGCAATCCCACTAAAATCAGGGACTAGAAAAGGCTGCCCACTTTCTCCCTACCTTTTCAACATAGTACTTGAAGTACTAGCCAGAGCAATTCGACAACAAAAGGAGATCAAGGGGATACAAATTGGAAAGGAGGAAGTCAAAATATCACTTTTTGCAGATGATATGATAGTATATATAAGTGACCCTAAAAATTCCACCAGAGAACTCCTAAACCTGATAAACAGCTTCGGTGAAGTAGCTGGATATAAAATTAACTCAAACAAGTCAATGGCCTTTCTCTACACAAAGAATAAACAGGCTGAGAAAGAAATTAGGGAAACAACACCCTTCTCAATAGTCACAAATAATATAAAATATCTCGGAGTGACTCTAACTAAGGAAGTGAAAGATCTGTATGATAAAAACTTCAAGTCTCTGAAGAAAGAAATTAAAGAAGATCTCAGAAGATGGAAAGATCTCCCATGCTCATGGATTGGCAGGATCAACACTGTAAAAATGGCTATCTTGCCAAAAGCAATCTACAGATTCAATGCAATCCCCATCAAAATTCCAACTCAATTCTTCAACGAATTAGAAGGAGCAATTTGCAAATTCATCTGGAATAACAAAAAACCTAGGAGAGCAAAAACTCTTCTCAAGGATAAAAGAACCTCTGGTGGAATCACCATGCCTGACCTAAAGCTTTACTACAGAGCAATTGTGGTAAAAACTGCATGGTACTGGTATAGAGACAGACAAGTAGACCAATGGAATAGAATTGAAGACCCAGAAATGAACCCACACACCTATGGTCACTTGATCTTCGACAAGGGAGCTAAAACCATCCAGTGGAAGAAAGACAGCATTTTCAACAATTGGTGCTGGCACAACTGTTTGTTATCATGTAGAAGAATGCGAATCGATCCGTACTTATCTCCTTGTACTAAGGTCAAATCTAAATGGATCAAAGAACTTCACATAAAACCAGAGACACTGAAACTTATAGAGGAGAAAGTGGGGAAAAGCCTTGAAGATATGGGCACAGGGGAAAAATTCCTGAACAGAACAGCAATGGCTTGTGCTGTAAGATCGAGAATTGACAAATGGGACCTAATGAAACTCCAAAGTTTCTGCAAGGCAAAAGACACCGTCAATAAGACAAAGAGACCACAAACAGATTGGGAAAGGATCTTTACCTATCCTAAATCAGATAGGGGACTAATATCCAACATATATAAAGAACTCAAGAAGGTGGACTTCAGAAAATCAAATAACCCCATTAAAAAATGGGGCTCAGAACTGAACAAAGAATTCTCACCTGAGGAATACCGAATGGCAGAGAAGCACCTGAAAAAATGTTCAACATCCTTAATCATCAGGGAAATGCAAATCAAAACAACCCTGAGATTCCACCTCACACCAGTCATAATGGCTAAGATCAAAAATTCAGGTGACAGCAGATGCTGGCGAGGATGTGGAGAAAGAGGAACACTCCTCCATTGTTGGTGGGATTGCAGGCTTGTACAACCACTCTGGAAATCCGTCTGGCAGTTCCTCAGAAAATTGGACATAGTACTACCGGAGGATCCAGCAATACCTCTCCTGGGCATATATCCAGAAGATGTTCCAACTAGTAAGACAGAAACATGCTCCACTATGTTCATAGCAGCCTTATTTATAATAGCCAGAAGCTGGAAAGAACCCAGATGCCCCTCAACAGAGGAATGGATACAGAAAATGTGGTACATCTACACAATGGAGTACTACTCAGCTATTGAAAAGAATGAATTTATGAAATTCCTAGCCAAATGGATGGACCTGGAGGGCATCATCCTGAGTGAGGTAACACATTCACAAAGGAACTCACACAATATGTACTCACTGATAAGTGGATATTAGCCCAAAACCTAGGATACTCAAGATATAAGATACAATTTCCTAAACACATGAAACTCAAGAAAAATGAAGACTGAAGTGTGGACACTATGCCCCTCCTTAGAAGTGGGAACAAAACACCCTTGGAAGGAGTTACAGAGACAAAGTTTGGAGCTGAGATGAAAGGATGGACCATGTAGAGACTGCCTTATCCAGGGATCCACCCCATAATCAGCATCCAAACGCTGACACCATTGCATACACTAGCAAGATTTTATCGAAAGGACCCAGATGTAGCTGTCTCTTGTGAGACTATGCCGGGGCCTAGCAAACACAGAAGTGGATGCCCACAGTCAGCTAATGGATGGATCACAGGGCTCCCAATGGAGGAGCTAGAGAAAGTACCCAAGGAGCTAAAGGGATCTGCAACCCTATAGGTGGATCAACATTATGAACTAACCAGTACCCCGGAGCTCTTGACTCTAGCTGCATATGTATCAAAAGATGGCCTAGTCGGCCATCACTGGAAAGAGAGGCCCATTGGACACACAAACTTTATATGCCCCAAAACAGGGGAACGCCAGGGCCAAAAAGGGGGAGTGGGCGGGTAGGGGAGTGAGGGTGGGTGGGTATGGGGGACTTTTGGTATAGCATTGGAAATGTAAATGAGCTAAATACCTAATAAAAAATGGAAAGAAAAAAAAATAGAAATACCCTCAAATGAAAATGTGGCTAACAATCTTACACACGCTGCAACAAAACTTTATTAGTGCTGAAACAGTGAAGTTTTTTCACATATGAAAATTGGAACTGGTTTATAAAGAATTGAGAAAGTATAGAGGTAGCATCCCTGCCATTCATAAAGGACTACCAGATGCAGGTACATAGGACAGGAGGACCTTTTTGCTCACAGAAGAAGCAGGGTCTCAGCCATCCATGTGAAATACTACACAGTTTCAGACTGGAATGAAACAGAGCTCAAAGGGTGGAGGCACATGCAATAAACCAGTTTGAACTGGCTTGGTGTCGATGTCCTCTGGTTTAACCAGAGGTTTTAAAGTAAAATGCTGTAAGATGTTGGTCAGGATTAGAAACATCTCCATGCGGGCCAGACCTTCTCCAATACAAGCTCTTCTTCCTAAAAGGGACATGCAACTGATGAGTCATTGATTCTGCATAATTCTGATTCAGCATTAACATACATAGAAACTATGTTTATGTGTAAGTAATTAACCTAGACCTAGCAACCGATTGTATTTTTGCACTGTCCTGATTTCTTTCCTTTCCTTCCTTTCCTCAGGATGAATGCCTTTTCCTTTCTTCTTTCTTCTTTTAACCATTTTTGTTTTTTTTATTTTATACTTTTTATTTCCATAAACTAGTAATACACACACATACACACACAAACATACACACACACATACACACACATATATAATTTTAACCCTTCCTCTCCCCACTCCAAGTTTTTCTGTGCCCCACTGACTCACTCTTAAATTCATGACTATTTTAATTATTCTTTTTTTTGTGTGAAACGGGGTATCTTAACATAACAGTCTTGGCTGTCCTGGAACTCTCTTTGGAGACCTTGAACTCAAAGAGATCCACTTGCCTCTGCCACTGCCCCTGCCCCTGACCCCACCCCTACTCCTGCCTCCTTGAGAGCTAAGATTAAAGGCATACATGCATGGCTGATTATTCTTGTCACATATACACAAATGTATAAAAAAAGAAATTTCACTAAGTGCATTTAGCATTTCTCATGTGTATTTTTATATCTTGTTGTTAATTATTTCTTTATAAACGTGAAAATACACATATATAATAAATTTTGGTTTCACTTAATATCCCACACATACCTCCTAAATTCCTCCACACTATCATCAAACTAAGTTTTGATCTCACTTTTATGTCTACGTGGCTCTTTGTCTTGTTTTTATTCTGTGACCAACTGAGTTTATCCAGGAACACTGCCATGGGCATGGGTGTGAGGCATGGGCATTAGCATACCAGCACACACACACATACATACACACACATATACACTCACAGAGAGAGAGAGAGAGAGAGAGAGAGGGAGAGAGAGAGAGATGCATATACACTCTCTTACACACAAACACACCTATAGCAATTTATATGATACAAAAGTGCCTTTTTCTCTTATCCTCCAGGTCTCAGTAGCTTACTTCTACTGATCTGCTTTCTAAGAGATAACTCAAGTCATAAATCTGTTAAAAGAAAAATAATCTAAAATTGGACATGGGTAGGTGTAAAAACAGATGCTACAAAGTAATTGCAAGTGATTATTGGAATCTAACTTCATCTTGATCTTTCAACTTCCCAGAACCTGAGGCATCTCTATTTTCCCAACCCAAAGCAGATAGGCAGAACCAAGCTTTTTATGATGTATTCTAGTCGAGTTGATGGACAGCCACTGTTCTGTATCCCTTCAGATTCAGCTCAGGTGTCATGTGGTCTATGTAAACTTCTTAAACATGCTTAGATACAAAATTAACACAGTGTTTGTTTGCCATAGTGATGCTTCTCCTGCAAAGCAGTGTCTGTGAAGTTTAAGTTATTAGTGATTACACTTAAGTTTAAGTTATTAAAAGAATTCAATAGGAATTCTGAGGACGAAGCCTTCGTTCTTTTAATGATACATACAGAGTTAGGACAAAGCAGGCCTTCAGCACATGAGAAACCAACAGGAACCTCACATGATAGACAGTCCAAATTACAGCAAGGAAGAGGGGTTAGACAGCAGGGTGGCTTTCCACCCTTGGAGAGCTTCCCTGAGCATTTCACAGTGTGGACTTATGAAAACAAGCATTGTCAAACACACATTTCTTACTTGAAACAAATCTACTATTTCTGTCCATTTTAGTTACACTTCAGGAAAGGACCTTTGGCCCCCACTCTTCTACACCTTGCTAGCATTGGTTACCCTCCCTTTCTGCATTTGATTGTTATGCATCCTATATCCAAGAAGTAGATTTCATGGACTCCATTAGCCTAAGAGTTAGCTCCTTCAGGGGTCTGAATAAACTCAGGGGATTAGACAGTGAGAGTTTGTTTTTTCCTTTGGTTTATCACTGCCAGGCCCTGGCTCTAGATGCTTCCTATACTACTCTACAATACATGAGTTTACAGAGGAGGAAACTGTGCCTAAGCAGTAGATGGTCCAGCCCCACCAGGTTATCAGTCCACTATAGTCTTTTGCTTGTGTGAGTCTTGAGGACTTTTCCATATTCTGTCACTTCCTCTGTTCCCATGGGAACAGTCACTTCCTTAAATTCCTTAATCACACATTAGAGTGGAAAAATGTTTCTTTTCTGAGACCATTTCAAATTGGTAATTAAATGGTACTTTCTGCAAGCAATTTATCTTACAATCTGATCATTCAGCCTGGTATCCTTTAAAAACACCAGAGTTGCAAGTTCTCTCTCTCTCTCTCTCTCTCTCTCTCTCTCTCTCTCTCTCTCTCTCTCTCTCGGCTTCCCCAAGGAACTGGAACATGGCACATTTTCACAGAATAATCTTTTCCTATGCATTGATCACCTGTTTCTTTCACACACTGACTGTACTGTTGGATCTGAGCACCAAGTTGTTACATGTAAGTTGTTCCTTGGGTTTTCAGTGACTGGCTCCTCTGAGTGGAGAGGAAGTCTTAACTAGAATAGCAGAGGATGGCCTAGTTGGCCATCAATGGGAGGAGAGGTCCTTGGTCTTGCAAAGACCATATGCCAGTACAGGGGAATGCCAGGGCCAGGAAGCAGGAGTGGGTGGGTTGGGAAGCAGGGGAGGGGGAGGGTATAAGGGAGTTTCGGGATAGCATTTGAAATGTAAATGAAGAAAATATCTAATAAAAAAAAGGGGGGGAAAATAGGATTTCTTCCAGTAGGAGCTCTAGAGAAGTTCAGCCCTGAATCAGGAAGCAGAATCAGTGGGTGGAGCTTCTAATCCAATAAAAAGCAACTATCACCTTGGCAGTGCTGCCTCTGGTCTCATGGAAATGGCTATAAATGCCACCCATAGGATTCTTCATGTACAGCCCTGATCACCTCACCTGGGCCCTAACACATATGAATACAAAGCTTGCTTGCCTGCTGAGAAAGCCACAAAGTAGTCACTCTTTTTGAAGTTCCCTTTCTCATCAAGAAAGTGGCCAGGATCAAACTTCTCTGGGTTGGGAAATTCTTTGTCATCATTCAGGACAGAAGTCAGACATGCCATTACACTTGTGCCCTAAAAGAGAGAGCAAAAGTCATTTATGAAGGAGGACATGGAATCTGAAAACAATTCAGACATCTCTCCTTTGATCTCTTTGCTCTGGGATGAGCAGATTGAGACACAAAACTGAAGTCATTTGTTCCATGTCAAATGAGCACATCAATACCAGCCCTACCAGGTCTAAACCCTCTAATGCTCATTCAAGGTCTTTCTGTCCATTGACTTCACAGCCATCCTCACTAGTCTGTGGTCTGATGTCAGCAGGTTGCAGAACTAAAGTGTTCTTTTGGAGTGCATGAATTTTGATCCACATTCAGCTTGTCCTCTCACAGGGCAATGCCATTGAAATTCACCTCAACTTGGTGGAAGAGGTGGGAAAAGATAGTCAGAGCCAACAGGTTTGAGGACACCAAGAAAACAAGGCCTTGTAAATACAAGAGGACTTACATGCCATTTGAATTCACAGAGACTATGGCAGCATGCACAAGACCTTCACAGTCTAAGCCAGATGTGTTCATAGTGCCAAGAGGAAAAGTGAATGCAAACCCCAACCCTAACCCAGAAGCTATCTCAAATTAATAACCACTCATGTGGTTAAAAAAAAAATAGTGTTTTCCTACAGGATCTCACTAGGAAAATAAATGCCACTTAGGGCAAGCCTTATACCAAGCAGAAGACGGCTAACAGAAAAAAGAACTCAATGGAAACTGGGAGGGTTTCTTTTTTATTTTTTGGTGTGGTTTGGTGTGATGTGGTGTAGTGTGGTGTGGTATGGTGTGGTGTGGTGTGGTGTGGTGTGGTGTGGTGTGGTGTGGTGTGGTGTCGTGTCGTGTAGTGTGGTATGGTATGGTGTGGTATGGTATGGTATGGTGTGTTTTTTGGTTTTTTGTTGTTGCTGTTGTGGTGGTGGCTGGTTGGTTGGTTGATTGGTTGTTTTGTTTTTTGTCTCTTAATGCTTTTTCTGGGCATTTTTTTACTATTAGGTCTTTGATTTATATATTATGGTTTCTGGTTTTGTGTTTTTATGGGATTTCTATGTGCAATTTGTGCATCTCTCCATCTGTGTGTCTTTTGTGTGCTTTTTCGCTGGCACATTTTCTCCTATTTGCTTTGGTCTATTCTTCTTTCTTTGTTTTTGTTTGTACTGAGTTCTTTTTGTTTTGTTTTGTTTTTATTTTTAGTTGCCTGTTTATTATCTAATGAGAGAGAAAAAGAAAGGGTATAAAATTGTGTAGTTAGGGAGGTGGAGATATCTGAGAGGAGTTGGAGGAAGGGAAACTGAATGGAATATATTCTTTAAAAATCTATTTCAATATAAGAGAAGAAAATTAAATTCATCTCATTGACTTTGGAATGAAATGTGAGTCATTTTAAAATTCTCCTTAGCATTTTCTTCAGCAACCTTCAGTTCTATCAGGGGAGCAGCTGGAAAGAAGTTCCCATAGTCAGCATGAAAAAGGAGAAATGTGAGCCATTAGGAATGAAAAGTTATTGGTCAATGTGAAAGGGAAATATGCTTGTCTAGATTTAGAGCAATCATACAAAACTTCTAAGTACAGCTATTATGAATATACTTGAGCACTTGAAGGAGTCATTGCAAAAGAATGTACAGGAGACAAAGCATTTCTAAGTCACAGGAGTTGTCATTAATATAGCCAAATACTACAAAGTATCAAGTTATTCATAAATGGAAATAATAAAGACATAAATTCTAGAAACTAAAAAATCAGATTGAAGTTTTACTACATGAAATTGAAAGCATTAGAAGACTAAACATAAAGACATGAATGTAGAGACCTGTAAATAAGAGACAGCTGAGACACTCTATCTGCTGGTCTCAAGATCAAATACACACACATGTGCTTAGAGTAAACCTTGGGCAAAACTACAAATATTTTGTAACATGGAAGGTTCTTGGGGGGAAAAAAAAGTACAAAGTTGGTTTTTCAATTGACTTGGTATTACCCAGAGAGCAGGTTCAAGGAGGAAAGGATTAAATGACTATATCTTGGCTATATATCTTTAGTCTCCCTGCTTAAAGAACCGGTGACTTATGTAGTCTCAGTTGCACGATCTATTTTATATGTCATAATGTTTTTTAAAAATAATGTGTGACGGATGGGTCACACGGCCCCCAATGGAGGAGCTAGAGAAATTACCCAAGGAGCTAAAGGGAACTGCAACCCTATAGGTGGAACAACAATATGAACTAACCAGTACCCCAGAGCTCTTGTCTCTAGCTGCATATGTATCAAAAGATGGCCTAGTCGGCCATCACTGCAAAGAGAGGCCCATTGGACTTGCAAACTTTATATGCCCCAGTACAGGGGAACCCCAGGGCCAGAAAGGTGGAGTGGGTGGGTAGGAGATTGTGGGGGTGGGTATGGGGGACTTTTGGGATAGCATTGAAAATGTAAACGAGGAAAATACCTAATAAAAAATGTGTTTTCCACCCAAATTGAAAACCTTGCTTTGTAGATGCAGTTTATTCTGTTAGGAGCATACACAGCCACAGGGGAGTTTTAGGCTCTGCCAGTATGTTCGTACTTAATTGGATTTTATTCTAAAAAGAAAAGTCCTGATGATTTAACATACAATCTGGAATAAAATGCTTAGAATCTTAAAAAAAAAAAAAAAAAAAAGAACCAGTGACAACCTTCCCATGTAAGGTTCACAGAAGCCAAAAGGGAGAGGGGTACATCCCAGAAGCAGAATGACCAGAGTAGGAGAGCCCTAAAATTTCTGGGTGAGATCACCAACATCTCTAAAGACATAATGAACTAGGCATGTTTGGATCAAACAATAAAATGTCTAATGAATTATTCAAAACATTCCATCATACCCCAAGCCAATAAAAATTCAGACAGAAAGATGTTATGTCTTTATCACCAACAAACTTGGAACCCAACTAATGTTAATCAATATTCAATAATGTTAATAGCGTAGAGGCCAGGGAGACAGATCAATGGAGAAAGTGCTTGCCAAGCAAGTTTGAGGACTAGGCGTGTGTTTGTGGGGCTTCCTAAAACTAGCTGTGGAAAGTTTTAAATTTGTGAGTTTACTGGAACAAAGTGATTTTATTTATTAATAAAATACTAAGTGTTGGTTAAAACTAAGTAGGAAATAGCAACACAAGCCTGCAAATTCCACTGCTCAGGAAGCTGGAGCTGAAATATTATTTTGAAGTCCAAAATTAAATCAAGTCTCAAACTAAATTATGTAAACTGGTATGTACATAAAAGCAATACCAGTGTGCCAGGTATAATACCAACCTACTGAGCTTCATAAGTAAGTTCCCCCAAAGCAAGGAAGAGAAAAGACATAGTTAGAGCGTTCTTTTCTCAAGTAAGTCAAACAGAAAATATGGAGGGAGGTGGGAATACAGAATCGTGGTTAATTGATAAGAATAGTAAAGCCCACTGGATAGCAAGGTTGTAGACAGCAGATTGGATTAACAAACAGGAGTAGTATGGACATATCAGGGAACTGAAAAGTTTGTTAGAACACAATCAAATTAGAAAACCGTATCAACAAAAGTCAGGCAAAGGAGCATAGAGTGGAAGGGTCATGATGCTGATAGGAGGACTGTGATGCCTGGGGTATGACTCTGGAACCCTTGTAGAAGGTCAGGCTATCTATAATCACATTACTTAACTATTGACAGGCAAACTGACTGATGAGGAGCAAAGATGATATGCATCTCACCTTGGGAATGTGGTATCCTCTGAACTCCACATCCTGCGTTGTCTTACGAGGTGAAGGAATGGGAACAAAATCAATGTATCTCTGAATCTCATGCAACACAGCATCAGTGTACGGCATGTGGTTCCTGTCCTGCATGGTGGGTCTCCGATGTCTACCAATCACATGAGCAATTTCTTCCTGAATTTTAGCTTAAAGGGTAGAAATCATGGTTTTTATAAAATGAAAAGGAATTATCTCTTATATTATTCTTGATCATTTTCAACTGTGGTAGGAAGTAGAGAGTTAAATTCCTCTCTTTTGCAAGAGAAGAAAACCCTAATATATAGATGACAAGATTCTGTATATGAGACACTAGTGGATCCACCATAGAATGCCTGGACACTATAAACACTTTCAGCAAAGTAGTAGAATAGAAAGTTAACATATGAAATCAATGCCTTTTCCACATGCCAATAACAAGCATAATGAAAAACAAATAGCAAAATAAACACATTGAGAATAATGTCACACACACACAAAATACGATATGCAGTGAGGAAAAAAAGGACAGCCTGTTCATTAAATAGTGTTGAAAAGACTGCCTATCCATTTGAAGAAGAATGAAATTATATTCATGTCTTTCACTATATGCAGAAAAATCAGTCCAAAGTAGATCAAAGCCTTTAATCAAAGCCTGAAATTCTGATGCTTCTAGGGAAAATATCAAAGATTCCCTTCAAGAAGTAGGTGTAGGCATAAAGTTTCTGAACCAAACTATTATTACAGGGCACTGGCCTCAAGAATCAACAGGCAGAACCAAATAAAAATCAAAAGATTCTGTATAGCAAAAAAAGAAAAAAACAAAAAACAAAAACCTAACAGCAGAATCAACAGAGAATTCCCAGAATGGGATAATCTTTGCCAACTATCTTTCACACAGGGGACTAAGATTCAGAAATGACAAAGAACTGTAAAAACTAAACACACACACACACACACACACACACACACACACACAAAATCTGCCAATCTGCAAATCAACAGATGAAATGAATATAACTTTCTCATAAGAAGAAACAAAGCTGGATAAATAGTATTTGTTTAGATGTTCAACATCCCTAGTCATCAGGAAAATGCAAATTAACACTATTTAATGAGTGTTAATAAGAAGCCATCTCACCCCACTCAGATTATCTGTCCTTAAGGAATCTGACAACACACACTGCTGTGGGGAGAGGGGACCCTTATACACTGCTGATGGGAGTATAAATTAGTACAGCCATTATGAAAATTATTATGGAGGTTCATCAATAGTTTCAAAACAGATCTATCACACAACCCTTCCATACTACTCCTGGACATGCCTCCAAGAACCTCCATATGCTATGATAGACAGATTTACATATCTTTGTTTATTGATCGCAAAGATATGAAGCCAGCCTAGATGTCCATCAACAGATGAATGAGTGATGAAAATGTAGTACACATAAAGAATGGAAGGATTTTCAGCAGTGAAGAAAAGTTACAACATAAAATTGATCACTAAAAGCAATAAATAAGAAAACCATGATAGTGAGATGAGCCAAACTCGGAAAGGAAAAATTTCGTGTTCTTCCTCCTCGGTGAATCATAACCTACTATGTATATGTAGATGAATGTGAACAATTATAAGTGTGGAGACCAAGGAAGGGTAAAATTTAATAATAAGGAGAGATAGAATATAGGTAAAAAGAATACATGGGCATAAAGGAAGAAAAAAGGCTTGGGTAAGGCTACAGGAGTGGGAAGTGTAGGGACAAAGGACTTAATAAATAGGACACAAGTCATTCATGAAATAAAGGCACCAATTGATAAGGTCATCATGAAATTAAAAGGTCTCTTTAGAGCAAAGAACACTGTAAATAAAGTGAAGAGGTAGCCAACTCTATTCAACCAGACAGGAGAAAGTCATTTTCAGCTGCAAACCTGATGCAGGACTGATATCTAGAATTTACAATGAACACAAAACTCTAAATACAAAGCAAATAATCCAATCTAAACGTGGGCTATATTTCTGAACAAAGGTCTTTAAAAATGAAGCATAAGTAGCTGGTAACGATTTTTTTTTAAGTATTCAACATCATTAACCATCAAGAGAACACAAATTAAAACTACTTTGAGAATACATTTCATTCCAGTGAGAATGGCTACAATCGAGAAATCTAATATCAGATGCAGCTGAGGGTACGATCAAACCCTAACCATTATTTGTTGGTGGTGAGAGTGCAAACTGCCCCAGTCATTGTGGAAATCAGTGTAGATATTTCTCAAAAGACCAAGGAATAGGATTACTAATGATAAAAATATAACCACTCTTTGGTATTTTTCCCAAAACACTCTGTATCATATTACAGAGATACTTGTTCATACATGTTTATTGCTGCTCTATTTGCAATAGCTAGTCAGTATAGAGATCTCTTGAAAAATAGAATTATTAATGACCCAGATATAAAAACCCAAATACAAAGAAAATGTTTACCATGTTCGAGGTTAGTTCTTTACTTTGAGGCAAATGAAAACACATGCACACCCATTCAAGAGTGATAAAAACCTGCCATTCTATGTAAATGAATCTCCATGAACAGCAGGTGTTATGACTTAGGGAACACAGGAGTTTTCTTTAAAAACACTCCAGGGTATTTTCCCTACAGATTCTATTTCTTGTTGCAGAAATATTTCCTCACACAAGTTCATGGCTGTTCTATTCACAATGGCTAGGAAATGCAATCCATCGATGTGTTCACTTATTGATGAGTGGATAATTAAGATGCTATACATATACACAGTGGTACGTTATTGTGGACAAAAATAAAATTATAAAATTTCAAGTAAAAAGACAGAGTAAGAATACATATTGAATGAGACAATCCAGGCCCCAAAAAAGACAAATGATGCATACTCTCTCATAACTTAAATTTGATTAGGTTCCAATCAGTCTTAGTAGGAGAGCATTCATGTCTGGTACTTCAAGGCTGGGCAAAGGTTTAAGAATGTTACAGGCCCTCAAGGGGAAGCTATTGCCGTTGATTTGCAAAATGTGTCTTCTAAAGTTTTATGTTGATATCCATAGATTGATGCCACTCCATATTTTAGTCAGAGAAAGTTCTTGCTGCAGCTGGTAGAGCTTATTGCAGAGACTAGACCATGAGGATAAAATAAGTGGCTTTAAATGCTTTTAAATGCTCAGCCATAAATGGCACATCTATATCATCCCCTCCAAAACTATTGGTTTATTGAGGGAGGGAAAAAGCAGACATGAAAGTACCAAAGGGAACAGTTGGGAAGGGGAAGGAAATTACTGGGAGGAAGAAGGAGGGAGAGAAAGGAACGGGGGAATAGTCAAATTAGTTATACATATAAGGAAATGTTGTAATGAAGCAGCTCAATGCCTATAATTAATACATGACAACAAACGTTTAAATAATAAATAATTCTGAAAAAACAAGTATTTATTAACATGTAGAAAAAAATATGTGAGAAGGGTGCTAGTTCTGTTCAGACCCTAAGAAAACTGTTCTGTGTTGGTCCCAACACAAATCAATGATTCCACATCATACCAGGGAGAATAATGGCCACTGCTCTTCCATTCCCTGCTGTATCTTAGTTATTATACTTGTTCTTTTCTGTGATCTAGTTTGAACTGAATCCATCCAATGGTAGGTAAGCACATTATTCATGCAGTTGTTGCTAGTACAATGTCTATTCAAGGAAAGAGTAGAATGGTTTCTAGTGCTGTCTGCCCATTTCTACTGGACATTCCTCTGCCCATCTGATCATACCTGTGACTTCTGGGTACTTCAGCAGGAGCAAAAGCCCATATTTCACTGTGGAACTCGTTGTCTCTGTTCCGGCTCCAAAAAGATCACCTATGCTGACAACCAGGTTATCCATAGTAAATTCAGATTTTTGATTGTGTTTTTCCTAATAGTTATAAATGAGAGGGATTAGTTTTGTTTGTTTGTACATTTGGTTGGTTTAAACACTTACAGGTAATAAAAAATAATACAATATGATGTAAGCATTCTGTAGAAAAGCTAGACATTAGAGTGTTCTAGCTTAGGCTTCCTTCACACAGTTTTAACAAAATCAAAGGGACAAAACTCGAAGGTTTTTCTTGTTACTCACTTCTCACCCACTAAGGATATTAATTCCTATGTCATTTTTTTCAAGTGTAACGTATATCAAGGCACTTAGAAACACCATCAGTTCTAGCACCTATTGACTGTTCACTATGCTTAAAGTCTTCAGGACTACACACATGCAAACTCTATCACAGTTTTTAATCTCTTCATTCCACACATCCATCACCATAATTCAAATTAATGTCACTTTTTCAAAGTTAGCTCACTTAATGACCACAATTACCACCCTCTAGCTTATTCTCCTTTTGATCTAAATTGGAGTTTCCTCAAGGCCTAGCTCAACTGCAAAGAGTTCCCAGGGTCTCTTTAAAGAAAACTTCTATGTTCCCTAAGTCATAACACCTGCTGTTCATGGAGATTCATTTACACAGAATGGCAGGTTCTCATCACTCTTGAATGGGTGTGTTTTCATTTTCCTCAAAGTAAAGAACTAACCTAGAACATGATAAACATAAATTTTCTAATTCTAAATAAACTGAGAATCTTAACGATCCCTGAATATTCTATATAATTCTATATAAACATTAGTTGGAACATCCCACTTTCACCAGGACAACATAAGCTAAGTCAGAACACCCACAAATGTGAAGTAGCAAATCAAGATCACTTGTACCTTTTCCATTTTAATCAAGAAGTAGTCAATAAAGTCCTGAGGGTTACTGAGGTCCAGAGATTTTTGATGCCTGTTTATTTCCTCCAAGATGAACTTTTTCTGTTGAGTCACATCTTTTAAGAATCTGTTATGGATTCCAGGGAGATAGTATAAAATAGGGTAGGCACTGCACAGCTAGAAGAGAAACAAATGCATTCATAGAATCAGCAAACCTTCCAGGCCATAGCCAGCTGTCCAACACTTCATAACGGTGAGTTCCACATGCCTCCCTGTGCTCCTACATGCCTGGCATTTGGAGAAACAGGCACAGCATGGGTCAAATGGTCAGATCTACCATGTGCACAGCCTATGCAGCAACTCCAAATCATATTTGCATTCCTGACAACAGATTTTTCCAGAGTAATGTGTGGGCTAATGCTACCTTCCCCTCTGTCCTGTTGAGAACACTGAGATGCAGAATGACAAGTCAAAAATTCTGAGACAGCAAACTAGTGATAGCAGAGATAGAAGCAGCCTGCATCCCAGTTTACCCTGTGCATATTTCACCAGTCACCTGAAAAAATGGCAACACCAATAGACATGCTAAAGTCAAAGTAGAAATCTCATGAGGTGCCACCCCTATATGAGTAAAGAGTGCAGAAAAAGGGAGTATAAGTCTGCTTGGGGGATATCTCCTAATTGGTTACCTACTATAAAGTTATCAGCCCTTAAATATATACATAAAGGCAGCACTTAACAAACTAGGCAAGTTTTACTAATACATTGATGTGTATCTTTGTATATGTGTAACAAAATTTAAAGAAAAAACTTTAATTTGAATGACAGCAAGGGAGGATCAATTACATGGGAGGAGCTGGATGGCAAAAAGGGAAAGAAAAATTATGTGATTATAATCTCAAATGTGGGGCTGGTGAGATGGCTCAGCAAGAAAGGGCACTGACTGCTCTTCCAAAGGTCCTGAATTCAAATCCCAGCAACCACATGGTGGCTCACAACCACCCATAATGAGATCTGACACCCTCTGCTGGTGTGTCTGAAGTCAGCTACAGTGAACTTATGTATAATACTAAATAAATGTTTTAAAAAAACATGGAAGTCATTTAAAAAATATAATCTCAAATGTGTGTGTGTGTATGTGTGTGTGTGTGTGTGTGTGTGTGTGTATGTATGGGGACATTCTATACTCAAGTGCCATCTTACTATGAAATATTACTTTACCCTTTTAATGAAATAAAACAAGCCAGCGCTACTTTAGATAATGTGCTTCATATGACCAGGATTCAACCTCTTACTCCAATACTGAAGCGGGTAAACTATTTGCTCTCCATTGCCCTTGTTTTGTGGAACATATTTTCCCTTATAATCTATAGAAACAGGTGTTGTTCATGGATGTAGAGCATAGGTTAGAAACATCTTCTGACCATGCACCATAGTAAGAAATGCATCCTGTAGCCTAAATCTCTATCCCCAAATATTGGGCAAAATCAGAAAAAAAAAAGTGTCATTGTTGTTGTTGCTGCTGTTGTTTTCCAAAAGAAATGCTTGATAAAATTGAAGCCCTCTGATACTATAATTTTTTCTATTCTATTTCATATCATCTGTTTCCCTTAAGTTTTAAATGAAACAGATAGTTCACAATTGGTTAGGAATTGTAAAAAAAAAAAAAAATAAGAATGAACAATAAATAGCCTAGAAATTTTGTGAACAAAAGAAAACCTAAAGCCATCTAAACAATCTTGATATATTTTTGGTTGGCATTTTCTTTGCAGTTTTCTTGTTTTGTTCAGTCTGTCTGTCTGTCTGTCTAGATGTGTTTATTACAGGGTAGCCCAAGATGACCTGAACCTTTCTATGCAGCTCAGGCTATAACACCACACCCAGCAATTTAGTGGCCTCTTTAAAAAAAAAAACTAATAAAACTAGTAAACTAATATTGGATCTAGAGAAATGGTTCAGAAGTTAAGAACATGTGCTGCTGTTACAGAGGCTCCAAGTTCAGTTCTAAGCCCCTCAGATCATGTAGCTCACCACCACCTATAACTCCAGTTCCAAGAGATCCAATACTTTCTCCTGGAGGATAACAGTACAGACTAGGGTACATAATATTTTCACATATAAATAGAACCGAACCAAACCTGGGACCAAGGAGATGCTAAAATTTCTATTTTTCTATGAAAATTCTCCATGAAGTCTTGGAATGTCTGATCATTGTAGTCAAATCGATGCTGGAAAATGACAGTAGAGATCACATTGCAGGGAACACAGGCCAGAAGGAAGCTAGGATCACAGGGGGAGCCTAGAACAAAGGAAATCAGAAGTTAATATACAATCCTTCCTCATACTGGCTTTAAATGTTCAAATTGGAACAGTTAGGAATGTGAGCTACCTAATGAAGAATCATCTCTGTGACATCCGCAGACCTGAGAGACACTTTATTATGGGTTCCCCAGATAAACTATCTGATATGCAACATCTACCTTGCAATCTCCAACTGTTCTCTCCTTTTTACCACACTCCTAAAGTCCTCATTCTGAAGAGGACAAGACATGAAGATAGATCATTTTAAAACCATGTATAAATGTGTGCAACTTAAATCTAAATGTGGATAGTTCTTCACAGTGACTACACAAACCTTAATAACTTAATTTTTTCCAATCAATTTATTTTCTTCTAAAAGCTTTTACGTTTCATTACATTCAAAATAGCCAGTGTGTGGTAAGTGTCTTAAAGTTGTGAATGAGATATTCAAACTCTCATCACGGCACAACTTAGGTTTGTGCCCATCTATTTTCACAGTGCCCTGGGCAGTTCTATGACAGTGAGGGTGACTCAGTTTCCTAGGGAAAATTGGTGTGCAGTGAGTGGGACAGTTGGTGGTTTCTCCAGTGTAGGAGAATGCCAGGGTAGGGAGGCAGGAGTGGGTGAAAGGTTGGGGGAACACCCTCATAGAAGCAGGGACAGGGGGTGAAATAGGAGGGCCCCAGAGGACTCTCCATGCCACAGGACCTCATGATCACTGAAGAGTACATGGGCAACAGAAGCAACAGAGCTTCTTGGACAGTGTCCCGTTGGGCCTTCATCCTCAGCTGGAGGCAGAACTGAGACCCTGGGCACCTTCTTTGCCAGAGAAGAATCGGCCTACAGGGAGGGCTCTGACCCTAGGACTCAGGAGGTAGATCAGAGTTCCAGACTTCTGGACACCTGCCCTGCAAGAGGAGAGCTTGCCTGCAGAGGGTGCTCTGACCACTGGGACTCAGGTGAGAGCTGGACTCCCAGGAGTGCTGACAGAGGCTAACAGAATCACAGAATGATCAAGCTCCAGCCAGAGACAGCTTGAACATTAACACCAGAGATTATCAGATGGCGAAAGGCAAACATAAGAATCTTACTAACAAAAACCAAGAACACTGAGCATCATCAGAACCCAGTACGCCCACCACAGCAAGTCCTGGATATCCCAACACACCCAAAAAGCAAGATTCAGATTTAAAATCATATCTCATGATGGTGGTAGAAGATTTTAAGAAGGGCATTAATAACTCACTTAAAGAAATACAGGAGAACACTGCTAAAAAGGTAGAAGCCTTAAAGAGGAAACACAAAAATCCCTCAAGGAACTAAAGGAAAACACTGCTAAACAGATAGAAGACCTTAAATAGGAAACACAAAAATCCCTTAAACAAATACAGGAAAACACAGCCAAACAGGTGATGGAATTGAACAAAACCATCCAAGATCTAAAAATGGAATAGAAATAATGAAGAAAACCCAAAGTGAGACAACTCTGGAGATAGAAACCCTAGGAAAGAAATCAGGAACCATAGATGTGAGCATCAGCAACAGAATACACGAGATGGAAGAGAGAATCTCAGCTGCAGAAGATTCCATAGGGAACATGGAAACAACAATCAAAGAAAATGCAAAATGCAAAAACATCTTAACTCAAAACATCCAGGAAATCCAGGACACAGTGAGAAGACCCAGAATAAGGATAATAGGAGTACATGAGAATGAAGATTTTCAACTTAAAGAAAGGGCCAGCAAATATCTTCAACAAAATTATAGAAGAAAACTTCCCATACCTAAAGAAAGAGATGCCCAAGAACATACAGCACTCCAAATAGACTGGACCAGAAAAGAAATTCCTTCTGACATATAATAATCAGAACAACAAATGCACTAAATAAAGACAATATTAAAAGCAGTAAGGGAAAAAAGTCAAGTAACATATAAAGGCAGGCCTATCAGAATTACACCAGACTTCTCACCAGATACTATGAAAGCCAGAAGATCCTGGACAGATGTTATACAGACCCTAAGAGAGCACAAATGCCAGCCCAGGCTACTATACCCAGCAAAATTCTCAATTACCATAGATGAACAAACCAAAGTATTCCATGACAATACAAAATTCACACAATATCTTTCCACGAATCTAGCCCTTCAAAGGATAATAAAGGGAAAACACCATCACAAAGATGGAAACTACACCCTAGAAAAAGCAAGAGAGTAATCCTTCAACAAACCTTAAAGAAGACAACAGAATTCCAACTTTAACATCAAAAATAACAGGAAGCAACAATTACTTTTCTTTAATTTCTCTTAACTTCAATGTACTCAATTCTCCAATAAAAAGACATACACTAATAGACTGGCTACACAAACAGGACCCAACATTTTGCTGCTTACAGGAAACCCATCTCAGGGAAAAAGACAGACACTACCTCAGAGTAAAAGGCTGGAAAATAATTTTCCAAGAAAATAGTCCGAAGAAACAAGCTGGAGTAGCCATTCTAAAATTGAATAAAATCGACTTCCAACCCAAAGTTATTAAAAAAGACAAGGAGGGGCACTTCATACTCATCAAAGGTAAAATCTTCCAAGATGAACTCTCAATTCTGAATATCTATGTTCCGAATGCAAGGGCATCCACATTGATTAAAGAAACTTTAGTAAAGTTCAAAGCACACATTGTACTGCATACAATAATAGTAGGAGAATTTAACACCCCACTTTCATCAATGGACAGATCCTGGAAACAGAAACTAAACAGAGACACATGGACACTAACAGAAGTTATGAAACAAATGAATTTAACAGATATCTACAGAACATTTTATCCTAAAACAAAAGGATACTTAGATATAATAATAAATAAATCTTGTGGGGGAAAAAAGCCACGACCACTATTTCCCCAACCAAAAAACAAATAAAAATGCTCAATAGAATCTTCACAAACAGAATTCAAGAACACATCAAAATGATCATCCATCATGAACAAGTAGGCTTCATCCCAGGGATGCAGGGATAGTTTACTATACAGAAATCTATCAACGTAATCTGCTATATAAACAAACTCAAAGACAAAAATCACATGATGATCTCATTAAATGCTGAGAAAGCATTTGAAAAAATCCAACACCCCTTCATGATAAAAATCATGGAAAGATCAGGAATTCAAGGCCCATACCTAAACATAACAAAAGCAATATACAGCAAACCACTAGCCAACATCAAACTAAATGGAGAAAAACTCAAAGCAATCCCACTAAAATCAGGGACTAAACAAGACTGCCCACTTTCTCCCTACCTATTCAATATAGTACTTGGAGTCCTAGCCAGAGCAATTCAACAACAAAAGGAGGTCAAGGAGATACAAATTGGAAAGGAAGAAGTCAAAATATCACTATTTGCAGATGATATGATAGTATATATATATAAGTGACCCTAAAAATTCCACCAGAGAACTCCTAAACCTGATAAACAGCTTCAGTGCAGTAGCTGGATATAAAATTAACTCAAACAAAAAATGGCCTTTCTCTACACAAAGTATAAACGGGCTGAGAAAGAAATTAGGGAAACAACATCCTTTACAATAGTCACAAAAAATATATAATACCTTGTTGTGACTGTAACTATGGAAGTGAAAGATCTGTATGACAAGAACTTCCAGTCTCTGAAGAAAGAAATTAAAGAAGATCTCAGAAGATGGAAAGATCTCCCATGCTCATAGATTGGCAGGATTAACATAGTAAAAACAGCTATCCTGCTGAAAGCAATCTACAGATTCAATGCAATCCCCATCAAAATTCCAACTCAATTCTTCACCGAGACAGAAAGGGTAATTTGCAAATGCATCTGCAATAACAAAAAACCTAGGATAGCAAAAACTATTCTCAACAATAAAAGAACCTCTAGGGGAATCACAATGCCTGACCTCAAGCTGTACTACAGAGCAATTGTGAGAAAAAAAAAAAAAAAAAAAAAAAAAAAAAAAAAAAAAAAAAACAAACCTTCATGGTACTGGTACAGCAACAGACAGGTAGATCAATGAAATAGAATTGAAGACCGAGAAATGAACCCACACACCTATGGTCTTTTGATCTTTGACAAAGGAGCTAAAACCATCCAGTGGAAAAAAGACAGCATTTTCAACAAATGGTGCTGGCATAACTGGTGATTATCATGTAGAAAAATGCAAATTGATCCATTCTTATCTCCTTGTACAAAGCTCAAGTCCAAGTGGATCAAAGACCTCCACATAAAACCAGAGACACTGAAATTTATAGAGGAGAAAGTTGGGAAAAGCCTCGAAGATATGGGCACAAGAGAAAAATTCCTGCACAGAACAGCAATGGCTTGTGCTGTAAGATTGAAAATCAACAAATGGGACCTCATAAAATTGCAAAGCCTCTGTAAGGCAAAAGATACTGTCAATAAGACAAAAAGGACACCAATCCTAAATCTGATAAGGGGTCTAATATCCAATATATATATAAAAAGCTCAAGAAACTGGACTCCAGAAATTCAAATAACCCCATTAAAAATGGAGTACAGCCGGGGTTGGTGGCACATGCCTTTAATCCCAGCACTCAGGAGGCAGAGGCAGGCAGATTTCTGAGTTCGAGGCCAGCCTTGTCTACAAAGTGAGTTCCAGGACAGCCAGGGCTATACAGAGAAACCCTGTCTTGAAAAACCAAACAAAAGAAAATGGGGTACAGAGCTAAACAAAGAATGCTCAACTGAGGAATACTGAATGCCTGAGAAGCACCTGAAGAAATGTTCAACATCCTCACTCCTCAGGAAAATGCAAATCAAAACAAGCCTAAGGTTCCATCTCACACCAGTCAGAATGGCTAAGATCAAAAATTCAGGTGACAGCAGATGCTGGCGATCTCTCCATTGCTAGTGAGATTGCAAGCTTGTACAACCACTCTGGAAATTTTCTGGAGGTTCCTCAGAAAATTGGACACAGTACTACCAGAAGATCCAGCTATACCTCTCCTGGGCATATGTTCCGACTGGTAATAAGGACACATGTTCCACTATGTTCATAGCAGCCTTATTTATAATACCCAGAAACTGGAAAGAACCTAGATGTCCCTCAACAGAGGAATGGATACAAAAAATGTAGTACATTTACACAATGGAGTACTACTCAGCTTTTAAAAACAATGAATTTATGAAATTCTTAGGCAAATGGATGGACCTGGAGGGTATCATCCTGAGTGAGGTAACCCAATCACAAAAGAAGTCACTTGATATGCACTCACTGATAAGTGGATATTAGTCCAGAAATTTAGAATACCCAAGATACAATTTGCAAAACACAAGATAATCAAGAAGAAGGAAGACTAACGTGTGGATACTTCATTCCTCCTTAGAATAGGGAACAAAATATCCATGGAAGGAGTTACAGACACAAAGTTTAGAGCTAAGACAAAAGGATGGACCATCCAGAGACTACCCCACCAGGGGATCCATCCCATAATCAGCCACCAAACGCAGACACTACTGCACATGCCAGCAAGATTTTGCTGAAAGGACCCTGATACAGCTGTCTCTTGTGAGGCTATGACAGTGCCTGGCAAATACAGAAGTGAATGCTCACAGTCACCTATTGGATGGAACACAGGGCCCCCAATGGAGGAGCTAGAGAGAGTACCCAAGGAGCTGAAGAGGTCTGCAACCCTATAGGTGGAACTAATATGAACTAACCAGTACCCCCCAGAGCTTGTGTCTCTAACTGCATATGTAGCAGAATATGGCCTAGTCGGCCATCATTGGGAAGAGAGGCCCCTTGATCTTGCAAACTTTATATGTCCCAGTACAGGGGAACGCCAGGGCCAAGAAGTGGGAGTGGGTGGATAGGGGAGCAGGGTGGGGGGAAGGTATAGGGAACTTTCGGGATAGCATTTGAAATGTAAATGAAGAAAATATCTAATAAAAATTTGAAAAAAAAGAAAATAGCCAATGAAAAAGTAAAAAAAAAGATATAAAAAGAAAGTGAAGGCTGGTTGTTAAAAAGGAGAAAGTAGGGCACATGCTGTGGGAAAAATAAAAGGAAATACAGCCCCTTCTATTTATGGGAGTGCTACGAAGGCAAGTCAGAGAGAGCCTTCTGGTGTTAGGAGAAGTGAAAAAATCAATTTCTAATTGTTTTCTAAGTACAAACCTCAATTATTTATTTAAAATTACTTTCTAACTATATTATGCATGCCAATCCTTACATTTCGCAGAAAAGGAAATATCCTTATATTTCACCTTTTTTCAACAGATAGAGACGATTACAGAGATCGGCAACTGGTTTAGATTCAGAGAATGAGTGTTGTAAGTTACCCAACCCTAACGAATACATCTACAGTGCACTGCTAAGGCTCAGGAAAAGCCACAGAAATGTATATACAACCTATTGACTCTATGTAACACTGCTTATATGTATACATGTCGATTGGTCCAGAGCTGACTACTGTGATTGGGATACAGTGTAAGAGCTGGATGACAGGGGCACCTGCTGCTACAGCGTATCCTCTAGTCATGGCAGGGGGAATGCACCCATGGACTCTCAACAATGTGGTAGCCTGCATAAGAACAGCACAATGACACCAGTTGACATAGCAACCAAGACAGGGAAAATTCCACATACTCCTATCTCTAGGTGAGTTTAAATTTCCATATTGATTACGAGGTTGGTCTAGGCTGAGGAATCCCTGTGTCAGCCCAGTCTACAAACAATCAATGGCTGCTGAGAGTGGGAGAACTATTCTTCCAAGGATAAACTCCCACAAAGGTTTCCCGATCACAGTAGTCCGTTCTGCACCTCTTGACACGTATACATATAAGCAATGCTACATAGATTCAATAGGCTGTATATACATGTGTACATATATATATATGTATACATATAACAATAGCAACAATAAGAAAGAATGATCTTGAGTTTTGAATTGGCTGGAAGTGATATAGCCTAGAACTCATGTATCAAATTCTCAAAAAATATATTTTTGGGTCTGATATTCTTCCAGCTTTCATAACACAAATACTCAAGTGTTGTTTTCCACATAATCCAGCATGAAATAAAAACAGCAGTAAATAGAGTTGGGGAAAATAAACAGACATAGGAAACATGCAATGCATTTAACAAAGCACACTTAAGGTAATTCAAGTGGACTTTTCTTACGTGACGGTGATAGAAAGTGCAAATATACTCAGATGCTTGAAAATCTACATGGTAGTTTGGGGAACATGCTAACGAACATAATGCACACGTTACCAGTTCTTAGAGTCTTCCTTTACTCATTCTCTTGCACCCACCTCTGGACACATGGACTAAAAGACCCTTTAGCACAGACAGGAAGGTCAACCCATGCTACCGTGGCAAATACAGGATTCTTCATCCTACACCCACCTCTTAATCAATGTGAGAATTCAAAGCATGAGCCCTTCTCTGACCTTTTCCACCATTTACAGACTGACTACAACATCACCCTGATCTCAAGAAAGTATCATGAAATCATGCTTGTGCTGTCAAGTGTGCAGCATCCGCACAGGGCCTCTGTCTTGTGTCAATCACCACAGTACAACCTCAAAAGGACACAAGCAGCTGGGTATAAAAATAAAAGTTATAGAGACAATAGGTCTACACAGCCTGTAAAGAAACTTCCAATGTTTAGAGCTATACAATGAAGAAAAAGCATTGCTGAGAGCGTGAAGTCCAATGGAGAGGTTGAATGAAGATAAGTGGGAGTGAATGTGTGCCAGATGATGGAAACTCATAATCAAGTATAAATTTCCTGCTCTTTCACACCACTTTCAGACAAGATTTGTAATGTATTTCATTATATTATATCATATTATATCATTATACTATATTATTACATTATATTGTATTACTATATTATATACACAAAAATCATTTCCCATATGCACATTATTTTACTTACTCAAATTTCAAAATATTATTCTTTTTTTTATTACAGTGGAGGAGAAGATTTATTGTATATCATAGAGAGAGCAGAGCCAGAGCCAGAGCCAGAGCCATAGACTCTGGGAGTGTCTAGAGGGAACATGACCCTGAACCAAGTCATGTTAGGGGAAGGGAAAGGAGAGAGGGGAGAGCCAAAGGGTAGACAAAAAAAAATGGGCCAAGTAACCAAAATGGCCTGATTATATAAGGAAGAATAGCTGGGGAGGAGTCAGCTCAGTCCCTGGGCTGGAGAGATTTATAGAGGAGCAGGGTATGCCAGGCATGCCCTGTGGCAGATAGAAACTGAGGGATGCTGGAAGAACCTGGTGGTCAGGCCTGTTTTAATATGCCAAGTAGGCTGGTCAGATAGCCATTTGTCCCAGGGTTTGAGACCTAACATCCAAGCTTTTGTTGATAATGAATAATAAGGGGTAATGTAATATTTTCTATGACTACTTCTTGCTGACATTGGGGCTTGATTGTTGGGGATCCAAGAAAACTGGAATGCTGACCAAAGCCTGGAAGAAAAAGACTGGAGTGCAGGCTGTCTCACTTTTTGTCCAGGCTCAACTGGTCCCTCTGGGGTTAGGGAATTGCAGGCTGCTTTGGAATAGTTTGTGAAGCTGGACCACCCGGGGCTAACTGTATGCAAGTGTTCTAGGACTCAAAATCCCAGGGAACATCTCAAGCTGGTGAATTGCTGGAGCAGTCTGTGGTTGATTTGAAATCTGTTGGGACAGATAGATTAGGGACAGAAGGTATATCTGAAATTTTCAGGACTAAGGTCCTGGTAGTTGTGGGTAGGGAAATCCCAAGATCAAAGATCCCACTTTCAGGCATAGGCAGATGGGAAAACTTAGGCATACTGATCTGGAGTTCATTTGACCTGCTAGAGGTGAATCCAAGTTGACTCCCTGAAGCTTATAAGAATCTTTTAAGTATACAAGAGGAGATAAAATTTTTAGATATGTTTGTAAATTAATATATTTACTTTTATCCCTGGCTAGCTTCCAAATGAGTGAGACTTGGGGTAGTTATTTAGATTTAGCTCAATTACTGGAGGAATTACCCCTAATCTATTTTTCTAACACTAGATTGGCTACTTCCCAGCCAAGCTCCCCAAGTACTTGCTGTTTGAGTCTCACCCGGGTTATTTCTGCTACAACAGTCAGTCCTTGGGGTGGGGGTGGAGCATTTCACTCAGGCACATGTTCCTGGTCCATCACATTTTACAGAGACCTCCTGTTCTCTCTGCCTTCTTTCTCCTTCTCTTTCTCCTTCTCTTCTCCATTTCTTCTCCCTCCTCTTGCTCTCCTTCTCTTCATGATGCCTACCTGCAATTCCTGGCCTGGTAATTGAAGCCCTGCTTACTTCTATTCTCCCCAGTTATTGACTGTAACTACTTTAATTTGACCAATAGCTTTAAATTGGGGAGCAAGGTTTATACAACCAAAGACTGGTGTACATGAGAATTCACTTGTCTGGGGCGGGGGCAACTAGAAGTTGGGGTTCAGAAATTAGCATTTGTATACAGAGCAGCAGACCAACCCCCAGCATATGTTAGCATTGAGGTCTGAACTGAAATTCACATTTCAGAAAAGGCAGCAGACTCGTGCCTTTAAGTGATAGTAAAAGCATAGGGATCCAGAACTGACTCTGGGTTAAAAGCATTAGCACTCTCACCAGAGGGCTGGATATATAGATCGGACGGAGATGTTTTTAACACAATCAAGAAGTACTTTTATGTCTCTTCTTAGAAGACAACCAAAGAAAATATTAAACCTTGAACTTGTCACTGATAATAATATTCAGTCCTTTACTAGCATATCAGAACTTCATTGTTTGAAGTTGGAATTTTGAACTTTAGAAGTTTTAGTATAACAATGACATAAAGGTAAAGAAATTTGAAACAGTCTTAGAACTTTCCAACTTGTATTTAAACTTTCGAATTCTCAGATCTTTACATAGCTTAAATTACGTCCTTAGACCTTTACAGCCTGCATTTGCATACCTTAGAACCCTTTCTTAGACCCTCAGAACTTACAAACTTTAAACTTCTATCCAACCATTTACCATGAGACACAGGTGGTTGATTTCTGGGAGTAGTCTTTGTAAAAACAAGGTCTTCTAAATAAAGGAATAAAGTTTAAAAGTTACTTTGAAACTTGTTTTGTGAGTTTATCTCTTTTCAGTAAAGACCCACTGGCATTCCGAAGCAGAATGGGAAACTTGTCAGAAAAAAAAAAAAAGTTCCAAATCGCAGAGGAGAGGCATCCTTACTTGTGGGGCATGCCAGAAACTTTGTATGGTTGAGTGGGTTCATAGACCCCAAAACCCATATGGAGTTCTGCTCCCTATCTACCTAAGGTCAGGTAGCCCAGACCTGAGTTCTCCATGCTTATGAGATATCTAGAGGCCCTGGGGTTTAACCAATAAGCTTCCCTTCCTGGACATTCCTTCCTACAAAAGGTATTTAATCTCTGGTCCACCCTGAGAAGGGGGTATGCACCCATTTTCCACAATGAAAAAGCAATAAACAGTCTGGGACCAAAGAGTGTCTCTCTCATCAAGAACTGCCTCAGGGAGCATGGAGAAGGCCTTCATCTACAGAGCAGTCTCCCGCAGAAGGCCTCTCCACACTCCTGGACAATGACCCTTAAGCTAAGAACAATCACCCATGAGCTATAAGTGCCCCAACCCCCTCCCCGCCCGCTCCCTCCATTCCCAACTCCCTCAAGTGGTATCTGGATGTCCAGGAGTCAGGGAACCCCAGCTTGGGCCTCACCCGCCTCAGGCTGTGTTTTCCCACTCCCTGAGCAGTGTATCAGCGCTTCTCACACTCTGTCTAGCGTCTCCCTTTTCTCCTGCCCAAGTGGCATTCCCACACCCCAGCAGCAAGGCAGAACTCACTTACTCACATGACTGAGGACCAAGTAGGGCAAGAGGAGTTTCCTGGCACACTGATGTGACTTTTGTAGTAATAGCAGACAAAGCAGGCAGCTCAGGGTTACACTTACCCAGCAGAGACAGATGAGAAAGCAGGGTAAAGGGGAAACACCCAGAAAAGTGTAGCGGAGCTAGAGTTAGAGCATGTGGAAGTAGCTCAGAAAGTGAACTCTCTAGAATTTGGGTCAGAGTTGATGGACAGCAGGCACTGGCAGAAACAAATAATCTGTACATACCTTGGGATCCTGAGATCGGCAGCTTAGTTCAGAGAGGCTGAGTTCCTTGAAGGGGAACCTCCCCAGGTTTCAGCACCAAATAAATGAAACAAAGAAATAAAAACAGGAAGAACATGACTGTGCCTAGGTATGGTGGAGGAGATGACTTGTTACAGATATAAGAGAGCATAGCCAGAGGCAAAGATATCTGGGATATTCAGGAAAGGACAAGACCCTCAGCTGAACCATGTGAGGAGAGGAGGAAAGGGAGAGGGGAGAGACAGGAGAGTAAAGGGTAGACGATGACGACAACAACAACAACAAAAGACCAGGAAACCAAAATGGCTGGATTATATAGGGAAGGGCAGCCCAGCCCCCATGCTGGAAATTTTTAAGGTAGAGGAAAGGATATGCCAGCTATACCCAGTAAAAGATAAGGATTGCGGGGTGCTCGGAGAATCTAGCACCCGAGTCTGCTGTGGTATGTTAAATAGGACCTCCGTTAGCCACAAAGTATTATTCTAATAAACTGACAAAGAACTCAAAGATCTGCAATGACTTTCAGACTGTAAATTTTATATTACTAACATCAAAGACTGAGATAAATCGCTACTAATGTTCTGAAATCCATCAAAAGTTAAACACGTGAGGATAATCAAGACAATTTATTTGAAAATAAACTCAAAAAATAGTATACATAATGCATGGTGTATATTCTTTTCCATTTCTGCACGTCTGCTCCATGACTTGGCACTATATATCACCCAAACAACTTTTACTGACACAATCACTTCATTTCCACAAACTATCCTCAGATAAACCAGATTATACAAATACTCTCTGTAATAATTGCATTCTATGTAATACCAAAAAACCTGGTAAATATGCATTTAGAAATGATGGAATATTGGTTTAAAGCATAATAATTCTCCACAGAAAATAAAGTAATATGTTAATGATACTTTTGCAAGACATTTAGATCGTGAAGTTATATGGACACACACATACACACAATACACACACACACACACACACACCCTGACCTTATCCCTTCTGCCTGCTCTCCAGTCCACTCTTTCTCCTTCACCATATCCCACATCTGCATGTGCACAGACATTCATGCTTTGTACAGAGACAGCTCCATCATTTCATACTTTCCCATGTGAACAAGTGTACCTAACATTTTACACAATTTGGTCACCCTGTGACACTTCTCAAAAAGTTATCAGAAAACTTTCTTACTTTTTAAAGTTAATGCAACCAAGATGTATATTTTCCTTCTGGTGTGGGTAGTTTGTCAGTTAGATATAGACCTGCTGCTAGATAGGGCCTACCAACATAAGGCAAATGTTCTGTGCTGCTTCCATATCTAACACATTTCCTGTTGTCTGTACCTTTGTTTCCTTCCGTAATGAAAACAAGGACCATGAATAATTCATGGTTAATTGCACAAAAGTTGGTCAGTGTGGGTCCTGGAAAGACTAGCAACCATGACCACCTCATTTCTTACTGTTGTCATGGGGCAAAGTAACCTTCAATTATACTCTGACTCCATCTTTATAAAGCGCCTATTTATAATTAAAAACTCATCTTTACTATATGTTAATTATAGACATAGATATACACCATTGGTTTTTCTCAGTGCATCCAACATATAAAGGATTTCCTCCTGAATTCGGTCTTCAATAGTTTTCTTTCCCATCCCCATAGACCTTAAGACCATGAGGGAGAAACGCCGGGTTTGTTTCCATGTTTCTCCATTGCTGAAGACGATGCCTGTTGGAACAACAACAACAAAAAAAATCTATTATCATGAATTCTAGTTGAGAATACTCATCTCAGGAGATAATACTGGCTCTGATGCAGGCATAGAAGACATGATTGTCAGCCGCACCTTACCTGACAGCTCTCTTAATGCAATCTAGTATTTCACCACCAGGGCTCTACACTTCACATGCTAAAGAGCTTGTGCCCATCTTCTTCTCAAAACCTCAAACTTCTCAAAACCTCAGTATAACTTCTCAAAACCTCAGTATAATTCTGTGAATCTTTTGTCTCCTCCATTTTCCTTACAAGGAGGATGTCAGGAAAGTGTTTCTTCTATGATCACATAGATAATAAATTGTAAGGAGGCAAAGTCAGGGCTAGCTTTTCTGCTTGTGAATTCTAGAACTATCAAGAAACTATTCTCCAGAAAAATGAATACTGGATTGCGATCAGGTGGTGAACTGATTGCTTAGTGGATACAGAGGGTGGGTACAGAAACTTCAGCTTTAGAAGAGAGCTCACAACATTGTGTTCCTCGGATAAGGGCTATGTATAGTAATTGACAAGTTTCTCTTTGTGGATAAAAATTCATTCTCTACTTGTTTAAATTCTTGCATGTACTGTGAGAGCTTTTAATCTAAAATGTTCAACAAAAGTTCTTTAAGTTAAAAAGAAGATCAAGGTAAAATATAAGCCCATAAAAAAATAAACTTGTCAAGGGAGTTTTAGAGAATGATGCAGAGAAGCACTTTTTCCAGAACTCATTTCTCCATCAGAAAACTGGACAGATTCATACCACCTCCAAAAACCAATAACTGATATACAGTTGATTTCCTCCGGCTAGCAGTTTTAACTTGTGGCTTGTCTGCTATAAATTTGTAGAAAATAGCTTCTTGATAAGTGTAAACCTTAATAAGGATATTGAATATTCCTCTTTTCTTAGGTTATTGACATGTGTTATAATGTAATCTCGGGCAGCACGCCAGACAGCCTCATCAGCCATGCAACCATGAAAGACAATAACCGGTACTCTGCAGTGTACTATGTGAGGTCATGGTGATTTGTAGGTTAACTACTGTAACTACACTTCCAACTTAAAACTAGTTTTAGCCAATGGGATATCCCACTGTTACTTGAGAAACATCGACACTTAAGTTTCAAAAACCTTTCCAAGTGGTTGAACTAGTTTCCTAGAGAAAACTATTTCTTCCACTCTCAACATTTCTCAGTTGCATAGGACTGAGGCCTGGTGCGCTTTTCCCCATCTGCATCAGCATGTCTACTGGTGGCATCCTGTTTCACCTCGTGTCTAGGAAGTCATGTTGGGGAGACATATAGCTTCTGACATAGGAGACACATTCTCACACCAAACTCCCAGATCCTGAGGCTCTCACAGTCTTTCCATCTGCTTTCTACAATGTTCCCTCAGCTTTAGGTGCAGGAATATTTTGTAGATGTTTCCACTGAAGCTGAGCTCCACAACTCTGCATAGTGATTTTTTTTAAATTCAATACAAAAAGTCATCCCTGAAAACATGAATACAAGTAACATTATATAAATTTAGCAGGCTATATATTTAGGTTGTAAATAATGATCTGTAAATATTATATATATATGCATAGATAGATGATAGATAGATAGATAGATAGATAGATAGATAGATAGATAGATAGACAGACAGACAGACAGACAGACAGACAGATAGATAGATAGATAAGTAGATAGACAATCACTGGTGGGGGGAAGGCTATGAATGTGAAAAGCAGCAAGGGAGAATATATAGGAGAGTGTGAGGGGAATAAAGGGAAAGAGTAAATATTGCAATTACATTTTAATTATATTTTATATTCTATATTATATGATATATTAGAGTATATTGAGATTATAAACTATAATCTCAAAAATAATTAGAAAGGAACATAGTATTATCAATATCAATGCAATGCATAAACACTGAATGGCAATGGCCCTCTTCTGGAGAGAGCATGGTTGTGTCTTTTCTCTCATCCTACTACATTCAAATATTCCTTACAATTTCTAAAGAGAAAAAAAGTGGATATAAATCTGGAAATATTCATATCTATACTTGTTCTCATACTATACACACTTTTAAAAATATCTAGATCCATACTTGGACCCTGAATACGAATCTGTTATAGAGATTTAGTGACTAAAATATTTTGTTGCTTTCCTTTTCTTTTTTTGTCTCTGTCACTTAACCATTATTCTTTTTTTAATTTTTTATTAGTTATTTTATTCATTTACATTTCAAATGTTATCCCCCTTCCCAGTTTCCCCTCTGAAGACCTCCTACCCCACCCCCTCCCCCCTGCTTCTTTGAGGGTGCTCTCCCACCCACCCACCCTTTCCCACCTCACTGCCCTAGCATTCCCCTGTGCTGGGGCATCAAGCATTCACAGGACCAAAGGACTCCCCTTCCACTGACGCCAGATAAGGCCATCCTCTGCTACATATGCATCTGGAGCCATGGGCCCCTCCATGGGTATTCTTTGCTAACCATTATTCTTACAAGCTGTACTATAAAGTGAATATGCCCTAGGCACAGGCTCAAACTTAATGCTTCATGGGAACAGTGTGTGTAAAATTTTGAAAATGGATTAATGACCCCTTTTTAACACCAAATTTCATTAATGATCACTTGGGGGTCAAGAGGAGGTGGGGAAGGATGAGAAAAAGGAGCCAAATTCAACAGTGGACGCTGTATCTGTACAGAAATATCACACCAAAGGCCACTAAAATCTACTAATGCACGTTAGTCAAGATTTATGCAAACATAAAGAAAATGAAGTCACATTCACATGAAAATGAAAGAAAGTATAAATCATTATTTCTAGTAAAAGAATCCAGTCTTTTAAAGACAAATACCACTTTTTTTTCTGCTATAGAGAACCTAGAGATGTATGTTTGTGTGTACATATTTTGTGTGTGATGTGTGTGTGAGCATGTCTGTGTGTGTGTGTGTGTGTGTGTGTGTGTGTGTGTGTGTGTGTGTGTGTACACTTGTGAAAGAAGAAAGCCCATGAGAGAGGAAGAAGACATCTAAGAGGAGGAGATAAAAAGAGAGGGTAATGTGTGCACAGAGAGGTGGGTGTCCTGGGGAGAGAAAGGGAATCAGTAAGAAGGACAGGAATGGAAGAGGGCAGTGGAACAGTGACAAGAGCGAAGGCTGCAAGAAAAACAAATGACATAAGGAAGTGTGTCTCATGTGCCATCTTTAGATTGTTCTGAATTTTTACAAAGTCATTCATGGACTCATAAGTACTTCTAGTTTCTCAGTTTTCTTCCTTATTTAGCTTCATTGCCACTTGCACAGTCCTGGATGCGCCCCAACAAGGAGACGTACCTAAGCCTTGGCTGGTTCTACTGAGTAACGATGAATCCGTTTTATCAGAAAACTCATCTCCCTGGTCAATCAGAGCTTCCTTCATTGCTTTGTATCCATGCAGCACCACAGTGGGCTTCATGCCCAGGTATACAGTAAACACAGGGCCATACTTTTTTGCTAGCTGAAAACAGAGCAGAGTGATCAGTGAAGGCGATATTTTCACTCATACCAAAGAGACATTTTTTATTGGATATTTTCTTTACTTACATTTCAAATGTTATCTCCTTTCTCAGTCCCCCCCCAAGCCCTCTATCTCATCTCCCCTCCCCCTGCTTCTGTGAGGTTGTTCCCTCACCCACCCACACACTCCCACCTCCTTGCCCTAGCATTCCCCTACACTGGGGCATCGAGCCTTCACAGGACCAAGGGCCTCTCCTTCTTAGAAGGGGGAACAAAATACTCACAAGAGGAAATACGGAGACAAAGTGTGGAGCAGAGACTGAAGGAAAGGCCATCCAGAGACTGCCCCACCTGGGGATCCATCCCATATACAATCACCAAACTATTGTGCATGCCAAAAAGTGCTTGCTGACAGGAGCCTGATATCTCCTGGGAAGCTCTGCCAGAGCCTGACAAATACAGAGCCAACCATTGCACAGAGCACAGGAACCCCAATGGAGGAGTTAGAGAAAGCTGAAGGGGTTTGCAGCCCCATAGGAAGAACAACAATATCAACCAACCAGACTCCCCCAGAGCTCCCAGGGACTAAACCACCAACCAAAGAGTACACATGGAGGGACTCATGGCTCCAGCCGCATATGTAGTAGAGGATGGCCTTATTGGGCATCAATGGGAGGAGAGGCCCAAAGAGACATTTTAATATTCACCCATTCACTGACTTTAAACCCAGTAGTTTAATAAAAAATGACATTTAAGCAGCCATTATCATTATGCTCTTGCCAACATTGCTATTATTACTGTTCTTCAGTGCAACAGAGGCTGATACACATTTGCTCGCATTCTACTTTTACCTTTTCCTGATAAACCTACATTTGCAACAGATTTCTCTGCCAGAATACAAGGCATTTCTCTCAGTCACCTCCACTGTACACTAATAATCATCTCCCGCCACCCCTTTTCCACGTCATCCATACACTGATGGATCTGAGTTCTGGCAGTACTGAGGATGAAGCAAGTTGGACATGTCTGCTATCCAGGCTGTACCTTCTACAGAGTTTATATCAGCTGTGTGCACAGAGCGTGGATCTGATGCCAAGCAGCCATCCATTGCTGTTGAAGGCAAGAAGAGTCAACTCCCCTGTGGCAAATCATTGCATGGTAGAGAAATAGAAAATAAGCTCAGAGAGATTTTAAAATTTGCCTCAAGCCATGAGTTAATTCAGAGCTCCCAGCCCAGGAAGAAGGAATTGTGGAGGCAGGGAGTTCCCTGGTGACTGGCTGTCTCAGGGAAAAGATAGATTTCTGGTCATTCCTTCATATTTCAGGGGATGACTGTCATGTGAATGAATGATAGAGAAGTCATTGATTCATTATCCAGAAAATTTGATAAGAACTCTCAGAACTATTGAAACCTTGGTTATGTCCTTGGCTCCAAATCATTTTATCATCTAGAAAAAATGTAGACTTGAGAATACATAAATTAATATATTTTGTAATTGAACACAGTTCTGCATGCACTGCAGTTCATCAGAGAATAACTGATGTACTGAAAGGAACCTGGGACACACTGTGAGCATGGACTCTGCTGCTCCTGACTGTCACAAATCCCATCCTGGATTCTGTGTCTTTCAGTCATACACGCATGCAATCCTGGTGTTTCCTCCACAAGAAGGGAGACAGACAAGAGAATCCCTAGAAGCTCACAGCCAGCTAGCCTGAGATACACAGCAGTAACTGACAAAGGCACTGTCTCAAATAAGGTGACAAGCAGGACAGATACCCAAGGTTGTCCTCTGACTGCCACATGCTAATTGTGGTGCATATGTGCCCACACTCAAACACATGTATCCATACACACATGTATGCATGCACATGTATGTATATTAGACACACACACACACACATAATATCCACTGGAGTTGGGCCTGCCGGTGCCTGAGTAACTAAAACAAGATAAACACTAGCATCTCTGCCTTCAGTTCGTTCCTGTCTCCTTGACCTTAGAGTGTGATTCAATTCCTATTGGATTCTGAGTGTAGACTAGGTAAGCATTCAAGGGTTTATTCTAAGAGGCTAATTTTCCTGCTTGAATATTGAAGCCATCAAGATGGGGTTCTCTTTCAAAACCTCTTTAGTTGCCCTGGAAGCCGCCAACAATGATCTTAAACCACCAGGAACAGGCAAGCTCTGTAGGCAGCTCACTCCATGAAGAAAAATACTCTAAATAAGGGGAGTCCTCTCCTGGGAACCAAAGTGCCACATCCAGAATCCCAAGGTCATCCCCTGAGCAGTTTAACAACTTCCTGGACACAGAATGAAATCAGTTTCCTCAGCACCAAGCGCACATTGTCTCCTACCCTCAAGAACCAGAAACTTCCTCAGCACTGATAAATAAGACCTTGCTGTACAAAAACCTCAAGCCATGCCTCTGTTTTTTCACCTGTAAAAAACTTCAAGACTGCCAATCCAAGAGAATCCCCTGAGTCTCTTTATCTATCTATCTATCGATCGATTGATCGATCTATGAAAGTGGCCGCTGATATTAAAATACCTTTCGTTGCTGTACTGTAAACCTGTATTCCTACACTTCTTTTAAGGCTTCTTTCCTGGCCTCTGGTAACATCTGCATCCAGTACAGGACTACATATTATTACTAAGGATGTATAATTCACTCATTAAAAAGCACTAAAGGGGAGGGAGGCTGTAGAGATGGTTCAGCGCTTAAGAGCACTGACTGTTCTTCCAGAGGTGCTGAGTTCAATTCCCAGCAACCACGTGGTGGCTTACAACCATTTGCAATGGAATATAATGCTCTCTTCTGGTGTGTCTGAAGACAGCTACAGTGTACTCATATACATAAAAATAAATAAATTATTCTCTTTTTTAAAAAAGAAGAAGAAACGAAAGGAAGGAAGGCAGGCAGGAAGGAAGGAAAGAAGGAAGGAAGGAAGGAAGGAAGGAAGGAAGGAAGGAAGGAAGGAAGGAAGGAAGGAAGGAAGGAAGGAAGGAAGGAAGGAAGGAAGGAAGGGTGGAAGGAAGTCACTGAAAGAAAACTAATCACACTTACCATGCCCATAGATTTGCTAATATTTTTAACATCTACTTGCAAAATATTTCCAACAATTGGTAAAGGAGTGGGGCCAGGTGGGAGCTTCCCTCTGCCACGGTGCTGATTCCATAGAAAAAGAAAAAGAAAACAAGAAAGCCAAATCCCCAGAAAGATGAAGAGAGCCATTGACTCACTGGGAACAAATGCACTGGAAAGCTTATGTTCCAAGGGACTATAAATGCAATTTCCGAAAGTACACAGAGTTTGGACTTTGAGTTTGACCTCTTTATCTTTAGTACACTTTGGTCTGTTTAAATAAAACTGCCCGTTTCCTAACGTTACTTTTTTCTATTATTAGCAACTGTAAAAAGGTGTTTGTCGTTACAACATGACTCTCCCTTCTTTAGAGGGCAGTATGGATACCTATTTTTTTCCTTTTATTCTTTCACCTCTCACATGCTACATTCTGACCACAGTCTCCCTTCTTTCCATGCCTCCCAGGCCTCCCCCACAACATCATCTCTCCTCTCTTCCATTTCTCTTCAGCAAAGGGCAGATCTCTCAGGGATCTTAACTAAATATGACATAACAAGATGCAGTAAGACTAGACACAAACCCTCATATAAAGGCTGGATGGGGCAACCCACTAATAGGGAAAGGATCCCAAGAGCAAGCAAAAAAAAAAAAAAAAAAATCCCTGTTCAGTCTCTGTGAGCCCCTATGACTCCTGCTTAGCTGATTCTGTAGGCCATGTTCTCCTGGTGTCCTTGGCCCCTCTTGCTCCCACAATCCTTCCTCCCTGTCTTCTTCAGAGTTTTCCTGAGTTCTGCCTAATGTTTGACTATGAGTTTTTGCATCTGTTCCCATCAGCTGCTGGAGGAAGCCTTTCTGGTAACTAGGCTGTGCACCAATCTATGAGTATAGTAGAATACCATTAGGAATCATTTCATTGACTTTTTTTCTTTTGGGGAGGAGGAGAGCAATTGTGTTTGGTTTTATCCTAAGTCTCTGGGCCATCCAGCTTCCAGTTCCTCACTATTTATACAGTGTCAGACAAGGGTTTCCACTCCTGGTGGGTCTCAAGTTGACCTATCATTAGTTGGCCACCCCCACAAGCTCTGAGATACCATTACCCCAGCAAATCTTGCAGGCAGGACAGGTTTTAGTTCAAAGATTTTGTGGCTGGGTTAGTGTCCCAGTTCCACCACTGGAAGACTCGCCTGGTTTCAGAAGATGGCCAGCTCAGGCTCTGTATTCTCCATTACGAGGAGTCCTCACAAGTGTCACCCTCATAGATTCTAGGACATTTTCACCTACTAGATTTCCTCATCACCACTCAAATGTACCCCAATTTAAGTTGTCTTTTCCCCTACTGTCTCCCTCCATTCTTCCCTCCCCCACCTGATCCCATGGATGGCTATATTTTACAGTAAAGTTAAATACTATCTGTAACTGTCCTGGTAAGAGTGAAGACATTCTAAACAGAGATGCATATGGCCCTCCCTTTGGCCATCAGATTGTTAATGCTATGATCTTATTTTCCTTGTTAGAACTCCAAGTACTATATTGAAAAGATATAGAGTGGACATTGGAATTGTTTTGAGTTTCTCTCCTTTTAATTTGGTGTTGGCTATTGGCTTGCTGTAAATTGCCTTTCTTATTTTGATGTTTTCCCCTTGTATTCCTGATCTCTCCAAGGGAGAAAATATTGTGAATGGGTATTGTATTTTGGCAAAAGATTTTTCAGCATCTAATGATCATGTGTTTTTTTCCTTTTAGTTTGTTTATATGGTAGATTACATTGACAAATTTTCATATGATGAACTCTCTCCACATTTGTGAGAGGAAACCTACTTGATCATGGTGGATGATCTTTTTAAGTGTTCTTGAAATTGGTTTGCACTATTTATTATTCTTCCATCTATATTCATAAGGGAAATTTGTCTGTAATTCTATCTTTAGTAACTCTTTGTGTGGTTTAGGTATCAGAGAGACTATGGCCTCTTAAAATAAATTAGGAAATGTTCCTTCTGTTTCTATTTTGTGGAATAATGTGAGAAGCATTGGCATTAGATCCTCTTATAAGTCTTGAAGTATTCAGTGCAAAACTGTCTGGTCTGGAGCTTCTTTAGTTTGAAAGACTTTTAATGACTGCTTCTATTTCCTTAGAAGTTATATGTCTATATAAATTGTTTATCTGATCTTGATTTAACTTTGGTAAGTAGTATCAACCAAGTAAATTATTCATTTCTTTTAGATTTTCCAATTTTGTGTAATACAGGTTTTTGAAGTGTGACCTACTGATTTTTTGGATTTCCTCAGTGTCTGTTTTTATGCCCCCCTGTTTGTTTCTGTTTTTATTAATTTGGATATGCTCTCTCTGTGTCTTTTTGTTAGTTTAGATAAGGGTTTGTCTATATTGTGGATTTTCTCAAAGAACATACTCTTAGTTTCATTGATCCTCTGTGTTGTCCTCTGTTTTTATTTTATTGCTTTTGGCCATCAGTTTGATTATTTCTTGCCCTCTACTCCTCTTGGGTGTGTTTCCTTCTTTTTGTTTTAGAGCATTTGGGTTTCCTGTTAAGTCAGTAGTATGAGATCTCTCCAATTTCTTTATGGAGAAACTTAGTGCTATGAACTTTCCCCTTAACACTGCTTTCATTGTCTGCCATAAATTTGGGTGTTTTGTGCATTCATTTTCATTGAATTTTAGGAAGTCTTAAGTTTCTTTGTTTCTGCCTTGACCCTGTAATTATTCAGTAGAGAGTTGTTCTGTTTCTAAGTTTGTAGACTATCTGTTGTTTGTGTTCTTGTTGAAATCCAGCTTTAATCAGTGGTGGTCTGATAGGTTCCAGAGGTTATTTCAACTTTCTTATATCTATTGGGACTTGCTTTATGATGTGGCCTGGGTCCATGTCGATGTACATGGGCTGTGCTGAGGACATTGTTGATGTCCTTGGCCTGTGCAGCTGCTGAGTGTTGTGATGGTGTCTGGCCCATTCAGCAGAAGAATCCAGATTGATATCCGTTGTCTCTTAATGCCACAGAAGACCATGCTGAGGTCAGTGCCACATGCTGACACCAGGAACCATGTGGATGCCTGTGCTCCATGATGTTACCAGGAACATAGAAGGTTTCTGTGACATTTCCTACTCCCATCAACAGCTCCCAAAAAGTAACAGCCTAGATAGAAAGTTACTAAAGAGAACTCTTTGAAATTGTAATAAAGTGTAGCTCTCCAGAACCAATGACTTCTGGCAAGGGTGCAGATGGAGAAGGACTCTGGTTTCTTTAATGGGGAGGCCACCAAGAGGTTGACCATGCTCCAGTGAGTATATGGGCAACACAAATTGTACCTAATTTTTTTTCTTATGATTATTTTTAGTTGTAAGGGGTGGGGGTGTCCCAAGGGTACAGGGGCAGACCTGGGAAGACTGGAAAGTGGGGTTGCTCAGGGTTCACGACATGAAATTCCTAGATAGTCAATAAAAATATTATAATAAAAAGCACAATCGAGCGGATCACATGGTCGAGGAGCCCTCCTGGTCAGCTGCCATGCCCGCTGCCGAGCCCTGCCACAGGAGACCGCTGCGCCGCAGGAGCCACCCGCACCTGGTGCTCAGAACGCAGGAGGTGTGATTGCCTATATCAGTTCCTCTAGCTCTGCCTCCAGCCCTGCCTCTTGTCACAGTGAGGGTTCTGAGAATAGTTTCCAGTCCTCGTCCTCATCTGTTCCATCTTCTCCAAATAGCTCTAACTGTGATGCCAATGGCAATTCCAAGAACACTGATATCTGTAGCATCGATGGTGTTCTGAAGAGTGACTGCACAGATTGTCCTGTGAAAACAGGCAAACCCAGTGCCCCTGGCATGACTAAGAGTCACAGTGGAATGACAAATTTTAGTGGCATGGTTCTACTGTGTAAAGTCTGTGGGGATGTGGCATCAGGATTCCACTATGGAAGTTCGTGCTTGTGAAGGCTGTAAGGGTTTCTTTCGGAGGAGCATTCAGCAAAACACCCAGTATAAGAAGTGCCTGAAGAATGAGAACTGTTCCATCATGAGGGTGAACAGGAACCGGTGCCAGCAGTGTCGCTTTAGGAAGTGTCTGTCTGTGGGAATGTCACGAGATGTTGTTCGATTTGGCCGGATTCCTAAGCGTGAAAAACAGAGAATGCAAATTGAAATGCAAAGTGCAATGAAGACCATGATGAACACCCAGTTCAGTGGCCACCTGCAGAATGACACCTTAGCAGAACAGTCAGCACTACCAGCTCAGGAACAGCTGCGGCCCAAGTCCCAGCTGGAGCAAGAAAACATCAAAAACACTCCTTCTGATTTTGCAAAGGAAGAAGTGATTGGCATGGTGACCAGAGCCCACAAGGATACCTTTCTGTATCATCAGGAACATCGAGAAAACTCATCTGAGAGCATGCCACCTCAGAGAGGAGAACGGATTCCCAAGAACATGGAGCAATATAATTTAAATCAAGACCATCGTGGCAGTGGGCTTCACAACCACTTCCCCTGTAGTGAGAGGCTGCCACATCTCAATGGACAGTACAAAGGGAGGAACATAATGCATTACCCAAACGGCCATGCTGTTTGTATTGCAAATGGACACTGTATGAACTTCTCCAGTGCTTATACTCAAAGAGTCTGTGATAGAATTCCAGTAGGTGGATGTTCTCAGACTGAGAACAGGAGTAGTTACCTGTGCAACACTGGAGGGAGGGTGCATCTGGTACAATGAAATCGATTCTTGGCTCCTTGTCTCAAGGAAAGCTTGGAAGGTTTTCTTTTGGGGGTCATGTTGAGTTGGGAGGTGGGTCAGAAAGCCCAAGAGATTTCTAGAAGCCTCTTTGTGTAGTATTTTAGTGAAATGTTAATAAGCAGTGCATAAGGATTAACTTAATTTTACATAACAGTAGGTATGAGCTTGTGCTTTAATTGCTACTGTGGGGTTAGGATTTTTATAAAATATGATTGGCACAGAATTGATCCTATAATTCCTGGAAATATCTTTGGAAATGTAGGCGTTCCAATCAGTTAGTAGTTCATTAACATTGGAATCTTTTTCAAAAGAGTTGATCTTTTAGCTTCTTTGATTTCTTTGGAGAGAGGTTTTGTTGCTTTTGTGGGGACAGTCTTGGGATGTTGCCCAGGCTGGCTTTGAGCTCCTGGGTTCAAGCGATCTTGTGGATCATTGGGACTTCAGGGTGCATCACTGCCAAACAGGGTTTTTTTGGGGGGGGGTGTTTTTTAGGTATTTTCTTCATTTGCATTTCCAATGTTACCCCAAAAGTCCCCCATGCCCTTCCCCCTTCCCCCCACTCCCACTTCTTGGCCCTGGCGTTCCCCTGTACTGAGACATATAAAGTTTGTAAGACCAAGGGGCCTCTCTTCCCAATGATGGCCGACTAGACCATCTTCTGCTACATATGCAGCTAGAGACACGAGCTCCCGGGGGTACTGGTTAGTTCATATTGTTGTTCCACCTATAGGGTTGCAGATCCTTTTAGCTCCTTGAGTACTTTCTCTAGCTCCTCCATTGGGGGCCCTGTGATCCATCCAATAACTGACTGTGAGCATCCACTTCTGTGTTTGCTAGGCCCAAGAATAGCCTCACAAGACACAGCTATATCAGGGTCCTTTCAGCAAAATCTTGCTAGTGTATGCAATGGTGTCAGCGTTTGGAGGCTGATTATGGGATGGATCCCCGAGTATGGCAGTCTCTAGATGGTCCATCCTTTCGTTTCAGCTCCAAATTTTGTCTCTGTAACTCCTTCCATGGGTGTTTTGTTCCCAATTCTAAGAAGAGGCAAAGTGTCCACACTTTGTTTGGTCTTCGTTCTTCTTGAGTTTCATGTGTTTTGCAAATTGTATCTTATATCTTGGGTATTCTAAGTTTCTGGGCTAATATCCACTTATCAGTGAGTACATATCATGTGAGTTCTTTTGTGATTGGGTTACCTCACTCAGGATGATACCCTCCAGCTCCATCCATTTGCCTAGGAATTTCATAAATTCATTCTTTTTAATAGCTGAGTAGTACCCCATTGTGTAAATGTACCACATTTTCTGTATCCATTCCTCTGTTGAGGGGCATCTGGGTTCTTTCCAGCTTCTGGCTATTATAAATAAGGCTGCTATGAACATAGTGGAGCATGGTCCTTCTTACCAGTTGAAACATCTTCTGGATATATGCCCAGGAGAGGTATTGCGGGATCCTCTGGTCAAACAGGGGTTTTAAAAGCCATACTGATGTAGAAAGAGTTTTGGAGATAGATATTTTATGGTTTGAGGATATATATATATATATATATATATATATATATATATATATATATATATATATATATATATATATATATATCATTTTTTCTTTTCCAAGATAGGGTTTCTTTGTATAGCTCTCACTGTCCTGGAACTCAATCTAGATCAGGCTGGCCTTGAACTTGGAGATTTGCCTGCCTCTGCCTCCTGAGTCCTGGGAAGAAATTTAATAGCCTGATTTCTAAGATTTTATCCTGAGATCAATTAGCATTCATATTATTTAAATTCATTTCACCAAATTCAACATTCTACACAAAAAATACAGTGTTTATGGTCAGCCAGAATTTAATCAGAACAACAGTACTCTGTATGTCATTTCCAGTTTAAACCATGAGGTCTTTTGGTATAGTGCTTGCTTTCAGCTGCCAGGTGTGTCCTATGAGCAAGTCTCCATATGTGGACCCTCAGAAGTCTGGACATGAAATCTGGGAAGAATTTTCAATGAGTTTTACCCCAGCAGTAAAAGAGGTGGTAGAATTTGCAAAGAGGACTCCTGGCTTCTGAGATGTCTCAGCACAATCAGGTTAATCTGTTAAAAGCTGGGACTTTTTGAGGTTTTAATGGTACGATTTGCTTCATTATTTGATGCAAAGGAATGGACTGTCACCTTTCTAAGTGGTAAGCAGTACAGTGTGGATGACCTGCACTCAATGGAAACAGGGGCTCTGCTCAGCTCTATGTTTGAGTTCAGTGAGAAGCTGAATTCCCTCCAGCTCAGTGATGAGGAAATGAGCTTGTTCACAGCAGTTGTTCTGGTATCTGCAGATGGATCTGGAATTGAAAATGTCAACTCAGTAGAGGCTTTGCAGGAAACACTCATCCAGGCACTAACGACCTTAATAATGAAAAACCATCCAAATGAGGCCTCCATTTTTACAAAATTACTTCTAAAGTTGCCAGATCTTCGATCTTTAAACAACATGCACTCTGAGGAACTCTTGGCCTTTGAAGTTCATCCTAAGGCCTTTGAACATGAACTGATGCTAATGTACATTTTATGCTGAGATGTTTATTTATATGTGTATACTATATTGTGGAAATAGAAAAGAACTTAGCGCCAGGTCCTGGGCTGTCTCTGTAGTCAGTCACCAGTAGCTATTGGGATAAGAACTCTTTGTCTTGTTAGACCACCCTTCCCTGTAGACCAATCAGCTGTGTTGCACTTAGACTGGAGAAGTTACACTGAATTATAATCACACTGAATGTTAGACTTTTTCATCTGCCAAAGCCAAAATACCATTTGATCTCCCCATGGTATAAATCTAGCGCACATTGCCGATAGAGGAGGACTTAGACATTAACCCTTTGTGCTGGGAATTCTGTTGTACCACAAGACTGAAATGTGGTAAGGGAGACTGAGAGCCAAGAGGTCTTTATGTACTTGGATTTTGCTCTGCCACTGTCAAAGTACGTGGTGGTGGCAGTCTCTGAGTTTTGGAAAATGATAATTGATAGTGTCCCCAATGTTCTGCCTCAAATACTGAAAACTATCCATAAAGCGTCTTTACCTCTTGGGAGGTAGGCACTATGTAAATAAGGTGAAGTTTTTATTATAATTGCTCATAATAGTACTCTTGTCTTATTTCTAAGCATTTCTGGGAAACTTTGATAGTCCACACCAATTTATTCAGGGTTCCTACTCAAGTAGGGTACCCTACTGATAAACACATATTCCAGGTTTATGGACACCTCAAATAGTATGTGTACATAGTGTGTATGTGAATATAATTATATATAAAAATCTTCCTTCACAATATTTTAAACTGTGAAGAACTTTATCATACAATAAACTTAAACAAGAGGTGTCAAGGACCCAAATTAGGTGCATTGTTCCTGTTGCTGCTGATGTATAACCATTGCTTTACAATGTTTAGATGATAGAATACTGAAGTTAATGCCCTTATTTTTGTTTAAGCAACATTTAATGTAAAAGTGTGAAGAGCAGTCAAATCCAGATTTTAGAAAAAAAATGTATTTTAGGATGCATCTTTGATACAATCTGCAGTTGAAGGTAATAGATGTTTCAGTGTTTCAGCTTTCTACCTTGTGCTATTAGTAGAGGTGGTATTGCTGCCTCTTACCTGCTGCAAGTGGATGGCAGATTTGGATTCTGTATGGAGGAGGTTTTGTTTAGGAAAACTTTGTAACCTGTTGGCATGTTTGTGCCAAGTCCACTTTTCTTTCCTTCCCTAAATAATACTACAGGGATTTTGTCAATTTAGATTTAATATAATCTGAGAAACCTTTTAGTAAGTGACTTACCTACAGGCTTAGAGATCATGGTAGGAAAGATAGCCAAAGTTAAAGATTCATGAACAACACCCCTGTGCCCCCCAAAGTAGCAATTCATTGTATTTTGGGGGTAAAATTACTTTCTGCGTCATGCTAGATTATGTGAAATTGTAACAACATAAAAAACCTGCTTTACTACTTAAAGCCTGTTACTTTTATGACATTTAATCAGAATGCCTTATTTTGTAGTTTTAACTTGTTGCTACAGGATTTGAACTTCTGTGGTACAGTTTGGAGAACTTGAGAAAGATAAACTCCTGTTGTCAAAGAGGAAAGTGATGGTGTGTCTGTCATTCAGTAGGGACCATAACTGCTGCTTACGTTCAGTGGGTATGGCTTTCATGGGATATACAGCTAGGTTTTGTGAATTATTTACATGATAGAATTATTCTTTTATATTTTTTCCTAGGATAAAAAAATGCATAGTTTTCTTCTATGAGAGATAGAGAACTTTTTTGAAGTAATACTATGTTGATTCTTTATTTTTGCCTTTTACATAAGTGTCTTTATAACATGTATCTTTAGAGAAGTTAAGTCTTTGGAAATATGTAACCAGAACTGTTAGTATTGCTTGTGGTGCTTTAGTTAGGGTCAGTATATACGTGTACACACCTAAATACAAGCATGTAGATTTGCATTTTGTCTCGTAAAATTTTATTTCAATAAATTCTTCCTGAAGTAATGGGAAACAAAATCCATAGTTCATATGGCACATGTAGTATTTCTGTATTTGAAAGTAGCCCAAAGATGAGCATTCTAATTCTAAAATGAAACCAGCAGCCTCATGCAAGCACATTCTTTGGTTGATTCATGGTCTAACAGTGAATAAATGACATCAGCCAGATGGAGATCTTCTGAGTCAGTGGGGTACTGTTGATAATTAACAATGTACTGTATGAATTAAGTGACATGGTAACCCTGATTTTATGTTTCAAGGTTAAAATATGGGCATTATCTCATCAGACTTATGGGCATTATGTTAACAAGATGGACCATTTTTTCCCGTGCTTTTAGTATGTGGTATGAGAGAGGATTCCAGCTTCTAGAGAGTGAACAATGAGGGAAAGGAGAGGCATCTTAGGATAAAGTTTGTTCTCCTGGTAATGGTTAATTGCAGATAAAAAAAATTTTGAAGGGTGTTTCAGTAGATTATTATATAGATTTCATATCTACATTGTAAGAAATTACCATTGTGATTGAGTCAGAATTGATGTGTGTTATGTAAACATTGCAAAGCAAAGCTGTGAGGGGAGCTCAGATAGATGTATCTTTTTGCAATATAAAGTTTGCTGAATGTAAAAAAAAAAAAAAAAAGCACAATCAATAACAGACAGGGCAATATATCTCCCTGAGAACCAGCTAACCTACCATAGCAGGCTTTGAATATTCCAACATAGTTGACACACGAGGAAAAGACTTTAAAAATCAACTAAATAAAGTTGGTAGAGGTCTTTAAAGAGGAAAATGATAAATCCCTTAAAGAAATCCAGAAGACACAAAACTAACAATTGGAGGAGATGAGTAAATCTCTTAGAGAAATTCAGGAAAGGTGCAGGTGGGGCTGAAGACACCCAGAGGCCCAGGCACAACTAAGATGAGCAACTAAGTAGTGGAGAGATGGGAGAGAAGGAGAATCCGAGCTGTGTGTGTGTGGACAATGAAGGGAAGCAGTGCTGGAGAAGCAAGGGCTGTGATGAGCAGTCTCATAGGAGTAGCCTGTGCTGCCGCTGAGACCATGGAGAGGTCCTGGCTCATGCTGCCACCAAGACTATCTCTGGGTCCTTGGCCCAGCAGTGGTGTGCCTCTATAGTTGTCTGTGACCCATGTTACTATTGAAGGCCATGTGGATGTCCCTGGTCTGGACTGCAGTCTGAGACCATGTTGTTGTCAGAGGACTGTTCAGAGCTGGCCCTACCTCTCTCTGGCTGCAGCACTTATGAGACCAGGCCCCACACTTTCACCACCACCACCACCCTGGGCAGCACAGTAGAGCTGGCCCTGGTGAAGGGGATGTGAGAGAGCTGACCTGAGGGCATGATATGGTGGTATGGATGAGAGAGAAATGCTCCCCCTGTGTCCCCTTGCATTCTGCTACCTCTGTCAGGTGAAAGAACAGGCCCCAGGGTCACGTGAGCAAAAGAGCTGGCCCTGCCCCTCACCTGCTGCACCACTCAGGAAAGTAGACCCTAAACCTTACCTGAGTAGTACAGTACAGCTGGCTCTGGTGGTGGGGCATGGATTAGATGCCCCCAAGGGCAGGAATTTGGGAAATCTAGCCCCATCCCTCATCTCCCATGGGCACTGTCATGGGCAAGGGAAGAGATACCCTCCCCTCAACCTTCTTCCTTGCTACCTGATGTAGGTAGAAGAACTGGCCCTAAGGTCATGAGGCTAAAAGAGCTGACCCTCACCAGCTGCAGCATTGGGTGAGCAAGCCTGAGCAGTGCTGGAGAGCCAACACTGGTGGTAAACATGCTGGAGAGCTGGTTGTCTACCCAACTCAGCTACTACCCAAGTCCAGATCCAGAACTACATATTGGCTAACCCCAACATCTACCCCATCCATGAACTAGAGGAGCACATGAAGGGGCCAGTCCTGCAGGATCTCCACAACACAGGGCAACAACAGGATATCCAAAAGAAGTCCTGGTGAGGATCTAGTATTGATAGTATACCATAAACTAGAGGTCTCAAACCAGACCAATGGGGATTCCAATGAACATTTGCAAAGATATGTGGATAAAGGATATACTATGTGACACTCTGTCACACACTACAACATCCATGACAAGATTTTTTTCTTTTTTGTGTTTTTTGATGTGATGTTTTGTTTAATTTTGGTTTTTTTCTGGGGGCAAGTTGTAAGGGCAGATATGAAGGGATAGGGAGATGAGTCAGATTTGTGGTACATGATGTGAAATTAGCAAAGAATCAATAAAATTTTAATTAAAAATAAATTCAAAAGATAATACAAACTGAAATGAAAGATATAGAAATTTGAACAAGAATTACAGAGGCAAACTTCACCAACAGAATACAAGAGTTGGAAGAGAGAATCTCAGGCATTGAAGATATAATAGAAGAAATGTAAAATCTTAAAAAAAAAAAGTCACTGACACAAAGCACTTAGAAAATCTGGGACACTGTGAAAAGAACAAACCTAAGAATAATAGGAATAGAGGAAGGGGAAGAATCCTAGATCAAAGGTGCAGAGTATTTTCAACAAAATCATAGGAGAAATTTTTTTAGCCTAAAGGAGATGCCTATAAAGATACAAGAAGCATAAATAACACCAAATAGGTTGGACCAGGAAAAAAAAAAGTCCTCTTAGCACATAATAATAAATACACTAAACATACAGAATGAAAAAAGAATAATAAAAGCTTCAAGGGAAAAAGAGAAAGTAACATAAAGGCAGACCTATTAGAATTACACCTGACTTCTCAATAGAGACAATATAGTCTAGAAGGGCTTAGACAGATACTCAGCTGACTCTAAGTGATCACAGATGCCAGCCAGAATACTATACCCAGCAAAACTTTCAATCACCATAGGTGATTTTGAACCAAACAGAGCTATTAGATATCTACAGAACATTTCACCTAAACACAAAAAAATATACCTTCTTCTTAGCACCCCTTTATACATTCTCCAAATTTGAGCACATGCTCAGATACAAAAATAAGTCTCAACATATATAAGAAAACTAAAATAACTCCCTTCATCCATGAAGAGTGAAATTGAAGAAGATATTAGAAGATGGAAAGATCTTCCATGCTCATGGGTTGGTATGTTACCGTGGTAAAAATGGCCATCCTAGCAAAAGCAATCTACAGATTCAACATAATTTCCATCAAAATTATGACACAATTTTTTTAGACTTTGAAAGACAATACTCATCTTTATGTGCAAAAATGGAAAAACCTAGTATAGCTAAAACAATCTTGAACAATAGAAGAACTGATGGAAGAATCAATATCCCTAATTTCAAGTTGTACTACAGAACTATAGTAATAAAAAACCACATATTGACATAAAAACAGATATGTTAATCAACAGAATTGAATTAAAGACTCAGAAATGAATTCAAGTACCTATGGACACTTGATTTTTTGATAAAGAAGCCAGAAATACACAGTGGAAAACTACAACATCTTCAAAAAACAGTGTTAATAAAACTGCATGGCTGCAAGTAGAAGAATGCAAATAGTCTATATTGTGAACTTGCATCAAATTCAAGTTCAAGTGGATTATGTTAAGACCTCAACATAAAATCAGATATACTGAACCTGACAGAAGAGAAAGTGGAGAATAGCTTTGAACATGTTGGCACAGGAGAAAACTTTATGAACATAACAACTATAGCACAGGGACTAAGATCAACAATTAATAAATAGGGTTTCATGAAACTGAAAAACTCTGTAAGGCAAAGGACACCATCATTCAGACAAAGTGGTAGCCTACAAAATAAAAAATTATTTTTACCAACTCCACATCCAATAAAGAATTGATATCCAAGATATATAAAGAATTCACAAAACTAAATATCAAAAAACAAAATAATCCAATTTTAAAATACCATACAGATCTAAACCAAGTTCAGTAAAAAAGAGGGCTCTAGTGGGGATTCATGGATTTCTCTGAGAGGGAAAATAGAATAATTTGTGGGGTGGACTGGGGGTGGGTGGAGATGGGAATAGGAAGGATCAGGTGCAGGTGATGGAGGGAAAGAATTCAAAGAGTAACAGTTGGAATTGGGGAGTGGTGTGAGGGTGGGGAGCAGTAGTTTCCCCTTAGTACAATGAAAACTTTCTGGAATCTATGAGGGTGACCCTAGAGAGGAATACTAATAATGGAGGAAATAGAGTCTGAACTGGCCATCTCTTGTAGCCCACAACATGAGAGGGAGCCCATGCCTTATACTACCTTAATGGTCAGGATCTAAATAGCCTAGAGAACTAAGGTAGACTCAAAAAAGACAGGAGCTGGGAAATTCAGTGAAATTATTCCTAATGCTATTCTGCTATACTCATAGATCAGTGCTGCTAGCTTGGTATTTTTGTGGGTCTCCTAACAGTGGGAGAGAGTACTTCTCTGACTCTTTTGCTTGCTCTTGAGACTCTTTTCCTCCTACTGGGTTGCCTTGTTCAAGCTCTGTGAGGGCTTTGTCTTGTGTTATTGTATCTTGTTTTATCCTGTTTGGCTGTACTCTCTTGGAGGTCTGCTCATTTCTAAAGAAGGAATGGGAGATGAGGATTTGTGGGAGAGAGAAGTTGAAGAGAAGCTGAGAAAAGTGGATGAAGAGAAAACTGTGGTAGAGATATATGTGAGAAGAATCTATATTCAAATAGAGATAGACAATAGATAGATAGATAGATAGATAGATAGATAGATAGATAGATAGATAGATAGATGATAGATAGATGATAGATAGATAGATAGATAGATAGATAGATAGATAGATAGATAATAGATAGATAGATAGATAGATAGATAGATAGATAGATAGATAGATAGATAGATAGATAGATAGATGCTATGGACTGGACTCAGTTTGTCCTTTCACCCACAGGAGAATCAGAGTCCCGGTACAGGTGGGCAGGGAGTCAGTGAAAAGTGACAAACAATACGGACACAAGGGAGTGTTGTATCTGAATGTAATTTTGCCAAAGTGAGCTTCAGACATATATTAAGAAAACAAAGACTTAAACACAGAAGAAAACAAAGAAGTTAGCTGACACAACAGCCAAGGTATATTGAAGTTATCTAACATAAAACAGAGAAATGCATTCAAAAGACTGGCAGGAACCAGGCAATGTTTACAGTCGAGATTAAAAACAGCCCTGCCTAGAGTCAGCTAATGACAGGGGCCAGGTGAGGACTTCACACCCTAGTCACAATTTATGCTATTCCTCTGAGCCTTGTGAAAGCTTGCACCAGGGGGTACAGCTCTAGCAGACCTATTCATGAATAATGCAATACTGTAGTTCTTCCTTAAACCACAACCCTCCTTTTCCTAGGCCTTGATAAATTCTTGCATATGGGAGTAACTTTGCTGCTCTTTTAAGTGTCTATAGGGAATCTCCATTTGTCAGAAGAACTCATCAACTTTCTTCTAATATGCAATGTAGTCTGCCATACCTGAGTGTAGTGAAGATTCTAAGTATACTTTGCTAAGCTTGCCCTGAGATTTCTAACTCCTATCCGGCAAACTGAGATGCCCGATTACTAACTGTCAACACTGAGGCATTTCGTCTGGATGAATGACATTCTTACAAAATTCCAAGCCTAGGGTCAGCTCAGGGACTGCCTAGGACACTGGTGAAAGCCAGGGAGTAAAAAGCCAGGGAGTAAAGTTCAACCTCATTTAAGTATTTGTAAAATCATTTTTGGAATCACCTATAATAAAACAATACTGAAAGAAAGCACACAAATCCTTACACCCAACTAACGCAGGGACAGGTTTGGAGCATTCTTGCTATGGGAATGCCAAGGTTCCAGGAGGCTAAGTTTCCGTGAAACTCTTTGCGTTGGGACTGTGTCCAGACCTTTAGGCCTGTCATTCAGTTTTCACTGGAGTGGGTGTGGCAGATAGAGAGAGAGAGAGAGAGAGAGAGAGAGAGAGAGAGAGAGAGAGAGAGAGATTGTTTCAATATTGTATCTTCTAGACTATGTGTACCACTACTGCTTATAGGGTTATATATCATGCTGGGCATTGCTGTGGTTCATAGGCACCATGTCTGGGTGAGACTGTTGTTTGCCTCGATCCTTTGGAAGTTTGCATGGCACCTTCTGGTGCTACGCCCACTCCAGTGAAGTCTGCCTGACAAGCCGAAAGGCCTGAAGGCAGTCACGAGGTGAGGAGTTTCAAGGAAACTATGCCTCCTAGAACCTTGACATTCCTATAGCCCGTATACTCAAACCCTGTCCCCGAGTTAGTCTGATGTATGGATCTGTGTGCTTTCTTGTATTATAGGTGCTTCCAAGAAATGATTTTACAAGTACTTAATCAGGTTAAATTTTACTCCCTGGTTTTCATCAATGTCCCAGACAGCTGACTTTGGGCTTGGAATTTCGCAGGAATGTCATCCATCCAGATGAAATGCCTCAGTGTTGACAGTTAGGAGTCAGGTATCTCAGTTTGCCCGATAGAAATCTCAGGGCAAGCTTAGCAAAGTATACTCAGAATCTTCACTACAGTCAGGTATGGCAGACTACATTGCATAGTAAAAGCAAGTTGGTGAATTCTTCTGACAAATGGAGATTCCCCACAGATACTTAAAAGAACAGTCAAGTTACACTTATGCAAGAATTTATCAAGGCCTAGGAAATAGGGGGGTTGTGGTATTGCATTATTCATGAGAATGTCTGCTAGGGCAGAACCTCCTGGTGCTAGCTTTCACACGGCCCAAAGGAATAGCATAATGAAGTATTTACTAAAGAACCCCTGGTGGTGGGTTTAACAATAGACTAGCATTACATCAGAGCATTCACCTGGCTCTATTCTAAGTGGTAAATGCAGCCTGGTCCCCGCCATCTTTTGATGTATGCATTCCTTTTGTTTTGTGTCACTGTAACTTGGTGGATATATTCGCCTGATTTTTTTGTTTTTCTTCTCTATAAAAAAGTCTGGTGTTCGTTTGGACAATACATTCAGATCCAACACACTCTCTCATGTCTGTGTCTGCCTGTCAATTCTCGATGACTCTTTGCCCACCTGCAACCAGAAACCCATTCCACGCAGATAGGAGACCCAAAAAAGTTTAGTCTGCGCTATTCTGGTACCTAGGAAGTTAGTCCTCAAGGAGGAGGCACTCAGGTCAGTTCAGCTCAGAGGCCTCTGGGTTCTGTTTTTGGAGTACATGGCGCTCTCATTGGCCTTGTCCTTAAGAGTGTTCTCTTCCCAAGCAGCGTTACAGCTCTTGTGATAGATCCTCTCAGATAATGGAGTAGTTTTCACACACCTTTATTCCTTCTGGATAGGATCTTATACAAGGTTTTGGGGTGGGTTGGTTCTGGCAGCAGGTGCTTCCTATTGGCTTGGCCTGAGATACTTCATTTACCTGAGGAGGGGCATGTAGGCACTGCCCCTATGTGTCTGAAGGCCACAATTATCTCTATGGGGGGCTGTGGCTAAATGACAGGGGCCTGGGGCTGGGAGCAGGTGAAGTTCCTACCATCCTTTCAGGGTCCCTGAGGCTTCAAGCCTTAGCTCAACCTTATCAGTCTTCCTCTCACAGTCCACCTCCCCACATACGGATATACATGTTTATACTAATCTATAAACATGTGTCCTTATACCCACATATAAGTATTGAAAGATACTGACAGAATGTAAAAGGTCACAGAAGCCCTAAGATTAGCAAAATAGATTTCATTGTTAGTAGAAGTAACTTCACTGATTTAAAAAAAAAAAAAATAGAGGTGCACAATGCTCTGGCCGCTCCTTGAACCTGTGTGTCTGCCAATGTTCTGACCGTTCCTTGAACGCAGGTGTGTGCCCACTGCTGCACCTCACTGCCCGGTGTTTGTGATATTGATTGCTAAGATAGAGTCAGAAAATATCCCCAGCAACCACAGCCGGGCCAATCCGAAGTTGCTACACCTGCACCAGACTCTTTCCTTGTACCTCTTCCATACCCATTTCTTGAGAAATCTGGAAATCCCCTACTCCCCCTTTCTCCTTTCCCCCCTGAGGGCCTATAAAAACTGGGACCCCTTTCCTCTTGGGGTTGACTCCTCTACCCCTGCGTGCAATATGAGTTGTCCCCAGAGTTCTGGCTTTCCCCGAATAAAGCCCCATGTGGTTTGCATCAAGCTTGGTCTCTCGTGAGTTCTTGGGGGTCCGCTATTGTCCTGAGGCCTGAGTAAGGGGCTCCTCACAGAGTCTTTCAGTATAGTCTTCACCCCTCATCAAGGAAGCTTCTCTTTGAAAAACATGTAAACAATTATAGAAAACCATAGGAAGCAATCTGTTCCACCCTGGGATGCATGTGAGTTGTTGGACTTGATAGCTGTTCATGATAAGGTTCATGAAGTTACTTTCTGACAACAGTTTACTGAGGCTATATGAGACTAGCTGTTTTGCTGCTTGGTTACAATGCCTTATGTCCTGGACTTCCTTGTTAGTTTTTATTGGCTGCTCAACATTATCATTTTGTTTTCGTATTTGGAGTTTTGAAAGCTTCCATTAAGGGTACCTGTTTTTTTTCCCTGGATGATGGTTTGATTATCAGGAATATGTGTCATCTTCTCAAGGTTATTTTAAAACTTTGAAAGGGTAGTACTGATTAATTTTTCCTCCAAGAACAATTTATTTCCACTGCCCAGGTATGACTCTCCAGGGTTCCCACTGACCATTCTTGTGATCTTTAAACCCTGTACATTTCAATTGTTCACTGTTGAAATGACTACCTTACTCAGATAAACTATTGGAATTATACAGTTTACCAACACCCCCCAGTACCTTATAGTCTTATTTAGTTTTATATGCATGTGCAGTTTAACATTTAGTGCCAACTCATGGGTCATATGTACAGGTTCTAGAGGTATGCTTTTATTTTTTTTATTTAATTTTATTTGTAATTCATTTTTTACACTCCATAATCCATTCCCTGCCCCTCCCCATCCACCATCTAGCTGTTCCACATCCCACACCTCCTTCCCACCCCACCCAATCTCTACATTAATGCCCCCAGGCCCCACCCCACCTGACCTCTAAATACCCTTGGGTCCCCAGCTTCTAGTGGGTTAGGTGCTTCATCTCTGAATGAACACAAACCTGGAAGTCCTCTACTGTATGTGTGTGAGGGGCTTCATATCAGCTGGTATATGCTGTCTGTTTGGTAGTCCAGTGTTTGAAAGTTCTCGAAAGTTCAGATTAATTGAGACTACTTGGTCCTTCTACATGGTGACCCTCCTCCTCAGCTTCTTTCAGCCTTCCCTAATTCAACAAAAGGGGTCTGCTGCTTCTGTCCATTGGTTGGGTGCAAATAACTGCATCTGACTCTTTCAGCTGGTGGTTGGGCTTTCGGAGGGCAGTCATGATAGATCCCTTTTTTCGAGAATTCCATAGCCTCAGTAATAGTGTCGGGCCTTGGGATCTCTCCTTGAGCTGGATCCAATTTTGGACCTTCTTTTTCTCAGGCTCCTTTCCATTTCCATCCCTGTAATTCTTTCACACAGAAACAATTATGGGTCAGAGGTGTGACTGTGGGATGGCAACCCCATCCCTCACTTGATGTCCTATATTCCTGCTAGAGGTAGACTCTATAAGTTCCCTCTCCTACTGTTGAGTATTTCATCAAAGGTCCATCCCTATGAGTTCTGGGAGTCTCTCACCTCCCAGGAATCTGGTGCATTCTAGGGAGGTCCCCCCAACCTCCTATTTCCTGAGGTTGCTTATTTACATTCTTTCTGCTGGCCCTCAGAGCTTCAGTCCTTTTCCCTCACCCAATACCAGATCAGATTCCACTCTACCTCTCACTGTCCCCACACACACTGTCCATATTCCCTCCCAAGTCCCTCTCTCCTTCCCTCCCCAATTGTTTTCTTCTCTCTCCCAAAGTGGGACTGAGGCATCCTCACTTGGGCACTTCAGCTTGTTGAGCCTTTTGAATTCTGTGGACTGTATCTTGTGTATTCTGTATGTTTTATTTTTTGTTTTGTTTTGGTTTTGGTTTTGTTTTGGCTAATATCTACTTATCAGTGAGTACATACCATGTGTGTCCTTTTGGGTCTGAGTTATTTCGCCCAGAATGATATTTTCTAGTTCCATCCATTTGCCTGCAAAAGTCAGGATGTCCTCGTTCTTAATAGCTGAATAGTATTCCATTGTGTAAATGAAATACATTTTCTGTATTCACTCTTCTGTCGTGGGACATCTAGGTTGTTTCCAGCTTCTGGATATTACAAATAAGGCCACTATGAACATAGTGGAACAGGTGCCCCTGTGGCATGATGATGCATCTTTTGGGTAAATTCCCAAGAGTGGTATAGCTGGATCTTCAGAATATGAACTCTTACTACCTTACTGAACACTAAATGGAAAGCGATGATTTTCAGAGAAGTCTTATTTACAGATGGCTTAATCATGGATATAAAGTTCTAATGGATCTTCTTTAAAACTACTCAAAATTATGTGAGTTTCAATAAAGATTGAAGTCAGCATGTGTGAGCTAGGGAGATGGTTCAGTGGATAAGGCATTTGTCCTGCAAGCCTGGGGGTGAGAGAACAGATCTCCAGGATCCATATAAGAGCTGGGTACACAAGGAAGTCTGCCTGTAATCCATGACTTGGGATTTTGAGACTTCTGGATGAAGCTGTCTACACTAGAAAAATCAGGAAAGCTTTGAATTCAAGTGAGGAACCTGCCTCAATAATCGCATGAAGAAAAATGAATAAAGACACCTAATTTCAACATTTGGCCTCCACATAAATGTGCATACATGCAGGCACACTGTGGGGCAGTGGACCATGAGAGGTAGCCTAGTTGAGCTAAAGGCTTTGAAGCCCTGGAGACCCTGAAGGAACAGTAGGAGCTTCACCTGTTTCCAGGCACCAGGACCCTGTCATATAGCTACAGCTTCCCACAGATCTGTAGCCATAAGGGCAATGCCCCAAGCCCTTCCACATATAGATGAGGCATCCCTAACATCTCAGACCAAGACAATAGGGAAAGAGAATTGATCTGTGGTCACACAGATTCAGACAGAGATCTGCATGCTAATGAGGTACCTAGAAGCCTGGAGAGTGTTGCCAATAATATTCTCTTTCCAGACATTCCTCCCTGCAAAAGGTATTTAATCTCAGGCCCATCCTGAGAAGGGAGGTATGTTTTTACGAATCCATTTTCTGCATGACAATAAAGGGTTTGGAAACATCCATTTTCTGCCATAACAATAAAGGGTGAGAAACCACAGACCATCTCTATTCATCGAGATCCACCATGGGGAGCCATGAAGAATGCCTTTGCCTACAAGGATGCTGTCTAATGTCCCTTAGAAGGCCTTTCTAGCCTTCCGGTCAGCTCCAGCTCTGGGCCATCTTGGGCACGAACTCGGCGGAAGGTCCCAAATCCCCAGAGGACTCTCCACACCGCAGGCGCCCTAGCATACCCAGGATCTTATATCCCGAGCTTTTGTCCCCGCCGGCAAGAACACACTCAGGACAACCGGAATCTTCTGCAGCAAAGCTTTTAATGCTTACTTATCAGGAGGGAAGACCCCAAACCGGGAAAATGGCGCTGCTTATATAGCCCGCAGCTTGACATTTCAGCACCTGATGTGGTGTGACAGCTCCTGATTCGTTGCTCGCCCATCACCCCATTACTACGCTGAGAGATGGGCAGTGACTATGCGTGAGTTCACTCTTGCACTTTCGCATAAGGCTTATTTACTAGTTAGGCGCAGTGGAAGCCAGCGCCATCTTATAATGGCGATTGCTCACGGCTCGCACGCGATTGCTCGTGGCACGGCTCTCCACAATCTTAGGATCACTGATGAGTGGAACACAACATCTGTTCCAAACCAATCATGACAGACCTGTAACAACAGGAGCAAGGATACAGGAGCCCTGCCTAACCAGCAGCTGGAGTTCCTTCTGATGGGTGCTGTTATACCTTGGTTTTGAACACTAGCTCCCATGGTCCACAGAGGAGACACCACTTCCAGCACTGTAACACACCCACGATCTTAGGATTTCAGGATACCAGGATACCAGGAGCTTGGTCACACGAGGATCTCAGGGTCTCAGAGGAAGCTTGACTGCCAAGAACTCTGACACACCCAGAATCTCAGGTTCACTAGAGCCCAGAATCATAAGATCACAGAGAAAGCTGAACTCTGAGGAGTCCTGAATCAACCAGGATTATAGGAAGGACAGGTTCCAATCAGATATATTGAGGGCAACAAACACTTGAGATAATCAGATGGCAGGAGGCAAGCATAAGAACAGAAGAAACAGAAACCAAGGTTACTTGGCATCATCAGAACCAAACTCTCTCACAATAGAAAGTCCTTGATACACCATCACACCAGAAAAGCAAGATATGGATCTAAAGTCACTTCTCAAGAGGATGATGGAGGACTTTAAGAAAGAAACCATCCAGCAGAAAAAAGACAGCATTTTCAACAAATGGTGCTGGCACAACTGGCAGCTATCATGTAGAAGAATGTGAATTGATCCATTCCTATCTCCTTGTACTAAGGTCAAATAAAGTGGATTGAGGAACTCCACATAGAACCAGAGACACTGAAACTTATAGAGGAGAAAGTAGGGAAAACCCTCGAAGATATGGGTACAGGGGAAAAATTCCTGAATAGAACAGCAATGGCTTGTGCTGTAAGATCGAGAATCAACAAATGGGACCTTGGGTGAAAAATTGCAAAGCTTCTGCAAGGCAAAAGACACAGTCAATAAGACAAAAAGGCCACCAACAGGTTGGGAAAGGATCTTTACCTATCCTAAATCAGATAGGGAACCAATATCCAATATATATAAAGAACTCAAGAAGGTAGACTCCAGAAAATCAAATAACCCCATTAAAAAAATGGGGCTCAGAGCTAAACAAAGAATTCTCACCTGAGGAATACTGAATGGCTGAGAAGCACCTGAAAAAATGTTCAACATCCTTAATCATCAGGGAAATGCAAATAAAAACAACCCTGAGATTCCACCTTACACCAGTCATAATGGCTAAGATCAAAAATTCAGGTGACAGCAGATGCTGGAGAGTATGTGGAGAAAGAGGAACACTCCTCCATTGTTGGTAGGATTGCAAGCTTGTACAATCACTCTGGAAATCAGTCTGGCGGTTCCTCAGAAAATTGGACATAGTATTACCAGAGGATCCCGCAATACCTCTCCTGGGCATATATCCAGATGTTCCAACTGGTAAGAAGGACACATGCTCCATTATGTTCATAGCAGCCTTATTTATAATAGCCAGAAGCTGGAAAGAACCCAGATGCCCCTCAACAGAGGAATGGATACAGAAAATATGGTACATTTACACAATGGAGTACTACTCAGCTATTAGAAAGAATGAATTTATGAAATTCCTAGGCAAATGGATGGACCTGGAGGGCATCACCCTGAGTGAGGTAACCCAATCACAAAAGAACTCACATGATATGTACTCACTGATAAGTGGATATTACCCCAGAAACTTAGAATACCCAAGATATAAGATACAATTTTCAAAACACATGAAACTCAAGAAGAAAGAAGACCAAAGGATGGACACTTTGCCCCTTCTTAGAATTGGGAACAAAACACCCATGGAAACAAAGTTTGGAGCTTAGACAAAAAGATGGACCATCTAGAGACTGCCATATCCAGGGATCCATCCCATAATCAGCTTCCAAACACTGACACCATTGCAGACACTAGCAAGATTTTGCTGAAAGGACCCAGATATGGCTGTCTCTGGTGAGACTATGCCGGGGCCTGGCAAACACAGAAGTGGATGCTCATAGTCAGCTACTGAATGGATCACAGGGCCCCCAATGGAGGGAGCTAGACAAAGTACCCAAGGAGCTAAAGGTATCTGTAATCCTATAGGTGGAACAACAATATGAACTAATAAATACCCCCCTGGAGCTCGTGTCTCTAGCTGCATATGAATTAGAAGATGGCCTAGTTGGCCATCATTGGGACGAGAGGCCCCTTGGTCTTGCAAACTTTATATGCCTCAGTACGGGGGAACGCCAGGGCCAAGAAGTGGGAGTAGGTGGGTAGGGAAGTGGGGGGTGGAGGATCTGGGGAGCTTTTGGGATAGCATTTGAAATGTAAAGGAAGAAAATACCTAATTAAAAAGAATAAATTTTTAAAAAAAAAAAAGGAAATGCAGGAAAACTAGGGAAACAGCTAGAAGCCCTTAAAGAGAAAACACAAAAGTCCCTTAAAGAGTCACAGGAAAACACTACCAAACAGGTAAAATAATTGAATGAAACAATCCAGGATCTAAAAATGGAAGTAGAAACAATAAAGAAATCACAAAGGGAGACATCTCTGGAGATAGAAATCCTAGGAAAGAAATCAGGAATCGTAGGTGCAAGCATCAGCAACAGAATACACGAGATGGAAAAGAGAATCTCGGGTACAGAAGATTCCATATGGAACATAGACACAACAATCAAAGAAAATGCAAAATAAAAAAGGTCCTAACTCAAAACATCCAGGAAATCCAGGACACAATGAGAAGACTAAACCTACAGATAATTCTAGTAGATGAGAATGAAGACTTTCAAATTAAAGGACCAGTAAATATCTTCAAAAAAAAATTATAGAAGAAAACTTCCCAAACCTAAAGAAAGAGATGCCCATGAACATACAAGAAGCTTACAGAACTCCAAATAGACTGGACCAGAAAAGAAATTCCTCCAGACACATAATAATCAGAACAACAAATGCATTAATAAGGACAGAATATTAAAAGCAATAAGGGGGAAAGGTCAAGTAACATATAAAGACAGACCTATCAAAATTACACCAGACTTCTCACCAGAGACTATAAAAGCCAGAATACCCTGGGCAGATGTTATACAGACCCTAAGAGAACACAAATGCCAGCCCAGGCTACTATACCCAGCAAAACTCTCAATTGCCATAGATAGAAAAACCAAAGTATTCCATGACAAAACCAGATTCACGCAGTATCTTTCCTCGAATCCAGCCCTTCAAAGGATAAAAGGGGAAACTCCAACACAAGGAAGGAAATGAAGCCCTAGAAAAAGCAAGAAAGTAATTCCTCAACAAACCTAAAGAAGATTTCCACACAAACAGAATCCCAAAATTGACCATATAATCAGTCAGAAAACAGGCATCAACAGATACAAAAATATTGAAATTATCCTATCATATCACCACAAACTAAGGCTGTTCTTGCATAACAACATAAATAATAGAAAGCCAACGTTGACCTAGAGGCTGAACAACACTCTCCTCAATGATAACTTGGACAAGGACGAAATAAAGAAAGAAATTAAAGATTTTTAGAGTTTAATGAAAATGAAGCCACAACACACCCAAACTTATGGGACACAATGAAAGCAGTCCTAAGAGAGAAACTCATAGCTCTGAGTGCTGACAAAAAGAAACTAGAGAGAGCACTCACTAGCAGCTCAACAGCACACCTAAAAGCTCTAGAACATAAGGAAACAAATTCACCCAAGAGGAGTAAACGGCAGGAAATAATCAAAATCATGGCTGAAATCAACCAAGCAGAAACAAAAAGAACTATACAAAGAATCAACCAAACCAGGAGCTGGGTTTTTTGTTTTTTGTTTTTTTTTTTTTTTTTTGAGAAAATCAACAAAATAGATAAACCCTTAGCCAGACTAACTAAAGGGCACAGGGACAGTATCCTAATTAACAAAATCAGAAATGAAAAGGGAGACATAACAACAGAACCTGAGGTGATCCAAAACATCATCAGATCCTAATACAAAGGGCTATACTCAACAAAACTGGAAAACCTGGATGAAATGGACAATTTTCTAGACAGATGGCAGGTACAAAAGTTAAATCAGGATCAGATTAATGATCTAAACAGTCCCATATCCCCTAAAGGAATAGAAGCAGTCATTAATAGTCTCCCAACCGGCTCTCTGCTCCTCCCTGTTCCAGAGACAGCCGCATCTTCTTGTGCAGTGCCAGCCTTGTCCCGTAGACAAAATGGTGAAGGCGTGAATGGATTTGGCCGTATTGGGCGCCTGGTCACCAGGGCTGCCGTCTGCTCTCCACATGGCAAAGTGGAGATTGTTGCCATCAACGACCCCTTCATTGACCTCAACTACATGGTCTACATGTTCCAGTATGACTCCACACACGGCAAATTCAACGGCACAGTCAAGGCCGAGAATGGGAAGCTTGTCATCAATGGGAAGCCCATCACCATCTTCCAGGAGCGAGATCCCGCTAACATCAAATGGAGTGAGGCCGGAGCTGAGTATGTGGTGGAGTCTACTGGTGTCTTCACCACCATGGAGAAGGACGGGGCCCACTTGAAGGGTGGAGCCAAAAGGGTCATCATCTCCGCCCCTTCTGCCGATGCCCCCATGTTTGTGATGGGTGTGAACCACGAGAAATATGACAACTCACTCAAGATTGTCAGCAATGCATCCTGCACCACCAACTGCTTAGCCCCCCTGGCCAAGGTCATCCATGACAACTTTGGCATTGTGAAAGGGCTCATGACCACGGTCCATGCCATCACTGCCACCCAGAAGACTGTGAATGGCCCCTCTGGAAAGCTGTGGCGTGATGGTCATGGGGCTGCCATCATCCCTGCATCCACTGGTGCTACCAAGGCTGTGGGCAAGGTCATCCCAGAGCTGAACGGGAAGCTCACTGGCATGGCCTTCCGTGTTCCTACCCCCAATGTGTCCGCCGTGGATCTGACGTGCCGCCTGGAGAAACCTGCCAAGTATGATGACATCAAGAAGGTGGTGAAGCAGGCATCTGAGGACCCACTGAAGGGCGTCTTGGGCTACACTGAGGACCAGGTTGTCTCCTGCAACTTCAACAGCAACTCCCACTCTTCCACCTTCGATGCCGGGGCTGGCATTGCTCTCAATGACAACTTTGTCAAGCTCATTTCCTGGTATGACAATGAATACAGCTACAGCAACAGGGTGGTAGACCTCATGGCCTACATGGCCTCCAAGGAGTAAGAAACCCTGGACCACCCACCCCAGCAAGGACACTGAGCAAGAGAGAGGCCCTCGGTTGCTGAGGAGTCCCTATCCCAACTCGGCCCCCAACACTGAGCATCTCCCTCACAATTTCCATCCCAGACCCCCATAACAGGAGGGGCCTAGGGAGCCCTCCTACTCTCTTGAATACCATCAATAAAGTTCGCTGCACCCAAAAAAAAAAAATAGTCTCCCAACCAAAAAGAGCTCAGGACCAGATGAATTTATTGCAGAGTTCTATCAGACCTTCAAAGAAGACCGAATTGCAATTCTCCTCAAACTATTCCACAAAATAGAAACAGAAGATACTCTACCCAATTCATTCTATGAAGCCACAATTACTCTGATACCTAAACCACATAAAGACCCAACAAAAAAGAGAATTCAAGCCAATTTCCTTTATGAATATCGATGCAAAAGTACTCAATAAAATTCTTTCAAACCGAATCCAAGAACACGTCAAAACAATCATCTATCATGATCAAGTAGGCTTTATCCCTAGGATGCAGGGATGGTTTAATATACAGAAATCCATCAACATAATCCACTATATAAACAAACTCAAAGACAAAAAGGACATGATCGTCTCATTAGATGCTGAGAAAGCATTTAACAAAATCCAACACCCATTCATGATAAAAGTCTTGGAAAGATCAGGAATTCAAGGGTCATACCTAAACATAATAAAAGCAATATACAGCAAACCAGTAGCCAACATCAAACTAAATGGAGAAAAACTTGAAGCAATCCCACTAAAATCAGGGACTAGACAAGGCTACCCACTTTCTCCCTACCTATTCAATATAGTACTTGAAGTACAAGCCAGAGCAATTCAACAACAAAAGGAGATCAGGGGGATACAAATTGGAAAGGGAGAAGTCAAAATATCACTTTTTGCAGATGATATGATAGTATATATAAGTGACCCTAAAAGTTCCACCAGAGAACTCCTAAACCTGATAAACAGCTTCGGTGAAGTAGCTGGATATAAAATTAACTCAAACATCAGTGGCATTTCTCTACCCAAAGGATAAATAGCCTGAGAACGAAATTAGGGAAAGAACAACCTTCACAATAGTCACAAATAATATAAAATACCTGGGTGTGACTCTAACCAAGGAAATGAAAGATCTGTATGTTAAGAACTTCAAGTTTCTGAACAAAGAAATTGAAGATCTCAGAAGATGGAAAGATCTCTCATGCTCATGGATTGGCAGGATTAAGATAGTAAAAATGGCTATCCTGCTAAAAGTGATCTACAGATTCAATGCAATCCCCATCAAAATTTCAACTCAATTCTTCACCCAGACTAAAAGGGCAATTTGCAAATTCATCTGGAATAACAAAAAACCTAGAATAGCAAAAACTATTCTCAACAATAAAAGAACCTCTGGTGGAATCACAATGCCTGACCTCAAGCTGTACTACAGAGCAATTGTGATTAAAAAAAAAAAAAACTGCATGGTACTGGTACAGTGACAGACAGGTAGATCAATGGAATAGAATTGAAGACCCAGAAATGAACCCACACACCTATGGTCACTTGATCTTTGACAAGGGAGCTAAAACCATCCAGTGGAAAAAAGACAGCATTTTCAACAAATGGTGCTGGCACAACTGGCTGTTATCATGTAGAAGAATGTGAATTCATCCATTCTTATCTCCTTGTACAAAACTGAAGTCTAAGTGGATCAAAGAACTCCACATAAAACCAGAGACTCTGAAACTTATAGAGGAGAAAGTGGGAAAAAGCCTCAATGATATGGACACAGGGGAAAAATTCCTAAATAGAGCAGCAATGGCTTGTGCTGTAAGACAAAGAATCGGCAAATGGGACCTCATAAAATTGCAAAGCTCTTGTAAGGCAAAAGACACCATCAATAAGACAAAAAGGAGAATGAAGACTGAAGTGTGGACACTATGCCCCTCCTTAGATTTGGGAACAAAACACCCATGGAAGGAGTTACAGAGACGGAGTTTGGAGCTGAGATGAAAGGATGGACCATGTAGAGACTGCCATAGCCAGGGATCCACCCCATAATCAGCATCCAAACGCTGACACCATTGCATACACTAGCAAGATTTTATTGAAAGGACGCAGATGTAGCTGTCTCTTGTGAGACTATGCCGGGGCCCAGCAAACACAGAAGTGGATGCTCACAGTCAGCTAATGGATGGATCATAGGGCTCCCAATGGAGGAGCTAGAGAAAGTAGCCAAGGAGCTAAAGGGATCTGCAACCCTATAGGTGGAACAACATTATGAGCTAACCAGTACCCCGGAGCTCTTGACTCTAGCTGCATATATATCAAAAGATGGCCTAGTCGGCCATCACTGGAAAGAGAGGCCCATTGGACTTGCAAACTTTATATGCCCCAGTACAGGGGAATACCAGGGCCAAAAAGGGGGAGTGGGTGGGCAGGGGAGTGGGGGTGGGTGGATATGGGGGACTTTTGGTATAGCATTGGAAATGTAAATGAGTTAAATACCTAATAAAAAATGGAAAAAAAAAATAAGACAAAAAGGCCACCAACAGATTGGGAAAGGATCTTTACCAATCCTAGATCTGATAGGAGACTAATATTCAATATATACAAAGAACTCAAGAAGCTGGACTCCAGATAATCAAATAACCCTATTTAAAATGGGGTACAGAGTTAAACAAAGAATTCTTACCTGAGGAATACCAAATGGCTGAGAAGCACCTGAAAAAATCTTCAACATCCTTAATCATCAGGGAAATGCAAATAAAAACTACCCTGAGATTCCACCTCATACCAGTCAGAATGGCTAAGATCAAAAATTGAGGTGACAGCAGATTCTGGCAAGGATGTGGAGAACGAGGGACACTCCTCCATTGTTGGTGTGATTTCAAGATGGTACAACCACTCTGGAAATCAGTTCGGTGGTTCCTCAGAAAACTGGACATAGTACTACTGGAAGATCCAGCAATACCTCTCCTGGGCATATATCCAGAAGATGTTCCAACTTGTAATAAGGATACATGCTCCATTATGTTCATAGCAGCCATATTTATAACAGCCAAAAGCTGGAACTAACCCAGATGTCCCTTAACAGAAGAATGGATACAGAAAATGTGGTACATTTACACAATGGAGTACTACTCAGCTATTAAAAACAATGAATTTATGAAATTTTTAGGCAAATGGATGGATCTGGAGGATATCTTCCTGAGTGAGGTAACCCAATCTCAAAAGAATACACATGAAATGCATTCACTGATAAGTGGATATTAGCCCAGAAACTTAGTATACCCAAGATACAATTTGCAAAACACATGAAACTTAAGAAGAAGGTTGACCAAAGTGTGGATACTTCGTTCCTTCTTAGAATGTGGAACAAAATAACCCATGGAAGGAGTTACAAAGACATAGGAGCAGAGCCTGAAGGAATGGCCATCCAGAGACTGCCACACTTGGGGATCCAACCCATAAACAACCACCAAACCCCGACACTAGGCAGATGCCAACAAGAGCCTGCTGACAGGTCTGTCAGTGCCTGGCAAATACAGAAGTGGATGCTCATAGTCATCCATTGGACGGGGCACAAGGTCCCCAATGAAGGAGCCAGAGAAATACCCAGGGAACTGAAGGGAACTGAAGCCCCATAGAAGGAACATCAATATGAACTATCCAGTATCCCCCCCAGAGCTCCTTGGAACTATAACACCAATCAAAGAAAACACATGGTGGAACTTGTGGCTCTAGATATATATGTAGCAGAGGATAGCCTAGTCCATCATCAGTGGGAGGAGAGGCCCTTGGTTCTGTGAAAGCTCTATGCCCCAGTATAGGGGAATGACAGGACCAGGAATGGAAGTGGGTGGGTTAGGGAGCAGGGAGGGAGGGGGGATAGGGAATTTTCAGAGGGGAAATTAGGAAAGGGGAATAACATTTGAAATGTAAATAAAGAAACTAATTTTAAATTTTAAATAAAAAAAAATGATGACTTCACATATTTTTTTAGGCAAGTGGATGGACCTAGAAAATATCCTGAATGAAGTAACCCAGACCCAAAAGGACATTCATGATATTTACTCAGTGGTAAGTGGATAGCAGCCCAAAAGCTCTAAGTAAGCTGCCTTTTGATTCTCCCACTGTTATCCTATCCTGAAAACTTTAAGATCACAGGGTATGTGAGGTCATGAGCACAAAGAGCCAGGCAGCTGCAGAACAACCTGACCTGCTCCAGCATACTCTCTCACAGTGGGCATCATCCAAGCTGGCAATCTCTGTGTCACCCTAGTGTGTTGATTCTGACACAGTGATCCAAGGTAGGAATATTCCATGCCCACAGCCCCAAGAGATCATTTCTGTGATAAGATGCAATAATTACAAGATGCAACCATTTTCTCATTACAGAACCTCCTCGCTTCTCAAACCAAGTACGCACACAGTATGAACTGGAGACCACCTTGGTCAACTGTCTGCAGAGATACTGGTGCAGCAGCTAGAATTGCTACAACTTCCTGGTGGAATTGTGCTGCAGATGGACCTTACTTGGGTCCTCGATCCACAGGCGAAACTCGGGTTCCAGTGGTTACAGGCGAGCAAGGAGTGGCGCGGAAAGGGTGGCAAACAGACACGGACACAAGGGAGTGCTGTGTCTGGATGCATTTTGTCAAAGTGAGCATCAGTCTTATATAATACAGAGAACAAAGACGTTAAGTGATACATTAAGACCATCCAAGGTACATTGAAGTAACGATACAGAAGAATGCATACTAAAAGCTAAAAGGAACCAACTGGGATAAAAATCAATGTTAACAGCTGGGACCAAAAGCAGCTCCATCTAAGGTCAGCTTAATCTTAAGTCAGGGCAGGGGCTTCTAGCCCTGGCCATAGTTCCAATTCTAGTCTATTGTGTAGTCCACCTTCCCCTTAGGCCATTGTAAATTCCTGTGTAAGAGAATGGCTCAGCTATCTATAGTTCTAATTATCTGTTCTAGTTCCTCCTTAGACCACAACCTTCCTTCTTCCTAGGTCATTGTAAATTCCTGTGTAGGGCAGTGACTCAGGTACCCATGCCCAGGGTCGGCTCAAGGACTGCCTAGGACATTGGAACACTGGTGAAGAATCTAACTTAGCTATATGTCAAAATCAATCAATCCTCAGAGGCACTTAAAATAAAGCAATATTGAGGGAAAGCACACAGATCCATTTACCGACTAAAGCAAGGACAGATTTGAAGCATTTGTTATTACAGGATGCCACAGTTCCAAGAGACTAAGTTTCCATGAACGTTTCGCCTCAGGACTGCACCCAAGCTTTTGGGCCTGTCACTCGGGTCACTACTGGAGTGGATGTGTCAGAATTGTCTGGAGTTCATTGCCATTTCCCAGCACCTCTTCTTGTAACATGAACCAGAATGGGAACAGAGATCAGTGATAGAGCACTTGCCTAACAAACACAAGCCCTGGGTTTGACCCCAGCAGTGCAAAATAAGTAAACATATTACTGAAAACTTAATTCCAGAACCTTGAATCTTCTAAGAATGACAAAACTACGCCATTTCAAACCCATCCCTTGCTTTATTTATGCATGCATTTATTTGTGGCTATGATTCTTACAGATTTTGAAGAGTATTTCTTAATTTGGAGCCCTGGGCTTTTGCAGGGCATTTTGTTATGCAAGGGGAAATGAGATGTTTCAACTTTCTTATTAAACATCATAGTACTTGTCTCACTGGACAAAGAACTGAGTGGATGCTATGCCAATCACTGAGTATGCTTACGACAACTGTATTCAAAGGTCAGGAAAATATCCGCTGGTCCTTATATTCACTCGCTCTAACAGAGAGGCCGTGTTGTTTTGCACCTATGAGCATCAACATATCTCAACCTGGATCCAACCAACAGTTTCCAGAAATATCTTCTTTTTATTAATCATTCTATTTGTTCACATCTCAAATGATATCCCACTTCCCAGTTACCCCTCCACACGCCCCCCATCCTACAAACTCACTCTCCTCCTTCCCCTTTGCCTCTATGAGGGTGCTCCCCACCCACCCACCCATCCTCTCCCACTCCACCACTCCAGCATTCCCCTACGCTGGGGCATCAAACCTCCACAGGACCAAGGGTCTCTACTCTCATTGATGTCAGACAAGGCTATTCTCTTCTACCTATGTATCTGGAGCCATGGATCCCTCCCTGTACACTCCTTAGTTGGTGGTCTAGTCCCTGGAAGCACTGCATGATCTGACCAGCTGATGTTGTTCTTCCTATGGGGTTACAATCCCCCTCAGCTCCTCCAATCCTTCTGCCATCTCCCCCACCAGGGTTCCTGAACCCAGTCTGATGGTTGGCTCCAAACATCCACATCTGTATTGGTCAGATGCTGGCTGAACCTCCCAAGGAGCAGTCATAGCAGATTCCTGTCAGCAAGTGACTCTTGCCAATGGCAACATTGTCGGGTTTGATGTCTGAAGACAGGATGGATCCCCAGGTGGGGCAGTCCCTGGATGGTTCTTCCTTCAGTCTCTGTTCCACGTTTTGTCCTTGTTCTTCCTTTGGACAGGAACATTTCTGAGTTAAAAACTTTGAGATGGGTGTATGGCCCCATCCCTCAACTTGGGGCCATGCCTATCTACTGGAGGTGGTCTCTACGGGTTCTATCTCCCCTTCTCTGCTAAAATCATCCCCGTTGGGTCCTAAGAGCCTCTCGTTTCCCTAGTGTCTGGGACCCTCCAGTGACTATCCCCAGCTCCTCATTACCCCTCCCCCCCATATATTTTTATTCGATTTCCTGACCCTCTGTACCTCTCTCCTGACCCGTTCAGTCCTCCAGTACCTGATAATGCACCCCCCTTAAATTCTCCCCCTCTTCTCTTCCTGCCAGGTCACCCCTCCCTCCACCTCCCTTGATCGTCCTGTTCCCCCCTCAATGCTGGACTGAAGGATCCACACCCTGGTCTTCCTTCCTCCTAAGCTCCATATGGTCTGTGGGATGTATCATGGGTATTATGAGTTTGGAGGCTAATACCCACTTATCACTGAGTACATACCACTTGCATTCTTTTGTATCTGTGTTCTGCCTCCCCATGACTTAACTGTACAATAAAATGGCCAAGAATTCAGTGCTCACTTAGTTTTAGTCTTGTCAACTTGACACAAACTAGTTTTATATGAGAGAACCACAATTGAGATTCTACCTCCATAAAATAGCCTGCTTTAGTATTTAATGCACTTTCTTATTTTTATCTTTTGGCTGTTAATTCATTTTATTAATTATTGATTGATGTAGAAGGCCCAGACCTTAGGGGTAGTGCCACCCCTGACTCACGGTCCTCGGTGCTATAAGAAAGCAGGCTGAACAAACCACAGCAAGCAAGCCTATAAGTAGCATTCTTCCCTGACCTCCACACCAGCTCCTGCCTCCAGGTATCTACCTTGTTTAAGTTCCTGCCCTGACTCCCTTCCATGAAGAACTGTGTGGTGGTTTGCCGTGCGTGTCTGTGTCTCTCTTGGAGTCAGGCCTGTTAAACACCAGGCTGGCCTGGAGGAAGGGAAGCTTAGCTGGTGGATCAGGATGGATGCAGGCAGGATCTTGACCAGCGGTCACTAACGTTCACGCACATAGGATAAACAAAACAAAACAAACAAAACCGCTTGCCCTGATGATGCAGCATAATGGAAAAAGGAAAAAGGGGGAAAAAAAAAAAAACAGGCTGCTCGTCAGGAGCTTTGCCCTTTTGGAATACAACCAAGAACAAGCAACAGGAACAAAGAACACACTTCCAGGAACAGCTTTTGAGAACTGGTTTAGTTTATTGCAGGGAAATGGCTATTTAAACCTTTGTGGGGGATGAGTAGGGGCTTTAGGGAGAATGTACATCATTGGCCAGGTGCTGGGGATGCCTCATTTGCATAAGGGAGCATTCCAGGTGCTGCTGAATATGGCCTACCACCCACATCTGAGCTCTCTGCCACTTGTGGTCTTGCTTCTGAGATAGCACGCCTACGCAGTCTGGAAAAGAATGGTAGAAGCATACTCTAAGACGAACTGGAGGAGCTACCTACCTGTTATTTGGGAAATGTGGTGATGAAAATTAGAATGGCCCCCACCAGCTCGCTTGTTTCACTATTCCAAACTTAGTAGAACTGTTTTGAGAAAGATAAGTAGATACGGTCTTGTTGGAAGAAGTGTGTCACTGTGAACAGGCTTTGAGGTCTCAAAAGACTCACACCATCTACAGTGTGTCTGTCTGTCTTTCTGTCTCGTGCATGTGGACTAAGACACAAGCTCTTAGTTTGTTCCTTCACTCCGCCATCATGGGCTCTCAGCACCTGAAACTGTAAGCTAAGTTAAATGCTTTCTTCTATAAGTTGCCTGAGTCATGGTGTTTTCTCACCGTAATAGAAAAGTTTCTAAAACAGGAAGTTTTATTCCCTCAAACTCCAAGACAATTTCTCTAAAACAGAACCAAACAAGATATAATAGGGCGGTGGTCTGAATGACAGTGCCCCCCCACACACACACAGGCAGTGAACACTTGGTCCCCAGTTGGTGGTGCTACGCCACTTGCTGTCATGCCTCTCTACCAAGACTGTAAGCCCAAATGAACTAGTTCTTCTATAAGTTGCCTTCATCATGTTTTACCACAGCAACAGAAAAATAACTAAGAATATTTGCTGTTCTCAATGATGCTTACAGCAAGTCACAAAGATGAAAAGAAACACAGCTTGTTCATAGTAGCTTTCTCATGCCTGGGAAAAGCCTTACATCTCTCACAACTTTAGAAACCAAACCTAATAGAGACTCCATATTTCATGAAACAAGACATAGAACACAGGCAGAGTCAACTAAGAGGTCACACATTGCTTTAAAGTCTAAATTTATTAAGTAAAACCAAGTAACATCAGAGATACTACATTTGGCTTAGTTCCAATGGACCAATGTCCATTTGCAGCAGAGAAGACTCCAAGTGAAGAAGGTGCATTGAGGTGTGGGTGAAGGGACAGGGACAAAACCATCTCCCAATAATATAAAAGCAGATGTCACCCTGCCAGTGGGAGTCAGTCAGCCCAGACGAAACCCAATGTTTATTGCGCATGACTAACACTAAGTAAGCACAGGACTGTCAGGGAGGAGAGAGCCAGAATATTCCGAGAACCAGGTGCAGCAGGCTGGCTGGAGGGCAGTAGACAGGGCAGGTCCTCTCCATCACTCGCGGAACACTGTGACCACATCGTAGCCCTCAGGCGGAGTGACCCGCTCCCGGGCATGCTTTTCACAGTAGATCTGATCCTCTACAAAGAAATGGCCCTTCTGTTTCAGGTTGATGCCACAGTCGGTGCACACATAGCATTCAGGGTGGCGATGGTGATCCCTCAGCTTCACAAACACACCACTGCAGGAGAAAGGAAGAATGGGTCTCCATTAGTCACACCAGGGCTCTGTACTGTTCTTTCTGAGGTGAGGTCTGGGGTTTCTTCAGAGGCCCTACAGCAGGCCTCTGGATTGTGAATGGGAAGACTCGTCATTCTAAAAGCCTCTATCATGTCAAGATAAAAGTTCTGATCGTATTCTGATCGATTTGTTGACTTTACCCCCAAGCTACGCAACACCCAGCAACTCCCACACTTTCATGGTTTGTCCACTCTCTAACACCAGCGAAGCCAATACTCACACAATACCAGTTCCACATTTGTCACAGATGGGCAGCTTCTGAGCATTTCCAACAGATGCAGCCACTTTGGTGACTGGAGCTTTAACACTTCTAAATCCTGATGGCTTGTTGGGATCCCCTAAAGGGAGAAAAAACACACCAGGTTAGCCAGGAAGTAAAGAATGAAGTCAGTATTACTGGGCTCTCTCAGAACCACCTGTGTATATCTGTATGTTCAAGTCAAGACACTGCTATCAGGATCTGCAAGACTGGGCAAGTTCCTTGGCATTTTGCAGTCTTGTTTGTTTGTTTTTGGTTTTGTTTTTCACAGGGTTTCTCTGTATAGCCCTGGCTGTCCTGAAACTCACTTTGTAGACCAGGCTGGCCTCGAACTCAGAAACCCTCCTGCCTCTGCCTCCCAAGTGCTGGGATTAAAGGCATGTGCCACCACCGCCCAGCTTTGCAGTCTTCCAGTTTCCATTTTTTTAAAATTAGGAAATCTTTTTCCTCTTCATTGTTACAAAGAAAATTAAAAACAAAACAAAAATAAAAAAAAACAAAGTGTCTACAGAATCTAGCTTTGTGATTAGCGCTCATAACATTAAGCTCACATGTTTGCAAACACTAACATGGGCCCAGAACATCACCAGTTCTAAGGTTGGAAAATCCTGACCTTGGCCAATGGACATGAACAAACATGAGTTCTAAATATACATGCCCTAAATTACTGGGGGGGGGGGTTGTTGGTCGCATCTTCACAGAGCTTCTGTCCCATTGCCATGAGTAGCCCCTCTATAGCATGAGTCACCAGATGCTAACGCTATGTGGGAGCAAGATTGAGGTGCTGTGCTGGCTGGTAAAGAACAACCAGAGTGATCTCTCTTTGTTATCCTGACTTTCCTCAGTCCCTCCTGGCTATGTGTGATAGAGTCTCTTAGATTTCTCCCATTAATGCTTGATTCACTTTTAGTAGGACCAGATATCCATCTGACAACCCATGAGATGGGACAAGATTCAGAGACCACCTATAAATGGACTTGGGGAAGGCTCAGCTAAGCCCTTACCTTGATGGGTCCATACCCCAAAGCCCAGGAGACCTTCTTTTTGGGTTGGTTTTGAGACAGGGTTTCTCTGTGTAGCCCTGGCTGTCCTGGAACTCACTCTGTAGACCAGGCTGGCCTCGAACTCAGAAATCCTCCTGCCTCTGCCTCCCGAGTGGTGGGATTAAAGGTGTGCGCCACCACGCCCAGCCCAGGAGACCTTCTTGCTTTCTATTGGAAGAAGTCAACTTTCCCAGTTTCTGCAATTGCAGCTTTTTTTTTATATTAAGTTGACTATTTATTAAAATGTTATATCAAAATGTGTTATGCTTAAATTTTTTGTTTTTGATGGTTCAGTGTTCAAAAGCACTGGTTGCTCTTCCGGACAATCCAGATTCAAATCCTAGCGTCCTCTCAGTGACTCACAGCTCTCTGTGGCTCCAGTTCTGGGGGGTCTGATACCGTCTTCTAGAATCCTCGGGTACCATGCACACACCAAAGCATAGAAATAAATGCAGGCAAAACACCCATGCACATAAGGTTTTTAATTACAAAAAAATTACATTCACTTAGTGTGTGTGTGTGTGTGTGTGTGTGTGTGTGTGTGTGTGTTTGTGTGTGTGTGAATGCTCACGCACACAGGTAGGTATGTGCATGCCATACTGTACTGAGGGAAGAAGAGTCAAAGGACAACTTGCAGAAGTTGGTTTTCTTCTACTGCTGTGTGGGTTCTGGGGTTCAAACTCAGGTTTGGCAGCAAGCCTCTTTGCCCAATGAGCCATCTCACCATTACTGAAATGTTTGGAATTGAGCAGAAGGCCTCACACATGCTAGGAAAGTACCCTACCGAGCTGAATTAAACTCCCAGCCAATTATTGAGGTTTTTATTAATGATCCCTGTGGTGTTTGGTTGGTTGGTTGGTTGGTTGGTTGGTTGGTTGGTTGGTTGGTTGAATGACTGATTTATTTATTTATTTATTTATTTATTTATTTATTTAACGGTCTCTACTTGTCACTATGGAACTCACTATGTAGAACTCACAGAGATCTGAATGCCTCTGGCTCCCACATGCTGGGATTGAAACTAAGTGCCACCACACAATCCCCTTTAGCTTTTTATCAAAGGCAAATACTACACCTCACCCAACCTCAGCCCTACGTGAAGGCATCTCAGAAGGGGTAGAGCAAGCAGCTGCTCCAGGCGTTCTGTCTCAAGCATAGCAAACAGGCTCCCTCAGTTTATGGCTGAAGGTGCTTGGCTGCCTGTCCTGCACACGTGGACAGTGTGGGCAGGCAAACCGACTACTGGGAGAACCAACTCAGCAAAGGGTGGGCTCTCAAATATGAGCTATCCTCTTCTCATAGATCTATCAGTCAACTGGAAAACCACCAGGAAATAAGAGAAAGTGCAGAATGGTAGAAGGAGAGAAGGCAGGGAGAGATGAAATTCCTCCTTGTTAGAAGCCACATCCTTTTCTGGAACTAAAAGGCTGAAACTGGGAGCACTAGAGCTGTGCTGAGGCAGCCCTCACTCTCAAGCCTACACTGCCACCTGCTGGCTGTGGGTTGTTTTCTCTCACTTGGAAAGCCAACCCTGGAAATTGCAATTCTCTTTCTTTATTACTGGTCTCCAAACACCTAGAAATAGCCCCCAAATATCTCCTCTTCCAGGAAACCCTTCGTCCCAAGTTTCCTTTGTCTGTTTCTGAAGAGGAATGAAAATCGGCTAATTAACATGCCGCTATTTTTCTATGCATTTCATTGACCAATAGTCTTCCGTGGCTCCACCATGCCCACAGAATCAAGGTCAAGGTCCTAACAACGACAGTTCTCTAGAACCTGACTCCAGGTCATCTGAGGATCCTGGAACCCTGACAGCAGCTGGCATGGACCTAGGGATTTGCTCACTATATCCCCAGGTTCTTCATCTGAGGACACCTCCAGCCAGCACTGTTTCCTCCATGTACGATGGTTCCACACATACCTCCACTCTTTCTAGCTATCCTTCTACTGACAGATGAATGGACAAACTTAAGGTGATATAGAGAGACAATGGGATATGATTATAGCTTTAAAGGGACAGGAAGGGGAACAATGTGGTGGTTCAGAGGGTAAGCCTGAGAATAATCCCCAGGCCCCCACATGGTGGAGAACCAAATTCCAGAAATTGTCCTCTGACTTCCATATGCCCACTGTGCACATGGGCACCCCAGAAACACATACACACACACATACACACACGTGTACACACACACACACACACACACGTACACACATACACACACACACATTCAATATATAAATAAACAAATGTGATTTAAAATTTTAAGGAAAGGAGGTCTGAGGTGTGCTACAACATACATAGAGTACTGAGTTTATAAGCCCATCAAAAAAAAGGGAAATTTTTCTTTCTTTGCTCTGTATGTTTAGTATTTTGATTAGTATGTGGTAGGGGAGGGGACTTTTTTCTTTTATGTGTATTTGGCAGTTAAAACAAGATGAAGGCTTCCTTTGCCTACAAATGTTACAATGGGTCCAGAGCAAGACAACACGAGAGAAAAGCAGAGGATGACCTGAATTCATAAGGACAACCTGCTCTGATGAAATTTTCTGGGGTTTATCCCCAACACTGTTCAACCAAGCCTTGTACGTGCACCTGGCTGCACTGAGCACTACACTACGCAGACAAACTTTTCCCATAATCCCTCCAACGGCCGTGTCACAGTGTGGTTCCCCCGTGGGTTGCATATAGAGATCATAGAGACTAGCAACCTGCCCAAGGACTCATGGCTCAAGGTGGACGCTGGATGCCAGTGTTCCCACCCACAGACTTTTCTTAGAACGACGGGCATCTGCCAATCACATTGGCCCTTTCTTAACCCTGGCTAGTGACCCGGGCATTGACCTATCATTGACCTCAGGGAAAACAGGCTTCTGGACTCTCTCAAAGGGAATGTTTTTAGTCAAATAATAAACCCAGGTTACACAAGAAGGTACAGCCGGGTAACCAGGTAAATCACGGTCAATCAAACATAAGTATAGTATGATACTATATACTATATACTATATACTATATACTATATACTATATACTATATACTATATACTATATACTATATACTACATACTACATACTACATACTACATACTACATACTACATACTATATACTATATACTATATATAGGTATGTAGGTATATAGGTGTGTAGGTATATAATATAAATACTATAGTAGCGGTGAGCTCCCAGGAAGAAGGGAAATGGCTCACCTAACAGGGGAACTCTGCATTTAGACTTGACCCCTTCCTTCCTCTCTGCTTCCTGGAAGTATGCATGATGACCAGGGCTCCAGCTAACAGGAGAACCGTGACCATGGAAGCTATGGGTTTGGGTTACTGGGGTAGAAGATAAAAGGAGGTCTTGATACTGTATGGGTTCACAGCCCCATGATCATGTCCTTATCTGTGAGTTCTAATGGGTTTTCTGGCACAGTCTGTGTCGGACTTTGGGCTTAGACAGGCTGACATTGTCCACCTTAACTGAAGTTTCCCATCCTTGCATAAGGTAAAGTCACCTACACCTTGTCATGTGTTCTGACAGAGCTAACATACCTACAGGTTAGATCTCAAGTTGCATGTGAGTCAGGACTAATAGTGGAGTTTAAGCAAAGTCTAGCTAGCTCTAGCTCATTTTCTACTAGAGCAACACTGTTCAGCATAAAAGCAGCACATGGTTTATACTGTCTTGTGGGTGTGAACTGCCGCTCTCTACGGAATCCATACCACAGAGGAGACTCAGAGTGTATCCAGATAAGCTCACTCCCTAGGTCTCTCTCACTGGAGCACCCATAGGTATGCACTGTGGGGAAAGAAAGAATACACAGCAGAAGGTCAGCTAGGTCCCTGAGTCCTAGGGAAGGGGACAGAGCATTGAGGAGTAGTCATCATAGAGACCAGATAAGTATACAAAATCAGCTCTCCAAACAGAAACAGGGGCTGCTGACGGAAGGTTCCTGGGATCTGACAAATTTGAAGGCTTGCTAGACAAAGCAATTATGAGAGGAGAAACCTTTCTGCCTGTTACCAATCTCAGAACGTTCCTCAGTGACTGAATAAAGCCCTAGGTAGTAATGTCTCCAAGGAGAGCTGTCTTCTGAGACCAGCAGATGCACTGGAATTCATGAGTGGGCAAGCAAAGCTCACCTGGAGCCTTCTGGTGAAGTGCCAGCATCACGGCAACTGGGGAGTGCTTACTGTGGTCATAGCAACGGTTGTGTTGCACACTTTGTGATGTCTGAGCCTAGAGCACAGGTCAGAAACTAGCCTAGGGTTGAGGTGGCTACCCTGGAGCCTCTCTTGAGGTCACTAGCCAGGGTTAAGAAAGAGCTGTTGTGCCGGGCAGTGGTGGCGCATGCCTTTAATCCCAGCACTTGGGAGGCAGAGGCAGGTGGATTTCTGAGTTCAAGGCCAGCCTGGTCTACCGAATAAGTTCCGGGACAGCCAGGGCTATACAGAGAAGCCTGTCTCAAAAACAAAAAACAAAAAACAAAACAAACAAACAAACAAACAAACAAACAAAAAACTTGATTGTTGAAAGGCCATCTGCCCTAAGGCAAGAACAAACTCAGGTGACCCACTGGGAAGGAAGGTCCCCATCTTCGGTGGCTTACAGATCCATTTTCCTTCTGTGGCCTCCAGAAATTCTTCCTCACCTGCCACCTTGGGAACAAGGTGTGTGAATGAGAAGAGCTCTCACAAGGTCACACTGACTGCACCCTCAACTCCCTAATACATGCATGGCTGGAAACAGCTGGCCAGATGCAAAGCTCTTAAAACAACTCCCACATGCCACAAGGGATTGATATCTAGGATAGCCAATAAACTCAAAATATCAGACACCGAGAACAAAACCCCCACCATCGAATGAATGAATACATGAGCCACAGAACAGACTGCCTGTAACACAGGAAAATGGTGCTGAGCATCCGTGGTCATCAGGGAAATGAAAATTAAAACCACAATGAGGTTGCATCCCATCTCTCTCAGAATGGTTGTATAAAAACAAACAGCAACAGATGCTGACAAGAATGTACAAAAGCACCCTTGCACACACAGCTGGCGGAAATGAAAATGGAGGCAGCCGCTATTGAAATCCGTAATCAGTATGAAGGTTCCACAAAAAAATAAAATAAAATAGAACACATGAAAGGAAGGTCAACATAGCAGATACTTGGTCATCTATGTATATTGTGACACTGCACGATCAATAGCCAACTTATAGAGTCAACCAGATGTCCATTAATAGATGGATGGGTAAAGAAAGCATGGTACATGTGAATGACTGAATGACTGGAGGGTGTGAGGGCAGGAGAGAAAATAAGGTCCAAGTAAAAGATATATTTGAATGAAAAATGTCATTATAAAACCTATCACTCACTGGGCAGTGATTAACGGGTCACACCTTCAAACCCAGCACTTGGGAGGCAGAGGTAGGTAGATCTCTGTAGGTTTGAGGTCAGCTTGATCTACACAGTGAGTTCCAGGACAGCCAGGGCTACACAAAAAGACACTCTGTCTCAAAAAAACATCACTTTTTATAATGAATCGACAGCAATAGAAAATTGGGGCTGGAGAGATAGCTCAGTGCTACGCTTGCAGAGGACTGAGTTGAGTCCCCAGCACCAATATGATGACCCACAACTGCCTGTGACTCCAGCTCCAGGGGATCTGACACCCCTCCTTGCCTCCCCAGTCACCCACATACACATATATAAATAAAGATAAGACAAAGCCCTTTTTAAAAATTCAAACCTGTGAAGAAGACTGAGCAACTAGGACTGGCCAGATGGTCCCGTGGTTAAAAGTAGTTGCTGCTCTTGCAGAGGACTTGGGTTCAGTTCCCAGCACCCACACAATGACTAGTAATCACTCATAACTACAGCTCTCTTCTGGTCTTTGCAGATACGGTGTACATACAGTAAACAGATATACACACAGGTAAAGCAACCATATGTGTAAAATAAAAGTAAATATTTTTAAGACTGAGCCAGAAAATATAATCCAGAGGGGCGCTCTTGTCCCTTCCCCTACTACCAACACTCCCACCCACCTGCAGCCCAGTTAGCCCTCACCCCAAGCATTGGAAGTGGAACCCAGGGCTTTATGCATATTACATAGTTCTACTCTAAGCGTTCTACAAGCGATCTGTACCTGAGCCCTCTTTCTCCCTCCTCTCCTCTTTTCAATAAATGATTCACATTTTTAAAAAGTCAATGCCAAGCCAGAAGTGGTAGTGTGTGCTCATGTAACCTCAGGCTCTGGGGAAGATGGCAAGCTCTAGGCTGCACAGGAAGACCCAGCCTTTCACAGCAAGCCTTTCTCTAGTGTGGTGCTCATCCGTGCTCCAGCAGAGACAGACTCTCTCCACAGGGCCCCTTACCTTTCCCATCTGACTCCAGGATCTCCTGCAGAACCAGGAAGGATGTGGACTGTTTGGGGGGCTCGTTTAATTCTTGCTTCTCCTGAAGCATCTTGTAAACTTCAGAGTCCTTGTCAATGATAAGGCTGCCGGAGGGATGAGGCTGAACCACGCTAAAAAGAACATTTGGAAAGCCATCAGGACAACGGTGAAAAGTTAGTCCCAAAACTTCACCAGGTACTTCCTTTCAAGCAAGCACATACTACTTGAAAGAATGGACAGTGATTATCCCATGTCTCCAACTCCCCTGACAATGTTGCAGTGGGTCCTGGTAAGCAAAGCTGGCTGCTACTTTAATACAGTAAGAGGCTATTTTCCCAAATAGTCTCGTAATTCAATTACGTTGTGGCTTACTCCCACAGATGGGGACTTCTTTCCCTCTTTTAAAATTACATAGTCAACATTATGTCAAGAGAAAAATTTGAAGAGGAAAAATGTCAACCGCAACCCAGCCACTAAAACTCAGCTGAGTCCCCTTGCAGGGGGGTGGCACATGCATTCCTCGCATGAGCAGAAACCTCATCTTTTCATTCCTGATGTCAAAGTGCTTCTCACGCTGCCGGACGCTCCTCGTCCTTCAGAATGGAACTCTCCGGCCTCTGTGCCTCTAGCTGGAGGCAGCAGCCTTGGCCTGCCCCACTCACAGGGATTGTAGAGAGAAGGAAAAGTTCACAGGCTTTACTAAGTGAAGGCTCAGACCCTGGGGGCCAGGCAAGCCAGACCATGCCTCCCACTCCTTCCTCCCTTACTTTGCATGCCCAAGACAAGCTGAGGCAGGCACTACTATGATGCTGGGCCTTTTTTTTTTTTTCACTAAGCCACAGCTTACGCTGCCTGGCCACACTGGCCACAGAGAAATGGTAGAAGGGAGGTAGCCCTTCAATGGCAGACTGTCCTTATCCAGACTCCTCTCAAATTCCCAGCTCCCCTGCACGATTACGCCACACCACGGTACACCAGCAAGACCCACCAGCTGTGTAAGCCTGCCTCTCTGCTGCCTTGCGACAGAGGTCAGAGGCGGATTTCCAAGGAATTAGGAATTTCACACTGTGGCTCAACGCAACCTCCTCATCTGACCTAGAACCAAATATTTAGCTTTTATAAACAAAACGCAAGTGTATTCAAGTTCAACACCTTTGGAATAAATGTTCATTTCATAAAGGCCTTTGAAGATTAAGGCCTTTTCTCAGAACAGCTCTCCAGCTATGACTGGACCAGCCAGCCTCATTCTAGGCAAAGTTCTTACTGATCCTTCTACCTGTGCTGTGACCCCCATGTATTTCCAGAGAACCCTGCTACACACAGGGTGTATTCCTTGGAGAGGATTTACTGACCCTGACTTACAACAGTACCACACATACCTGTCCTCTACCCTCTAACTCACCCTCCTCCCGCATACTCTACCTGGATTTTTTTTTTTAATTTTTGGCTCCCCCTAGAGGTAAACAAACATATTGCCTTGCTCTCTGTAAGTGCCCAGGTCTGTCTCAGGACGTAGCCCAGACTCAGATCCAGCACCAGGTAAGTTAGTAAGCATCAATGCCACTCCCTCCTTGCTATGATCGCCATGATCCTGTGAGCTCACCCTGAAGCAATGCAGGGCTGTGGAGGACCCACCTTCTCAACCCACACATGCTCTTTCTTCTCATTTGCATAACTTGTTTAGAAGCTACCTGAAAGACATACTGTGCCCAGAAGGAGCAAGCACAAAGATCAGATGAACTACCAGTGGCGGTTACTATCATTGCGTGTAGATAGATATGTACAAACACAAACGCACAAGCTGAAGTTGCTGAGCTATGAACTCTCACCCTCCACACCACTGAGAGCAAAGGAATTACAGCCATTGAATCTATTCACTCATTTCCTACCCACCATTGTGCAATTGGTTCATGGTCCATTTTGAAGAGAAAAAGTATGTTTTCTATGGTAATTTCCTCTAAGTTACTACCCCTTTCCTGTTCATCTCTCCCTCGCTGTCCTTTTTCCTCTCCTCTGAGACAAGCGGTAGGGAAGACAGGACAGCCTGCTGGAAAATTTATATACTCGGGCTCCAAGCGAAAGACTCAAACACAGGAATAAAGCCCCAGGTAGGTTTCCCTTGGACTCCAAACATATTCTGATAACAAAGAAAACAAGGTCCACAAAGGGTGACATAGGCTCTGCTACTACTGGATAAGGCTGGTGCTGGCTGCACCTGCCACCTTTGATTTGCAATGGCTGGATAGAAGCAGCCACCCTTGTGTAACCTGCCCATGGCAGCTGGTCTCTATCTACCCTTATCTGTCTCCCTTCCCTTGCAGCAAAACATGGGGCAGGTTGAATGGCCACCTGGTGGAGTCAAACCAGAGTCTTCTACCATCTCAATTCCATCCTTTTTGATACTTGAGTTTTGGGCTTGGAACCTCACCATAATAAGCACATTACATTATTCTTTCTTAATCTTTTTCCTATTGCTCTTAGGACTATTTTAAAATCCAGATCAGGCCATGGAATGTTTGGAGGATGAATTTTTTTCTCTTATTTGTTATATGTTATGTCTGGAAGCCACCAAGGGAACACTAAAAATAACAGAACTAAACCACAAGGACATCATACATTCTTCCAGCAAACAGGCTTGGGAATAATGAAAGAAAGAAAAGAAAGGGAGGGGGGAGAAGGAAAAGAGAGTGAGAGGGGAGAGACAGAGGGGAGGAAGAAAGGGGAGGGAAGGAAGGGAGGGAGGGAGGGAGGGAGGGAGGGAGGGAAGGAGGGAGGGAGGGAGGGAAGAAGAACAATTTACCATTTATTTTCAAATAATATGACAGCATTTTTTATATGCTGTGACTTTTATGAAGTATTCTCAATATGCATTACCCTAACCAAAACACAGTCAACCTAATTCAAAAAACAACACAAGACTCTAAAATCCTAAGACTTAGACATTAGGCTGTAAGATATTAACGCAATATCTGAAAAAGTAATTGGGATAAAAGCATGCATAAGAAATGGAGCAAAAAGATTCCTATTTGTGTATATAAAAAGGCCTGCACTCTCAGGACTCTGGAGGCTCAAGAGTTCATGGTTAGCCTGGGCTACATAATAAAGGTGCATACTTCAGAGAGATCAACTTACTCTACCTATTCTCTTCCCTGGAACAAAGTGAAGCAAGTATTTCCTGACTTACTTAGTGAAGTAAATATTATACTAATATAAAATAAGGTGACAGTGTTTAAAAAGAAAGCAATAGGTGATATCCCTCATAAAGATGTAAATTTCATAGCAAATAAAATTCAGCAATATATAAAACGAATTACATGTCACAGACAAGTCTTCAAGATGCTATAGACATTATCGGCAGATTTGCAAAAATTCTTTTGAATACACAGTGAATTCCAGGACAGCCTGGTCTATGTAGCAAGACTTTACTTCAATATAACTAAAACTAAAAATAACTAAACAGTCAGAAAAATAGAACTGGAGAGAACGTCCCTAGCTCGCTACAGTGCATCTACAGAACCCATGGCATTGTCTAATAGGGAGAAGTGACATGCCACGGTCTCATCCTCTGGCCTCTACTGCTCCCCACAGTGCTGTAAACTATAGCCACTGCACTATGGGGGGAAAGGGAAACAAATAACAAATAAGGGGCAGGAGAGATGTCTCAGTGGTTAAGAGCACGGACTGCTCTTCCGAAGGTCCTAAGTTCAAATCCCAGCAACCACATGGTGGCTCACAACCATCCATAATGAGATCTGATGCCCTCTTCTGGTGTATCTGAAGACAGTTACAGTGTAATAAATAAATATAATAAATAAATAAATCTTTGGGCTGGAGCAAGCAGGGCCAAGCAAACAGGAAAAAATGAAAAAAAAAAAAAAAGGTCAAAGAAGACCACGTGAGAATCACTTACACAACATGATTGACACATCGAAAATTACACAGAATCTATTTTTTAAAATCTAGAAGTAATAGATAAACTCAGGCAAAAACACAACAAAATAAACATAAAGGAAAAAATTTTAATAAAATGTAGGGGACTGGAAAGATGGCTTAAAGGTTAAGAGCACTGACTGCTCTTCAAGAAGTCCCAAGTTCAATTCCTAGGTGGCTGACAACCATCTAAAACAGAATCCAATGCCCTCTTCTGATGTGTCTGAAGACAGCTACTCATATACATAAAATAAATAAATAAAATAAAATGTGGGGGCTGGATCTGCTCTTCCAAAAGGCTCATGTTTAGATGCCAGCACCCACATGGTGGCTGACAGTCTTCTGTATTCCCAGTTTGAAAGAATCGAGCGCCCCCCCCCCTACTTTCTGGCCTCCACAGATACCAGGCACACATGTAATGCACAAAACATACAGGCAGACAAAACATTTATATACATAAAGTAAAATTTCAAAAATCTTTTTAAAAATTAAACGTATTTCTTTATGAGCACGCAGACTCTGAAGGCACAATGCTATTTATAGGTGTTCTCAAAGTAGATTAACTTCCTATTTGGATGTAAATCTAACAGTTATGGAACCTGTGTGCTAAGAATGGTGACGCTGGGACTGGCGAGATGTGTCAGTGGGTAAGAGCACTGACTGCTCTTCCGAAGGTCCTGAGTTCAAATTCCAGCAACCACATGGTGGCTCACAACCACCCGTAATGAGATCTGACGCCCTCTTCTGGTGCATCTGAAGACAGCTACAGTGTACTTATGTATAATAATAAATAAATCGTTGGGACAGAGTGAACAGGGTCCTAAAAAGTCGATTCCCAACAACCACATGAAGGACCCATATACATAAAATAAATTAAATATGTCTTAGAAAAAAAAAAAAAAAGAATGGCAAAGCTGGGCTTTAGTGCAAAGCGACAGAGCCACCCAGCCGTTCTCAGCAGTCAGAGATAGGAGTTCAGAAGTTCAAGCCTTGCCTCCTCTCCTAGTGAGTCAAGCGCAGCCAGTCTAGTGAGACCGTGACTCAAAATCAAAAGTAAGATAAGACAACTGCGGATGTAGTTGAGTGGTGGAGCAATTACTTGACATGCAAGAGGCCCATGTTCCATCCTCAACTGTAGAAGAAGCTGAGTACAATCTCCTCTCTTCCTAGCATTTGGAAGTCTGAGGCAGGAAAATTGCCACCGGTTCAAAGCCCAGCCTGTCTCACACGGTGAGCTCCAATGCCAGGCTGGACTGTAGTATGACACTCTGTCCCCACCCCGCCCACTCCACACCACCATACACACACACACACACACACACACACACACACACACACACACACGCACGCACGAACGCACGCACGCACGCACGCACGCACGAAAGCAAGCACGCACACACACTCGCGAACAGGAAAGAAAAACGAATTCAGAGTACCACGCCCATTACGTGAATTCTAACACTCATGAAAATACAACAAGAAGAATCAATCGCCACAGTTTTGAGATTCCTCTCACAACTATTGTAATCACGCCTGTGTTTATCCCACACCCATCGATTAACTCAAATGCTTAAAACTGAAACATAAAAAGGGAAACCAGGTTTGAAAAAAAAAATGTAAGTAGGAATTTTTAGCCTCTAGGGATAGGCAGACTTAAAACACCCCAAGAATGACTGGTAAAATGGGAACCTCCTTCAAAGTCACATTTGCTCGGCTGAGGCACATCCCTCGGTAAGAGTTAGTATTGGCTCTGCTTTTCCGGTTTATTTTTTAGTTTCTGTTTTGGAGACAAGATCTCACTATGTAAGCAATGTTGACCTTAAACTCCTGATCCTCCTGCTTCAGCCTCCAGAGTGCTGGGATGCCCGGATGCGTCACCACACCCGACCCTGCTAAAATGTTGGGAACGTTGTTTGTCTGCTTCTACTAGTCAGAATCTGTCCAAATTCCCCCTAAGACTCTTACATCATTCAGTTGTATTATATATTTGTTGTTTTTCTAGTTTTTTTGTTTTGTTTTGTTTTACTAAGTTCTAGTTTTAAGCCATCCCAGTTAGGAAAAAATATTTGCTGTTGTTTCAGTCTTAAGATGTGTTTTAAGTCTCACTTACAGTCTCTCTTAAGAGACAACTTCACATGTACCTGAAAAGTGACTTTGATTTTTTTTTTTTTAAAGCTTGATCTTTCATTTATGGTGAGTATATTGACAGTTTTCTTATCTCATTATTGTGAGGCATACCATGTATTTCTGTTCATTATGCACCCCCACCATGGTGATGCGAGGCACTAGAATCAGCCACAGCTCTCACACAATAGCACTGTACAGGCTGGTTGGCTTCGCCTCCCTTCCTCCTATTCTCCTGACTCTCTGGCAAACACAGGTCTAGTCTGTTGAGAAGTAACAGTAAATGGTATATTATAATGTCAGTGTTCACATGTTTCCTGCTAGCATAAAGAAACAACGTCTGATTCTATGTACATCTTATATCCTGTGTAGATTGTCAGTCTATTTTTGCTGGATGTCGCAGTTAGTGCCAGACCCTTCCCTTGCATTTACACTGGCTACAGTCCACAGCAAAAGAATGACTGGAGTGTCCATCCTAGGCTCATACTCCACCTGTGTGGGATAGCCTGGAGCTTTCATCATTAAGGGGGCATCATTAAAAGGATGAAAGTAGCCTAAAAAAAAAATCTATCAGGGGCTGGTGTGATGGCTCAGTGGGTAAGAGCACTGACTGCTCTTCCGAAGGTCCTGAGTTCAAATCCCAGCAACCACATGGTGGCTCACAACCACCCATAATGAGATCTGACGCCCTCTTCTGGTGTCTGAAGACAGTTACAGTGTACTTATGTATAACAATAAATAAACATCTAAAAAAAAAAAAAAACTTTGCCCCTTCTTAGAAATGGGAACAAAACACCCATGGAAGGAGTTACAGAGACAAAATTTGGAGCTGTGACGAAAGGATGGACCATCTAGTGATTGCCATATGCAGGGATCCATCCCATAATCAGCTTCCAAACGCTGACACCATTGCATACACTAGCAAGATTTTGCTGAAAGGACCCAGATATAGCTGTCTCTTGTGAGACTATGCCGGGGCCTAGCAAACACAGAAGTGGATGCTCACAGTCAGCTATTGGATGGGTCACACGGCCCCCAATGGAGGAGCTAGAGAAATTACTCAAGGAGCTAAAGGGAACTGCAACCCTATAGGTGGAACAACAATATGAACTAACCAGTACCCCAGAGCTCTTGTCTCTAGCTGCATATGTATCAAAAGATGGCCTAGTCGGCCATCACTGCAAAGAGAGGCCCATTGGACTTGCAAACTTTATATGCCCCAGTACAGGGGAACCCCAGGGCCAAAAAGGGGGAGTGGGTGTGTAGGGGACTGGGGGGTGGGTATGGGGGACTTTTGGGATAGCATTAAAAATGTAAACGAGGAAAATACCTAAAAAAAAAAAAACTTTAAAAAATATCTATCAGTGGATAAATGGAATATTTGGAAAATGTGATAAAGAACGGAATACTACTCAGTCTTTAAAAAGAAAAAAACCCAGCTGGGCAGTGGTGGCGCATGCCTTTAATCCCAGCACTTGGGAGGCAGAGGCAGGAGGATTTCTGAGTTCAAGGCCAGCCTGGTCTACAGAGTAAGTTCCAGGACAGTCAGGGCTACACAGAGAAACCCTGTCTCAAAAAACCAAAAAACAAAAACCCTGACATACACTACCTGGGTGAAGCTTTGGAGCTGTATGCTAAGATGAATATGAGTAAGTCAGTCAACAAAGACAAACACTGCATAACTCTGTGAATAATCAGAATTCTTAGCAACAGGAAGTAGAGCGGTGCTTTCTAGGGGCTCAGGGGAGAGATAGAAGCTGTTCATTGGGTGTAGGGTTTCAGTTTTTCAAGCTGAACAAATTCAACAGCTATGTCAGATAACTTTGCACATGTGGTTACGATAGTAAATTTTATGTCATGCGGTTTTCAACCACACTTTAAAGAGAAAAAAAAAAAGGAACACACTATCAGTATATAAGAAAAAGAAAGAAAGAGAAAAAAAGCTGGATGATTTTCCAAGGAATTATGCTGAGGAAACCCCAGAACGTTACATAGTTTATAGTTCCATTAATAAAACATTCTTGAGCTAACAAAACTATAATAATGAGAGATTGGTGGGCTGGAGGCTTTACAGTGAGGGATGTAGCCTGGTGAATGTGGCCGCACTGAGTGAGGCAAGAGGATTGGAATCCCATGCAGACTCAAATGCTTTTTTTTTGAGACAGAGTCTTACTGTATAGACATAGCTAGCCTGAAACTTGCCTTGAACGCACCAAGATCCACCTACCTCTACTTCCCAAGTACTGAGATTAAATACATTCAATAGATTAAATAGATTAAATAACTTAACTCATTTTTAAAATCCCTTGTCTCAAATAGAGGTACTAACTTTAAGTGATGTACAGATTGCAGTTCTTGTCTTGTTCCTCTTAAGATCATGACAAAAATAAATAAATAAATAAATAAATAAATAAGGGACTAGAGGATTGATTGCTTCTTCTAGAGGACCAGAGTTCAATTCCCAGCATCCACATGACTGATCACTAACAACCGTCAGTAACTCCAGGACCAAGGGGACCCTGCACCTTCTTCATGACTCCTCAGGCACAGCACATGCATGGTGCTCAGACACATATGCTGGCAAAACATCTATACACATAGAATAAAAATAAATAAATCTCAAAAGAAAGGAAGATAAAAGTTGGGTATGGTGACCCATACTTTTAATCCCAGCATTTGAGAGACAAGAAATCCATGAATTTCAAGGCCAACCTGATCTATATAGCAAGTTCCGAGGCAGCCAAGGAGTGAGACTTTGTCTCAAAACACACACACACACACACACACACACACACACACACACACAGAGAGAGAGACACAGACACATCCACACACACCCAGGAGTGAGCTGAAGCAGAAAAAAAAATCTTTCATGTTTCATAAGATCCTAGAAAATAAGAACTCCTTTTCAGATGCCACAGCTTAGTTATCCAATAATTAAATAAAATAAAAAAATAAATTAAAAAAAAAACAATTCTGGGAAAGTTTATGCATTTAGTTCTAAAGGGAATTCTTGATCTGGATGTTCCCTGTATTTCAGTCTCCAATGATAAGAATTGAGGAATAACTCTGGATATCAGGAGAAAGAAGAACACTCAGACTCTAGTCAGCCCTCTGAGGTGAGGTACAGGCACATCAGCTACAGAGACACGCAGTCTTCCTGCTGGAGGCCTTCTGATCCTGCTCCCAACTATGCTGGGTGAGCATAATCAGTCCCCTGCTGCATTTTGAAGAGATAGCAACGACCCTTTATCTCCACTGCATTTGCTTAGAAATCCGCTTCCTGAGTGTTTGGGAAATACCCTGAACACGATTTGGGAGGCCTGGTACTCTGGAATTTCTATGCTGGTTATGGAAGTTCAACTACTCATACCATGAAAAGAGCCATCTCCCCCAGAAGGATGCTGGCCAGGGGTACTGACAGCTGAACTTAGGCAATGACTGCGGGGAAGAAAAAAGTCCACGGTACGCCGAGGCAGCTCTTCTCTGGAACATGCTTCTATGCTTCCTGTTCCCTCTGAGCCCCTGGCACTCAGAAGTGCTGAGGCAGACTTCTCTCCATCAGTGAACTCGGCAGTAACCAGCATTCCCTCAGCACCTTCCAGTACAATGTAGTGCATTCCCTTGACAAGCTGGTGGAAAGGCCAGTGGCTAAGAGCCCACCTCAAAGATCAGGAGACAGGGTCTCAGAGGACTTACAAGGTCTGTCTAAACTCACTCGGCTGGCAGGAGGCAGAGTCATTTTCTAGGACTCTATCTACAAGCCTGAAGAAAGTAGTAGACGTCGAATAAATTATGAACTCTAGCCTGGGCATTACCAAATTTTAACAGGTCCCTCCTACACATAATTGAAGAGGTGGGAGCGAAGGTGCTAGCAATATTTCTTTCACAGAACTGGTACTCAGTAGGTACTCAAAACAGGATCACTAAGCTGAAGTCGCCTAGAAGGGAAGGGCAGCAGAGGGCCTCCCTCTCCACTGTCAGCAAGGAGGCCTGCTGAGGAGACAGACCCTCACCTGCCTTTCCAGATGGTAACGCTGCTGACGACATTCTGACCTGCCTGGGATGCTGCTGTACCAAGATCTACAAGACAGATAAGACAGACAGACAGGCAAGACAGACAAACAGACAGACAAGACAGACAGACAGACAAGATAGACAGACAGACACTGCTGCTGACATTCTGTACCAAGATCTACAAGACAGACGGACAGACAGACAAGACACACACACACACACACACACACACACACACACACACACGTACACACACACACACACACACGTACACAGCAGAATGATCTGAAGTGCTTGGACCCCTCCCACCACCCCTCAAAACAAAAAAACAAAGAAACAGGGTTAGCCCCAGGGAATGGGCAGTGACCTCAGAGGTAAAGTATGTCATGAGCCAGTTCTGGAACATCAGCGAATTCAGACTAAACAGTGGGGGTGAGCCAGCCCCTGGCCTTGTGCTGAGCAGGGATGGTTACGGAGTGCCTGCCCTGGTTGGCAGGATCATCTGAGAATATACTAGAAACAAGCCACCAGGCAGAGATCCCTACGCAAGAAACATGGCAGGCTCAGCAGCTACTTTCCCTCCAGCTTCAGGGATTCCCACGGCTTCTTAGATTCCTGCTCCAGGAGCTTGGGTTGAAACAGATAATGGGCCCCCTTTGCTGAGGGAATCTGCAAGGAGACTTGATGAAGACCTGCAGGCTGCTGCAGCCAAAGAAACCATGCCTGCGTGCCAAAAGCAGACAATGGGAGGGGGCGGGGCGCAATCAGGGAGCATGAGCGAAGAAGAAGAAAGAAGACGTTAAGGAAGGAAAAATATCTAAGGCAGCCACACTAAAAATACTTTCCAGGCACATACTTCTCTCAGTGCATAGCAGTTCTTTCAATTAAGGATGTGTCATTTCCTGGGTTATTAAATCCAGATCATGGAACATTCCACTCGGGGACAGTAAAGGAAGGGTCACGTTCCCAGCCTCTCCAAGCACCATAAGCAGCGGAACACAAGAATGGTGGTCCTTAGTGTTCAGATCACTGAGCTGCATGCAAGCTTCCCTTCAGGATGTGATACTTAGAGGATGCCCTGCCTGGCACTTTCCCTTGTATGCCCAGCATCCCCATAACCACCTAGAAGGGCGTCAACCTACCAAGCAGGTAAGACCTCGTGGGAACCATAATTGGCGTAAGAGATAATAGTTCTGGCCACTACAATTAAAGCCAGTGAGCTTCAGCCTCTTCTGAAACCAAAACCTCACCAGACTCTAAGGAACATACAGATCTGTTCCATCCGGTCCTCTTCGTGCCAGGGGCAAAGACTTGTGTGCAGGAGATGGCCAATAGTCTCAATATCTGTCTGATCTGTCTGTCTTCATCTGCTACCCTCCCTCCATCTCTCTCCCATCCCTTCCTCTCCCCAGACCCTGAAGACCACAAACACAATGGGGGTTCCTGTAACAGCTCTCAAAATAGTTAAGGAGCCTGGGACTGTAGCCCCATCCCCACAACTTGCATTTGAAACACTTAGCTTGCACCTAAAATGAGCTAAAATTTGGACAGATGAATAAGGAAGAAACTGGATGGCAAAACAGGCTTTTGGAGTTAACACAAAATCTGAGCGAGTAAAAGTCTACACCATCCCTGTGGGCTGTACATGAACATAGGGCTCCACAAGGGTAGCTCAATTGTGTTTGAACTGCGCTCCTTACCCTGCAGGCCCATCCTCAGGCATGAGTCCTAATCTACTCCCCACCCTCTGTCATAACACCGTCATTAACACTGTCATGCCCAGTTCCCTTGCCATGGGTGACTGAAGTGTCCCCAAAGAGTTAGGGACAGAGCAAATTTAGGGCCCTCTGCTGGAAGAAACAGGAGACCAGATAGAGAGGTAAAGGTAGATACAGCCCACAGGTATGTGACAGAGGACATGCCTGCCAGGTTCCACCTGCGGTCCCATCTCTCCTGTTGTTAAGCCAGCTTCTGTCACAGGTCAGAACCCATCCCTCTAGGCAGGAACTTGCAGCTTCATGGATTTAGCTCTGTCATTTCCGGTCTACATTAGTGAGGAAGCAAGCATTGCTTCACCGAGACTGCACAACTGTGTGTGCTACTAAGATCCAGTGGGAAGCATGGAGCAGTCCTCCCAAATACTCTACAATGAGGACTCCCTCAGGACACGGGATGACGGTCCTGTGAACGACCATGACCAGAAGCTGAGGGTGACCACCAGTGCTCAGGACAGGAACGATTCACCACCATTACAAGATCTGTTTGTGTCCGACATGGTGCTAGGCATTTTATATATTTTCTTTTCTCGCTGTCATGGGTGTGGATATCCACAGGTCACAGTGTGGGTGCACAGGCGCTCACACACATGTGGAGGCCCAAGGGTGACATCCAAAGTCTTCTTCCATTGCTCCTTACATTATTCACCGAACCCAGAGCTCACCCATGCAGCTCTTCTGTCCAACCTGTTTGTTCCAGATCCCGTCTGTACCTCTGAAGTTACTGGAATGACAGCCAAGCCACCAAACCCATATACAATGTATGAATGTGCTAGGAATAGATTCGTGAGCTCAACAGTAGGCACTGCAACCTTTGAGACACTGCACCAGCAACACATTTCCTTATTTTTACTACAACCTCTACAAAGAGGAGGGAAAGAGCCCTTTTCATGTGTAAAGAAATTCAATGTCAAAGGTTTCCCATGCCCACCCCCACCCCCACCCCCAGGCTTAGTAGTTCACCTTGCTAGAAAAAACTAAAGGAAAGAGTCTCCCTTTCCCAGAACCTGGAGACCTCAGGGCTCTACTTACGGCCTGCTGTTCGCCTCCTCCCCACTGGCTGAGGTCTTCGACTCCACAGCATTGTTGAAGTTAGAGATGTTTTCGGATGAGTAGAGGCCAGTTGGGCTGTTGTACTGGTTTGTGATGACCCGGGTGCTGGGAGCAGGTGAGGCAGTAAATGGCATGGCACTTCGGTTGTGGGCACTTCCTATGTGCAGGACTTCCTGAAGACAGGGAGCAGAGGAGACGTCAAGGAGCTGTGGATCCTAAACCCCTTATCCTGTACAGTACAGGGAGGACTTCCAGCTAAGCTACAGCAGCCCTGGCTCAAATCTAAACTTCACCTTGCTTCGAGCAGAGGGGCTCAGACAAAGGCAAGGAGACTGTGATCAATACGTGGTAAAGAATCCACAGATGTAGGACTGCAATCCCACATACTCTCTCAATCAGCTCCATCTCTGGCCCTCCCCTGAGACCCAGCAGAGCTGATGTTGGGTACCTCTAGGGAGGATAACATGTCATGCCTTGGGCTACCAGTACCCAAGTCAGAGCTGATTAGGAAAAAGTAGAGAGAGGTAGCCTAGACTACCACGGAGCTCTCCAGGTCAAAAGGTAAAGATAAACTCCCCAGACACGAGTAGGTTAGATCAGCAAGGAAAGAAGGTAAGAAGAGGAGCAGCTGCTGACTACATGTCTCAGTAGTTGGAAAAGGCAGCTGAGGCGCTGAAGGCCTACCATTCCCTGTGGTAAAACACAAGATGGAAGATTCTGGAAGACAGGTCCAAACCAGATCCTATGGGCGAAGGAGGTTGAGTTTCTGAGTCCTTATTCCCTGCTCCACCTCCAGAAATCTGGTGAACAATTACAGCTACAACCTCTCTAGGCATCTGTATAAACATGCCAAAACCAAAACACCTTTTATTTATTTTATTTTATTTTATTTTATTTTATTTTATTTTATTTTATTTTATTTTTTGAGAGAGGGATTCTCTCTGTAGCCCTAGCTGTTCTGAAACTCACTCTCTAGACCAGGCTGGGCCCAACTCAGAGATTTGCCTGCCTCCTGATTGCTGGGTTGAAAGATGTGTGTCACACAGCCTCGTTATAGTTTTTAAACTAACATTCCTTTTTTTAAAAAAAATGAGCCCTGGGTACTTCCTCTAGCTCCTTCATTAGGGACCCTGTGCTCTGTCTAATAGATGACTGTGAGCATCCACTTTTGTATTTGCCAGGCACTGGTAGAGCCTCACAGGAGACAGCTATATCAGGCTCCTGTCAGCAGGCTCTTGTTGGCATCTGCCTAGTGTCTGGGTTTGGTGGTTGTTTATAGGAGAGATCACCAAGTGGGGCAGTCTCTGGATGGTCATTCCTTCAGGCTCTGCTCCAAACTTTGTGGAGCATGTGTCCATATTACCAGTTGGAACATCTTCTGGGTATATGCCCAGGAGAGGTATTGCTGGATCCTCCGGTAGTACTATGTCTAGTTTTCTGAGGAACCGCCAAACTGATTTCCAGAGTGGTTGTACCAGCTTGCAATCCCACCAGCAATGGAGGAGGGTTCCTCTTTCTCCACATCCTCGCCAGCATCTGCTGTCACCTGAATTTTTGATCTTAGCCATTCTGACTGGTGTGAGATGGAATCTCAGGGTTGTTTTGATTTGGATTTCCCTGATGATTAAGGATGCTGAACATTTTTTCAGGTGCTTCTCAGCCATTTGGTATTCCTCAGTTGAGAATTCTTTGTTTAGTTTTATGCCCCATTTTTTAATAGGGTTATTTGATTTTCTGGAGTCCAACATCTTGAGTTCTTTATATATATTAGATATTAATCCCCATAGGAAGAACATCAATATGAACTAACCAAGCACCCCCAGAGCTCCTTGGAACTATACCACCAACCAAAGAAAACACATAGTGGAACTTGTGGCTCTAGCTATATATGTAGCAGAGGATGGCCTAGTCGGTCATCAATGGGAAGAGAGGCCCTTGGTCCTGTGAAGGCTCTATGCCCCAGTATAGGGGAATGCCAGGACCAGGAACAGGAGTGGGTGGGCTGGGGAGCAGGGAGAGTGGGGAGGGGATAGGGGATTTTCAGAAGGGAAATTAGGAAAGGGGATTCAAAATGTAAATAAAGAAAATATCTAAAAAAATTTTTTTTAATTTTAAAAATAGGTTTGCTAGTGAGATGATTCATCGGTTAAGAGCACTGACTGTTCTTCTGAAGGTCCTGAGTTCAAATCCCAGCAACCACATGGTGGCTCACAACCATCATCATGAGATCTGACACCCTCTGATGCCCTCTTCTGGTGTGTCTGAGGGTGTCTACAGTGTACTTACATATAATAATATATAATTTTTTTTTAATTTTTAAAAGAACTTTAAAAAAAAATGATCCCAGGTTATCTGATGACTCAGTTAGAAGGTTCTCCCAGCACCAGTGCTCAAAATCAACTCCAACTTCTAGTGCCGCAAGCTGTGTAGCCTTCTAAGCTCAACATGTTTTCTGAGTTCCCAAGAAAATTCTTCTAAACCTTGCTTTCTTTCTTAAACATCCAAATGATCAAAAATCAATATTCTGATTCTTCTATCATTCTTTTTCTGCTCTTTTAAAAAATGAAATTTAAGTGTTTAATTGGAAGGCATTATGAATGAGAACTGTTTAATTCAGTACGAAACTAATTTAAAGTAAAAGGCAGATAAACACATTTTTATGGTTAGGATTTCTTTCTTTCTTTCTTTCTTTCCTTCTTTCCTTTTTTTTTTTTTTTTTTTTTTTGAGACAGGGTTTCTCTGTATATCCCTGGCTGTCCTAGAACTCACTTTGTAGACCAGGCTGACCTCTGCCTCCCACGTGCTGGGATTAAAGCCGTGCACCACCACGCCCAGCTTAGGATTTCTTTTTTATTACTCTGGTAAATGTCTTTTTTTGAGTCAGAATCAGTGAGGTTTAGTTGACTTTGTCCATGTCTGCACAAATAATAAAATAATAAAAAACAAAATAATAAAAAATAATAAAATAATAAAAAAATAATAAAAAGAGGCTTGTGTTCTTGTTTGTTTGTTTGTTTGTTTTGAGACAGGGTCTCTCTATGAACCCCTGGCTGTCCTGGAACTCACTATGTAGACCAGGCTGGCTTCAAATTCACAGAGATCCACCTGTTTCTGCCACCAAGCCTGGCTACAAACAATCTCAAAAGAGGATCTTAAAGAAAAGAATGGTCATAAGGAATGATTAAGTCATTTTATGTGCACTGATTCAAAGGAATCGTAAAACCACTGAGTCCTGTCTGTGAAAGGCAGCAGCTGACTTACAGATTAGAGGCCAGGAGCTCCCATCACCACCATGGGCAGTCACAGGACAGCACCCAGCATGCACCCTTCTGTGTCCACAGCCGTTCTGGGAGCAGCGCAGGATGCTTAGTCTTTAGCCTTGCCTCCAATTTTCCCTGACACTTTGGCCATGAACATGTTATGCCTCTCTGAGCCCACTTCTCTAAGCTTCTTCAGAAGGACATGGTGTGACACGTCTGTGCACCAAGCACAGGGCAGAACAGGGCAGGGCCTCACTAGGGTCCATCTCCTCTTCCCGAAGAAACAAAAAGAGTTCCAATCAGAAGCCCATGGGAGCCATGTCATACATTCTTACAATGTATGTATGTATGTATGTATGTATGTATGTATGTATGTACGTACTTACTGCCCACAGTATAGATCAGAGGACAATTTAGGAGAATCCATTCTCACCTTCCATCACGTAGGCCCCAGGGATCAAACTCAGGTCCTCAGGGCAGGCCTGGCAGCAAAAGCCAACTCCTCAACCCACCCCTCCCCTCCCCACCCCCCCCCCCACCCTTGTTTTCTTTTGTGGGAATAGTAGAGTTTTTCCTTCCGGTGGTTTTTTTCTTTTTTCTTTTTTAATTCTTGATTCTTGCTTTATAAAGCATCTATCAAGAATGCATCTGGTTTGTACATAAAAGAAATATTTCTACCCCCATGCGGATTCTAGTCTTTCCAGAAGGCAGGCGGATTTAGGGCTTGCCTTTTGGAAGGGATGATGTCATTGTTTGGGTTTTGTATTTACTGGTCTCCAAGGAAACTCAATAATGAGGAAATACAAACTAGGTATGTAACTATGTTGACCTCAGATAAGCTGGGGTGTTGGTTGGCTTTATGTGAACGAGCGAGCAGCTCTTTACAATATCTGTGAACTCTGCCCTCACTATTTGCCCTCTAGCTCAGAAGTCTCAGAAATGGAAAATCTGGGGAAAGGGGAGGCGGGAAGATATTTGTATGAATAAAGAATGATGAGAAAAATACAGTCAAGCTACCCTTTAAAGGAGTCTGAATAATGTATTTTTAATCTGAAAACAATCTTCAAAATATCAGCACTGAAGAAAAAGTATAACCAAGACATAGATGGTTGGCCCAGGTAAAAAGTGATCATTTTGGACCAAGTTAAGCCAAAATTATTCCTCATTGTTATAAATCTATGTGGAAACTTAGCACATCAAAATTTAACACATACAGTAACTTTAATCAATGACTAGACTACCAGGAAAACTAAAACTAACTCTGGCATACTTTAAACTTGCTTATACAACTGCCAGTTTGCAGAGTAACATTTTATGAATTTCCTTATAGGTCGTACACAGAATAATATGTTCATGTCAACTTCAACATGCCAGGTGCAAAATGATCCCTAAAAGAATGTAGCATGTTAGTATGATGGCTACTGCAAATAGGAAAAATTATAACCACATTTCTGAAATTTTAACGAGACGCCTTTAAGAAAGTAAGGCTTATAATCAACCATTCCATTTATACATACTATGGAATCATATGGATTCAATTTCATATCATTTCTATGCTATATATAACTATGTGTTATCTTTTCATTACTATTTCTATGTAAAAAAAAAAAAAAAAACCTAAAGAGTGTCTCAAACTTTAAAAAGAAAAATTTAATTTCAAATCTTCTGGGGTTAAATATATAATAATCACAACCCCACTTTGAAAATTGCAAAAATAGTTATCCATTTACTTACTTATTTGTGTTCTTCTTGTTGTTTTACGTATGTGTGCATCTGTGTCTGGATGCGTGTGTGTGTGTGTGTGTGTGTGTGTGTGTGTGTGTGTGTGTGTGTGTGTACTTGTGAGTGCGTGCACTTGTGTGTGTGTATGTGTGTGTGTGTACTTGTGAGTGCGTGCACTTGTGTGTGGAGACTGGAGGTTGATGTGTGATACCTTCCTCAATCCACATTTTTAGACACAGGGTCTTTCAGTGAACCCGAAACTCAGCCTTCTAGCTAAACTGGCAAACCAGTTCGCATTGATGGGACTGCAGATGGGCACAGTCATGCCCAGCTTTCACACATGGGTGCTGGAAGTTCAAACTCAGGTCCTTGTGCTTAGTGTGAACGCACTTTACCCATAAGCCACTTCCTCAGCCACACTTACTCTTAATAATTCATTCATTCATCCAACAGAGAACATAGTTTGTAGTGAGCAACACGGGCATTTTTACCAACGTGTTCTAAATATTTCTGTACTTATTTCAAAATATACCCACACAGTATAGATATTTTAGAAGACACAACTAAGGGAGATAAAAACACCTATCAGCTATCTACCAAGAGATTCATTTGTAAATACAGAATCTCGGGACAATCTACTGTTGTAGAAAATTCTACTCGGCCAACGAACAATGCAGGGACTCCTTCCTTTATTTCTCCAAGATCAACTGTCATCTCATTTAACTAATTTTTAAGGTCTTTCTTCAAGTTTCACTGTAATGAAAACATATTTCCACCTCAGGACTCACAGGACTATTAAATCCCTGTGTTTCTTTTTTCACTCCGTTTCAGGCCTAAAGGTATCCTCGCCTTGGGGAAGATTCTTCTGTGTCTAATACATAAGAGCAGAGTTAGCTCTCAGGTTTCAGTAGAGTCCTACCAATTCTCTTTGCAGGAAGCCTTCTGTCCCCTTCTCCCACTGCCAGCCTTCCCACTCCTTCTTACTCCGTTGCCGGCCATGTCCCTGCCCTGGGGTTTTCCAGCCCTTTCCTCTGGCGGCTTCCCTTACGGGAAGAAATGAACTTAAGCCAGATCCCAGCAATGACAGTGGAGGCCTCTCCTGACCACTTTATCCCCAGACCTCCAGTGCAGGAAAAACAGAGGCGAGCTGAACAATACCCAAGCAGGAAAGCAGCTGGCAGCGGAGTGGCAAAGATAAGCAAGCACTTACTTGGGGTTCCGACGCTAAATTCATCTTGTAGGGATGACGTTTCCCCTCCTCGGTCACTAGAGGAGACCAAATCTTCTGTTCAGACCTGCAACAGATGAACAAAGCTGTTGTTCCCCCTCTGTCGTTTCATCTCATTCTGCTTTGCAGTGCTGATGCTCCAACTCAACATCTCACAAACGTCAGTCAAGCAAGGGCTCCACTACTGGGCAGTGTCCCCAGCCTAAAGCTGCTGTCTCATTCATGTTAAATAAAGGATCCAGCTCAACCTCTGTCTCTACAAGTTCTGCTTAGATTCAGTCAACTTCAGACAAGCTCTGCATCTGTACTGAACATGTACAGACTTTCCCCCTTGTCTTATGGTATAGCAGTCATGGGCATAGCATTTACATTGCAGTAGACATTATAGGCAATCTATTATAGGCAATCTAGAGATGACTTAAAAGACTGCAGGAAGATATACATAGAGTATGTGCAAGTACTACACTGCTTTGTACAGAAGGGACTTGGGTTAGCCGCAGATTTTGATATCCAAAACAATTCTGGGGCCCAACCCCCATGGACACCAAGAAACAACTTTACACGTAAAAAACAAATAAGGAAAAACATCCCCTTTGCCTTAACTTCTACCTTCTGAACTTGAAACCTGCCATCAGACCTATCTCCTATTTATCAATTAGGTGGCATCCATGTTAGATGGTTCTTACACAGCCTGAAGGGATTTTCCAAGCCAAGCCCCAGGCTCCTCTGAGTTGCTATGCCTGCCTCATACTGCCACCTCAATTCAAGGTGAGATAGACTTCAATTCTATCCTGGTTCAGTGTTCCTAGCTGGAGAGAAAACATCTTGTGTGTTGTATGGATGCATCACCTGTCACCTGTGGCCTACGGCTTAGGCAGGAAATAGAATGTGGGACATCAAGAGGAGAAAAAAATTCTGGGAGAGAAGGAGGCAGGGAGGTTTGCTGGGAAGATGTAACAACTGAATTCATTGCATCTGAGCACAGCCATGTGGCAGAATGTAAGCTAGAATACATGGAATATTTTAAGTTATATCTAATCAAAAAGGAGCCTAGCTTTATGGCCAGGTATTTGTAAATATATTTTGAATCTAGATCTTGTTTCTGGGAACATGGGATTAGGAGGAAAAAAACAGGGCCTAACTTGAACACCTAGCCTAGACCATATCACCAATGTATTCATGAATCAGTTCCAGGTTTTATTAGCATGGGGCTTTTTTATCTCTTGAAGGTAGAGAATATTTATACTTTGTGTTTGTCACAGTAAATGGTAACAGACAATTATAAGACACGCCTATACAATTTGTTGGCAAGTGAATTTAAAAAAAACCAATGAACCTATGAATAAACGCATGAATGACCCGAACATGAGTTTTAGGGAGAGGACGTGGGCTGAGCTAGATAGAACAAGAGACAAGAACAAAGGGCCAATGTCCGTTTGAAGTAGTCATAATGGAATGGTTAGCCTCCCAGAGTCAGTAGGGCACTGAAGGGAACAAAATATTCTCGTATTGTTCATCTTGGTCTGTCTCACAATCCCATAGCACAAGGAGAAGGGGGGAAAAGGTCACAGAATGTACTTGACAGAGAGGAGAACATGATGAAGAGCTATAAAAGCGAAGGTTGGTGAGCCATTAAGTAAAGCAGGTTCACCCAGCAAACAGAAGCTGAACTTGATCCAACAGGAACTAGGAAGCCACTCAAAGCTGAACCAATCACTGCTGACATTTTAGCTTCCTAAGGCTCCTTCCATGACCAAGTGAAAGGTGAATGGAAATTCTACCCTAATTACAGCTTCCAAGGTGCTTTCCTGGGCTGTCTGCTCAATGCCTCCGCTCCTTTCCTGTAGTGCACCTTAAGTTACACTCGGCCCTTTACCTAACAGCGGCTGTGATCTCAGGATGCAACACCCCTTACTCCTTGGATCCTTGGTAGGAACTGATACTCAGGAAGACATTTACATTCATTATGCCTTAATAGTGCCTAACTCATTTTCATTAGTTGTGTCTCATCAAGTGAAAGTGTGGTAACTTAATAGGCAGAGGCCGACACATGATAAGCCGACAAGAGATAAGTCGTGTGCACAGGAGAAAAGAAATGAGCAACCCCAAAATCCAAAACCGTGGACTGGTGTACTTTCATTATGCATAATAGCACAGAACCAGGGAAGTGCAGGGGCTTCTGAGATTGGGGATTAGGGAAGGGGAGGCGCGGGCCCTGTCCACAAGCAGCTTCCAGTCTATTAGGAATGAACTAAATATTTCCTCAGCCTCACCTGGATACTGTGAGCGTCATGTTGTCTGCGCAGCCCTTGATTTTGTTCTGAGCTTCCAAGTGTGTCATGCTGCTGGTATCTTCCCCATCGATGGCTGTGATTAAATCTCCAATACATAAATTCGCTATAGCAGCCTTGCTTCCGGGAGTGACCTGGCAACAGAGGGGACCCCACATCAGTTACTGTTTGTGTCCAGGAGAACCAATGAGGAAATACCACGGGGTTAAGTACTCACTAATAAAGAGCAGAGCATGGAAAAGGAGAGCTTGGCAAGATGCTGCACACCTGTAATCCCAGGTCTAGGGGAACAGAAGTAGAGGACAGCCTTGGATATATACCAAGACCTTGGAAGGATAAAAGAAGAAAGCGCATGGAGAATAAGTGTGTGTGATGGTTTGAATATGCTTGGTCCATGGGAAGTGGCACTATTAGGAGGCGTGGCCTTGTTGGAGGAGGTGTGGAGGAAGACGTGTATCACCCTGTAGGCAGGCTTTGAGGTCTCCTGGTGCCCAAGCTCTGCCCAATGTGGAAGAGAGAACCTCCTTATGGAAGACAGCTCCCTTCTGCTACCTTTGGATCAAGATGTAGAACTCTCGGCTCCTCCAGCACCATGTCTGCCTGGATGCTGCTATGCTTCCTGCCATGATGATAATAGACTGAACCTCTGAAACTGTAAGCCAGCCCCAATTAAATGTTTCCTTTTCTAAGAGTTGCCTTGGCTATAGTGTCGCTTTACAGCAATGGAAACCCTAACTAAGACAGTGTGCTAAGATTATAATTTAACCAGTAGCAATCCTTCATGTTTATACAATCTGTTACCTACCATGCACTGAGTCTTTCCTGTATGTGACCTCATTGTCTCCTTACAACAACTTTGTCAGAAATGAACACCTCTAGGAAGCTCAAAACCTACGCAGGGTCACCCAACCAGTACATTACTAGACATCCTGCTATCCACTGCAGACTCAAACCTTGAGCCTCACTCAGTGTTCTGACCTCAGAATAAGTCACCAACATATTTTAAATGTGCACATTTGGAAAACATTGTATGTGATAACTTCTATTTTTGTAAAATCCTAGCAAATATTAGAAACTATAAGCCCAGACAAAACTGGAATCACTGTATGCTAATCTCTTTACAATGATCTTGAGTTACTTTTACAATTTAAAAAAAAAAAAAAAGCAATAAAGACAATTTTTTTAAATATAGAGTGTGGGTTTGCACCAGGAAATTGGCCATGGTTAGGGCTCTTCCCTACAGGTGGCTGGTGTTCTACAAGCTAGGTTTCCAGACCAGTCATTCTAAATTTGCAGACCACGTATGCCTAGGGTGGTCAGTTAGTAAATGTCTCAGGTCCCCAAATCCATCTGTCCACGGAGGATGCCCTATAGACAGTATAAATGTGCCCCCACACAGACCTACAGTGGCTTTTCAAGTAAGCATGGATGCTGGTGTGATGAACAGCACTCATTCCGAGGCAGCGCTGGCCTCGGAGTAATTGTTCGCTAGTGGATGTTTTCTCAGTCAGGGTTATACCAAAATGTTAGCATCATCACCCCAGAGCCAGTCCATGACTGTATGACATTAAAAAGTCATCGTAAACTGGAAGCCAGGGGAAGAATGGTACATCCTCAGATCCCAGTGCCCAAAGGACTTTTGTTTCCTCTTGGGAAACCCTGTAGCTCCGGGAGCTAACGGAGGATGTTGCGATCCACCGGTGTCTCCATACACTACATTGGTCCTTCAAAGTACCAAATCAGGATACAAGACTAAGGAAACAAGCCTCAGTTTTCCACAGCCAAGTTCCCAAAGAACCCAAACAAAACCAAAAAACTAGCCCTCATACGGCTGCTGGTGTGGGCGCCCTGTGGTGTTTTATTCCCTCTCTGGCACCCGGACCCCACACAATGAGGGGCTAGTCCTTGCGGTCCCCTCTAGCTTGAACACGTTCTGGCTTCACCAGACAAAACAGCCCGCTGGAATGTGAAGACCGGAAGCCAGTTGAGAGCTTCTGACCTCCTACCCTTTCTCTCCTCGCCCATCTGACTCTCACGACACAGGAGCTGTGCTCCAGGCAGTCGCTGAGTGAGACGTCTGACACAGCCCTTCCTTCTAATAAGCAATAGGAAACTCATTCTGACTCACTTAGAGTAGCAGTAAAAACACAGGCTGACCTGGCGCTATGCTGTACACAGCCCGCGTTTTCTAAAGGACAATGCAGAATTTTGCTTTTCTGTTTTAGTTTGTTTGACATTTTTGGAGAATGTCTTAGGTATCCCGGGCTGGCTTCAGACTCTGTTGTAACCACGACCTCACTTTTTAATGGTCTTATCTAAGTATTTCTTTATTCGAGATTGGTAATGGCTCTAGACTGGCAAATTCTATCTCCAAGCAGACTAGCTGGAAAACCAGGAGAACAATGCCAACCAAAGCCACTTATTTATGACCAAATGTAATAGTATAAAAGAGCAGGTCCCTTTAGGGCAACCCTGTAACACTTCAGCAAGGCCCTCCCCTCAGGCTACTTTCCCACTAAGTTCTAGCTTCCTCCCCAAGTTTTTTCCCACCTCAATATTTTTGACTCTGCCTGACTTACTTTTCTCACCTTTGAAGTCTCTTCTTAAATCACACTTCTCAGAGTCTTCCCTGACCTCTAATACATGATAGTAAGTACTCAAAATAAATAACCAAAGAATGATTCAAATTAAAAATATCCACTGTCCTTAAAGATGTTATCACGAGCTGGGAAGATTATCCAGTGGGGAAGGGTTCTTTCAGTATAAACGTGAGGGCCTGAACTCAGGTCCTCCAAGCCCATGTAAAAGCTGAGTGTTGGTCAGTGAGCCCCATAATCCCAAAGCTCAGGGAGTGGGAGGAACAGGAGGATTGCTGAGGAATGAGTGCTAGCTAAACCATGATGAAGAAGCTCCAGGTTCCGGAAGAGGCCCTGTCTCTCAGGGCTCAGGGAACTGTGCAGAAGAGGAGGTGGACAGATAGCAAGAGACTGAGGCAGGTGGACGACATGAAGGAAATAATGTCTTCCAGACACACAGGGTTGATGCACAGGGCCTGCCCAGGTCCAAACCAGACTGGATCCCACTGCTGAGATGGGCAAGATGCAAGCCCCTATCCCTCTCCAATTAACAACTGATCGCAAAGAAAAAATTAGTTTCTCCAAGGGAGTCACTGGGTACACAAATCACACTTAAGGGCAGACCCTGTGGCCAGCACTAGATGGCCAACTCTAAATGAACTCAAGGGCATTTATGGAAACTTTTTTTTTTAAGACTCATTGCTTTGTTTGGACTTTTGTTTAACCTTACTGGTCTTTTGCATGTATATTATGGTTTCCAAGTCTGAGTTTTTATGGGTGTGTATAGACATTTCTCCCACTCATTCTTTGTTTCTTTTGTTGATTTGTTTGTTCATTTTTTTTATCCTTGTCTTTTTATTTGCCTATTTGTTTTCTTATGAGAGAGAGGGAGAGAGAGAGAGAGAGAGAATGGAGTTAGAGGATGGAGAGGTAGGGAGAGTCTGGGAGAGGAGAAGGGAAACCATGATCAGAATATATTGTATAAACATAAATTTATTTTAAATTTAAAAAATACAAAGAGGGAGAACCTGTCTCAGGGGGATAAAGGGGGGGTGACAAAGCAGGGATCTGACTTTCTCTGTACCCACATGGGCACACACATACTTAATGTTTTAAAATGAATATTTCAAAATAATCAACAATGTTTTTTTTTTTTAAAGTAACTGTTTCCCTTAAAAATGACGATGCCAGACTTGGAAGTTTCTTTTTATGTCTTATGTTCAGTTGCTAAGAAGTCTGGAATTTCCAGCATTTGGTTCATTTTGTGGGAGTGGCATTTCTGCAGAGAACATCCCAACAGGCCCCAGACAAGCTAAAACCAGTCTTAGAAGCCCCACACCTGAATAATTTTGACCTAGCAACTTATCTTTCTGTCTGATTTTTTTTTTAAGCCAAAGGAAAGTTTTGAAAACTATAAGAAAAGATCATCAGATCAGACTCCAATGGGCTAACATTCTTTTATGAGCCATCTCTTTTTTACAAGGTTGGGGCTGTGGATACAGCCCAAAAGGTAGAATGTTTGCCTCGAATGTACAAAGCCCTAGGATTGATTTCCAAATATCATGAGCTGGACATGATAGCATTTTGGGTGGTGGAGGCAAAAAGATCAGAAATTCAAACTTATTCTTGGGGCAACTTAGGTTACATGAGACCCTGTCTCCAAAAGGACAAGTGTGGGTGAGAATAGGGAGGGCAGATCAAATGAATCACAGACAGACATTACCTTCACAGAGAGGATTCCTACAATATATTTAGAGTGTTCACAACACATTGCTCACACAGATTAGATGAGCAAGCATCTATCTGACAACATTTTAAAGACAGGACTAAAGAGAAGTTGTGAGTGGTTCACACTCACGTAGCTAAAAGCTTATGCCTAGTTTTAATATAGAACCCCTCATAGGAAATTCTAGCCTTTCTTGCTTCAGTGTAATAGTGTGGCAGAGACTCTAAGAAGCACATCTGCCATATCCTTCTTTCTACACAAAGAACTGGAGTGCCACAAAGCCCTGTTGGCCAGGTGCCTCCCAGGCATGCAACAACAGTTTCACTACTCTGCACTGAGCTGGGGCCCAGAGCCCCACCCATTATCAAACATGCCAATCATAAGACAGAATTGAGAAGGGCTGCCGAGGTCCTAGATCTCACTGCTGGAAAGTTCCTGTCCTAAACTGTGGACTCTACCACACACCATAACAAACCTCAATTCTAACAGTGGCCACTATTAATAAGACTTACTGTATGTCAAGGACAATCTAAGTGGTTAGAAAAGTTGGCTTATGATCTTCTCATGATGCCACAGGTAGGCAATGTTATTTGCATCATTGAAGATGAGGAAATGGAGGAACAAGGGTTAAGCCACTTGCTCAAGGTGACTCAGCTTGTGAGGAGCAAGCCACAGCAGGCTCCAGGATCCGCTACATCACTGTCTATCCTAATTTTCTTAGCAGCCATCAAATTCCATCAGAATCAGCTCATGATAGAGTCAGCCTCAATTTCTAAATAAAAAAAACTGAATTTGATACTTCCCTCCAAAAAACCAGACCCATTATTTAAGTAGACATCCTCCAAATTCCCTCAGTCAGTTCCCCCACCAGAGCACAAAACTGTTGCTATAAAAAGTAGTGTGGCTTAGGTGCAACAATGTATATTTAAAAAAGAATGTCTTGTTGGCTTCTGTAGCAGTCAAGTTGAATGCATTCTTGGGCCCATCCCCTTCCCCTTACCTGAAGGCTGGCACCCTGCACATCAACTCTACACTCTATGATCATAAGGCACCTTCAGACCCTATTAGATTCCCTGCTCCCACCCAGGGTCAGCTCTTTTTGTGTTTTTATTTACATCCCAAACACTGCTCCCCCCACCTCCCAGAGCCTCTCCTTCCATCCCCACTCCAACCGAAGAGCATACACAGGCTGGAGAAGGCCCCCAGCAAACAGGTAGTAGAGAGCTGCCTTGCCTGGCCTCAGTAGAAGAGGATGGGCCTAATCCTGCAGAGACTTGATGCACCAGAGTGGGGGAGGAAATAGCCTGGGGGCCCCACCCTGCTACGATTTTTAACTTTCACTTCAGAGTCGTGCAAAACAGAACTGTGACATAGCTCTCCCTCATTCTTCAATGAGGCACATTCACAGAGCCAGCTGCCTGACCCTGACCACAAGTAAGAGCTATGCCCCTCCTCTGTGACACTGGTACACTTCCTCCTCCCCCAGGCTTCCTTTCGCTCTCACTCTCTCCACATCTTACTGCACACATCTCCATGTATTCTGAAAGACTAGTAGCTTGTTGGTTAAGTTGTGACTTCTAGAGGCAGGGGACCAGGACTTGATAGCCTTACCTTGGGATTTAGCACCTCTGTGTGCCTAGCTCTTCAAGACAGATAAAGACAGCAGCCCTGACATCTGAAGGCTACTGTGAGGGTTGCCGAAATGACTCAAAACAGAGCAAGCACTCACAACTAAAGAAATGGGAATTCCAGGAGCCACATTCTATGAAAAGGGCTGAGCCTGCCACCTAGAAGCACGCAGTCCCTGGAGAGACAGGCAGATGATAAATGTTGCGCTAGAAGCTATAATGCAACCAAAAGCTAATGATGGGGGCAGGAGAGATGGTTCCGTGGTTAATACTGCTTACAGAACAAGCATAAAGATGTGAGTTTGGATGCCAGCACCTGTGTAACAAGATGGGCAGGGTCTTCCTGTGAACCTGAAACCCCAGCACTGTAGGGAGAAGAGGTAATACAGAGGCAAGAAGATGGCTGGTGCGTGCTGGCTGTCCTAGGATGGGAAAGGATAAACTCCAGGTTCAGGGAGAGACCCTGCCTCAAAAGAATACATGATGTCTTCCTCTGTCCTTGTACTTGCGTATCCATGTACGTACACCCCCCTACACATACATGCATGCAAGGAGTCAGAATAGAGCAGGCTAAGCCTCACACATAGTATGTGGACGGCACCAGTGAAACCCAGGACACAAAGGAAGGAAAAGGGATATGACATTGGAGATACAGAACAGGCTGTGAACCCTATATCTTTATCTAAAAATAACAATGAATAATAATGTCCTCACAGTATTCACTGTCTAGTTCCTGCAAAGAGACGACTAGAGACCATTAGCCATGCTGAGGTTCAAAGGGCCTCACTGGACAGACACTTTCTGGTTTAGTCAGGATTGCTGAGATGAAACACCACGACCGAAAAAGCAAGTTGGGGAGGAAAGAGTTTATTTGGATTACACTTCCACATTGTAGTCTGTCACTGAAGGAAGTCAGGACAGGAACTCGAACAGGGCAGGAACCTGGAGGCAGGAGATGATGCAGAGGCTGTGGAAGGATGCTGCTTACTGGGTTGCTCTTCATGATTTGCTCAGCCTGCTTTCTTATAGAACCCAGGACCACCAGCCCAGGGATGGCCCCACCCACCATGAACTGGGCCCTCCTCCAGTCACTAATTAAGAAAATGCCCTACATGCTTGCCAACAGCCAGTTCTTATAGAGGCATTTTCTTAATTGAGGTTCTCTCCTCTCGGATGACTTCAGCTTGTGTCAAGTCGATGTGAAAGTAGTCAGCACACTTTCAAATGACAGTTCAAACATTCCAGGGCTTACCCAATCAGCCCCTAGCCCAGCCATGCCCTAGTGGAACGGTTCTCAACCTGTGGATGGTGACCCCTTTGGGGGTTGAACAACCCTTTCACAGGGTTTATATGTCAGATATACTGCATATCAGCTATTTACATTACAATTCATACAAGTGGCAAAATTACAGTTATGAAGTAGCAATAGAATAATTTTATGATCGGGGGTCACCACAACATGCATTAAAGGGTCATAGCATTAGAAAGGTTGAGAACCACTGCCTTAATGGATCTCTAGAGGGTCCTACTTAAGATCCAAGTCCTACCAGCAGCTGAACGCATGTGCTCCTTTAACGCTCTGCATTGGAAACTGAGAGCTGAGCTCGTCGGATGAATCTGATTCACAATCAAAGTTGCCTTACATTTGTTTTAATTTAGATCAGGTATGATAAATTTCATACAAACCCATAGACTCTAAGCTTATGAAAAATCTGGCATTTCTGAGCTTAGATTTCCATATGGCAACAATCAGTACCAACAAAGGAGATTCCAACCCACTAAATGAGAAACATATCACCAACTTAGCCACAAAACCCATCATGCTCTCCTGCCTCTAGTACAGACCCCCAGTATCAGCTGCCAGTTGTCATCACCCAGTCAGTGATTCATCTCACTACTTCACCCTCTAGTCAGCCCCATCAGTGTTGCCTCCTGGGTCCCACATACCAATGAGTTTGGGACTGAAGGCTCAGTTCAAAAGCAATGCAAAGCGATTATATGTAAAAGCACTTTATGATAGGCTGAGAAGGAACTCCATGGTGATAAAGCCCTGGGTTCAATCCCCAGCACCAAAAAAAAAAAAAAAAAAAAAAAAAAAGAACTATTTCACAGCTACACAGCTAGAATTACCAAACACCTTTGTGTGCCCAGGTCAGTAACCGATTTCCTCTTAACTATGGGAAGCACCCATTCTGTCCTCAAGTGTCCCAACCAGCCTGGGGTGATGGTGCACACCTACACTCTTGACACCAAATCCACGCTGAAGGCCATTCTGGGATCCACAATGAATTCAAGGCCAGCCTGGCCTACCAAGGAAGACCTTGTAACAAGAGAAGAAAGTAAATGAATGGTTGCTCTATGCTGATGTGGAAATTTCAGCAAGCCTTTGTCAGTTGTTTTATAAGTTCCGTGGCATAAATGCCCCTCCCCTTTGAAGGGAAAAACAAAACCTCTCTTTGCCTTCGCCTAGGCCGGCAGGTCCATTTCCTCAGTGGTACAGAGCACCACTCACCTTGCCCCTTAGAGCTGACTCCTAAACCTGGACTCAGAAATCCACCCAGCGCTCACTAGCTCAGAGCTTTATTTGCAAGGATATGATATGGACTTACAACCTCTTAGCTAACAGATGCCCTACAGAGAGGAGGGAAAATATACACAGAGCCTCCCGTCATGTCAAATCTACACTGAAGGATCCAGAAACAATCCTACATCCATTCATTCATTCATTTTCACTTTTCTTCGTCTTGGAGATCAAACCCAGGACCTCTGGCGTGTTAAGGGTGCATTCTTACCACTGGGCTACACCCTCTGCCACTTATCTCTGCGTTTTAAGTTCCCTAGCAAAGCCCCGCTGGATTTGGAAACCTCAAGGGGGATATTCACTGGGCTTTTTTCCCCAGTATGTTCTCCCTGTATTAAGTTAAATTACTAGACAGACAACAAGTACTTAAACCTAAAAGCCCAGTAACTCTACAAACAACCTGAAGGGCTCAACTCCTGCACGCTTTAAAGATGCTTCAGTTAAAATATCCTCCTCCCCAACCCCCCAACACAAACACACTTTAACAGAAAGTAAGAAGAATGGGAGGGAAGTAAGGAGGGAGGGAAGAGGGAAGGGAGCAGAGAAGGGAGAGAGGAAAAGGAGAGAGAAAAAGAGAGGGAGGGAGAGAGAGAGAGAGAGAGACCTACAGTCAAGTATTGTAAAAGGCATGTCAGCCCAGATGGCGAACTCACTCAACATGGTTCCCATTTTTGCCCTGGCCAGAAAACTCAAAGCTAAATTCTGTGCAATTACAAACCAACTCATTTAAAGTTCCTGGAACACTGCTGTTTCTGCTTCTATGTTCCAAATAGTTCATTAAACCTTAAGTATGTCCTTGTGTTTTAAATATCACAAATGTGTGTTTCTGGTGTTGTAAATCGCCTTAAAACCAGGCAGAACAAAGTGAGAAAGGAAGCATAAATATTGAAGCGTCCACCCCTGGACTAACAAAACATGAAGTCCAAGGTCCGTTGCAAATAGCCCTTTAAGCGTGGTCTCTTGATCTAGTGGCTATGTCAGGGTTTTTAGGTATAAATGCGACGGTCTGACCTGTGGGTGGGGCAGCACAGAAGCAGCCTGCCTGCCACATTTAAATGCAGAATGAGAACCCCCCCCCTGCCCCAGATTCCTTTGGTTTGCAGTTTGTAGGTCCAGGCTGCCACCCAGACCCCGAAACCACATCAAGGCTGCAATCCCTGCATGACAACACTTAGGTTGGGCTCTTTCTCCAGGCATTCGGGCCATTAAGTAGACTGGGAGTGTGTAGATGAGCTGTGCCCTAAGCCAGCTTCCCTTCATACACAGCGCAAAATGAAGTTGTCAGTTCACAGGGACTCGCTGCTTTCTTGGTCTGAGCTATTGCCATTCTGAAGACAGGCAGGTAAAAGAGCTGGCACTAAAGAGAATGCCCCAGTTTCTCAGTAAGCCATCAATTCTCGAGCATTCAAAAGCCTAGAACAACTATGCATGCTTCGAAACAGCCCTCATCACTGCCACCCACAACCAAAACCTGATCGACCATTCCCGTTTGCAAACTATTCTGGCCGCTTCTGTTCGTTCGCTGATCAAACGAAATTGGCAATGGTGTCAGTCTCATGAGGTTGTTGGGAGGGTGTCCTTCAAGGGTTAAAAGGTTTAAACTGTATCAGGGCTGGAGAGATGGCTTGTGGATGAAGAGTGGATAGTTTTACAGAAAAGCAGAATATGGTTGGCAGCGCCCGTGTTAGACAGCTCACAACTGCCTGTAACTTTAACTACATGGGGATCTGACACCTCCTTTGGGACTCAAGAGATGACTCAGTGGCTAGCATAGCAGCACTGGCTGTTCTTCCAGAGGACCAGGGTTAGATTCCCAGCACCCACACAGCGGTTTACAAACATCTGGATCTCCGGTTCCAGGAGATCTGGGAGCACCAGACACACATATGGGAAAAACACCATGCACATAACGTAATAATTTTTGAAACGAAAAAACATTTTAATTACTTAAAAAAAAATAGTAGCTACCATTAAAGTTTCTTCAATCGAGGGCAGGAGAGTCAGCTCAGCTGTTCCAGAGGTCCTGAGTTCAATTCCCAGCAACTATATGGTTGGCTTACAAGCATCTATAATGGGATCTGATGCTCTCTTCTGGCATAGAAGTGTACATGCAGACAGAGCACTCGAAAGAAAGAAAGAAAGAAAGAAAGAAAGAAAGAAAGAAAGAAAGGAAGGAAGGAAGGAAGGAAGGAAGGAAGGAAGGAAGGAAGGAAGGAAGGAAGGAAGGAAGGAAGGAAGGAAGGAAGAAAACTTCTTTAACAGTATGCCCTATCCTGATGCCTACTACGGGTTATCCAGCATGCTAAGCTCTACCCTAGCAATAACCTTTGGAGGTAAATACTATTATTCCCACTTCAAAAACAGCTGTTGAACAGCTGGTGAGTTTTCAGGGTCTGACCTGCCCCCGACATACACATAAGAAGTGGACAAGACCAGGGTTTGAACCAGAAAACACATTTCCCCAGGATACTGAGCTGCCTTTAATTCTTCATTTGTTGTAACAAAATTTTGGCAGAAAATACAGAACAATGAAGCCTACATGATCCACCATGAGATACTAATTAACTCTGAAAATGTAACTTACATGAAAAGCAGGCTGGGAAGTTTTATAAGCGGATGCTAACAGTGTTTGCCTCCCTGAAGTACACTGGGAAAAGCTTTCCTTCACCTTCCTGCACTTGTCTGTTTGACCTCTTGCTTTGATGGATTTGGGGCTGTCTCCTCTTCTTCAGAGAGGACCTCACATTTACAGCTTGGGGCTAAACTGGAACTTACTATATAACTGATACATATTGCCTATATATAACATACTATATTACTATTGAACTTGCAGCAGTCGTGACTCAGCCTACTGAGCCCCTATGCCTGGTTTCTTAGCCTTTTATGGCAATCACATGGAAACTTATCAAGTATAGCATACATATATACAAGAACACAAACGGTCACCATAATGCCTAATGATTCTCCCCCACCCACAAAAGCAACCTAGCAATGGACACACAGCACTCAATAAAGAAACTGAACTTTCAAGTCTCACCTATCACAAACCTTTCAGCAAAGATTTGCCCCAATTCTGACATCCAAGACTTTAGGTTAACTTTGGACCTTTGCCTGCTTGATCTTGCCAGCCCTGTGGTGGGGTTTTAGGTCATGTGACCCAGTCAGCATTTGCCTACATATTATTGTTAATAATAGTCACCTGAATTATTTTTAAAAGTAGGACTACTGGGATGGGAGAGAAGCTCAATAGTTAAGAGCATTGCTGCTCTTGCAGAGGAACTCAAGCTTTGTTCAACGTCTTTTCTGTACTCAATGGGTACCAGGTGTACATGGGTTGCACATACATACATGTAGCCAAAACCCTCATACGTATAAAATAAGTAAATCAAAAAAAAAAAAAACCCAACACTTTTTTTTTTAACTTGAGGAAATCTGCCACAAGATGTTCTCAAGTGCAAATGTCTCTTGATGCATACACGCATGCATTTCTATTTAAGTATCCAACGAGAATTGTGGGGTTGAGGTAGGTATTTTAGCTTATAAAAAAAAAATACCTTATGAGCTTATTTTGGATCATATAAAAGTATGAGCACTTTTAGAACACTTTTAATAATGCAAATCATCTCTGCATCATCCAAATTTAATCCATGAACATTTAGTCATCGTTATCTTACATGAGTCATATCTGTGTCCTTATTGTCTTATCTTAAATGCATTAATTAATTCGATAGAGCATCTATAAAAATGAAACGCTATTCAAAAGCTGGCCCATGACAAGATCAGTGTGTTGGTTTCTATGCCTATAGTGGTGCAATGGAAGGAGTGCGCTGTACCCCACAGACTTTGTGATTGATGAGTTGTCTACTTTATTCACAATGAAGCTAAAAACAATCTAACAACCATCAGGGTGCTACAGCAGCACAGAAATGACTAGCTCTTTTGTGTCAAGTTATTGCCGGTTGTCTTAGTCACTGTCCGACTGATGTGCAGAGACACCATGACTAAGGCAACGCTTATCAAAGAAAGAGTCTAGTTGAGAGCTTGCTTGTAGTTCCAGAGGTTTGTTTAGTCTAGCATGGTGGCACACACTGTGCTAGAACAATATTGAGAGCTACAACCTGATCTGAAAAGCAGAGAGAGATAGAGACAGAAAGAGGCAGAGAGACACTGGCCCTGCACAGGATTTTGAAACCTCCAAGTCTATCTATCCCCAGTAACACACTTCTTCCAAAAAGGCCACACACACCTCCTAATCCTTCTCAAATAACACCTTTCCCTGGTAACTTAGCATTCAGATATATAAGCCTAGGGGACGCATTCTTATTCCAACCACCACATAGGAATACTGATTTTGAATTTGGCTCGACTGACACAGGTGCATCCGGTCATGTTCATTTGCCATAAACTGTCCCCAGATCCCCTGATAGCACCCAAACCAGTCCTTAGCTCCTCTGGCCTTCCATTCTCAGTGTCCCCAAGGGTTTAGGACCCCCAAATCTCTCTCAAGTGAGGCTGTGGCTTCAGGCTTTCTGGAGGACCAAGGAAAGGCCATGCTCCTTCCCAGGTTGCCCTGAGGTAAAGTTCACTGGCAATGACACAGGCACCTCAGCCAATCCTCACAGGGGCAAGGGGTTCTGGGATAAGAAGCCCAGGAGGGTCCTACTTCCTACACTGATGCTTGGACCAGAATGAGGTTTTCCTGGGGTTCTGCACTGAATAGCACTGTTGGCAATACAATATTCATTGCTGTAGCTTATCAGGAAGCAGAAGAGTGACTAAAGCTACCCCGCAGCCTTCTTGGCAATGCACTTGGTCCTGTGTTCGTGTGCTCATGGGCTACAGAGTGATGGAAGAGAGTGATGCAAGTACATGCTTAGCAGAGCATAACGTAGTAGTAGAAGTTATTAAAATATTTGACTTTGAGGGTACGAGTCCTGGGAGCTAGCTGGCCTAGCTATGCTGTTCGAAACAAGCAAGTAATATTTCCATGCCTCAGTGTCCTTATCTGTAAAATGAAGCTCTTCAATGTACCTACCTCACTAGGTATTCATGAAGATTACTAGAAGATATTAAATATTTAGAATAGTGTCTTTCTTTGGGGGGGGGGGGTTGGTTGGTTGGTTGGTTGGTTGGTTGGTTGGTTTTTCAAGACAGGATTTCTCTGTGTAGCCCTGGCTGTCCTGGAACTCACTTTGTAGACCAGGCTGGCCTCGAACTCAGAAATCCGCCTGCTTCTGCCTCCCAGGTGCTGGGATCAAAGGTGTGTGCCACCATGCCCGGCAGAGTAGTATCTTTCATATAAAAAGGCCTACTATATACATTTTAATATTTTGATTAGTGCAAGTAGATAAAATAAATATTTGTCATATGAATCTTTGTCATGTGTGTGTGTGTGTGTGTGTGTGTTTTATGATTAGCAATACAAGTCCATCTGAAAATATTCCTGAATTTATAGTACATTTTCTCAATCAACTTACACAGTTGCAGATAAGGCACAGTAATGCTATAGGAGATGCTGGGCCCTGTTATTCAGATAGATACAAATATAACTGGTTTACTTGCTAACCATTGTTTTTTAAATTTATATCCCACCTTTGTGTGCTGGTGTCTGAAGAGGCAGGAAGAGTGTGTCCCCCTGGAGCCACCTGACATGGGGTACTCTTAATGAGCAGCGCATGCTCTTAATCACTAAGTCATTTATTATCTTATTATCTTTACAGAGAAGGAACATGACTTGCACAGGGTCACAAGGTCACCTACCAAGTTGCCTAGGACAAGAGATCTGCTTGGATCCCGACGCTGAACACAGACCCAGGTCCCATCCTTTCGGCTACTCCTTCCTCAGTTTGTTCTCTGTGACCCATTAGAAACAGCCGTACTTTAAAAATTAATTTTATAAGATAAGCGCTTTGGAGCATTTAAAACCGTAATCACTGTTACAAGGAAGTTAACAAGCAGTTGAGTCAACTTTTTTTTTTAATGTAAATGAAAACAAATTACCCAACCCGAGGGCACTTCAACTTCCCAGTCTACACAAAGTAAATGATACCAGCCAGCCTTGCTCTCCTCTACAGAACATCTGCATGGCATGGCCTGGGGGACAGTAGGTAGCTTGGAAGTCAGGTTGAGCCTGGCACCACTCACTCACCCCCCCCAGCCACACCACACACACACACACACACACACACACACACACACACACACCTTTCCCAGTAGGGAGAGTACTGCCCAGATGCAGTACCTGAGAGCTATTGTCCCTGTTTCATTCTTTTCTTTTTCTTTTTTTTTTTTTTTTTTTTTGGGGTATAGCCCTGGCTGTCCTGGAGCTCACTTTGTAGACCAGGCTGGCCTCGAACTCAGAAATCCGCCTGCCTCTGCCTCCCGAGTGCTGGGATTAAAGACATGCGCCACTTCATTAAGAGGAACCAGCACAGCGCTGGAGAGTTGGCTCAGTCGTTAGAAAGACTTATTGTTCTTGCAGAGGATCTGGGTTTAGTTCCCAGCATCCACATAACAGCTCACAACCACCTATAACTCCAGTTCCAGGAGATCCAACACCCTCTTCTGACCTTCACACATGCAAGGTACACATGGTGCACAAACATACTGGCAGATGTATACAATAAATAAAAAATAAAACCTTAAAATTAAAGAAATAATCAGAACTAATTTCTAAAAAGAAGATTAACCCAGTATCTTAGAGACTGGGGAAGGACGGCTCTAGCTTCCTCCTGAGGCCGTTCCGTGGAGTCATCTGCCTCCCCTCTCACAGCCTTGATCAACTGGATTGGCTGAGGCTTCGGAGGTGATTTACTGCACACAATGCAGGCATGCAGCTCAGGGCCTTTAATACACACTGGGCAGTTTTAGACTTGTCTTCCCTTTTATAACCTGAGATGAGCCCTGCTCTTCCAACCTTTATGATATGATGTGACTATCTACTTGAATGCGGAAACAACCCTCTTGGAAATCAGAAAAGACCTTCAGGTTACAGAGTAACCATTAGTAAGCATCCCCTTGGGGTTCTTGGGTAAAGGGCACAAGCACTTACTATAAAACCACAGGCTCTCAGCAAAGGGTTCCCCAGCACTCAAGGGGCACATAAGTGGCAGCTCCAACTGAGAGCACCCCCTTATCTTTGGCCCCACCTCTTCCTGTCTTTGGTCAGTTGCCTGAGAGAAAAACAGTCAACAAGGCACAGCAGCAAGCTATTTCAGCATGGGTGTGGATTCTCTGAAGGTTTCCCTTGAAAGCTACTAGAGGAAATAAGAAATTACAAGAGGAAGGGAAACTCTCACTCTCTCACTCTCTCTCTCTCTCTCTCTCTCTCTCTCTCTCTCTCTCTCTCTCACACACACACACACACATACACAAAGAGGCAAAGCATACACACACACTCACGTACACACACAAATGGAGGCAAAACACACACAAACACACATATACAAGAGGAGGCAAAACATACACATACATACACACTAACACACATATGCTGCAGAAAAATACTCCAGAAAACAGTTAAATATAAGTGGATGCAACACCAGGGAGTCAAAGAGAGGAGCCTTTAAATGAGATACCAGATAGAATAAACTACTTTATATCAATTTTCTAGTTAGAAATTTGGGCTGTGAGTCTTATATTTCTTACAGTAACATAGACAAAAGCACAAAGGAGTACTAGAAGCCACCATGCAATGCATATGAAATGCTCTGTGTAAGTCTGTTGTTAAAAAGGCAAAATTCAGCATCTAGTGTTTCGGGTGCCTATTTCATCAGTAAAACTATGAAGAAAAACACAGAGTAGTTAATTACTGGATGTCAGGACAGGACTACATCACCAAGCTTCTATATACCGTCATCATATATCCTGATCAGGGTGTGACTGTACAGGTGTTCATTTTATAATCAGTGAACACGCATCTAGAAAAAAACAAAAAACAAAAAACAAAAAACCAAGTATCTCCAATACACACAACTCTGGAGTTCTATTCTGTTTTAGCACTTTTACAAAAGCCTGGAGCCGATGCCAGAATAATTCATGCAAGAGGAAGCAAACATGGTTATTTAAGTAAGAGGCACTCCTCACTACCTGCCTAATTTTATGGCTTGCTTTGGTGTGGAGACTGAAAGTCTACTTACACAAAAGAAACATACTAGCAAACTGTACCTGTCCAGGATGATAAATGGAGCACACACCGGGCCGAAGGAGGGCAGAGCTCTTTACCAACGCTCACACCTCACCATTATTCACTGTTTACAGAGCACTCTACATTCTTCAACTGGTAGCCAAGGGCTGCTGTTACCCTACTGCTGTGATTAAAAAAAATATACACTCACTCTGGGTGCTCACCTTAGGTAGAGCTTGGATAAGAACTTGACTCCAGACAACACTAGCTCCTAGACACCCATGCTACAGTCATCTCTTTATGATAATCACTTTCTCATCCCTAAGGCATAAGGTGAAGGTAAATTATAGCCACTATCACAAGTGATAGTGAGTCACGGTGTTTCTGAGTCACTTTCAGTTTTCAATTAAAATGCTTGCCGAAGTCATAGTGAAGATTAGCTTCCCTCCAGAGCTGTATCCTCTCAGGTCTGAGGAGTTTGCACGGGCACAGATATCTGTTCATTCAACATGAGTATAAAGTGTAAAAAAAAAAATACGTTAATCAGGGGCTAGGGATGTAGCATTATTGGTAGACTGCTTGCCTTTCATACATGATGTCTGGGTTCAATCCTCAGGAGATGAGAGACAAGATCAGAAGATCAAAGTCAGCCTTGGCTATATATAGAGTTAAAAGCCATTTTGAGATACATGAGACTCTATGTAAGAGAGAAAAAGAAAGAAAGAAAGAAAGAAAGAAAGAAAGAAAGAAAGAAAGAAAGAAAGGAAAGAAGGAAAGGAAGGAGAGAAGGAAAGGAAGAAAGAAAGAAGGAAAGAAGGAAAGAAAGAAGGAAAGAAAGAGAGAGGGGGAAGGAGGGAGGGAGGAAGGAAGGAAGGAAGGAAGGAAGAAGTTAAAATTAATTAATTAAATTAAATTAATTAATTCAGGAAGATCCAAAGCAATGTGCTTTCTACTTCAGGCCAACTTCATTTCTACACCGTGCCGAGTGCATCACTGAGCTATACTCCCAGCTGGCATTAAGCCTTTTTAGAAGCAGCCAAAATGACAAGTCACGACTATCCTTTCAACAGATTGCCAATACAGCCTCCCCTGCTTAAAAAGAAAGTTTCTCAGAAGTGGGGAAGGTTGACAGGTTAATTATAGACACAAAGACGGAGAACAACTGGACTATGAGGTAACTAACTCTAAATGTGCAGAGGCTGTGCCCTCCATGGGCAAGCATGTGTAGTCTGCCTGCCAGGATACACTAGGCAGGCACAGTCGGGTGCAGTCCTGGGCCAGCCAGACTTAGGGTAAGAGGCCCATATTGATGAAGGCATAGCTCCCAGGCTTGAAAAGGTTGGTGGGAGGCTGAGAAAACAGCTCACATTTCCAATAACAAAGAAATTTCTGGAAGACAAGATGGGCATGTGGAAGACCCAAGTCTTAAAACTGGGCTGCCTGCTCATTTGGAGTCGGCTGGTCAAAGAGCCCCTTTCTAGGCCAGGCCCACCTGTAAGAAAGCCTGAGTGACAGCCACTGTGGTTGTCAGAAAAGCCAAGAGGTGGCTGGATGATTCCACAACTTCCACCTAAGTCCTTCAGCTGCTGGAGGCATAGCCATAAGTCAAAAGGACCCACTGGGATCTTTCACTTCCATTTCCATCCCAGAATCCCTCTGAGATTTAAAAAAAAAAAAAAAAAAAAAAAAAAGACACATTTACAAGACTGGAGGAGCAAGTTTAAGGTTAGCTTCAGCAGACAAGTGTACAAAAGAATGGAATGTGGTCCCTCTAGGTCAGGCATCCCTGAGGTTTTTCTATCTCCTTAATTAAAAGATATTTAGTAACACCCCCGGGGCCCAGCGGAGTCACGCGCGCGCGCGCGCGCGCGCACACACGCACACACACACACACACACCTATATGAAAGGACTAAAAATCTAAAGTATTGACTCTCAGTGGGACATATTCCTTGTGTTTGGCCCAAATCACATAGCCAAAGTGTGGACTTCCAAATACCGAGCCTGAGTCTAACAGGGGGTTGCATTTCAATTACGGGCCACGGGTCTAGCAGTCTGCGATTGAGCCACCCGCCCTCCCACAGATAAGACCCAACCAAGAAGTTTTCAATCATCACCACCACACACCGTTAGTGCGCTTCCCCAAAAGGAAATGGCCTTATCGCGAATAACCTGGAGGGCAGAAAGGTGATCTAACCACCTTAGACAGGGAGAGACTACGGAGGTTTATCTGGGGTTATTTCCCAACTCCAGTGTTTCCTGTGAAAGGCTTTACAGAACCGAGAGCCAGCCACGGGTCATATCCGAAGAGTGTAAAATTGTTGTTTCGGTTGTTAGCTGAACGAATCCCATTCGCCTTCCAGGGAACTTTTCTGTACTCCATTCACCTTCCAGGACTTTCTATTGCTTCCGATTAGCTCTCCCCAACTCTTTCACTGTGAAGAGCAAGGAGTGTTAACTCTTGGCGCACAGGGTCTGCGGAGCCCCAGGTCTCCACGCCCAGGCACAAAGCTTGTCTGCTTGCCGCGCCGCGCCACGCTTCCGGGGCGCAGAAAGAAAACTGTCTTTGGCCTTGACTCAGCGCGCACCGAGCCCGCTTGCCCCGGAGCGCGGCGGTTGGGACGGGGTGGCAGATGGCACAGAGCGCTCGGCGAATGGCGCACCTGGATGCGCCCCACCGCGATCCCCTCGGAGCTCCAGTCACCCCGACCTCCATAGGGACGCAGCGCGCCGCCACCCTACGAAACCACCCCGTTCCCACGCGCGTCCCAAGACGCTCTTACCCGGGAAATGGCGAGAGGTTGTTCGAAGTCCTTGCCGCCCACGAGGCGGAAACCCCAGGGACCCGGGCCCTGGAGAACAATCTGCTGGGTGGTCATCGCTAGGCACAATCGGAAGGGACAGACAGGCAAGGCACAGAACTGCACGGCGCGCGGGGCTCCCGGAGCAGCTGTCGGAGAAAGAGCGCGCGGCGGGAGTTGGGAGATCCTGGGACGGGCGGGGTCGCGAGCGAGGGCGGGGACAGATCCGCCCCGGCCGCGTCGCTGCAGCCCCGCCCGGCCCGCGCCTCCACTCCCAGCGGGCCCGCAGGACCTCGCCAGACTCTAATCCGGGAGTTAGGCTCTTCAACTCCGCCCAGCAGCCCCGAACCTCCGCCCGCACCTCCTCCCGCCCTACCCACAGCCTTCTTGCTGCTCCCAACCCGGCATGAAAGCTAGGTGAGACCTAAGCCTTGTCCCCACCTACAGCAGACCTTACAAACCCACGCGTTGTGCTTTGCAAAAAGTCGAAAAGGATTGAGCGAGGTCAGAGCGGTTTACACTTTTGGAAACCGCAGAGCCGTTTAAGAGGCGCTTTCAAGTGATCTCACCTGACGCAATTAGGCGCTTTATCTCTAGTCCCATTTTAGAGATAAAGTCATTGAGGCTGCCCGAGATTATAAAGCACCCCTAAGGCTACGCAACAACTCGGGGTTGCTACTGAATCATTTTCCAGGCTCCTTGGGCCACCCTGGAAGCTTTCCAATGCTAATGGGACTATAACGGTTGGGGGGGGGGGTAGTCAGGGGGTTATAATTAGGCTCTACGAAGTTCCTAGAAACCTTTCCTCCTGGCTGGAGTTGAAATTGAAGGTAGGTGAATTCTGACGTTCCCAACAATTCCATCATGAAGTCCGGGGTGGACCAATGCCGGGAAAGCGGTGAATGGAAATTCCAGGGTTCAAAGCTCCCTATCAGTTTCTTCTGTGAGCTGCCCCCAAAATAAGTTCTCAAAACAGATTAAACCACAACTCATGCTGTCCACTGATGCTTCTTCACCCTGAGTAAAAATCCAACCCTTTAAATGCCTCTAAGGCCACTCCAAGAACGACTTGAATCTGCTGTAATCTGTCTCCAACTTTGACCACACTGGCCTCCTACTCAGAGCTTTGCCATCACGTGTATCCTTCCCCCAGATAACTCAAGGGTTTCTTGCAGATACCATCTTCTGGTTAAGGCCATTTCTGAGAGCCATTTAAACATCCCCTCTAGACCCCCTTTAACTTCCACTGCCTTAATTCTCTGCCCATCCCTGTGTAGTCTATAGTTTACTTATTAGTTTGTCCTACCCACATTCCTAAGCGCTAGTTTCAAGACCTGACGGGTTTTTATCTTGCAAACAGCTCACTGCGGTGTTCCCCGCCTAGAATAATCTCATGATGGATGTAATACATTAGCCAACCTTAGGACCACTGACCCCCTCGTGGTTTTCCTGGTTCCCATTCATTCGGGAAGCTGGACACAGGTTGAATGGATTTGTGAAAAGTGCAGCTCCTCGCGACCCCCCGCGGTCCTGGCCAATCTTTTGCGGGTCTCTGCACAGATTTACATATGAAAGGATCATCTTGTCCCTCACCCAACACAAAGGCCTGTGACGGCCAATGAATTGCTCATTTTTAGAAATCAAGGTCATTCCTGTTTTCTAGAACTTTTAAAACCCCTTCTTGGGCTGGAGAGATGGCTCAGCGGGTAAGAGCACTGACTGCCTATTCCAAAGGTCACGAGTTCAAATCCCAGCAACCACATGGTGGCTCACAACCATCTGGAATGGGACCTGATGTGTGTCTGAAGAGAGCAATGGTGTACTCAGATACATCAAATAAATAAATAAATAAATAAATAAACCTTTTATAAAAAGGATTGGGGCCATAACTCAGTCACTAAGGTGTTTGACTTAAATGAGCAGGAACCTGAATTTGACCCCAAAACTCCTGTGGAAGACTGAGCTCAGGGGCAGGCATCTGAAATTCCAGCTACTGCAGGATCAGAGGTCATCAGGTCAGCTGGTTTAGTTTGCTTGGTAAAGTCCTGGGGCAGTAAAAGACCCTGCCTCAGACAAAAGGTGGGAGATACCTGAGGAATGACACTAAGGTTGTCCTCTGACCTCCACACACGTGTTCATGCACACACGTACATACTGCACCCACACACAGGAACATACACACACACACACACACACACACAAAACCTTTTTAAAACTGCTCTTTGGTAAACACATAATTTTACTACCTCTTAACGACAAAAGCAAATTTACCTGCTACTCATGAATTAGATATGTTTGTCTTTATTGTTACATAAAGAATTAAGTCCTGACTGAATATTTGATATGGTAGGACATAAGAGTAGCTTCGTCTTTTTTTTTCAGAGTTGATTGATATTTTGGTTTTATGATTGTCAGTGCCAAGAACTCCACTTTGCATGGTGGCATAGGACAGAATGACAGGGGTGTACCTTGGGACACTTCAGAAAGTGTTGAGAATTCTGTTCTCATCCCAGACAAACATTAATTACTTTAATTGCACGATTTCTTGTGAAACTCAAGTCAGCAACTCAAATAGCAATTTATTATGAATTTTATTTGTGTGTGTGTGGTGTGTGTGTGTGAGAGAGAGAGAGAGAGACAGAGACAGAGACAGAGACAGAGACAGAGACAGAGACAGAGACAGAGACAGAGACAGAGACAGAGAACCATGTACACATCACAGCCTGCCTGTGAAGGTCAGAGAACAAGTTATGGGAGTCATTTCTCTCCTTCTGTCTTGTAGGTTTCGGGATTTACACTCAGTGATCAGATGTGATGACAAAGGCCTAAATGTACCCAGTGGATCCATCTTTCTGAACCATGTGGTTAGTTTTCCGAGACAGAGTTTCACTGTATAGCAATGCTAGCCTTGAACTTGTAGAGATTTGCCTGTCCCTTGCCTCCCATGTGCTAGGATTTCATGCAAAGGCCACCATGCCTGACTGTGTATAACCATGTTTATATGTAAGAATAACTACATTCAGTAACCAATGTTTTTTTTTTTTTAAAGTTTAAAAATGAAGGACACGGGCTGGAGAGATAGATTGCTCAATGGTTAAGAGCACTGACTGCTCTTCCAAAGGTCCTGAGTTCAATTCCCAGCAACCACATGGTGGCTTACAACCATCTGTAATGGGATCTGATGCCCTCTTCTGGTGTGTCTGAAGACAGCTACAGTGTACTCATACAAATAAAATAAATCTATAAAAAAAAAAAAAAGGAAGGACACGAGTGCTTTATATCTCTGCAGAATTTGATGGCATCAGCAAATCTCGGCTATTTTGTGTCCTACTGAGAGAAAGTTGGAAAACCACAGCTCCTGTGTTCCCCGAGGGCAAGGCCTGCCTCTTAGTCACCCCCCCCCCTGCTTTCCTGCTAGCATGAACCTGTTGCATAGTAGGTGTCAGTATGTTTTTACAGCACACAGCTCTGTTTGTATGTCGATTCGGGGAGTGGGTGCACTATGGGATATCTGTGAGGGCTGTCCCTGTTTGCTTTGTTATTAAATGTCCTCAGTGGTTTAGGCTTCCAGAACAAGACCTACAGAACACCAGTGTTTTTCACCCTCTCGGGGCACTGATCACAAAGGCATGCTTTTTTAAAAAAGGAAAGACCTATGTATACAGCCACTTATGGAAAAAAAAAAAAAAAACTCGAATAAGTAACAAACAGCAAAAAAGGAGGCTAAGTGTATCATGTGTGAAGAGAATAGTGAGTCACATGGAAATGAGAGCCCCAAAGACTCAGAGAAAGTGTTTTCAAACAATGTCAGGAGCGGCCATGGCTCTAAAGTGCTGTTACCTGATCCATGTGCAGGAGGTCTGAGGTTCAAACCTCCCAAAGAGTTTAAAATATGTGAAATTAATGGAACAAAATTATTTGTATACATGATTATAAAAAAACTTTATCTAGCTGGGGGAGGAAAAAAAAACACGAGAAAGTTCAAAAGATAACTTTGCACTAGGGAGAATTTCTAAAGTGTGTGATGTTGTTTTCAGGGTCAGCCAAATGTCTTCAGCTCCTAGGATGTAGAACAAATGCTAGCCTTTCTTAGGATGGGGACTTTACTATCTGATCTCCTCTTCCCTGCTTAAGCACCTAGCACAGAGCCAAAGACCCATGTTCAGACAACGCTAGCCAGCTGGCTCTGAAGCCATTACTAATTTATCCACAATTAACAGTTCTCTCAACCCCTAACTTGACTCCTGCCCCATTCGGGTCAAATGGCCTTAAACAACCCCTGAACTTCAGTTTGTCTTGTTATTGTAATGCATTCCATAGAGTTTGTTGTCCTAAACACCCTTCAACAAACATCTGGGTATTGAGAAAAGAGAGGAGACTGCAGGAGGAATGGAATGAGGGGGAAGAGGAGGGCCAAGACACAGTGCTTAGGGAAGCAGAGTCGGGGAGAGAGCACCATAGCTCCCCAACCTTAACTTTTTACAAAGCATATCGATCCGAGGCCTACTAAGGCTTTCTCCTCCGGCCTCTACAGATCTGGCCACGCCCAAGCCTGGGGATGCAGGGATGGTACTAAGCCAAGAAACCCAATCTCTGTAAAGTCTGAGAGTGTGTAGGGCTGGGCTAGGCTCCAAAGTACCTATTGTCACTTACTCTACACAAGTTTTGGGCTTGCCCAGGGAACTTGGCTAAGGCCACGCTGGTTGTGACCAAACCAGGACTAGCTCCGGAGCCCTGCGACTTTTGCCCGATCTCCTCCGGCCAGGCTGAGTGCTTCCAGCCAAGGCGTGGGAAGAGCTTGTGGTCGGGGCTAGACCTAGAGTCCACTCAGACCTAAGCGAGGCTGGAGCCACCAGGGCAGCGACAGAACTTGTGAAAATTCTAGACTCAGACGCGCTAGGTGTCGGGCGCCCACGTCTCCCAAGCCCGACACAAGTGCCAGTACCTGCCCCGGGACCTGGTCAAATGGCTTCATGAGGGACTGGCAACTCTTCCCTGAAAAGAACCGAAACATAAACTCCGAGCCTTGCAAAACAAACACATCTTTGCCCACGGATCCTAACTCATTCAAATCAACTCTGCTCTTAGGTTTGCGTGTCCCTTTGCGGGTGTCCCACGCTCCACTTCAGCACCGCTACAGACAAGCTTGGCAGACAGACTTTTGCAGTTCCTGTTCTTCCTAAGAGGGAATCGAAGTGGCAACACAGTATCAGGTGCCTCTCAGGTTTCAATTGCGTAAAGCAGGCTCCGTAGCACCTCTAGCCTCAAGGACACCAGAGAAGCTGACTGGTGTGCCTTCGGGACAGGGGAGGGTGCGAACCTATGAACTGGCAGGTCAGAGGCCTGCCACAGGCATAGAAGAGGACGAACTGAGCAGTCAGCACCCAGGGCCCTAAGTGTGTTGCCCACCGGTCTTTTGGCTATCTTCACCCCTGCAGAGGTGGTACTGTTTTCTGAGGCTGAGAAAGGCGTGTACCAAAAAGAAAGCAGGAAGGAAAAATGGAAGGGCGGGAGAGACCATAAAGACTTTAAAGTAAAGGTCACATTAACATTGTCCAGTAACATTAATAATGTACAATATTGCACATTAATAGTGTACAGGTGGTACAAGACTGTAATCTCAGCTGGTCGGGGGAGGGGATTGAAAGCTCAAACCCAGCCTCGGATACATAATTCCAGGCTAGCCTAGCCTATATAAGACTCTGTCTCAAAATTTAAGCAAAAAAAAAAAAAAAAAAAAAAAAAAAAAGCAAAAACAAAACCACAAACCACACATACAACACAGAGTTAACAATAGAACCGCATTTTTCAACTTTTCCTATCTTGTATAAAAATTTCTGTGGCCACAGACAAACACGCACAAGCACGAGCACACACACACATCTTATCTAGAGAAGTCTAAACGTGAGATGGTATCACACACAGAGCCATCCATTGATAGCCTCTCCAAGGAAGGAAAGGTGCTTCGGTCAAGGCTTCCTATCATGCCCAGCTCAATACTCAGGTAAAGTAGTTGCTCGTTTATTAAACAGTGTCCTTGAGCTGGCGTGTGCTGGGTACTTTGCACATGCTAATATACGTCACCAAAGTTAGAACCCAAGGAATAGAGAGGCAGAGGAACTGAGCTATAGAATCCAGAAGAAGGGGTAGGTTATGCAGAATTACCAGGGTCCCAGAAAACCCTTCAAGCCCTCCTGTCACAGACGGGGAAATGGTCAGATTGTCCTGTTCCACTGGCAGAGACATAACAGGGGCAGTTGAACTCATGGACCTACAGCGGCCAGCCGGCCCAAGATCAAGCTGGCACTGATGGGGGAGGAGCTCACCAAGCCACACCCCTAAATGAGGAACTGGGATTTTTAAGGCTGCTGGGATAGGGAAGTGTCCCTTGGTAGGTTGTCCGTGTTCGTGTGGCTAGCCCTACACTTTTAAACACCACTGATAGAATAAGGCAAACAAAAGAAACAAAAATCAGGCTTTTGGAGAGGGACGTAGCGTGTGGTGTGTCTGGGAGGAGTTAGAGCGGGAGTGTAACATTGATATAATTAAAATACGCTGTGTACATGTATAAAGTTTTAACTATAAGCAAAAGCATGGAGGGGGGCGGGGGGGGCGGGGGGGGGGGAGCGGGCACTGTAGAGATGGCTCAGTGCTTAAGAGCACTTGTTGCTCTTCCAGAGGGATTGAACTCCCAGCACCCACAAGGCAGCTCACCATCATCTGTAACTCCAGTTTCAGGACATCCAGTGCCCTCTCCTGGCCTCTGTCAACACCAGACATACGCGTAAGCAGAACACACGTGCACACACAATAAAAATACATCTACAATTAATTTTTTAATGTCTTAAAATATGAGCAAAACCAAATAGGCCAGTCTTGGTAACAGACAGAATGAGCAAGGCTGTAAGGGGGCTGGGGAGGGTTTGCTCAAACAGCAGCACTAGTGGGTAAGGAACAGGTTAGATATTTTGGTAGGTGGTCTCTTGAGTGCCAGTGAGCCAAAGGGCCATGCAGTGGGAACAGGCAATGACTTTACTCCCCCCCCCCCACCCCCCTTCTGATTCCACCTATTCATTCTTTGCGAATCCAACCTTTCCCAGCCAACTCCATTTCCTTTCAGTGTTGGCCTGTGCCGCAGGCCTGCTCTGGCCACAGCTGATACAGAGGCTGACTATTTATAGCGTTTGAGGACGGACAGAGGACACTAGGGCAGTTTCCATGAGGTCAGGGCTGCTAGAGGGTGGTTTCCTCGCTGCCGTGACCTACCTACACTCTGTGGGCTTTGGAACTCTGTTACTTCCAAAACTCGGTTCTTTTGTGGCTGAGGCCATTCCCTGGGTCACATCAGCACTGCAGCTCAGTGAGATTAGAGCCAGAGGCCAGCTGGAAGGAGCCACCTTGACTCCAGGTACTGAGGTCTGTTTCCACATTCCAGAAGGAAGAGGAGGGCTCAGCTATGTCTATTGAGCAATGTACCCATAGCTCACCTACTCTCCTCCCCAGGCCTAGCACTAAACCTCTACCTTTAACATCTACCTACTGGCTATGATGACTTATGAAGCCCAGATGGTAGGGAGAGAGGACTCAGACAGGGCTCTAAAGATAAAGAGGACAGAAAAAAAAATTAAGATGAGAGATGGACGATGAAGATGGTCATTATCCTGGCTAAACATTGGCTGTTTAGTTCCCTGAGAACTGTGTAGGGCGTGGTGGCAGATGTTTCTGATTCTAATCCCTGGGATGTAGAGGCAGAAAAATGGCCTGCCTGGAATATACAAGAGCTTGCTTGTTTGTTTGTTTGTTTGTTTGTTTGTTTAAAAAAGAGGAGGTAGAAGAAGAGGAGGAAGAGAAAATTTTGGTGCTGTCTGGGCTATTTTCTGTCTCTGTCAGCAGCTAGCTAATTACTGAGTCTCACTGCGTTTGTTTGTTTGTTTGTTTTAATGAGTTCTGGGTATCAAACCAAGACAAGAGTGGGAATGACTCTTAACTTCAAAACAGCAATGTCATAAAGCAAAGAAGACTGAGGAAATACTAAGATTAAAAGAGAGTAGGGACAACCCATATGCAATAGCTGATGCTGAGCACAGTCCTGTGCTGGATGCAAAAACTTCTATCAAGGATGTTATTGAACCAATTCACAAAATCAGGTACATTTGGTAGACTAATGTATCATATTAATATCAAATTTGTTGGTTGGTATAGGATCGTGGTCAGGATAAAGAATATTCCTAAACCTTAGGAAATACATACTGGCATGGTTAGAAATAAAGGAATTCAAGATATATAACTTATTCTCAAATAGTTAAGAGGAAAAATATGTGTATGTGACTATATATGTTGAGTTGGGGATGAGAGACAAAGAAAAAAAATGAGGCAATTAGATAAAACAACAGTATCATGAGGGATACTCTTAGCTGTCCACTGGATTTGGAATCAATAAGATACACACCTCTAGATTTGCCTGTGGGAGTATCTGTAAAGATCTACCTCAAATGGGTTCTCCATCTTATGGGTTAGGGTCTAGGGCTCAGTGGACGGGGCGGGGAGTGGGGGGACGAGCAAGGAGTCAGGTGAGCACCAGCACCACTTCCTCTCTCTCTCTCTCTCTCTCTCTGCTTCCTGACTAGACAGAGCGTGAGCAGCCTCTCACACTCCTGCTGTCTTGCCTACCCCACCATGATGGGCTGTCTTTCTCTGATCTATCAGAATACACTCTTCCTCCTCCAACCACTTTTGCCTCTAATGACAGCAATGAGAAAAATTACATACAAGTGGTAAGCTCACCCGAAGGAGATACGGACATGTTTTCTTCCAACTTTTCTGTAATCTTGGATTTACTTACAAATATGTTTTTAAAGGAAAGAAAGTAAAAGAGGGAGAGAGAGAGAGAGAGAGAACACAAGACAAGACATGGAGCTAGAGAAATAGCTCAACAGTTAAGAGGCTGTTTTTCCAGAGGACATGGGTTCAATTCCCAGCACCCGTATGGCAGTTCATAACTCCCTGTAGCTCTAATTCCAGGGGTTCTGGCACTTACACAAGCACACATGCAGGCAAACCACCAATGCACATAAAATAAAAATAAATAAAGCTTTACAAAAAGAAAAGAGAAGCTATGTTAAGACCAATGGTGCTAGTTCCATGGCTTCCTAAATCTAGAAATCTAGGACTTTGCTAAATGCAACAGGGCTGCAAATGTCAGTTGTGAGTGAAGAGAAAAGCCATCTCCAGAAGACTGAATTGAGTGAAGGCCTAAGCAAGCTGGGTGGGGGAATTCATCCAGCTATCTGGAGAGAGAACATCCCAGGTGAGGCAAACAGTGAGTTAAAGGTTAAAGGAGAGAACAAGGTGGGCCTGGTAACCAGCATGGAGGCCAGAGGGCTCAGGCTGAGTAAAGGAGAAAGGAGAGGAAGCTGAAGTCAGAGAGACAGCAACCCAGCTGGACACACCTCTGAAAGCCCTGGAGAAAGAGGATGCCCTGAGGGCTGAGGACAGAGGATTACTAAGACAGGATGTTTTCCACAGTCTGGTTACTGTATCAAAAACAGATGGAAAGGCTCAGGTAGCTCAGTTAGTAAAGTGACTGACTGGCAAGCGTGAAGACCTGAATTCAGTCCCCAGAATCCACATAGAAAAGCCAGGAGCAGCCGCATATGCTTGCAATCCCAGGACTGGACAGAGACAGGTAGGTCATTGTCTCACTCGAAGGTCAGTCTAGCCTACTCGAGTAAGAGACCCTGTCTCAAAGACCAAGGCAGAAAGCTCCTGTGGAACAACACCTGAAATCGTCTCGACCTCCACATGTATGCATACACACCTGTGCTGGCACATACATACATACAAATGCAAAAGCAAAACAGATGGATGAGCGCACAAGACAACAAAGCTAGGCACCCGTGAACTGTTCAAGCAGTGGTTCTCAACCCGTGGGGCCCAACCCCTGGGGAGGGTCAAATGACCCTTTCATAAAGGCTGCCTAAGACCATTGGAAAACACACAGATATTATAGTGTGATTAATAAATTAAAATTAAAGTTATAAAGTAGCAACAAACATAATTTTATGGTTGGGGGGGTCACCACAACATGAACTGTATTAACGGTTGTTAGGGAGGTTGAGAATCATTGTGTCAGAGTAACTCAGGTGAAAGACCATCAATGACTTGGATACAGGGTAGGAACAGAGGCATCTGATTAGTGCCTAGATTCTTCCTTTATTTTAAAGCACTTGCTGATAGGAGGAAAAGCACAGGAGACCTGTCAGGGATGAGTCTGGCTTGGCCATGGTAAGGAAAGTGCTCCCTTACACCCTGAACAGAGCCAGCAGGGCATGGGCCTCCACGTGTGTTGATGCTTGTTATGGGCATAAGGCTTGTTTGAATAATAATGTATGTATTTTCATGTTCCTCCACTAAGGAATGTCCTCTATAGGAATGTCCATGATAATCAGAGACAGCACAAGTCTGGGAGGTGAGGGTATGGCTAATGTCTCAGCAAAATGGTAAACACTGAGACCCTTAAGGCTGTGAGAAAGAACACTGAAAACATGAGTTCAAAAATACATAATTTCTCAACTATGCAAAATATAAGGATGCAATATGAGTGATATAAGGAACTTCACAGATCTAAAAGAACAGAGGCAGCTGTACTATGAGCCATCTTGTCAGAAAGATACCAAAGAAGATGGTAAAGAGATTTAGGGAGTGGTGATCAAAGGGCAAGATCCCACCCCACTAAGTTTTTTGTTTGTGCTTTACAAAGGCAGGCAAATTCCTGAGTTCAAGTTCAAATGGACAGTGACCGGGGCGGGACCAGGACAGAGTTGCCTTGGCGGTGCTGACCCAAGCTAAGCAGTCCTTGGATCTCAAAGGAGGAGGCACTCAGGCAGAGGCCTCTTGTCAGCAGAACCAGAGATGGCATCAGTAGATTTCAAGACCTATGTGGACCAGGCCTGCAGAGCTGCAGAGGAATTTGTCAATGTCTACTACACGACTATGGATAAGCGGCTGCTGTCCCACCTGTACATGGGCACAGCCACTTTAGTATGGAATGGAAATGCTGTTTCAGGACAAGAATCCTTGAGTGAGTTTTTTGAGATGCTGCCTTCCAGTGAGTTCCAAATCAACGTGGTAGACTGCCAGCCTGTCCATGATAAAGCAACACCAAGCTAGACCATGGTGCTTGTGGTCATCTGTGGAACAGTGAAGTTTGAAGGCAACAAACAGGGGGACTTCAACCAGAACTTCATCTTAACTGCTCAGGCGTCATCGTCATCCAGTAACACAGTGTGGAAGATAGCAAGTGACTGCTTCCGGTTCCAGGACTGGGCCAGCTAGTGGGGGTAACCAAAGCATCTTGGCTTAAGCCCAGCTCTGCAAAGAAATGTCAGTCTCAAATCTCAGGATGTGGAAAACACAAGTTCTTTTTTTTAATTTTTTTATTTATTTTTTTTATTTTTTGAGACAGGGTTTCTCTGTATAGCCCTGGCTATCCTGGAACTCACTTTGTAGACCAGGCTGGCCTCGAACTCAGAAATCTGCCTGCCTCTGCCTCCTGAGTGCTGGGATTAAAGGCATGCGCCACCATGCCCGGCTCCACAAATTCATTTTTGTCGTCACAGCAGCACTATAGACTGGATGTTCGGCTCCTAGAATCCCCTTTCCTGGTTATATATTGGTTTGTCATAGTTGCCTTTTAGAAGTAGTAAACTTTCTATTTTTCTACTTACTCAGTAGAGACCCTGTTTCTGGAACTTGACAAATAAATATGTTGCTTTTCAAAAAACAAAAACAAAAAACAAAAGGCAGGCAGATCTCTTTTGCAATGTTAAAAAAAAAGTGCTTGTTGTCTCCTACACATCAAGGGGCTGTGGTCTTGGGTTACTGATTCAGGGGATAATCAAAAGGGAACCTGGGGAAACAATTGAATTGATATGTAAACAAAAGACTGGGATTTTGATCTGCAAGCGATCTACAGAGAATTTTTAGAATAGCAAGAGAAAGCTCTCTTGAGGCAAACACAGAGGGGCCAGGGGGGAAGGAGAGAGAAGGGGAGAGAGGGAGAGGGAGAGGGAGAGGGAGAGGGAGAGGGGGAGGGAGAGGGGGAGGGGGAGGGGGAGGGGGAGGGAGAGATAGAGATGTGGAAAGCTGTCTAGAGCAGAGCATAGGCTGTTAGCTTCGAGTCCTTTGTTTCACTGTTCTCAAACACCCCTTCCTTAGAACCCTTCTCCAACCTGAGGCTGGTCCTTGACATGACTCAGAGTCTTTGGCTACAGGACAAAACTGCCCTTAACTGAAAGGGTGGGTGGGTGTGGCAGATGCAGCTTTTGAGAATGTATATTCTTAGGGGGATTTCGTTGCAGGGGTGTTGAAGTCTCAGACACTCATTAAATTCTTCAGTTGAGATGTGGAGCAAGCAGTTCTAGGTAAAAATCTGGGCAAAGGACCAGCATGTAGAGGAGACTAGAAGACCACAGATGAGAAGGGGCTCCAGAGAGTGGGGAAAAGCTGCAGACAGTGGGTGTGGGAAATGAGCAGCTCACAAAGGATGCTTTGAAGGAACCAAGGGAGTAGAGTAAGGGCCCAGAGAATGACTTCCTGGAAGTCAGTGAAGAGCATGCCAGGATGAGAAAGGAACCATACTGTGTTCAGTGTTGCCTAAAGACAGATGCAACCATAAGACTTAACACTATGACAGTCACTGGGGTCTTGAAGAGATCCTGACTGTACCGAGTTCAAGACGGAGTGAGAGGGAAAACTTGTAGACAGAAGTAAGTATAGACTGCTCTTCTGAGGAGTTTTTTATTTTATTTTTTTTTAATAACAGGAAGCAGAGAGGTGAGGTAATAGCTATGGAGATAGAGACAGCGTCAAAACCAGATTTTTTTTGGGGGGAGGGTGTTTGTTTCTTTTCATTTTTGGTTTTACCCTTTAAGTTAAAGGGGGTCCAAGCAACCTCTACAGGGTCATGTGAGGTCACTGTAATTGTCCAGTAGACACTTCATTGATCCTAGGAAAACAGGGCTCCATTGTTACTCTTCTTTCTCTGGCCTGACCTTGCTCCGGGTTGACCCTTTAATGCCTCCGTGTTGGAGCTTAACTTCCTGTCTATCACGGGTCTTAATGGAACTGCCTTGAAAGCTCTATTCTATCTCCCCAGAGTCCTTCCCCCTTGTCTCATCTATCTTTCTTACTCTTTCATTTCCTACATGCTCTTTTTAGTTCAGTATGTACTGTGAGCCCTCCATTCTCTCCCCTGTCACCCCCCAATTTATCCCATGGGCCTATCTGTGACTCTTGAACTTCTTCCTTGATACCTTGGAAACTCTCAAGACAACACCCAAGCCTGCTCAACTACAAGCAGACTCCCAGGCTACAGGTGAGGAGTCCACTTCTCTAAATCTACAGTCATTTTGTAGGTTGGAATCATTTCTTCAAAGGATATTTCAGAGGGTGTATTCACTTGAAGCAGTATGTCAAAGGTATGTCATGTCACACAGTTCACCATGACTATAAGATACTGTATACATAGCACGTTAACAATAGGGAATTGGTAAATATTCCACGGCCCATTAATTCTAAGGAATATTAGTCATCAGCCTTGTGATACAGAGGTCAGTCATTAGTGTCATAAGGAGCTCATGACATAGCCATCAATCAAAATCACTGCCTATAGGCATTGCATTTGTATAACACACAAATGGAGGCTGTGGCATAACTGTAATAAATTACATACACTCCCCATTAACTCCTTAAAATATTAACGAACAACTTTGCATTCTTTCATTTTTATTTATTTATTTTTCATCCGAGTCTCTTAGATAGTCTTGGTTTGTCTGAAACTCACTATTGTTTACATTTTTGTTTGGTTTGGTTTGGATTTGTTTCTTGTTTTGTTTTGTTTGAGACAGTCTCATATGGCCCAGGCTTGCCTTGAACTCCTGAACTCTTGTTTTTCACCTCCCACATGCTGGGAATATAGAGGCAAATGCTACCACTCTTGGCTTATTATATTATTTTATTTTGGTTTATCTTATATTATTCAGGGTTTCAGTCTCTAGCCTAGAAAGGGCAGGAACTCATGATGTACGCTAAGCTGGTCTTGAACTTGTGGCAGTCCTGGACTCAGATGCCAGGGATGGGTTGTATTGTTGGATTTAGAAATTACAAACAAGTAATTTGCCAAGGAGCATAGTTCAAACAAAGGAAATCAGATAGAGTTGCCCAGGCAACAGATGGAGGAAGGGAGTCCCAATCGGCTCACATTGTTTCGTCTAGGAAGCACCTGACTGGCAGCCCGAAGCAAGCACAGGATTACTTCTAGCCAGTTGAGATGCTGAGGGAGTTCTGGAAATAATTTTTCCTCCTTAGGTGGGAAAGCACACAAAGAAAAAAATGTATGTCCCATATTGTACCCTGTCACACCTTTTAAATGTCAGTATACAAGATGCAATGCTTAGAATTGTGATGGCAACCAGATTGTCGTCATAAGAGAATGTCCAAAGGAATCGGAACCAATAACCAGAACCCTGTCATCTATGAGGTAAAGACGCCCATCAGGGTCACATAACCTATAGTTTGTTGGGTCATTTGTTATTGGTTACGAAAGCTAAAATCATTTTTTAAAAATATTTTATTTATATTTTATGTATATCAGTGTTTTGCCTGCATGTAATTGTACTACACGCATGAGGTGTTTGCAGAGGCCAGAAAAAGGGCATCTGACCCCTGGGGACTGGAGTTATAGATGGGTGTGAGTCACTATGTGGGTGATGGGACACAGGTCCTCTAGAAAGGCAGCAGTGCTTTTAACCACGGCGCCATTTCTCCAGCCCCTTAAGATATTTTTACCTGATAAAGAAAATAGGAAAAAAACATTCTTGGCCACCTTCTTAGACTATAGCACTGGACAAGGGGATCCAAGCATAAGGTGATAAAGAGTTAGTGTGGTAGTGAGAAAGGAAAGGCATGAAGCTGAAGCACACACTCCTGAGCGGCTGTGATGGCAACAGATGTCATGGAATTAATGACAGTACAGGAGGTTCAGGAAGATTTCTTCTGTACCATTACCGTGTGCCAGCCCTAGCAGGAGAATGACAGGGACCGTTTATTAAATGTTCAATGTTTAAGCCATGGTAGGCACTCAGCAAATTGTCATCACTACTATGACTGTTTCAGGATGTATTGGAGATGATGTGATCTTTTGGTAAACATTCGGTGATACAGGAGCTTGCTGGTCCATGCTCATCTCAGCTGTCCCATGGAGGCAGTAGAATGTGCTCAAAGGAAGGGATGCCAATGTTGGAGCCAAACAGAGTCTGCTTGCTTTTGCACATTGCACATCTTTGGGCTGAAACTCTGACAGACATAAGGCTGCCTTCCTGCAATGCTGCTGTGAGGTAGGTGGTACATAGAAAGTGCCCTAGGCACCGCAAAGACTGCAGGGCTGTTGGGGACCTTACAGAGTGACTTCCAGATAGACTCCCTTTCCTAACAACCTCACTGGGGTCCAGCTATCTCCACCAGCTAACGGAGAAAACCAGACCCAGAGCTTGGTGGCATTTCTGAGATCTCATAACAAGTGATGCTCAGAGACATTCGTCATTTGAACTCAGCATTTCATCTGATTCCCAGTAGCCTGCTTTTTTTCAGAATGTGTATGTGTGTATGTATATGTGTATGTGCATGTATGTGTGTGTGTTCATATATGTAGGTGATAAGTAGAATTCTGAAGCACGGAACTCCTCTGCTTCTCTTCAGAGTGATCCAAAAGACAGTGACGACAAGCTGTTTTGTTTTTTCCATTAATTTATTCACTTTACATCCTAGTCACGGCTCCTCTTATGACCTTACCTCAGAATCCACATATCATCATTGTATAAGTCGCTTGACACTACGTAACCCCTAATAGAGGGTTTAAGGATTTAGATTGTTGGCTTGTCAAATGGACACAATCTAGAATCACCAGAAAAGGAATCTCAATGAAGGATTATGTAGATCAGAGTAGCCAGTGGGCAAAACTGTAGGGGGATTGTCTTGTTGTTGCTCACTGAGTTGGGGAAACCTGCTCACTGTGGGTGGCGCCATTCTCTACACAGGGGGTTTCTGAAGTGTTTTTTCCAAGCGGAGTTGAGCCCTGATATACATTAATTCATTGCTCTCTACTCTTGACTAGATGTGTTGTGACCAGTAGCTTCAATTTTCTGCCCACCTCGACTTCCCTACAATGGTGTAAGTTACAAATGTGAGGTAAACAGACCCCTTCCTCTAGAAGCTGCTTTTGTCAGTATGTGTTATCACAGCAACAGGAAATGAAGCTAAGACAAGTGCCTAAGGGGACCACAGATTTGTGCTTCAAGGTCATCGAGTTACACACTTTATACTGCTATTTGGAGGGGATTCTTGGATCTCCCTCCAGTCTTCAGATCTGCCTGTCAGCTCTCACTTTAGAGACCAGTCAGAAAGGCCCAGACTATCTGAACCTACTCACTTTTTTGGATGTGATGACATCTGCCAGGGTCTCCGAAAAGCAGATATGTATCACAACAAACTCACCAAGTGCCTCGCAGCCATTCAGATCTGCTTATCATCCTTTTTGCCTCTCATCAGTTTCTCTTATAAAATTTTTAACATCGTGGCCATCCTGCTTTCTGTGATTGTCCTTTCTAGCTGCTTCTGGTTAAGACAGGCAAGTAGAACAGAAGACATTCTGAGACCACACTCTTCCATAACTATAGTTTTGAGATGGGGCATTTATTATTATTATTATTATTATTATTATTATTATTATTATTATTATTATTATTAAAGATGGCCTTGGAATCATAATTTTCCTGCCTCAGCCTGTAATTCTGCTTGTATTAGCCACTACTATCATTCACTTCGCCCAATTCATAAATGAAACTTTATCACCGGCATGTGCATATAGGTAAAACATTGACAGTGTAGAATGTTTCCTTCCATTCCCAGCCATTTCCTCACCAATTCATGTCACAAATTACCTGCATCAAGCAGTTACTGTCTTTTATTTGTCTTGAAAGTCATCGGCTTCTACATGCTAACACTTGGCAAATAAACCCATTTCTAGCTCATCCAAACATTTTTACTCCCTTCTGGAGAGCCCGTTTATTTTTAGCGTGTGGTACACTGGTGCTATGCCTTCATAGTCACGCTGGCTTCTTGCACTGGATAGATGTCATCCTCGGCTGAGGTCCTCCCAAGGTCTGGATCAAAGAGCTTCAGGATATTGTTTCCTCTCAGCGGCACTGTCCCAGCTGTCATTGGGACAGGAGAGTGGTGTTTCATTTCCCAAAGATTGCCAAATGATTCCCCAAGGCTAGGTGCCATGAACTCCATGACGTAGGAACGGACCTAAGTGGGGCAACTGGGAACGAAAAACAGAAAGACACATGCACAGAAAAGCCAGGGTTAGGTGGGACATGCGTACCAATGGAAAAATGCCAGCAGGAACCTGGAAACTCAGCACATTTATTGCATAGAGCCCAAATCAGGAGTCTGCCAACTATGGGATCTCTGTAGGGAATGAAGGCTCTGGCTGCATTCATCAGGGATGAGGAAGCTGTGGTTGATACTTTTATGCACAGTCAATATCAGTACTTGGTCCAGAAGAAGGCCTCCACATTCCCATGTGTCTGAGTTATTGGGCTTCTTCAAGGCCATGCTGATATCAACAAAACACATTCATTCCGGACTTCCCCTGCTCCGCATACTCAAGGGCCCATTGATACCTGTATTGGCTAGTTTTGTGTCAACTTGACACAGGCTGAAGTTATCTCAGAGAAAGGAACTTCAGTTGAGGAAATGCCTCCACGAGATCCAGCTGTAAGGCATTTTCTCAATTAGTGATCAAGGGGGGAGGTCCCCTTGTGGGTGGTGCCATCTCTGGGCTGGTAGTCTTGGGTTCTATAAGAGAGCAAGCTGAGCAAGCCAGGGGAAGCAAGCCAGTAAAGAACATCCCTCCATGGCCTCTGCATTAGCTCCTGCTTCCTGACCTGCTTGAGTTCCAGTCCTGACTTCCTTTGGTGATGAACAGCAGTATGGAAGTGTAAGCTAGAATAAACCCTTTCCTCTCCAACTTGCTTCTTGGTCATGATGTTTGTGCAGGAATAGAAACCCTGACTAAGACAATATCCAATTCCCTCATCCACACTTTATTTTTTTATTTTTTTTATTTTTTAATTTTTTTGGTTTCTTTGAGACAGGGTTTCTCTGTATAGCTCTGGCTGTCCTGGAGCTCACTTTGTAGACCAGGCTGGCCTCGAACTCAGAAATCCACCTGCCTCTCCCTCCGGAGTGCTGGGATTAAAGGCGTGTGCCACCACGCCCGGCTCATCCACACTTTTTGGTTGTGGTTGTTTTGAAACAGGGTGGTTTGTCATGTAGCCCTGGCTTTCCTAGAGGTCATTATGTAGACCAAGCTGGCTTTAAACTCACAGAGATCTGCTTCTTGAGTGCTGGGGTTAAAGATACAATTCTTCCTTCTTTACGTAGTATATCAGTCGGGCCTGTCATGTCTCTTTTTATAGATTTTAGTGGGGGCACCAATCATACTCTTTGTTTGTTTGTTTGTTTGTCAAAGTGACAATTTCAGAGAAAAATAAAATCCAGGGGGCTGGCTAGGGATGGAGCTTAGTTGATAGAGTGCTTGCTTTAGCATGCATAAAGTTCTCAGGGTTCCAGCCCCCCAGGTATGGTAGCATATGAGTTTACGCTCAGAATTCTGAAGTTGGAAGGTTTAGAAATTTAAGGTCATACTCTCTAGATAGTGAATAAAATCCAGGAGGAACCTACCGGAGTCTGGAACTGTTTCCAGGGAAAGTCAGCTAGAAGCTCCTTTGCTAGAGTCAGAAAACTAAAAATGATGTTGGAGCCGTCTCCACCCCATGGCTGTACCCAGTAGTCAAAAATGTAGTCAAACAAGACCTCAGAGCCAAGAATAAGATAAATACAGCAGAGAGAGTTTGAGTTCCTGGATTTGCTCCTGCCTAAGGCTACGTCCAACTCTTTTTTTTTGGTATGTCTCCACACAAGCCAAGAGTGTTGGGTTTCTCACTCAAGGAACCTTCAAAGGAGTGCCTTTCTAGACCGTAACTGCATTTTGAAGACTCTATCCCTGGAGCAGAACATACTGAGAGACAGTAACAAAGGGCTGCAAAGCACAGTCAAGATCCAGAAAGAGTGTGGCCAAAGCGAAACAGCAGCACTCCGGGGAGGCTGGCAGCTGCTTTAGCTGGAGAGTGGGAAGCAGTCTCTTGGACTTGGCAGGGGTATTCAGTTGGTACCTCAGGGGAGCAACTTGACATTCTCCAAAGGTCTGAAATGTTCCTTCTTAGAACCAACAGCTCTACTCAAAACAGCATCGTTCTTTCACCCTTGGTAAAAAGCTGGTGAGAATCTCACACACTTGCATCATCCAGGATACATACATTTTGGAGCTATGTGCAAGCTCTATTAAAGAACAAAAACCTAAGACTATGTGAAGCCATGTATGTTTAGTATGTGCAGAGAAACAAGCCTACATTTGTTTCAATGACAAAAAGAAGACAGAATGCTTGACACAGGGCAATAGTTCCCATCCTATAAAAAGTGACCAGAAAAAGCCTCGCACAGAACAAACCAAAGGACCAAAGGAAGAAAGGAAGAAAGCCAACACCTTTTGGGGAAGGGGGTCTTCCAAGCACAAGGACTACTGAGCATGAAAATCTAAGGCTGAAGGATGCTGGATGAAGTTGGCACCCTATACTGGGGTGAGAACTGGCCACCAGATGAGATCATGGGTAGGGGAGAGTAAGGGCAGAGCTTATGGATCCAGCCCACAACCAAGAGAGTATATGGTCAGTTTCACAATGATCACTTTGGTTGCCTTTTCATGGCTGGGGGAAAGTAGGCAAGGGAGAAACCACCAGGCCAGCTAGTTATTGCAGTGATCTGGACAAGAAAAAAAAAAGTTACCAAATTACACGTGGTTGGGTTGTAAATGAAGTTTGAGAATGGGATGATGGATTCGAACAGGACGGAGGCACAGAGGAAGGTTAGCAAGCCTGTGAAATGCCCAAGATGAAGAATGGCGGACTCTGGAAGGCATAGCTCTCCCAGGCTGTCTGAGGCCCCAGTGCACTGTCTGGTGTAAGCAACTACTCGGAGGAGGACAGACCAAGCGGGGAGAGGTTTGAGTTTTTTCTCTTCGAGGACCTCCTGTATATACACAGCAGGCTCCACCTGAATGAGATGTCAGCTCACAGCCATAGGATGGCTGCAGGGGAGGTGGTGGTGGTGGGAGGCAGGGACTGGGATGTGAGCTGAGTGTTCTGATATACTTGATGTGGGGAGAACACCCAAGCATCTCACCACAGCAGAAAACACACAGTCCCTCTTGGTCTTCAAATACTAAATACCATGTTTCCCCATGCTTTGAGGCACAGACTGAGACTTATTCATATTTCATAATGTTTCCTTTTGGCTCCTGAAGACACAGAATCATTACTTTTGTTATCAGAACAAGTGATACACTTTAATTAGTTTCACCGAAGAACACAGCTAGGCTACTGAGAAAGCAGCGAGGGAGGAAACCAGGTGGCCACTGACTTAGGACAAAGAGGGCAGGAACAGGGGTGGGGGCTCACGGGAAGAACGAACCAATGAAGGAAGAGAACACAGAGGTGCCACGCAATTCCGAATAAAGTTTATTAAATAATATGTACAGCAAAGTAGTAACTCAACATGTCTATCAAATCAATCCACTGCAATAAGGAAAAAAATTAGATGAACAGAAAAACCTGTGTCTGCGTAGTACATGCGCTTGGTGTGCAATTTAAATGCAATACTTTCATAGGTTACATAGACCATTTTTATTTTTTCTCAATAATATCTTTTGGGGGGGTAGTAACCTATTCCAGCAATATGACTTAATACTACTGCAGATAAATAGAACCTCGAAAAGAAAAGTAAATGGTATTATAGTGGTCTTCTCTTCCCCAAAGAACAACCGAATATGTTAACAATTTCCAAGGACTATTTTTGTGCTAAAAGTCTGCAGGTGAATTATTTGAAATTCCTTCATTTAAATAAAAGTGTGGGGGGGGACCCTTCATGACTCCCTCATTTTACTCCTTTTCTGCTCAGGTTTTAAAAATTATTTTTCTATACAAGGTAGGTACATGGGCTACACAAAGTTAAATATACATTACATATTTACAGTCCCACTTCTCAAACATGTGATTGCTTTTTCTTTTCCTGATCCCAGAGAGACTGCAAAAGGTGAGTAGTTTGGGGCTTGCCTTTATCTGCAAGCATGGCTAATATATCAAAACGAGCTGCACGGCATGCCGCCAGTTAGTTGCGCTTGCTGTTAATAAACCTGTATAAACATTTCAGCATAAAAATAGGTACTTTATATTACTAAATGTCTGAAGACAAAAGAGTAACTGGGAACCTTCCCTCTTTTCATTTTTGCTTTTCATACGTCGGAAGCGGAAGAGATTTTATTCAAGGTGGCTGGCATACCTGGATTTGGAGAGATGCTCTGTGTGAGGCTCGCAGGGGATGCAAGGGTGGCTTTATAAAATGGTTTTATTTTCTAGCTGTAGTTAAAGGGGTGTTTGACATTACCTACTTAATCAAAAAACACCCCTCAGGAAATTTAGATACAATCGCACTAGCCGTGGCTGGCATCTCGGAGAGAGCAAAGGCTGCATTCCAGAAAAGTAAAAAAACGCACATATGCACTTTTATTTATTTGTCCTATGTTCCCTTCGAGAGGGACAAAGTCAAAAAAGCAAGCAGTGCAGCTGGCTGGGGAAGCTGAGCTTGCAAAGCAACAGGTCATAGACTCGCCGGGTCTTTCTGCCCAGGAAGCTTCTACCATTTTCCCTTGGGATTAAAGGCTCTGCTCTGTCTCAGTTAAAAAGGATGTCTCCGGGAAGAGGCAACACATTTATTTCCCCATCAGCCATTTATATTTCAGTGTGAATCAACCTGTGGCAGTTTCCCCGAGAGCCTCCTCGGAGAATTGTGGCTGACTGGTGGTGGTTGGGGGGCAGGGGGAGTTAGGGTCCCATGCTATCTAAGACAGCAGGCGGTCACGGAAGAATGGACTTGTAAAGACTCCAGACTTTGGGACAGTATAGTGGTTGGGGTGATTCTGAACTCTATGCAGAGAGCCAGGGTTTCAGTATATACCCCATATCACCTACAATCCCTGGTATTTGTGGCCTAGTGCATGTAATTTTGGGTAGAAGAAGAATACCAGAATCTGGAAAAGAAAAAAAATCTCAATATTTCCAGACATAAACTGCCCTCAGACAAAGGGTCTCCCAGCACCCCGGTTGTTCAGAAGTGAGCCAAGGGAGAGGGAACCCTGACTGCTTTCTAGAGTCCCTCGTAGGAGAAATGCGTCCCTTCCTCTCACACCCTCTGCACGTATCATGGTCTCTCTAGATTGGCTTCTCCTATGTTGTCCACTCAGCTGAGACCCTGGCAGGCTCAGCTCTGGGAACAGGGCCACACTTATCTTCATGTCAACTAGGGATACCCAGGTGTCAAAGGGCCCCCTCCTCATAACTGGGGCTCACAGAAGACAGACTCACAGCTGCCACCAAAAGGAGGATTGCTGCCTCATACCCAGGCCAGTGAGCAATACCTGAGCTCTGAATGGAGGCCTCACCATGTGCACCAGGACACCCTGGCCTGAGGTGGAGAGGAGGAGGGGGAAGGACCAGAGAACACAATATTCTGGGTGGCGTTCAGACTCCACGGACAACCCAGGAGGCAGAGTCCCTCCTAGGTCTGCGAGCGAGTATCTTACTCACGGTGCCCAAGCAGCCAGCTTGCATCTATACATGCTAAGAGAGCTCCTGGAAACCAGGCTGTATTCTATGGGCTCAAGTGTATCAAGCCCATACTAAGCCAGAGAAGAAAGGCACAGCTAACCCTGGCTAGCCAGTGGTAGTGACCAGGAGAAGAACACACTCCAAGTGACTTCCAGAGCCCCAAGGTGTGGCTTAATCATGTGGAGACACAAATGTAGCCCATCTGCCAGGCCACCTGCTCCCAAGCTCGGGACACACATGGCATGGCTTTCTGTCTGAGTATCAGGGCAGTAAGAGGCAATATCACCCAGAAGGCTGAGTGCTAGGGCACCTGGTCTGCCACCATTTCTTCCCCTAGACTTCATCAAGTCATGGTGCTGAAGGAAAACTTCAAAACCAGACCAGCCTCTAGCAGCACTTGAGGTCTGCTGGCTCTGGGATACTCAGGAACAGAGGCAGGAGTTGTCAGTGATGCTCAGGCTATGACCTGTGGAACACGGATGGGGACTGACTTATCTAGCCCCAAGGGACCTCTTTAAAATGGGAGTGGGTAAAGACTGGGCACATTTTTTTTTTTTTTTTTTGGCTAATGTTGCTCATGGACATGCTCCAGATCAGATTCCCCAAGCAGCGGGGGCTAGAGCAGCTCCCAGAAGCAGTCATGTAAATACAGATGTCTTCAGCAGATAGTTAATCCCTGATACACAATGGGTTTCAAACACACTTCTCTGTTCCTTCTTTGAATTCTTTCTTTACCAACTGCATTAGTTTTCTTACTGACTCAGTACTTAAATAAAGAGACCAGTTCATGAATGATGCTTCATCCTCCGATAAAAAATAATCTCTGTGCTTTTTAGTCTTCTTATAGATATAAAGGTTTTACATAGTTGCCTGGAAAAGTACCAAACTGCCTCGTCCTTCTCGAAGTGCCTGGAAGAAACACAACAAGCAAACAAAAAAACAGACACAGAATGAGAGGGCACATACAACTGAGTTCAGAGAAGATGCTGGAGATGCTGTAGAGTCCCCCCTTGGTAACAACCTCACACTGTGATTTGCAAAGCTGTATCATTTGGGCTATAAAATGATGGGCAGTGAGGAGGAGGACCCAGGCTCAGAGTTAACAGAATCTGAACCCAGGTCTTCTGTCTCCAGCCCCACTGTTCATCCCAATACTCTGTCCTTGCTGATGAAAAATGTTGGGTTGCAAAATCCATATTAGGTCCCTTCTGAAGATAACTGAGGTGTGCAAGGAAGATACTCAGCCCAACACCCTTCCTTCAGCCAGGACACCGCCTTCATTGGAGAACTGGTGTCCCTTCCCACCGGCTGGAGATAGAAGCACTCCTAGAGGAATCTCACTGCAAATTTATTCTCAACCTCTCCTTCTTTCTCTTCGTCTATCTTTCTCTCCTCTCTCTTTTTTTTCTCTTGAAACAGTCTTGCTGTACAGCTCAAGATTCATTAAGACATCAGGACTAATTTAATAGGTTTTTCTTTACTTTTTCAATGCGGCCTGTCTAAAGTTTTCAGTTTTACACTTGGCACACCTACTGTTTCTATGGGGCTGCAGTATGCTCTGTGGCCTTTAGCTTCCTGATAAGACTTTCTTTTGTAAAGAACTCCACAGGGAGGCCTGGCTTCTGGGAGGACAGAGCATTTTCTAAGAGGTTGGTAAGTGTGCGTGAAGTCTGTGGTACTCAGAGACAAACCCAGGCCTCATGCTTTAAACAAATGTTCTACCACTGAGCCTTGCAGAACCCTCCTTTGTTTTATTATTTGAGCTGGTTGCTTTTCTTCAAGTTATTAGAAGCCTAGAATAACTACAATGATGTGAGGAACATCCACACATGTGCTCGAACTTTATGGTGGAGACCTAGTCATGTTCGTGTTCTCCACTCCTGTCCACCCCCCACCCTGGTAGTTTTTTTTTTTTTTTTGAGACAGGACTTCTATATATATCCCTGGCTGTCCTGGAACTCGTTCTATAGAATCGGCCGCCTGCCTCTACCTCCCAAGTGCTGGATTAAAGGCATGAACTACCACTGTCCAGACCTTGTGTTGTTTCTTGAGAGTTTTAAAGGTGGAATCTTTAAATATTAAAGACATATACACAATAGAAATATAAACGGAACCCAATTAACAGCAGTGACAAATGTGGCACTGCGGTCTGACATAGACTCTGGCATATCTTGGCTTTAGGTTCTACTCAGTGACATTCATACGACCTTGAGATGAGTGGCCCAGCATTCCTAGGGGCTGGAAGATTGCTTTTTACATGTCTCATCATTCTTAGTCCTTCTTCCAATACACTACTAGGAAGAAAAGCATGATGGGATTCTTACCAACAAACCATCCATCGTCACATTTTTCCATGACATCAACAATATCTCCATCTCGGAGTTCCAACTCATCATCGTTCTGTGGCACATAACTATATAACGCTTGGTAGCTACACCTACAAACCAGAGGAAGGACCAGTGAGTGGCTCAGCTGCCGACAGAATCTGATGCCCATCTACAAATCCCAACACTGTAAACCCAGCATCGATGTAATGTTTCCCACTTAATGTTGAAAGCATTTTATTGACTAGTGCTCTAGCATTGAAGAAATGCATTAAATCAATTAAGGCCAACAGGGGTTGGGGGACTTCTGATGATCAAGTAATGGTTAAACTTAGTTGTTTTTTTTTTCCTCATTACCATGGGAAACCTTTATTGTCTACAGCCTCTCCCTAGCCTCTATCCACTTTACTACCTTTAAAGTTAACCACGCCCCTTTTTATAATAGGATAATATAGGTAGATAATTAAGAATAATAAGCAGTTATTTAGTTCCAGGATTATTAAATTCTGGCAATCAATGTTAGAGAACAAAAAGCAATTGTACAAACGGGATAGATTATGCACAGGCAGAAAATTGTACATTCCCGGTTAAATGTATTGGCTCATGTTTGTGTTCTTAGCATGTAGGAAGCTGAGGTAGGAAGACGTCACTGAGTCTAAGGCCACTCTGTGCTGCACATTGAGCTCCTGGCTTACAGAGTAAGACCCAGACGGGTCAAGGACACCACAAGCAAACCCTTAGGGGCTCACTGAGACCGAAACAATAGTCAGGGAGTCTGCATAGGTCTAACCTAGGCCCTCTGCATATATTCTGTAGTTGTGCAGCTCAGTGTTGTGTGGGACTCCTAATAGAGGGAGCAGCAGCTACTTCTGACACTTTTTCCTGTTTTGTGACCCAGGGGTGGGGAGAGGGACTGGGAAAAGAGGAGGCAGGGAAAACTGGTGTCTGGATAAAATATGAGAGAACAAATTAATAAAAATATCAAAACCCCTCAGAGCAATACTAATTAAAACTAAGATAGCACATTCCCATTGTCTCACTGTGTGGGGGCCCTCTTCCGAACAGCCCGAAAACTCACTGCTTCTGCTCCACCCAAGGATAGCTGCAGATAAGGTTTTGTTGACTTGCTCTTTGGCCTAGGACATCTGGTCTGTGCTGCTCTGTGCTCTGATAACAGTGAGGCTCATTGTGAAACTGGCATCAGCTTCAGCAGCAAGGGAGAGCTTTGTTTTCATTCTCCTCTTACCAAATGCTTCTGGGGCATCTAATGTGCACCACCAATGTCACAATTCATTTTAAAACACCACGGTAGCACCAGCATTTTGTAAATGTGCCAATCAAATGCCATTTCCAATAATGCCAGTGAATTCCAATGTGGAGTAAGAGAGATTAGACAGCACATGGCGCTGGCTTAAAGCACTAACAGGCTTGTACTGACTGTCACACACAGGATCCTGTTTTCACCACTTGTCCCAGTGTGTTGAGATCTTGGTGGAAGGATCTGGGTGTGAGTGGGAAGGTCTCGTAACGAGGAATGGGAGAGATGAAGATAGCTTTCAAGTTGGTAAGTGAATACCTTGTCTCCTGTTTCTGTATTTATTTCTTACCTAGCTTGGATTCCTACCGCTGGATGTGTAATACATGTATGTCCTCACTAGCTTCTGAAACTGCCCGTCCCCTTAATTTCCACTATAACTGCTTTGCTAGAGAATGTTCTTTAAAATAACTCTGCTTGTCTGTCTGCAAACCGTGGAGAAAGACCAGAGAAAATATGTACCCTTTTGGCCTTAGTTCTAAAGGTCCCCTGTGGCTCGGAGGTCCCCAGCTGAGTTCTTCTGCTGGTTCTAGTACCCTACTCTCAACAGAGTGTCTCGTATTCTGTCCCCTATTTTCTACAAGACCTTAATCTTCCTCCCCTCCAGACCCGAGTCTGTCTCTCCTTGTTGTCCTGTCCCTGTTACTGTGTGCAAGGACCCCTCTCTCCTGGTCTCTAAGAGGCAGGCAACACTGCTGGCCAGATGCAACAAGCTCTGTTCTATAAAAGTGAGCATTCCTAGACCTGTGCCTGTCTTGCTGCTCTATTTTATCCTCCTTCACTGACTCTTTCTCTTTACCCCGACTCTCTGTTGGGAATCTTATGCATTTCCATGGTTACATAAAGTCACTCTGTTCTAGCTAAGGGTACCATGACTGACTTCATTTTTCCTAACCAACATCATCTTTGTCCCTCCTTTCTGAATCCCACGCTCCATCTGCTCCTTAGAACAGGCACAATCACCATACAACTCAGTTTAAAAGCCTTCAGTGGCTTCCTGGTGCCTGCAGAATAAAATCCAAACCTATCTCAGCTGCAGTCTAGAACCTGGTCTCACCCTGACATCTTAACTTTCATCTCTAACCTCACCTCCATGAACCATGTGCTGGCCACACAAACCTTCAGGGTCTCCAAACTACCCACTCTATCGATGCCCTTTCTGTCAGAGCTTGGTTCAACTCACTTTACTTCTTCTAGGAACAGGGTTTTCTCCTATGTGTATAAACCACAGGACGTATCCAAAAAATGTTTTGAATGAATGAGTGAATGAATCAACTCTGTTCACTCATTTCAGCTCAGAAGCAAGCGCTCCTTTCTTTCTGTTCTCCGCAGCATTGATATTGAAACTGGTTGGCACAGCTCTCATTTTCCCTAATATGGTCATTAACTCTTTACCCATCTCTCTCTTCCAGGAGTCCATGACCTCTTTAATTTACCTAGCACCTAGCTTCATGGCTGACAGGAAATACGGCCTTCCCTAGAAATCCCCAAAGAAGCGGGAAGCAATTAGCTCATCCGCCCACCCCCAAACAGCTGTGACGCCAGCCAACCATCCATTTTCCAAGGCAGCAAGTCCGCCAACAACATAAGAACCTAACTCCCCAGGCTGTACTTACAAATCCAGTGAGGGCTGACTCCTGTCTGGGGTGACTCTTCGCTGCTGGGCTTGAGGTTGCTGAGAAATGATTAAAGATGATTTATTGTCAGAAGGGGGTACCTTGTGATGGAAGTCAAGGGGATGAGAGACAGTGCTGCAGTAATGAACAGATTTCTCCGCAATGTTTATGATCTCATTGCAAACCGCTTCCTGTGAGGTGGCCCCGCGGTATCCAGAAACCCCCATAAAACAGTCAATGTGGGGACAAAAAAAAAAAAAAAAAAAAGAGAGAGAGGAAGAGATGTAACATTCCAGACGAAGCACGTAAGTCCAGGGAGAAAACAGAGTTGAAGATCCGGGTTAAAAAACAGAGAGAGAGATTCCAGTAGTAGAGTGCAGGAGGGATCCAGGTAAGCATGGAAAGACAGGTAAGATACAGAGGAATTTGGCATTTAGTATGACTATTTTGAAAAGGCAGCAGCATAACAGCCTGTGATTAGTGACTAACTGTTACAGCTGGAATAATCTCTGGCTGCAAATGCAACAATGTATCCCCCGTCATGCACTAACTAGCACATCATTTAATCCCACCTGCAGGCAGGGTGGAACTGTCTCTAAATTCCTCCTCTCCTTTAGAGGCACAGAGGGTGGCCGAATCCCTGGCTCTACCATATCTGTTGGTTGTGGGCTCTTTGCAAACCACAGCCGGATGTTTACCAGGGGTTACTCTGGTCTACACGCTGCAGTCAGTAAGGGTGCTCTTTAGGAAAGCCACAGTCTTATTCAACAGGCATCTTACCACATAGTTCTTTTCAGATTCTGTGAGATCAGGTCCTGCGCTCAATGAATGATGAGAAGGCTGTGATCACCAAGCAAATCATAAGGGAGACATTTTAGCAGATGTCACATTGGAAAGGATTCAAAGAAAAAGCATGAGCAAATACACGTACCACACCACCACATTCAGATGACACCAGATATTTGCGGCCGACGGCCACTGGGTTTCCATGACAACATGGCAGATGCACAGGAGAAAATGCAGATGTAGAGAATTAGAAGCAAGCATCCAGCAATGGAATGGGAAATGGGAAACGTGGTGGGAGTGAGGTAAGGACAACACGGGGTCCTCGGACTGGCAGGAGACACAGGGAAGGGCTGCCTTTAGGAACAGAACTGCCACACCCCCTCACCCCCATACCATTCAGAACCTTCTGATCTCAGTGAACATGTTTCTTCAAGAAAGGGGATGCTGTATCAAAGATGGTTTCAGGTTTGGGGTAATGGGACTCCAATGGTGGGACCATCAGGGCCATCACCCTGGGGCACTCATAGAGACTGAATAATTACACTACTATATTCGTGGGTAATAGATAAAGTCTCAAGACCATGTCCTCAAATGAATCTAAACATGATTTAGTCTGGTGAGGTATGGAGGGAGTTTCAGAGCAGCAATGGCCTGAGAGAAACACAGCAATGAACCATCTCTTGTCACCAGCCGGGGCTACGTGTGTTGATCATGCAATGAGGCCACACAGACCTTCCTTTTAAGCTGGACTCCCATGAGGAGGTCAAGCCTCTGTTGGGAGAGAGTCTGGAATCACTTTCTCCAGAGAGGATTCAATTCCAAGCTCTAGGAAGTCCCTTTGAATGAATACTTGGATGTCCACCTTTGGAGTCACCCTCCAGGTAACCTTGATGATTACAACCGCCCTACTGTGTTTCAGAACACTTAGAAATTTTACATGCAGGCCACACTTGTTTCAGAGAGAGCCAGCAAGACGAGTTCACACAGACAGTGCAGTGGTCTCCTGGCTTCTGCCACTGTCCTGTTTGATCTCTTTCACATACCACCACCTTCCACATATCCTTATCAGGTGTGCTGACATAATCACCAATGAATACCGCCTTCCCACCCCAAAACCAGGAGACAGGCAGGGTGTGCTGATCATAATGTTCTAAAAAACGCATGTTTCGAGGTGGGTCGTGCACACCTCAGTATTACACAGCCCACCAGGGAGAGGAGAACTGCTTGGCTGTTCTTTCAATTCTGCCACATCACCGTTCCTGTTCATCTCCACTTGTAGATGTCCTCACCTTGTCACACGCCCAGAACAGCAGCTGCACCAGGAATCACTTCCCTATGGGTTTTGGGTTGTTTTTTGTTTGTTTGTTTGTTTTGTTTTTAAATATTTTATGTGTATGGATGTCTTGCATGCATGTGTGTCTGTTTACCACATACATGCAACATCTGTGAAGGGCAGAAAAGGGATTCCTTTGGGATGGGAGTTAGTGACAGTTGTTAGCGATGATGTGGGGGCCGGGAACAGAGGCAAACTCCTCTGGAAGAGCAGTCAGTGTTCCTAACTACTGAGCTGGCTCTCCAGCCACCCCTCATTGTTGTTGTTTTTGAGACACTCCTTCAGGTGCTTTAAGAAAGCCTTCCTAGCCTCTGTCATTAAAACCTCTTGGCCTCTACTCGGTCAGGCTAAGATGGCTGACGCCATGTTACCAATACTCAATTTCTATCTCTTCTAAGAGGGACACTCTACCTTCTCTTCCTGAATGTTTTATTCTAGGTCAGTGGTTCTCAATTTTCCTAATGCTGTGGCCCTTTAACACAGTTCCTAATGTTGTGGTGACCCGGCAACCATAGCATTATTTCACTGCTACTTCGTAACTATAATTTTGCTAAATGCTGTGAATCATAATGTAAATATCTGATTCTCAGAATATCTGATATGAGACCCCTGTGGGCGTTGAGAACCACTGCTCTAGATGTTCAAAGTCGTTTTCTCCTATAAAAGGTGTGCCATAAAAAATAGCCTCTGATCTTAAACCCAGGAGCCACAGTGCTAGAGGGCTATCTGGGTCTCAGCAATTCCTTTGGTCTCTGGCCATACCCAGAGCAGAAGATCATTATCAGCTCAAACATCCAGAGAGTACAGCAGCCCCATTCCTGAGACGTAGGGAAGAAGAGTCCCCACTTAGTGCTGGATAAATGAAGGAAGCTGTCGAGGTAAATATTATCAGATTCTGTTTTTCCTTGTTTAGATTTGGTAAAACAGCTCATATAGCTGGAATGTAAACTTATTGGAGTGGGGAGAGTTCCCATGTAGCTGGAAACCACCAGCACCCATTACCTGGATCAGCCCATCACTTGGAAGGCTGTTTATCCTCAGAGGGCTTTCTCCCTCTAGGCACATGTTCTTGTTTTTTCCTGTCCTGCTTTCTAACACTATCTCTGCAGTTCCTCCTCTGAGCCTGTGCCGTGAGCACGTGAGCTCCGAGGATGAAGTGAAATGTGCTACGACTGAAAAACAGACACTGGTTCTCAAAACCCTGGTTCAAAATAAAAAGATGTTAAAATAGATCATTAAATAATCTTTTTACTATATTGGGTGAAACAGCATGCATTATTAAAATTAACTCGTATGTTCTGTTTTCACTATGGCCGCTAGGACATTTTAAACTGCCTGTGTGCTTCACATTTCCCTTCTACTGGCAGTGCCCTCCCTCAGAGTTTCAAAGTCTGTCCTTCCTTAACCTAAGAGTAGATACATGTTCTCATCGGGACCCGGCTGGTGCTAAGAATAAAGGGAGTATGAGCTCACGCTACGTACATCTTGGATTCTGGAGTCACATTCCAGCTTCCCATGTGCCTGGAAAAACAGCAAGCAGTCCAAGGCGCAAGGCATGTGTGTGCACACACTCAAGCAAGCACACACTGCACCCCCTTCTCCTCCCCACTAGAGGTGCAGGAGCTTGTTGCTGATCCAGAAACCGCTTTCTCTGGACTCGTATGAAACAGTGTTCTTTCCGTTTCCCCTAAAAATGCGCTGTGTGTCCTTGCTGTTTCCCTGTTGTCTGTCTTCAGCTTGGAGTCTGTCAGAAATCTGACCTCGGCTTCCCTGGAGCTGTTAATCCCCGGGGGACCCAGAAAGCGCCTGGTGCTCCTGGAGTTACTAAGCATCCAACTCTGGGGGTGCCAAAGTCGAAAGTCCAAAATAAGCTGCACAGGAGCTAGAGACCCCGGAGGGGCGCGTGGGATAGATACCCAGTCCCTGTGCGGTCTGGATCCCCACACGGCCATAAGGAATCAACTATTCCACTGATAGGCCACTGCCCCTGAGTCTCTGAGATGACATTGATCTAGTTAAGTCGTACCCTGTGCCTCCTCAGATTTACCCTCACATTATGCAACCCACACTGGCCTCCTAAGGGGACAATGAATAATCTGGGTTCCCAGACGGGCTCTGATACTGACCGTCTTCTGAACAAAGATTTCAAATTCCAACACAAATACCATCATATTCAGCCCTAGCTCTATGACTAGAGTGTGGCCATCTTATGAATCAATAATTAGAAACAGGTAGCACCAACACAGCTCGTAGGAGGCAGCCCCTCTGCTTGTCAGATCGCAGCCTCCAGACATAGACGCAAAGCTCCTTTCTGTAAACTCTGGAGGTGAGCTATTGCCCAAGGATAGTGATACACGATTGATTGTATGTGGAACATAGGCAACTCTGGGAGCAGGGGAAGCCTAGAGGACCACTCCTGCATTTCTGTTCCAGGAAACTTCCAGAGAACCAGCAAAGGGGCGTCTGGTTCCCCCGAGTTCTCCTATAACATCCAACAGGAAAAAGGTGGCGATTTCAACATAAAGCGAGTTCCTGACAAGTCTTTGGGACCCCCCGCTGCTTATACTCAATCTCCTTTGAGAGCACCCGTGGGACAACACGTGGACTTCCTTAGAATTTCAATCTGTTCCCAACAGTCAGGAACACTCAGTCTTCTCACATCACACTTTGTCCACCTTGCTCATCTCTGTCCTATTAGGAGAGATGGCGGTTTCGTGGCTTAGGTGTGAAGAAAACTGAGGACCTTTCCAGTGTACCTCACGCTTTTTTTTTCTTCATAACAAAAGAAAATAAAAAGAGACATTAGTGTGTCGAGTACAAACCCCATGTTTTCTAATTTTCTTTTTCTTTGCCTCTGTTACCTACTGAGACATCTTGTTAGTCTGCGAATTCCTAAATTCTTCATTTACACAACCCAAGCAAAATGAGTCTCCCGTGCCCTAGCTTTCCCTCCCAGCCCCCAGCTGCCATGTTCTTCTCGGGGTAGAAAGGCATCTTTCGCCTTTCCTGCTTCTCCAGCAGCACACAACAGGCCCTGCCAGAGCTGAGTCTCCATTACGTGGTCTCTGCTAAGTGTGCTCTCTCCAGCCTATCTGGCCATCTGTTTCCTGGACTCTAAGTTCTGTGCATTTGCCCCTGTCCTCGGTCCTTTAGGTGCCCTGTCAGAGGGAAACTTCACAACCACCGAGCCGATCATTCAGGGAGTGTGGAGGGAAGGTCGCCTTTCAGTGCTCTGCTGCGGACACCTGATCTCTACAGAGGCCGCCCATTTCTTCTGGCACCACAGCAGGGATGAACGCTGCAACTTCTGGTCTTGGTTTCCCACTATTAATACTTCTCACTTCCCTTTTGTTCCTACAGGTTTTACCTCACTCTTCCCTTCCTTTCCTGATCCCCACTCTCCAGCCAGGGCCCTGGCATTGTTTGCATCTTTCTGGGGACTGTTTAGTTCCCACATGCTTACCAAAGCACATATTTCTTTCTTTAGCCAAGTTGCACCTCTCCTTTCCCTGACCCTTCTGCCTCTCCCTCCTGAGTTATGGGACCACAGGGATGCCTGATTTAACTTAGAAATTCAATGCGGCATCTCCCCAATGTCAAGCCCTCTTATACACAAATCCAGATACCTGTTCGCAAACTGCTTCTCTCTTGGAGAGGTGCAGTAAATGCTTGGTGACGCTATTGGCTGAGCGCTCGCACCCAATCTCCTCCTTTCCTTTCTAGATGAGCTGCGCGACATGCTAAGCCCACACTATGCCAGACAGAATCCGAGAACTTGCCAGTTAATCCTGATCTCCTGGGTGTTTTCAGTGTACCTATGTGTGCTTTTGTCCAGTCAACAAAGTCATCACTCAAAAGAAAAAAAAAAAAAAAACCCAAGCAAAGAGGTGTTTGTTTTTCAACAGCGAAGCTCTGTGGGTCTATAATAAAGCCCATACTTTAAACACTGTGTGTTCTTTCTCATCGACTGAAATTCACATGGGTTCCTCACTTCATCACAGAATACCACAGCGGAAAGGAAGCTCAGTTCCCACGTCAGCATCTTTTGTTTAGGAACAAGGAAGTTTTAGGGAAGGAGATGTGACTCATCCACAGACACTCAGCGGGCTGACAGCAGAGCCAGAACCAGAACCTGGAGACCAATGTTCCCCCTGCCTCCCTAGAGACCCTGGCACTGATTTACCCCTTCTGGTGTTCAGAGAAAACAAACCTAAAAATAAGCAGCTGGCCCAGCGTGAAAGCGTTCTGAGAGTAGAAATGACTGAGACTTCAAAGCATCTTCCGTAGGAGTTCACCTATCCATTAAGTGGGGATATGGACAGGTGACCCAGGGGAAGGAATGCAGCAGAGCAGGAACTGACTGTCAATGGCTAGGGAACAGTGAGGAAGACAGCATCCATGCTCTTATGAGGTATGGTGAATGCTGGAGGCACAAACAGGCACTGGCCAAGCTGTGGTCCCAGCCCCCTGGCAAGTTCCCACTGATCTACCAACTCACAAGTGCATCCAAAGCTTGCTGAATCTAGGACCACATCTTTCTCCATACACACATACACATTGTACCTCCTACCTTCCGGCCTTTGACTAGCAAGTACAATCTGCTGTATCTATGGGAAAACTCCCTAATACTTAAACTACACACACACACACACACACACACACACACACACACACACACACTCACTCACTCACACACTCACACACACTCACTCACACACACTCATACACACTCATACACACATTCACACACAAACACACACACACACACACACATTCACACATAAGCACATAAGCACACACGCACACTCACACACACACTCTCACACACAAACACACACACTCACACACACACTCACTCACACACTCATACACACTCATATACACATTCACACACAAACACACACTCACACACACACTCACTCACACACACACACACACTCATACACACATTCACTCACACTTACACACACTCACATACACAAACACACACACACACACAATATGCTACTTTGAATCACCTTTCTCCTCCTATGCTTATTATGTCTTCCCATCTTGAACTTCCAGGATAGACTGTTGTCTCTCTTTTGCATTATAATTACATGAGAACAGGGCTGGTTCCCCAGTCAATATCATAAACTCTTCTAGGTCTGCTCAGATTTTTTTTTTAACCTTTTCTTTCCCTCAACAAGTATTTACTGAGCACATTCCATAGATTAGGTCATGACCCTTGACCGCTGGGCCTTAATGCCCTACAGGGACACAGGCCTGCAAAAGGGCAAATGCATGAGAGCTTGCTCCCAGGGTCAGGCTCAGAGCTCTTCATCCAGTTGTGCAGGGTTCGGGGAAGTAGCCAGAGAAGGCTGCCTAGGAAATGTAGCATCTAGGAAGCCATGAAGGACAAACTAGGAGCATGTGCACACACAGTAGCTGGAGAAACTTTAGAAGAGGCTGCCTTGATATCTAAAAGAGCATCTCACTAGGGAGTCTTCCAAGCCCAGGGGAAGGACTTTCCCGAGAGGCAGAGGAAGCCTGCAGTGATGTCCAAGCCTTTTGGCTCCCGGGTCACTTAATACACTGCTGGACACCAGATATTCAGAAGGATCACAACGTCTTGGACTGCATTCTCACCTAACATTCCGTTTACTGGTCAGATGTGCAACCAAGTTCCTCGTCCCAACAGAAGGACAAACAGAACGTGGGGCTCATCAAGAAGAGTGGCTGGCAAGTTTCTTGACACTGGAATGCATTTACCCAGACAAGTGACACAGCCTGAGGTCACATCCTGACAGGGCTACTAGAACAGTTGATGAAGTAAGTCCTTCTCGTCCTTAGCTTGCCTGTCAGCCAAACAGATCTCAAGAAGAGGGAGGGAGTCCTTTATAAAGGACCCATCCCCAGAGCTGTCCTGCTGAAGTGAGCGGCTGAGAAGGCTTGTGTATGCAGCTACCCTTCCAGACACCCCCAGTTCTCAAACGCAGCTAACCAGACCATGGCCTCTACATATCCATGGGGAAATGGCTTGTGCCAGGAAAGGAGGAGGAAGGGAGGGGACAGGAAGTGATACACCTGCTGTCCAGAGACTCACCAGGAAAGGAAAGCTAACCCTCAACAAACCTGGCCTTTCAATCAGCACAGTCTCTGGTACTGCCAGCTCCTCCTACCCTTGGCAGGAAGCAGGAAGCATGTACCTTGAACCTCACTGGTGCTTCGGTACTGGGCTGTGCGCACTTCCTGTACACGCTGAATCCTGGAACAGGACTGAAGTGATGACTCACACCTGGCAATCAGGAGGGCTCCTGATTTAGGCTGATCTGTGAACCGCGCCTCTGTCAGACATTTCTTCCTTTTCAACCGGCAACTCCACTACCTCTTCCGGTGAACTATTTTTTCCCTCTCAATGTGATGGACACTTTGGTTTAGAGTACACCTGTCCCAGAGCCCTGCACTGGGAGAGAGAGCAACTACATACAGTAGTCAGAGCAGGAATCCCCGTCTAATGGACACTGAACATATGCCAAGTACCGTACTGACATCCACTGTTCTATTGATCAGCACAGTGGCCCTTCCAGGGAGGGGTGTACTGTTTGTTTTCACCCCTACTTTACATATGAGTGGTTAGGGCCTGTGGGGGGGTTGGGGGGGAAATGTTCAGTGCTTGCTAACTTTATGTAGTCTAAACCCAATTCCACATAAATTACTACACACTTGATTACCCTCAGTGATCTCTACTCCACACCAAACACACAGGCCTGTGGAGGTCCAGCGTGCCTCTGTGCTCATGTTACTGGCCAGGTGACACAACTGTGTCAGCCACTGTCACTGGGTATGGGCTCCCTAAGAAAGGGATTTAACAACCTCTGGTCCATAGACCAGTAATAGCAGCTCCTTGAACCATTCATCAAAAAACCAACAGAGCTACAAGAGGAAACAGGAGCAACCGCCTGAGAGAGGAGCACAGCCCAGGGAGGCACTGTATATAACAGATGACAGCCAACTGGGAGATGGCTTCAGAAAAAAACACTCGATTCTATTGAGGTTCTATAATGTCCCTGGTCCTAGAAGCAGTTTTAGATCACCCAAGATGGCGGTTCTATCTTCCCTTACAAAGTGTTTGTAATTAACACCTGCCCGCATTATTTCAAGGAATTTCCTGGACCATGCTACAAGGGAAGTTATCTTTTCAGGAAACTGAGTCTCTGAGAGGGTGAACAATTCCCATCACAGCACTCAGCTGGAGTTGGTACTCAAATCTGGTTACTATGGAAAAGTTGCCCAAAGTCTTTGAATTTCTGGATACTAAATTACATAAACAAAACCGGATAATGATCTGTCTAGTTATCAAATTAATGTCCCTTCAAAATACGCTAAGTCCACCTTAATTTATATGCTGAAATCTTTGTAGTTCACTTAGAGAGAAAAACTATAACTCAAAACCTAGGACACCAATTTAGTGACCTCAACCACACCAGAAGCCCCTGCATTTTGCCACCTCTGAAGACCCAAAATGTTTCAGCTCACTGTGAACGTGGCCCTTCAGTTCCACACAAACACGAGACAAGACGAACACCCAACAAAACTGAGCACCGTGAGTTATGGAAACAGTGCATCTCACAAGAAAAGCATACCACATGACACCAAAGCCTGGTGTTCTCAGCTGTGTTAGTCAAAGCAGACCAAGGACCCTCTCTAGGATGTCAATGGGGCACAAGGAAGGCTTTCCTGTTTGAGGGCTTCTGTACCAGTATAGCAGGTGTCAATGGAGGAATACTTTCAAATATCTCAAGATGCTAGAATGTTTCTCTGAACTATCCCCAGCCAACACCCTAGTCCACGGCCCCTCCATTCCCTCTTGGTCATTCATCTCTTTGCTTCCAAGGCAAGCAAACAGATCTCACAGGCACCAACTTGGCCTCAGTTAATGGACCAAGGGTAAGACGTCTGGTCTGGCCCACCATGCCAAGCAAGAGGCCAAGGCCCACCAGTCATGCTTCAGGCCTACCTGGCTCACACCACTCTGAGCAGCCTTCCTGTCAGCCTCGACAGCTCTGTGCAGCTCTGGTGGCCCAGTCTCCCAGGCTGGGAAAGGGCCACCCAGGGGCTTGCAGGACTGACTGTCCTCAGGAGTGTGGAACTCTGAGAGTCTCTGCTCAGAACTCAGGCACCTGACCACGTCTGAAGGTTTCAAGCAGCTCTTCTTAGAGATCTTGGGTCCACCAGGGTATCTCTCACCTGCCTCGCTCTCTGCTTTCCTGTCATATGGTCCATCTTCTCGCCAGGGCTGTCTCTTGCTCTGGCTGCTAAAGGCGTCACTAAGCTCTGAGATGACCCTATCAGAGTTCCCAGGTGGTGGCTGGGAGAAGCCATCTTGGCGAATGTGAATACCACCATCTCCATTGACGTGAAGAGGAGCCTGGACACTGGGTGCCAGTGAGTAGGCTTTGTGGGGTGGAGGCAGGGCCATCGGGGAGACCACTGGGCGCAGGGTGGAGTGATCTGACCAACTTGAATAGGGGAGGCTGAGAGGCAAGGAGGGACGGGCCCTTGCTGACAAGGCCAGGCGGTCCATGTCATAGACAGAAGCCTCAGGCAGAGGAGGCAAGGGTGGTGTCATGGCCAGAGAACGCCTGCCTGGGACCCCGACAGTCAGAGAGATCCACTCGGAGGTGATGGCGTGCATCTCAGGGGACAGGGCTCGGCGGGGGTGGGGTAGAGATGAAGGGGCTGGCATGATGAGCTTGCTGTGACTAGTATACTTAAAAAAAAAAAAGGAGAGAGGAGAAAACAAAAGAAAGAAGCAGAGATAAAAGTGTCAGCATAAAGGAAAGGAGGAGAACCACCACAGGGGCATAGTAAGAATGAAACAGAGAGGATGAGCAGGACACCCTGGAGTCCAGAACAGAAATCATCTGGTGAGGCTGGGAGAGAGACTGCAAAGTGGCCGGGTGGATACATGAGAGTGTGCAGGCAGGGTGGAGAGAGGAGGGGCGAGGGGCATGGAGATGGGAAAGGCTCCCATCCAACAGCTGTGGGTAGTGCTGGGCTGCTCTGCAGAGTCACGGTTCAAAGGAAAAGCCAGGAAGTGCCCTACCCCAGCCCACTAAACCATTCTTGCAACCACAGCGCTGACCCAAAACTGTAGGGTTGGTTGGGTGGATAGCCTCTGTCCAGGCCCTTCCTTCAACTCTGCAGGGTCTTCCACACAGAAGTAGGAAGTGTGTGGTCACTTTGTTTGGCCATCACTCTTAGCCACGGCCAAGTGAAAATTCCCCAAGCTCTTATGGAGCAAGAAGCCCAGTCCAGTCCACGGCCTCGCGTGTGAGATGGCAGAATGTTGTTTTCACTGTTCACGAAGGCCCATCTAACGCTTTGTGCCAAGTGCTCTCTGCTGTGTCGGTGGCCAGCATGGGGAGGGGACGAAATGATAGAGAACGGGAGAAAGGAGGTACCATGGCAACACCGCCAAGTCCCAGTCTTTCAGCTATCACCCTCCATTTCATTCCACAGGATGCCACCCGACCTTATTTTGCTTATTGGCTTTGGGAAAGTGGGCACCATTTGGAATAACATTTTAAATAATTATGCTCATAGCTAAAGTTCAGAAAAGCAACCATATTACTATGGCTATAAGCTACCCACTTCGGACCCAGTAGAGACTGACACACTACTTAAGTTTCTTTCCCAACATGAGTCCAGTGAAGGCATGTAAGGCTGAGATCATGAAATTATCTCCCAACCACTGTCCCCTGGAAATCAATCTTGATGGACAGTATTGCACAGAGAAATATGCTGGGCCACAGGGGCGTGGTCTACATACCACCAGCTTCACAGGGATACACTAACTGATAATTTGCTCATTTTTTTTTTCTCCTTACACTTTATCCCGACAGTAACTACCTTAAACTCTTCCCTTCCCATCATATATTTTAGAGTGCTAAGAAAATGCCACAGACATGTATGAAAAGAACTCCCAGCCTGCCTGTTCTAGGTAGCTCTTAATCAGAGCATGGAAGAGTAGTCCCAGAAGGGCTGTGTGCCGCTGACACAGCTGAGGATGAAAACTGCAAGCTGAGTTCGAAAGCTTAGATACCTGTGGGCTCACAGTGGCACTGCGACTTGGGGAAGAAGAATAAGGCAGGTCGATGTAATCCACAGGGGTTTTCACCAATGGCCTCTTAAGCACATCTACATAGGTGATAGGGAAAATGCCTTGGCGAGATGTCCCAGGAATCCTCCCTTCGTACCAGTTCTCATCCACCTGTCGGAGCAGCGTGATCCTCTCCCCCTGTAAGACACAGTCAAGCAAGAGGTCTTAAAGCACCACACTGCAACCCATCAGAGGTCACTGCCTGTATCCTGCACTGCGCTGTCCTGTGTCCTTCACCACACTATGCTCAGGAGGGCCATCTCTATTGGCCTTGGATGGAGTACTAGGTTGGGGATGCTAACACAGCAGAGCTTCCTTAACCAAGGAGTTAATCATAAAGAGCTCAGATTCATGCCCTAGAGCCAGAAGGTAACTGTAGTGTCTAAGACTCCTTTAGAACAAGTTGGTCACATATCTAGCCTTCATTTGCAAGGCAAAGGCAACCCTGAACCTGGAGGGTTGTTCTTTTGATACTATATTATTTTAAACTAATTGTTTTGTATGAACATTTTTTTTCTACATGTAATTAAGTATACCATGATCTGGTGCTTATGAAAGTCAGAAGGGGGCATCTAGAACTAGAGATATGGATGGCTGTGAACCATCATGAGTGCTGAGAATAGAACCTGTATCCTCTGCAAGAACAGCAAGTGCTCCTTAACCCTTGAGCCACCTCTATAGCCTTTGATTTTTTTGAGACAGGGCCCATGCTCACTTATATAGACCAGGTCGGCCTTCACCTCATAACAGTCTTTTTAACATAACCTTCTGCATGCTAGGATTACATTACAGGTGTGAGCCATCTCACACCCAAACCAGGTTATCTCTCTCATATAAAATTATATATATATATGTATATATTATTATATAATAAATTATATATAATTTTATAGGTTATCTCTCTCATATACAATTATATATACATTATATATTATTTTCATGTAATAATAAATTGTATTATATAATAATACACTATATTATATATAATTTTGTAGGTGTAATTGGTTGAGGTCAGAGACATCTTGCTGGAGTCAAGTTCCCAACCTTGGCAGCTAGTGTCTTTACCCATCTCACCCAACCTCAGAAAGTTCTCTATATTCTTTTCTGTACTTTATTTTTATGTTATAGAAAAGTCAGAATAAAAAGAAATAAAGCCCAAAACAATCGCCCCGTACATGGGGACCACCATTGTTAATACATAGGTGCTTTCCAGATTTGCTTCTATGACACGAATTAGACTGTTTTCCCCTATGGAAATTGAGTGTGTACCATATTTTGACTTTTATACATTGTTTGCCTCCACCTTTATTTTGTTATTAGTAACATGTTTATGGTGGGTTCCAGGGGACACATGTGTGACAGGCCCTGTGTAGAGGTCAGAGGACAGCATCTGCACTTACATGAGTTCCTAAAGTCTGGATGGTGAGTACTTTATCAGGTGGCCCACTGCACTCTCACCTATATACTTTTTGATACTTAATGATATATAGTAAAGCAACTTTATCAAGGAAAACACACGCACACGCATATGCACACACACAATCTTGATGCCCTTGAACTCACTATTATCCCCCTGCCTCTGCCTCCCAGCATGAGGATGACAGGTATATGGAACAAGGCCTCTCGTAATTCTCCATTTGTGCAGATGTTATAAAACCTTAACTGACCACCCTTGGAGGTATCCTTCCACATATGTAACAATTTAATCATGAATTCCCTGACAATGGGCGATTAAGGAACATCTGGCTTCTTCTTTGTATAAGGTTGCTTATCTACTCCCAAGGTTCCAGTTCATTGCTCTTGATCCTCAATAAAAGTAGTAATTGTCACAACGTCAGCGAGCTGGAGATCTATGACATGTGCAGAATGTCTGAGTCAGTGGGAAGAAGAAGCCCACCCCGCCCTTCGTCTCCACCCCATCCCATCACCCATGGGGTCACTGCCGTCACGTTAAGCATGCTGAGCTCTGCCACAAGAACTGCTCCCACCTGTGGACTGACCTCTGACCTGGCCCAAGCAGTCACACTGCTTCATCCAGTTCTCTTACAACACCCTGAAGAGGCCTTACCTTAAAGTCCCTCCTGGTACCAATGCTTCTGCCTCCCCACTTGGTTTATGGAGACACAACAAACCTAAATCAAATCATTGGCACAATGCTTATCATTCTATGTTGGCTGAATACAGTTAATATATGAGGTCTAAGATGCCATGAATGCTGGCTTTAATTGGTAAACCCAATGTGGCTAAACGGAGTGTGTGAATAATTAAAAAGAAATCTTGGGAGATGGATAAAAAGCTCAGCAGTTAAGAGCACTATGCGCTTTTCCAGGGGACCTGCAGCTTTGTTTTTCAGATCCCACGTGGTGGCTCTCACCCCTGTGTGACCCCAGTTCTGGAGAATCCAACAGCTTCTTCTGACCTCCACAGAAGAGGCTATACATGCAGACAAAACACTCACACACATAAAATAAAAATAAGTAAAATCCTATCTCAGAAAAGCCTCTGGTTCCCCTATTCCAATTTTTGACCAGTCCACTATGTTCTTGAGGGTACAGATTGGCAGCCATAGCAACATCACACCTCTGAGATAACAGCGTCATTCAAAGGCCCCAAAGCCAGGATGAGGCGTGCGGCTTACCTTTCGGAAAGACATTTCTACTTGTGTATCTCCATTAAAGTTAAACTTCGCAATGGCTTCTCCATATTCCAAAACTTGTACGGGTGCCAACTTTCTGGGCTGAGCCTTCTCAGCTGGAGGAAGAAGCTGAGAAAGGAAAGAAAGCAAAAGGGCAAAAGGAGGAATAGAAGAGAACACAGGACATGGTAAGAAAAACGGTGTTTTAGGCATGCAGGGCTTCTCCTGAGAAGGACAGAGCTGTGGATCGTGGTACCTCGATATAGGTGCGTGGGAAGATTCCCACCCGGCCATGGTGTTCACCTTCATACCAGTTCTGGTCAATCTGTCTGTAGATGTAAACAACGTCTCCCTTCTGCAGAGGCAGCTCCCTGTTGACGGAAGGTCATTGTCTTTTAGCAGATGCTTCAAAATGCGCGTGGTGAAGACACAAGACTTTTACATGGAGTCGAGGGAGTCAAAGTTCCAGAAGATGGGAGGCTCCATCCTTGGAAGCGAGAGCCCCGTTTGTCAGGAAATTACATCATATTGGGTAGTTCTCTAGTCTTTTATGGGATGGATGTCAACACACATACTTACTAATACTAGAGTGCTCAGAGGTCATAATAGTTTGTTGTGATTTTCTTAATGCATTTTTGGGGGGAATTTATATTTATTAAATGGTAAAATGTCTCCCTTTGGATACTTTCACTGCTCCTTGTGTGCTACAGCTAGGCATGCCTGAACGAACCACTTCAGGTTATGGCATTCTCATACCCTCTACCCATCCCTCCTCCACCATCTGTCTCCATCAGCCTGTACTAGAATGCTCTGAAGTTAGGCAGGCTGAGTTCAAACCAAATTCAAAGATTTACTAGTTCTGGGACTTGGTCTGGAAGCTTGACCTCTTGGTGAGAACGTTCCCTCATCTGACCACAGCATCTAATTCAAGGTTGGCGAATGCAGCTGCAAACTGCAGGTAAAACACCCAGTGCAGTGCATGCTCTGGAGCCATGCCTTCCTCCTCAGCGTGAAAAAGAAGAGTTAGGAAGAAAAATGGATGTTCCTTCAAACGTTGTTTGTGCCTTTCCCCCCACCTTCCAACTCTTTCTTCCACACCCATCTCTTTGCCTCAGATCTGACAGTATTCACATCTAACCAGTACTCTTTGTTTTGGGGAGAAAAACAAATAAACTATAAACAAAAAGAAAACAGAACAAAATAATAACTTGAACTTTTCTTGAATTAAAAAATTAATTTAAAAAAAATTTTTTTTGCTACAACCCAACATCATTTGGAAGGGGGTGTGGCAGCTTTGCAGTATACCAGGAAGCCCTAAATGAGGAGTGCTGACTAAGCATCAGGGCACAGCTGGAAAATTTATAAAACGTTGGCCTTAAGCAGGATAAAAGCATCCTGAAGAGGCTTGTGTAGATACTAGGTTGGGAATTGGATTCCAAAACGAAGTCCACAAAAAGGGTGCAGGATGTTCATCGTTGTGAAAAGGAAACATCTCTGGCTAGTGCTTTCCCAAAGCTTCTCCTTGTGTGTTCTGAGTCCCCCTTTGGGTGTCACACACTGTGTTAGCGGGTGGGTCCTGAAACAGCCCCACTGTTAAGCAAAGAGTCACCACTCTGAGAAAGGTGAATACAGACATCCTGAGGCGGATGCCCTTCCTCAGGCACCTCGGGACCAGAAACTTGGCTTTTAGGCACTGTGGCACCTGACCTCTTTCTATATAAAGGCCCTGTACACTTAATTAGGCAGCAGCTTGGTCTGACCCACTTCTTCAATGAAGAAAACCAGGAACCAGTCTCAAGGAAAGTGGTTTCACCAGCGCAATCCTTCAGGCCACACTCTCAGCTCCCACAAGGTCCACATACCTAGGTCTAGTGTTAGAGGACTGGGAAAAAACAGTACAAGATCCTTTCAGATTTGTATAGCCTTTTATTGTTGCAATGCAACATCAACCTCCGCCAACTCCAGGTTCCAGAACCATACATCAAGCCCTTGCCCCATCATCCAACAGTCTCTAATGGCTTACGCTCCTCAATAGGACACACTCATAGTGATCTATCCTTAGCTAAGCATGCACTACCAACCACGGGACATAGACTTGTTAAGAAGGCAGCAGGGCATGATGGGAACATGAGGCAGGCACTGCTCTCTGGCATTAGCAGTACTGATAAATGATGACAGTCCCACGGACCTCTGGCCTTCTTACTTCTTCTATCTGACTGGTTACCCAAAAAGGGGATGGGGGACACTTTTAAAATGAATTCTAAAAATATGTATCACCCAAAGTCGCAATTTAAAGGAAAATATTCTCTTTGGTTAAAGTGCAAGTTGATCAATGTCTTTGTTATTCTCTCTCTGGCTCAAATATGAGGATGGTGGATATCATACTTTTGAGTACGGACTTCTGCTGCGCTGTACAAAACACCTCACTGGTTTTACCCTGCCTGGTCTCTTTGCAAAGTAGGCAGTTTTTGTCTCATCTTATCAATGATGAAAACAGAGGGTGAGAGACATTGATAAACTGGCCATAGTTACAGAGATGTGAGTGGTAGACTTTCTAAATCTAAAGTTCACACACACACACACACACACACACACACACACACACACACACACACACACACACAGCCATCTCTTGTTGCAAGCTAAGGGAATGGAGTAATACAGCCAAATCGAACCACATCGGACTCATGGCTGTGTTCTACAAATCTGGCCTGGCTATTCGTTTTGTGTTAGAAGAAATGGGAAACATGGTTGAGGAGCCTGGAGAGATTGTTTCCCATCACTCATGAAAGGAAGCACTCCTTCTTATCCCCAGACGTGGTGCCTCCTGTCAGCAGGACAATGGGGTGTGGCTGGCCACATTATCTTCAGTTGCCAAAGAAAATGAATGGTCTGTTTTAATCCACAATTAGCTATAGAGCTATCAAGTCCTTCTGGAACCTGTCTGTGGAAACATTTCCCAAACTGTATTCCACAGAAAACAGAAAGGTTTCCTGTTCATCTAAATTTGGGCTACAAAAGCTGATCAGTCTCTGACTCTGAGTTCCACAGTCATGAACATGCCAACAACGGTCCATCTCCTCCAGTGGGAGAGGGGCCTAAAGACATCTGGAGCTGGATCTCTGGCTCATTTCTATAACACTTGTTCTTTGGTTTTGTTTTTTAAGGACATCTTGCAGGATGAACACTCTGAGGAACACACTTAGAGACATGTTAGTATCCCATGAGCTACAAAAAAAAAAAAAAACAGGTCAAGTTCTATTCCTAGAGTCTGGTTCTGATTCCTTCTACTAAAGGTTGGGTCAGATCATTCTGTGACCTAGCCAAGTAAAAAGAGGCCTTATTCAGGTAGAAAGAGGGTGGGACAGTGCGTCAGAGCCAGCTTCAGATGCCAAGGTGCTGGGTTTGAATTCTGACTCTATCAACCTCTTAGGTGGACTAAGTTTTTTCATACTGGTTTCCTAAGTTTTGGAAGTGAAAATTACACACACAGTCCTGATTCATCAGAGTTGATGTAACGGTGCTGGCATATAGCATCGACTGTTTGGTATTTGTATTTCTATCTTGGTGAAGCAACAGTTGTCTATCCCAACTCTTTGCCCTGAGCAAACAGATTTCTGAAGAGGCAGCTAAGAAGACAAGCATGGCTGGCAGCACTTACTTCAGGGTCTGGGCTTTAAAGTCAAATTTGGCTCGAGCAGGTCTCATCTAAACACAAGAAATAACGTGGAGTTAAAACTCATGGTTGTCAAACAATGAAAAGGTCACATTTTCACAAGATTCTATAGAAAGCAAAGCAGAGAGATCCACTCTACCCAGTTCATTTTAGTTTTAAAAAATCCAGGCAAGACTGCAGCACCTGACCCCATCAGCATGATAGATGGTATTTAGTCAGCTGTGTCATGCATGAAAATTCCCCTTCAAGAAGGCCACTTGTAGGTAAGAGATGGTTTGAAAAGCCCTTTAGGCAAGCTGATCATGGCTACTGTCAGCCAGAAGTCTTCAGACACGCCTTACCTATCATCTTACTCCCTGTGGGGCATCTTCTGTTTACCTGGTGTAAGTTAGGAACTGAAAGCATAACAGAGTCTGGTTCACCTTTCATATCATCTTGCATTCTGTATGTCCCTACGGTTTGTGACATCATTGAAAAAGCTAGGGTAAACTCTGAGTCTATCTCTACTGAAAGTCCATCCTGACTGTGGCGGCTCCTACACACCCCTGCCTGCAAAGCCAGGCTCTGCCGTCTCCACATTCTCATTAAGTCTGTCAGTAACTCACGCCCGCCCGAGTCTGCTCGCCCTCAGTCCAAAACCCTGTTGCTCTGGGTCTGACCTCTGCTTCCCACAGACACAAAGCTTCCTTTGACTTTACCTTCTCCTCAGTCTAATCTACTGTCACCCAGGAGCACAAATGACATTCCACAAATTCTTCCACACTTCTTGGTTTTGCTTTGAAGTTGGCTTCAGCTCTCAATTGTCTCTAGTAGGTCAAATCTCTCCCCCTAACCTGGGTGGAGGTTTGTGGTCATATCCCCAGTCACACTTAAATGTCTATTTCTGTCACCTCCCCTGTCCCAACTAAGTACATTTATGTGCTAGTCTCAGCCTGGAATTTGTTCACCTCCAACTCTGGCAAGAACTTCACCTTGATCAACTTGCACCTCTTTCTTCTTTGCTCTTAAAAGCAGTTATTTTAACCAGCTTTGTTTTTAAAGGAGCCCATGACATTTTTGAAATCACATGCACAAGCTATTTCTATTGATGTACCTCTGACCTCTTCAGCTGCAACGGCATAAAGGAAATGAATGGTAGGTCCTCTACCAGATTAGAAGACAAGGGCAGAGTGGGAAGGGAAAATGGAGCCGAGGTGAGAAAAGGCTCCCAAAAGCATCATCACATGATTCTCCTTGTTTAGTCACATGCCCTACATTTCTTGGCTTGGGCTTCACGGGAGTCTTCTAGGGTTCACACTGCACCACAGGAATTATTGGTGTTTTGTTCTGTTTTAAGTTTCTGTTTTTACTGGATCCCAGGTTGGCCTTGAGCTTTGGACCTTCTCCCAAGCTTTGACCTCACAGGTGTGTGCTGGGACTGGCTCTCCATAAGAACTTTTCATCCTGTATTCATGCTGCAGTTCCCATCTATCTCTATACATACAGGTTAGGGGGCAACTCAATAGCCACCTTATAATCGAGGTAATATCATAGCATCCTAATGCCTATGTTTATGTCATACTTTCTTTTCTTTTTTTTTAAGATTTATTTATTATTATTATATTTAAGTACACTGTAGTTGTCTTCAGATGCACAAGAAGAGGGCGTCAGATCTCATTATGGATAGTTGTGAGCCACTATGTGGTTGCTGGGATTTGAACTAAGAACCTTAGGAAGAGCAGTCAGTGCTCTTAACCACTGAGCCATCTCTCCAGCCCTACGGCATACTTTTTAAAGGTTGTAGGCAAACACGAGCAGAACAGATGTGAGAGCAAGGAGAAATAATAACGTTCACAAAAGAAAACCCGAAGACCAAAACTATAAGGGGAAAAAAAAAAAAAACCAAACCAGAAATCACAACAGAAAAATGTGTGGAGAGAGAGAGATGGATTACCCAGTCATCCAGCTATATGGCCATGTGAACATTATAAATTTATACCACAGCAGCAAATATTCCTTCTTTGAATAACTTTGAACTCCTGGTCCTCCTAACTCTACTTCCCAGGCACTGGGATTAAGGTTGCACACCTCAGCTGGCTGACATAGAACTGTGTATGAAGGTGGTTTTATACTAACAGCTACCCCAAAACACAAACTGAGTTGTCTCTGCTCTCCACAGGGAGAGTGTTACACAGAATTAGTGGCTGCTGACTCTTGCTGGGAGTGAAATGCCTCCACACACCACAGTGTACCCACACTTGCTGGTCTCACTGGCCCAGTTCTGTCAGTCAGCTAAAGGACAGGGATTCTTTACGTGGGCCTTAAAACATCAAAGCATGAAACTGATAGACTTGCCAATTCTTAGACCTCACCCCAGGTCAAAGCATCACAGGTGGCACGCGGGAAATGATGCGGGAGTCTACATTTTGATGTGTCTTTAGGAAATGCCATTGTGGAGAAAAGGCAGGTCCGGTTAGAAGAGTGTGCCCGCCTTGCCACAGCTACTCCCGCTGAGCAGCACCGAGAGGCCCACGTATCCCTGAGGCAGGTCTGCAGGCTGCCATCTTCTTCCTCACACACCTTTGGATGGGGATAGTGAGCAGCAGTGTCTTCAGAGCAAGACCGTTTTGTGAAGGAGCGTTTCACTGTCCACCAAGAAGCTGCCTGTCACTCACAGTGGGCTGACACTTGCTGCCTTTCGCTTCTTTCTGGTCACATTGCTGTTTTTTTCTCCATACTTTCGAATCTGCCCTGCCCACCTCCCCAGTTCCCTTCTTTGGGTCAAATTATACTTCTTCCCAGGGATCTTTCATTTCTTTAAGAAACAAACAAACATACAGACAGACAAAAAAAACAACAAAAAAATTAATGATGCCTGTCACTTGAAAGACAGAAAGTTGGTTATACTAACAGGTCATAAAACTAGTTCCTGGGGTCACTTCCTCCAGCCCAGCTCATGATGTCACAGACACATCTCTGAGAAGACATTGGCTCAGCAAGGCTTTGTAAGGTCATATGGCAGGACATAAACTCTCACTCGAGAGCTGGCCCTTGATCTACCATAGTACCGACATTGACGTGGGAGGCAAGGCCTGGATAAAACCACTATGCTCTTGCTCCTCATTCCTGTTGGAATATTAAACTTTTGTAGTCGAAGCTTAGAAATGTCAAAATTGAGGGAGCAAGCAGATAAGGTTTCCCTCAGAGTGCTCTCATACTCTCCATGGGTCTAACCAAGCTGCAGAGGTCAGAGTTTCACACTCCTGTGAAATACTCTAACACCACTGAGCAACCAGTACTGTGTTTTCAACAGCAGTGCCACTAAGTCAATGCTATAAAATATCACTTGGTAACCCTAATAATGAAAGCTTCATTAACCATCTCTTTACAGAAGACTCTTGCGGTTGTCCAGACCAGAGCTTCTGAGACACATGGCCAAAGGGACACGGTTTCTAAGCAGACCACAATGCAACACGGTATCACAGTCAAATGCAGGATGGAGAGGACTGGACTCATGAGGCAGCCGATGCTCTAAGCATGCAGTACGCGTGTGCGCCAGCAGATCCCAGTCCCACAGCCAGGCATGCTTAACATAGAGAGCACAGGACACAGTGGGGCTCATGTCTATTCACCAGCCACAAAAGAGCCAAAGCAAGGCTAAGAAAGCCAGGATGACAGGTGCTGTTTGGAGAACTAAATTGGCCTACAGAGGGCAATGCCAAAGAAAGGCAAATATTGCTTTGGGTCAAGCAGCGGTTGGCGGTGACCAAAACAGACCTCTAACCCAGATTTCCTTTTGGCCGTATCATCTATATTGAGGAGGTCCCCAAAGCGCTCATTAGTGATAAACTGATGATGAGTCGGGATGACACCTGTGTGGCGGCGAGCTGCAATATCGGCCTCTTCTTGCTCGCGCTTAAGTCGTCTCTGGTCCGCTAAAAGTTTCTGCCATGAAATTGCATAAAACAGGCAGTGAATCATCTGGTCCAGCTTAACGGAAAATGGCCACATAAGCAACTAAGGAGGAAGGCATCGGTGAACAAGGAAGAGACATTAAAGATCACTGTCAAAGGGACTTACGGACACAACTTCTATATCCCTATGGTAACCATCCACTATGTACTTTGTAAGAGGAAGAGAACACTGTCCAGAAGAAAATTGGGACACTGGGATATGGGATATGGGATTCTACATGACCCCTCTGTCTGGCTGACTACCCCTGGGCTTAGTCCAAAGCCTGGGCCTTCTGGTAACAAGGGTACAGCCTAGGCACTGTGATCATGTTTGATTGGTAGCTGGCATTCCTACCTGCCTTAGGGTTCATAATGTGTTTCTAAGACAGGATGGGGCATGCTGTTGCCCCTGACTACACCAGGCCTTTCAGACTATGGGTCTTAGACGCTCTGGAAATTAGGTCATGTTTTGGCTTCTTTTTCAATTACACTGCCATGTTCTCTACACAGCTGAGCTGCCCCTGTTAGAGAATGAGGCGCCCTTCCCCCCAGGACAGCCAACTCTTCCCCCGGGTGTAAGTTTCAGGAGGCCTCAGGATATACAGCAAAGGCTCTTCATGTGCCTGACAGAGGGTCTTGTTTCTGTCCCTCTGCCTCGCTTCTACATTAGGGAAATGAAGCTGAGTTTCAGGGAATGATACAGAATACAGTGGAGAAAATAACAGCATCTGGGGTGAGAAGAAACGGGTACCCCTATTAAGGAACTCAAAGGGTTGGTTGAGGAGGAGCATGGGGCCAGTTAGAAAAGAAGAAGTGGGGGATTTGACCCACACACACTGTATACTTGCACAAAACTTTCAAACAATAAGTAAGAAATATGTTTTAAAAGGAAAATAACCATCCATTTCTATTCAAGATTTTTTTCTATTTGTCCATGTTGCTTTTCACCAAATGCCATTCACAGCCTACTCCAATGGCCCAATAGAAAAGCATTTCCTTATTTCACTGCAATTTTCATTCCTGGGATTAATACTCCTTGGGGGAAAGCATTTATTAGAACTAGTATTTCTTAACATGCTCCTTAGACCTAAGTCTTCTTCCAGCAGACAATTAAATGACTCATGTGACACTCAGCTCTAAAGAAGAATGGCTCAGTTTTCCTCTGGGGTCTACAAAATAACAATTCAACAAATGGCTCTGGACCTTCCAGCACTCAGAAAACTGTAATAAGGAGTAAGCAAGACCAAAGTGCTTTGCAAAGCACAGTGCCACAGAAAAAGTGCTGTCCCGGGAAGGTGGAGTCTTAGTTTTTAGCCAAGCACTTTTGGGAGGTGTCCCTGTTCGAGCCATACCCTTGTTGAATAAAACAGGGGTTTGGCTTGGTGACCACGAAAGGCCCTTCAAGGGCAGATGGGATCTCCTTTTCTGAAAGGCTATTATCATCAGCGTCAACAGTAATAATGGGTTGACATAAATTCCCTCCTGTGCTGTTTTTACAGCAGTGGGGATGGATTCCTGCCTGAGGCCCTGTTCAAAAGCACTGCTGCTCTGGCTGACAGTTCATCATCCATGGAACAGATATCAAATGGAAAAGGCTTCAACCTGGTACCAGATCTGTGCTTTAGCCCGTATCCATGAGTAAAGAGAAACCATTTCAAGCTCTCAACATCACCAAGGATGCAAGCTTCTCTCGTTGAAGTATGCAGTGTTCAATGGTTAATAAAACATCTTAGTAAGACTCACCCACCAAACCTTCCCTACTGAATAGCAGCATTTCATTACTAAAATGGCATTTTATCTTTCCTCTCATGGCATGCGGACTTGGTCTCTCTGACAGAATGCATACAGAAAAGTCTGGAAGGAGATCTGCTCCAATCTTGACAGACACTCATTATTTGAGGGTTTAGGATTTGATATTTGAAACAATTCTGGACTTCAAACGCCTCCCCTGGCTTACCATGCCTGGAGGGCAAGGAGAGGCATGTTTGTGTTCTACCATCGACAGCAATGATTGTAATTAGAGCCCTCAAAGTCAGCCTTGCCTTAAATCCTTAAGGAAACTCCACCTAAACTCTGGAACCACTCAAGCTAGACCAACACAGAAGAGGACATGTGGAGAGTTGTCACGTTTGAACGTCCTCTCCCATTGCCAACAGTTCAAAGTATCCTTGCATCTCGTAACAAATGACAGGAAAGTGGACAACTGAACTTATCTAAGCTATGGGATCCCCTTTCCTGGGAATATGCAGCCAGAACGTGTGCACCGGGATGCTCTATCTATCATAGCAGATGGGAAGATTCTGCCCACTTAGCCAATATACAGGATAACCTTCTCCTATATTCCAAAACAGTCTCCATTCAGGCCCTGAAAAGCATCCCACATAGAGACATTTCAGCAGCTCCAAGAAAATGCCCAGGCTCTGAAGTGCTTGTGTGGCGTCTGCCAGCACTAACGTGGGCATCCCCCTTCTAAGTTAAAGCTGGCAGAACCACAAGCAACTTCCTCTCATTGTTTATAAACTGTAGAGTGGCCAGGGCTGTCACCTTCCACTCTTCCCACTGCAATCCTCTCCAGTGTGAAGTATGCTCCCTTTGATAGGCTGGAGGAAGGTGGCACCTATAACCCAGTGGCTGTATGGAAATTAGTCAGTCCTGCTTTCTGGGAAAGCCTCTGGTCCCTGCACCCCACCACTCTTCTGAAAGGTGTCCAGAAAGTTCAGTTCCTTCATTTTTTTTTCTCCCTGAACAAGAACAAGGAGGCTAAGTAGGGAGACTTACCTCTTTATCATCGTGCCGTCTCCGAATAAATTCTTCTGTGGACTCCAAGTAATCAGCTGGTATAAAATGTCTTGGTGACTCTGAATCTTCAAAACAACACAGCAGAGTTAAAGCGAGCCAGGGCTTAGTAGGAAGCCAGTTTGTTTGTTTTCTATTATTAAGGTCAAATTTATAAACAATGCTGATAAATACTCAGTGACAAATTCTGAAGGGAAAACTCCCCAAGCCCCCACCCCACCTGCTTTTTTTTATTTACTTGCAAACTGGTTTAATACAAAGACAACTCACCAGAAAGCCAAAGGTGAGCAAAGAAAGGGACATTCTTTTAAGTGTCCCCACAAAGAGGTATGCAGGCTGTAACAGGGACAGACCATACACTCACATACACACGGGGCCACGGAGAGAGGCTGACTCTCAAAAAACCACAGGGAGGCTGGGAATTGATGTGAACAGGGGTTTGCGAGTTCAAATGAACCCAGTTCTTGGATATGAGCTAAACGGCCAATTTTTCTTTCGAAACGGTTTGGTTGGTTAGTCTAAATGAAGGGGTGGGGGTTGTTTTTTAAAGAAGTGCAGCCACTACAAGCCATGGTTAATTGCCAAGCAAAACAAACAGAAGCAAAAGACAAGGCAGAAGATGAGCACCAGAAGCACACAGAGGGAGGGACAGAGCAAGCCAAGTGGAGACGGGGAGGTGAGACTGGTCAAACACACAAAATGCCACCTCCATGGGCCGCTGCCAGTTCACTTTGTGGGTTGTTGTTCCTGTCCAAGCCATGGTCTGAGTAGGGCACAGGGTTCCCGTTATTAATGGCCCTTGTGCAGTCCTCCAGGCCTGCGGGTCTGTCCAGAGGGGGTTCTAGGTTGTGGCTAAGCCTTGCCATGGTATGTCGGGAAGACAGGCGAGCAGGGACCAGGGGTTTCCCCGCAGAGTGGGGCTGGTCCTGAGGGTCGTGGCAGGGAAGGTCTGCTTTCTGGCCAGCAGGGGACTCTGAGGAGTCACTGGGGGGAGGCTGTCTGGGGTGCTGTTGGAGGGGCTTTTTCAATCGAAAAGGGAGGGGACTCATCAGGTGGATGTTTCTGAGGAGACTGTTCTTGTCCCCCCTGGAATCCGAGCGCCAGTCTGACTGCCTGGACGACTGCTGCTCATGCTTGCGGATAGTGGTGAACCGGGTGTATGAAGCCGGGCAGGTGCCCTTGCACTTGTTGAGGCGATGTTTGGGGAAGTCTCCATGAACACTGCCCCCGCTGCCCTCCCTGCTGTCGTTAGAAACATTTGAGCAGTGGTCTAGCTCATCTGAGCAGATGGAAAGAGGCTCAGAGGGCACAAGGCTCCGGAAGCTCAAGGCGTGGTCCGCCATATTGCTACACGTGGGCGACGCATAGACCCCTCCGGAGTCCATCCCGTCCATCTCTCTGGGACGGAGCTTGGTAGACTCGAGGAGGGATTCCGCTGAACGAGCTGAGGTCAGGCCGCTTCTAGAGAGCACAGGGGTCGGGGACTTGCTCAGCCGGCCAGAGAAGTCCAGGGACGGCATGGACCGGGACCGCTGAATGAGCTGCTCAAAGGCCGTGATGCGGGAGGACACGGTGTGCTTGGGGATATGCTCTGAGCCCTCTTGGCTAGCGCCCAGCTCACCCCTGGCTAACGTCAGTCTGCTCCTTTCAAAGTGGGAGGCAAGATCTCGCACACTTGAGGAGGAGATGGAGCCCAGGGAGAGGCCAGCTCGGTTGATCTGGTGCATGTCCCGGTAGAACATGGAGAAGTGCAGTCCAGCCTTTCTGGAGAGAGGGCAGGGCCTCCTGGAGCTGGTGCCGTACTCCTGCAGGCTCATGGTACTACTGGACTTGCTATCGTAATCCCGCCGGGAGCGCATGAGCAGGTTCTCGATGCTCCCCCCAACCCGGAGTGGGAGGCCTCTTTTGGAATCATTCAAAGACACACAGAGGTTCTCACAGCTCTGAGCCTTCTCTGAGGGTAACAGGACACTCTTCTGTTCCTGCAAAAGAGCGCTGGGAGCAGAGAGCCTGGGTTTGAATTTAGAAGGAAGGATCTCCGAAATGCAGGCTTTCGCAGCCGACAGGGGTTTCTTGTGCTTACACCCAGGGCCTAAAGCATTGCTAGTGTGAAACGTTCGGCTATGAACTGATGATGAAGAAATCATGTGAGCATTCCCGCCTTTACGATCCACTGGTAAGCATGCAGAATAAAATAAACACACCCATTAGGTTAAAGCTGAAAGCTGCTTTTAAAGGGGGGAGGGGTGTAAAAAAAGAGAGGTAACATGCTCATTTATCATAAGGGCTTTAAAAAGTTGATGTCATCAATCTCCAGTTGATGTCTAGAAGCAAAATAATTGGTGCTGCAAAGCAGGTGCAAAAAATGCAACGAAAGAAATGGCCACCCTGCCAGTTAAGAAAGGCCGAAGCTCAGCGAACTTCTAGGAAAGGGATATTAGAACAACAAAGAGAAAGAGAGAGAGAAAGAGATGTTTTTAGAGAGAGCAAGGTTGTGGGTAGGGACCATTAAGACCAGAAAGAAAAATGGCCGGCAAGAAAACAGGTGATGGGGCACAAGGCGGCTCCAAAGCCTGGACATGGATAGGCAGAGCTCTGTCCCTGTGGCTGGAGGGCCACCCGCTGCCAACACTCAGGTAACAGGCATGGAGGAGACATGCCTGCAGTCTTCAGCTTGTCGGTTACCTTTAGTGGAAGCTGAGCTGGAAGGTCGCTTGAGCCCACTGAGGCCCTGAAGAGGGATGTCGCCACCTTCCAAGACACTCTTATAGATCTGCCTCTCATTCTCCAAGCTAGCGAGACCCCCGGGGGTCCCGTCCGATTCTCTCTTCACTGCATGGAAGTTGGAAGAATAGATACTATGGAGAAGGTAATTTTAAAAAGAGAAAAGGGGAGGGAGAGAAAGATAGAGTTAGCTTGTTTAACATTCTTTTTTAAAACCTGTTTGTCACCAGCTGGGGAGAAGAAAACTGCTTTTGGGTTTCCCGGTAAAGCCCTGAACCTGAAGGTTCACAACTCCTTTGAGGTTCAAGTGACCCTTTCATAAGGGGCCATGTAAGACCACTGGAAAACACAGATTTTTTTTTCACATTACAGTTCATAACAGTAGCAAAATTAGAGTTATGAAGAAGCAACAAAAATAATTTTATGATTAGAGGTTATCACAACACGAGGAACTGTATTAAAGTGTCACAGCACTAGGAGGGTTAAGAACCACTAATTTAGACAGATTTCTGCGGACAGGCAGGCCACCATGCCTGAGTTCATAGAAACATGATCCAAGCAAGAAAACTTCCACACTACAATGAGTGCATTTGTCCTTTAAAAAAATGAGTGAGAGTCTGTAATTCCAGCACCTGGGAGGCTGAGGCAAAAGGAACATAAGTTTGAGGCCACCCTGAGCTACACGGTAAGAGCCTATCTTTAAAAACAAACAAGCAAGCAAAAACAAAAACAAACAAAGAAACGAAAAAACACTATGGGTAGGATAATGGGGAGCCCAGTGGCTCCATACAAGATGGTCCATCTAGGGACAAGGATGCAAGACAGAGTTCCCAGTGTGGCCGGCCAGTTAAAGTGCATGACCTAGATTAGGTTTTTTCTGGATTACACTGCAGGAGAACTTTGGCTGACAGAAACATCAAAATCACCAGTAGAAAAAGAACAACCCCAGCTACCTGTGGCCTCCAGGAAAATCAGCAAGTGAGAAAATCAGAACTTGGAACTCTATGTGCCCTGGCCACAGGCATCGCTTTGTTTTGAGCCTTTGGCTTGGGTGATCTTGCTGCTTCATCTTCCTCAGTAGCTAGGACAAGTGGCACACACCACAATGCCCAGCATTCACTTCCTTCAAAGTTGCTGTCAGAGCCTGATAGCATGTATCATCCGCATACACTCCTGTCAGAGCCTGACAGTATATATCATATCCATATACACTGCTGTCAGAGCCTGACAGTATATATCATATCCATATACACTGCTGTCAGAGCCTGACAGTATGTATCATATCCATATACACTGCTGTCAGAGCCTGACAGTATGTATCATATCCATATACACTGCTGTCAGAGCCTGACAGTATGTATCATATCCATATACACTGCTGTCAGAGCCTGACAGTATGTATCATATCCATATACACTGCTGTCGAGCCTGACAGTATGTATCATATCCATATACACTGCTGTCAGAGCCTGACAGTATGTATCATATCCATATACACTGCTGTCAGAGCCTGACAGTATGTATCATATCCATATACACTGCTGTCAGAGCCTGACAGTATGTATCATATCCATATACACTGCTGTCAGAGCCTGACAGTATGTATCATATCCATATACACTGCTGTCAGAGCCTGACAGTATGTATCATATCCATATACACTGCTGTCAGAGCCTGACAGTATGTATCATATCCATATACACTGCTGTCAGAGCCTGACAGTATGTATCATATCCATATACACTGCTGTCAGAGCCTGACAGTATGTATCATATCCATATACACTGCTGTCAGAGCCTGACAGTATGTATCATATCCATATACACTGCTGTCAGAGCCTGACAGTATGTATCATATCCATATACACTGCTGTCAGAGCCTGACAGTATGTATCATATCCATATACACTGCTGTCAGAGCCTGACAGTATGTATCATATCCATATACACTGCTGTCAGAGCCTGACAGTATGTATCATATCCATATACACTGCTGTCAGAGCCTGACAGTATGTATCATATCCATATACACTGCTGTCAGAGCCTGACAGTATGTATCATATCCATATACACTGCTGTCAGAGCCTGACAGTATGTATCATATCCATATACACTGCTGTCAGAGCCTGACAGTATGTATCATATCCATATACACTGCTGTCAGAGCCTGACAGTATGTATCATATCCATATACACTGCTGTCAGAGCCTGACAGTATGTATCATATCCATATACACTGCTGTCAGAGCCTGACAGTATGTATCATATCCATATACACTGCTGTCAGAGCCTGACAGTATGTATCATCCACATACACTGCCATCTATTTATGTGCTTCATTTACTTGTAAATATGAACTCTGTTTTTAAATGTATGTTATATATGCATATGAATGTTTTGCCCGCATGTATATGTATGTGTACCACATGTATGCCTGGTACCCACAGTGGTTAGAAGAAAGTACTAGATCTTCAGGAACCTGTGTCATGAATGGTCGTGAGCCATCATATGGATGCTGGGAACTGAACTTGGGTCCTCTGCAGAGGCTACACAAGTTTTTAACTGCTGAGCCATCTCTCCAGCTACGGTTTCATTTAGGTTTTCAAAGGTCTGTTTGTTTTTATTTTGTATGTATGAGTGTGTGACTTCGTGTGCCTGGATATGGACCACATAAAAGGCATTGTGCTAAGTGCCTGTTGGTCATCCTCTCTCTCTAATACACACACACACACACACACACACACACACACACACACACAGTTTTCAGATAAGAAAATAAAGCACCGATAGATTAGACAGCCTGTCAAAGCAGGCAGGATCAGCAGATTGCAGAGCCAGAACCCTAGTGACACCACTGGGTGCTATGTAGCTCGTGTTCTCTGATGGTGTCTTGGAATACTTCCCTCTGGCCAACAAGGTAGTGGTTCGAATGGTGCAGGAGTCAAGGGTATTTGCGTTTCATGACATCATTACCACCAATCGTCATCTGTCAGGACTCTACCCCAGGAGCAAGTGGTTCCAGAACCCAGGAATCAAGGAAGAAAGGATGCTCTGCTAAGACACAGTGTTGTCCCCACTGTTCAGTGGATAAGTGCCCCCCCCCCCAGCACTATTAACAACCCTCACAGCTGCCGCTCATGCTACCTCATGCTCACCACAGGCTAAGGGCTCTGCAAGAGCGATTTCAGGGCTCCACCCTGAGGCTACAGGTCCCTCCCTCTTACTATAGACAGCATACATGAAAAGAATTTCCCTTTCTCAGCTGAAACAGAAAAAAGAAGTCACTGGAACCCAAAAGATGAGAGAACCCCATCTCAAGGCTGAGAAACACGCAAACCAAGGAAGTGCTAAGCAGCCTTCTAGGCTCATCTCTTACTTGGAGAAACCTCAGAGAACCAGGCTGGACTGACCTATTTCCCTCGGCTTGCCTTGATTTCTAAGAGCCCGTGGACTCTACCGCGCACAAGGACACCCAATGAATGTTCGGAACGAATAAAAGGCTACATTTTCTAAATGCGAAAGGTGGCATATGGGCTGAGTAATGATATGTCTTGATATGTACAACCATGAATTTCGAAATTCCTTTTTAAAAAAAAAAAGTTAATTTAGAGATCCTGACTCGTATTCTTTTTGATATAGCAAAGTCCTAGGAACTCTATGTCCTTAAGCAAAGGCAGTCTCCACTCTGGTCCTCAGTTTCCTCTTGGGAGCAATGGAACACATGACCCATCCTCAGGGGAACTGTTTGAGATGGTGTCCTTAAAAACGTGTGTTGAAGCTCTCGGATACTGCTCTTAATAAGGTGCCTCAGGCTGGGCGGTGGTGGCGCACGCCTTTAATCCCAGCACTTGGGAGGCAGAGGCAGGCAGATTTCTGAGTTTGAGGCTGGCCTGGTCTATAAAGTGAGTTCCAGGACAGCCAGGGCTATACAGAGAAACCCTGTCTCGAAAAACCAAAAAAAAAAAAAACAAAAAAACAAAAAAACAACAACAACAAAAAAAACCCCTTCATTTCCTGACTTGAAAACTGACCGAAGTTTGCTTGGAGGGACCATCCATACCTCCAGAGAAAAGGATTTGGCTTTCCTAGGCTCAGGGGTCAGGCCTAAAGCTTTTGGGCCACAGGATATGCTCATAAACACTCTGCCCTCTCACCCCAAGATTCTGATTAAAAAAAAAAAAAATCAGCTCCCATTAAAAATGGTGAACCCAGAATGTAGTTCTACAGATACCACTTTCAAAAAGGTGGACGTTCATCTAAACTGGCTTTTAAACTTTGGGTTTCCTAATTAAACATCAGTGTAACATCCCATTTTCTCCCTTTTGTACAACCCCCAACTGAAGAGCTATCCACTGTCCTTTGTCAGCCCCCAGCTAAGGGGACAGAGGACTTTGGTGGCATGAGGGCCCTGCCTGGCCCTTGCTGTTGGCGGGTAACTTGGACAACTTCCACCTGCCACCTGTGTCTCTGAATCACTTCACCCTCAGCCAGCGCTTCAGCCCACCGTTAGTCTCCCACAGCTGCCTGGCCTCATCTATCTCAGCAGCCCTCGGCACTCCCCCACCCAGCCTGCCTGCTCTCTGTGCCCCACCCATTTCTTCCTGCTTCCCACAGATCCACAAGCCAGCACTCAGGAAACCTCTGGGAATGCAGTTGCTCCAGACAAATGTTTTCTTTCTGATAACAAAGCTGACAAAAGAATGCTTTCCCCAGATGGTTGAGGTACACTGCGGCATCTTATTAAGAGAAGTATCCGAGAGCTTCAACACATGTTTTTTTTTTGTTTGTTTGTTTGTTTTTCGAGACAGGGTTTCTCTGTATAGCCCTGGCTGTCCTGGAACTCACTTTGTAGACCAGGCTGGCCTCGAACTCAGAAATCCACCTGCCTCTGCCTCCCGAGTGCTGGGTTTAAAGGCGTGCGCCACCACACCCGGCTCAACACATGTTTTTAAGTACACCATCTCAAACAGTTACCCTAAGGATGGGTCATTTGTTCCACTGCTCCCAAGAGGAAACTGAGGACCAGAGTGGGGACTGCCTTTGCTTAAGGGCATAGAGTTCCTAGGACTTTGTTAAATCTAAAAAGATGAGAGCTGAAAGAAGTCCCATGGGACCCTTGGCTGAGTGACTGAGATACAACCAGAATTAGCAGCTGCTGACATTAAACCAAACCAGTCAGGTTCGGAAGCTCAGCTCTGAGAAGTTTGTGTTGAGTCCCATGTATGCTAACTGAACTGCTGGGACACAGGGCGGAGAACTGAGCTTCTGTGCGACGAAGAACCAGTCACGGGGTTTCAACAAAACCACGCTCACTGGAAGGATAAAGTGAGCGATCACTTGGAGTCAGCTGCTTCCATGTGTGTAACAGAGGTGTGGGGCAGTGGACAGGCTGCCTTCCATGTGTGTAACAGAGAGGCCCAGGGTCAGTGGACAGGGTACTGAAAAGCCAGATTCCAACAAAGAACGCAGCAGCCCAGCTGAGATGCACTCCTGCTCGAGTTGTTTGGTGGTTTGTTTGTTTGTTTGTTTGTTTTTTAAAGCTTGCAAACAAGATGATTTTCTTGGCTTCAGTTTCTTTCGTTTGCAGCATTAACACTGGTGGTGAGATTGTGTAGGAAACCCATCAGCAAACCTGTACACCTTTCTGTCCGTCTCCAAGCTGACTGCCAGCCACACTACCTGAATGTTCTCCAAACAGCTCCAACCCAACACATTCCAAACCAAAGCTGGCTCTGTACAGCCACCCTGCCCTCACTCAAGCACAAAGTCTGAGGAATCGGTGCTTCCTCGCCTTTCTCCCCAGTCTCCTTCAGCCATCAGGCCCCGCTTCCTTGATAGTCTACAGTAATTCCCTTGTTCTCTCTACTGCCCAATTGTCACTTCATTACCATTATGACCCCACCCAGCTGCTAGTCACTTTTGGTATCATATCTAAAGAAAGACATATGATGACCTGCAGTCACTCTTGGTATCATATCTAAAGAAAGACATATGACGACCCAACATGTGAGACTTACTAAACAAGTATTTACTGAGCACCTTCTATGTGTCAATCTTTCTCATAGGTAGGAAGACTGAACAAGGGACATAACTGACCAAAGTTTCTAGCCCAGGAGAGATGGCTTGGCAGTTAAGAGCATAACCCCGGTCTTGCTGAAGACCTGAGTTCAGTTCCCAGTACTTCAGGCAGCTCAAAACTACCTATAACTCCAGCTCCAGGGGATGCAACCACACTTTTCATCATAAGGACACTGAATTCTCAGGCACATACACATACGCATATGCACACACACAAATATATATATATATATAATTAAAAATATCTTAAATCTTTCCTGTTGAAAGTCAGTTGACTACTTTATGAAGAAATACAGGCCACTGCATGAATGTAGCTTTGTGGGAGGGAGTCTATACAGTTCTCTAGAAGTTCCATCTTAAAGAATTTTGTGATGAACCAAAAAAAAAACATTTTTTAAAAATTTTATAATATAATGTTCCCGCTACTCAGTTTTTTATTTTTCTTCTTCTTTTTTTTTTTTTTTCTCTATAAAGTCTCCCTTGATCTCTCTCTTCCTCCATCCAGTGAGAGGAGCCCGCCCCCTTCTGGATCTCAGCATCACATATGCCACGCTGGATTCAAGTTACCACTAACAAATCCGGTTCACCTTCCACAGTGACTCCAGCAGGTTGTTGGTTAATCTTCCTAAGCTTGGTGCCCTTTAAGGTTGTTAAACAAAAGCTGGTGGAATAAAGGCTCCTAAATCCAAATGCCTACATGCACACAGGCTTCTGGTATATTTTTACGGGCTGGGGAAATCTCCAATGCTTTCTATAGCTCTTCAGGTTGTGTTTTGTTCTCAGATTAAGGAAACTGCTCTCTGTGGGTTCAGAAAGAGCAGCTTTTCCTTAAGTGCCACTTGCTGGCTGAACAGAGCAGAGCTCTTTCGGTTAGGTGAAAACAGCTTTAATATGCAGAAATGATAAACGGTAGTTAGATGAAAATTACAAACTTAAAGGTCTAGAGACAGTTGGAGAATAAAACAGTGACAGTGACTCAAAATGCTAGTACTACAAAGGCTTGCTTATATTGTATTCAATAGCTCAAAATTGGCTTTATTATGCTTTTGGCTACATTCCTACTAAGTTTGAATCAGTATAGTTTAGGTGAGGTGCTACTACTGACACCTGGCCCAGAGTATCATCAGCTATGAACTGTGTGCAGAACACTGAGCTAGGACACCCATTTCCTCACATGTCATACCTGCACCTGGGATGCTCAGAGGAATAAATGTGAAGAGGACACAGTAAGTGTTCAATAAACTTAAAAGTATGCCACTGAGATCTGTGCTCTTAGCCCCAACTGATCACCATGGTAGTGACTTACTCTTCCAAACACTTCTAACCGTTACATATACTTCATTCCTCTGCCGCTTTGTCTTTTATTCACTATACTTATTTTGTGAAGGTGAGAGGATCCCCCAGAAAATCAAGGGACCGTGCCAAAATTCCTACTGTGGGAAGTAGCCTAGTGCTGGCACATCTAAGGAATTCGCTGAGCTGCCTTCTCTGGGCAGTTCTGGGAGAAGGCATGAAGGGTCAGAGGGAAGGCCAGGCAGCAATGGTTAATACCAAGCAATGCTGAAGCAAGGTGGGCGGGGAGAGTCCTGGTTAAAATGCCCAGTGCAACCAAACCCTGCCAGACCTCAAATTTATCAAATTTATCTACCTGGCACCCTGAAGATAGGTCTTGTCCCTGAAGAGTTTATAATAACAGTTAGGAAAGTATCCACAAATAACTCAGATAATTGCAGCAGACGCAGAGGCCGGATAAAGCACTAGCGTGAGCCTGGGCATGAGAAAGTCCAGGCAGAACTTTTTTATACAGCGTAGGAGCTTGCTATGTACTACAGATCTCCTAGGGTAAGATAAAGGTAGCCCTGAAAATAACTCAGACAGAGTAAGAGCTGCATGGCAAAGCCCTGGGAAGGGCATTCTGGGAGAGGATTAGAGTTAGAGGAGACCATGGTCATGTAAAAAAAATGGACTCTACCTCTAGGTGGAGACATGCCCTTTTCTCTTCCTGTAAAGGTTAATCCAATGGGGCAGGTTGGCATCCTGGCTGTAGGATCGTCTGTAGTAAGGCAGGCTCACTTTAGGATGTTCCTTCCCAGAATTCCTTCCTCCAAGGTTATCCTTGGCAGTCTGACTACCATGAGGTTCAGCTAGATGTGTAAGCCTTTCTCAAGACTGACTTAGAAGGTGTTTAATTGTTTCCGTTTCTTCTTTTCTGTATTTTTCTTTCAGCTGCTGGCCAGAACTTACACTTTTAAACTCCCTAACTAACTTAACCCCCCTAACTCCTGACTTTTTCAAAAGCGCCCGTGCTGGCCCCAGGCTGACTGCTGTCACATGGCTGACCTGTAATTGCCTATCTCAAGCAGCCTGGCTTTTGTTCCTTTCTCCCTCTTTCTCCTTCTAGGCACTAGAGGTTGACAGCCTGCCTGTCCCAGTCTTCCCCTTTTATGTTCTAATAAGTGCTCCTCAAACTTCTACAGGTATATCCATTTTAAAACTCTTTTATTAATGAAATTGGGAGCCAAGAAGGGATCCTAATTTCCAAGATATCACACGGTAGTTCTGCTGGGACACCCAAGATTTCCATTTCTTTCCTTCTCTTGCTTTTTAATTCATTGTCAGAGAAAATAAACCCATCCCTGTATCCCTAGTATCAGTTACTCCACGAGGAAGTGAATGGGGCATGCATGCACTGTGCAGCCAAATTCTTAAGAATTGGCAGAATAATAAAAGAAAAATCCATGTCCATATGAAAATCTAGGCTCCACATTCTGCATGGTGGGACTGGCTTGAGGACCTAACCATACTATCAGCTCCTGTATCTTTATTCTAGATCCAGTACATCCTGGCTACAGTCCCTTCCCTCAGGAATCCACTGAGGGCAAGACTGATTCTGATGTAGACAAATAGGCCAATAAGATGACTAAGCAAACAGAAGCACCCACTGTGCAAACCTGATGACCTGATAGATTCCAGGGTTCAGGATGAGAAGAAAACTCCCATAGCATTGCTCTGACTTCCATAGCCACACCCACAACTCACAGACATATACCCACACATATGTGTGCAAAGTAAGTAAAATTAAAATAAGCGCAGACAAATAACTTCACATTCCAAAGTTAAAGGCATCAACCTGGGATAAAGCTAGCAAACATAACATGAATCTCTAAAGTTAATTCGGAGAAAGAAGAGAGAACCAAAGAAAACTAATTTGAAAACTACAATACCATCAAACTACTGGAAGACAAAGCCCAAAGCATGTGACAGCCCAGGGCCATGAGCCCTCCCCAGGGCCAAAGCCTTTACTGCCTACCACGGGACACCACAAGACAGATAGAGATCATGGTCCAACCCACCAGCTGTTCTCACCCTTGTCTAGTCCTTGATACATTAAGCCATGAAAACATAGGAGTGGCTACTTACTATCCAGGAGGCTCTGACGTAATGTCTGGAGTCGGGCTGACTGCTGAGCTCTGTAAAAGTGATAAAGAAAGAACAATGTAAAAAATATATATATATCTATATATGAGGTTGGTGTTAATTCACAGGTTGCAAAGCAAAGGGAGAGGAGACATGCCACTTCAGTTTGGTCATGTAGACAAGAGGCTTGGGCACAAGGACTTTGGGCTAGGAAAGATTTAGGGCTCCTAGGTTTTCCTTCACAGGAGATGCAGCCACAGACACAGGTGAGCCTGGAAGTGGACTTCAGCTCCTCCTCAGCTGCAATCCCAGGGAGCAGAAGCCCATTCACCCATCTTCCCCAATCCTCAGACATTCTGCTAAGGCTGTAACTCCTATCATGCACCACAGATGCCACATCCGAGAGCAGCACACAACACTCTAGGGAGAGACTGCATTCTAAAAAGCATTTTAAGATGACCACGCCATATTTACACAACTCATTTATGCCTGTGCCTGGAGAAGTGTGAAAACGAGACACAATTTCACAAAATCCACTAACCACACTGCCAGTACAGGTTGGGAGATGCTTCATAAAATGGCAGGCCACTAACAAAAGGAAGAGATCAACCCAGGCCTGCTAGAGAGCGAGAGCAATGTCATTACAGAATTCAGAGGTTCTTTTGTACTGCAGGGGGGGGGGGGAATGTCGAGGGTTCAATGTATTTGTGTTAAATAAATCAATGTAGAAGTTAACTTTTACAGATATTCCTATTTGATAATGACTGTCATCTCTACTAGTAACCACTGTAAGGAGAACAAACTACCTGGAGAAGAGACATTTAGGAAAAAGAAACAAACAGAAAGTGGAGGAGGAGGAGGCTGTTGGATTAGGGAAGAGGAGATGACAGGGAGGGGAGGTGGCTTCACGGGTGGCTCCTCACTCAGCCCCCACAATGGCTTCCCTGTAGGCAACTCTTGATAGATTTTAAAGCACTTGTCTGCTTCCTAAGATCTAGTCTTACGGTTCCTACTGCCTTCTCAATATCCCTACCTGATCCCCACCAGTCCTTCCCCTTCTCCCTCCCTCTCCCCTCCCCCTCCCTCTCCACATCATCGTGATTGGAAGGAAAGCCAACATCTTCTCAGTCACACTCCTGAGGCTACAGTCTTTCCCAAACCTGCCCATCCCATCCAAGATTTCTAGTTGAGCTCATCTGCCCCCCTCCCTTTTTTTTTAAAGATTTATTTATTTATGTTATGCATATGAGCACACCACCATTGCTCTCTTCAGACGCACCAGAAGAGGGCACCAGATCCCATTACAGATGGTTGTGAGCCACCGTGTGGTTGCTGGGACTTGAACTCAGGACCTCTGGAAGAGCAGTCGGTGCTCTTAACTGCTGAGCCACCTCTCCAGCCTGAGCTGATCTGTCTTACCCATTTGAACACATGTACTCTTTCCATGTTTCCTAAGTGCCTCAAAACAGATATCCCCAGCAAGTATGGACTCCACTGTCACATCCTGAAGGCAGTCTCATGTGTGTGAGTGTGTGTGTATGTGTGTGTGTAGAACCCCTGTGAGCATACCTCACATATGCTCAAGGCTAACAGCACCAGACAGACAACCAAAGGGAATGGAGGGTGGATGCATCAGGCACTTCCTTGCACCATGGTGCCACTGGCAGGGTCTGGGCCCTAACTGGAGTAAGGAGCTATCAGGTTTGGCTGAGCCCCCATCTCTGCATGAGCTGCAGATGTGTGACTTCTATGAAAGCAGCTCTTGATTCATTTTGGCCTGCTCGTTACTAGACTTCTCATCCTGCATGCTGGCCATTGATATTAGGACAGACGTACAGCCATAACTCATATTCCAGAACAGGCTAGGATAGTTTCTTCCTTGAACCTGTAATCCTACAGTGAGTTATACCAGGTCTTGGTATGGTCTCAACCTGGTTAGAAACCAAGAATCCCACTCCAGCTTTCTCCACCCCAATCACCTGTCTCACCGGGATGTGTGACAATTTACCTCTTTGTCTCTTTTCAGTTCTGAGGGAGAAGGGCCCACCCACTGCTGTCTTCTTCATCCAAATCTAAGTTCTATGTACCAAGGAGGCAGCCATGACTACCACAGCTCAATGGCTTCCCACTCTGTTATCTCAGACCCACAAATAGGCTACCATAAAATCCTGGTTTCTCTGCCTTTTCCTGGTCTCTAGCCTTGAACCAGTGGTCTCAATACTTACATCTAGCATAGACCCATTATCAATTACACACGACCTTCCACAGTCTGTGGTCCTTCCTGGCCACTACAGCAATGTCCACAGAAAGCCATTCTTTCCTCATTAGAGTCTCTTCAGTTTTGTCAGGGAACCCAAAGCACACTTCAGCAAACTTTCATCTTCCCCCTAGAAGTCTGTTCACCTTGCACTGGCTCTCCCTTCCGCCCCTCAACTCCCTCCCTTTTAAACACTTACATTTTAACCCAGGCCCAGTTTCAAATACTTGCATCCAGGCTGTTTGATATCTAGAGTGTGTTTTCTGTCATGAACTTGCTGGCCTTTACGATGACAAACACCACTGCTCTGACAATGCCTTGGCCCAGTTTCTACTGCTATGTCTATCAAAATGACCTCTGATGTTGGCATCTCCCCGGGTGACAAAAAAAAAAAAAAAAAAAGGATAAGAAAAACTGGCCCCCCAAATAGCACTCTGGAAATTCAAAGAAGGCAAAGGAAAGAACTTTTAAAAGGTCATCAAAGTAGAAATATGGGGCATGGTGGGTGGGGGAAAGTTCAGATCCAGCTATCCTATATAAATATGAAAGATAATTTAAGGAATATGCCAAGTTCCAAAGGGTTCCAAACAAAAAACTGACTGGGTGTAGTGTGTGAGTGTGGTGTATGTGTGCATGTAGTGTGTGTGTGTGCATGTGGTACATGTGTGTATAAACAGAAAGCCATGCATCTTAAAGCTAGCAGCTTCACCCTCTGTCATTTCCACAACATAGAAAACAAAGAACAGAGAAGAAAACAAAGCAGAGCTTGAGAAGAAACCAACAGCAAGAGAAAAACTGGAAATACCTGTGGCGAGTTTGCACTGGGTGATTTATTAACGGTCTCCACTTTCTCTAAATCTGCCTCTAACTCTGCTTGGCAGAAGCTGAGATCTTTCTCTAGATTAGTCTGGTTCAAGAAAGAAAAGATGAGAAAGAATGTTTTAGTTTAGAGAAAAGAAGAAGGAGTGGAGGGTTACGTTTGAAAAGGAATTTTGTTCTTAGCGTCACTTTTTAATAGGGGCACAGTGGCCTGACTCAATCACAAGGGCTCACCAGAAATTAGTTTAAAGACATGAACACAGAAAGAGCAAAATTAGGCAGGTTCAAGGAAATCCCGAGTAACAGAGCTTCAGACATCTATTCTAGGTCTAATGAGAACTACAAATGCCACAGAAACCTACCTGTGAGGAAAGGCCCTGCTTCCTCTGTGTCAGAGTATAGTGACCGTGACAAGAGTTGTTTTTAAAAAAGCAAACCAAAACCAACCTCTAAACATTAGTATATGTCTCACGGATTTTATTAAATAGTTTTATCACCAAGCCAAACAAGTTACTAAGTTTAAAAAAAAAAAAAAAGATTTAAGAAAAGAACACAAATCCACAACACACTCACGGCACCCAAAGCTAGAGATCTAGCACACAGTCCGAGGAGGAGGCACGAATTACCTTTCTATCCTCTCTAGGAAGGATAGAGCAGTCTCCAGGAGTATAGTCCCATATCTTTTTGGGAGGCTGACGGGAAGCAGAGGAGGAAATGAAGAAATGAGCATAAAGACATAACGACAAACATGGGGGGCTCAAACAAAGAGGGGCACGCTAGGAACCGGACCAACACAGAGAGGTGAACTCAAAGCAAAGGATCCTGGCTGAGGACACAAAGCTGTCTGCCCCAGGGGGACCTGAAATCCCTGACTAGGAAGTATAAGTTTCAAGAGCAAATCAACCCTTGAGTCTCAATACTAAAAATTTTAAACTAAAAGGGGGGGGGGGGAGGGGAGGGAAGCATCAATAACGAATTTAAACAAATTAAAAACTCTAATTCTTTCTTGTTCTCTTCAAACAAAGACTGACCCTGGAGATTTTCACATTTTTTAAATAGTCTTTCCTACTATAGAAAAAAATCATTGCATGTTAATAAATGTGTAAATCTGTAAGTCTGTCCAGTAGAGGCTGACCTAAAAGGGTGACCCTCTGGTGTGTGGCAGCGGCATCCACAGTAGGATTCATTGGCATCTAGAGTAGGAATTCAGACAGTGCTGTGACCATTTCATGCTTGCAGCTCAACTGGCCTTTCATAATGTAAGTAGAGTTAGGCGGCAGAAGTAACGCTAGAGGCAGGCTCCGCCCCCTCCCCCTGGCAGGTCAGAGGTCACGATGTTTGTTCTTTAACCCCTTCATGGACAATCAGAGCGCTGAAAATCTGCCAGGAGAATGCTGTAGGCTTCCCAAGGGTTTGTGTGCAGTGAGAGCTAAGCAAACTTCCAGAAACTTCTAACTCTGAACTTCTCTCACACAGAGTGGATTCTCTGACTCTGCCTGTGTACACTTGAGATCTACCATGCTATGACCTCCGGGGAGATCAGACACAGGAGATCATTAAAAGCCCCACAGATTGCATGCAAGTTTCATGTCCGTTAATTCTACAGACACATTCGAGGGATTACTATTGAGAAACATTGCCTTGAGTTTGTGGCTAGACATCAAATCAATTTCTGTAGAAACTGAAGGGAAGGGGAGAGTAAAAGGTGGGTCCTCTTGGTCTCTGTACTACCTCTCCAAAAGAAAAGAACTGGCTCTGACTGTGTTTCCCCTGTCAACAGCAGGTCTTCCACATATGTGAGGTATGTGCTCTGCAAAGTCAATGACAGAGCAGCGACCGTTCATTTTTACCTCTTAATACACTCAGTGGCTGTCAGGGAAGTAGACTTTTTAACACGTGTTACCCCCACACCTTTCTTACTTTGTCACAGAATTCCATAAGCAAGTGTCTACAAATTAAATTTGCTTCGAATAATCACCCTACTCCCACCCCACCCCCAAATGGTCCCTGAAGTCTTAAATCATTTGTTATTTCATGGGACATACCGAGGTCACCAATCAGGATCTTGTTGCAATTTTCTGTTCTTTTTGAATGGCTTTGTAAAAGGAGGTTCAGGGAGAAAAGGAAACTCGGCAACTTTTAGTATCAAAGTTCTAGTGGTTCTAGGAGTAAGAGCCCTAAGTTAGTGTGAGAACAACAGAAACAAAGTATCGATGACAACCTGGGTCATGTGTGACTGGTAGACTCTGGAATGGCTAACACAGCTTCCAAACCAACTGCCACAGCTCATGGCTTTACCACAGCCGTGTACTCTTTGGTCCACTGTAATCAGAATAGGAGAGAAGAAAGGGAAAAAAAAAAAAACAAAAAAACAAAACCCTCACTCTCCTTCCTGAATTCTGTTGGTTCAACTAGATAAGAAACCCTGGGGATGTCTCAGACCATATATAAATGTTCTTTTACTGAGATTCCTGGAGATGTGGTCCATGTTCTTTTGACAAATCTTCAAAAGTTAAGGCTACACAAAAAGGAATTCCCCAAGAGAAAGAATTATTAGACAAATGGTCTGTGCCCTCCGTGTTTACATAGGTAAGTTACAGCTTTTGGCAAAACTCTTAATTAACCAAGTTATTCTCAGGACCTGTTTACTAAAGGCTGGGACTCTGAAGTATTGTCTAATATCAATGAGACGTGTTTGCAGTGATAGATTTATAAAAATGCATCACTGGTAATAAATTAGTAAAAAAGGTTCCCTAACTTTTACAAAAAACTTTCAGATTAAACTGGCTTAGTTACTTGATAGATGAGGGCATGGTTAGCAGTCTGAAAATCCTGGAAGGGATTTCAAAAATCACTGGCATGGAACTGACAGTGAGTATCTCCCGTTTTCCATGAGGTCAGTACAACATCACTGTCGCAGACATCAATTAGTGCTTCGGAGGGGAGCGCACATATCAATACCTGTTCAATAATTGATCAGTTCGTAAGAAAAAGGATTACTGTCCAGTTTACTGCATGTGGAAAGACTGTGTATTAAATTTGGTATCTAAAAACAGGGGGAGAGAGAAAGGAGAAGAAATGAGCTGTGCACTGTGCTCTGGGGAGGGGAGAGAAGAGTAGTTGCACTAGACACTTTCCTCCACTGCCCCTAGGTGGCGCTCACCAACAACAGATTGAGGAGAAGAGGAGCCGTGACTGCCAGAAGTGCCCAGAAAGGAGGGATACCCATTCCTCCAGTCAGAACGTTGGCAGCTGGGCACTCCTAACTTTCAAGCTCAGTACCTTTACGCCAAATCAGCAATTCCCCAGTGCCAGCCTGAATTGCCTGTCTTCATCTTAATGAAAAAAATACACAGCATGGGATTTAACATTTATTGAACTGTAAAAATCACTTCCTATCGGCAGATAAAACCACCATCCGAGACCCAAACCAATGGTCAGAGTCTCATACTCACGTCCAGTGTTTATTTTTCTAGGTATGACTCTTCCACCTATAAATTCCTTTTTGCAGCTATAATTGGGGATTCAAGGTAACTACAGTTTTCAAGTCTATCACTATGAGAATTTAAAGTAACTACAGGTTTCAAGTGCATCACCTCCGACAGACTGTCCTGTTTGAAACTTGTCTGGGCATAGGACTAAAGAACCACCCCCCTCCAAAAATAAAAAAAAAATTAAAAAATAAATCAGAAATACCTCAGGGAAGCTGCCGAACACTAAAGTTTCTAGAGTTCTGCCCTCCCTTCCAAATGATACTGGCCCAACTCAGAAAAATCATTCCCTGAAAGCTGCCTTTAGCTGGGCTAAACAGGAGTTATATCTGCACAGGGAAGCAGCTGGTTTTTTGTCTTGTCTCATTTTGTTTTTTGCATGCCCTTGCCTTGCATGCATGCTTTATAAAACGTGATATGAGGCACCATAATCCTGCCCTTCCCAGTGACACATTTCCCTGCCTGTCTTCATAAACCTTAATGGACTGGTTGTCACCGCTTGGCAGGAAAAAAAAAGCCACCCACCAGGGTATGTGATACTTGTTGGAGGTGGCAGAGAGAGGTCCTAGGACAAATGCTGCCCTGGTCACTCTCTGGATGTTCTAGGAAGGTGTACCTCAGAGCTCACTGTCCCCTCTTGGTGCATTGAGGAAAACCTTCGCGTTGTAGTGAGGTAATACAGTCTGACCGTTATCACAGCTGCTCCCACTGCAGAATCCCTCACACAGAACTGATTCTGTAGCAGCAGCAAGGCACCCACAGCATCATTTCACAAGGTGGATAACCACCGAGGCTATTGCACTTACCGGTCTCCCAAACTCCAATTCCGAAAAGAATTTATACCAAGGTTCATTCTTTAAATCTATCTCTTCTGGGCTTATATCCCGACTCTATAAGGGTTGGTGACAGGGAAATGGAAGAAAGAGAAGGATAACATTATGTAAAAGATTACATAGGAACAGGCCAGTAGAGATGCAGCGGCTCTGGGTTACACAGCGCCTGCTTCGACAGCAGGGACTGTCCAGTTTTACTGACACCAGAAAAAACAGGGAAACTGAGGCAGGCAGCAGTGAGGTATCTGATTTCGGTCCAACAGCAGAGGCAGATGGACTGGATATAGAGGACCCGGCACCACACTGCGACCCGGCACCACAAAGCTAAATACGGGCAGAGCGGTATTCTTAATCATTTCAGCATTAGAGAAAACAAAGTCCTTATTTCCTCTTGCGGGGGGGAAATAAACATTAACTGTGAGCACATAAACTGTGAGCACACCAAACATTCAGCATCTGTCAGAATGAAGCAAACGGTTTTTATGGGCCAGGATGGTTTTAGTACTTATTTGCAAGGCTGCCCTAAGGTTTTTCAAGATAAATGCAGATGCTGACACTTTATAAAAGCCAACTGGTTAATACTGCATCTTTAATGGCACATGAATAGGTGAGATACCATGTGTCATACACAGCAAAGTGAAAATGATGTAAGTCAAAATAGAGGACAGGAGGGGGAAAAAAAACCACTGTAAACAAGCATTGTGGGGAATGAGCACGGACAGCACACACTCTGCGTTCTAACAGATAAATGTTAAAGGACTGAGGAAAACGAGTGACAGAAAAGCTGGACAGGACGGAGAACAGAACGGGGAGAAAACTTCCGGGTGACGCTCCAAAGTTAGATTCCCTCACTGCGGTTATGCTAAGGCTCGTCATGGAGATTAATAATTTGATCCTGCAATTTGATATTTCATCAGCTGTGTGTTAAAGTTCTGGCATTTTATCTAAGAAATATCACCTACTTTTTGGAAAACACTAAAAATGGATGATTAGAAATCAAATCAAGTTTTCTTTCTTTTTTTTTTTTTTTAAAGATTTATTTATTTATTATATGTAAGTACACTGTAGCTGTCTTCAGACACTCCAGAAGAGGGAGTCAGATCTTGTTACGGATGGTTGTGAGCCACCATGTGGTTGCTGGGATTTGAACTCTGGACCTTCGGAAGAACAGTCGGGTGCTCTTACCCACTGAGCCATCTCACCAGCCCCCTCAAATCAAGTTTTCTAATAAAAGGACTTAGGTTCACTGAGTTCAAGGTTTGCTTAATAAGTTCATATGTTCTTAAGAACTCTGAAAATTATAAAAGGTTGAGTTTTTTTCTTTTTCTTTTCTTTTCTTTTTTTTTTTTATAACAACCCGAAATACAAAAATGTACACAGTTTCTTCAGAGGTTGAAGATATCACACAAGCAACTTAGCTACCTCATGGCCACTAAGGTAAATGACACAGAACAGCTTGCTGCTAGCGCCACCTACAGGCCTTCAGCGCTACTGCGCCTCAGAGTAGTCCTTCCGGGATGTACTGACACCACCCACTAAGACAGTTTTTAGCTCTCTCTGCAAGCAGCAAACTGTCCATGTGACTTTACCCAGCCCTTCTTCCCAATTCCCCAGAAGTGTCTGCTATTTGTCCATTCCTGCTGTTAAAAGTAGAGGATATGGACACTTGTCAGAGACTTAAACTGAAATATGATTTGAAACTACAGGGTAATTTATGTGCATCAAGAGCAGCTTCCTCTAGAGTTTCCATCCTGAAGGAAAAAGCCTGCCCATCCAGACATGAATAGTGTCTTGGGTGTGTGTACATGGATTTACATATCTATGCGCATGTATGTAGATATCAGAGGAAAACTTTTAAGTGAGAGATCCTGAGGAGCCAGCTACCTTGTTTTCTGATTCCAGGGTCTTTCAGTCACTCAGGGCTTGCCAATTGGACTAGGCTGGCTGGCCAGCAAGTCCTAAGGACCTGCCTGGCTCTACTGCTCCAGGGCTAGAACTGTAAGCACAAGCCACCAAGCGTGTCCTTTTACTCTTTGTCTGGGGATTGAACTTAAGTCCTTCAGCAGCTGGGTCATCTCTCCAGCCTGGCTTCTGCCTTTATTCGGTGAAAAGCAGAGGCCCACAACCCCCAAGCCGTTTGGGAATGACGGCTTCGACACTGGCTCATTCTACAATCTAGGATGATGGCCTTTCATGAAACCTACTTCATATTTGTTATTCTTACAAAGACTATTTATAAACTGTTCCCTGGGAATAGGTTAGGGGTTTTGTTTTTGCTGTTTTTTTTTTTTTTAAATGTACTAACATACCAACTCTTTTGGGATGCTGCCAAAAAGTTACAATATTTACAGCCTTAAAAGAATTAACTTGTTTCAGTCTTGAATGCTGTTTGCTGGATAGCTGACTGCCAAGGCTAGTGCTGAGTAAAGAAAAGGTCATGTTAAATAACTTAGATCCAAAGCCTCGGTTCTGAGAGAGAGCTGCCCAGACATAAAGATAAAAAGGTATTACCCACAGTGCTCATACCTGCATTAGGTTGCCAGGTGTAACTGAGCAGCAACCAATCAAGAAACAGACTAAGAACGGACACCCCTGCTGGAAGCAAAGGGGGCTCTCTGTTCCCACAGCCATGACACCTCTACAGTGCCAGGGTCTGGTCTTTGCTGCTGTGGGCTGCTCTTTTTCCAGCCTGATAAAATCCACAGAACGGGCAAGTGGCTTGCCAGGCAAGTGTCACCTCCTCAAAGACAGTGTTGATGCTTGAACAGGAGCCAGAGAATTTGAAGCTGGTCAGCTTCAAATTTCAATTAAGTAAATCATGTGATTATGGTGTGTTTGCTTTATAATCTTCATGGCTCTTATACCCATATTACTCCCCCTGGCCATATCACCTGGTCCTCCGCCAGGCTGGAGGGCCAGATAATATTTCTACTCACAAACGGAAGCCTTGAGGTTCAAGGAGATTAAATGACTGCCCGAAGGCACACAGTAGAGTCAGGATTAGAACCCAGAGCTCAGGCCTCCCATAACCCATCCAGCATTCTGTAAACTATGCTATATTCCCACTGACCCTCCTACTAAGAGGACGAGAGAGACAGAGCTGGGTAAACCCCTCACTCACACTTACGTGTTGTTCATTTTGTGCCTGTAATTACTATCCCGATATCTGTCTTTGCTACCACACACCCATGAAATATAAACCCCAACACCCAGCCCAGGGCTCAGCATGAAAAAGCTGTGTCTATATATTGATTAAATGGGGCTCATGTCCTTTGGGGAGACTTCAGCAAAGAAAAGAAAAAGTATTAAGGAATAAAACCTAGACATTCCTGACAACTGGGACCAAACCACGCATCTCTAAGTCCAAGGCCGAAGAGAAAAGGTTGACTTACAGGCATGAAGTATTTAGATCTTTGTGAATATGCCAAACAGGTCATCAAGAATGGAAGTCACCCAGGGATTCTGAGGGTAACAGTGTTTTATGGGTTTGGGTAGTGGGAGCAAGCTCTAGGGCAAGAGAAGCCCCCACAGTCCATGTAGTTTAACATTCTTCCCAATGGCATCAATTAGCCGTGCCTGGGCCCATTTCTTAAATCAGCAGAATGAAGCAGGTTTGAACACCTCAAACGGAAGAAAAAGTGGGGTTTCTCTTTCTTCATGGAGAGACAAAGGAAACTAAAATAAAATCTAACATAGAGCCTACATCTGTCACCCGTTTACACGTTTGATAATGAAATGATTCTTTAGCTCTCTTCAAAAAATCTATGAATGGGGGTGCTGCTGAAACCCCAGCCAGCCAGATAACTCCAAAAGGCAAGGCTCACACTGAAAGGCTCCCATTGAAATTCACATAGCAGCTTTTCTGTTCACGTGACTAAAATAGCAGGACTTAAAAAAGATCAAGCATAATGGACCAATTCAGCCACTGTCAAAAAAAAATTAAGATTCAACTGAAATTCCTCTCTAAAACCGACAACTTCTCTTTGGAAGGAGGGAGCTAACTGGGCTGAAGGGCACTGAATTAAACTGTTGGATAGGTGCCCGCATGCCACTACGGGTGGGACGCAGGCCTGGAGCACTACAGGGGAGCTCCTGTACTGAGACACCAGATGGTGTTCTGCTGTCCTCGTAGACAGTCTCCACCACTCCAAAGATGGGCACTGTGAGGGCACTGCCCGGTGCTTGTAAAAAAAATAACCCAGTGATCCCAAGCACTGATAGCAAAGGAGAAAACAAAATAATGTCGCTTTCCTCGTTCTGTATAGAGGTGAGACAACTAAGACCAAGAGAAGGAAGGGGAAACAAAGACAACCTTAAGAAGAAGGGTGTGCCTTCAGTGTAGGCCTGGACAATCCATGAATGGCCATTGCCCAAATAAAAGCACCCAAGGGCCTCCAGAATCCCTGAGATCACTTGCTTGTTACTAAAGAGTGTGGCTTTCTTTCCAGGAACCCTTGGGTTGAAGGTTGCAGTTGCATTCATTATGCCTGGGATACTTCCTGGTGGCAGACAACTCCCTCTGAGGCAGGGAAGCAGAAGGAAGTCACTCAGCTTGCCTTTCGCTGTCTGCCCAGCAAACTCAAAAGAATGTTAGCTCTAAAAGTGTTTCTGTGAACCAGGGACCTTTTTCCTAATTAAAATTACTCGAGCACTTATAAAGACATCACACCTCATGTCAGTAAAAGTCTAATCAATTATCCCCTAAAAACGCACAGAACGGCAGGCTGTCAGCTCTCAAGGAGACTTCAGAATCTCCATCCTGCTCTCCAGCCAGAGGGCTGTGAAGCTGCAGGAGCTTTAGAGAGTCTTTGACCATTCCCCACAATTTGAGCCAGCTTTTCCTAGCGAAGGGTGAATGGAAGGAAGCAGGATTGGCATATACGAAACTCATCAGTTTGTAAAGTCTTCCTATTTCCCAGCAGTGGCTACTTTTCCATGGCAGCCTAGAATTTCCACACATTTTTCCCACCTAATTTTTATAGAAGTGTGAATTTGTGTAAGGGACAATAAGCCAAACTGATTTTTATGTTAGTTCTCAATGCTTTGCCAATCAAAGACAGCAGACCAAAAGATAAAACTCTAACAGCCTGGACTTTACCCCAAGTTACAACATTCTATTGGTTATCTTTGAATGATTTTAATGCTAGACTGGCCGTTTCTGTAATAGTCATCCATTTCGAACAAGAATTGCCTACAAAAAAATAATAACTTTTACTGAGTAACTTTGACAAAGTAGTACTCTTTTTTTTTCCTAAAATAAGTGAGATCAATCGCTGTTAGTAGAAAATTAAAATGAGTTAAACCACGCACAAATGGAACAACAGAGCCACAAAAAAAAAACCAGTTTTTTTAAAAAGCAGACTCAGGACTAATTTATGAAGACCTGCAGAAATGCAGAGGGTGAAAATACTTCAACTCTTTTCATTGTTCTAAACAAAGCAAGTCTATCTCTAGTGGGGAAAGAATAAGCTCCAACTACACAGGAGCAAACAAAAGACCTTTCATATGCACATTACCATCTTCTCATTGGTCAGGACCGAAGACTTGCCCGGCTGATATTCGTAAATGCTTTTGGGCTCTGCTCGGTATTTTCTCGTATCCACTTTCTTATCTGGGGGCTCCCAGTCGTTTCTGTAGAAGAAAAAAAATCCTATTTTCATGAAAATAGCACCGGCTTCCCACGAGGTCTGAACCTGGTTGGCTGTCGCCTTGATCAAGAATTTGTATATCCAAAGCATAAAAACTGGAATCAAGGCCAGTAATTTAGCTGTATTAGCCGGCTTCTCAGAACAACCCAATTAAATCTCTGTCTTGGCTCACAAGGGGCACGAGGTACCCTGTGCCTAAAACCTGGCACCAGGACTTGGAGATGGAGAGGGGAAGGAGGAAGGGGTATGCAGCAGGGTTCGTCCTGGTAAAAGGCTTTCTTTCACCTTGCTCTGCCTCTTGTGACTCTAACGTTCCCCAAACACGCCTGGACTCCCATACAATTTATGCAGAGCTGCCAGGCTGTGGTTCAAGCCCTAGTCACCCAGGTGATGTCAGTACTGTACAAACTCCTGGGGCATTCGCTCGCCTCAGTGTTAGATGGGGACCTCTGTGGCAGCATGCCATGGCCACAGCAGCCCCCACTAAACAACAGCTGTGTGCCCTGTGTTCTTTCTTGCTCTGTGCCTGAACCTGCTACATAGTCATCTCAGTTTGGGTCAAAGGGTTTTTTTTTTTTTTTTTTAAAAGATTTATTATTTGTCTGTGTGCTGGCTAACTTTATGTCAACTTGACACAAGCTACAGTGGTCTGAAAAGAGGGAACCTCAGTTGAGAAAATGCCTCCATTAGATCCAGTTATATGGCACTTTTGTAATAAATGTCAGGGAGGGTCCAGCCCATTGTAGGTGGGGCCATCCCTGCGCTGGGGGTCCCTGGTTTTATAAGAAAGCAGGCCAGTAAGCAGCACCCCTCCATGACCTCAGATTCAGCTCCAGCCTCCAGGATCCTGCCCTGCTTTAGTTCCTGCCCTCACTGCTTTTGGTGAACTGTTCTATGGAACTGTGAGTGACATCATCAACCCTTCCCTTCCCAAGATGCTTTTGGTCATGGTGTGTTCATCACAGCAATAGTAACCCTAATACCGTGTGTGTGTGTGTGTGAAAGGATAACTCTATGGCGTCGGGTCACCCTCCTGCCATCTTTATGTTGTTTACAGAAATTAAACTCAGGTCAAGCTTGGTGCTAAGCACCTTCACCTGTTGAGCTCTCTTATCAGCCCTGATCCCAATTTTCAGCCTGACATCCAAGAGATGGGATTTCATAGGATGCGTGAATCTTTGCAAATTGATTGCAAACTTTTTATGCAGAAACACTGCTGCACTTTTGCACTATGGTTATATTTTGTTTTTCACGAAAGGTTGAGACTTTCTGGAAGATAGGACAATGATGTGTATACTCTTCTATAAAGTCTGGTTCCATCTGCATAGAATGTGCCCAGTAGGTCCTTACTGAACACACCTACAATTTCATGGCATATGCATCACCCATTTTTTTATTATCACACTCATAAGGTAGATGTATCAAGCACATGTGGGGCTTTTAAAACAGCTACTCACTTGCCCATGGAGATACAGAGGTATGAAACTGGATGTGAATTTAAGAAAAAATAGTAAGTTTCATCTGTTGCAGACCTTTTAGTTTGTGGAGACTGGCAAAAGCTGGGGCCAGAAAACACATGGGACACCTGTCCACATGACAGCAGACGATTACTTCATGGGGCATTTATGCCAATACGTGTTATATCAGTGAAAGAGACTTACAGAATATAGCTGCATTTTAATATTGCAGTGTTTGCTATGAATATGTAAATGAACTTCCAAGTAAAGAGTTTTCTTATAACAGAGCTTGATGGTACAGGCCTGTAATCCCAACTGTTTGGAGGCTGAGCGGGGAGACTGAGAGTTCAAACCCTGCTTGGGTTACATACAGAGCAAGTTCAAGGTTAGCCGGGACAACTTAGTGAGATGCTGTCTCAAAAGAAAAAGTGAAAGAAGAGGGTCCGAAGATGAGCTCCATACCAGAGTGCCTGCCTGGTATTCAGGAAGGCTCTGTGTTCATTACTAACCCTCTCGAACAGAGAAAAGGTTATAGTAATTATCGCTGACATTAATTACGCCCATGCTACAAGCCAGGCCCGGACAGGAAGGTCAAGTGCAATCTCTTCTTTTATTCTCGTGGTTCTCACACTGACTTCATCCTCAGTTCACAGGATATGGAGACTCAGATTAAGTCGCTGCTGCCGACCGGTGACCAGGTGGCCGGGCAAGGATTCAAGTTTCTTGTTCCTGACACAGGAGGCTGCTGGGACTCAGACACTGGGGACAAGCATCTCAAAAATCACTTACCTTTCCGGGCTGGACTTGAGTGAGGAGGAGCGGGCTGGGAGCGGGAGTGTGGCGGACCTCTTAACCACTTTCTCCCCTTCGATGTAGTTCATCTCACTTTTTGAGCGAGGCACAGAAAGGGGAGACTTTGCTGGAGAAAGTACGCACAAAATACTTTAGGCTCAGATGAAAACTAAACCCCGAAGCTGTCACTCCCTGCCCCCCGCTTCCTCCCCGACAAGCAGGGGCTTTTGTCACTTACTGTCGTCAGAGAAGGAATATCGAGGGGAATGGACATCAGAATCATCATCTAGTGAACAAGAAAGAAAAGAAATCAGGGGAAACAGACTAACATGACAGATCCCAGGTGCACACCAAGCCCCACCTCTACAGTCCTGCATGACATCCAGCCAGTCCAGGGACCCAGCAGGGAGAGGACTCAAGCCAGGAGGGGCTAACACCACACAGAGTACACTGCAGAGCCCTGAGGCTGGCAAGAATCTACCTGATCCAACACAGCTTGGTGAAACTGCTTCCAGATACCAGATAACATACAGGGACAAGACTCCTCACAAAGAGAAAGCCCACCAGCAAATCTGGAGGGCTGGGTTCTGTGTCTGAGAAGCAGGGGCTAACATGGATCCAGCTATTCAATGCTCAGTCTTTGGTCTGGCCCGTTGAGCGTCATGGCCTCTTTTAAGGCTTAGAGGTGCTACTGGGCAGAAAGAAGAGGTCAAAAGAATATGGCTGCTCCCTACGGTAGCTTTGATTTATATGTTCTTCAGATAATACAACTGGGAAAGAGACTGTGGAGCTGAGTTCGAGAACATCCACATCATAATCTGTTTTTATTACATGTCAGCCTTGCTCCATGCATAGATTTCTCAGGACCTAACACGGCCATGGCTGATGTAAGGTCTACCCTGTGAGGGCACTGCTTGGGGTGGGTATCTAAACTGAGTCTGCAGCAAGTCAAATTCACATGATGCAAACGGAGTATGATGCGCTCTGCGGGAGTGTGTGCACGTACACTCCCCTAGGCAAACTAAATCCTGGACTCTGAGATGACCAAAAAATGATCTGAACACCTCATGGAACTGGCTTTTTTAAAGCAAAAATCAGATCACAAGTCCATTTACAGGAACTGTTTTCCAAAACAGATCTGCCCCAAGTACAAGGTATTTAGTCACGACATCCATAATAATCCTTCTAAACATCGTTTTTCCTCCCGAGTGCCTAAAAGTCTAATATCTTGCTCATCTGAATTTAGGGTACATGCACCTAGAATGAAGACCAGATCGATCCCTTAAGCTCGGTAGCACTCTTTCAGCAAAGCATGTGACCTAGCCAGCAAAGACATGTTAACGACAGTGTTAATCAAGTCCTTGTTCCTGGGCAAATTAAGTATCAGAGCGGAAAAGGTCAGAGTGTTTTATGAAATGTAAACAGAGCTAGAACTGCCATTATTTTGAGTACAGTGGTAGTCAAAGACAGCTCCTACCTTTTTGTCCCTTCTCCTCTTCCCATTTTTGTCTGTCCCAGGTGTCCTTCAACTAAAACAGACAGGCACCAGGGATGCCTGGGATCCTTGCCCTCCATCCAGCCCCCACCCTCCCCTTGCTCTCCTAAGAACTGGTCAACACCAAGGCTGGACAGGGACCAACACAGCTAAGCCTTTCTTCTTTAATGTGGAATAGGGAGGGTCTTACTATGTTAGCTCAGGCTAACCTCTAATTTACAACTCTCCTGCCTCAGCCTTTTGAGTGCTGGAAACTACAGGCATGCATCATCAAAATCCACTCTCCTTTCACTATTATAAACTGGGTATGTTAAGTTTATTTGTTAGTTTCTAAAAATAGGGCAGTAGGGAGATGAGATGGAATCAGAAAAAGTTTTGGAAAAAGTGCTCTGAATAATTTTGTGTTGCCAGCGTTTTGTTTGCTTTTGGAGTGATTTATTTTTTAAAGGGATTTTAAGATATATATTTAAATATATTCACATAAAGAGTGACATCAGCCAGACTATAATTGATATTCTTTATGCTATTATTGGGTACAGGTGAGAAAAGAAGTCTCATCCACCCTCACTTACACATGGCCAGGGTGTCTGTGAGTGAGTGAGCGTCTCACTTCTTACAGTGTCCACAGGACTCTTACATGGACTTTAGTTCAGGGACTCTATGAAGGCATGCAGATGTCAAATGGGTTAATCCGAGGAACTTCGGCAATTATGACAGGGTCCACAATTAATTTTTACATCTCTTTTACGCGTCTAATACAAGAAAATTTTACCTCATTTTATGACTGAGAATAAGAATACAAACTCCCATTAATAATATCCAGAAATAGTTATATCACAGAACACAAACCCCTCATTTTATAAACACAAGTCCAGGGCCTGGGGTCATTAAGAAAAACTGCCCTCAGTGACATAGTGAATGAAAAAGATACATGGGCCAGGCAGTGGTGGTGCACTTGGGAGAAAGATGCAGTGGATTTCTGAGTTTTAGGTCAGCCTGGTCTACAGAGTGAGCTCTAGGGTTGCCAGAACTACACAGAGACCACCCTGTTTTGAAAAACAAGAAGGAAGGAAGGAAGGAAGGAAGGAAGGAAGGAAGGAAGGAAGGAAGGAGAGAGAGAGAGAGAGAGAGAGAGAGAGAGAGAGAGAGAGAGAGAGAGAGAGAGAAAGAGAAGGAAAGAGAAAGAAAGAGAAAGAAAGGGAGAAAGGGAGGGAGGGAGGGAAAAAGAAAAAGGGTTGGGATCTTTCTGATGTCACCTCAGTCCTGGGACATGGGTAGCTGCTTTGTCGCGTTCTCTTGATTCACTTTTGTATCTCCAATTCTGGGCAAGGAGACTAAAAATGTCTGTCTTTTTTTTTTTTTAAGTCATGAGCCAACCAAGAAAGGTGTCCTGAAACTGCAGGGCACCACAGGCCAAGCCATCTCCAGCCTTGAAGCCTCTGCCCCACTTTCTCACCGCCCTGCCCTAGGATATGCTTAGGCAAGCCATTAGGGCACCTCCACCACACTCACTCTGCCTCCTGTTGGCCTCCAGGGATAACAGATAACATTGCTACAGCCTGCACTTCCTGCTGTTTGAAACTTTCTCCTGGTAAGCAAGTCCACACTGAGAAAGCTGGGTATACAGTTAGAATAACCACAGACTGGAACCTGAGCGTGAGGCCGTCCATCTACCAGTCCTGCTAGAGCTGTGCACATAGAGTATGCATACGTGTGCTGTTTAACCGTAAGATACACGAAGCAAAACCTTTCTTAAACCTTCTATAAGCAAGCACAACACAAATCCTATGGCTACATCCATCCTCCAAGGATTCTTGACACTAATGCCAGAGAGGACTCTCTGAGCTGGGGTCTTGTGGTTCCTGCTTGTGACGGGACCACATGCTATCTGTGCCCCCTGGAACGGCAAGCAACTGACATCAAATGTTGACAACAACATTCAGAACTTCCCAGGTCAACCATTCCAGGAAGCCTGAACATTGTGCAGCACACACGCAGGGTGAACATTGTAACTTTGGTGCCTTGAAGGCCCCAGACAGGCTCTGGTGTTCACACACCAACAGCTCTCCGCAGGCTTTGGCAGTCTGGCCTTAGGAGCAGAATAGCCAGCCCCAGGGCTAATAGGAACTGCATGGCTGCCTTCTCAAACACAAGAACAACACTAAATGAATTTCTAAAAAACTTCCTCCGGGTTGATTTTGCTGTTACTCTTTAGAACTTACACAATTCTGAAAGTCAGCCTGAGAGAGTGCTCATCAAAACCGTTTAAAATGCTACATAACTGACAACATGGAAGGCTCAGCCCAAAGCAGCATCCACAGAGCCACGAACTGTGTGCCATTCTTAGGCCTTGAAACCCAAAATGATTTTGTGTGTGTGTGTGTAATAATGACGGCTCACTTAAACATGATCTTATTCCGTTATCCAACACAATTCCTTCTTACGCATTATTCATGCAAAAGCAAGGATATATGATGGGAGTCACAACCCCCCCCACCCCCCCACCCGGCTCCAAAACAAAAAGGCAGAGTCTGGGGTGGCAAAGAAAAAGCAAAGAAGGATAAGGGAGGACAAGGATGCCAAGCCTCAGGGGCCGGGAGAAGAGTAATAGGTTATGTGTGCTTTGGTTAAAGACTATAGAATACTAAGGGACAGAAAACAAAGGCCACAGGAGGGTGCAGAGTGGCTGCAGAAGACATACTCCTTAGAAAAGCTGGTGAAGTGAGAAAGGAAGTAAGGGAGACAGTCTATAGGGACCCAAGGGGAGAGGGACCAGAAGCCTAGAGGGACCCACAGGCTAGAGAAGGCTCACCAATCCCATCTTCATTCAGCCTTCTGAGTCCTGAGTGGGAAGGCGATCAATACTTCAGTTCCTAGCTATCCTGCAGACCAAAGACTTTTGCACATGCTGGGCGGAGACCTTCTGGGCAGCTCACTTAAGGAGAGCAAAGGTGACTGCTGCAAGCCACTCACTCGGCCCCTCCCCCTGGGCAGGACCATCAAAAGTTTGGGGCAGGAGGCACAAGGGAGCCAAGCATCTCCTCTCGGCCACAACAGAACAACTTACTAGAACTCGAGCAAAATAAGGCTATTCTTAGAAACCCTGCACAGCTAGGAGAGTTATTTTCACTCAACTCTATCTGTGCCTGAGAAAACCCGCCTTCAACAAGCCTTGCCTTAGGGCAAGCTGGAGCAGGAAGGAGAACACAAGACACCACAACCCTGTGACACAACCCAGAGATGCTTAGAAGTGGCACCATGAGTCACAGCCACAGAGCTTGGTGGGTCTCAACCTCCAGCCAGAAACGGTGCTAGCGGAGGTCGCGAACCAGCAGGAAAGCTGCTCTCTGACTTCCCCTCTGGCAAGAGCCCTTTACTCCAGTGTGGTTCAGGCCATGGATCATGAAGTAGCCTATCAGCTACTTGGCTCTGCTGTAGATTCTGGGGCATTGTGTAAAAGCATCTTGTTTTCTTGATATTACATATGCCAAGTCCGCTGTCCTTACAAGGCTAGAGCTTTGAGTCTGCCTTCCTTTTTCCAGCCCTACGTCCAAACGGCCAGATTGCATCTTGGCAAGGACCTTGGTCCTGGTGGTATCGCGCCATTCCAGTGTCATGGTCATACCACTTGGGGAGCTTTTCCTAACCACATGTCCCCAGACAGATCCTAAGAGATATTGGCTCAGCAGCCTAAGACAGGACTGACTCAGGAGAAGCTACCATGAGTTATTAGAGAGCTCTTGGCAAGGAGGAGACAACCACAGGCACAAGGTCTATCACGAAGAGGATCAGCAGAACAAAGGCTCCCCCGTTCGGCAACCCAAAGATCCAGGCTTGAATAATCCCGACTCTCCCACTTCCTGTGTGACTCTGCTGCGAGTGCACACACACACACACACACACACACACACTCCTTCCCAAACTTCTTTAGACTCCTCTGGTGAGGATGAGAATGAGAAAAACCATGGTTGATGTGCTCGGCACAGAGCCTCATACTGTACAGCAACAGTTTCTAAAAACTGTGTCTTGGGACCACTTAACTGAGCGAGGGGGGCTATGAAAACTTTGGAAAAGACGTTTTAAAACATGGGATGATTGAAAGCTAATTCAAAGTCAAAAGTAACAAATCTAAGGCCTTTCTGGCACTCACCACACACCAGACTGGTTCTGAACACACAACATGTATGTATACTGTGTATGCCGCCATACTGTAACCCAACCCCAAGGTGGCCTGAAAAACCCAGCTCAGACTGAACTGTACTGTTTGACTGTACAGGGAAAGTTTTCTGCTCTTTATAGATTTACATGGCTTAGTCATACCTTAAAGACTTTCCTATCATGACTCTTCAGCATTTAAGCGTCAAGTTCATCTGTCTTTGGGTTGTATTATGTTAGAATATTGAGTTGTATTATGTTAGAATATTGAGTTGCTGTCTTGAGTTTCATTTTTAAAAAAATGTTAAATGGCTTGAGCTCATGACAGAATTTTCTCCAATTTCTGCTGTTTCGGACTACTTATTTATGGGAAGTTCCATCCTCTGCCTTTATTACTATAAAGTCAAAAATACTGATCAACTCTGAGAAACACCGAAGATAGCTTATGGTTTTTAGTATCAAATAATTCAGCTAAGATTCAACTCTCTGTGACAAAATAAACGAGTGCTGGGCATGGAGGTGTACTCCTTGAATCCCAGTACTCGAGAGGTAGACACAGGCAGATCTTTGTGAGTTTGGGGCCCAACCTGATCTACATAACAAGTTTTAGACCAGCCAGGGCTACACAGTGAGACTCTGCCAATAAATAAGTAAATAGATAAAACAATAGGTAGATAGATAGATAGATAGACAGACAGACGATAGATAGATAGATAGATAGATAGATAGATAGATAGATAGATAGATAATAGAAATAAGCACCTTTCTTATTTGTACACAAAAAAGTTTTAATCTTTAATAAACGGTAAAAGTGCATGTACACCGAAGGATTATTTTAGAATGAATTTCTTTATGACTTATTATCAGTAAATGTTTGATATGTATGCACCTGAAGAAGCTTAAAACTATCTCGGATGAAGAGGGAGTTAAGCAGCTCTGGTAAGGCTGGAAGCTCAGTGAGTGACAGGCCACCCCCTCTGCAGCATGGCAATCTTGAAGCAGAACTTGAGGCAGCAGGAAGGCTGTCTTTCAGAGGGGAGTAGTGTGGGGGTGCGGGCCAGCACCAAGCTCTCTTAAGGACTATGCCATGTGCAGATTGCTCCTTGCTGTAACTTACAGGGCTTTGATCCCCCTCAAAGTACATGTAAGCCTCATTAAGACGTGGTCATCCTGTTTATCTTCCAGCATCTGGCCAGAAGTTTACTTATCAACTCATGGAAATGAAAGGTTTCTCAGCCAGTATAAACACATGCTCACAGGGCCCCTGCAGCTCAGGACATTCGGCTTGGAGCCACTTATAAGTATCATCTTAAAAAAAAAATACTGCATCAACAACTACAATTTAGAAAAATGCTCTAGCCCTCAGGCAGGCTTGAATAGGCTTCTTCCAGACAATCCTACTTCCAAACTATAAACTACAAGACCATGAATCAACAGTAGCATTAGCAAGATTCCCCCCTATGGGACCTATAGCTCCAATTTCTAGATTCTCCCTCAGACAAACTCTCCCTCCTCTCCTCCATCCCTCTTTCCCTACCTTCCTGTTGAAGGGTCTCACTATGTGGCCCTGGCTAGTCTAGAACTTACTATATAGCCCAATTCAGTATTTAATTCACAGTAATCCTCCTGCCTCAGCCTCCTGAGCACTGGGATTACAGGCATGTATCTCTACCATCTCTATTTTCCAGTGCCTGTGAGTACCCAGCAGAGAGCCCGAAGCTGTCTGTGAGGAATGGCCTCATGGCCAGAGCTAAGGAGGGCTGTAGGTGCTCACAGACATGGCTATTGCTGCTCAAACACCATCAAAACCCCGGATTTAGAAAGCCAGAACACCTCTTGAACGTTAAAAAAAAAAAAATTGTTTTAAGGCTAGCAATTTTTAAAGATGTTCTCACATGTTTTTCACATTTGTAAAAAGACTTTATCTAATTAAATACATCAGCAATATGCTAGACATGTCATCTAGGCAGGATGGGGGCGTGAGATAGATCTACCCTATTTTAAAAAGATCTCTAGGGAAGATAACTTCTTTGAAACTTGTGTTGAAGTCTAATTACCTTCATTATTATGAAATTTTTTATGTTTGAACTTATTTTTTTTTTTTAGTTTCTATTCTTTAAGGACATTTTTTTTTCTTTTTCAGTCTCTGAAAATAGCCTGTGTATGCATAGACACACATATCCACATACATATCCACTTCTAAATAGGTGTGACAAGCTGTCCTGCCATCTCTTACTGATTATGTCTCTAGGCAAAACAGCCCTACCTCCTCTTGTGCCAGACTTCACACATAACAGAAAGCAGATGCTACTGTCAGCGGAGTTGTCAGGTGTACTGACCAATGATCTAAGAGCTTGATAGCCAGTCATCAAACCCTGCCTTGAGATCACAGCCAAGCAGATGAAGGAAGCCAGACAGACGTCAGGCCATCTTCCAATCCCATGGGAGAGGCAGGATTTCTCCCAAGATGATTTTCCTCACTCACTTTTTACAACTGTCTTTGACACCTGTACCCCCCACCTCCACACACACTACCAGCCCCCCAAAATAGATTATCTCCAGTACACAGGAATATCTGTTCTCCGTATCAGGTCAAATTCCCATCTAGCACTTCCATGAAATGTTTCCTAGCTTGGTCCAAATCTTCTTTTCAAGACATAGCTTACCAAGACTGATGCTTAAACATATGCATCCCTCTTCAGGAATTCCCAGTCAAAAAGAGACACCCTGAGAACTCATGACACGAGGAACCCAGTGACCACCAGGTGCAGTGTGGGACACTGCTAAGCATCTACTGTTGATTGCTAGCGGGTCTCCCTCCTCAGCTTCAGGAAGTCACTGCCTAGCCATCAGTACTCTAGGTAACACCCCAGGTACAAGCAGCTTTTCCCAGAGCCACACATCCAGATCCTAAGAAAGCTGTAAAGATAGCCTTAAGCCATGTAAACCCTACAGGGGCAGGGAATAAAATGCCACACGGAGAGGCAGCTAGCAAGGACTGAGACAACATCACAAAAGGTTAAAAGGGAGGCCGATGAAGAGGGAGCTTTTTTAGCTGCTAGCAAAAACCCCAAGGTGAGAGAGAAACGGCACACCATTTTCCTGTAGTTACCTTCTGACTTAGGACTAGGCGTAGATGCAGGAAACTGGTAGGTAGGAGTGTAAGAGCTGTCCTCTGCAGCAGAGAAAGGCAGTGGATTGAAGCTACCCACCACTGAGCGGAGGAACCGCTTAACCCCCCGCTGACACCTTCCAATGATTATCTATTTTAGTGTTATTATTAAAGCACGAGGGCATCACACTTGGATTAATGAATTAGAGAGAACTTAGTTATTTTAATACAGCACTCCATGCAAATGAGTAAAACAAAAAAAACTGCTCACTGTCTGAAACGACTACTGAAACAAAAATCTAAAAGCCAGACCGTACGCCTACAATGGAACTCTAAGGGCTAATGTAACGCTAGGACGACAGATGCGCTGTCTAAACTTAATGGTACCTTCAGAATTCTGCAGGATTTCTGGAAGCTCGGGGAATTTGTACGTAGGGAAATAAGGGTTTTCCTCAGGAGTGTCTAGGCAGAGGAGCAGATGTGAGAGAGAAAGAAGATACAAATAGAGAGAATGAACATGTAAGAACCCACACAACTCACGCTCCTTGAATTCTGGGGCACAGTAAGCTTCACTAATGAGATGAGAGAAATTAAAAATCCAGTCTTTTTGCCTGAATTAAGACACGTCAAAGGGAATGATACAGAAACAAACTCCAATGGACAAGAAGCACTTGACACAGAGTTTCAAATTTCACAAGTTTTAGGTTGGAGATATGAAATATGAGAAATGAAAACACTGTCCTAAAGTGATTCTTTATTTTAATCGAAGGCTGTCTTGTACAAGCAGATTAGATTAGAATCAAGGCAAACAAGTGAATCTGAAGTTTTTCGGGTGCCCCTAGGCTGCTCTGTTTACAATCTGTGACTTAGTTGTGTTAATAAGCAGAGCACAAGAAGATTAGGGGTGTCTTGGTGCCTTCGCCCCTGCATATGCATGCACTCAGCCCTGCAGTTAGCCTTCTAGAGGCAGGTCTGAAGGTGGGGGGGGGGGGGGGGAGTCACAGAGGGCTGCAAGAAATGCGGGGAATTTTACTATGGAGAACCAGTCTTTAGCACCACCACCATTCTGGATGGAGCTTATCCGCTGGACCTTAGCAAATCTACTCCTGACTCAGAGATGCTAAACACTCAGTGTTTAGGAACAGGGTACAGCATTCCGAACCCAGCAGAAGTTCATTAACAGTGCTGCTGGATATTTGTGACTTAGGTGGGAACACTAACCAGGATGCCTCTTCTTCATGGCAGGCGGCCAGACTGGATTTGGGCATAAAGACAGGATCTCTGCTCTCAGGAGGAGTGGCACCCTTCCTGCAGTGCAGCGACACGCCTGCCTGTCCGGTAACTGGCAGCACAGGCAGTGATGGGTGCTGAGCTGGTAGGGCTGTGACCTGCCAAAGCAGTAGCCTGGACTTCTGCCATCATGCTGGCTCGTTCACGGAAAGCTGAGGGGGGCTAGGGCGGGGGGGGGGGCGGGGGGATAGGCTCTTGATCTGTAAGCACCTCTTTCAACCTGAGCAGCTCTGGTACGTCAGCTCATGACTGATTCTCTACCTGCTAAACTCTGACTCCCAGCCAAGGAGGCTAACTTGGCACCAGGTTAGCCTCAGAGATGCACAGTGCACTGTGCTTCACAAGGTGTTCCTTCCCATTTGGACACCCACAATACCCTCCAGAGGACCGGAAGCGGGGCCAACATAGAAAGACAGAAGATCCCCATAAGTGCCTGGAGGCTGGCTCCAGGGGAGAACGGTTTTCTTAACTCTGGGTTTAGGGCTTTGCTCAACTTGACCTTCTCACAAGGCAGTCAAGGGCTGACACCAGGTATACCTAAAGCTGTAAGCAGGTGGGAGATGGAACTGTCTGTCCCCAGGCAGATAGGTAGGGAGCAGGGATGGAGTGTGAGGCTCAGCCTCCTACACTGCACGGTAGCTGGGAGGGAGGACTTGCAAGCTGACCTCAAAGCTGAGACAGGCACAGGCGCAACCCTCCCACCTGTGCGCTGAAGGCACATGGCTAGAATCAGGCAGGCCAGCACCTAATATAATCCGACTGCAGGAGCCTCGCTCCTCCAGTACAAGTGAACAGCGGAGCACAGGCCCACAACCGACAGTCAATAAATTCCCACAATATCCCACAGCATCTACAAATGAAAAGCGGTACCTCTGTTCAGTTTGTGGATCTGTTTAAACATAGTTTTGTACCAGTCTTTCGATCGCTCGGTATTCTAGAGGGGGGGGGAAAAACACAAACAAGGGTAAAAACAATGAAAACTTGAACACATTTCAAAAGGTTTGTGATCCCCAAGTCAAAAATCAAACAGGGATGTACTAGAATTGATCCCAGGGCCCTGCACGTGATCAGCCAACGCTCCACAACATACGTCCCTGGCTGCAGTGCTAATCATTTTCTTAAAAGGCAAACCTTTTGAGAAAGCAGAGACATAAGAGACTCGAATATAACTGGCCTAAGGATGTAACAGTCAAAGGCAGATTTGAATTATGTCCATGGCTCCTTTCTTTTAAAAAAAGATATACTTACTTTTAATTTATGTATGTGAATGCTTTGCCTGCGTTTATGTGCGCCACGTGCATGCAGTTTCAGTGGAGGCCAGCAGAGGGCATCAGAGCCAGCCAATGTAGGTACTGAGTCTTAACAAAGTGTTCTTAACCACTGAGCCATCTCTCTAGCCCAGCGTCCCTCCTTCCTTAAAATGTCACTTTTAGAGACAATCTCTCTCCACACATAGACTTTGGGAAACAGAAGTTAAGCCCTCCCAGAATCACAAGGCAATAAATCCTTGCTTACCACAATCTATCCCCACCCCTTCTGGATTATTCTGTACAAATGTATGTAAGTCACCTTGCATAAAGCCAAACTTAGAGCATAATATGCTTTTAAATGGAACACGTATGGCATCCAACTCCAGAGTTCATGCTTACCTTAAGCTGGGCCTTTTTGTCAAAAATGAAAATAATTAAGGTAGTAAGACCAATAGTATCACTCCTATTTTATAGATGAAGAAATTAAGTAGAAAAAGTCAAAGTGCATTGTCTGAGGTTGAGAGGTGTCAGACAAAAGTAGAAGATCCAACTAGCACAATGGTTGGAGACACTCTGCCACTCACACTCTGTGAAAACTTGGGAAATGATGGGACCCCTCACAGTCAGTGCCTTTCTGATGCTGTGTTTCCGACGTCTGTTCTCTGTAGTTAATGGCTTGTCTCCGAGGGTGGCATCACTGGGAGATGCTGCGGACCTTTAGGAGGTGGGACCTAGTGTGTGTATGTGTGTGTGTGTGTGTGTGTGTGTGTGTGTGTGTGTGTGGTGGGTCCCTCGGGGCACTGAGGATGACTTCACAGGGATCTGGGATGCCACCCAGGCACTGAGTTGAGCGCTCGCTTTGACATAATGCTCTTGCCATAATGTGTTACGCTTGTCGGAGGGTCCTGCAGAGCAGGTGTCTCAATTTTGGACACAAACCTCCATAACCGTGAGCCCACATAAGGCTCTCCTTACTTCATAAGTAGCCTGTGCTGAGTGTTCGTAACAGTGAGGCTAAGCTAACCAATTCAGCAACCCGTAAGGATGATAATTGCTTCCACCACTCAAGTGGCAATGGAAGATAATGCCCAGGAAAGGTGGCAAAAATCACTCTTGGTAAAGGTTCTCTCTCTCTGTTATTACAATGAGAACAAAGCAGAGCTCTTCAGAGGCTTAGCCTACTGACGTGTCTGTCTATTCTCTTAAAAGAACAGAACAGCTTTACAAATGGAAAGTAAAGATACCTCTGCAGCCAGGGGCCTGGTAGACGCCCTCATCAGGGTGTAGTTTGTGCTGCTGTCAGAGAGAAAACCCTCTCCTCGAAGCCACTGTAACCTCCTCCTGTCCCAAGGGGTTCACACGCATAACGAAGGCCACACCCTTGCTGAGGACACAACGGTCCATATCCGTACCCGGAGTGGGATGCCCACTTCATCTGTAGACACATCGCTCAGGTCCTGTGTGCTCCTCACCACCCGTCTGCTAGCATCCTTTGCCCTTCTCTCAGAAGCCCTGCCGGGCGAAGTGAGTTCTGCTGGGGTTGGTACTGGGTCCTGCTCACCCGCTCTTCTCTCTGAGGCAGGATCTGGAAATGACAAACAATCACAAGCTGAAACTCCAAAGCAAAATTCCTCTCCAGCAATCCAGCTAGGGAAAAGGGGTGTTTGCTAACTGCCCATTGGCACCAACCCCACGTAGGGCAAGGGTCAGCAAAGTCCAGCCCACTGCTGGCCACCTGCCTTTATAAGTAAAACTTTACTGGAACACAGCCATGGTGGTTTGTCCACACATTCTTTATGGATGTTTTTGTGTTACCATGGCTGAGCTGAGTAAGCGCGGACCACTTGGCCTGCAGAGGATCTGGTATTAGTTACCCGGCTCCTTAAGAGAAGTCTGCAGAGGTATGAACACTGCTCTGTAGACCTCTGGGAAGGTAAGGGGGCAAGTAAAACCTTGAGAAGAGGATAAAGCGTTATTACAAAGTTCCCTTTTTTGTCTTGGGACGCACTTAACTCTCTTCATTTACCTTTCCCATGCCTTGGTTCTCTCACTGAAAAATATGGGAAAGACATTTCCCTTGGCAAACTCACAGAGATGCTGTAAGCCAAAGCACTCAGACAGCTAGACATGGCTGTGTGCTCATTACAGTTTATTTAACCTGTTTTAGATAGGAACTTACAGAGAGCCAACAAACATACCAGGTGTGGTCTACAGATTACATGCCTATTATCATTATTGTCTGTTTTCCCAAACCGGACCATGCAGGTACTGAAGGGGCATTTCCTAAGGACCTGCTAGGTATGATGCCTGCCATTATGCACGTGGAGATGCAGGTGAACCCCTCGGATACTTAGGCTGACAGAGGAGTTAACTTCCCAGCTTAGCTGCAGAATTCAGGTTCTGAGCCAGCTTGTCTAAGAGGAGCCAACCAGATGAAAAGAAAGTGGAGGACGGTCCTGGCACAAGGAACCATTAACTAGGTGCCACCTTGAACTTTTCTGACTTAATCATGTGCTTGGCATTCCATTAACTCTTTGATAAGACAAGAAGACCCTATAGCTAAAAAACAAAAACAAACAAACAAACAAAAGCCCTAGAGACACCCAGGAGATGCTGCAGGAACCAGCTGAGTTGCCTTGGCAGGATGCAGGTTTGCAGCCACCAGCGCAAGAGTGACGGCAGATCTCTGTGGTAGAAGGAAGTGAGAGCAGAGCCAAGGGCTGAAGTCACACACTGAAGGATGCCAAAGGAAACAGGCAGAGAAGCAGAGAATCCGCAGCTCTGTGGGAGTCACCTGAGCAACAGGAAAGAGACAAAGGGCTCAGAGGGAGCAGTCCCAGAGGGCAACAGGGAGGTATCAGACCGCAGAGAAAGGGATATGTGTATGAAAGAGAAGCAGAGGTGAACTCCACACAGAGGAAGGAGCGGGTCAGATGGTAACTGAAGGGCAAGATGGAGGGGAAAGGGCTTAAGCCAAGACAGCCTGAGCAAGAATGAAGTGTGCCTCTCCCTCAGCAGTCCAGCAATTAGTAATTACTCCCTGACTAAGAAGAAGTGCAAAGCGCTAGACAGGGAACACACTCTGTCTGGCAGGAAGGCAGGGTCTGAGGTTCCATGCAAAGCTGTGATGATGTCAGAGACTCCCACGTGTGAGGGCGTGGCTGAGGGGCAAAGGAACAGTGAAGGCAGCAAGCTCGGGTTTTCTAACAGTCTACTCAGGAGAGCCACTCAGCCCTGACTCCAGGCAAGCCTCTTAAAGCCTTGCTCCATCTACGAGAGCAGACTGGTTCCTAAGTATCCTTGTAACGCCAGCTGACTCTAAACCCCACCTTGTTTGGTATGTAGAACTATGAGGACTACAGGCATGTTCGATGTTTCTGGGTCAAATAATTCTTAAAAAAAAAAAAAAGATTAGGGCAAGTGGTTCTAATAATTGCTAACACTCAGCCCATCAGCCCCTTTATAAAAACCTTTAAACTTTAGAAACTTAAGATCACGGGATTCTGGTATATGGAGGGCTCAGACACCAAAAAGGGGGGGGGGGGAGAATGTTATTTGATATGGTTAAAAACCTAAAGTAATACGTAACTGCTCCACATAAGCCACATAACATTGTATTGCTGTTACAACTTTATATCATACTCTGATATCTGTATCATATCTGTTTCTTTCTAGTTTTATAATGTGCTTCAAAAGGTCCCAAGTTGGGGGGTAGAGAGATGGCTCAGTGACTAACAGTACTTTCCCCTCTTGAAGAGGACACAGCATCCACGTCGTAGCTCATAACCACCTTTAACTCCAGTTCCAAGAGATTCTTTTAGTCTCCACGGGCACCAAGTGCGCACACGCGCACACACACACAATACTCATACAGTCATGCGTGCAAATGCTTATACATGCAAAGTAAAAATAAATAAGTTTAAAAGTCTTGAATCACTAAACAAAATAATGACAACCTCAAATGGGGCTCTCTCAGGAGGAGGAGCAGACTTCCTGTGTATCCAAACCTTTGTGACAGTCTAAAGCAATGCTTATATTTCCCTGGGGAAGGACAGTAGCCTTGCTACACCCTCCCTGTGCAGTCCCTGTAGTCTCTTACCAAGGGGACCACAAATCAAACAAAGCCAAACTACATGTGGGCTCCATCCCCAGATAACTCTCCAGGAGGGCTCATCTTCACTGTCTGCTTGAGAACTAAGAAACACCTAAGATGTTAGTGAAGCATACCTCTGGATATGACAGTGAGGGTATTTCCAGAGATGATTAAACTGTGGGAACTCTGCACTGTCAATGGTTAAATCCATCCGTGAACTCAAGATTTACCATTGGGAGGCTGTGGAAGATGACATCTGCTTGAAGAAGCCTATCTCTGGGGCATCATCTTATCCTGGCCCCTTCCTGCTGCTGTTTCTCACTGCTTCCTGTTTTCCACCAGGCCCTCCTTGCCCTGACAGGCTGAATCCCCTCCAACCAACTTCCCTCCTCTAAGCTGTTCTGCCAGGTACTTGGTAATAGCAATGGAAAACCGAATACTCTCTTACTGAGTGCTGAACCCACAGAAGTTTGCTCCAAGTGTACTGAGGGGAAGGAGACTGCCTGTCCTTAGGTGTCTAACCTATGCGTGAGAGGGAGATGGTCACTTTAACACAGAGCCACTAGAGAGTGACATTCTAGGAAACTTCTGGACACTAGCGATCTGTTCTCAAACTCATGGACTGCAGAGGCATTATATGAAAACCCTGCCTGCACAGCAGAGAAGCCTGGCCCTCACTGGTCCTTTCCAGTGAGGGTAGCATCCCCCTCATTCAGCCATACAAAACAGCACCTGGAGGCAGGACTAAGAATTAGCATTCCACAGGTAAGAGAAGTGAACAAATATTTATATGAGGGGAGACAAAAAACAAACTCTGGGGTTCCTAACATAAATGTCTCCTTTTCCTACCCCCACCAGTGTGTGTGTGTGTGTGTGTGTGTGAGACCACAGCCACCTGGGCTGGCCAGTGGAAAGTGGGCTGGAACCTAATGACTCAGAGAAGGGCTGTGAAGGGCACCTTGGGCTTAACCACAGCCTGTCCTGGTCCTCCAGCCAAGTCCTGATAAAGTTGAGAGGCTATGAGAACCCCATGTCCTCCCAACTCAGGCTCTGCCCAAATCACAAGAGCAGCGGTATGCTAAAGTCATGCAGAAGCCATGTAGCAGCTGCTCAGAGACTGGTGGCTTCTGTTACTCAGGGGATCAGGGGTTCTTAATGCCAGAGCTCATTGAGCCCTTGCTCCATGTGCCCTGCGTGCACACTGGCTTTGTCAGGAGAGTGAATCAACTGCCTTCATTAGATCCTCCCAAGGTGCCCACGACCAAAGAACAGCGGCAAGCCATCGTGCCACACCATTAGTTACTGACGGGCACCATGGCTCCCTTCTGCAGCCCCAGAGGCTGACTCTGCACTGGGCACAAGAGTAGAACTCAGTAATAGACCAGACTCAACGCAAGCACCTAGAGACAATGGTGCCTCACATCTACTACGCGCTTGGCACAGCACTCAGGGAACAGCCACTCATTCGCAGAATCTCCCATGAGCTACACAGACCATTGGGATCCAAAAATGTCATCCTTGTCCACCGAATCTGACCCTCTTGAGTCTCAACACGCTTTCCAGGAGGTACTGACGCCAGCTCAAGTTCAGCCGGCAGCTTCAAGCACTGTGTGGGTCTAGGGGCTCTCACTTAGACCTGCCACCCAGGGTCATCCATCTACTGGCAGTCACCCAAAAGGGAAGAACTTCCCACATCTCCCAACACCTGATTCATCTGAGACAGAGCAACCAGGTGCTCTTCAGAGGCCTTCCATAAGTCTGCCTCCACAAAGCCCCTCTGGTCAGTGCACAGATTGTCTGGCCTGACCATCTGGGTACAGGCCACAGTTCTTCAAGGCACATTTACTATTGTGGTTCATGGGTATATCTGCTCCAGGGTATAGAAACTATTCCTATTTCCATTACCCCTGTGGTCTGTCAATCAACACACAGGGAAATTCAGAAGACAGTGTTGACTGGACACGGCCGGAACAGGATCAGAAGTCAGCAGGTAAATAAATAGATTGCTCACCTACCTGAAAGACTACTGAGTCGCTTTTGCTGCTCTGTGATGAAAGAAAAGAACACAACGTAAGTAGTGTTTATACAGCACCTGGCGAGACAGAGAAGCCCCAGAATAATTAATCAGGACCGCATACTCTGGGCCCTGCTGTCTTCCGGGCTTAGATGTTAAAATGCACGCCCCAGCTGAGGCAGGAGTCATGATGTAGCTCTAATGATCCAGGCAAGAGGTCCCCCAGGTCCCCAAACTACAGATCCGCACCAGGACCTGGGCCTACCAAAGTGATCTAGGAGTTTCCATCTTGTCCCAAGGTGATCTCTTCCCTCATGACTCTTCCAACCTCACATGGTCCTCTTACCATGCCAGACTCGGTACCTTCTGGTAGAGCTATGAGAAGAATTGGGGACATGGCAACTGCCATCTCCAGAGCTTGCCAATGCCAGCCCTGTTGTAAGAGCCTTTTCATCTAGCACTTGAAATCTTAGCACCAGCCTCGGCTGTTAGGGACAGCTATTTTCCTCAGTGGAGATCCTCAGCACTGTAGCTTAGTCACCAAACATCTGCCTGTTCCAGGGTAATAGAGAAATTCTAAAAATAATCGGCATTAGCAAAGTGACCTCACTGGGATAAGGGGCTTAGATTACTCAAGATAACACTGAAAACCATCTGGTTCTAGAAGCAAAACCTCCAGCTCACAGTCTACAGTTCTTTCCAACCCTCGTGACCTAGTCGCTGCGATACTGAACGCAGCTGCTCACTCTCCTGGGCGATCATGTGGAGGGGAGGCCAAGGTCTTATTGACAGCATCCTGTGTGCCCTATGTGATAAGCAGAAAAGTAACCTTTACCTTCTACAGCTGCTAAACAGCAACCGACCAGAGAGATAAAAATAGATTGTGCCGGCCCATGCACACTGTCACTGTCCCCAGTGGCCACATTCCTATCCTGCTGCTAGAATCGGTATGCAGTAGAAGCAAACAGAGCAGCTTGGGACCTCAAGGCCAGTGGACACCGCAGCTGCCCTCCTCCGCTTCAGGCATGGGACTCACACTGGCTGAACGAGAGGCACCGTGAAGTTCAAGGCTCGACTCTGCTGGCAACTTGCCAGATGACAGGAACCAACAGAATAACCTCTTGGCCTCAGTTTCTTCATCTGTGGTATCAGAGTACCCTGGTATCTAAAGGATTTACGGGTGCCACACTCTATACTGCAAGGTGCCAGGCAGGGCCCTCCCTTGCCAGCAGAAACAAATGTAAGCAACAGAGAAACGTAAGATGTTTGCTTCTGCTTCCAAGGCAAAATGGCTGTTCTCGCAGAACGCCATACAGACGGCCGTAGCTATTTTTCAGTCACCAGCACTGGGATGACACTCCGACCGTTCCTGTCCACAGACGTTTGGGAACCATGGAGGTCTTGCTGTTCAAGGTGGTCCACAGCCAACCACAATGGCAAACCTCCGCTCTGGAACCTTGTCCTCCTACCCCATCTCCATAGCTTTGGAATCTGAACTGTAAGCTAACCAGACTCTCGAGATCTCAACACACAGTACAGGCTGAAGGGCCCCAGCAGGGGACCGTGTGTATCTTTCAGCCCTGAGGCTTTTCCTGAGTCGAACCTCTACTTCAATGAGGGTGAGCAATGCCTGGGACACACTGGCACGAGTGGAAAGGGGACAGTGCTGTTCACAATCACTCAGAGCCTGTTGTCCCCTAGTGTGAGGAGGTTGGCCAGGGGAGACATCTCTGCCAAACTAGGCCCTGTGACAGTCTAGACATAATAAAAAAAAATAAAAAAAAAAAAAAGAGGAAACTTTTATTTTTTTTAAGGATGATTAAACCAGATTTTCAGATATAGAGTAAAGTTCTCACCGCTTAGGAAACTTTGCCATAGTTAAGAAATTGTTCTTTTGTGAGAAGAAGCAGAGATGCCAGGCTGGGTACATTCCAAAGCAGGGCCAGGAAACACTTGACGCAAATCCCACTGATAGGCACACACTCTCACTCTTCCCTACCTATCGTGGCCTACCTGGGATGAACCCAGGGTTGTTCTCTTTACAGAAACCACTAGTTAATTAAAAAGCAAAACCCAGACAAGCCAAACCCCGCAGCATCACTGCACACATACTTTTCTGCAGGATGTGCTTCACTCTGGACCAATCCTAATTGTAAACCAAAGGCAGAACTTTTGGTCAAGAGAAAAACAGGAACCAAAAGTTCTCTTTGATGAATAAGAGAATTTCACTCATTCAAGGAAGAAACAAAGAGGGAACTCAGGCATTTTGGTGCCTGAAAACGTCCCTGTAGGTGTTGTCAGAGGGCCTTTGCAAAAGCAGCTGACATTACGCTTGGCATTTCCCAAAACCCAAGCTGCCTTGGGAATAAATCCCGTCTTTAAAGAAACTGCCTTTCTTTCTGGGAACTAACTTGCTTTTTAAATAATGAGTCATGAAGTTCACAGAGAAGCTATTGCTTTTTTTTTTCTGCATTTTTCTTTGTTCTGCATGACAGACACTGGCAAGGAGAGCCGCTGCCAGGGAGGGTGTCAGGGCAGAAGGAGAATGGGTGCTCAGATGGAGGGCCCTTCTATCCTGAGGAAGAACACCGGGGGCCACACAGTGCAAAAACAACAATGACGAAAACAGCCTGAAACCGCTGAAGCCACCGAGAAAGACTGAGTGAACGCATTTAAAGTGAGAGAAAATGTTTTAATGTATCTACTTTTCCAGTTAGAAGCAGAAAAGAGAAACCTCTCTTCGGTATGGAAATAAGATTGTAGCCCCATCTCCTCTAAGGGAAGGGTAGGGAAGTGAGTGAGAAAGGGGGTGTCAAGAAGAGAGGTCTTGGAACAAAGCTTTGAGCTACAGACAGTACACAGCCCTGCAGTGTTCTTTTAGTTCAGTGTAGAAGAACCCTTGCCTGAGAGATGGCCTAAAAATGTCCTATTTCGTGCTGCAAAAAGACTTTTAGAAATGCAAAGTTTATTCCTCTGTACAATTCCAAAATGGAAAGGCTGGAATTCAAAACCACTGCCTGAATTTTAAAGCAGAAAGGTGAAGCTATACGATGACTATGCCGAAGCTCTTGGGTTTGACCGATCCCCAAGGCTCTTTCAGAGACGCAGCAGGAGCAACCAGAATAGCCAGAGAAACTATAGGAACCAAACAGAAGCCCTAAGCAGCAGAGCTGCCTGGGCCATGTGGAATCAGGGCAAACAGACACACAAATCTAGGTCACAGAGGATGGCACTCTGAGAAGAGGAGCAGCCAATAACCAGGAGAAAGTCTAGAAGCCTCTGTTACAGAGGCACAAAAGCATCCTTTACATTGTAAACAATGAACTATTCAGTGTTTCCTCTTTCGAAATTTAGTATTCAAAACTGCACTTTCTAGAAACTTATCACTCTGGACAAGTTCGTCACTTAGGACAGCACTTAAGAGACATACTATAGCCACAGGCCTGAGGCAAAGCTTCTTTACAAACCATAAGATAAGGAACCCAGAGACACAAACTCCCACTTTTGTGCATTTAACTGTTTGCAGATAACCACAAAAACAAAAACAAAACAAGGTACAGCACTTGAGCACATGACCATGAACCAGCCCAGCATATATAGATTAATTGACATTATTGCAAATCAGAGGTCTCTGTCTCCCGGCTAGGGCTGATCTTTGGGTCCTTGGACAGATAGACAGCTTCCTTAGAGGCAGGGTTGGGGAAATGTTTTTGAAGGAGAAACTTCTTGCCCCAGACATCATGAGTTGGAACTGCTGACCCCAGCACCCTGCAGGAGGCTGCCTTACCTCGATTGTGCTGCAGGAGCACAATGGTAGGGTTGACGATGGTGGTGGAGGGGTAGGCAGACGAAGGTCTGCTTGTTGGAGGGAAGTCTTGGGAATCGGTTTCAATGTGGGAAGAAGAAACTTCGTTTAGTAAAGGACTGCCCTGAAAAACAAAACATTAAAAAGAAGTGTAAATACTAGACATCTCGAATTAAGACTTAGTAAGAAGAGGGAATGACCATCTCTACCAAGTCCTTAATTATAAAAGAAAATGTAACCAATGGGTCAATTCCAGTTAGAAGCTGAATCTGGAAATTTGTTCTCCTAGTCAGTATTAGTAAGGAGGAAGAGAAGGCAGGTCAGTAAATGTTGCTGAGAGTCTCAGTATCGTCCATTTTGTTCACCTAGTAGAAGCTGTGCATCAATCTGGTTACTGCAAAGGCAAACTCAAACCCAAACAGGATAACATGCAAAACTCATGCCATTCCAGATGCAATCCAAGAACGTGAGCTGGTGTAAAGTGGGGAAAGCCAGGCGCCCTCTGGAGAGATGTCAGACAAGGCGCTGGTGTAAGAAGAAAGAGGGACCCCTTTGTCATAGATGGTTACTCTGAACATCACTGAGCAGTCAGAGAAGCGCCGAGCAATTCAGCAGCCAAGCGGGATCCTATCCTGCCTGCTGGGACGTCTCTTCTTCACTCCAGTGTCAGACCAACAAAAATCCTTGGACCAAGCCATGGGAAATCTTGACTTTAAAACCTGAGACTCCTACCAGAAACATACTTTTATAAAATGATGAAGCGATAATGCCAATCTTTTGAAACAAATGAGAAACAAGGTCCTAAAATAGGGCATTGGCAAATGTTCCCTCTCCACCACACTTAGAGGTTCCACAAAGGTTTTGTTTTATATCTTTCTAACCTTAAAGATGACAACCCCCATGCCCCAGTTCTGGGGACTAAGCTTAGGGCTGAGCCCATGCTAGGCAAACACTCCATATCCTCAGCCCCAGGGTAACATTCTTTTTCTTTTTTCTTTTTTCAAAGACGGGGTCTCCCTATATAGCCCAGGCTAGCTTGAAATTACCTATATAGACCAGGCTAGCATCAAACTCAGAGATCTGCTTGCATCTAGGCATGTGCCACTAAGCTTGGTAAGTTGGCATTCTTAAAGGGCTTTAAGAACAGGATTTCGATGGCTATTTTTGAAACAATTATGCTCAGCGATCACCTACAGGGTATACTGGCACACAAGGACAATCTCTCGCTCTCTCTCTCCTGTCACCACATAATACAATGCCCTGAAAATGGCTCAAAAGCAAAACAAAACAACAACAACAGCAAGAGCAACAACACTATGAAAGTGACAGAGGCTCGCTACCAGCAAGGGTGTGTGGGAGCTAAGTTTTTCCAGCAACAGAATGCACGCTCATCAGAAGAGGTATGGGTATCAGCACCCTGGACAGCTCCTGATACACAGTAGGGGCCTTTGTCACCCAGTAGGGGCCTTTGTCACCAATACCTTGGTTGAACTCTTTTAAATGTTCTCTATCTAGATAGCCACTTCTATGAGCTCAACTTTGGAGTAAGATCTTTTTCCAAGGCTTGAGGGGTTTGTACCAATCAACTTAGGGTCTGGATGCCACCCTACCAGGCACAGAGTACACCAGTCTGCAGCAAAGATGAGCTGCAAAGCTCAAAGTAAGAGATCCAAGCTCACGGTTCTATCTGGCTTAAATCCTGCTCTATCTATAACTGCACTGAGCTGCATCTGGAAGGTTGGAGAAGAGGCCCATCCCATGATGCAACAGTTCCCAGCTTTTGTGTGTTTGACACCTCATTACAATTTCCCCACTAAACTAAATAAGACGTTTCCTTCCTGTTCTCTGACTCGATTCGGCTTAACAAGCCGTTTAACCTAGTTTCATGGGCACACTTCTTCCAACAAAGGACGCAAGTAAATGTTCAGTCCTAGCCGCAAAACACGTGGTACTCACTGTACCACGTGTCAATAGTGGTGGTGTTTATGGCTCCAACATCAAAACCCACTTGATACCTGCAACCAAGTGAGAGGCCCCTGCTCCTTCCCAGACCCACTCAATCAAATCTATGGTATATAAACTAGACTTCTCCAGTGCTCGGATGATCCCATGCGCACCAACCAGCCTTGAGAGTGGATACTCTCTACCTAACTCCTCCAGGCCGTCTGAAAGCAGGAGTCCTGGCTTGTTGTAAGTGCACCTGTGAATGAATCCTAGTTGCTTAGAACATCGATGAAACCATCACTAACCTAGCAGTTCCTTTAACATCTTCATTCACTAGGGTAAGTCCTCAGCAACGCAGCTAACAGGAACTAGGACTTCCCCTAGGCTGGGCTGAATTGAGTCCACTGAGTCCCTATCATAGGAGTGGTTACGACATGATCCCACTGAGCCAGCAAGTGTCCTCACATTATGACTTATGATGTCCATTCAGATTCTTTCGCTCCGGACTTCTACTGTATCAGAAGCAGCTGGGCTGTCTATAAAGAGACTCATTCTGAACAGAGAGGACTTTTACATTTCCCACCGTTACTGATATATGTGTTTGCCACCAAAACCACAGTGGCCTCCTCCTCAGGGGCCCTAGCAATTATGTCTTGTGAGAAAGTCTTAACACATCAGTTTTCAGATCTATTTACTCAATTAGACGCACCGCCCCCACCCCCTTTCTCTCCCTCTCTCCGCTTCTGTTTAACAGAGTCCGCTTCATGAAATCAGCCAAAGAATAAAAACTTTCCTCCTCATAAACTCTCTTCTTCCTCGTGTCCTATCACCAAATCTGCCTGTGGCTTTCCACAGCTTTTCTCAGCCTTCAACACTACATCTGCCCTGACCTAGGAAGATCAGGACCAGGTGAGGTAAAGATCACAGACACTTCTCAGAGGGAAGACAGACTTCCATCAGAAAGACGTGCGTTCCCAACAGAGCAGAGGAAGAGAGTGTTCTTGAAAGGCCAAGAGTAGCCATAGGTGGCCCATAGGATGCACAAGGGAGACATGCTCTCAGGGATAGCACACACAGATCCAGCCAGCACACAAGCACAGTGGCCAAGGCCGCCTCAGAACTTAGTACTTCAGTGAGAAAGGGAGGGTTTTACTGCCAGGAGCAGACATTCAGGGTAGCCGTGGGGAAGGGGGTCCAGCAAGCTTACGGTACTTGAGACAGCTCCCGGGAGGTCAGGCTCCAGGCCTCTGTGGAGGTCCTCCGGGACGGGAGGGACCAGCGGAGGTGGTGGTGAGGGTGGTGACGTCTGGCTAGCAGGGGAGAGGGAGCCACAAGCACTGGCTGGCTGGCTGTGGTGGGGCCGCCTCTGCAGGTGAGGGGGAATGAAATCATCGAGTGTCGGGAAGGTCAGAGGTGAGGCAGCAGGGGTGGTCGCCGGGACAGTGTGGACGCAGCCAAGTGGCCCCAGAGATGCTGGAGTTCTGGCAGTGCCTTCTTGCCCTTGCCCTCTGTCAGTATTAACCAGGTAGAGAGGAACAACTATTACCTCAGACGGGGCTGAGCTGGAGGAGGTGGCACCCTGTGGGAAATAAGGGGTTGTTACGCAGTTACGCAAAGGGGACGGCAGAGAGACAGGAATTCCACATTTAAACAGTTGCGCGTGGACATGCAGTGATGCACTTCAAGAAATATTTAATCAGTGCCCTTTCCTCAGAGTACATGAGACAGTCAGTGCTAGCCAGCGCTAGCCAGCTGGCCTCCTGATACTCTATGACACAGAGGGAGCCCCATCCAAGTTCACTTTCCGTCTGTCTATTTTTGAAACCTTTTAACACTTTATGAGAGAGAAAGAGAACAAACAACAGAAGAGAGTCAGGTGGGCAAGCAGACAGCGTTTAACCCCACAAAACTGCCACAGAGCCCGCAAGCTTGGGAGCAAATGCAGTTTCTTTAGCACCTTGTCGTAAGACTTGAACACTCTTACCACGTTATTAGTCTATGAATTCCATGGTCTGGCATACTGAGACATTGACAGACAGGAGCCAGGGAGACAGGAGAGGCTGTGCTCAGAGAGTTAGATAGAAGGACTCGGGATTCAAGTGCTGTAACACTAGTGAGGAGAGGGAGGGCAGGGAAGCCCAAAAGACAAGTGAGCCGCTTCAACCGGTTCTGAGAGAGACAGTGTAGAAGACACACAAACATTCCTAGATTCTTGCCTTGGCTGGATAACACGGCTGCAAAAGGTAAGTTTCTTTGTTCTTCTGGTTTTCGGGATCAGAGGTAACCTGGGGGCCTAGCCTGGGAGGCCTCACTGCATCTGGGAACGAGGCCCATGTCCCCAGTGTGTGATTCTCACCGCGGTTACCGTCATCTTTGCGGTTGTCAAAGAATAGCTTGGGAGGGTCAGGAGGAGGAGCAGGGGGTGGTTTTCCTGTGCCAACTGTGGCTGTGCCAGGGACAAGGCAGGGAGCTGGTGCCTGAGTGCCTGCGGCCTCCGAGGGAGTGTCTGGGGCCGAGTCACGTGCAACAGGAGGGTAGTTTTCCGATGATGCCCGGCAAATGTTATTGGATAAACACGGGACATATAAGCTGCTGACCTGTTTATTCCCTGTGGCCTCACAACGTGTGTTAGAGCTCACATTCTTACTGTATACTAATCGGGAGGCTACATAGTATTGCTGGGGTTGGGAGGGCACTTCAAGGCCCATGGACCCCAAAAGTAATGAACGGGGACATGATGCATTTCGGGGAGCCAACCTAGCTCCCAGGGGAACAGAGGTGGGTGTAGGCAGTGAGGGGTTCTGTTGGCTGGGGGTGCTGGGTGGGATATAGGGTTTTGGTGAACTCATGTAAAGGGAGTCCTTGTAGTTGCGGTGGATAGTGGGGGACTGCCATGCGAAGCGGTCCTCTTGAGGGAAAGGAAGGCATGGGGGAGACAGAACCTTTAGTAGTGGTTTCAAGATATGACATCAGAACAGAGAGAAAGAAAGGGAGGGGAGAGATGGAGAGAAGGACCATTAGAAACAGCAGCATGGCATGGTAAAAGACAAAACAACTCTTTTGACAGAACTGTAAGCAAATCCTTCTGGTGCCCACAGCTGTTGTCTGGGCAGCTCTGAGGACTGCCTCACTTACCTGCAGGGCTGGCCTGCCTCACAAGCCAGGGAGGCGGAGCCAGCTCCATCACTAATGCTTGTCTGCCTGCATCCTGACTGTGGAGGAAGGCCCTGAGCTGAGTTCTCTTTCCTTCCCAACCCCCCTTTAAAAGTCTGAGTTCACTAGAGTTGTCTGAGCTACTTTAATTCTTTCCCTCTAGGAAAAGGAGAAATGGAAGGCCCTTCTGTGTGTGTGTTCACAGGAGTCCCTGGTTCTGTTCTCCACTCCATGACCATACAGAGTTCTCTTAGGGGAGGGCATTAAAAAACTTTGAGTCCATGTGTACTCTTTTCTCAGAAGAAATAATCTGATAGAATTAATCACTAAGAACATAGCTGAAGGATAGGCCTCAGTTTGCCTAGCACGCTTAAGGCTCCAAGTTCAATCCCCAGAACAAATAAGACGGCATGGGAAACGGTCATGAGGTTAAAAAACATGTAGTCTCCCACCTCTAAGGCACATGGGCAAGCAATTAGCCTATGGGGTTGGGATAAGTCTGATTTATTTAGCCAGTCTACCACCATGCATAGGCAATGATTTTTAGACTCTACTTTAGCCACGCCATAAGAACAAAGCTCTGGAAACAGGCTCAGAGTTACAGAGCTGAAACTCACCCCTCTCCATCCAACCTTTCTTCTATGGGTCTCAGTGGGGCAGAGGGGCAGGAGGCCAGCTGACTCTCTAGCCTGACCTTCCTCAGCCAACTCGACTCCCAGAGGAGCAGCACCAATGTGCCCAGACTTTGCTTGCTGGCCCTGATCTTCAGATTTCAGTATGAGAACAAAACTAGAAGTCTCTTGTAATTACCGCTGTGAGAGAGCAGAAGTTGGTAAACATATGGCAGATGTGTGGTGACCAGAAACTAGGAAGAGCCTGGGGAGACGGCTCCGTGAGTAAGAACATTTGCTGTGCAAGCCTGAGGACCCGAGTTCAAATCCCAAGGACTTAAAGAAAAAGCTTGCCATGACTGTACATCCCTAAGAACATGGGCCATAGTCAGGGGGATCCCAGAGTTCACTGGCCAGCTGGCCTGGCTGAAACAGTGAGCTTGTGATTCACTGGAAAATCCTGTCTTAAGATTTTTGTCTGTCTTACAGATGGGCATACACAGGTGGGCACATCTGCATACTCACATGCATCTAACGGCCCACACGGAGGCCAGTTTTTATTTAACTTTTATACTTTGTAGAAGATATATGCGAAAGGGAGGGAACATTAGAAAGGGCTACTAGTGAAGAAAGTAAAAAAGTCTTTTTTTGGTGTGGATTAGACTATCATCCAGAAACAGTCAACAGCCTATACCTCGAACACAAGTTTGAAATGACAGACAGTCTGGGTAGAGACTGGGGGATTCTCAATTAACCAGGTCTGGGTCTTATCCACTACATCCACAGTAGTGCCAGTGAAAGTGTGGCCATTTATAGCAGCCCTAAACCTACAACAAAGAGCCCCTCTAGTATATAACAAGAGCAAAACCTGTCACAATAGCTCTTTGGTTTGATGAGCTTTGTACAAAGTCAATCTCCAGAAATGACGAATGAACTAGCTTCCACCAGTGGGACTGTCAAGTGAGCTCACAGAGCTGATGAGATGCAAGCAGAAAGCCATGTGGATGTTGGCTCAGGTTCACTCTGGCTTTGCACCAGAGTCTCTTGCATGTAACTTCTTCTTGTCCGAAGATAGGACTCTGTTTCGATGATTTTTAAACTTAATCAGCCACGGCCGTGTATGGCACCAGGACTGCATGATGTCAGGCACAAGTCTTCCTAGGGTTGTAACCTTACATAGAGGACACTCCCCCCACGATGTCTACAATACACACAGAGTCAAAGGACTTCCTGTCCTGGGGCTTCTTTTAATTCTAAAGAAGGAGCTGGAGCTGTATAAGCAAGCACACAAAGGAATAGCAGCTTTTTGCTTACTTTTAAGAACTGCAGCCTACCCTGCCCACTGCCCACAAATGAAATTCAACTATCTTTTTAGAAAGTGTGTCTATGGAAGAGGGACACTTCTTAGAAAACATGGTGTGTTCATAGTTTATATTTCAGAAACACCCAAGCCTCATCTCTACTGGGACTACCATGCTGATGATGACATCAGAGAAAGGGACACTGGTTCCCTGGCCATGGGAACTGGAGGAGGGTTAGGAGGAATAAGCCCAGGCAGGCAGGACATAGGATTTTCACCTAGCCCATCCATCTTCTGGACCCCGACTGAGTCCTTAAGGGAAGACGTTCTGCTAACAGACCCATGAACTTCACAGGGCTGGAGCAAAGCCAAGAATTGCCCTGCCTGCCTTGCCTTTACTGAAGCCAGTATGTAATTAAAGCAAGCAGTACACAGTTAAGAAGTCATGTTTACATTCAGAAAATAAATCTGCAAAGTAATATAGGGCATAAAGTTCTTGACACTCAAATGGCAAATCTAACCCTGAACGTGCAGGATACATTTCCTATGTCAGCTATTTGCCTGTCTCCCTGAAGACAGTGCAGGAAATGAGCAACAGACAGATCGCAGCATGTGCTGGTGGACATATCACAGGATGTTCAACCTTACTATAAAGCCACCCTTATAAACTCCCTGAGGGTAGCATTCAGACACTGGTCTGAGTACAAGTGCATAATAAAGTTGTGTTAAATAGATTCATCTTTACCTCTCATGTGACATTTATTTATGTAGTGCTGGGAAATAAGTTCTGGGCCTTGTATTTACCAGGCAAGTGTCTCACCCCTGAAATACAACCCCAACGTGGCCCTTGCTCTGTTTGTGTTCACAAAACCAAGAGGCAGTGGAGGGTTAGCCTTTGGCTAAGCCAGTGACAGTGAAAGACAGTGTACTTCAATGCCTGCTTTGACTGGATGCTGGCTATGTTCTAATCTGAGTAGAGCAATAGTACCCATCCTTGAGACGGCTGCAAAGGAAGTGCTAATACCACAGACAGCATATTACATACACAGAAAGCTTTCACAAATGGGAAAAGTCTGACAAGCCATTTAACAGACGAGTGACGTCCAGGAAGCCAGGCCTATCCACAGCGCCTGGCTCTACCCAGGGCCTATGTGTGCAATGCTGAAAGTGAAGAGATAAGTCGTGGCTTAATGGTGCTGCTCATCAACAGACCGAGGAGTGACAAGCTGCAGACCAGGGAGACAGGTCTACACAGAGAGAAGACACCATCTGATTTCCTCTTATGTTCTAGGAGCACTTCAGAAGGAAGTACAGGAGCTTGTACCGTCCTGGGATCTTTTGAGCATCAGCACCTCCTATAAGGAAGATGGGTCCATTCCATGTAGGCAGCTCCTCCTTATAAAACACCCTTCTTATACCACTGGAATGACAGGATCTAGTCCTTTTATCAAAATGGCAAAGTATAGTGAGGAGAAGGGCATAGAAAGGTAGAGAACCACCTAGGAGCAAAAACCAAAGCAAAATCAACCCTACACCAAACTGTATAGCTTTAGAGGACTGTCTTCCATGCAAGCACTGTCAAGGCCTAACCCTGCTTAGCTTCCAAGATCAGATGACCGTGTATGTATGGTATGGGTATGTGTGGGGCGGGTATTCTATAGCAGAGCAGATCCGGACTGTGAATCCAGCCTGTGCTGCAATTGTGATTGCCATTCTCAGGCCTTTGGGCTATGGATTTAAGGTCTGGCTACAAATAGCTGATGTTAACCTGTCACAATACAGTCACTCAAACTCTGAAAGTCTCAGCTTTAGAAAGTTACCAACACCCCGTAGACCAGCCTCATCCCATCCCCCTGTTCTCACTGACCCCCAACTCTCCTCCTAAGAAAGCTATTCCAGAGACGATCAGAGTCTGGATCCGAACTCCACAATCTAGCTGGAAGGCACAAGTCTGGGCTGCCAAGCTTGTGAACAGACACGGCCAACAAGTCTCCACCCCATCTGCGTGCACACACCTACCTGGGGCTTGTCAGCAGAAAGGCTGGGATGCACACTTCTATAGCCCTTGGCAGCAAGTGGGGAGGGCTGGGCGTTGCCATTGGTATCTGCACTGGAAGAAAGTTTCCATTCATCTGAGGCAAGAAAAACACAAACAAACCCCATCACTCACAGGTAACACCCATCAGCTTCCCACGAATTCGAGGGTCCCCGGTGCCCCAAGGCACAGGAGATAAGAATGCAAGAAAAGCCATACCTGCTGAAGGGTCCTCTGGCTCCAGGCCTGTGCGAGGAGCAAGAAGGATGAAAACAAAGAGGGAAAAACAGAACCGGTTATGTTTTCGGGAAGCAAGCATGAGACACACTGACCGATGAAAATCAGTGGCCCTCGTCTGACACAAAACTCCCTCAGTCAAGAAGGCCCGATTACCATAGGAACCCACTTGAGACCATGATGTGTTCACAGGCGCTGACCTTTGAGAACACAAGACTACATTCAGAGGAATGAAGAAACAATTGTTCCTTGACATTCTTACTTTACAGACTGAAAGGCAACAGAACTCTCTGCTGTCCAGTCCCCAGCCCCTAGTAGGCTCAGGACTGCGCCTGAGCAGGCTGAGTTAATGGGCCCTAGAGTCTGACTGAAGGAAGCCTCAGTAGCATATTTTTGTTTGGTTTTGGATCCCAAGTGTCTCCACCACATTAAATGAAAGTACACGAACATTCACAATGTGGGCTGGAGAGATGGCTAAGCAGTTAAGAGGCTTTGCCACACAATCGTAGCGAGCAGAGTTCAGATCCCAGTACCCACATGACAAGTCAGGAATCCCAGAAATGCCTTTAACTCCAGTTCCAAGAGATCTGATGCACTGCCCTCTTCTGGCCTCTGCCAAAGGGAGGCTGGCGGGGGGGTGGGGGGGGGATGAGCACACATGAATAAATAAATCTAATAAAATTTTTTTAGATAAGAAAAACCCATACCTGATTTGATTTCACATGACAGATCACAGTCAAAGCTTAAGTGTGCTAAGAATATAATAGGCTACATGTATGAAGTTATGTGAAACACAAATGAATCTCATGTGTAGGCTTGGGTCCCTTCCATAACATACTCCACTAGTGAGAATGCAAACACTAAAATCTAAAAGAAACAGATCCCAAGCACTTCAAATAAGACCCAGTGATTCTGTGTGCTGTGCACCACAGCAAGGAACAGGCACAGATAATCCAGAAAGGAATGAACTGTACTTCCAAACACCCTGATTTATGGACATTAAAATTTGAATTTCCTACAGCTTTCATGTAGCACGTAATACCATTCTTCTTTGCCTTTTTCTACCAGCCATTTCAAACACAAAAGTCACTTAGCCAGCAGGCTAGATTTTGCTCACGGCCAGTTTGGCCAGCCCTACTCTAACAATCCTTTAACTTCCTTCTGTTTCCTGACAGAACTCCTTTTCACACTCCTGTAGACACAAGCAGGGGGCCAACACTGAAGTCCTTAAAGTCCAAGCCTTCAGTGTAGGTCTCTCAGACCAATGGTGACTTTCCAGATGTTAAGAAGAGCAAACAACAGGCTGGCGAGATGGCTCAGCGAGTAAGAGGCCTTTGCAACCACATGGTAGCTCACAAACACCCGTACTGAGATCTGACGCCCTCTTCTGGTGCGTCTGAAGACAGCTACAGTGTACTTATGAATAAGAATAAATAAATCTTTGGGCCAGAGGGACCAGGGACTGAGCAAGTGGGATTGAAAGGAGTTGACCAGAGTAAGCAGAGGTCCTAAAACAAAAATTTCAATTCCCAGCAACCACATGAAGGCTCAACAACCATCTGTACAGCTACAGTGTACTCACATACATAAAATAAATAAATAAATCTTAAAAAAAAAAAAGGTGAGCAAACATTTATCAAAGACCTTTCAGGTGTCAGACATAGTTACACTTTACACCTACTTAGTACTTCATTAAATGCTCACTGTACTTCATGAACGAGAAGACAGAAAGGTCAAGTGATTTACCCAGAGCAGAAAGCCTTACACAGGAAGGGACAAAACAGTACAGGACCCTGACCAACATCCACTGGCTGCCAAGCGCATCAGTAGTAGGGAGATGCTGGAGGCTAGAGGGCATCACAGCAAAAGACGAGGTGGCCTGCATCCCACAAACAGTATGGTCTCGCTGCCTTAGTCAGGGAGAAGTCTTGGTAAGTCCAGACCGATGAGACTTACTCAGTATTTATGATCCAGTAAGAAATGGGGACCCAAGAGTTTGCATTTCTAACAGCTTCCAGTGATGCTGGTACTGGTAGCCCACACAACCTACACTTTAACAACTAATAGGAGGCACACAGGAAAAATATCCTTATTACAGGACACCCTAAGGTTCAAGGGTCATCTCAGAAGCGGAAGCAGAGAAACTCTAAGAGCCAGAGGTGGTGGATTGCTACCCAGAAACAGAGCTTTCCCAAGTAACTGGACGACTGCACATCACGAACTCGTGGCAATTCTAACACCATTTACGAGACCCCTAAAGCCAGGGGAAATCTAAGTTCAGAGTGTGGGAGGTGTAATGACGTTGAAGGGTTTCTTAGCTCTCTTTAAGGGTGTGACCTTAGGTAGGATGACCACAACGTTGGGTGGGAAGGGAGGAGGGGGTGGATCTACCAGGAAGTGGGAAAGTGAGGATGATCAAAATAGATTGTAGGATACGCTCAAAGAATCAATACAAATATTATTTTTTAAAAATATCCTACGGAGAGCATGACACCCTACTGTCACATCCCCAGAATGCAGAATTTTAGGGTGATCTGGTTATACTCGTAGTAGGGTGCCCATTACAGCTCTGCCACTCCCTCACAGACAGTTCCTAGCCATCTGTCTTCTCCAGCAGCCACCTCTCCCAGGGCATGGGTTTCATAAATGTCACTGTTATCACATTGAACTGGCTTGTGTAACTGGAGCAAGTATGCTAACCACACCATCTGTAAACTATATCTGTAAACTATAATCCATCTCCGATGACCTCCGCCCAAGGCTGCTGAGGAATCTGAGATCAGGCATGTGAAGGTGACCACATTTAATACTCATTGCTAGCCCCAGGCCTGGCCCAGGGAACTTCACGTACCCAGCCAACCCTAGAACACTAGAGACATCCTGTGACAATGGCCCTTGTCCTCTTTACTCTATCACTTTTAATGTCCCTTCTTCTTTTCCAAGTTGCTATTTCCAACACAGCCCTTGCCAGGCTACTTTTCAAATGCATTAAGTTTATATATACACCAAACAGCAATAGGCTTCAGGTGAGGGGCTCCTTGGTGATAGAGGTAAATGCAGCACACTGACTCGGGGACCCATTCTTTTGCCCACTTTTTTCCTCTTGGGTTGGTTCTATTCAAGCCACACTGGAAAACAGACGGGTCATGGAAATCAAGGAGTGACCGACTGTCCTTCTAAAGCTATAGGTGCTATAAGGAAGCCATCCTCATATCATCAGATCACCTCCCATGAGTCCAAATCTTCCTAGTCAACTGCGCATCCTCATCTGCAAAACAGACATGGATCACAGGACTAAGTCAACCCCAAGGGGCTGGAGAGCTGGCTCAGTAGTTAAGAGCACTTGATGCACTTGTGGAGAACCCAGGCTCAACTCCCAGCTCGTCAGCTTTCTTTAAAACTATATGACCCTTGGTGGGTCACAACCATCCATAACTCCAGTTCCGGGAATCTAATGTCCTTTTCTGACCTCTGAGGCACTGTGCACACATACACTACACATATATGCATGGAGGGAAAACATTCATATACATAAAATAAATCTAAAAATGTTAAAATATGGCATTTATAATATACAACTTTTATAAAACTGGAATCCGAAACATAGGGAGAGAAATCCCCACAGATAGAAATTATAGAGTGTGTATGCATGTGTGTGTTATCATGGATTTGTTTTTTTGTATGTTTTATGTCAATGTATGAAATATATATGTACATTCATGGGTATGTTTACCTGTGTGTATGCACATGGAAGCCAGAGGTCCACAACTCAACATACTTCCTCAGTCTCTACCCATCTTGGTTTTCACTGATTCAATTAGGCCCTCATCCGGAAGCCGATGATTCTCCTGTCTCTCCCTCCACTCCGCACTGGGGTTATAGACATGAACATCTATGCCGGGCTCTTACATGGGTGCTGGAGAGTCCAAGCTCAGGTCCTTATGTTTGCACAGGACGCAGGAGCCATCTCCACAACACTGTTTGATTTTGCAACAGGGTCTTATAGATAGCTCTGGCTGGTGCAGTATTTGGTGTGTAGCCCAGGCTAGCCTCAAACTCTCAGCGATCCTCCTGCTTCTGCCTCCTCAGTGGTGAGATTGCAGATATACACCACAACATGTATCTCAAAACATAGAAAAATCCACAAAGAAACAAATTACAGTGTGTGATCCTTCCATTTAATAAATTCAAAGCCATACTGTCCTTGGAAAATGACTCATTCCAAATCTTCAAAACCATCTCCCTCACTGTTCAAGAGGTTAGTCCCCAGGATCTCAGTCAGCGGCTTGGTCCCTTATGGAAGGAGAGTGTGTCTCTGGCAGGTTGTCAGCCCTCTTCCATTATCTCTTCTTTTGAATCTGGAAGGTTGGTAGCAGCCCAGGGCCAATTATATCTGAGTGCACGGGGTGAAGCTTTACATACACAGTCATCAATTACTGACTCCTGATGGAAGAGATTGTCAAAATGCTTCCTCCAATAAAACGGAAGGCTGCCTTGTAGAATCTGCAGCCTGAAAATACTCCATCTTTCTGTAAAAAACAAACCACAGTCTGCCATGCCTTTTATCCTATCTGCTCTTTAGGGATTTCTCTGTCCCACAGCTAGAAGCCACCAGATATCAACTATTATCTTATTTCTTTTCTAACTTCATTTTTGGTTACTTGCTTATTTTTAAAAAATAGTTTTTCTCGGGACCTTCGGATACTTTTTTCACTAAGTCAGACTTGATGTGGTCTGGAAAATGCTCTGAGGTAGATGGTGTGCTCAAAGCAGGTCTATGCATGTTCTATATCTTACTTGTACTTTTCCATTTATGATATCCAGTGGAGAATTCAATATCATGAATAATAAGGTTTGGTCCTTGAAGGAAAGGCCATCCAGAGACTGCCCCACCTTGGGATCCATCCAATCCGTAGACACCAAACCATGACACTATTGCTGATGCCATGAAGCACTTGCTGACAGAAGCCTTATATGGCTGTCATCTGGAAGGCTGTGCCAGGACCTGACTAAGACAGATACAGATGCTCACAGCCAACCATAGGACTGAGCTGGGGGACCCCAATGGAAGAGTCAAAGGAAGGCTTGAAGGAGCTGAAGGGGATGGCAACCTCATGATATCAACTAACCTGACCCCCGAGAGCTCCCAGGGACTAAACCACCAGCCAAAGAGTATACATGAGTCAGCCCATGGCTCTGGCTATGTATGTAACAAAGGATGGCCTTATCTGCCATCAGTGGGAGGGGTGGCCCTTGGTTCTGTGGAGGCTTGTTGCCCCAGTGTAGGGGATTGCTAGAGAGGTGAGGTGGGAGTAGGTGGGGAAGTGCCCTCTTAGAGGCAAAGGGGAGGGAGGGAGGAGATGGGAGGTTCGTGGAGGGGAGACCAGGAAGGTGGACAGCATTTGAAATGTAAATAAATAAAATAACCAATTAAAAAAAAAAAAAGTTGGTCTTTACCCTGGGCTTCTGGAGATAACTGCCCAATCCTTGGGATGCTATATCAAATAGGAAGGTCTTGTTTGTTTGTCTGAGGTCTTGAAGAAGAGCAACATGATTTAGAGTCAGGGCTTTGAGTCAGCGAGCGCTTCACTGCCTACTACAGTAGAGGTGAGTCTCTAAGGAAGAGAATGGCGCACCCTCTGCTCTGCGACTCGCACATCGAATGAATGCTGGAAACAATCTGTCGGGGACACGTTGCTTGCTACCTCTCCAGACTCTGTACCATGAACTTCTCTGGGCTGATTTTAATCTCCATCCTTTCCCTGCAATAAACAAACTAGACCCTTCTATCATTAGCACTAAGCCTGGGGTGCTTTGGAAAGTACCCTAAATCCCTAAATTTGCATCTGGGTGTCAGAAGGGATGATGGTGTCTCAAGAGGCCCTTTCCTCTAACTTTTCAGTTGGCCCTAATTCTTATACATATACTCAAAAAAAAAAAAAAAAACCAAAAAACAAAACCCACTGATTTCAGTCAGGGCTACACAGAGAAACCCTGCCTCAAAAACAAAGCAAACAAACAACAACGAAAGCAAAACAAAGATAGCAAATGCAAGAATCACAACAAAGGAAATGAGTTGATCGTGGCTGCAAGAGTCATTCTGTCTGAGGATAACTTTGCAGCAAACGCTGGAGCTAACTAACTAGCACAGCGCCTAGACTGCAAGGAACTGTTAACAGAAAGCCTGGAGCCTGAGTCCGAGCCCAGCATCTAGGCTGACAAGTTACATGGTCTCCAGATCACACCAGACAGGAACTGGGAATTTCACCCACCACCACTGCAGACTTCTTAACTGCTCTTCCAAGAGTAAGAAGAAAACCGCTGGTCTCTGGCACTGGTGGGGTTGCTTGGAACTGACACAGCAAACACCCAGACATGGCTGGGTAATAAGTGCAGGAAACACGGATAAAATAATAAGGTTCCTCCCAGGCAAAGGGACTCAGTGCTAAGATCATTTCCATTCCAAGTGATCCTAATCCCAAGGTCCAAAGTCGACCAGGATGAGGTATTGATCGGGGCAGAGAAATGGTTCAGTGGTTAAAGTCCTTGCTGCTCTTTCAAAGAACCCCAGCTCAGTTCTAAGCACCTACACTGGGCTGGGGAGCAGCTTGCAACCACCTATAACTCCAGGTCCAACAGGATGTGTCACCTCTGTCCTCCACAGACACTTACATATATACTCCTGCCCAGAGACACATACCTACACAGAGACATACACCTAATTAAGAATAGAATTTAAAATTCAATTTAAATTTAACTATAATTTAAAATCTCCTTTAAAGCAGGAGCCTGAACACTGGGTTTGAATTGGGCACCTTTAAGGGCCCCAGCTTCCTTTCCTCTGGTTTCACGCTCACACATGCTCTTCAGCTTGGTAGCAGCAATCCATGGCAGAGGGTGCCTCCATCCTCCTAGATCTATATGGGTGCACAAGACTCCTGTATCCACACTGGAGGTTTTAATTTCCAAACGTCTCCTAGACATTTCTTCTGGAAGTCCTTCTCTTCCCAGGAAACTCAACATAGACAATAAAGGAATTGATCATCCCGTTCCAAATTCCTTCACAAATTCCTCCATCTAGAAAACCAACTGGTCAGCTGGAGTCCCCGAGGCGCACACGGAGCTCTGTTATCTCATTCTCTAAGGCCCTTGACCCCCATCCTACCCTGTCCTCCATCCACACCGTCCTCATGCCTGGCCCAGAACCTCATGCCTTCCAACTGACAGGATGCAATCTTTATCAGGCCTCCTGACCCACGGTAACAACAAGCGTTATTTATCCTGACAGGCCTGCGCTGAATGCTTGCTATGAAGGAGTTCATTTAATGTCACCGACTCCATAGGACACTGCCCAATATGTATAGATGACAAAACTGGAGCCATCGAAGGTTAACGAACTTGTCCATGTTCCAAAGATAGTAAGTGCCAAGGCTGAGAGATAGGGGACTCTGTGACCCTCTAACTATATGCCTCTCATACAAGGAGGAAGTCAGAACAATGGCTGAAAACGGAGGTATCTGTACGTATAACTGGAGTTTCCAGCCCTAGCAAACACACAACATGGAAACTTACGAGGATGGACGGAGGTGGTAAAGATGAGAGTTCAGTAGTGTACAAACGCTAATGTGGAGCCAATGACTTTAACTTCTCAGGGGGAGGGCGCTTATTTAGTATAAGATGGGTCTTGCAGGAGAAACTAGAGGTACTGCTTTAATAAGCCACCCGTTCTTTCTTTTTTTTGTTGTTCATGTAAATTATTTTTTTATTACGTATTTTCCTCAATTACATTTCCAATGCTATCCCAAAAGTCCCCCACACACACACCCCACTCCCCTACCTACCCATTTCCATTTTTTGGCCCTGGCGTTCCCCTGTACTGGGGCATATAAAGTTTGCCTGTCCAGTGGGCATCTCTTTCCAGTGATGGCCGACTAGGCCATCTCTTGATACATATGCAGCTAGAGTCAAGAGCTCTGGGGTACTGGTTAGTTCATAATGTTGTTGTACCTTCAGGGTTGCAGATCTCTTTAGCTTCTTGGATACTTTCTCTAGCTCCTCCATTGGGAGCGCTGTGCTCCATCCAATAGCTGACTGTGAGCATCTACTTATGTGTTTGCTAGGCGCTGGCCTAGTCTCACAAGAGACAGCTATATCAGGGTCCTTTCAGCAAAATCTTGCTAGTGTATGCAATGGTGTCATCGTTTGGAGGCTAATTATGGGATGGATCCCTGGGTATGGCAGTCTCTAGATGGTCCATCCTTTTGTCTCAGCTCCAAACTTTGTCTCTGTAACTCCTTCCATGGGTGATTGTTTCCAATTCTAAGAAGGGGCAAAGTGTCCACACTTTGGTCTTCATTCTTCTTCAGTTTAATGTGTTTTGCAAATTGTACCTTATATCTCGCTATACTAAGTTTCTAGGCTAATATCCACTTATCAGTGAGTACATATCATTTGAGTTCTTTTGTGATTGTGTTACCTCACTCAGGATGATGCCCTCCAGGTCCAACCATTTGCCTAGGAATTTCACAAATTCATTCTTTTTAATAACTGAGTAGTACTCCATTGTGTAAATGTACCACATTTTTTGTATCCATTCCTCTGTTGAGGGGCATCTGGGTTCTTTCCAGCTTCTGGCTATTATAAATAAGGCTGCTATGAACATAGTAGCCACCCGTTCTTTCTAATATTTGCATTTTAAGAAGCTTTTAAAGACTGGCTGAAAAGGTTGAAATTCTTCCCCACCAAATTTGTTGGAATAAATTTGTGGGAATTACCATAGGACGAGATGCTGCTTCCTAAACTGCATCAGCTGTACACATAGCTGTGTAGCACAATAGTTCCCTAGCAAGCACCAGTGGAAAGCTTGGCTCCTAGTAATGCCAGCTACAGCCACTAGAGGGAGCGCAAGGCTCCCTCTCCATTGCCTAAGGGTTGGCAGGTTAAGCTTGCCTGACTTAGCTTTTCTCTTTGGTAATCTCTCTTCCCCGCATACCCTCCGGCGGCCTTGTAAAGAAAATATTTTGCCTTCCTTCTTGCCCGCATCTTTCCTAGAGAAGGGAATGGCAAACTTCAGAGGGTCAGGAATCAAGTGTGGACTTAGATATGGAACCAAGAAGTCCTGTACCTGCAGAGGTGCTGAAGATGGCTCAAGTCTTTCCCTAGGCCTAGGAACAGAGAAGACCTCCCCAGAGTGCAGTATCACCTGTAAGGAGCTTATGTTCAAACCCTAGCCTGGCATCATTCGCGAGAGAGCATCTGCCGTGGTACCCATTATAGGTAGCTGGTGCAGACTATCAGGAGATGCAAGTATTTCTCCTTTGTATGCTACATAATTCTACTATGTCACAACACTCACTTCCCGCTTTACCGGAAGTGGCAAGTCCAATTTCCCTTACACTCTGATTCCAAGAAGGTGCTAAGCTTCCCAGTTTCAAGAGAAAAGACAACCCCATTTCCTGTAGCCATTTTCAAATGTGGTCCCCCTGGGCCGGCTTCACATCGTGACCTAAGAACTTGTCAGAAATACAAAAGCCAAGAGCCTACCTCAGACTGACAAGTAGGCATCACAGGTCTGACATTCTGGGCTGGGCCCATCATGCTTGTCTACTTTGGATGCCTGTGATACAGTGGGGATAAGAGCCCTAGAGAGTGGTTAGAGACTGAACCACCCCAAGCTAGCTACCTGTGGAACCACAAGGCAGCATTTCTCTATGGCAGAATACACAGGCAGAAGAATGCTCTCTGGAAAGGTCAAAATAACCCAATCCCAATCTTAATCTAAACGGTACCTCACAGCTTATCCCATGCCAGCAGGCCTGTTAGAACCTGCATCTCTTCCTTGCTTATAATAATCCCATGTAGCAAGTATCATCAATCCCATGAGAGCCTTAGGGTTGAGAGAAGAAATCAACTGTCCCAGACTGTCCAGACTTCAGGTGGGGAAGACAGGATATAAACAAAGGTCTACCAGAATCCAGGGTCCCAGGCTGAAGTCCCAACAACCATGTGATAAGCACTCTGGTTTCCCAGTCCACAGGGTCAGGGTGGACAGAGGCTCTGTGCATGGGTTCCATGGGTTTGACCTGGCCCTTGCTCACCACCGATCTTAGAAGTGCTCTTGTGATCCTCCCTGCCCCTGCAGCCTGGTCCCTACCCCACACCTGTGGCCCCTGGTTTCCACACCCCTTCTGGCAGCTATGCTCTGTAGTCTCCTGTACTTCTGTCTCTGGCTCCTTCAGCCAGCCCTACCTGGCCAAGTCAGAGCTAGCCTCAGAAGTGGATGGAACCTTAGGGGCATCTAATCACCATCCTATCCCACCTGTTTGCAGATGCTGAGCTGCCTACATCCACACAACACAGTGTTCACAGTACTGGCCACCTAACAGGGCTCTCTGCTCAGTCAAAGCAGAGGTCACTAGGCTGGGCCTTCACCCAAAGCATGTGACTGTCTCGCCCAGATCAGGGCTTGACCTACCAGTCATCACAGAAGGGACCAGTCATCATAGTCACCATCCTGGGACCCCTGGAGAAGAAGGCTGATGAATTCACAACACCTCGCCCCACCCGTCCAGAACCATAAGGACGTCCACCCTCCCAGACTCCAGGACAACACACCTGACTTGCTTTCATGCTTCGGAGATTCCTGGGGGCTCACAGGGCTGCTGCTTGGGGTTCCCCTGTAGGAAGACGAGGCCCGAAGAGTCACTGTTCCTTTCCCAGTGCAGATTTTGGTAGGGTCCATGTCTGAAAAGGAAAGATCCAAACGGGAGGGTGTGAGCCAAGACTTCTGAGGGAGCAGGATAGTCCAGTCCGTGAGCAGATGGTTATAGCGGAGGACTGAGACGAACCTGGTTACATCTAAGCCTACTCTTCAAACATCTACGACCAATGAGAATTAATCGGTACAGCGGTACACCAGCATTGTGAAATTAGGGAAAAGAGGCAAGGTAAGCTCTGAGGAAATGCATGAGTTACAATGTCAGCTGAAAACATTTACCAGTGGAAGGAAGCTGGCTCATTCCTTCTACGAAATGAACTTTGGGTTGCTAAGCAGACTACTGGCCAGTTAGTAAGGCATGGTTCACAGGAGAGTTTGTGAAAGGGCTCTCAAGCTTGCTGATCCCCTTCTCACCAAAAAAAAAAAAAAAAAAAGCAAGCTGGCAATGTGGCACCTCGGGGATGCTCTCATTGGTGAATACCCCTGAACTACGGGACAGAGGGAGGTGCTGTTCACAGATGGGAGCTTTCACACTCAGGCATAATGAGAAAACAGGAAGGTGGCCAGACAGGCTTGGTCACACTCAACAGTGTCTTCTGAACCTCTCTATAGTCTATAGACTCCTCACTGTCCACAGGCAGAGGCAAGGTCCATACCAGCCTGGACATCTTTAGGAAGACCCGCAAAGCAGTCTCCTGAATCCAGGGCTACATGTCCCCAGTCCCTCTGCAAATGCCTTAAACCACAGATGATACTCAGCCTATGGGAGCAATCTTTCCTATACAAACAGACGTGCTTTTGATAAAGTTTAATGTATGAGTTGGGCACAGTAATAAGACTGGCAACAGTGACTCTGATAAAATGGTAGCGTTATAACATTGTTATACGTTATTTCATTATATAAAAGTGATTTCAATAAAAAGTGTGTTGTTTGTTTCCAGTTAACATTTTTCACTTAATATTTAATAACTTCATTTCATATTTCTGACTGTGGTTCACTGTAACTAACTGACTCTGTGGCTAACAGAGGCCTGCTGTCTTTAGCAGGCTGAGTGTCCCTCCTTCAGGAAAGTCAGTAACGAGGCAGGGAAGGAGAACAGACCACGCTACTTCTCAGAGCACAGAGCCAAGTGTTTCTATGCAGCTAAGTCAAGTCAACTCCACACTTACTTCCTACATCCCCACACCTGCCAAACTGCTCAGAGTCCAGCTTCCTGATCTAAAATTACCACAATGAGGATGAGAGGGCGAGGCTGGAGCTTACAGCGTGTCTTTGGGTGGGACTCAACACCCTGCCCATGTCTGTTTGGGGGTGGGGTGGGGGGAAGTAATGAGAAAGCAAGTTTCCTTTCCCCCTGCTCTTTATTCCTGCCCCCAACACCCCCTCTTCCATGGGGAGGAAACCACAAAACTCACAGCACATCCCAGACCACATGGCAACCCCAGGGAGCGCCTAGCCCCATCAAGAGAGTAAGTGACTGGTGTTATAAAACTATTAGGAAAGCCAAACCTTGGTCATAGGAACATCAGGCAAACTGGCAAATCTACAGCCCAGCTGTACGATCCTGGACGCATAGCCAGATCTGTCCAACTTCTGAGCTCCACCCATCCCACTCTGACTACACAGAACTTTGAATCAGAAATGTACACCCCCCCCCCCACCTCTTGGAGAGGAGAGGCAGGAAGGAACTGCAGGCGAAGCCAGAGAGGGGCTGGAGTGCTCTGGGAAATGGCCCTGAGTATCACACGGGGAGTCACCATCCAACATCTACAGGAGCTGCTTCACATTCAGCCTGACTCAGAGGTTTGAGGCCAGGCTAACTCTCCCGGAAACACAGTTTTCACAGAAGTATTGGGAGTTGCAAACTTCTCAGGAGAGAGCCCCACTACAAAGAAGGTTCAGCCTCTACAGTAAGCCTTCTAAAGCAAGGAAGACAAGGCTGCAGCCTCAGGCTCTTCCCTTACTCCTCCCTGGCTTACACACTTGCAGACAGACCACACACACGCACACGCACACGCACACTCGCGCGCGCGCGCACACACGCACACACAGAGGAAACAACTTAGGGAGAGGAAATGCCTTCTACACATGCGAGGATTAGGGCTCACAGTATGGTGTTAGGAGCAAAGAAGGAAAGAAACCATGCATGATCGGACAATTAAAAGAAACAGCCCCAAAGAGAGATACCTGGAGGGAGTACTAGGCCTGAAGGGCTTTTCACTGTCTTCACGGGAATTATTTTAACAGCAGATATAGAGCGAGCACGGAAAGGGTCGGCTGTTGGAAACACAAGAGGGTAAACGGTGCATCCAGAAACAACATTTGGGAGCCGCTCAGGCAAGTCGAGGAACTGTGTGGGGACAATAGGAGGAAACTGCCTACGCCACAAGAACAATGAAGAGAGCCGTGGATGCAGTCCTTAAAAATAGCCTGCTTTCTCTCTCTGGGGTTCTGGGCCAAGATGGCTGAAGCTTTCTGAGGCCATCACTCAGATGGAGTTGATCCATGGGTATTGGCAGCCCCTGGCACAGGGAGCTTGCCAGGGCTGGACAGAGATGTACAGAGACACAGATGGCCTGGCAAGTAGAGGAAGGGGGATACAATCAGAGTACGAGGTGTCCCTTAGGAACAGTGGGTCATCTGCTGTACAACCGGGAATTTGAGGACGGGGCCATGGCTGTAGGTTGAGTGCAGCTAAAAGGGGGAATGCCCTTGTAGACTGCCTGGTCCTTCAGGCCTCAAAGCTGCTTCTTTCAAAGCATACCTTTTAGGGTCCTGTACCTGCTCTGACCCCCATCTGCTGGGAAACAGATGGTGCTGCTTAATCCCACTCTTTGCTAGAAAAGAGGTGCCAAGTGGATGAGGAAGGCTCTGGACAGCACCCCAGTACACAGCGCTGGATGCCGAGACCCCATTTCTTGCCTGCCTAGACCACCCATCTCAATGACAGGCACATCACCAAACCTCCCTTGCAGATGCAGCATGGTGCCAGAGTAACCCCAATGGACTGTGCCCAGGGGTCTCAGAGTCACAGAAAACAGAATGACACGGGGTAGGTCTGCTTGGAAATAAGAGACTATTGACTCAGCACCACGTGACTGGGATTGCCAAGTGGGCAGGAAGGAATGGAAGGAAAGTGGACAGCGCCCATTCTGTCCATCCTGCTGCTGCTTCGGAAGGCACACAGCACGCACACAGTCTATGTTTACAATAACTGAGACAGGAGCGACAATTCTGCATAGATCTAGATTGAATGAACTTCTCACAGGAATCCTGTTCACTGTACCTTACAATCACTTGGGAGACTGCGCTGGGGTGGGAAGCAGATTTGGGGTGCTGTTTTCAGCCAATCACTCAGTCACTTGTTCTACCTTTGTTCTCAAGTGCAGAGGCTGAGGCAGGAGCCCAGTTATCCTGGCTCGGTGTCCATTGCAGGCCATTCTGATGACCTTTAGGTTACACCTGTCTCCTTGTTTCCTACCAAACGTGAGTCTAGCTAAGGCAGAGGGAAGCCATCACTACTGCTGTGATGTATCTCACACACACATCCTCCCCCCCCCAACATCACACACAAACTCTTTTAATAAAAGTTTCTTCTATATACAGATTTAAAGAGTGAAACTGGTGATCCCAGGATTTCAGAAGCCCCTCCCATGCTCCCAGTTTAAATATTCCCTTGCAGCCCTCCCACAGCACGCCCCCCCTCAATATTCCCTACGTGCAAGACAGCCAAGACAGCCCCAAGACCCTAAGAGTATAGCTCACAAGAACTGAATGGAGGAGGGCAGCAAGCTAGGGAGGTGAGGGATAAAAATGGCATAGATGTCCTGTGCCCAAGGAACTCAGCCTCATGCCACCCAGGCCTCCCACCCCTCATCTTCTGCCCTCTGTCTTCTCTCTCCGGAGGATTCCTCCTGAGTGCACATCTTGCCTTTTCAAAGGGGATATTTGGGTGCATTTGATGAAAATTACAAAAGCTAAATATGACAAACTCTGAAATTATTCTTTGGGGCATGTTATGATTTTTGTTTTTTAAATTTCTATGCCCCATGCAGAGACTTTAGTCATTCCTCAATGACAGTATAGAACACAGAGATGGATCACTGTTCATGGGGTCACCAGAGCCCAGGATGGGATGCAGAAATAGACGCTGAGGTCACGCTCCCTCCCTCTGCAGGTAAGAGCAGATGCACCCGCAGAGAGGAAAGGGCCCCTACACGCCTCTGTTCCTCATAAGGAGAACTGGGATTATGTTTATCTAGTTATTCCAACTTGCTTCCTGTCACCTCAGACTGCAAGACCAATGTCAGGTTGGGGTCAGAGTGCCCTGGGCAAACACTCGAGAGGTGTCCTCTTCATTTTGTTTTGTTTTGTTTTGTTTTGTTTTGTTTTTGTTTTTGTTTTTTTTTAAGCAAAGGGGACTTAATAAGTAGAAAAGTGCAAAGTTCTCAGAAGCCAAGAGGGAGCAGCTGAGAGGGGTCCCCGATGAGGGCTGCTGGGTTCTCAAACATCTTCTTACCATATCAGTAGTTCAGTTCACATTTCTATCTCCTATTTGGAAGAATTTTTACATGGAAACTATGAGAACTGAGAAGGCGGCTTAGTGGTAAAGTGCTTGACCACACATGCAAAGCTCATTTCTTGATTGAAGTGCCAATATGAGGGAGGAGCTAAAATTAATGACACTGAAGTAACTTCATTCACAGGACTGTGGATGTGTTCCAATTTGTGGCAAGTGAAGGTGGCATGCCATAAACAGGCAACTCCAGGCCAATGAGTGCCATATGTACCAGGTCTGACACTTTCCCAGAACCCACTATCTAACCTGTCATCCCAGCATCACTGTGAGTACATCATCACAGTTGGAAAAGGCGGCCTCGGACCCATGAAGAGTAGGACCATAGCTCAGCTCTCAGGAAGCCACGATGGGAACTAAGACTAGGCCAAGGATGTCTTTCCCAGAGAGGTGGAAATGGTCCTACCCAGCATGCCCTGCATCTTCCAGAAATGCTTTCCAATACCAAGCCAGACTTCTCTTCAACAGCCTTACCTTTGTCTGGTCCATGGTTGCCAGATGCCAAGCCATTCACCACAGCTTTAGAGCTTCCAACATCACATTCTGAAAGAGAGAAGATGAACAGGAAGGCTTGTGACCATGCTTGCTCAACAAGCAGAGGATGAGGTAGGATAGAGCTGAGATGTTCAGCAGTTCCAACCACACACACCCTAAAAGCTTTCCCAGGCCTGGGACCAGCCCCCAGGGTGCATGGGAGAGTTCAGAATGCTTGTGGCCTGAACCAGACAGGATGCAATGGCTATTTGGGGATGGGAATTGTGTTGTGGAGTGTACGAATCCCAGTGCTTTACTGGGGTGGCTTTCTTTGATATTTCAAGTGTCTAAGTGGCTCCCCAAATTCTCCTTGTCAAAGACAAGCAGTCTTTTCTATAAGCTGCCTTTAGACGCTGTCCCTCTTCTCCAGTCTGGAACTCATGTGACTGTCCCAGAGATGGCATGGTGTCCTAACTCCCTTCTCTACCTGAAGCCTCGTCTGCACGCCACCGCCCAGCACTCTCCTGCCTGCTCTCAAGTCCTGAGTAGGAGAGTTTCAGGCTTAGACCTTGGCTACAAGTCCCTAGACAGGAAGTCCTTACCCCCTTTTCTTACTGTAGGGAAGTCCTATATGTTCTTGGGGCTCAAGCTGATTGCCACTTCAGTGTCATTTGAGATTTTCCTGAGTTCAGCTCAGCAGTGGAAAACACTGAGACCCCCTCCCTGCCTACCACGTTCTCCACCAATCACTTCTGAGAACTCAGAGACAGTCCAGGGAAGACCAGGGGTATGTGGCCAATGGCTTGGAGGGACTCTCACAGCAAAATGGCAATGGACAATCATTACCTCAGTTCTTTAAACACGTGTTTGCCAGGATTGCTAGTCCACGCTGAGTAGTCCACAATTACTATTTGACTATCTCCTTCGGATCTAGTCCTTGGGGGCTAAAGTCAGGAACTGCAGTTCTAATGATAATTGAGGCTCCAAGGGCCAAGCCTTCCCAAGCTCACTAGCCGGAAACTGAATTGGCACGCTCATAGCTCATCTTCTTCCCCAACTAAGATAAGCAGTCTTGAATCCATTTCACATGCTATGCACAAATCCGGCTAAAACCAAGTCACCTTACTGGTTGAATAGCCAGCCTCTCCAAAAGCCGAGCACCTGAGAAGTAGGTAGCATGGCGGCCAGGCTGCTGCCTCTACAGCACCTGGGCAGCCCTTCCCCCACGGTGGCCGGGATTGTCCAGGGAGCATCCTGCTTGTGGCTCATAGCCACTTGCAGACAAGGAAGGACTCACTCTCTTCAAGCCATATCTGCCTTGAAGCCTCATTTCGGGGTGGTGGAAGAAGGAGTGCGGTGGGAGTTGAAGTCAGGGACAGTGTTAAGAAAGAAAACATACTTCAACATCCCTGACATGCCATAGGCTTTACCTGTCCTGTCCCTGAGCACCTGAGCTAGGTCACATCTTTCCAAATGTTGGTTGGCCTGGCACTGTGCTCTCTTGAGGAGCTGCCTGAGAGCTACTACCAGGCCCACATCTTTCTTTCCCCCTCTCCTTTTTAGTTAAACATAACCAAGCTGGAATAAGCATTTGGTATTTAGAAATCAACACACAGCAGCTACGGTCAGCCTCCACACTAGCCAGCAACTGACACAGGTGATTAAATCCTTAAAGCTCAGTTTCCCCATCTGTATCTGAGAGGCATCAAACTAGACCCGGCCTGTAAGGTGAGGGCAGGGATTCCCAAGAAGGAAACAAGACCTTGCAAGAACGGTGCTTTCCTCGGCGCTTGGCAGCCCAGGACCAACTGAGACACTGACAATACATTATTTTTAAAACTACCATTCTTCCCACTAAAGATGCAACCAAGTATTTTCCATGAAGCTACTCTCTTCCCGGTGATGACTTTCAAAGCAAACACAGCGGTACAGCTTCTCCTTCCCCACCCACCTGCACGGTAGTGTTTTTGTTTTCTTGGAATTAATATAAAAATCCCAATACAGGATTTTCATGTCAAAAAAGCCTTGGATTTTGGACTCCTGGGTAAAGTTTCCTTCCAGCACCTGCCTGAGAGATTCGGGGGAGGAAGGGCATTCATTCCCCAGGGCAATGGAGCACCCTCGACTGCCCTCTTCCCTCTCCTGCCTTTAAAACTGTCAGGAGTAGCAACTGGCTTAGAAGAGCAAGAGACTTGACTACGCTGCAGAACAAATTTTTGTTTGTTTTAAAAGGGAAATGGGAAAAAGGGTCCGGGCTATTATAAATGATAACAAAAGCCAAAGGACATGGCTCATCTGTCAAAACGATTACTAACATGTGTGAAGCCCTGGGTGGAGCAATGCGTGGCACACACACATAACTCCAGCGCTCAGGAGGCAAAGACAGGATGATTAAGAGTTCTAGGTCAAGCTGGGCAGTGGTGGCGCATGCCTTTAATCCCAGCACTTGGGAGGCAGAGGCCTCCCTTCTAAATTCAAGGTCAGCCTGGTCCAAGGAGTGAGTTCCAGGACAGCTAAAAGAGGAGTTCCAGGTCTTCCTTGCCTCCATACAAGGAGAGTTCAAGGCCAGCCTGGGCTGAGTCTAAAAACAAAAGAATGACCCAAGAGGCAAATCAAAGCAACTGAGTCGGCGAGCAGCATCCATGTCTACTGTGGCACAGAAAATACACTAATGGGGCCCAAGGCAAACCAAGTACCTCACTCTGCAAGGAGGAACTCCAGGCTAAAAAGAGCAAGTTACCACACATGTGCAGATCTTGCCATGCCCTGTGCTCAGCACACTACACTCGGTGTTGCTACACTCGGTGTCAGAAAACCCTCCATGAGTCAGTGCTATTACGATATCCACCTCACAGCAGAGAAGTGAAGGCACTTCTGGCACAGACCCAAGCTGCACATGAAGCATATGAGGAAACGTGCAGCCCTGAACTGCCCTACTCCAGAGCCCTCCCAGAGCTCGCCACACACGGGCCCACACAGGTCAGGACTTGGCTAAACGAGTACACTGTATGTAAATAAATAGGAAAGACTTTACAAGCTATAGAGGGCTCTGAAAATAGTCTCAATAAGGTACAGGATCAGGGTCCTGAGTGACATACGCACATGGTCCTCTGCCTTCTATCCCTACCTGCAGGTTCAGGAGACCAAGGTGGGATCTATTCCCTGGAAGGAAACATCTCCAGGCTGGACAATGAAGAATCTCAGGTACATAATCCACAGAGATCTGTCCCATGTTCTGTCTTCCCTGCTCTGAGTTTTTCATCCCCATCCAAGACTAAAAATACTTGAAACACTTTTATTTAGATCTTGATTCTTAAAAGCATAACTTAGCTGTTCTACATGCCAGATAAAGGAAGTGTTTGGTTAGCCCACAATCTGGGGATAAACATGGTTAAATTGTGTATTTTGCATCAATCATCTAGATTAAGAAATGCCACAAAGGTGTAGAAATGTGCCGAATTTTTACCAAACATATATTTAAAACAACTGCAGCTCGTTGTACATCAATTACATCTCACTGAAAGGAAAGGGGGCTCTTGTGAAGACAGACCTTGTATACACAGTATATGGTACAGTTCTTCATAACTGTGGGTGGGAAAATCATTTGCATTCTAAGTGGTAATGCTGCTGTTGGTGACCTTAAGATACACAGAACTCTCAGTGAAGCGTGCAGTTTTGTGATTGGACGTGAGAAAGGGGGATGTGAAATGACTTACCAGAACTCATGCTGGAGGCAGGCGAGTCTTCCCAGATGCAGCTCTGGAGGGCTCTGCAGAAAAGCACACAAGGAAGTGGATGAACAGCAGCCGAATGATAAGTCCCCCAGTTAGTGTTTAAAATGCAGACACTGTAACCCTTGGTCAAACAGAGCTGAACTAGGAGCCACGCGGCCGGCCAGGCTTCCGGTTCACCGTGAGTCACAGATTCCGAGGACCTGGGGCATCTCGCTAAACTTCCTTGCTTCACTTCGTCATCCTGACGATGTTTAGATACAATCCCAGATATCTTCAAGCAGCAAGTCAATTAAAGAATAATAACTTTGTAAATGTTCAAACAAAACAAAACAAAAGAAACAAAATACTATCATCAGAGGTTAATAATAATTGTGGATGTTTACAGTGGGTGCTCACAATGTACCAGAAAATGTTCTAGGTGCTTTAAATAATTTGACTCATGACAGCCAAGCACTAACACAGAGGCACAGGGAGGTGACATAGCTTGCCTAACTATGCTGTGGTTGATCATGGAAACTAGGCAGCCGGAATCAGGGGCCAAGTGCCTAGGCACTGCCCTTCTCGCTTATGGGCAGATATTATCACCAATGTTCAAGTGGATAGCCCTTAGAAGTAAGAGGTCTCAAACCAAAGGAGGCTTACAATGTGTGACCTTTTATTTATCATCTGTCTCTAATAAAAGGCATCCATCTGTTTTGGTGTGGATGGGTTGGATGGTGATGAAGATCAAGCCCAGAGTTTCAAGGGTATACTAACCAAAGACTCAACCTCTAAACTACATTGATGCTCAAATCAAGCTGTATTAATATGCTTTGACAAGTAAACTGGCTGTAGTGGTGTGTGCCTGTAATCCCAGGGAGGTAGTTTAAGGTCACACACTGTCAGTTTGAGGCCTGTCTTCACTACATATGTTGGTATGTTGTGTACAACCATACAACTTTAATCGTGCCCAATCTCATCTCAAGTTAAGCAGGGTTGGGTCTGATTTGTACTCATATAGGAGACTATATGTAGGTGTGCGCACACACACACACACACACACACACACACACACACTATAACACTGACAAATAAACAAGACCCTATAATTACCACCAAAGTCGCAACATACAGCATTCCCAGAAAAGGTCACAATGTCGCCTTACATCTAAGTATGCCCCACCAAGCTCTTAGGAACCATTGACCACTTACTTAGCATCCCCATGGTTGGACAATTTTCTAGGATCTTCTACAGATGGTACCACGTATACGTAACCTTTTCTGTCTACCTTCTCATGTTTAGTATAACGCTTTCGAAACACCAGTGGCTATCTTTCTATGTGTAAGTCTCCTTCTGGACTCCGCTCTACCCACTGAGCTATCTCTATCCAGTAGCCCACTAGTTTTCTTACTACTTCCTACATAATCCTGAAATCAAATAAGTTTGCCTACTTCATCCCCATTCAAAATCTTTTTTTTTTTTTTTTTTTTTTTTTTGCCATTTTTGGTCCTTCACATTTCTCACTTGTCTTGTTTTGTTTTATATTTGAGATAGGATTTTACACTGTAAGCCAGGCCAAACTAGAGCTCATTGTGTAGCCCTGATCTGCTTCAAACTTGCTGAGATCTTCCCACCTTGACCTTTCTAGTGCTGGTATACCCAGCTTGGTCCTTTGCATTTTCATGTGAAGTTTAAATTTTTCACAGTGTTTTTTTCTCAGAGGAAAGGAAGTAAGGAAAAGAAAGAAAAATTCTTTTGGATTTCTAGCGGAATTTTGTAGACTCTGTAATCACTTAGGAGCACACTAACATTTCTACAATTTTTAGTGCTCCAGTTACTGGGCAAGGTCTCTCTCTTCCTTTAGCCAGGCCTTCCTTGATTTCTCTCACCAATGTTTTACAGACTTCAAAATGAAGGCCTTGAGGGCCGACTGGCTCCTCCCACCCAGGGCACCCTTCACCTTCATCCTGGCACCAGTATCCAAGGATACTGAAACGGATGAACAGTTAGACAAAGAATTCAGGTCTAGTTTTCAACATCACCAAAACCTCAGAGTCAAGTAAGCAGACAGATGAAACTCAGAAGTCAATTTGAGTGAGAAATTCCACAACTTCAATTACAAACGCAGAGTCAGACCCTAAAAGAAAAGTGTCAAGCACTTGCCCTCTAACACTGGGACTAAAGTATGGCTCCCCAGCATACCATAAGAGACCAGGTGTCTATTACGCCGGTACTGGGGAGGTCGAGACAGGAGGAGCCCTGGGGCTTGCTGGCCAACTAGACTAGACTAGCCAACTGGTCAGCTCCAGGGTCAGTGAGAGACCCTGTCTCAAAAACGGGGTAGAGAAGGGATTCAAATAGGTACCCTGCATTGACCTCTGGCTCATGTAGACTCATGCATATGCACCAAGAAACAAGCACACAAACCTCTGGCACTTAGCTGCTAAAATTTACTTTTAAGCCATGCTCTAAGACACATGATTTGGTTGAACAAATAGTGGCATACCCAGAAGCCCTTGGGTAAAAGCCCAAAAGAGAAAAATGACTCCACCTAGTGTCAAAACCAATCAACTGCAAGTGGTCGGTCATTTATTTCCTGTGGTTGCAGGAACCTAGCTCAGTTGGGCCAGCTTGGGTGGGCCAGAGAGAGAGAGAGAGAGAGAGAGAGAGAGAGAGAGAGAGAGAGAGAGAGAGAGAGAGAGAGAGAGAAGCCACCATCCTACACCTAGAGCTGCTGACCCTACCATACTTGGGCAACACAGCACAGCATCAACATAGACATTCCACACAAGAACAAGATGTGAACTATCTTCACAGTTGAGAACGAGGATCCAGATCACCGACAGTTGCGCCCGGGCCTCTTCACTTTTAAGATCCTGTAATTCTAAGACAAGCTTTGATGACAAAGAATGAATAATCAGCTAACAGGCAAACTCATGCTTCCAGCTGAAACAGGATCAAAAAACTAAACATGAGCAGTCTGGGGATACACAGCTGGAGAAACCAAATTTGTAGAAAGGAAGTCTCACGAGAGGAGGAGGCTCAAGTTAGCCTCTCTCACAGCACACTCTCCTCAGTACCACAGTGTTGTCTTCATGACTCCTCTCTATCCCCACGTAAGACAAGACTACAAACAGTCGTGAGCTTTGCCCCTGTACCCACTCTGCCAGGAAGACCTACCTGTAGAGTCTTACCTTTAAATAGACAAGAATCCTCTACTCTGCTGCAGTTGCTTAAAAGGGAGCAGGCTCCCCTCAGAACAAATGCTCAATCTTTGAAATCCGATCTGAGATGGGCTTTAGGTACAGGCAGCTATTTCCGATGCCTTGAGAAGGGCAGGCAGCTTGCTGAGCCCCAGAACGGTACCCAGCTTCATTTCTCGGGACTTGTTTATCCCCTGCCAGAGAGGCACATCTCTCCAATTACTCAACAGTACCTTCTCAACTGCTATTAATGCCATTTCCCTTCAAATTCACTCTCTGCATTGTGGACGGAGGGCAGGAGGCTCTTCAGGAAGTGGAGAAGCTAACTCTGAGCTGCAGAAACTTCCTTTCAAGGGGAAGAAACCAGGATAGGCTGGGCCCCGTCATTAGCTTCGATCTGGAATCCCAAGAATCAGAAGGGGGCTTGGAACACAACGGGCTGATGGTTTCTGGGGGAGGGAATCCTAGAAAAAACATGTCAAAAAGGCCACCCCCTATGTCTTCCCATTTCCTCCTGGAGTCTGTCCAACTCCGTTTCCGTTCTAACCAATTATCTGAACCGGCTCTTAGAAAGGTCGCCCGTGAACACCCTCAGCCAACTCCGACAGTTTCTGTGCTAGACAGAGACGCTCAGGTCTACGGACCACATTGAAGACAGTTAACTCCTTCTTCCTTCCCACCAGCACATTCTGACTCATGAGTGTCAACAAAGAATGACTGGAGTGGGAAATGAGGACCCTCCTGGAAGGATAGGTCTCCTGTGGGTCTTCCAGGAGCTCATGGCCACAGGGTCACGAGCTGGCCCTTACTCCTTTCCGGCTCCATACTGACTTCCTTCCGAGTTCATGGGTGTCAGAACAAGATGATTGCAGGCCTCTGGCCCATATCTATAGTTTCCCAACTGTGTTGGAAGGAGGCTTACATGACCCCCCAGGCCACTGGGCAGACTCGAACCCACCCACTCCCCACCCATCATTTTCATTTTGGCAACTATGGCTTTGGCAATCTCATTAGCATCGACTTCCTGAGTTTTCCTCTGATGAGGTCTGTGGCTACAAAATACAGAGTTCACAAGCCTGGAATTTGACCCACAACTTCCAAATACTGAGTTGTAGTTTTAAGTCTCCCTTCGACCAACTTCTTGGTTTTAAAGATTTGTTTTATATTTTTATTTACTTATAGAAGAGGGTGTTGGATTCCCTGGACCTGGAGTTACAGGCAGTTGTGAGTGACCCAACCAAGGAGCCTAACTTAGGTCTTCTAGAATGTTCTTAACCACGGCGCCATCTCTCCGGCCCTTCTACACACTTGCCTGCTATGGCACATCTCCTTTCTCAGGACAGCCTCCGTGCCATCAGGGTTTGGAATGCCAGCCCTCTACAGTTACCTAACAACCAGTCGCTTTAGAACCTTCCAACGGTACCCAGCCCTCACCGCACAATACAAAGTCCAGACAAGGAGATTCAAGGCCTGGCTGGGTCCACTCCTAATCTTTTCCTGCCTGCCCTGTCTCTGCTGCCTTACACAAAGCCCACCAGACAGAGCTCACCCGGCTGGCAGTGTGGCCAGTATTCATCTCTATTCCCTAACATCAAGTAGGAAGCCTGGGGCGGACCAAGCATCCAATAGCACTGGTAAGGGAAAAATCTGTCCCTTGAGAATGTGTCTAAGGGCACCATCCTCTCTCCTTCGTCAATATTCCCCCCTCCCCCACTACCAGACTGGTAAAGCTGTTCTTCCCAGCTCTTCCTTTTCCTTGCCCCTGTACCCTCATACCCACCACTGAGATCCACCCTCCAAGTTCTAGATCATGCTCTCACTTTAAGAAGCCTCAGATCCCTCCTACCCCACAACTACCATGAGCTGACCTAAGCAAGAAAGAGCTCCTGTGTCTGTTGCCAACGAGGGCCTCTCTTGCCCCCAAAGTTAGTCAGGCAGCACAAAAAGGGAAACCATTTGTCAGCAAAGTCCACTAATCTAAAACAGTATTCCTTTAGCAAATACTATGCACCAGGACAGTGCCTGGCTCTACTGTTGCTTCTAAGACCATCACAAGACGCAGGACAAGAGGTATGCTTGGAAGATGTGTGGGGGATGTAAATCCATGCCAGGATGTTTGGTAAGGTAGAGCAGGTCAAGACCCAGAGACTCGGTGGGCACACACCTGAGGCTGAGGTGACTCCCAGCTCGCTGCCAGACTCCTGACTTGGAACACATGACATGCATCTCACATAAAAGAGATGTGACCACAGGTCATATGAGACAGAGGTCTCCATGCTAATGAGGTACCTAGAGGCATGGAGGGCGTAGCCAATAAGCTTTCCTTCCCAGACATTCCTCCCTTCAAAAGGTATTTAACCTCAAGCCCACCCTGAGAAGTGAAATATGGTTTTATGCATCCACTTTGACCATGGTAATAAATGATTTGGAACCATAGGCCGTTTCTTTTCATTGGGATTCGCCATGGAGAGCCATGGAGAAGGCCTTTACCTACAAAACCGCTGTCTAATCTCCCAAAGAAGGCCTCTCTGCACTGCCAGCCACAACCTCAACCAAGACTGCCACTGTCAAGCCAATGACTCTCTCAGTGGGACCAGCTCCTCTTTCCTCCCCGGCCCCAGGCTACACCCAGCCCTCAGGCCCCCACTCTGTGCACCTGAGTGTCCAAGGATCTGAGAACCCCATAGCCCAAGCCTTGTGGCAGGCCTGTGGACCCACAAACGGACTCTGGCTATTCCATACCTCAGACTGCACTTTCCCATGCTTCAGATAGTGCTTTCCCACCCCAAGCAGGGCCAACAGCCTAACACCCTACTGGGAGGTGTGACATAAGTGCAATCAAACTCCCCTCCCCAAGCAGTCGAGCCCTGTGGCAGATCTGAAAAGTGACTCAAAACCCTACAGACAGTGAAACAGTCAGACGTCTCTTCTGATAATATCTGGAGGACATGTGACTGGGAAGAATCAAAGAGTGAATAAATATAAAAGATTTCAATTAACCAGTTGCATTATTTCTAAAGTTACCCCAAATGTGACAGTTGTAAAAAAAAAAAAAAAAAAAAAACCACTGAACTTAACATGCCATGGGGCCCAGAAGAGCACAGTCTACCTCCATCACGTGCTCCATACACACTAACTCTGTGTGTAGCATAAGTGACAAGATGGACCATGTCCAAGACTTCAAGACCCACCCACCTAGAAATGGCACTTTGCACGGGGGCTAGGCCCTCCTACATCAATAAGAAATCCAGAAAATGCCCCCTAGACTTCCTCATGGGCCAATCTGATGGAGACAATTCCTAATTTGAGATTCCCTCTGTTCAGGTGACTCTTGGGTCAAGTTGACAAAGCCAAACAAAACAAAACCGAAAACCATCAAAATTGCCCAAAATGTGTGAAACTAGACTATTTTGAATTTTCACATTTTGGGATATCTAGTATTTTCATAAAAATGAAATGAATGAGGGATCTAAGATCTACATGAAATTTCATCACGTCTAATGCCTACAGGCCAAAAACCAATTCTACAGTACTCTTAGCATTTGCCTTCAATCTATCACATGAGACAGAGTTGGGCCTTTCTACTTGTGGTGTCACTCTGACAGTCAAAGTTTTGGGTTCTAGAGCATTTCAGATTTGGGGCTTTAAGATCAGGGAAGTGGAGCTGGAGAGATGGCTCAGCGGTTAAGAGCACCAACTGCTCTTCTAGAGGTTCTGAGTTCAATTCCCAGCAACCACATGGTGGCTCACAATCATCTGTAATGGGATCTGATGCCCTCTTCTGGTGTGTCTGAGGACAGTGACAGTGTACTTATAGAAATAAAATAAATAAATCTTAAAAAAAAAAAAAAAAAAGGCCAGGGATGTTCAACCTGTAAGACACTTTTTTCATGAAAAGTAATTTTTCTTAGCTCATATTTGATATCTGTAATCTTTACAACTTTCAAGAGAAAATTCTAGCAAACTAAAAAACTGTGACTAATAATCTTGTCTATGAGAAGTCCACACAATGCCCCTTTCCACTGGACTAACTGGTGACCTGGCGTGCAGAGCTCTAACATTAATCACATCTACTGCTTTTGCTTATGAGACCAGGCTACCCCATTGTAACTCCTTATGAGGACTCGGGGGACACGGAGTGACTCAAAGGTTCTGCCAGATTTCCTAAAGAAGCAACTGCACCAAATATCTCATTTTAAGAGGGCTACAGGGACTGCCAGGTAACCACCCACACAGTCCCTCCCTGAGACACAAACCTCCCCTCCTGCCAATTCCCCGCTCCTCTGTCTTAGCATTCCAGAACCCTTAGCTACTTCACAATCTCAGTGTGTACAACTCCGGGCATACAAAGGTTCTTAAGCATGCATTGTTAACCAAGACAAGCCCTAAAAGTGAAAACTGGTCCCTTTGCGTTTCCCAAATATGGTCCTGTCTACAGAACCCAAACAAAACCGTCTGACTGCGGCGTCCAGTGACTGTGGCGCTCTTCCCTAAAGACAATCTAGAGAATTCAAAACAGGGCAGATTCCCAAACTCATCAGATAAAAGTAAAGCTTCAACACAAAGATTTATACGGAGTCTTAAAATCAGGGCGGGCCCATGGCAGAGACACCACACTCTTTCCGAAGGGGTCACAACACAACGGGAACCCACTGAGAAATAGCCAATGGGTGCATCTTCAATTCCCTGCAGAGTCCAGGCCGGGCCACGGGCCACACGCAGGTAAGTGAGACTGAACAATGAGTGCTGTGTGGGGCTGAACAACAGGCCTAGGAAAGCCTTTGGCCAGGGGCCTGCTGGCGTCCAGGAATGGCAGAAGCCTGGGTCTCCCACACAGCAGGGCTGTCAGCGCTAACAGACGGTCCACACAGTTCCTGTTCCACCTTCCTCACACGCTATGAATTCCCTGAGGCCACTGGTTCACCACATCCTATGTAAGACAGACCTTTACAGTACAGGCCACGCCATGCTCAGGAATGAGAGAACACGGGCTCCCTTCACTAGAAGGATTTTATGTCTTCTGCAAATATCTAACCTAAATACCTCAATTCATAGCACTGACTTATTCAAACTTTGCTTGTTTTCCTTAAACTTTCAAATGTCACTGAACAGTATACTGACCTACCCCAAAGTCAACACAGAACACTGAAAACATTATCTTGTCCGAGAACACCTCTCTTCTCAACGGTATTTGCCTAATAGCTGAAGTGAAACATGTATGCACAGGCCCCAAATCAATAACTCCAAAGTCACAGTTTGAGGCCAAGGATCATTACTGCCTAACTGTGGTAACTGTCAGGCTGCCCCCACTCCGGCTGTGCACACAGGACGACACTAACTACTTTTCTCTAATTCCTTCTTCCTCTTTACTAATGTTAGGCTGGGTTTTGTTTGTTTGTTTGTTTGTTTGTTTTAACAATCAGATATCAAAACTGCATCCAAGCAGTTGATAATATAATGCAAATTCCTGAGGTAGGTTTTCTTTAAGAGTAAAACCTCCAAAGCGTTCACTGCAGTACCAAGCTGACAGCAAACAATTACCCAGAGTGCATCTCTCAAACCTATGCTGTCTATCAAACCAGACTGTGTCAAATAGCATTAACACTTTAATATAGGAAACTCATACACAACACAAACAACATCTCGGTTTCAGGTAGAGTGACTGGCTTTCTGCTATCTGGAGTCCACTCTTATTCCAGATTCATGTAGTGCTTAGCAGCTGCTGGAAGCTAACCGGAGCCAGGAGAAATAGATTTGGACCAAATCTGGCCAGGGCTGTTTAAGTTAGAAAACCCCTTCATTTGTCTGCTTTATTTTACTGACTTAGAAGATGAGATTAATAACACCTAGTTTAATAAGTTGTTCTTCTCCAGGTTAAATTTTTAAAATATGCATTTACGTGTTAACGGTAGGGTACCAGGAGAAGTATTCTAACAGAGAAGGCGGCAGGCTGGCCTTTCTAATCCTCTGTTTCTTATGAGGACAGACAGTTGGCTGCAAGCCCTCCTCCTGAGGTGGATGCTACTGCACCAGCACCAGCCTTTACCAACTGCAGTCGTTATCAAGCACCAAGAATCAAGTCCCCAGCTTGACCTTCCCAAGCAAAACCCTGGGTAACTGTCCCCTCGGAAGGGCATGTCTCAAGAAACCAAACCATCACTATGGACACATGATACATTCATGAGAAGCCCCTGCTCTCACACTACTAAACAAACAGATGGACCGTCTGCATTTCCCCAAAGCTGGCTGGGAACCAGCCACTTTACATACGTCATTTCTAATCCTCAAACACCTCCTTACAATGGAAAAACTGAGCCTCAGTAACGACAGCAAGACTCAATGAGCAGTCAAAATGACGGGCCTGGAAAGATGGCTTTGCAATTAAGAGCACTTGCAAAGAACCTGGGTTCAATCCCTAACACCCACATGGTGGCTCACAACCATCCATGACTCCAGTTCTAAGGGACCAAAGCCCTCTTCTAACGCTTGTGGGCACCAAGCATATACATGGTACATATACAATCACACAGGCAAAATATTCATACACATAAAAATGTAAAAATATAAGTTAAATAAATAAATAAATTTAAAGTTGTAAAACCGTGTTTGCCTAAAGTAAGAGATTCCTCCTACACAGACTGCACTGAGCGCACACAGACGGATTAATTCAGAGCGCTTTATCTGTGGCATTGAGACGTTGGTCACTCTTGTCGACCAAAATTAGATATAGGGCCTGCCCTAGAGAGAGATATTCTTACTCGTATATTTTTAAGATTTATTTATTTTATGTATATGACTACACTGTAGCTGTCTTCAGACAGACCAGAAGAGGGTGTTGGATCCCATTAGAGATGGCTGTGAGCCATCATGTGGTTGCTAGGAATTGAACTCAGGACCTCTAGAAGAGCAGTCAGTGCTCTTAACCACTGAGCCACCTCTGTAGCCCTGAGAGGAGATATAGTCTGGGTGGGAAGAAAGAAAAGACTAGTAGTCTCGATACAGCTCAGAAGTTTCCATCCCTGGCATTCTCGTCCTAACACACACACACACACACACACACACACACACACACACACACACGGGGGGGGGGGGGGGGCAGGCAACTAACTGGCTCTCCTCTCTATCCCTAATGAGGTAGCATGACCTGCCTTTTCCTAATACAATTCTCTCTGTGAATTTTAACTTCTGTAACAAGTGAAGTAGCTTACATATGTTACAGGCAATCACTGCCTAATCTGGAGATAAACTTGTCTTCTACTCCTTCTGGTCATAAGAAGCTGTTCTCAGGGGCTGAAGAGATGGCTCAGTCATTAAGTGCACTGTCTGCTCTTCCAGAGGTCCTGAGTTCGAGTCCCAGCAACCATGTGGTAGCTCACAACCATCTGTGATCTGACTTACTGTTGCTGAGAAGCGTACAGAATGCACCACAGCAGTGGGGATCAAGGGGGCAGGAGGGTGTGCCGGTGCCCTGAGGCCCATATATGAAAAGTCCCAAGGTACAAGAATCCTCTGCCCAGGGGGAAAGCTTCCTGCAATCCGGCTTTGAAAAGCTGCACAGGAACCTTGATTACAGCAACCACAAGTGACAATTTCTACATTTGTCTTTTTTTTTTTTGCTTATGGGTAGCAAAAACTGCCATGCAGAGGGAATTTGATCATCTAAGCATACTCCCTAAATATCATTCTGTGTTTCCGGCCCATAGGGAGGCTTCCCCCCACCCACCCCCCTCTGCCCTACTGCTTGATGGCTGACAAGAAAATTACCAGGAACAAAAAGGTGTTGACAATCCTGTAGACCTCAAAGAGGAGAAAAACTGCAAACAGAACAAACTCATCAAAACACAACAAAAACTGACAGAGTTGGATGTTTACAGGATTGTTCTAAAGCTAATAAATGTTAATGAGAATGGTTAACCCCAAATGATCCAGGCTTCACAACTCACACCTGATCTAAACATGAGAAACTGGACAGAGCTGGGTGTGGTGGCACACATCTGTAATCCCAGGATTTGGGGGGATAGAAATAGGAAAATCGGAACTACAAGGTCATTCTTACCTACACACCAAGTACAAGGCCAGCCTGGGCTACATGCGCCCCTGTCATTGCACAAAAACATTTCCAGCACTCACATAAAAACCAGGTGTTATGCCAGTGCATGCCTAGAACCCCAGGCCTACAGAGGCAGACATGAGGCTTGCCTTCAAATGTGTCCAAATAATGAATGGTACTTTCTCAAAAAAATAAGGTGGGCAAGAGATCCTCTCTTGAAAGTAAGTTGGAGACAGCCAGAGAAAAAGACTCAGTGACTAAGAGCACTCACTGCTCTTCCACAGGATCTGAATTCAGTTCCGAACACTTCAGGCAGTTCATGTCCTCACAGTCCTCTCTAACTCCAGTGCCAGGGCGTTTGACACCTCTGGTCTCCGAGGGCTCCTGTACATAAACTCACATGAGGTCAAACACACCTGTATAAAACTTAAAAATAATAAAAAATAGATCGCAAAGGAAGTAAGGTGGAGAAAGAATAAAGACACCATATGTTAGCCTCTAGCTAAGAGACAGACAGAGAGACAGGCAGAGAGTGCATACACTCAAGAGATACTAGATGAAGGCTCTACCTTCTGGGGTTAGTTGCAGAAGACAGCAGAGTTGGGAATGGAAGTTCATCATTAAGAGAACAACTACCTTCTTGGCATGAACTCTAACCAGCATGGAAGAGTTCTAAGTGCCTCCCTCTGGCTCTGCTAACACTGTAAACCTCTGTGTCCCCACATGCCAAAGGAGTAAAATAACGCGAAGACTCATGTTACAAGGATTCAGGGGCCTCTGCCCATCAATATACTGCTGTGCACACAGGAAGCGCTTCATACGTGAGCGCCATGTTGACATGATTGGCTTATTTTCTTCTTGTCTCCCTCTAACCCCCAAAGTAGAAGAGAGTTGGCGATGAGTAGAAATTCCAGTTAATGGAAGGCTTCTTGGGTCACTGTTTAAGTATACCTGCAACCCTCTGGGTCCAGCATGAAGAAGGAAAAGCCACTGCCAGGAATGTAGGTTTTCTTGCCACAGGCAGAGAATATTTAACTCCGACCTTGTGGTGACTCTACCCAGGACCCACGCTTCTACAGTCTGTAGGCTGCAAGACATCAAAGTCCTTGGCCATCTGTGACAAAGGTTAATCAGTGATCTAGATGGGGGCTGGGAGAAACATCTAGCCACCACCACCGCCGTCTGCTCTCAGGAAGGTTTCATGTGGCCAAAGGAACCCAGCTTCAGAAGTCTGTAATTGTGGACTTCCTTCTGTTTCCTCAAAACGGTGCAAAACCAGGTTCTTCTATAAATATGTAAAGACTATATTGGGGGGGGGGGTGGCGGGGAGGAGGTGGATCTAAAACGTGCCTAAAGCCCTCCATAAAAGCAGGAATATTTGAACTCTCAGAGTGGTAATGAAGCACTCGAAGCTCCCGCCTGCTAAACTCACAGCTGTATTGCCTAACCAGCAAACTTAAATGCAGAGAAGCAGACGTGGCGGGAAATGGAAATCCCGACCGCCAACGCAAGTTCACCAACAGGCTGGCTTAACTGTCCCCAGTGGACATGGAACTAAAACAACACCAAGAATTTAAAATATACTCCTCCTTCACTGATGGCTACCTCAAACAGGGTGAGAAGGCTGGGGATTATGTAGGCCCTAGACCCTGACCACAGGGGAGAGGGCTGGGAAGGCCCTTTCCTGGAGCCAGGCAGCCCCTGGCAATTACTTACTTTACAGGAAAAAGTGTCAGAGTCCTTCCAGTGAGGGAAACCCTTCTCTGGCCACTCAACTCAGCAAGCTCATTAAATTCCGAATGAAGCCAGCTGCCGGGAAGGCAAAGGGCATCCCAGCTGGGGCTCTGGAAATTCCTAGCTAGGAAAATAGAGTGCCTGGGTCATGGGAACTCAGATCTCAGGGCTGGAAGGCAGCTAACTGTCAGAAAGATAAGGATGTCACCCCAGAGTGGGCCCTTCCAGCTGAGAAGCCGAGAACCAGAAATGTCATCTGGCAAGACACAGAGGACATATTGGGGGTTCCTACTGCTCCCCCCAACCCCCAGTTGTTAGAGAGGTTTAAATGGAGGAAGAAATGATGGGGGAAGGGACAAAAACAAATGAAACAAGGGTGAGGAGTGAATCGATGTTGGCCCTGGCTTAGAGAATATCAATAGGGGCGGGGCAGAGACCAATTATTAAATTACCAAAATTATATTTTTTACCGATATGTATTTACTTTTTATTGATATCTACTTACATGATGACGAGTTACATAAAGACAATTTATTTCAAATAGACCATATATTTTGCCCACACTGATATAGAGATTTAGATACATATCAAACTATTCACAAATCAAGGTTGTAAATTTCATCTAACCCTTATTTCATTTCCTTCCTCATTCCCTCTGAGGTCACAGGGCTGGGGTGGAGTTTAACAGTGAAGTGCTTCTCTCTCATGCTGCAGCTCCTGGTCCCATCCCCACACCAACCAACCAACCAACCAACCAGCACCACCTCCCATTCAAGTTGGGCATGGTGGCTAAGGTCTATAATCCCAGCATTTGGGACAAGAGACAGAAAGACAGCATGTTCAAAGCCAACCTAAGCTACATAGTGAGATCCTGGCTTTAAGGGGGGTGGGAGGGAGGTTTCAATTAAGCACAGATATGTCACATGAAATCTTTTTTGTTTTTGAGTCAAAGTTAAAGTGACGGATTCTCTGATATCCACATTGTCAATTTTTTGTTTGTTTGTTTGGTTGGTTGGTTTGGTTTTTGTTTTTTTGAGACAGGGTTTCTCTGTTGTAGCCTTGGCTGTCCTGGAACTCGCGCTGTTCAAAGCTGGCCGTGAACTGAGAGATCCTCCTCTGAGTGCTGGATTGAAGGCTTGAGCCATCACTGCCCAGGCTTCTTCTTGTTTCTTTTTTTTCCTTTTCTTTTCTCTCTCTCTCTCTTCCTTTTTTCTTTTTGGTTTTTCAAGACAGGGTTTCTCTGTGTAGCCCTGGCTGTCCTGGAACTCACTTTGTAGACCAGGCTGGCCTCGAACTCAGAAATCCGCCTGCCTCTGCCTCCCGATGGCTGGGATGAAAGGCGTGCGCCACCACGCCCGGCTTTTCTTGTTGTTTCTTTAAGATAATTATAACATCTTAGCCAGGCAACAACAAAAAAATCCCAATAATATCTTTACATAAAACATGATGTGAAATTCACAAAGAATCAATAAAAAGTTAAAAAAAAAAGACACAAATTTTCCTACTTGACTTTGATTTCATCACAAAAGTTATAACAAAGGGATGCTGATGGACCTTGCTAAGACACTGGGTCTCTCTCTTCATCCATCCCCTCCACATTTGCTGTTTTATAAATTCACAAGCATCTTAATAATAAATGATTTCTCAAATACACGCTTTTCCTAACAGAAATGTATTTTTAATCGCTACTTGATGAATTACAGAATTCAGAAAAACAACAGTAACATTTTTAAACTATTCCGTGCCCTTCCACTAAATTTTTAACCTGTACTTTTAAAAAAGTCAGTTTTATTGCTCAAATTGAGGACACAGTACACAATGCCTTGAACTTTCAAATCTCCTTCATACAGTAGTAAAATCATGGGCTCAAAATAAGTCGGCTTTGCTCTCAATTTTTCTGCATGAGTTTGAACTCTCTAGATTAAAAAAAAAAAAAATCCAATTAGAAAAGCAAGGTAGCCTGCACCTTTTACTGATGTACCACAGGGTGTCTGTTGTTGGGAAACTGCTCGCACTGTGGCTGTGAGAAGTGCTGCTCTACAACACGTGTAGGGTCTGCTCCCAGATAGGTGACTGAAGAGCCCTGTGGAACCTGCAACCTCTGCTCCTGGCAGGAAGGTTTTAAGGCTACAGTCCAAGAAACACTGACCAAAGCAAGTATAAAGCACACAACCATTCAATGTCCACGCCCAAATCCAAGCCTTCACACAGTGCTGGACATGTTGAAGAATTTGTTCACTCACTGGCATAGTATTTATGTTTTATACTAATTGTGTCGGGCTTTCATTTAAGCAAGGAAACAGATTTTTCCTTCTTCTCCTGTAAAATTTTCACAGTGAATAAAGCAATGTGTGGGTGCAGTTCCACTCACAGGGCCTGCTAGTCATGACTGCCGGCCCCGTCTGCAAGCAGCCTGGCAGTGGGTTACAAATGAGAAATCTAGTAAAAGCACAGGCATTTCTTATCTCAACACATCTCAGCTGGATGTTTGGGAGAGCAAAGAATTCAAAGGGGCCCTGAATGCAAAGCCACTTCACATCATACTTCATAGTGGCCAAAACCTATAAAACGTCGACACAATGTAACAAGCAGATGTCTTGCTTTTTCATGAAAGTATTTCTAACTCCCCATGTACATCCTACCATACAGTCCTATCACAGTGTGAGGGCTAGTTTCACAATGCATCAAACCCTTTCCTCAGCTGGTTCCTTGAGACCATCACACAACACATTCATCCAGATCTCATTCACCAGCCCCCCATACCCTCACAGAGGCAGCCCACTTTCCTACTCACCCAAGTTTGTGTCCTTGTTTTTTTGTTTTTTGGTTTTCGTTTTTAAACAACACTGGGTCAGATGCTCCTGGATGTGTGGCCATCCACTGGAGCATGGTAAACCCTCTTAAAGACAACCTGCTCGCCCTTCTCCATCAGCCACCAAGTACCAACAGCTCAGCTAGGGTGAGGACTTCCTGCCTGCCTCCCTTCTTCACTGCATCAAGCTCTTAAAGCTCCCAAAGTCTCCAGTTGTTTGTATTAAACACAGTGCCACTCAATAATAGAATTTCTTTTGGCAAAGACATTAAAACAAAACAAAACTTAAAGAGATTGTTCAAATATTTTACTTTTTGTGATAAAGAAACCCTTTTTCATTTCAAATAAGCTTCATTTTTTAAGTACTGTTCAAACTACAGAAGGAATGGATGGATATAAGCACACACTAAATAAATTAAATAAAAAGACCCAGTGTCACTTCCCTGACACACCTCATATGCTTTGGCTATAATTCGTTACATTATCTGGTCATGAAAATTATGTATGTCTGGCATTTCCTCTTAAGTATTTCTCTCTTGCGATGAAGGTTTTGAAATAAAGTTCTAATGATGCATGTTTTTTTTTTTAATTCCATCCATTCTTTCCTCTTTAGGTTTTCCCAACTTCAGAAATTTGTGGGGTTTTTTTTTTTTTTGGTTTTGGTTTTGTTTTCACAGACACGGCCTCACTTTGTAGTTCTGGTTGGTCCAGAAAAACCAAGACCAACTTCCCAGAAGTAGCATTTCACTCCCTGATGAACACGCCTCTGACAGAGACTTCTGCAAACTCTTCACAACTCTCTGCAGCACAAAATGCTTTTTTGTTTGTTTGTTTGTTTGTTTGTTTGTTTTTCGAGACAGGGTTTTTCTGTGTAGCCCTGGCTGTCCTGGAACTCACTTTGTAGACCAGGCTGGCCTCAAACTCAGAAATCCACTTGCCTCTGCCTCCCAGGTGCTGGGATTAAAGGCGTGCGCCACCACGCCCTGCAAAATGGTTTTTTTTATGTGTGGGATTGAAACAGCCTCAAGTTGTGCTTCTTGCTTCTTCTCAACTACCCAAACCTGCTGTATCTGACTTTGCTAGTGAGGCAAGTCCTGTCACCATTGAGAGCTAGGCACACTTCAAAGACCATCTTATTAATTCTGATAACTCTTTGGTGTGGGAATTGTCACCAAACCCACAAGAAATGGAACTGTAAACTCCTCTCTGTCTGACCTTGAATTCCATGGTCGAGACTCACACATTTTGGGTCCTTCTGTTTGTATTCCAAGTCCTCTCTGTGGCATTTGAATGGTGACTTGGAGAATGTTCTAAACAAACTATTCAATACATTTATACAGTTCCGGGGAGTCTCTGAGTGGCACCACAGCCTGTGCTCCGGGATCACACACACACACACACACACACACACACACACACACACACACACTGCCCTTGACAGACCTACTATCTGAGGCTCAGAGGTTGCTTAATGGCAAGTCGCTGCTATTTATTTTTAAAGCCATGTGATGCCCTCGGAGGATGACAGTCAACAAAAGCTTCTGAAGTAGCCTGTGAGCAGCTCTGAGTGAGCCCTGTCCACTAGAAGACGAGTGAAGACTTCTTTACATCCGTCGCCCTGAAGCCCCTCAACAGCACAAATTCTAAAACTGGAAAGGTGAAAATCCCCAAATAAGGACATCAGTTGAAAATAAAAATTTTAAAAACAAACAAACAAATAATACAATAAAATGAAAAAATGGGAATAAAGTGTGGTGGCACACATCTTACTCCCAGCCCTTGGGAAGCAGAGACACGTGGATCTCTGAGTTCAAGGCCAGCGAGAAACCCTGTTTTGGAGGAGAAAAGAAAGAACGAAGGAAGGAAAGAGAAGGAGAAAGAAGGGGGAGGGAGAAAGTAAAGAAATGGACATTTTTAAAACTCTGCTCAGTTGTACCTGAGGAGTTAGCTCCATGCCAGCCACCCTAAGTCTAGCTGGCTCTTACTCCTTTGACTTGGCTCTTGTCAACTCTAGGGGCAAAGATGTGCCCAGTTCCTATAAACACAGGGGTCTTTTTAGCTCTGGTATAGATGTTGGAATGGGGCTGGGGGAGGGGTGGTGACCAGTGTATGTAGAATGCCTGAGGTCCATACAAGTCAGTGAAACCTATTCAAGACCAGCTCCTCTTTGAGCATTCGCCTGAGCTGGACAAGTGCACCGCAGAGCTTTCGGGAAGGCATACCATTTCGTAAATGTTTTTGTTTTGTTTTGTTTTTCCAGACAGGGTTTCTCTGTGTAGCCCTGGCTATCCTGGAACTCACTTTGTAGACCAGGCTGGCCTCGAACTCAGAAATCCGCCTGCCTCTGCCTCCCGATGGCTGAGATGAAAGGCGTGTGCCACCACCGCCCGGCTGCATACCATTTCTATAACAGTAAAAGCATTGGTCACACACTCCTGACCCGAGTTCAATAATTCCCCACCCCCACCCCAGCCTCTCGCCCAGATCCCAGCCTCTCGCCCAGATAAAAGTCTATCACTGACACTCAAAAGTTGTCCTCACACACAGTCACAACATAATGAGCAAAAAATTAAACTTAAAACCGTTTAAAAGAATACAGGGTCCAGTTCAGACATCAGCCCTACTCCATTCTGCTGGTGCAGCCTGGAGCTAAGTACTGTTTCTCCCTCTGGAAAATGACAGCCCCTCAGCACTCAGCTGCTGTGGCAGCTCCAGGCGTGGTGAGGACAACACTGGTAAAGCACTTGCTGTCTATGTCATTTTGTGTCCCATGTATGTGACAGCTTCAACAACATTTACTCTTCCCTCAAAGGAGGCATCTCTTTCTGAAGACAGGGCCTGGGACTCTGCACACCCTGCCATTTAACTTGCTCACTGTGGAACCCTAGAACAGTCCATATTTGTGATTTTTGGATTTTCCAGCTCTACGGGATACTGGAAACTCTCAGGAGGAGGAGACACTCGAGTGGAACTACCTCTGTTATCACACAGTGAAATCATCCAATAAACATCATCGCCAGGTTTCTTTTGTTCGGAAACGCGTTAGAAATGGCCTCACTTGACATCTTCACTCTATTAATGAAAAGGCATTCTGAGTAAGACAGAGGAAGACAGCCCACAAGGTCAGAGTCAGTGTGGGACCTGGACAGGATGAAAAGGAAGCATTCCCATCCCTGTCTCAAGTTCTGCCCATCAAAGACGAGGCTTTGAGTCAGACACAGCAAATGAGCTCTTCAAAGAAAAAAGCCTTTCAAAGAAAGCTATTACCTTTGTGTTTACCGAACAGATGGTAGGGAGAACTGCACGCTTTAAAAAAAAGAAAAAAAAAGGGAAATTCTTTATTCAATGCTAATATTCCTTCTGAATTTTAACACAGTGCCTTGGGTGCAGTAAAGGATGTTGATTTGATTTTACATGAAAAGCCAAATGATACTAGGAAATACTCTCTCTATAAATATCTTCGACATACAAACACCTGCTGTCCACAAAGAACTAAGAGGATATTATGCATAAGGAAAGACCCCGGTTAATTGTGAACCCAACTTTTAAGGAATGACTGACTTCCAGTTTGCTTCTGTGGGATGAGAGATGTTTAGAGGACCACTGTAGACATTAAAGACTGCTCCCGGGCTGGAGAGATGGCTCAGCAGGTAAGAGCACTGACTGCTCTTCTGGAGGTCCTGAGTTCAAATCCCAGCAACCACATGGTGGCTTGCAACCATCCGTAATGAGATCTGATGCCCTCTTCTGGGGTGTCTGAAAGCAGCTACAATGTACTTACATATAATAAATAAAGAAACCTTTGGGCCAGAGCGAGCGGAACCAGAGAGAGAAGAAAAAGTATTTGAAGACAACTAGAGTGTACTTACATATAATAAATAGATCTTTTAAAAAAAACAAGATGGCTCCCAAGTTGCCTCATATATCCCAGATTTATTAGAACCTCCTTGGGTTCAAAGTTTTCATCTCCGTGTATCAGTAGTTAATTTTCCCTGACTTCTAATTTTTCAGAACTTGGTATCTGAATAAATCAAGTCAATAAGCATTACAAATAAAAATAGAAGCCGGGCGTGGTGGTGCACGCCTTTAATCCCAGCACTCGGGAGGCAGAGGCAGGTGAATTTCTGAGTTCGAGGCCAGCCTGATCTACAAAGTGAGTTCCAGGACAGCCTGGGCAACACAGAGAAACCCTGTCTCAAAAAACAAAACAAAAAACAAAAACAAATAAAAATAGACACAAATCCTAACCAAGTGACAAACCACGACAGGCACACCCACAACAAAATAGACTATGTTTACAGCCACACATGTAACATATGAAACCTGCCCCCCCCTTACTGTGCAGCCAATGCCCATGTGACAACAACGCAGACTTAACAACCAAGGAATTCACCGAGAAAGCACATGCCAGACTGCTCTTTTTTAAAAAACAAACAAACTAAAACCACCTCTTTGTGAGTGCAACTGGGGTCAGGTAGGATCAGAAAAATCCTGAACTCAGAACTCCTTCCCACTCTATATTAGGCGGTTCAATGATCTCAAAAGTCAAAAAGTCAAAAGTTAGAATGTCACACTTCTCAAACTGACACAGCTCATGATAAAGGAACTAAAGATCTCAGTGGTCCTTTTCTTTGTTTCTTTTTTTTTTTTTTTCCTAAGTTTTTATTTTTGAAACAGGGTCTCTCTATGTGGTCCTTGTTCTATAGATCAGGAGGCCACAAACTCAAGAGATCCACTCTCCTCTGCCTCCTCAGTGGCTGGACGAAAGGCAAGCACCGTCACACCCAGCTAAGATTCCAATTTTCACAGAAAGTTGCAAACACGGTCTGTGGAAAATCGTCCACTTTACAGTGATTCTCCTCAATGAGTTCCAGAGTGAAAAGGAGAAGGGATGCGCTGTGTGGAAGGTTGGGGGTGGGGGGAGCTGCAGTGTGTGCTTCTACCACAGTTGAGCCTCTTATGCAGATGGAAATCAGAGCAACACCTTCCGCGACTGCCCCCTGTCAATCACAGAGCCCTTGGAATTCTTGACAAGGAATAATAAGATTTTACTAAAACATTGACCAAATTTTAAAAATTCAGGTTCATGATTACAACCATTTTCTACGATGCTCAGTACATTTAAAAGGACAGAACTCAAAAAGGTCAACAAGCTGAAGTGCCCAAGTAAGGACACCTTAGTCCCACTTGGGAGGGAGCAATCACAAGTGGGGAGGGAGAGAGAGACCTGGGAGGGAAAGTGGATGGAAGTGGGGGTAGGGAAGGTGGGGGGAGGAAGTGGGGCAGTGGGGGGAGGGGAACCTAATCTTGTATTGGGTGAGGGAAAAGAACTGAAGCCCTGAGGGCCAGCAGAAAGAATGGAAACAAGGCAATCTCAGGAGGTAGGAGGTGGGGGGACCCTCCAGAATGCAGAGACCTGGTAGGTGAGAGACTCTCAGGACTCAAAGGGAGGGACCTTAGATGAAATGCCCGATAGAGGGAACTTACAGAGCCCACCTCCAGCAGGAAGACAGGACATCAAGTGAGGGAGAAGGGGGCCATCCCACAATCACAACTCTGACCCATAATTGTTCCTGTCTGAAAGAATTATGGGGATGGAAATGGAGAGGAGTCTGAGGAAAAGAAGGTCCAGCCACAGGCCCAAAGTAGGATCCAGCTCAAGGGAAGGTCTCAAGGCCTCAGACCATTACTGAGGCTAAGGAGCGCTCACAAAAAGGGACTTAGCATGACCGCACTCCAGAAGACCCAACAATCAGCGCAAAGAGTCAGAGGCAGGTATTTTCATCCAACCAATGGACAGAAGCAGCTGACACCTGTTGCTGAATTAGGGAAGGCTGAAAGAAGCTGAGGAGGAGGGTGACCCTGTAGAAGGACCAGCAGTCTCAATTAATCTGGACCTCCGACATCTTTCAAACACTGAACTACCAAACAGACAGCATACACCAGCAGATATGAGGCCCCCAACACACATACAGTAGAGGGCTGCCAGGTCTGTGTTCAGTCAGAGATGATGCACCTAACTCTCAAGAGACTGGAGGCCCCAGGGAGTTTAGAGGTCAGGTGGGGTGGGGGGTGGAGACATTCAAGTGGGGAGACAGGAGGGTGGGGAGGAGGTATGGGATGTGGAACAGTAGCAGGGGCAGAGGGGATAAAATATGGAGTATAAATAAATTAATTTATTATTATCTTTAAAAAAAAAAAGGAATTCTGAGAGCAGGGGCAATTGTCTTCTGGAAAGAGCACAATTAGTTACCTCACACCACACAGTCAGCCCTGAACACATGCAGACCAGTAACATAAGACTGAGCAGGGTGGAGTTATTTATTCAGGAATACAGTGTGTGTGTGTGTGTGTGTGTGTGTGTGTGTGTGTGTGTGTGTGTGTGCGCGCACACACACACACATATATATATATATATGCATGCATACATACATACACACACATACATAATACACACATACACATATGTAACAATTTATGAAAAAAGAGGCCATGAATTTGAAAGCGAGCAAGGAGGGATCCATGGAAGCACTTGTAGGGGAAAGAGGAAGAGGGAAATGATCAAATTTGGTAAGAAGGTAACCCTCCCTCAGTAGTTTCATCAGAGGGCTGAAGCTTTTGTGCCTGAACAAAACTAACTCATTAGTGGTTTTGATGCCTTAGACACAGGAAAGGTAAGTTCTTGTTTGTTTGAGAAAGGAGGGAAGTTTCCATTCCACAGCTAATTGGATCTGTCTCTCTGGAAGCATTACTAACCTGATCTTTTCGGTCCTAGCTTTTAGTTCCTGGGATTATTTTGTCATTGTATTGTATGTCTATGATTGTTTTGTGTGCAGGTGTGTCTGTGCATCACGTGTGTGACTCGGACCACTATGCATGACTTGTGTCGTGAGTGTCAGATTCCCTGGAACTGGAGTCACACATGGTGGTGAATTGTCACATGGGTGCTGGGAATAGAACCTGGGTCTCCTGCAAAAGAAGCCAGCAAGTGCTCTTAATAGCTGAGCATCTCCACAGCCCCTACTTTACTTTTTTTTTTTAATATAATTTCTTTTAACTAATTTAAAATAAACATTTAAAAACTCTCTGGAACAATACCTGGTTTTTTGTTTTTTGGGTTTTTGTTGCTGTTCTGTTCTGTTTTGTTTTAAGGATTTAAGATGAAAGAATTCCACAGACCAGAATTCTTGGATTTTTAGGAATTTCTATTAGCTTTATTCTCTCATTTAGGAGATGTCTTGAGCAAGTTGGTGGGGGATAGGAGTTGTTTGACATTTAAGACCATTTAAAATTATGCCTGCCTTTCGAAAGAGCTGAAGGTGTGGCAAGGTCGGGCCTTGGTGGAGCCTGGGGAGAGAGAGCTGGAGTCTTCAGCACTTTGGGGCAAGGAACTGGCCCAGCTTCAAAGCAGCAAGGCCAGGCTGGCTCCCCATGCACGCTGGGGTAGAGAGGGCAAAGACTGGCTCTGTTCCTATCTGGGGCCTCAGCCCTGTCTGCCCCTCAAAGTTTCCTGCTGCCTGAGAAAACATGTGAAATATTTCCATGAAGGGCCTGCTGTGTGGAAGCAACAGGAAATAAAGGTTTACTCCAGAGACTCCCTGTGGACCTCGGGGTGGGGGTCCACTGGCGATCACAGTCTTCCAAACAACTTATTATTCTTACCAGATGTTTTCAAAGGCAGGTCTTGTGCACAGTCTCTAAGAGGTGTTTTATCTTTTTATTTTTGGTATGGAAAGTATTTCAGTGTGAGAAGTACTGTTACTGAGTACTAAAGACAAACCCAAATTCAAACCGATGTGGGGACCCCACAGAAGTACTATGGAAATGTCGGGGTTAAGAGAAATGAAGTATATTCTAGACTTCGCAGAGGAAGTAAAAAACAGTTCTTTAATTCCAACCTCTGTGGCCGCAAGATTAAAAAAGCCCAAAGGGTGCTGCTTGCCACCAGGTCTGACGACTGCAGCTTGCTCTCCAGAGCCCATGAGGTGGAAGGAGAAAACTGACTCTAAGTTGTCCTCCAATCCACATACAAGCACGTGTGCACACACAGTAAATAAATTAATGCAAAAAAATAAAACTTCTTATTTAAAAAAAATAATCTTCATCAAATTCTTGCAAAGGCCTGCTCAGACTAAAATGGCTTTACTGGGCAACCATGGACCAATTCAAACCTACATCCCATGATGGCCCTCTGCCAACTGTCTGCCCACCCCCTTCTCCAGTCTGCTAAGGCACCGGGTGAACAGTGTGCCCTTTCATTCGACGCCCACTGCTAAGCTGTCCCTGAATGGGCCACTGGTCTCAAACACTTCACCTCTTCCTCCTCCTCTGAGGCCCTGCCTGCTAGCTAAGCTGTCTCACTCAGTCAAGACATCCAGCTCAGAACATGAGCTTCTATGGAGCCTCCTCACGTCGAGGAAGACTGAGGAAGAAAGGTGCTCACTGGCCACATGCATCCATCCCAGCGATGGACGGGGCCCAACAAGGTTATATCGCAATGTCAAACCGTCAGAGCCCTGAGGTGAAAAGAGCCCAACAGGGCAGAGTGGAAACCTGGCTCCTCTCCTGTGGGTGCCTTTCCTCATCTGCAGAGTGTGACGTCATCACACCTACCCTGGGTGTTGGGATGATTATATGGCATGGCGAAAGCCTTAGGTACAGAGAGAAATCAAGTCCTGCGTCACCGTTGCCGCAGTTGCTTTCCCCACTCCTGCCTACGCCCTTTAAAAATAGTTCCTTTATTAAAATCTCCTCAAATTACCTGACTTGAATGTACCATATGTTTCCTGCCAGGCCTCAGATAAGCTCAGTAAGTGACATTTCCCTCTCCCCATCTTCCCCACCTCCTCCAAGCGTACCATTTTCTTCCTTTAGACCAAAAAAAAAAAAAAAATTAAATTAAATTAAAAAATGCTTCTTTTGAAACAATAAAACCTTGGAGCTGGAGAGATGGCTCAACGGTTGCTCTTGCAGAGGCTCAGGAGTTTGAGTTTCAGTATCCATGCAATGGCTCCCCAACTCTACTTTCAAGGGATCCGATGCCCTCTTCTGACCTCTATAGGCACTAAGCATGCATATGGTGTACATACATACATGCAGACAAAACACTCACTGAGTAAATCTAACACGCATGCACGTACGCACACACATGCACACATTTCACTTTCCACTGTTTATTTACTTCCATTCCTTTTAGGTCTCAAATCCTGGGCAAATGGCTGAGGTGCCTATAGTGGACCTGGCTAGTCTCCCAGCATCCCTCAGTCCCTACCTGTTACAGCATATGGCTGGCATACCCTTCCCTATATAATCCAGCCATCTTGGTTATCCAGTCCCTTTGTCTATCCTTTCACTCTTGGTCTCTTGGTCTCCTGGCTCTTCCCCTCTCCTCTTCCCTCTCTCCTCACATGGCTCAGCTCAGGGCCCTGTTCACTCTGAATTCTCGCAGACGTCCCTGCCTCTGGCTATGCTCTCCCTCAGATCTACAATAAACCTCTCCCCCACCACCTAGGAGCCGTCACGTCCTCCATTTTTATTTCTTTCTTTCACTCACATACCATCTCAGCGTTCAACTTCTCTAGAAATCTAGCTCACCTAAATTATAAATGCTGACATTGTATCTGACTTAACCTGTCCTGGAAGTCTCTTTCTCGCTGATTTATAAGGTCATAAGACCTCGAGGCTCATCACAGCATTCTTAAGTCATCCTTTGCAAATCCAGCATTCCCGAAAATATGTCCCACAAAGCACTATTCCCAGGGAAGTCAACAGATATACAGCAAAGGAGCTGTGGTTGTAACACCCCATTTAAGAGACCTTCAAAGACATAGCTAGACATCTGAAAACTCCTACCAAAAAGAACCCTGTTTAACATGGGCTCAATGGCACCCATCTGCAGTTCCAAAAAAATTCCTCCAAAGATGGAGGAAAGAGCTCAAGAGTTCAAAACTAGTTTGAGCAACATAAGGCGACCATGTTTTATCCCTCAACCTCAAAAACTCCTATTAAATTAACAAAAGCAACACTCATTGCATATTTTACCCAGAATTCCACACTCATCCCTACAAGTAGGATATCCATTAGCAACCAATACAACAAAATACTCCAAGAGAAGAAAAACTATTTTCTCAACATCAGTCAGAGAGAGTAATGCAGGAGTTAGCGGGTTGTACCACCAAGTCTTTGGATTCCCCACCCCCTGCTCTTAGCTATAGTAGAGGTTTCTCAAACCTAGGCCTACCAGTTAGAATCATTTAAGCTTGTTACAACACAACAGACAGTAGAAATCACAACAGACTTCCTAACTTAGTAGTTATGGTGTACATTTCTAGCTAGTATATCGCTGTTGCTGCAAAGGCCCTCTGCTGCAGCGAGACAGGGTTGATAGCAATTGCCCTAAATAATAGAATTAGTGGGAAAGCCAATATAAAGATGCAAAAAGGACAAGAGCTCCAACAACTCACAGTTCTTGAGAAAACACTCTATCTAATTACCAAACAAGTAGTGCGAGGCCAAAGAACTCACAGCCGGGCAGTGGGAACTGAGGTAGATCTTAAAGGACAGAGAGATCAGACAGAAGAGAAGCCTCAGGTGACTATAATGTTTGTAAGATGCCCAGGACTTCAGAGTGGGAAGGGCCTGGCCTGCTTGTCTTCTAGTTCTTACATTTGCATAAGGGTGTGACTGCTATTTCAAATATTCACAGCAAAACACTTTGGTAAATAGAGTAGCTGCTATCTAAATAAGTAGTTCTAGGGCCCTGGCAAAGGCCACTCTGCTCTTTCCATCCGTCCCTTCCCTTCCCTTTCTCTACTCAGGCCTTTGGCCTGACTAAGATCTCATCTCTGAACCAAGCTATGCTGGCCACTAGGTCTGAAAGACAAACAGCCCATGCTTTTCTGGAGTAAAGCAAGGCTGGAGAGGCAAGAGTAGCCGTCCACAAGTATTGTTCTCAAGGAGCACGGATGAAATGAAGTCATGCCCTTGGTACCACTCTCCTCCAATAGCACAAAACCAGCAAAGGGGTCCCCACTGACACGGTCTAGTCAAATGCCTCAAACGGATAGCTAGTGGAAAGCTCTCTGAAGACCTTCAGAGGCCACCACCAGGCACCAGGTGCCATTCCACTCCACAGTGCTGCTGCTGGCCGCTGCTTTCAAAGACACAATGCTGACGTGAGTGGTGTAGAAGATGCTACACCTCCCTCCAGGCACTCACATTTGGCTGACTCACTAGAAGAGAGGCAATTGGTACAATGTGAGTGACAGCAACTGTTGCTGCTGCTGTCACCACCACCACCACCCCAAATTAAGGCAAAGAAAGCATCCAGGGCATGAGTCAGGAGAAGAATAGAGCTGACCACAGCAGCAGAGGCCAAGGTCAAGGAGGTTACTCCCAGGAGACTGAGGAAGGGATAGGAAGAAGGGGAGATGGAAAGAAAGAACAATAAATAGCCCATGAGCACCTGCTCCGTGCCACACACTGTCAGGTCCTTCCTTTATCTGTCTTCTCCTGTCATTGTCATCCTATATGTAAGGGGAGAAGCAAACCTCAGAAACTAAGTGACCCTCCCAGGTCAAATACCCAACAAACCCCAGCAGGGGGATTTTAGCTCAGTCTGAATCCAAAAGGAGTGGTCTCTGCTGCAGTAAGAAAAGAGACCTTTGAACTCCCACTGCCAAAGACAAATAAACCAGAGTAAGTGCGCCTTCTAGACATTACTAAAGATTCTATTTATAGCCTAAAACATGCAGAAACCATTCAATAAATGCTGAATCATATATGCACACATGAACTACATAGTTACCTAGATATAAACATCTGGTTATTATAAAGCTCTGCCCGGGTCAGATGTGGGGGAAATCATTTAATAGACATGCGTTTGAGGAGTGTGAACCCATGAAAAAGAAGGCTTGAAATACCATCTTCACTCTTCTCCTCTAGCACGTCATACAAAAATAACAGGAAACGGAAGAGGATGAACATGGGATCCGAGGAAATCTAAGAGACACATATAACCCACAGGCACCATACTGTGTCAAAGCTTCTACGTCAGAGGTCAGTTCAGGAACATGCAGAGGTTAAGTTCACCTTAGGATACATGTGTTCCCACGTCTATCAATATGCCCAGCACTGGCCCAGCACAGACTAGTAGGGCTTTGTTTCTTTATTTCTATTGTTCATTTACTCTCTGACAATTTCATACCTGTAAACCATGCCTCTTCATCATATATATCCTAACTCCTCCCCCGCCTTTCTCCTTCAAATATGCCCCCCCTCTCTAATTCATGCCTTCACCTGTTTTGGTTTGGGGTGTTTTAGTTGAGATTTTTTTTTCCCCATAAGTGTAATTGATGCTGCCTATTGGAATGACTGGTTCTGTTGGCTTGATCTTACACAGGTAAGCATACCTATTTACAAGTAGAAAGGCTAAGTCATGTCAAGAAGACACATTTCACAGCACTGTCCCTGAGCCCCACTTGGCATATTCTTCCTACCTCTTCTTTATTGATGTTCCTGAGTCTTGGGGGTCAGAGGGGGCAGGCAAGGTTAATAGAGACGCACCAATTAGGGCTGAGCACTCAATAGAGACTAGTGTTTTTAATTATCATATCTTCACATGGAGATAAATATCCTTGTATCAATGGGGAAACTGAGGTACAAAAAGATTAACTGGCTAAAACCATGCAGTGCAATAGTAACAGGAGAAAGCACTCATGTCCCTGAGTTCTCAAGTTCTGCTCATAGCAGCAAAACAGTTCAGTAGATGGACACCATTATTCACACAATACCATGCTTAGCTTCACAGGTAAAAGAGTGAAACAATTGCTCTCTGATCACACAGCCACTTTTTAAAACAACTGGTTTTCAGAGACTAAGCAATTCAATTTGTAAAGTGAGAAGACCTCCAAGATCATGGATTAAAAGAAAACAAATATCAAGGTAAAGAATATGGTGGAGGGTGTACACAGAGGTCCTTCTGGGTTAATGCAAAAGACATCTCCAGGAGAGAATGCAGGCAAGTGGTGCCCCAGACTGCCTCTGAAGAGAGCTGGCCAAGGCAGGAAGGGCAGAAGATTCACTCTTATTGCAGATATTTTCCTAATTTTTAAGTTTTATACACGATCACATACGGTCTATTTACTTAGAGAAAACTAAATCAGGAGTAAAATTAATTCACAGTGAGGTAGAAGCAATGAAAGTAATCTGTGATAACAATCCTCTGGAGAGATTGTTCACAGATGAGTGCTCTTGCTGTTCTTACAGAGGCCCCAAGTTCAGGGACTCAAAACCACCTACAGCTCCAGTTGCAAGGGATCGATCGGATGACCTTTTCAGACTTCTGAGGGCCTGCACAAATACAGTGCACATGCGTGCACTCAAACCCCACACATGCACATGAAATAATAACCAATTGCTTTTTTAAAAAGCATGCTATAATATGTCATTTAAACTTTCCATGAAGGAGTAGACAACTTCCTGCTATTTTTCATAGAAGGATTCTGAACGTTTTGAACTAGAAAAAAAAATGCACTTGCTTTTTTCAAACATGACACCGTTTCATTAAGATATCATCAGTAGAGCTAAGAACATTGCCTAGTGTACAGAAGACCTGTACAAGGTCCTAGGCTAGATCCCCAGCACACAACAAACCAACCAATCAACCAACCAACAAACAAATAAATAAATAGATGAGAAACCCTGGTACATAATAGGTAGATAAATGAATGAATGAATGAACGAACAGGTAAATGTATGTATATATATATATATATGTGTGTTTGTATGTATATATGTTTGTATGTATATGGTAGACAGCTAGCAAGAAAAAGACATTTCCTGTATTTGTGCACAGAGGAGGCACTAGAAAAATTAAAATGAAGACAGCAGTTAATGAACCAATACAACCACCAAGCAGCTAAACTAGAAAAGTGTGTGTCACCTCCGTAACACCAAAGAAACAGAGTCTCTCATGTCCTCCAAGACTCGCATGGCATCCTGCCTTGTCAACTTCAAACAGGGGTATTATTTTTAAGCTACTATAATTAGTTACCATTTGTCTATGAATCAGCCTTTATGAGGCAATAGCATCTAAGCCCATCAGATGAAACACGAGGCCACATCATGTCTGTTTATTATTTTGAAAAGGGAGGGTGCCAAGTTTCCTGCAACACCCAAGTCAAACACTGAAATTCAGAGGACAGAATGTCCCGCTGTCCACATTTGAAGATAGGACTATATTTTCATCTAATGCATCAGGTTCAGCTGGCAACAGGAAGGAACTGAATTCCAGAGGCCCAAAATAGGGTGTGAGTACTAAAGCACCTCTCGCCACTCATTGAGGGTAGTGTTTGTCTTTTAATACATTATGTTACAGCATTTTAAAGTGTTCATTTCATCAGCAAACATGAAAAAATGCCTGAGTGACAGGGAGTCAGCAAATGTGTTGAAGCTGGGGTTGTTGTTCTGTTTTGTTTTGCTTTGCTTTATTCCCCAATACAATGATTTCCTATGTTTCTCAGCACTTCATTCGCAAGCATGACTTCATATTAGCCTTTTCCGGAAGGTTGTAATACCTTCAACAGGTCTCGCAATACAATAGACTTTTTTGGTCTTCAAAGCCAAATCCAGCCAGAGAGGAAGCACTAAGACCAAAAAAGACCAAAGTGTGATAGCTACCTTGGTGTGCCCCCGAGATCCCATTAGAGGACATGAGCTCAAAGTCACAGCTGATAGGGACATCAGATAGCAACAACACCAGAGATACCAGCACAGGTATATGAGACAGGACAGCGGCCGTCGAGAAGAGGGGACTGGCTTTTTACTGAACACATTTATGGTATGAAAGACTTTTTAATACACGCACAGCCATCTGCCTGCATAAATGGCTACAGATGTGCCTGCAGCCACTTTTAAAGCAAGTATATGAGTTCTGATCCCAGCTCTGACAATTCCTTCCAGAAAGTGTTTTAATACATTAGAACATTGGCTACCTCCACTATACATAAACAACAAGGAACAGGGACTAAGAGAGCTGGAGTAATACTTGCCCAGGGTCAAAGCTCTCAAAAATCTGAAAATCAAAATTATAGGTGTGTGTGTGTGTTTTTAATGATTATTAAATGTTTTCTCATACAGTGCTTTATAATTTTTACTTTTAACAATCCTCTGGTAAGGGCACTATTGTTTACTCCTTTTTACTCCTTTAGACAGCCCCAGAGAGGTTTAGCAACTTTCCTGGGCTCCAGAGCAATGGAATGTGAACTTCAGCAGCCTAGCTCCAGGCACACTCTACTGTACACTACACAGTGCAAGCCTACTGTCATCGTCATCATATTATGATTACCCTTACATCAATCCCAATTTCACAAACGAGAAAAAGGAGGCTCAGAGGTCGGTCACAAGCCAAGATCACAAAGCTGGCAAGTGGCCAGGACGTGCAACCCAATCCACATGACTACAAACAAGGTCTCCCAACCAGTGAACAGACTTCAGTCCACGGACATCTCCATGTCAGACCTGATGCTCTGAAAATGCTTCTTCTTTGTTAAAGATAAAGGTAGCGGCAGCTTCCTTTAGGAGCTGAAAGATTTTTCACTTCACTTCTAGACCAGATCAACCCTTCCCACACTCCCTGGGGCCCAGTCCAAACCAGCCGCAAACAGCAGGTGCCCAGTCATGGCTGATGCCAACAAAGATGACGATGACAGAAATACTTTAAATGCTGGGCTATGACTTCCAAAGGGAATTAGACAAGTCTGTTATTTTCCTTTTTTTTGGGGGGGGGGGGGGGAGGGGCAGTTGTACATGGCAGAATGCTAGCAATTTCTAAAGCACTGTGAGCAAGTAGGTCCTAACTCAACAGGTGGGACGACGTTTCTCTTCTTTACTCTTTCCTACCAACCTTTCAATTCACAGGTTCCACTCAGACTTCCCTATGTTGTCACCTGCCACCCTAGAAGACAACTATTAGGTTTGATACTCTAGACTCACACACACTCGCGCGCGCGCACACACACACACACACACACACACACACACACACACACACACACACACACACAGAGTGGTCCTAGCACAGCGCCTTGCAGATGAAAGGCTCACAATATGTCTTCCTTGATTAGAATGATGGACCAGGCTGGCTTTCAAAGCGCTCCCTTCCACTGTGCAAGTGTTGCCAGGCAGCAGTCCTGTGCTGCTGAAACAAGGATGTGAGAATCATTTTAATTAGCACTCTCATTGTTTGTATGCAAATGCACACCCCTAACGTGGGCTCTTTAAAAAGCTTTCCTTAAATCAAACATCCCTCACTGTGATTTGCCTCTTTAAATCCTCTTCCACAGACAGTAAAGAGATCAACCTCAATAGAGCCAGGAGTCTTAATGATCCCAGGTCTGTAACAATAGACTTGAACTTCTTTGCTCTATGAGGTCAGCTCAGGGTTTCTCCTTGGACTTAGTCATCCCAAAACAAAATGGGTCCCAAGCTGCAGAACAGGGGACCACGCCTGGATTGCAGGCTGAGGGTCTTCAGGGTCACCACTGATTTTCCCACCTCCCTCTCCCTTCCCCACACACTCTGCTTTCTACTCAGGCTACTGAGTTCTCTCCACCAGCCCATCCCTAGTTGGTTCTTTCCTTTGGCTTCTGACCTGGTGGTGGGGGTGCCTCAGCCCAGGGAGAGGCTCACAAGCTCCAGGAACATTCAAGCACAGTGGAGTTGTTAGTAGACCAGCCCAGCCCAGCCAGCCCAGCCCCGTCCTGGGTGGGAGTCCTAAGGGACAAATCATCTGGGGATTAAGGGTGTGCTGGGAAGTTCTGGGTGGTCAACAGGGATGAATCCTGTAGGGAGTCATTACCTCTGCCCTGCAAGGTTGTAGCAGGCAGCCAGAAAGCCAGCCACAGAACTGGAGGGAAGAGGAAAAAAGATGCTGAGTTCTTGGAAGGGAAGTAGGGAAATCCAAGTTGAGAAAAACCCTTTGGTTCAGAGAGGGTTGGGAGGCAGAGAGCTACAGAGTCTGGAAAGTTCTTTAAAAGGCTCCGAAGCCCTCCTAGCACTGGAATGTTCTATTAGTGTCTGGGCCACAATAAAGGGAGCGGGGTAGAAGCTGAACAAAGCACTTGAGAAAAAGATAAGGCCTTGGATGAGTTAAAACAGTGGGGTATGAATAACCTTCAGGAGTGTGAGACTGCGTGGGCCCTAGAGGACAGCTTTGGGTGTTGCACTTGTTTTGTTTTCATTAAAGGCAGCGTCTCGCTCACTTGGCACTCAACAAGTAGATGAGGCTGGCTGGCCATCCAGCTCTGACTGAATGAGCCACTCTGCCTGACTTCATGTGGTTTCCAGAGATGGAACTCGGGTTCTTACAAGAGAACTCGGGTTGTCCACTGTACCGGCTGAGCTATCTCCCTAGCCCCGTCTGCAATTTTAAAGTTGTTCTCTTGTCAAAAAGAGAGGCAAAGAGGTAAAGAAGCTGCTGAAGTGGCCACTGTAATACGACAAGAAAAACTTGCCATGTGATGCTGCCCCATCCAACCACAAGGAGGATCTTTTTGGGAGGAAAAACCCATGAAAGCAACTGAGGCAGAAGACAGACAGGTATGAGACAGGCCAGCCTCAGCTGCTTTAGGAATGGCAGGTTTCCAGGTCCATCAGATCCTTGGCAAAAAAAAAAAAAAGTGACATAACTGCCATTGATGAATCAGTGATCCTTCAAAAATCTCCAGGATGGAGAATGGGTTGAAAGAAGGTTCTAGAAGCATACCAAGAAATCTCACATCAGCATCCATAAAAGTTCAAACCTAGACAATTAAATAAATGAATATCTAAGAAAAGCAAATACTGACTGCCACGAAAGGACATATGTTCACAATGAATAAGTACGGAGCTAATCAGCTGCCTTTCAAGATTAGATATATTAGATGGATGTGGGGGTCACTGGATCTCTAATGAAGCTCTGTATTTCCCTGTGAAGATGATAAAAAGAATTATCATGTCAGCATGATGTCAGCATGATGTCAGCAATCCAGCAGACTTACACAAAGACTAAGTCACCACCCACTAAATGTAACCAATCTGTGGCAGGCATCTGAATCTAGCCCTGTCCTGGACATTTTGATAAATAACATAGCTAAAGATGACCAAAGGAGGGAGGGATCACTACCCCTCTAGACCCTGTTACGACTGGTTTCTAAAAGGTCTTCAGATTTTTAAATGAATTATACCTAATATAGTAGAATCAGAGATGAAAGAACATAAAGTCTACATGTAGCAGATGGACGTTGGAGGCAGGAGCATTTCATGGACTGCTGACTTAGTAGAAGGAATGGCACACTGAGACCCTTTCATGACCCTCAGAGAGAGTCACTTCAGCACACAGTTCTAAGGATGGTCTTGCCCTCTCCCACAGCCTCCTCCAACAGTCTATCTGTAACCACAGTTCCCTATTACAACATGAAAAAGTTAACTCATGGCTGCAGGAAGACTGGAGCCCGAAGCCTGGGTACAGCTGCCACGGACTGCAGCTCTTCAGGTCACAGCCTAGGAACTTTCCATGAGCTACAGCCTCTCAGAACCAATGCTGACTGACCTGTCTCAAGATTTCAGATTGTCATTCTTGAGACTAGCCTGTGTTGGGGGCTCCTGTGGACAGGCGAGGGAACGTCAGAAACTCTTTAAGGTTGGTGACACATTGCTCACTCAGTGACCTATGACTGACAAGTTATGATCCCTGATTGGAAACGCCTGGCTGAACTTCTTACTTAGCTCATCAGTCAGACGGGCATCTTTGGACTTATTTTTTCCAAGGAAGGGGACGTCCCGGGAGGAAATAAGCAGATGCCAAGCAGAGAATATAGCAAATCAAAAATCCTTCCTGACACAGGCCAAACTCTTGGCTGATGCACTTCTAGCTCAGTGCCTGGAACTCCGACCAACCCTGGGAGGATCAGACGCTCCCATGTGGCTGGAAGCCAACAAGGCCCAAAGCGACTTCAGAAATCCCTGAGACCAAAAGCACTGGATTTCTTCCAAGACACGGGATTTCTAAATCCTGTGAGCTTAAAGGTCACTGTACATAGTGTAGTTCTTACTTTAAAAAAAAAAAAAAAAGAGGCAAAAAGGAAAGGCATACAGAAATGCCTAGGGAAACAATGTTGCAGAGTTCCAAAAGAAGGGAAAGGCGGCCAGGCACCATGGTGGCTCATGGCTACAATCACAGCTCTCAGGAGGCTGAAGCAGGAGGACTGAGTCCCAGGCCAGCCTTGGCTACACAGTATCTCTCAACAAACAAAACAAAACGAAACAAAAAGCAAAAGAAGCAAAAGAGCCTTTTAAAACCTCTGTTCTCCAGTGACTTTTCAACAACAACAACAACAACAAAGGCAGTTTTAGCCATCTACTATTTGGTTAGTTACCAAAGGAGCCTAAGGTTCAAACCAGTCATGACGCTCACTGCCAATGGTCAACTCTGAACTGACCCTCAGAACTTGTGATCAGTGGGAATGGGGAGCAGAAAAAATATCCAAGCAGGCATTTCTAGACAGCCCAGTTCCAAGGTTGGGTCTTGAAACACACAGATTCACTTTTCTCACTGACACCAAAGCATCCTGCTGCCTCCCCACTTAAGGCTTCCCTTATCCTGTGGGCTGTCAGATGAAACATCCACTGTGTGCCGTTCTCGACACATGCTAAGAGTGAGAACAGCCAGGACAGGTGAAAGCAAAGGCACTGAATATCTGACACCACAGCTCCGAATGTGCAAGCCCTCTATTTACTTAGCAACAGTTGCTAAGATTCAGCCTGTCCAAAGATAAACCAGGACAAAGCGGAAAGGGAAAGGGAAGCGGGAAAGGGAAGCGGTGAGGTAAGGACTGCCGTAAACCTGGCACCGTGCAGGGGAAAAGCTCTTAGTGTTGTCAGGACACTGTTCCCCTCCCCAGGAAAGAAATCCGATGCCACAACACTCTGGGCAGTTGCTGCAGCCAGGCACTAAGAAGAGACAGAAAGCCACCATCTTCACACACAAACACATTTGCAAACCATCATGGCACATGGCACTGGGAACAGCAGGAGGGGGAATCTGAGTCCTTGCTTTGCCTGGAACAAACCCTGAGATGTAGGTCTCTGCAAACTATACAATGAACGAGCTATGGGACCGGAAAGATGGCTCAGTGGTTAAGAGCTTGTTCTGTTCTTGCAGAGGATCCTATTTTCATTCCCACCAGCCATGTCCAGCTCCAAGGAATCCAACTTTCTTCTGCCCTCCGAAGAGACTTGTGCCCATGTGCACATTCTCACACACAGATGCACACAGATGCACATAAATAATGGAGCAAATGAGTTAGAGTTGCTAATATGGTTTCCTTGCAGCTTTAACATTCAGTTCTCTACCAATACCACAGTGAAGTCCACAACCACCCAGAGGGCACATACCAAGCACCATGTGCCACACTCTGCTAGGTACAGGACAGTCTTACGCTCAAGGAAACTTCCAACCCACAAATACGAAAGGCCAGAGCAAGCATGGACAATGCACACGTGGCGTACACAGGGTGAAGGGATGTAGCAAAAAACAGAGCAAGAAGCAACCGTCAACACCTTGCCTGGAACGAAGCCTAAGCCAAGACTTGAGGTAGGAGTTAAGTAGTGGAAAGGAAGGGAGAAAAAGGGTTAGTTAAGTTCATCTGGTGAGTGTCAAGCTAAAGAAAGGCAAAAAGGAACAGCAAGTCCAAGAGAACCCAATAATGGCCGACACGACATGCCCGAGAGGAGACCTGAAAGATAAAGGACTTATCTACCATGCTGGGAAGAGAATCTCACAGCATTACTGAGCCTTTGCCTCTCCTGCTGCTCACCTCAACAACTCCCTAGACAATCACCTCTCAGAGTCAGAAACCGTTCACACACCAGATCTACTTATACCAACAGCACAGCAAAAACCTAACTCCGACGCCCCAGACCTGGACTTTCAAAAGTTCCCAAGCCTCAGCTGACTTCCTGAACAGCCGCAGCACCTGCGAGCATGGCGGCTCCCAGAGGCCTGCTTTCAGTTCTTAAGCAGCTCATGGTGCCTGGCCCACATCAGCTGTCCCAACTAGTTTCCATCTTCCTCAAAGCCACAACCACATCCCGCCTACTGCTTTCCCACTCCGAAGATGGTCTCAGCTCCCTCTGTTCGAGGGAATGACTGTCCAGCAAGCATCGCATAGCAATAGCCCAGGTTTCTTCCTAGATGGCCTAGACAAAGCCACAGGACTCTCTATAAGGACTGAAAGAAGAAGAAGAAAAAAAAAAAAGTAGATGTGATTAAAAAAAAAAAAAAAAAACAGGGCTGGAGAGATGGCCCAGTGGTTAAGATGGCCCAGTGGTTAAGAACACTGACTGCTCTTCCAGAGGTCCTGAGTTCAAATCCCAGCAACCACATGGTAGCTCACAACCATTTGTAATGAGATTTGATGCCCTCTTCTTGTGTGTCTGAAGACAGCTACAGTGTGCTTATATACATAAAGTAAATAAATAAATCTTTAAAAAAAGAAAACAGAAATAAGATTTGGTGGATCTTGCCTAGACAGAAGGGTCAGGAATCAAAGGGCATCTTTGGCCTCACAACATGGTAGCAACCAGCCTAAGATACAAAGGACTCTGACTCAAAAAATAAAAACAAAACAAAACAAACAAATTAAAACAGAAACTTAAGTCAACAAATGCTGCCACACACACACACATATTTAACTAAGCTCTGAGACTAGAAGACTAGTGTGCATACACTAACGTCAAATAGTACTTCTTGTTGATCTGCAAATGTTGGTTCAATAAACTTGTCAATAAATCAACACTTTTGGTGTCAAGAGAACATCTACAGAGTTCAAACACTCACAGGGTCATTGGGTAGTGACTCAAGAACGTAGCCTAGAATTCTACCAAGCAGATGCTTTCTAAAACACAATGCCTTGGCAAGTCTTGATTTCAGTCCTCTCACTTGCTCCATTTATATAGGTTTCTATAGGGGTGGGTGGATGAATGGCTGGGTGTGTGCCCGAACACACACACTTTTAAGTACTCTTATCCCATGACTGGTAACACAGGCTCACTATACAACACCCTCGGCATCCTGCACTCACTATCTCATGTTGAACATGCTCTCACACCTAAGTTTGCTCTGCTAAAGCCTCTTTACCATTTTTTTATGGTTTTTCTGAACAACACTTTTGTTTTATCTGCCAAGAGATGGTATACAACGGGCTTTGAACCTGTCACAAAGAAAAGAAATAAAAGTATCCTCCTACATTTGAAAACTAGGTGGTCTAAGTCTCATGAGAGCCATGAATATGAGTGAGCAGGTAGCACTGTGTATCTCTCCATAACGTAAGCAAGCTAAAAGCCCTTCTGCCTGGCTCATTCCTGCACCATCGTCTACAGAGTCTCCTCCCAGGGGTGCTGTTAAAAGGCTCTATCGTGAGCTGACGCACGGTAACTCACTACTTAGTTCTTCCTTATGAGTACTACAGGTAGCCATGCAAAATAAATGAGGAATCGGGGTTCTTCCACTATGACTCAGCTCAGTTAAACCTGCAGAGGCTGTCAGAGAGCAGGAGCCCCAGGTTTTCCAGAATTTATGCCCATCCCTAAGTGGGTGCCCCATGTGAACAAATAGAATTTTGGACGACACTAGTTTCACTCTTCTGTCAGAAGGAGAGGATGCAGAAGGGAGGGCTGGTGGTTCCAGAGTAGTCAAGGCCTCATATGTGACCAAGGTGAGGGTTCTAGTCTCTCTATGTCCTGCCCAGTACAAGAGTCTGGTGAGCTCTAACCCCCAAACCAAGAGCTAAACATGGAAAGGGCTGAGATTTCTTTTATCCTGGCTACTATTTCATGCCCAGGGGTTTCTGAAGACTACTAGGGAGAGAAAAGGCACAAAAGAAACAAAAATTCTTGAGCAGACAACTCATAAAATATGAATGGTTGAATGGTCTACATGGCCATTTAAGTTTTAGGCTAGATTTGCTATCTTTTCTTATGGTTGTGAACGTCCTCTTCTGTTATCTACTGGACTCGGGACAGCGTGATTGGCTGCCAAATACCAGACAACTCTGTGTCTTGTTAAAATGCTGGCAGGAGCTGGGACTTAACTCAGTGTTATGTTGTTTGCATAGCATGCATACATGAGGCCCTGGATTTAATCTCAGGCATTCCAACAGATGATGACAGACGGACAGAAAAGGAAATTAACATGCTAGTAGCAGCAACAGTTATTGAACACAGTTAGATAAAAGGGATAAGTTCTGTTCCTTAACAGTAGAATAACTATAGTTGACAATTGACTGAATATTTCAATGCACATAATAAAGATTATGAATGCTCCCAAGGCAAAGAAAGGTAAATACCTGAAAGAACAGAGAAACCAATCACCTGGGTCCTGATTATCACAAGTTACTCTTTACCCCATAGACACAAGGACATCTCAAATAGAAATCAAAACAACATCTTTAAAAAGACGATCATTTATATTATTCAGTCTTATATTTGTATATTATAAAAAGGAGGAGGGGGCAAAAGCCCTTAGACCTGGTCAGTCTTCTCAAGTTCAGAAGTTTATTATATAAAAGAGAAAGCTAAGAATACTTAAGAGCAAACAATATAATTAGAAAATTTGTACAAATGTTTCTGACAGGGTAACTATATGAGCAAATCAAATTATACAGAGTTCAGAATGTTTCAAAACTAACATAATGGCTTTATATTTATAAAGAATACTAAAAAAAATTATTACAATACTTTCTGGTTTTCTTCCATTTGAAGGAAAAAAAAAAAGCATTTAAGTTGTCCAACCACTCCAACTATTTTGCCCCTATTGTTTTAAACCAAGTTCCCCAATTTCAAAAGCCGGGAAAACAAAATGTTCTGTTGACCCTAAAGATCTCTTGATTTTTCATGATAGGATTTGAGACAAACTTGGAGAGTTACAATAGCCAAGCCAGGGAGATCAGAATAGGATGCCCTAAGGAGATCCAAGGACAGCAACAAACAGCCATGCCCATGCAAGAATTCCACCCAGTATTAATAGATGGTCTTGTTTTTCCAAAGCGACTAAAAACCAAATTATGTGAACATTTCTGAGTATTAAATTCTGATCTCCGTTTCTAAAACTTTTAAAATGCTGCTGTTTGTGGACACCTATGAAGGACAACATGGCAACAGTACAGTGTCTAGCTATGGCTTTTGTTGGCTGGTCTTGCATGTACTGTAAAATATATGCATAAAAAAAAGGAGTTTTTCTCTTGGCCGAAGAAGGGTCTGAGGAGAGAGTAAATGAGCCTCAGGGAGGAGAGGGGTACAAGCTTGACTGTGAGAAAATAAGACTAGCCAAGGTGTCTCTGCAACAGCAACTTACATAAGAGTGTTTCCAGCTTTGAGTCCATATTGGGACAGCTCTGGAAACTACAAATTGCACTGAAACGGGGCTGCCTTCAGCACAGCTCTATCTAATCAGAAAAGCAATCTTCAGAGTGGGTGCCTGCCACTCAGAGCCATCCAGAGGTGGCCACATTTAGAACTGAGTGTGACTAAGCATAACTGAGCAGGGAGTGTCACCTCCTGGAAACGTACAAGGGTTCTATATGCAGATCATATACATACATACTCACCTCAAAGCAGTTCCTGACCCCTCTCCGAAAGGTCTAAGAACCAATTGGGATGGTTTTGTCCTATGATGGGCAGTAATCACTGGCTATAATGCCAATCTCCTTGTTCTAGTGACAACTCAAAGCACAACCTAATGTTTATGCCCCCAAACCTGGACCAAAAAAGAAAGTCGGGAAATACTTTATCTATCCTTGCAATAGTCACTAGATGGAAGGGGAGAAAATATCTTGTTTCTACACATGGCCAGCAAATGTGACATAATTTCCTGCTTGTTTAAAAGGTGTAAAAATCAAATGTGTAAATCTCTTGAAAAAACATCAATATCTAAGAATGATGATAATGCTGCACAAACTGAGTTCTGGCCAGAAAGGAGATTTACAAATCACTGGTAACAGAACAAAGTTACAGCCCTAAGAAGTACTTGTAGACAATGAAATTGCAAAAACTGCCCAACAGACGCCAAGTAGTTCCCCTCTCACACGTCTCTATGTCGTCATCAACTTACGCAAACTAAATTGTGAGCCTTTGAGAGAGAGAGAGAGAGAGAGAGAGAGCGAGAGAGAGAGGCAGAGAGGGAGGGAATGATATGCACACCTGTGTACAGATGTGTGCACATAAAGGACACTGTCAAGTGTCATCCCCATCACTCCATCTGGGAGTGGTCTCTCCCTGAACCTGAAGCAGTTTCCACTGATAAGAAAATAAAAAGTAGATAGAAAGGGTGGCGGGGGGAGAGAAGAGAGGATGAGAGAAGATGAGAAGAACAGAGTGTCATCTGCACAATTGTATGCAGGTACATGCACAGGGTACACAGAGGCCAGAGGACAGCATCAGGTACCATCTTCTATCACTCTCTACCTGATTCTTTTGAAATGGGAGCTCTCCTCAATCTGAAACATGTGTTTCTTCAGTTGATCTGGTACCATCAAGCCCCAATGATCCTCTTGTCTCTGGCCTCAACAGTGTAGACACGTGTATAAATGAGACCACACCCAGCTTATTCCATGGGTTCTGGGGTGCCAGCTTATTCCACGGGTTCTGGGATGCCAGCTTATTCCACGGGTTCTGGGATGCCAGCTTAGGTTCTGGTGCTCAGAGAACGAGTGCTTCTAACCATCTCTGAGCCATCTCTCCAGTCCGGACAGATTGTTAAGACAAGAAAGAGTCTGGATTGTATTTTAATCTATCTGAACTCTGAGATTAGAAACGAGAAACTGCAACAGATTCCAGATTTCAGAGAACCTAGAGCCAGTTCCCAGCACCCACGTGGACCTTGCAACACCTGTAACTCCATTTCCACGGGATCCTATGCCCTCTTTTGACCTTCAATAGGCACCAGGCATGCACACAGTGCACAGACATACATGCAAGAAAACCACTCATGCATACAAAATAAGTAAATCTATGAAAAAAAATTAAGATTTCTCTCTAAAGGGTGTGGTGAAATTCACTTGAAATAGTCTGATCTGTGAGCCAAATTATGGCAACTAAACCACACCTAAAATCCTTATTTGCCTAAAGCAGTTAAATAAAGTGTTCATTAAGAATACCCTAATATCTTTTCAGAAATCAGGAACAGAGGAAGGGAAGAAACTGGCCTGGAATGTCATACCTGACACATCCAAAACTCTGAAACTTAAGTTACCAACCCTTGCGATAGATCAATAATAAACTTGAAGAGCTAAAAAAGACAATAAGCACTGTGAACAGGCAGTGACTTCAATCAATATAAACTAATATGAACAGCTACATACAGACCAAGAGATAAAAGAACTTAATGGATAATGAAAATGAAAAGAGATGCTAGTGTGGTCCTGTGTAAACAGAGTAAGTCATGCGAAAGCATGAAGTACCAAGGAGAACACAGTGAGAGAAAGGCCAACTCTCCTCTCCACACCGCTGCCCTTCCCAACAGAACGTTCATCCTGAAATGGTCTGGAAGTCTGATGTCTGAGCCTCCTTTTTGATTCACACACACACACACACCAAAAAAAAAAAAAAAGAAAAAGGAAAAAAAAGCAAACAAGCAAACAAGAAAAACCCCTTGAGGAAGATGTCCTTTATAGTCCATTTTTCAAACTATGATTTTGTTTGTACGTATGATATACACACGGGGGCACATGTGTGGAGGTCTGAGGAGAACTGTAGAGTTGGTTCTCTCCTTCTATCTTTGAGTGGGTTCCAGGGATCAGACTCAGGCTGTCTGGCTTAGATTGCAAGCGCTTCCACCAGCTGGGACATCTTACTGACCAGACTCTGTTGTCTTACATGCTCTGTTACTCTTCATTTCCAGGACCATGAGAACGCCCCGTTCATTTTAATTCCTGGGATCACTTACTATAAAGAAGGAAAGATCCTTTCGTCTTAGCTCCAAACTTTGTCTCTGTAACTCCTTACATGGGTATTATGTTCCCTATTCTAAGGAAGAATGAAGTATCTCCCCATTGGTCTTCCCTCTTCTTAATTTTCTTGTGTTTTGCAAATTGTATCTTGGGTGTTCTATGTTTCTGGGCTAATATCCACTTATCAGTGAGTGCATATCTAATGACTTCTTTGGTGATTGGGTTACCTCACTAAGGATGATATCTTCCAGATACATCCATTTGTCTAAGAATTTCATAAATCCATTGTTTTTAATAGCTGAGACAAAGTTTGGAGCTAAGACGAAAGGATGGACTATCCAGAGACCATAATCAGCCACCAAACCCAGACACTATTGCATATGCCAGAAAAATTTTGCTGAAGGGACCCTGTTATAGCTGTCTCGTAGGCTATGCCAGTGCCTGGCAAATACAGAAGTGGATGCTCACAGTCATCTATAAGATGGAACACAGGGCCCCAGTGGAGAAGCTAGAGAAAGCACCCAAGGAGCTGAAGGAGTCTGCAACCCTATAGGTGGAACAACAATATGAACTAACCAGTACCCCCTGAGCTCATGTCTCTAGCTGCATATGTAGCAGAAGATGGCCTAGTCGGCCATCACAGGGAAGAGAGGTCCCTTGGTATTGCAAACTTTATATGCCCCAGTACAGGGGAATGCCAGGGCCAAGAAGCAGGAGTGGGTGGGTAGGGAAGAAGGGCAGAGGGAGGGTAGAGGGAACTTTCAGGATAGCATTTGAAATGTATGTAAAATAAAAAATCTAATAAAAGATAAATAAATAAATAAATAAATAAATAAATAAATGAAGGAAAGATCCTCCCCAACAACTGTGAGTTAAGTTGTATGGGTCACCTTCATTACGTTTATACTCTGTGAGAACACAAGACATGAAAGGCAACATTGATACTATAAAAGCCACCGAAGCCTTCGGTGGCCATAACCACTCTCAAAGGCAGCCTGTCACGAGTCCGCCCACATGTTCCAGAGACCAGGTGTACCGGAGGCTCATTCTGAATATTTTCCCTAAAAGCCTGGCATCTTCAAGCCCACGCCCAAACAAATCAGGTGCCTGGGATTAAATCAACCCATCCTGGAATACACTCCAAGGCTTTCCATTAAGGCATCTTTTCCACACAAGGCTGGGTAGGCCAGGTAGACAGAGGGGGTGGGAGGGAGGAGAAACCCTGCAGATCTTCAGGAGCCTTGAGGTTAAGGGTAGGGCTATCCTGAAGGCAGAGAGGGGAGGCAGACAGGCTTTAAAATAGATAATGTTGGGGCTGGAGAGATGGCTCATCGGTTAGGAACACTGTTCTTCCAGAGGTCCTGAGTTCAATTCCCAGCATCCACATGTTGGCTTACAACCATCTGTAAAGGGATCAGATGCCCTCTTCTGGTGTGTCTGAATGCAGCTATAATGTACGTATATACATAAACATAAATAAATAATTCTTTAGATAATGTTGGAAAGGGCTAAGGAAGTTGGGAGAAAATCAAAAGAAATATTCCGGTAGCCTGAAATGGGTAAACTAAGAAGACCAGTAAGATCCTGCGGAGGCTTCGTAGGTGATTCACAGGAAATGGAATGAGATGAATGAAACCAGCACAGAGCAGCTGCACTTCATGCCAGAACCACAGAAATAAGATGAAAATGTATGCGATTCAAAACGGGTCCCCTCCCACGAGTCCTCGGTGTTTGGGGGATATGGATGACGAATAAGCCCCACACATAGGCGTTGCAGTTATAGTTACTCTGGTCTTTAAGCTGGGACATTTTGAGGATGTCCTAAATGTCACTGTGCTGCCTGTTACTCTTTGCTGGATACTTCTTTTTAATTATGTGTATAGGTGTGTGTCTGTGTGGAGTCGTGTGCAGGTGTGTGGGTGCATTAAGAGGTCAGAGGTGTCAGATTCCCCTGGCACTGGCCTTAAGCCACCCCTCCAACCCCTTTTCATAGAATTTTATAGTATCTTTCTGTGGAAATTAACTAATTTTCAGACATGTTTCACACACACAGTGGGTCTTCAGTTTATCCCTCTGGGATAACATAATCATGGCAGGAAAAGAAATCTGAAGGGTATGTGTCATAAAAAATTTTAATCCCAATCCAGGGTTTTTATCCCACCTTTGACTACTTAGTTCCCCAATAAAAGACAGACACAACCTTTATATTCACTCTAAGTCTTTAAAAGCATAAGAACTGGGCAGATATCTACCCTCCATGCTATTAAAATGTATCTCTTATCAATAACCCTGCGTTATTACTTACTATGTTTTCTGTGGGCTGCTCTTCACTCCAATTGGCCAGCCCTAACCCACGTTCTCACTTAACCCATGGCGATTTCTCCTCCATCCCTCCTCCATCCCCTACTCCCTGGGTCATTCTCCTCCAACCTCAAGCCAGAGAATCCTATGTCTAAACCGCACCTATGTCTCTTCTGCCCAGCTACTGGCTGTTGGCATCTTTGTTTATCAATTAAAAATAACCTGGGGATGTGGCCTACAGGCAGACTCCAGGTCTTGGGGGCCCACACTTAATATACAGCAAGACCAAACCACAACTGGGGTGTGGAGTAAATTTAAGTCAGCCACAATGCAGCTTGTCAAAGCTCCAGCCCATAGGAAAAGCAATGCAGTTTACAGATTATTGGCAAAGGCTGCTGCTGGTCTTCTGGCTTGCCAGCCAAAAGCACACTGATGCATCAAGTGCACAAATGCAGTTTATAAATTGTCCCAGAAAACAGATTTTAAATTGTGCAAATCTAGACTGAATTTTCTTGATGTGGGGACATCACGGTGTTTTAACTTTTTATACAAGATGAGGCTTTGTTACAATTTTCGTATCATTTGTGCAGTTCACAGCAAAGGGGAATCAAACCATATTCTCTTGCATATGTCCTTAGTCTACTTCTTTAAAAAATTCCTCATTACATGTATGTAGCCTATGTATGCACGTGTATCATATGCAGGTGCACATGTCACAGCATAAGTGGACAGAGGAGAATTTACGGAAGTTGGTTCTCTTCTTCAACCATGTGGGTCCTGAGAATAAGTGTCCAGTTGTCAAGCTTGGCAGTCAGGGGGTGCCTTTACACTCTGAGCCATCTTACCAGACCTTAATTTACTTCCTAGGGTTTATCCAGAAAAAAAACACCCTTTGTCTTTTTCTCTTCTCTGTCAAAATCGTACATATGGCCTCATCCAGTCTTAGCTTTAAATACCATCCAGAGCTGATTTTATAGCATCAGGCAACATTATTATACCTCTGTGATAATGGTAGGTGGGCATCTCAAAATTAATATGGCTCAGTGGAAACTTTTCTCTGAGAGTCATATATATAGCCCACTACACAGCTGAGGTCAACCTTAAACGTACAGTCCTTGCGCCTCCACATGCTGACCGCTATATTAAGTTTATATGGTGCTGAGGAATGAGAAACTCACGATTTCTGTGTCCATCAGATAAGTACGCTATCAGCAGAGCTACACCTCCAGCCTTGAAATCAAAAATTTAGGGTCCCTCTTTGTTCCCCATCTGAATAATTGACCTGGCCCAAACTCCTAGCTCAGCTGTGATTCTCCTCTTCGATCACAGCCCACACTGAGCTGCAGACTCTATCTTCCAAGCATAGCCGAACCTTATTACTTACCATCACTCTGTGGTTTCGCCCGCACCTCTACCTATCGCCTGGCAACGGACAAGGTCTCTGCCCTCGTTTCTATTATCCATTCAAGATCCTAAAGAGTGATTTCACAGTGGAGGACCACATCAACTAACTACTCTACCTACCCAAGTTTCTCCAGTACAATCTAGTCACTCAGACACAGAGAAACCCAAACTTCACCATGACCTACCTACACAATCTGGTTCCCATCTACACTACCATCTCATTTCACATCCCTCCCTCCCTAAGCCACCCCCAGCCCAAGGTCAGCCAAACCACCCCACTTCCTGTCCCTCCACCATGCCAAAGCAGCCTGCCTCAAAGGCTCTGCCTTCCCTTGCTGTTTCCTGAGACCACCCCTCCCTGATTCCTTTCCTCCATTCAGATCTCTATAGGAAATCGGTCTCTCTCGCCCCTTTTCACTTTCCCTCACTCTCTTTCTCCGGCTCTCTCTTTTCTTTTTAATTTCTTTCATAGCATTTATTATTCCCAGAAATTGCATTTTTTTCACTTGGCTTATGTGTTTGCTCCATGTATAACCATACACATAGTTAAGATTCATCAGGTTCAAGGAGCCTAAGAAGTGGAGAGACCACATCAAGACACAGGGAGAGATAAGCAGAGATCTCAACCCCCCTTGGAGTTCATGTTCTTATCTGTGGTCATCGCTCAAGGCTGAGCTCCAAGGATGAGTAGACACACAGCCCACCTTGTGGACAGCAAATCCCCAAGTCTTTTTATAGAGTATACATAACCACATGCTTGCTGGATAGATTAAATGTCCACCTGCGTCCCTGAAGACTCCACTGTATATCCCTCTTTCTACCTGATGGGATTTAAGATGGGACCCAGAATGACCAACATGTTCCCCCAAAGCAGATTAAAAAACAAAACAAAAACACAGCTTCTGTGGGTGAGTTGGGTCCCTAGTCCTAGGCCTGATTGTCCTGACTAAATGTCCTTTCTTCCAGCCAACCCTAGCACCCACCCAGCTCCTCCAGGGGTGAGGGTAGTTGTCTTAAACCACACACAGAGTTACGCAAAGGAAAAATTAGTTACCTCCAACTGAGTCTTACTGAGTATCTAAGCCATACTTAAGGGCAGGCCCTTTGCCCAGCAATAGATGGACAATACAAAGTGAAGTCACTGGGATTTTTGGGAAGTTTTGGTCTCATGATGCTTTGTCTGAGCTTTTTTGTTTTTTAAACCTTTATAGGTCTTTTGCTTATATATTATGGTTTCTAACTTTGTGTCTTTATATAATTTCTGTTGGAAACGTGTTGTGTCTCTGTGTCTGTGTCTGTCTGACTTTCTTGTGTTTTTTCTTTGGCTCTTTACTTCTTTGTTCCCATTCTGGTTTGAAGTCTTTATTGCTGTCTTATTTTACTACTTTTTAAATGCTCGGTTGTTTTCTGATGAGAGGAGGGAGATGGAATTGGGTGGGGGGAGGACCTGTGAGGAGTTGGGGGGAGGGAAAAATAAAATCACAATATTTTGTATGAAAAAAAAATATTTTCAACAAAAAGGAAAGAACAATTAAAAAGTGTGTGTGTGTGTGTGTGTGTGTATGGAAAATAAAACAGAGTTAGAGTAGTAGTAACTAACTTAAAAAGAAAATGAAAATGTCTTACAAAACCACCCTAGAGATCTCAGAAAACAAGTATTTAAAAGCCATGTTACCAACCTGTACATATGGGAGGATAATTTTAATGTGCTAGTGAACTCTGACATGACAAGCTTTAGAGTCTTGTCTCTTGGGGTAGCAGGTAAAGAGAGACATGAGCACCGCAAAGCAAGACAGGAAGACTCCCTCTAGCCCTGGCCTCAGTGACCTGCCTGTAGGAGCTGTCTCTTCAAGCTATTTCTGGGACACTAGAAAAGGCTACGTAATTAAGGTAAAGTGTGTGAGAGATGAGTGAGCTGCAGGGTATCTCGGAAGCCCAGAGTGTTACACTGTATCTGCCTAACACCTCACTCTCTCTGAAGTATTTTCACATATATCATCTCCTTTAGTCTTCAAAGCAAGCAGCCCCAAAGTGTAAACAATTCAAGATATACTTTGCTGTTTGAAACCTCAGAAATCACACAATTACTCTAGATCCCACAGTAAACTTGGCAGACCCTAGATATGCCTAAATTCAGCTGTGACGGTGGTCCCCAGCTGGTGATACTGTGTGGACAGGTTTAAGAACTGTGACCTCGCTACAGGAAGTGTGTCACTGTGGGCAGTCTTTGAAGTTTCAAAGCCACATACCATTCCCAGTTCATTTTCTCTGTTTCTAGTTGGTGGTGGGAGTTCTCAGCTGCTCCTGCTACCAAGCCTGCCGCCTGCTGCCATGATTCCCTGCCATGATGCACTCTTTTCCCTCTGGAATTATAAGTCCCGCCTCCCTTCTAGAAGCTGCCTTGCTCATGGTGTTTTATCGGAGATTAGAAAGGTAGCTAACACACCAGCCTATAGACTTTCTTCCATGGGGAAAAAAAAAAGATGAACGTCCTATCTGCCAATCACAGTGCATGGTCAATATTTCCCTTCCCTGCAATAGGAGAGGAAAGAAGAAGAACACATATTCACCAGTGCTTCAAGGTGGTGGGAAGATGCATCGGTCCTGGAGTTCTGAGCTGAGAGGATCTCAGGGTCTTCCAATGGATGCCAACTCCTGAAAGAGCACACAAAACATTCTGAGTAAACCACAAACAAGCTAGCCTTACCTACCTCAGCAGCCTCGTCTCAACCCAACTGCTGGGCAAGCCCTCAGTCTGCAGAGACACAGCACTGCACCTGCTTCCTAGATCCTGGCAAAGACTCAGGAATGCCATGGAAAAGCTCGGGCATCTTAGGCCTGAAACATTTCTCGCCACACAAGCTCGAAACTAATTCAATCTCCAGAAGCCATGTTGGAATGAGGGAACTCACTCTCAAATGTTGTCCTCTGACCATAACGTGTATACACACATGTAATAAATTAAGATTATGATCATGATCATGCTGCTACTGCTGTTGGTGCTGCTGCTGATAAACTTCATACTTTTTCCTTCTCTTTAAAAGCCAAACAGATCAGAAGATCTGTATGTAGGGATAATCTCTGTTTACTGTGTGAAGCATCATCTGTCAGTAAAACTCTGATGGCCAATAAGCTGAGGCAGGATTAGAAGGTGGGACACATCTGGCAGAGAGAGAGGAACCCTGGGAAATATGCAGGCAGGAAGATTCCCCAACCAAGCTCAGGAAGTCTGACCAGATGTAAGAAACTGGGGAGTGGTAACTACCCACGTGGTAGACATAAAATAGTAAAAATGGGTTAATATAAACTACAAGCTAGTCAGGGAACAGACCTAGCTTATGGCCTAGGCATTTATTTATAAATAAGGCTCTAAGTCATTTGGGAATTGGTAGAAAAGCCCACAGTTACATCTGTAAACACAGACAACATTCGTGTCAGACCTTGATGACCTGGTAGTACACAGCAGTCACCCTTCATAAGTACAGACCCCAGCATCCTGGGTTTTCTCTACATAGAAAACTGTGACTTTCATTCCTCGGAGCCCTCGTTTGCCTCTCCTTTTGTAGAGAACCTGGGTCAATGCCCAGCACCCACAGGACAACTTATAACCATCTGTAACTCCAGCTCCAGGGGAACAGAGGCCCTCATCTGGCCTCCATAGGTACTGCATGCATGTGGCACACATACACTCATGCAGGCAAACACTCAGAGATAAAAATAACATTTCAAAGAGAAATCTAAGGGCTGAAGATGTAGAACATGTGCCTAGCATGTGGAGGGCTTTAGGCTTTATCTCTAGCACATTCACAGAAAAGCAAAAAGGAGACAAGGACATATGCTGATGTATAAAGACACCACCAGCATTGCAATGTTAGCAGCACTCAGCTTTAAGGTAGTGAGAGTTATTTATATCATTCTCTCAAAGAATTTATTGATTGGTTCACCGAGCTCTATCCCACACCAGACTGCGTGAGGTGACAGAGATACAAAGTCAGCACAGCCCTTGGGTTGTCCTGAGGAAAAGGCCCAGCCTAGACACTCTGGATGGGCATGCTCAGGAGACGTAGGAGTACCAAGCAGGAGCACCTGGTGCAACAGAAGCCGAGACAGTTCTTCCTAGCACGGACAGGACGCTGGGGAAACCCCAAAGTCTAGACGGGAGAGGGGCCAAAAAGAGAAGGTTCTCATCCCAGCACATGGGACAATGCAGGCAAAAGCAAGGACATTTGAAAAGCCAGCTATGCAGGGCGGTGGTGGCGCACGGCTTTAATCCCAGCACACGGGAGGCAAAGACAGGCGGATTTCTGAGTTCGAGGCCAGCCTGGTCTACAAAGTGAGTTCCAGGACAGCCAGGGCTACACAGAGAAACCCTGTCTCAAAAAAACAAACAAACAAACAAACAAACAAACAAAAAAACAGAAAGAAAAGCCAGCTATTTTAGCTTTGTCCAGGTCTCTTATCTCGTTGATCTTAACACCAACAATTCACACAAAGAAAAACAACCAGAACAAACAAACCAAAACCCAATCCTTGTCTTGCATCATGTAACCCAACATTTGCAGGAACTCGGTATACAGCACGGCATGTACACAGGCTAAGGCCAGGATGAGGGAACAAGACACAGTCCCCCTGAATGGTGGACAGGATTTCACCACAGCTGTTTGGCAAGTTTTTCGGTGGTGTTGGTGGTGGTGGTGGTATTTTATTTGTTTGTTTTTAATCTGGCTGAAAATGAAAATCACCTGGAGCACTAAAAAGACTCTAACAAAAATAATTTTGATTTTTTTGTTTGTCAGAGGAAGCAGAGATTCCGGCACCCAGCTGGGGATGGGGCTCCAGAATCATCTCGTCGAGGTCGTTAATTAAGCATCTTCCAGGAAAGCACCAAGAATACTGCTTATAGGAGATTTATTCATTCTCGGTACGTCCATCTCATTTCTAGTCTACGACAGCCACTGCTCACTTAACTCCATTAAGCAGAAGACAGAATGCGGGAAGAATGGAAACTGGATAAGTGAGGCAGGCCTCCCTCTCTTCAGCAGCATACACCCAGACTACATGTTCCCAGTTGAAACGAGGGCTGCTTAGTCCCAACAGTATCCCTACGTACCTGTGCAGGCCCCCTCCAGCAGCACAAAGGATCTGCACCTCTCCAGACATCAAATGGCCTTCGAGGAACAGATTCGGGACATAAGCATTCTGCCCAGGTCCCTGCTGCCTATCAAAGGGCAAGCACTGCAGATGAGTGTAAGGTGTGGAGATCCGCCAAGCCAGCTGAGTACTTCTCTTTGCAGATTTCCACTTTGTGGTCATGTAATGGCTTGAGCCATCCCAAGCCAAAAATGGCAAAGTAAATGTATGTGCCACAGAGATGATGGATTGGAGCAAGCTGCTTTGCTGAATGGACCTGCCTGGAGAGAAGGCTTCCTCATATCACCGCATTCGAGCAGGTGACCTTCCAAGAGCCAACACCAAACAAAGCCACAGCTAGCCAAGGTCAACCTGCTTGAACAAGAGGCCAAGCACCAAGCCTCACTATCCTCCAACAAAACAAGGAGACACTCCCAGGATCCCAAGAAATCCACAGCTAGCCAAGGTCAACCTTCTTGAACAATAGGCCAAGCCTTAGTACCTTCAACAAAACACAGAGACTCTCCCAGGAATCCCACTCCAACCTAATTAACCTCCACTTTGAGTCAGAAATCAAGTTTAGAAGGGTATACGGTGGTGTATGGGAGGGAGGGTGGCGAGCTCGGCAAAAGCAAGGGGACTTTTGCTCCTTCTGGTAGTCCTCAATTTTCAAATGGTTCATTCCTCTTCGTACAGTTCTAACATGCCCTGGCCAAAAACAAGACACTTCTCTAGTCCAGTGCTTCGAAAGACAGGGCGGCTTTTGTTTCAGGCCCTGCTAAAGCCCTCACCTCCCTCAGCTGCGGCCTCTTCTTCTCTACTCCATCCCCAGACCACAGAGTAGCATTAGCTGTTGTAAATCCATCTCAGCTACCCTCATTCCTACCAAACGTCGGACAAGACCCACCAAACCCATTCCAGCCCAAGGGGAGCCCTCATGCCCAATGGCCTCAGAAACCTATGCGTATCTCCTCCACAGCACAGATGACTTCCGTTTTCACACTACATTATGCCTCAGCCCATACATGGACAAGGACCTGTCCCATTCTGCTTTGCCTTTTTATTGTTGTCTTCCTTCACGTTCCAAGTTGGGCAGCAAGTCACATATCCCCAGACAGTACCTCCAAACTCTGATTTCTGTCAAAATATATCTCAAATGCCATGCCACCCCAGACAGACTTGGCTGTTCTCTCTCTGTGTGCTTAATACAAGGCCTCACTCACTTCCCAAGCTCAAGGTAGTGTTCTCTTTCCTACCAGCAACAAATCCACAGCCCAAGAGAGAAAAGGCCAACCAACCAGGTTGGAAAGGAAACAAATTCCAGTACTTGACCCTTCTGGCTTGCTTTCATATCACACTGCATCGGTTATCCTACTGAAGATCACTTGACAACTGGCAAAATTAACCCCTCTTGAACCTGGTAAGGGATTTCTGGGATCACAGGGGCCATCACCAATGCTAACACCCTAAGAGCCTGAACTCCATTGAAACTTCCACGGGCTCACACTAGCGTGGCTCTCTCCACTCAGTCCCAGTGCCAGCCAAACCTCTTCCTCCCGCACCCACTGGCAGAGGAACTGGGTCTTCGAAGGTTTTTTTAAGCTCTCCCACCTACTCCACAAATTCAGTAGGAGGAAAAATGAATGTTTCCAAGGCCTCTGAATGACACAATACTCATAAAGTACAACAGAATTAGCTGGAAACTAGCAAAAAAAAATAATCATTTTAGCTTCCCTTAAAAAAAATTATAAAACCACACCTACTTAAGATGATTCAGAGTAACTTTATGCTTTTTCATCTACTTGAATATGAATGTTTCTTTCCTCCAAGCTGGTGGTTTCTTCCCTGCGCCCCACCCTAAGACTGTATGTTCAGGACCAAACTTCCACAGATACCAAATCTATTCTATCTGATTTGGCAGCCTTGAGAACATCTCAACAAAGCCAAGGACACCATAAATGGCCAGAGACAACCCACTCCAAACACCTTAATGCTACTTGCATTGAGTAGTAACAGAATTTGTATTTCTACTGCATAAAAAAATAAAGTAACAAAACTTCTTTTCCTATCTCTTGCCGAGGATGGGACACTGTCATCATTAAGATCTCAGAAGAAATAGTACCTCTTGACCAAGGCCAGTTCTGACTCCCAAACCTTACTCTCAGCAGCAAAGGCTCCTGTCTAAGTAGAACCTAACATGATCCACTGTTATCACATTTATCTCATTCAAACAGCAGGGACCTTACCTGACATGTTCATTTCTGTAACCCCAGGACCACACAGTTCCTGGCTCGTGACATGTGCTCAGTATGAGCCAGACATGTAACCAGGTGAGTGGAACATGGCTGAGGGCTCCCTGAGCACACTCCATGGCATGGCTTCACTGTGGTTTCTGGGATGAGTCTTCTGGTGCCCTTAGCTATGACTCCTCAATTCTGTCACTACCTGGATATTGGCTCCCATGTATACTCTCTACTGTATAGCCTAGCTGCTCAGAGTGGGGTTCCCATGGAAACTCAGTTATCAAATTGGGCTTCTCCTCCTCTGCCTCCATTCAACCATACACTATTTGAGAACTTCAGATATGGGATTGGGGTAGCTGGCAAAACTCACCACTGGAACCACATCTTCATGTTCTCCATTATCCTCTGTCACCACTAATGAACGTACAGTGAGGTGCTACAGATCCCATTATTGAAGTCTAACCCTCTTTCTGCCAACTCATTTGCCCATTAGCTTCCTTTTCACCCTTGAGCTTCCTCCACATGGACCTGGGCCTGGTGTCCTTCGCTATTACAGTATTTATCTCAACATCCAAAAACCATCTTTCATCTGCCTGTTTTCCTAATTGGGTGTCCCTTAATGGCCAGCACCCAATCTAACATGCACCTGTTGGTTCTGAGCCTGGCACACAGTAGGTATCTAACAATAATATATTGACCTGAACCACACACCTTGTTTTCTGATATACAATTCCCATATCTACAGTGACTTGAAGGTTTTCCACACAACAGGAAGTACCCTACTGCTAAATGTATTTGTTCAACCCTCCCTAAAAGAAATCATGACCATGATCATCACACTGGCGACAGAATGAAGAGAGGCCAACAGCTGTGGCACAAAGGGATGAGTGCAGACAGCCTTTCCTCCCTCTATTATCACAAAAACGTCATTTTCCTTCTCTAGTCTCAAATCTCTTCCTTGGTAAAATGAAAACATCCAGCAAGAAGCAAGCAAACAAAAAAAGCCTTATTATATAATTCTATTTACATAAACGTTTGGAGCAGACAAGCCATAGAGACTGAAAGTAGATTACTGGACGCCAGAGGATGGGGAAAAGAGGAGACTAGAGACGAATGCTGATGGATAAGGGCCTTCGTTAGGGCAGGCCAGAAAAAGGTGTCAATGATTGCACGACTTGACAACGTGCTGGAAGATGCTGAGCTGCGTACTTGGAAATGGTTAAACAGTACATTTTATGTAGCACCGATTTTATCTGACCAGAAAAGAAAAAACAAGCAAACAAACAAAAGGGAGCAGATAGACTGGAATAGAGGTTCAAAATTCGAGACTCAACAGGCCTTACCAGGCCTAGGGCATGTTCTGTGGACCTCAACAATTTCAGATTATTTGCACAATGTAAAATTCAAGTGTGTGTGTGTGTGTGTGTGTGTGTGTGTGTGGGTGGGTGGTGGTGTGCGCATGTGCATCTACACCTTCATACCTGAATCTAACATAGTTGCACTCACTGTGCAGTCCAAGCTACATTTGACCTTCTCATCCTCCTACTTCTAACTTCCAAATGGTGGGATTACAGGAAAGCACTGCACCTGGCTCCCAAATTTTTTAACTGTAGCTGTTATTATACAAATGGCACATATAATAAAACTGCACAGGACAACACACACAAACACATACATACACACACACACACACACACACACAAACACACACACACACACACACACACAAATGAGAACAAATAAATCCGAGTGGAAAGAATAAATAATAGAGTTTATGGAACAATATGGATATATTGTAGCAATGTCTGCTTCCTGAATTAGACACTGTATTATATAAAGTTACCCAAAATGTAACCACCTAAAGAAGTGGTACTTTGCCGGGTGTGCTGGCCCAAGCCTTTGATCCCAGCTCTTGGGAGGCAGAGGCAGGCGGATTTCTGAGTTCCAGGACAGCCTGGTCTACAAAGTTAGTTCCAGGACAGCCAGGGCTACACAGAGAAACCCTGTCTCACCACCACCACCACCACCCCAAAAAAGTGGTACTTTGCTACTTTCTATCAGTCTGTAATTCTTTCTTTTATTTTTTTTTAATTATTAAGCCAAAGATCTTATAATTTTACAGGGTGGTTTTTCCTTAAAAATAGCAAGATGTGGCAATGCTAAAACTCAAGGGTCACAGCTGTATGGAACTGGGTAGTAGCCATTTCTAGATGGTCTAAGTGTTTACAGGCATCTGTCCAACCCCAGAGCCCCATGCTGATGCATGTACTGGTTTTCTCTTAAAAGAAATATTTCCCTATCAACAGAAAAAGACCAAGAGTGTCTTATGTCTGCCCCACCCCACAAAATAAGGCAACCGCAACATTTTTGTGAAAACAAGAACATTCCACCCAGTTTGATCTTAGCCTTCCTCCCAAGCTACCTGCCTGGCCTCTGAGGTATTTGAGATTTCATACCCTTGGGCTATGTCTCTGTAGGGCCAATTCTCTTAGATTGTCAGCAAACACATTTTTTAAACAAACCACCAGAGGAAAACAGGTCTTAAGTACACAGTATCCTGTTCTCCCTAAATATGCTGGTTTCTTGACCTTGCCTTTCCTGGCAGGTGCCTTCTCTGCCATTAATACATGATCGCATCTAGATAAATCAGAAACTGCAGCTGTGTCTAGCAGGGGAGGGAAAGGGCCCTCACCGTGCACATTCCCTGCCCTTCCTACCACACCAGCATTCCCCCAAAGACAGTGAGTGAAATTCAAGAATCCCTGGAAAGGGGGTAAGGCACAGTCAGAGAAGCTAAGGTGTAGACAGTGCCAATTAGACTGCACAAAAGGAGCGCTTGGGGCTCCAGTCTGATGGAGACACTTCAATATCCCCCTCAGGTGACAGATATGCAGACTGCCTGGCACTGACCCATGCTGAAGTGTTTGCAAAGCGGTCACCTGTACTGTTGACTCCCTGCTACCTGGGTAGCCAGGTAAAATACATCTTTTATCAAGAAATCCTGAAGTCATGCTATCTTGTAGAAAAACTACCAGCTCACATGGCTGCAGAGTGAAACACCAGTAACTACTTGAGACAGGCCTAGCTAACATATACAGTGGGAGTTGAGGTCTCACCGTTAAAAGGAATACGAAGTATCTCGCTGATATTTTTGTACGGTTTTTTTTCCATTTATTTATTCTTCTCTCATATATTATATCTCAACTGCAAATCCCTCCCCCACCCCTCAAGAAAGGAGTAGGCCTTTCAGAAACATCAGCCAAATGAGGCATAACAAGCTACAATAAGGCCAGGCACAACCCCTCACATCGAGGCTGCCTAAGGCAGAGGAGAAGGAAGGATGGATGTGTGACTGATTTCAGTTATCTTGTCTTACTGGCTTCCCCTCAAACCTAAGCCCAGGGCACAGGATGTTATTAATCACACCCACTTAGGGAGAAAGATAACTCCCTGAGAGACAGATAGATGCCTTGCTTAGCATCAAGGCAACCCAGTAGGAAGAAAGGTGTCCCAAAGGCAGGCAAGAGTAAAGACAGCCCTGCTCCAACTGCTAGGAATCACACAGGAACACCAAGCTGCCCAGCCATAACATACATGCTGAGGACCCATGTCAGATCCATACAGGCCTCCTGATCTGTTCTATTTTTATAACGATTACTCAGTGAAATCCTTTTTTTTTTTCTGATACTGGGTTAATAAAGCATGCTAAAATGAACTTCACCTGTTCCTACTTTGTAAATGTGACTACCAGAAACTCATATATTACTTATCATATTCTATTGCACAATCGGACTGGAGAGAAACTTCTAGTGTTGAGGTCATAGCCATAATAGAAAAGATAACATAAGCTGGGCGTGGTGGCGCATGCCTTTAATCCCAGCACTTGGGAGGCAGAGGCAGGAGGATTTCTGAGTTCGAGGCCAGCCTGGTCTACAGAGTGAGTTCCAGGACAGCCAGGGCTATACAGAGAAACCCTGTCTCGAAAAAAACCAAACCAAACCAAACCAAAAAAGAAAAAATAACATAAGCCAACAGCCAACAGCTAAGCAAGGTATCCATTTCCCAGGTAGTTATCTTTCTCCCAAAGTGGGTATAACATCTCAAACCCTGGTCTTGGGTTTGAGGGGCAGCAAGTACGAGACGGTAACTGAACACACTCACTCACGCTGCCTCACACATCCATCCTTCCTTCCTTCTACCCTGCTTTCTTAAAAGGACAAAGTTTGATCTCTTAGTTTCTACCCCAGCTCTGCACAGCAGCAGCAGATGACCCAGTGGTTCTCCAGCGACAGCAGACACAGATACCATCCGCACCACACACAAGAGACCTGAGCATCTTGGTGCTTCAATCTAGGAGTCACTTGCAGCTAAGGAATTGGGTCCAGTACTACTAGGAGTGCCTTAGGCTTCTCTGGCGAACAGTCTGACAGGCCAGCCTGCAAAGGGGATGTGTGGCCTAGAGAGAGGGAAGGAACTCATCACAAGCCTCTCCGGAGCCAAAGACTGTCAGGATCTTTTCAACCAAGGTAGGAAATGACTGTCTGCTTTGGATATTGTTTCAAATATAAAAAGGAGCTGGTACTTCCTGTCTCAACACAAATTGTCAAGGTGATCAAACAGTATGGACAGGGAGGCTGAGTGTATTGCAAAGTGGCAGACAGCTTACCTTGCATGTGCAAAGCCCACATGTCCACCGCACTGTAAAAATGCATACATGTATGCATGCATACACACATACGTATATATATTTATACACACATTTGTGTACATACACATACCTGCGTGTATTTTTGTCTCTCTGTGTGTGTGTGTGTGTGTGTGTGTGTGTGTGTGTGTGTGTGTGTGTGTGTGTGTGTGTGATGGCACCTAGTGGTTTGGCAAGCAGGCTAACAAGACTGTGCTGTGTGGCCCTGATCAGCAGGATTATCAGGAAGCCCAGGGCACATGCTCATTACGTCCTCACCTGTGACCCAGTGGCATCAAGCATTGTCAGAGCTCTCTGAAGGCCACACGTCTACACAAGGGCTGTCCCTGCTGTCCCCAAAGCCAACACAAAGGGCTCCATGCACAGACCTGCAAGTCCCAGCAACCTGCAGATTCTAGGCCTTTAGCCCCTCGGAGAAGAGTCATCATGGACCGTGAATGTTAGGCAGACAGTACGCAGAGATCGATTAGACCCCGGGAGGCTGGCTGGCTGCCAGAAGAAAGCAGTCTTTATCTAAGCCAAACAGTCCCACCCCAAACCAGTACAAAAGAGCAATTTCTTAAAGAACAAAAATTAAAGTATCCTTCCCCAAGAATATTTTTGTGACTAAAATATGGTCTAGAAGGTTAATCTTTTCCTTAAAGCAAATTTCTTTTCTATTGATAGTAAGCACAAAAACTGAATGAACTCGCATATTCCTCGAACTAAATCCAAATCACCTAAAACTGCTTTCGAAACAAGCAACTGAATCTGAAGATGGCATTTCTGTGCTTTGAGGTTTTGTTTGTTTGTTTTAAGACAGTCTTGTGCAGCTCAGGCTGACATCCAACTCCTTATATAGTCAAGGATAACCCTGGATTACCAATTCTCCTCCCTTCAACCTCCTCAGACTCGGATCATACACCACCAGACCTAGTCAATGCCACACTGAGGATGGAAGCAGTCATGTCATGAACACTGGGCAGACAGTCTACCCTCAGCCTTGTTTCTGGGCTTTACAGGCAGGAAAGTGACCTGGCAGTGACAGATGTTACTGACAGGTGCTGACTCCAACAGGGCATCACTGGGAGGGACCTCATGCAACACATTTCCCAAACCCACTCAACTGTCAGCTCCACCATCCTGAATGAACATGCTGGAGAAACCCAGATACACCTAGGCTTCCATGTACCAGAGTCTAAAAACATGCTGGAGAAACCCAGATACACCTAGGCTTCCATGTACCAGAGTCTAAATTATTTATTTATTTATTTTTTTTTTTTTGGTTTTTCGAGACAGGGTTTCTCTGTATAGCACTGGCTGTCCTGGAACTCACTTTGTAGACCAGGCTGGCCTTGAACTCAGAAATCCACCTGCCTCTGCCTCCCGAGTGCTGGGATTAAAGGCGTGCACCACCACGTCTGGCCAGAGTCTAAATTCTTGATGCACAGGAAGGTATCTTTCAAGTCTTCCACACATCTCTCTCTACCTTTTGCTGGCCTGTGCTCCTCCAAGGACTCTGTTCTTCATCCCACCTCCACCCCAGTCTGCTCTTCAAAGCCTCTTCTCTCCCTTCTACCTCCTTTGGTGGGGGCTGCTTTTTCCTCTCACACAAGTACTGAACTTTCCAGAAACAAGTACAGCCACTGTTTACCAACATTCACGTGGAACTCTGACCCTCTCCATCCATTTCAGCCTCTACTCATTGCTCTGACTCTATATGAGGAAGCCCAGAAACAGAGCTAAGTGGGAGACAGTTGTCCTTAGAAGGCAGAGTAACTAGGAGAGCTGAGTAACACACAATGGAATTCTCCTTAGCAGAGAAGTCCATGAACATCCCCAGAGGTATGTCCCGAGGAGTAGTGAGCTAGTGAGCTGCAACCTAGGCATGCTAGGCATCACTATTCGAACCAGCTTGAACTAAGCTTTAAAAATGTGTTCTTTGTACAGATTGCTGCTGGAGAGGGACCTCAAAGCAGCCACTAATCAATCAGCCATAGCACTTTGGCTTCCAAGAGTTTCCTAGCTTGGCTATACTCATCACCATACTAAATGGGAGAAAACAGTATTTAGAAAGAGGAAAGTCTCCGACTCGACAGCAGGGATCTACCCTCATGTTTGAGAAGTTAGCAGTTCTCATAGCATGACCTGTGAGCCTAACACCATTCAGAACTCTGGAGACGGTCTTCTCACGAAAGGCCCATCGTTACACGCCCTGAGGTGGTGGGGGTGGCAGTTAGAGGAGGAAGGAGAGACTGTAAACTGACCCAGCCTCTGCTGTCAAGGAAGAAGCAGAGAGCATATAACCATATAAGGGAAAAGTGGCTCCCTGTTGCATCTGCTTGCAAAGAGTTAAGGAATGAGATACAGCGCATGGTCTGAGAAGGGTGATGATCTGTGTTCTGGCCCTGCTGTGGATGGGCTGTGGGGCCTTGGGCAAGCTCCTGCACCCCTCTGACTGTTTCTAGTTCTCCAAAAAGCAAGGGCATACTACAGGTATCTGAGTTCTTATTCAAGAGTGATGTTCCACAATACTATAATATTTAGAACACTTGCTGTGGGAATTACAGACAGGCAGGGAGGAAGGAAGATAGGAAAAGGAATATGAAATATGACAAAATCTGTTATTACTGAATGGCGATAGCATTAAGAAAATATCCACTGTGGCTTCAAACCAAAGGCCAAGCACAGTCAGTGCTCACAAACCAATCTTCATAGGCTCTTATGGAACTATGGGCATGCTATACTTTTTACTTGTGGGCCACTCTGCAGACATACTACAGGGCAGTGGCGTCCACTCGTGTTAGTGAGAATGTCCTCATCATAAATAACACCAGAGCCCACGCTCCCTGATCCACAGAAGAGCAGGACAGAGGGCAGTCCACAGTATGAGACTCCCGATCAAATATGAAATGCCAATTAGGTCACTATGTAGGATCCCTGGGAGACAAGGACACTTAGACACCGATATACTAACTCACCTAACTGTTCAATGAAAACAGAAGAAGGCGAGAGAGGATGAGAGCAGCCTGTCTTCCCTCTACTTCCCCGACAGGCAGGTTGCCCTGGGGGCAGAGATGGATTTCTACCTTCAAGTCACACACGTGGTGGCTCAGGAACTGGAGTGCTAAAACCAGGACTGAAATCATATGCGAAGACATTTGTCCATGGACAAATTGTTTCCGCCTGGCTGACTCAGTTTCCTTATCCAGGGAAGTGGGAACACTGTAAGACCCCATACCTCATGGAGTTACAGAGATCTGAAGGGATTGACACACAACAGGGCTCAGCACAAGGTTCACTACAAAAAAGCCTGTTGTCGCCTTCGGGAAAGGAGACCAAAGTTTTCATCCGATATCGAAAGTCCATGATGCAATAAAAAGTATGACCTGTTCAGAAACCTGTTCCTGGCATGGAACTAAGGCCATCCTTTGAGAGGGACCACTTTTTCCCAAGACTTCCTATCTTTCCAGGAGACAGGAATTAGAGGTTCTCTGGGTTCCCTGAACCCACGGGACACAAAAGAGAAAGCATAATCCTAGTACTTGGGATTTCTGAGTTCGCGGCCAGCCTGGTCTACAGAGTGAGTTCCAGGACAGCCAGGGCTAAACAGAGAAACCCTGTCTCGAAAAACAAACAAACAAACAAACAAACAAACAAAATTTTTTGCACTGAAACAAAGCTGTGGCTTGGAAATGCCTCCCTGGATTGCTTAAGGCCCCAGTTCCAAAGAAGAACAAAATCAAGGAGGGATCCAAGTCCAACTTCAGTTCCCACACACGCAGTTCCCGCTCACACCCAGCCAGGCAGAGCATGAGAGAGAACGTTCCCGGCAGGCTGGTGGTGTCTAGTCACCTCATCTGCTGGGGACCCGTGACATGCAGCAGAGTAATAGGTGCACAGGAAGGTGACATGATGGACTGGTGCGTGCAGATGACCCAAAGCTGAGGTCCTGATATGAAGGGCTAAAGGGACCGAAGTAGTAAGAGCTGAGGAGCGATTCCACTCTCAGCTCTGCTGCTCTCAAACCTCGCACACATGCAATGACTAAGCCTCGATTTCCCCATCAATAAAACCAAGGTGAGGAAATTAACTGTCCTGGCCTCACGGGGGAGTTGTAAGGATCGCATGAGATCATCCGTACAGTCACTGAGCACGGTACCTGACCCACGGAAGGGCTCATTTGATTAATGGCAGCTGTTGTCCCAGTCACAGTTATGTTGAGGACAATGAGGCATACAGTAGGCAAAGGTTAACATGACTGAAAGACTGTGTTACTTACTAGGTTTTAGATTGTTCAATGTTGTTGCATTAAAAAAAGAAAAAGGAAATAACATCAAGGCGGGTTTATAGGGAGAAACAGCAGCACACGGGATCAGAGACCCAGGTTCAAAACCACTCTAACTGCAAAACCTTACACTTGGCTCTGTGGCCCAGAAAGTCCCACACAGCCAGCAATGAAGAGAGAGGACACATGAGGGTCTAACAGAAAGTGTTGGCTCAAACACCATACATCTGCTCTCAACTAAAACAGTGTCACCTCCATTAAATCAAGGCAGGCAACACTAACACACAGTTACATCTATGACTGACCAGCAACAGCAGATATATTATTAATAAATAATGCTCAAAGCAAAGGTTATTTTGAAGTAAATAAGCATAAAAATAACAACAAAAGGACATCATTGATGACAGGAAGATGGCAATGCAGTTCCCATGGCAACCCTGGCTCCCTATGTCCTCGGTTCCATCTGTTATCCCTCCCATACTCCCCACCTTGCTACCCCTCGGACATACTGAGGATGGGTTCAAAAGGACTCGTGCTTTTCACAAAACAAAAACAGTTTCTTTCCAATATAAAAGAAATTCCTGTTCACCAGAGAAAGCAAGGAAAACAATGGAAGTCTCACAATAAATGCACAGAGCTACCATTCCATGCTAACACGTTAATGTATCGCTGCCCTGCCCCTCCAGCTCTGGCCTTGAGGCAAATCATTTTTATTGAAAAACCGAATGTCACACTGAGTTTCCTAAGACAGCAAACATTTCCGAAGATTCAATAAAAGCAGTAAAACTCGGAGCAGTCTAAGACTGGCTGGCGAATGGAGACGATACAAGTGTATAATCGCCCCCTCTCCCCCGCCCAGCATGAATGCAGGCATACATCAGTTGGATCTGGCCTCAGATACCCTTGGAAACCTTCAGAATATATTTAAGAAGTTTAACTCTGAGCATCAAGACAAGAACCCCAGTCAGGTAGTGGTTCATGCCTTTAATTCTACCACTGGTGAAGCAGAAACAGAGGCAGGTCGTTATCTGTGAGTTTGAGGCCAGCCTGGTCTACAAACCAAGTGCCAGGACAGCCAGGGCTACACAGAGAAACCCTTGGGGGAAAAATTTTAAAAAGCCAAGAACCCCACCCATTAAAACGATGTTCTTTCAGTATCAAAGTGTCTACCATTTCAAAGGAGCATTTTTGAAAATATTTTTTTTAAATCCAAACCTCTTATGTGTACCTTGGCACAAAGCTGGGTCAGTGCTAAGACAGAATTTCAAAATATGCTTTAATTACTCCTAATGTCACTGATACCATCCTATCAGACCCACATAAATCAAAATCACGGTGATGAAGAAAAATAAAACTGAACCTTTCCGTAACACAGTGGTTGCTTAGAAAACAGGAATTTATGACAACTCCCTTTGGTGCTACCCCATAAAACCATTTCCAACACAGTTTATGCCACAGCAGTGAGAAGAAGACTGCTCACCAGCCCACTGAACTGTGCCTTAGATTTTTCCAGAGGTTACACGTATCTTAGGGTAAGAAGACTAAGCTAAACCCTAGGGCAAGCTGGAGAACACCAAACAGCTATCTATCAGGAGCGTTTATGGACAGGTTCTGGAATTTAGCTGAGGCTAATCCCAAATTCAGAATTCGAGATCCTCCTGCCTCCACCGCCTAAGTGCTATTACAGGTCTGTGCCACCACAAGGGTCAACTCACCTTTACCAAGTACTGAAATACACCTACTCCTAAATTTATAAAACATGGGTCCCAACACCAGCTTTCTAGTTAATGGGGACCTGAGTGAGTCACTGGCACTCAGAGTGAAACATGGACCGGCCCTGGGGTCAAAGTGAGCCCCTATCATCCTAAGAGCCTGTTTCTTATCCCTTCACTCCAAAGCCAAAAACATCTTACATCAAACATGGCCTACTCCTAGGAGATTACTAAAATGCACTCAATTTCAGGCTGTCATTTTAAAGCTACCATTGTATGATTGTGCATGTGTGCGTGTGTATGTGCGTGCATGTGTGTGTGTGTGTGTGTGTGTCTGTGCATGAATATGTAGCGCAGGTGCCCTCAGTGGCCAGAGGTGGCAGGCTCCCTGAAGCTGGAGTTACAAGTAGTTGTAGCTGCCTGATGTGGGTGCTAGGAACTGAACTGAGGGACTCTGTAAGAGCTGTAAGATCTCTTCACTACTGAACCTTCTCGCTCCGGTCCCTTTTAAAATCTTTCTTCTAAAAAGATTTAAAATTAAACGCACATATAGATGGCCACATACAGGGAGATCTGTGAAAACCAAGTGAGACATAAAGAAACGACAGGGGACTGAGTCACACAGTTGGTGGCCCAGGCTATTACATGTCACCATTTGATACTTGTGTAGAAAAAAGGCAGAGTGTGATGCTTTTCAACAATGAAATGAAGCTCCAGGAGATGACTGCCTTAAAATAGGTCAATGCAATGCTCCGGACTAATGGGACACAAGATCCTGTAAGTTCAAATCAGACTAGTGAGGTGCACAGGGCAAAAACTTTAAGCCTGGCTTATCTAGGTCATAGGAGTCCACTGACGGTTCGTGGTGCAGAACAATGCCTGTTAACATCTTCTGTCATGCCTGCCATCCACCTGATACCATTCCTGCCAGAACATGAAGAACAGTTTGGTAGCTAGGAAGACGTTTTCATCCTTTGGTGCTAGAAGTGTGAACACAGAGCTACACGGACTGCCTGTGTAGCTTCCAAGTGTCCTTACAAGTAGATTCCTCGTCTTCAAGTATTTCACAGTGAAAAGCACGGGGCATTGCCCCCGCTGGCTTCTCTCATGCCTCAAGAATGACAAAGATGGTAAGTTCACTGGCACGAGCCCCAGTGGAAGCGTCTTTAGAACCCAGAGAGGCCATAAATAGACAAGCCAAGGACAGGCAGTGGGAGCCACTCGGGAGCCCAGAGGAAACAGGATAAGCCTAGAGGAATGGACTCTGGAGACAGGCAAAGAATTCAGAGATGGCTGGGGGTGGTCCTGGAACCAAGTGAGGCTGTCAGCACTTTGAAATAGCTCACACGCTATACTCTAAAGCCCGGACGATGGGCAGCCCTATGGCAAAGGTGGCCTTATCAGAACTCCGTGCAGATTCTAGCTGGGTCCCCAAGACCCTGGCATCTTCCCACAAATCCTGTACACCGCCAGCCAAACACAAACAAAGGTTAGCATTCTGAGAGTATCCTAGAGTTAAGAGCTCAGGGAAGGTACCTTCTTACCTCCCAAGGTGACCCGGAGTCCAACAGCCACTTCACTAGGGCTGTGTGTACTCCCTCTGCAGTCTGCTCCTATGACAAAAGCCAAAACTAATAAAATGGATCTGTGTTCATCATTTAGTCTGGAAAACAACCCCCAGAGGGACCTTAACTTCAATGCCAATTGGCAGGCCCTTGCCATCTCCAGTTGATGGAGCTGGTAACTAACTCTACGTGGTCCAATTCAAGCCTGTAAATTAGAATATTGGAGCAGACTTTAAAACTGACTTAAAAAATAGCCCGAAAGGTCAGAGGTCATAACTGCTACTTACTCCACACAAGGAAGCCTTGTCCCCTCAGAACAGGAGTGACACTCATGACTTTCACAAAAGCAAGACGGCATTTTTCTTCCTCCCAACACAAAAGGGGGTGGCACACAGGGAGGAGGAGGAAGAGAGCCAAACCCCTCAGGCTTCACAGAGGGAGTCAACAGCTAATGTCCTCAAAGTGGCAAGGCATCAAAGTTATTTTTAAATGCCGAAACAAAAATACAAAACAGGCCAGGCAGTGGTGGCGCGCGCCTTTAAATCCCAGCACTCGGGAGGCAGAGGCAGGCAGATCTCTGTGAGTTCAAGGCTAGCCCGATCTACACAGCAAGTTCCAGGACTCCATTATACAGGGAGACACTGTCTCAGAAAAAGAAAAAGACAGAAGCTGAGGAATCAAGGTGTTAGAGGAGAGAAGGTGAGGCGCCATGGGTTTGATTCCTAAGACTATAGGAATGCATAACTCTGAGGGGTGAGGTGAGTATGTGTGCTAGGCCTCTGGTCCTGCTTCCTCTGAACTTTCGGTGGGGTCAGTTAGCTCCAGCAGCCCTCCTGCCTGGGCCCACCACATGCTGGGGCTACAGGCTCATGCACACGGCTCCACCCAGCGGTTTTGTGGGTGTCGGGATCTGAACTTGGGTCCTTGTGCTTGTTCAACAAGTACTCCTCCCCCACTGAACCATCTCTCCAGCTCCAAGAAAAACATTTGAAAGGAGCGAAGAAAAGAAGGGAAAAGGCTAAGGCTCCACAAGGGCAGATGCTTTCTAACTCCAGCCATTTACAAGTAACGTGTGTAAGTACTATTCACCCCATTTTCCACCAAGAGCATTCTATTTTAGCTATCCTCCTGATTAAGGTCATATTTTTCATTCTTTAGAAAATTTGGGAAGTCATCCCCCCTCCATGACAGAAAGGTGGGAGGCATTATATTCCCGTCCACACGGACGTCCATATATAGAAACACACAAGCTCTTTGGACATGCCCCCAAAACAATAAGGCCTTTGCTTCTTTGTGGTGAGAGGGAAATTATTTTATGTGGAAGCACAGCAAATAAATTGGCCTTTGCTTCATCTGCCGTCAGTCAATGTCAAGTATGCGTTCTACGAAAACGGGCCCTGTACGTGGTAGTCACAAAGCAAACAAGCGACAACCAGAGAAGCCCTTTTTCAAAGTGATGGAGTGATTTTTTTTTTTTTAAGAATTTGTATCTATAAATTGCAGCAATGAGGTGGGATCTTTACTGCAAATTGGCTTTATCCCAGTTGTACCGCCTTTTGGCTCTAACATGAAGAAGTCTCTAGCACACTTTTTTTTTTTTTGGTCTCTCCCTGCAAGAATCGCCCACCATCACTAGCTTCCCCTCAGCTGCTCCCTGCTTTCCTGTTTTATTCTCCTCTCCTGTGGGACCTACCATTCTAGCCTGATACACTATGCGGCTAAGGACACAGTATACTGCCTTTAATGTTTGCAGAGTAAACTAAAGTCAGGTGTTTAAAACTGGAATACACTGTATTTGGAGCATTTTCTTCAGTCCACGCAGCCAAATGGGTTCTGCTTGGTTCTGCTGTGGTCTTGGGGATTTATTTTTAATCAGATAATTAAAAACAAACAAACAAAAAACAGACAGAAAAGCCTAGCCCCTGCCTGGAGACAACAGCACAGACCTGGGGGATTGCTGCATATGGAAGGAACATTTCTTACAAATGAAACCAGGGAAAATAAGGGGATTAGCTAGTGTCCGCCAAATGTGTATGGTTTCAGGGGCGCCAGCCCAAGCTTCGCCCCATGTGCAGAAACCATCAATAGATCCAGAAGGTAAATCCAAACTAAGCCCCGAGGGGCTTGCCTTCTGGTTTGGGAGGAGAGGGGGCAGTGCTCACACTCAGGATCACGACTCCTTTTTGATCACTCCAAATGCCTGGTCCTCCCCTCTCCACTTCTTCCCCTCCTCCCCCCCCCCCTCAAAGCTTCTTTCAAAATCAGGTCATCCTTACCCTCCACACCTAGAACTGTTTCACTTTGAGACTGGGTCTCACTCATGTGACCCACACTGATGTCAGACTCATTGGGTAGCAGAGAATGACCTTCAATTCCTCATCCTCCTGCCTCCACTCACTTCCTAAATAGTAGGACTACTTAGGCATGCACCACCACATCCAGCTTAGGATATTTTGGTAGTCTAGATGCTAGACTCATCTTACAAGAGCTTTTTCGGTCCTAATGACTCTAAAACTAATTCATTCATTCTCTCTCTCTCTCTCTCTCTCTCTCTCTCCCTCTCCCTCTCCCTCTCCCTCTCCCTCTCCCTCCCTCCCCCTCCCTCCCTCTCTCCCTTCTCTCTCTTCCTCTCCTTCTTCTTGTCTATCTGTCTCAGAAATCTGTGCAATTCACATGGTTGCCTTTAGAGCTCTACTGTATCTCATACAAAGCCTTGGCTGTTACAGGTCCAGGAGTGACCACTAAAGAAACAAATCTCATCTGCTAGTGCAGCCAGCTCTGAATCTACCTGCAGCCTTACCCTCCAAGCCCTACAGGCTCCTAACAGGGTCTTCTGGTCAGATGTCACTGTATCAATAAACACACTGTGTCGTACCTATAGCATACGCTTCCATCCATGTCAAGAAGGGACTGTGAGACAGGCATGGTAGCATCCACCTGTAACTCTAGCCTAAAGCTAGAGGGTCCATCACAAGTTCAAGGCCAGCCTGGGCAAAGGAAAGAAAGGAGGAAAGAAGGGAGGGAGGGAATGAGGGAAAGACTAAACAAGACTACACAGGACTTGGCAAAGCTCACACTCCATAACTTACTGGGGAGCACGCTACTGTGCTCTTCTGGGCAATGACTCCCAGGCCATCTCCTGATGAAGATATTTTAAAAGGGGGATGCATGCAGGCATACAACAGGCAGTTCAGAGATCCCAGAGTATTTCCTCCAAGAAAGCCAAGAGATAGCTCTGGTTAAAACAAACAAGCCATTATGTTTCCAAACTAAGTTTTCTCTGGGTACAGAAGTCACAGAGGTCTATTCCCAAAGAGCAGCAGGAACATACGAGTTTTCACATGGTGGCAAATGTCCCTTTTGGATTTGTTTCAAACCTTGAGAGCTGATTTTCTGACAAAATCAGAAGCCTCTTGAATTACAGAGGTTATGGGGTGACTAAAAGGGTGACAGTTCTGATGGAAAGATTTCCCAGATTCACTTCTCCCTGCACAAGAGGTCGGGTCTGCAGGACTCCAGATGGAGGGGACGGACCACAGTGAAGTTCAACTACCCCATTAACTGGCACAGTTTTAAAGCGCTGAAACACACTGCTCTACCCAGCAAAGGACTGGAATGCCAATCCTGGCTTAAATTAGCACCCATAAGCCGCAGAGGGAGGCGCAATGTCCTGAACAGCAGTTGGCTGAACACGTGTGAGGGACGTGCATCTGCCAAGCCTTTCGTGTTTACCAGGAAGAAAGAGTGTTGATTTTGCAGATTTCTGATAATGTTTTCACAGCAAGTGTTATTCCCAACCCCTTTCAAACACAACCTGAGAAACAATGCTGTCGCTCACCAGTTCACTCTCACTTCAATGGTTCCCTCAACCTGAGGGACAGAAGGCCTCTTCTCTCTTCTGACCACACCTCCACACAGCCAGGATCTCTGCCACAGCAGTGCAGGGCAGGGACAAGAAAATCAAGCTCAGATGTGCAACCCCATGGCATAGGACCCTAGCCGTGAGGATCTAAGCCGTCTCCACGAGGCAGAGAAGAGCAGTTAGAAAGATTCTCACGGCTCTGTCTTTGAGCCTGTGGTTCTATTTACTGTCCTCAGCTTTAAAAACAAGTCACCCAAATGCAAAAGGCCATGAAAATTAGCAAGGACTAGCATAAATTGGAAAGTTACTTGAGGCAAAAACCAGACAAAGCAAGAAGCAATCTTACAAGGATAGATCTGGATGCCAGGACAGAAGTCCTCTAGGCTAGAAAGAGCCACTAACAAAACATGCTGAGTCTGCCCAGGCCCTTTTGAATCCTGGCTCTTGGACTGTTTTCTGATGTTCTTTTTCTATTTTCCTGTCTTTCTTTTCTTTTCTTCTTCTTCTTCTTTTTTTTTTTTTTTTCTATTCACTCAATCTAACATTGACTGTTTTGTAGGAGAAAGGGGGAGGGGGAACTGATTTAAAAGAGGAAAACACGTTCTTGGGAGAGACCCAGAGAGAACGATATTTGAAGTAAGAATCTTCTACATGTGTGTGTGTGTCTTTCTCTCACACGTGCACACGCTCAGCTAGCCTTACGAGCAATCTGTTGCCGTAGCTGATACCCAGCATGTTCTGTCAGCTTCTTCCATACACTGATGGGGTGGGGGAACTGTCTGACCAGTTTCCATCCTGATGCCGCTGTTTTGTTAATAAGCCTACTTTGGTTATGACCCAAACTTAGCTGGGGTCTTCTTAGAAGGACTACAGGGGGCACTGATACTCAATCTCTTACCATCCAGAAATTTCACTGAGGGAATCAAATCCGTTTTGATCGTAGATTTGAGATGTCTACACAGATCAAATGGAAGCCACTCTATCTTAGAAACATCATAGCGAACCAATTATTGTCTTAGGGTTTCCATTTCTGTAAACAGACACCATGACCAAGGCAATTCTTATAAAGGACAACATTTAATTGGGGCTGGCTTACAGGGTCTGAAGTTCAGTCCATTATTATTAATGGCAGGAAGCATGGCAGTGTCCAGGCAAGCATGGTGCAGGGACAGCTTCATCTGAAGGCTGCTAGAAGACTGACTCCAGGCAGCTATGAGCAGGGTCTCAAAACCCACCCCCACAGTGAAACACTTCCTCCAATAAGGCCACACCCACTCCAACAAGGCCACACCTACTCCAACAAGGCCATGCTTCCTAATAGTGCCACTCCCTCGACAAAGCATATTCAAACCACCTCATTCACCATAAATGGCCTATGTGTAGACCCAGCACTCTGTAGATTCCACTACTACTTCCACCATGCTTATAATTTCTGATATGAAATCAGCCCAGAGGAAGCTAAACAGTCACACAAATCAAAACAAAACCCCAAACCCCACTAACATTCACCAAGAAGCTGTGAGAATGGATTAAGTATAGACAACAAAGGTCACCAGCCTTCAGAAGCACACCAGGCCCAGAGACAGAAGTGGAGTTTGGATAGTAGTATACTGATGGTAGACATTCCGGCTTTTAACAGACCTCCTTCAAAGTCATAATGGAATCCCTGGGTCTCGTTAGCCAAGCAGCAAGTCCTGAGAGTTGTGGCAAGTGTGGTACATACTACATGTCAGCAGTCTGAAAGTGAGTCAAATTCTCTTTGGTTCTCTCTCTGAGAGTGGTTCTCAGAACATGGCATTAGAATCCCTAAGATCTCTCTAGAGCTGAGAAGTCAAAATAGTTGAATGTAGCCAGAAAAATCTGTGCCTTTAGCCAACTACTCAACGTAATTCCAAAATGTAAGAATCACTGCTAATAGGCTACCTTCTTCCGCAATGGGGTTAATTCTGTTTAAGAGTTTTATTACATTATAATATGCAAGGGGTGCACCTGAGTGAAGTCCCCTAAGAAGACTAGAAATTGCCCGGAAATTGCAGGTAGCTGTGAACTACCCACCATGGGTACTGGGAACCATGCATCAGATTCTCTGCAAGGGCAGAATGCACTCTTAACTGCTAAGCCATCTCTCCAGCCCCTGAAACGGGGGTAATTAAGTCAAGGATTGGGTATCTTAATTGGGGAAGAGATTTAACAAGAAACCAGTCACTGGTTGTAAGAAAGAGAAAAGTGGCTGGGGGGCAACTGGGAAGACAGAGGTTGAGAGACAACATGATCAGCCATTCAGTGCCACATGGAAATTCTCCATTCAATGTGCCTGAAGATCGTGAGACAGGAGATTTCTTTCTTCTTCTTTTTTTTTTTTTTTTTTTTTAACAGAAGCTGAGAACTTGAGTCTGGACGACCTGGTGATTTAAGAATAAAGGTGCTCACCAGTGTGGATGGAGGTCTGCTCAAGCCAGTCTAAAGTACCAACAAGAAGAACCTTCCCTCAGGACCACATCCAACTAGAAAGCAAGCACCTGAGGTCAACCTAAGTTCTCGTGGAAGCTGCCTCCACCCCCTCTAGACACAGCCTTTGACCCAGGGTCACCACGGCCCACTCAGCTAACCCTAGCTAATCCATACCCCTAAGCTGATATCCATGTTTGCCCAACCGTAAGAAAACATGGATTTCATCTGTCACGCTAAGGTACAGGCTGCGCTGCCTTATGTGACATCACTCAGTGGGACTTCTCTAGGTGGACTCACTTGGCCAGTGGTGATGGTCTATACTCGTAATCCCATCACCAAGAAAACACTCAAATTTGGGGCCACTCCGGGCACACAGGGAAACAAGCAAACAATATACAAAATAAAACAATAAACAAAATACAAGAGTGATTACCAGCATACCACCAACACCTGGGTGCTTGTTTAAACTGATTCCCTAAGAGACCTGGGGTCTGGGGGTGGGGATGGAATGTGTGTGATGGGGAGGAAGAGGATGTTTAGGGAAGGAAAGGAATCAAGCAAAGGACATTGGGGGGTGGGGGGGGCGTGTGTGGTATGAAGAGGATGATGAACATGCAATTAGAAAGAATAACGACACACACATTTGAAAAAGCCATAATGAAATCCATTACTTGGCATGCTAACCACAAAGATCAGATTTTAAATTGTGTCCATACTGAACACAAATCATCTGACCCCACCCCAGACATTGAGTTAGAAATTCTAGAGCAGTCAGCAGCCTATGTCTTCACAAGTCTTCCATGTGTTTCTGACACAGCTGAAGTCTGGGGACCAGAGGGGTTATGCTATTAATATTGACCCACAATGGCTGATAAACCAATGTAGCATCATTTGAACAGGCTTACAGAACAATGTCTAATATATTACCTTAGGGCATTACAGAGCAAGGCTGAGACAAAATAGTGGTATTATCCTGCCTTATAGATAAGGAGATTGAAGTTGAGGTAGGGCTGGTAGATATTATCCCTACCCGGAGCCCTAGAGTCCACAGACTCACTGACAACCTCATGGCAATCAGACTTAACTCCAAGTAATTAAAAGTTACCAGCCCATACCAGTCTCTTCTCCGAAGCCCAGAGATACCATTGCCAGCAGGAGTGAAATCTGCTTTCTTTGTACCAAGTCCATTGGTATTCCCCTTCTGTTGGGTATTTATATATACTCATTAGAAATAATTCCCCTTCTAAGAGTACCATAAACTGTGGTGATGAACAGAAAAGGTGATATTAAAACCACTAAGAGTCAGACTTACTTACTCCCAGGGCTGGCCTGACAAAGGCAGTAGCCCTCGACTTAGAGGCTGGGTACCGAAAGTCTACTTACAGGTGAAAGGTTGGAACCCACATTACATCTTCCTAGGACATGATGTGGAGACAGTGGCTAAAACCACCAGGTCAAGCCACAAAAAACCATGTCTGCAAAAGACAGAGACAGAAGGACCAAGGGGTTTAAGTCCTAGCCTCCAACATGAGACCAAAGCCCACAGCATTTAGCACCCTGAGCCGGTTTCGTCACCCAGAAGCCACAACACTCATCTTGAAGGAGAGTTGGGAGAGTCAAATGACAAAGTACATGGTGCCAAGCACACCAAAGACAAATGACAACTGACTGGTTCCAAAAAGACTACGGGAAAAGAGGTAGATGATAAGTTCAAAGGTTGTACCACCATCCCCTGCTCCTCTCTGCTTCCGACTTTCCGCTATCAGCTCAACACTCACCTCTTTGAGAGCCTTCTGTGGTCCCCTAAACACAGTCAGGTCTCTCTAGCATGTGCTTCAGTGGTCTCCAGCACTTCCTCACTGCAGCCTCAAAATGATTTGTGATGACTTTACTCATATTGACTTGATGCCTTCCCTATGAACCATAAGACTCATGAATTCCAGGTTCAACGTGTGTTTTCTCCCTCGCACTTTGCCCTATGCCTGGAACACAGGAGACACTCAAATGTTTGCAGACTGAATCATCATCCGAACAGCTGGGCAAGGAAGGGTAAAGGCAAGAGGAAGTCCTATGGGTGGATAGCTCACAAGTCAGAGTGTCTGTAACTCAAGGATACCTGGAGCACATGGAACTTCTCCTGACCCAATAATATCTGTCTGGGGACGAGGAGGCAGCAGTCACTGAAGACTTTACTGTGTAGGAATGGAGATCTGAGTTTGAGCCCCAGAACCAACAACACAAAAATGGTAGGATCCCAGAAACTCACTGATCAATCAGCCTGCCTGGCCTACTTCTCGAATTTCAGGCCAATGAGAGAGCCTATCAAGAAAACACAAAGTGGGTGACACTTGAGGAGAAACCCCACCAAAGGTTGACTTCCAACCTCTACACACACACATGTACACACAGACACACACACACACACACACACACACACACACACACATACACCTCTAATCTGCTTCTGCTTTGAAACTGAGCCAAAAATGGCTGACTGTGGAATGCACGGTGCTTAAATCCATAGGCATCCTCTTCTAACAGGTGCGCACCAACCCAGATCTTAGTCTGCTCACAAGGTTTGCATTAAATGAAAGGAAGATGGTGCAGGGTGGCGTGCAAGTTTGGGGATTACTGCAGCTCTGCCTATAACAGACCCCGGCAGAGCCAGAAATCTACAGCAAGGTATGGAAAATAACACTGCCAAGTGCCAACTACTGAGTGCCTACATGTACTGGGAACAAGCCTGGGAGAGCTTCAAAACCTATCAAGAAGGGCAGTCGCCATCCTACAGATAAGGAAACTGAAACTCTGGAAGGCTAAGCCAATGCTCATAAGCAAAGTAAATAAATAACTCAGCTAGAACCTGGAGCCCAGACAAGTTGATTGCAAAGTGTGTGTGCCTGGACCCTATTCAACTACCACACACACACACACACACACACACACACACACACACACACACACACAGAGTCAGCAAATGGGATTTAAGACTTGGTTGGAAAAAGAGATAATTCCAGTTCAGGTTCTTCCACGGCTCTGTGGTGACCCAGGTAAGTGACCTCACCACCCCAGGCTCTGGGGACACTCCCTCTCCAGTAATATAAGAGTACAGCACATGACCGGTTCAGAAGAGACACAGTACTACTGAGCCCACAGAGTGCTTAGCAGTCAAAACCTATCAGGAAATGACACCTCCCTGGCCAGGGACCCAGCCACGCTGCAGTTGCTAAGCTCTCGCCCAAACTGGGGTTTGTTAGAAGCTTTGAACGTCAAAACAACAGAGGCTGACAAACTGTTTCCTAGGCCCCCTGAAACTGGCCTGGAACTTGGAAAGGCCAACAATAAACACTAAGGAAAAGGAGACTTCTTACGTGTATCTAAATAAACCCAAACCTCTCTTTCTGTGGTGGGGAGTTGAAGAAAATACTTGCTGTAAAAGGAGCTAATCTGTCCTCAAACCTCCTTGGGCTAACACTGATCAGCAATCTTCTTTGCAGCACGAACCCCTCTGGGACGTGCCCAACATATGCACAAGTGCAGGGGCAGCCTTCCAACACCAGGGCTGTCAGCCGACTAAGTCTCCTTCGTTCCATCCCCTGAGCTGCTATACGGAGCAGGAATTTACAGTCTCTTCTCCAAAGCCTTACAAGGTCAAAAACGCTAGATGTTGTGTAATTCCTATGATGACAAGGCTGTGGAGCAGCCCAGGCTAAATGACCAATACAAATGACACGGCAGAAGCCTAAGAGCCAAAATGTGGAGTCAGCACCGGGCAGCACTTGAGCCTTTGAGCCTGGTGCTGGCCCGGCTTCAGCAGCACACAGGCCCACCGCTGTACTGGCTCCTATGCCCTGCCAGTTGCAACCAAGAATGTGCAAAGCCACCCCAACACCCTGCCCTATTGCCCCAGCACCATAATAGGGGACACAAAAGAGCTGGCATTCGTGTGAGGATGACCCGGGTCTCCCACTCCACAAAGCCTGCAGTGACTTTAATGGGTACAGCAAGGCATGGGGAGAAATGGCCAAAGACAGCCTGTAAAATGGAGCATCAAGGACATAAAGGGAAGAAAAGGACTCTCCATCTTCTGTGTCGAACATCACACCTGGCAACACATAAAATAGTCCTGGGACAAGGAAGTAGAAAGAATCGAGTATATTAAGGGGGGAGAAAAGGAAACATAAAGAAAGAGAAGTAGTATAAGGAGCAAGACCTGGTCATGTTCCCCCATCCCAAAGCCACCATGGTCTTGCCCTGCAACAACCCATTCCTACTACCCAAGGCCCTTCCAAGATGAGCCTAGAAAAGCCAACCTCAATATCAAGCAGAAAAAACACAACAGCACCAGGTGGTGGTGGTGGTGCACTCCTTTAATCCCAGCACTCGGCAGAGGCAGAGAGGCAGAGAGAGAGGCAGAGAGGCAGAGAGAGAGGCAGAGAGGCAGAGAGGCAGAGAGAGAGGCAGAGAGGCAGAGAGGCAGAGAGAGAGGCAGAGAGGCAGAGAGAGAGGCAGAGAGGCAGAGAGGCAGAGAGGCAGAGAGGCAGAGAGGCAGAGAGGCAGAGAGGCAGAGAGGCAGAGGCAGAGACAACATCTCTCTGAGTCTGAGGCCAGCCTGGTCTACAAGTTCCAGAACAGACAAGGCCACGCAGAGGAACCCTGTCTCAAAACCAACAACAACCAAAAAGACAGGACTGGAACTTACATTCATCCTGGATTTGCCTTCTGAGTGGATTAGATTACAGGCCTGTGTCGCCAGGCCTGAGTCTTGGCACATATTTCTTTCTTGTTTTGTTAATTACCATTCATGGCATTCTCAAACCAAGTGTCAAGATGTATTCCTTGAGCCCTTATTTAACATCTATATGTCTCCTGGTTTAGCATTTCCTCCATCAAGGTAAGGCCATTGTACCTGATCCTGACAGTTCATCAACTCCAACTCTGAGAGTCTTGCAGAAAGTCTCTTATGGACAACAACATCAACAACAAAGACCTCTGAAGAGACACTGTGCCAAATGTTATTCTATGCCATTAGACCACACTCCAACAACTTCATGTCCATACTCAGAATCAGTGGGCAGAATGTACATAAACTAAATGCCAGCGTAACAACTGTAGGGCCAGAGTTCTTTCTGCATGACCACCTAGAAAACACACTGGAGCCAACTTACAAGGCTGGCACTCACCGACAGGAAAAACAGGCTCCGCTGTATTGTGCGCTTGTTTATAGATCAGGACTTGACAGGTGCTTGCAGACATGAAGGTTAAATCGATCTTTACAACAAACTCTGGGTCAATTTTATCAGCTCAACTTCGGAACAGGGGAAATTTTAGCCCCAAGTCACATAATATCTGCACACCCTGTCGTCTGCATGTGCATGTGCCAAGTGGGAAATGAATGCTAGGGTCAGAAATCTGCTTGCCAGACATAACATCTGAACAGCTCCTCCATGGCCGTGACAAGGTAAGTCACCTCCTAAACCATTACCTCACAGTTCTGCTCTTGGAAATTTTAGAAGTCACTCCATTAGGTGTGGCCTGACCAGGCTTTGGGGACAAGGAAACAATCTACAGCATTATATTTCAACTCCACCCCACAATCTGACTGCAACTTTCAAGTTGCAAAGTGAATCCCAGGAGACTCCTCCCAGGACTGGCTTCCCTATTCCATTCTAGGCCTCCACGTATAGAAACAGCAGGGCAGAGATATAGCTCTAAGCAAAGTGGCCCAGAAAGCCCAAACTATAGCCAAGTTCTGTACCCTACGTTCCCACAACTGAGTGTGCAAATATAAGGTTTGGAAAAACAATTAAGAGAGGGAATCAACTCTCATTTGGAAAACCAGGGGAAATAAAACCATATTTATCAATATTTCTACCATAGTATTATTTGGGGACATGCCCTTGTAGTTGTTCACAAATATCTGGTACATGGCTGTGAGCACAGCTTATATACAATCCTGTTTGGTTTTCCTCTATTTTGGCTTGATGATCAAAAGAGTCCTAGGTCCTGTGGCACCTCTCCTGTTCCAGCCCCTCTACCCCCCCCCCCCACGCTGCCACTCTCCTTGTACACATTTGAGTCACACCCCTCTGAAACAATCTAATTAGGTTACCCAGCAGGCTCTCCCCCATGAAGCACAGCTCTTCGTTTTCTGGTAGAAGCAAGACAGATGTCAACATGGGCCAGGGTGGAGCAGCAGCGCCATGGCTAATTTGCTTTAGCCATCCTTCCATTTTCTTTTTTAATGTGGTTTCAGCTTTTCCGTAGACAGAGTATAATTCCTCTCATACATATTTAACTGATTATAATAAATTATAATAAAAGTTTCTTAGAACTGCTATTGACCAACTGTAAAATCACATAAGCCTGAAAGAACTCTGAGGACTTGGGACATGGATCAATGCGCTATTTTAAGACAGGAAAGAAGATGATCTACAAATAAATAAGCCCTGACAGCCAATGATGATTCCTGACACAATTACAGAACAGATGATAAGGGGGAAAGGTCTCACTTCCTCCGTGGGTCCTCAGCGCTAGCACTGTTCCAGGCACGCTGTTAACATCCAGGCAGTGAACAGGAAAACACAGGTATCCCTGTCCGCCAGATGACCAGCTAGGCCAGCTAGAAAAAGGTTGCTGGCAGCCTGATGCAGGATTTGATTCTTAGCCACACCCTATCCAGTGTCTCTTCAACAATGACTTGGCTGAAGACTCAGGAGGTAGGGATATCAAGACCTCAGGTGGCACAAAAAGGGCAGAGGAGCCGGTGCTTTAGGTAACAGAGTCAAGATGCAGACGATCCTCAGGGCCAAACACAGAGCCACCTGAGCAAGCACTGGCCGGGAACTGCTCTCAACAGCCTCAAGTACACAGACTGATACAGTGTGGCAAGGTCCATCAGAGCCCACAGTGCAAGTAACACAATCTCAAACAGGAGCAAAAGTAGAACAGCATCCAGCTCACAAAACCCCATACCACTCCAGTAGCCTGTCACCGTCAGGTCACAGATGGGGGTCTCCGCTCAGGACACTTTAAAAACTATTTTTAATAGACTCCAATCAAATAATTGAAAGGGCACCAGACAGTTTACGGTAACTCCTTCCTCACCAATGTCTAGATCTACCTCCTCCTCCTCTTCCTCTTTCTCCTCCTCTTCCTCTCCCTCCTCTTCCTCTCCCTCCTCTTCCTCTCCCTCCTCCTCTCCCTCCTCCTCCTTCGGTCTTTTTGAGACATCCTCTCACCATGTAATCCAAATTGGCATTCAGCTTGCATCACCTGCCTACCTCAGCCTCTCAAGTGCTGGGATTATAGGGATACACCACTACTTTTGGCTAAAATATGAAACACAATCCCTGGGTGGTAAGATTATATTCTTTATTTTTCCTCTTTTGTGGTGTAGGGATTGGACCCAGGGCCTTGCACACAATAGGCCACCGAGATGTAACCCCCTCAGTCAACATCAGCCCTTTCTCATGGACCCTTTTAGAGGAACTATGAACACCCAAGCAAATCAATATCTGCCCTCTCCCTTTGGTACAAACCGTACGTAGCACGTCATATACACAGTTCCAATCCCGCAGAACCCAATGCCTGCACCTGACACCTGAACTGTTTCATTGTTTCCCTGTCAGCACCACCTTCCACTGTGCAGATATTTTATGCTGATGGACTTTGGGTTACTCCAGTCTTTTGCTACATACAATTCTGTAAGAACATATAAACACACACATACATCCCTCAAATGCACAACTACTCCTCTAGGAAATTTTTAAATAAATATAATTTTATAACCCAAGTAAATGCTGTCGATTTCGATGGTGCCTTTTAAGGAAGCATAAAAGATAAAACAGAGAGTCTGGCCAAAAGAGGAGGCTAACAATCTGGCCCCCAGAAAGAGGACCTAAAGCACTGTTTCTCAACCTGTGGGTCATGAACCCTTGGGGTCAAATGACCCTTTCACAAGGTCTCATATTAGAAATACTGCATATTAGACATTTGCATTACAATTGGTAACAGTAGCAAAATTACAGTTATGACATATCAATGAAGTATTTTATGGTTGGGGGTCACCTCAACATGAGGGTCGCGGCATTAGGAAGGTTGAGAACCACTGAGCTTAAAGATTCCCAGTATGGAGGAAAAGGGCCAAGGGTGGAAGGTGAATACTGTTATCTCCAACCTCCCCTGTCTAGTTCCAGTGCATTCAGTCCTTCTGAGAGTGTGCTTGACACTGTGCAGGAAGCCTCTGAGCATTATCCCACTAACTGTGACGAGAACCCTGGGGAGAGGATCTTCATCCTTTCAGTTTGCAAGTATGAACCCCAGACCAGGGTCCCCTCGCCAACAGACTCGGGAACAGAAAGAAAAAAAACCTAGACTCAAACCAAGCCAGGTCAACAGCAAAGCCTGCTCCTCACCCCATAACCCTGTCCCTCCCGACCGGGCCCTGCAATGGGAATGGCACCCTCAGGCTTGGCTTGGATCAGACCCTCCGGTGAGTTTAGTGTGCACATATGCTGCTTGATTTGTTATCTTGATACAGCTAGCATCATCTGAGAAGGAGGATAAGGAAATACCTCCATATGATTAGCATGTAGGCAGGCCTGTGGGCATTGTTTTGATTGGTGATTGGCATGGAAGGAACCAGCCCACTGTGGGCAGTGCAGTGCCTGGGCAGATGGTTCTGGGATATGCAAGAAAGCAAACTGACAAAATCACAACTTGACACAACAGACTAGAGCCCGGACACAAAGGCAGTATCTACAGCACGGCTCCTGCATCTGTGGTCAGGGAACATGACAGAAGAGGAGACAGAAAGATAGTGAGAGCCAGAATACCATGATAGCTGCCGTGAGACTGTCTCTCCCAGAACTGCCTGCATAAACGAGCCCTGAACAATGAAAACATCAATAGATATACAGATAACTTATGATGGGGGGGGAGAGAATGAATGAATGAATGAATGAATGAATGAATGAATTAGAGGGATGTGCTCCCCGTTCATCCACTGCAAAGTGAACATCCCTGAAACCACACATACACAAACAACAAAAATAAACTCATCAGGCTGCGTTTCCATGTTCAGGCATACACACACACATGCAACAATAGCTATTAAGAGGCTATTAATTAGAAAGTTGGGGAAGGCATCAGAGGGTTGGAGGACAGACACAAGGGGTGGCCTGGGAGGGGGGAGGAAAGGAAAAAGGTGAAATGATATTAAAGTAGAAACTTAAGGGTTCTTTGGAGAGGCAGTTGTGTTAGAAGGTGTTTTGCTGGGGCAAACACATGAAGGAGTGTTTTCCTGAAGCAAACACAGGTGAGAGACTAGGGCAGACTCATAAATGTTTCACTGAAGCAGACACAGGAGAAAGGATGCCCTGCTAAAGCAAGCACGTGAAAGGACCTGTGAAGGATTCTTCCCTAAGGACGTGCATGTATTGGTCTGCCTTACATTGCATAGTTGAACTACATTGTGGGAACTCCATAGAGAGAAACCGCACCAAAAAACTTCTGGTGGTGTGCTGCAGTTTCTTGCCACTCCCGTGGACTCGGGCTGATTAGCTGCACATGCTAAGGCAAGACACTGTTTAGAGGGTATAAATAAGACTCCAAGTGACAGAGCAAGCTTGGCTTGCTGGTACAGCTAGCCGTGCAACACTTGTGGGTCTTATGTCTTCACTGATCTTCACTTCCCTGAGAAAGGCACAGCTGAGAACGTCTCCTGGTGTCCCTCCAGGTCTGTCTGTCCTGCTGACTGGAGCCAAGGCTGAGGCCTGGCTGTGTCTGCTAAGTTATGTCACCACTGTTGCTAACGCGACTCTACAGAACTAGACTGCTGTGAAGTCTTTTGGGGTGGAATGAGCTGCCACTGCCCGCTAACCTATAAACTAAGCTGCTGGTTTCCAGACAACACAGACAGGAGTTGCTCCAAAATACCTTTCTAAACAGGTCCACTTCCCCTGTATCTTTTCTTTCCCACTACCTCTGGTGGGTGGTGGGCTACGAGAGAGGTTAAACTATTTAAATACCATCATTAAGGATAAAAAATTTTATAAATTAAAGTTACATGATATAATTATACTTTAATTTTTTTAATATTTTTTAAAAGAAAAGCAAATAAGCAAACTGAGCAAGCCAGTAAACAGAGTTCCTCCTTGGCATCTGCTTCAGTTCCTGCCTCCAGGTTCCTGCCCAGCTTTCCCTTCATGCTGGACTTTCAGCTGTAAGATGAAATAAACCCTTTCCTCCTCACGTTGCTTTTGGTCATGGTCTTTGTCACAGCAATAGAAAGCCAGAGTTACTGTTCTAGTCTACAGCAGTTCTCTAACTAGGCCAAGTATCAAAAGCACCTACCAAGAGCTTGTAAAACTGACTTGGGAGCCCCACCCCTGAGTTTCAGAGTTCTCGGCTATGGGTGGAGCTGGAGGGTTCCCAGGTGATGCTGATGCTGTGGCCCAGGGACCAGGCAAGACTGTAAGAGCTACTCCCTAGAAGAAAGAGCTGTCACTACACTTAGTAATTAGCTCGTAACATTTTACAACATGTACTATACCAATGAACCTATGAACTTGTAATGCAAGTCCAGTGGGAGAATGTGTTCTATAAAATGAGCTCCAGGTTGAGCGACAGTCTCTGTCTCAAAGAGTAAGGCAGACAGAGATAGAGCAGGAACCCCCTCCTTTGGCCTCTGTATGCATGCAAGGACACACACATCTGCCCATGGGTGTACACACACACAAACACACACACACACACACACACACACACACACACACACACACACACACAAAAGGAGACATGGGTGCTCCAGAGAACAGGAACGCAGGTTGAATTTAGTTCATATTAAGGAATTTATTGGGCTAGAGACATAATTCAGTTGGCAAAGCACTCGCCTAACATGCCCAAAGCCTTAGGTTTATCTCAGACCCACATAAAACCAGGCATGGTGGCACACACTGACAAATGCAGCACTCTGGGGGTATTGGTGGAAGATCGGACGTTCAAAATCATCCTCAGCAGTGCAGTTTAAGCTAGCCTGGGCTACAAGAGATCCAAGGATGACCCTGAACTTAAATCCTCCTGCCTCCACCTCCCAAGAACAGGGACAACAGACAGACTCAAAAGGACAGTGGTTTGGCTAAGTAAGCAGAGGGCTCCTGTCCTCGAAGGGAACAAGCAGAAGCTAAACAGCCAAGTGACAGAAAGGTGACAAAGCACCTGTGTACTCCAAGACAGCATGGTGCTGACATCCACCCCACCTCAGTTCCACAAAGCTGTACTGAGCTTGTATGTGCTGCAGTAGAGAGGGGATGCTTTCTAAGTCACAACTGACTCTTGGTGAACTAGCCTACCAGTAGTCTCACTGGATAAACTTATACCAACTGCTACACTTCCGTGCCTCAGTTTCCCTCAACCCAAAAGAGAGATGTTGCTAACTAATTCTTGGGATTATCTAACCAAGTGACTAACAGTGAACAACTATCAGATGACCAAAGTACTGAAAACACACACAAGATCTGCCTTTCTCCCCCTGCTGTTCTACACTGCCACTAATCCTGCATCTAACAGGTAATTTCCATTAAAGTCAAACATGCAAAGAACCAAGGGCAAATTCAAAAGCATACCGATCCACCCTTCAAACTTCATGCTTTTAATCTAGCTAAATAACTGGCATATCATAAAAAGCCATTCTTGGCCAGTGAGATGACTTCGTGAGTAAAGGAAATTGCCACAAAAGCTGGGGACCCGAGTTCAATTCCAGGAACCCACACAAAGCTGGAAGGAGAGAACAAGGCTACGAAGCTGACCTTTGACCTCTACCCACAAGCCACTGCATGCTAGAGCACGTGTGCACACACACCACAATAGTGATTTTTATGTTAAAGCCATTCTGCCAACAACACTTCCAATATACCTACTGTGAACAGAGAACCACGCAAGACCCTGGAGGAAAACAAAAAAGGCTTTACCTTCTTGGTAACTATGGTCTCTACCCCTTTCACAGCTTAAAGACAGCTGTGGATCCCCACTGCCTGGGTAATGCCAAGGGGTTCGTCACAATTTATTAGCTGGACATCTGCACTTACAGAACGAGGAAAGCCACAAGACAAAACGACAGAAACAGGAGTGAACAAAGCCGCAGGACAACACTCTTAACTGTTAAGACCTAGGATAGAAATTGCTTAAGAGATACCTGAGGGTAAAGGATAAGAAAGTAGGAATTCCTGGGCGGCTAAGAAAAGCTGTTGTTTATTTTGTGCATTAAAAACCACTTCTTCTAATAGAGAAGGGTTCTGAGTGCGAGCGAGCAGCCCCTGCTAGTCTAGGGTATGTGGTTCCACGCTAGCCTTTTAACAAAGACTGAACTGGTCCAGTATGAATGAGAAAAAAAAGTGGAAGCCATGGAAGTAAGAGATGTCCAAACATATCTACAATCTAGATACACTTTGTCCGTCCCACAGAAGTCTAAATCTGACAACTTAGGTCCCAGTGTGGCAGTACTGAGGAACTGGAACTTGTAGGGGGTGGAACCCTGTTGAAGGAAATTAAGACAGGGAGACACTCTCAGAAATGGATGAATCGAAGCCTCACTAGAGTTGGTTAATTCCCAAGAAAATAGTCTGTTAGAGAGACTGTTAGAAAGACTCTGGCTCCTTCCAGGCCCCTTGCTTCCTGTCTCACCATGTTTTCCTCACATGCTCCAACCCTGTGATACCACCCACCAGGCAACCCTCTCTGGAGCAGAGCAGATGCTAGGGGACAAGCTCTTGAGTCTCGAGAACTATGATCTTTCTCCATAAAGCATCCGGACTTACCTACTTTGCCACAGAAACAGAAAATGAAGTAAGCCATTAATGTCAGATCCACAAAGATCACTACACAGGGTCCGCTCTGAGAAAGACTGGTAAATAAATATTAACTGAATTAAACAGAGCTCTTCTGTTGCAGGAGAACTCTGTCCACACTCCAGTCACGCGGTTTCCTAGGCACCCGACTATGAGCACCGGCAGGGCATGGGCTGGACACCAGCCATCTCTATCACGGGGCACGTCTTCATGAACTTTTTCACTGCAAGAATGAAGGCTGTAACTTCCCTCTGCCTAGGATGCCTTCCAAGATGCGGCTGCACCTGGCACGCTTCCCACACAGTCCAGGCTCTGATGCCACCTCTTCCTCCTTCTCCCACAGGACCCTGCTCGTGCCTGTTAGCACTTCTCATACGTCTTTGTAATCATCTTGTTTACCTATGAGACAGCTCCTCCAGGGCAAGGACTTTTGTCTGTGAAACCTCAGCTCAGAGCTCAACCTGCCATGTTACACTTGCAAAACAAATACTGAGAAGGTGTTTAATGAACGGGACCTGGGCAGAAAAAGAGTAAGGAAGAAACTAATCCAGCACCTTACCACGCAGACTCAAAACTCTACCGAGCTGGAGATGGGTTTCACTAGGTGGCGGGAGGGCTGCCTGTTATTTCTTTTGCTCATATCTGAAAGCTGGAGTTATTTTCTCTCCAGAGCCAGGATGATCAGACTGATGTATGCTGTACTTGGAAAGAGCCTCAGATCGATGCCCCTTGGACACACTTGGGGTCCACCCTCCGTGCACAACCCCCTCCTCCTCACTCTTCCATACCTGGCACAGGAGTCTCTGAGAGGACTCTCTAGAACATGACCACCTGTTCTCTTCCTCTCTCTCTTCCTCTCTCTGCCTCCCCCCCCCCTGTCTCCCTCTCTGCCTCTCTCCCTCTCTCTCTCTCTCTCTCTCTCTCTCTCTCTCTCTCTCTCTCTCTCTCTCTCTCCCTCTCTCCTTCTTTCCCCCTCCTCTCCCTCTCACACTGAGCATAGGCACTTCTCTCTGCTCATTACACCACTCATTAGTTCCCCACCAGCCTCTGGCAAGGTGGCAGTCTCCCATCCAAGACTGCCCGGGGCACAAGCCAAAAGAAAGACTCCAAACTCAAGAGAGAGGAGGTTTTCAGACAGAAGATTCCACTGTAAAGAGAGGCCAAAGCTAGACTGCTGCCCTCCAACCAGATGTGGTGAGCCCACAAACTCTGGGCAACTAAAAGCTCTCAGCCAGGGAGGCTGCACTAAGCTTAAGACACGGCAGTCTCAACCCTGTGCCATGCTTTGCACGGCTCTGCACAAACTCCCCCTTCACCTCTCTGATCTGATCCTTCTACCCACTGAGCAAGTCAGGACCCTGCTTTGTAAATGTGGGCACTGCCCAGAAAGGACAGCAGCAGAGTGGGGGCTCCCAGAGAAGTGGTGAGATGCTCTACCCACTGCTGCTATGCTGCCCACATTTATTACGAGTCTACTCGGTCAGCACTGGCTCCTTACCCTCAGAACCTCCCATTTTCGAAGACAACAACCCTTGAAGCCTTTCTGAGGGTTTCGCCCCGCCTCGTCACATTTTATCTGTGATACTGAAACAAGATTTCCTGACTCTCTCTTGTGTTTATTGTGCTCAGGATATGTTTCCTACTGCCCTGAGAATTATTCCCTTGAGGAACATTCAGCTCCTTTGGAAACCCATGACACTAAAACCCCCTTTCCTGAGTGCCTTCCTTCAGGGGCATAACAAAGCTGGCCACCACTGATAAGCCTTGGACTGACTGCATAGAGAAGTAGCATGGCCAGGAGGCAGGCAGTCTGCCTCCTAAACTGTGTGACGGCCCCCTCCAGCCACACCCCTTCACCTCTGTTTCTCCATCCATAGAGCACGGATGATACACCAAGCCTCATAGGTTAACTTCTCAGATTTGAAGCAATATATGCACGGCACATGAGGCACAAGGGATGACAGGCTGACCTCACTCACAAAACAGGAGCTCACACAACTATTATCCTTTTTCATGCATCGTCAACTTGGGGTTAGAGAAAGTGTTGTAGATTTTACTCTTGTCCTGAAGACGGCCTCCTGCCGGGAATAATTACCACCATGGAGGAGGAGGAGGAGGAGGATTGTAGGGGCTGCTTGGACATCAGAGATGTTAAAGATGTCTGCAGTCTCAGAGCTAATGGTGTCTCACGCAACTCACTTCTCTCTCCCAACCCCCCAACTAAGCGTTTTTTCTGAGACCAGTTACTAAGCCTCACTGAGGTTCATTTCCTCAGCTGCACTAGAGAGATAACCTTTCCAGCAACCCTGAGGGCACAGGACATCACAGCCAGTGTTGTCCCTATTTATTCCCTGGGTGTGGCGAAGCACCTGTGTGCGGGGTCCTGGTGGGAGCCTTGCCAGTCTGGGATGCTGCTTCCCTCTTTCAGACCAAGCCTCTGTTTGTTCAGGTACTGCCCCTGTTTTACCACAGAGTAAAGCCCACCCTACCTCTGGGTCCGGAAACGTGCCCCCCACCCCCACTTCTCCACTCCGTGAACAAGAAGTGTAATCCCTTTCCACAAGGAATGACTGCTCCGTGACTGACTCAGAAAGACTTAAACCCAGCCTAGAGTAGAAGATAGGAAGAGTGTGTGATGTTCTTCCAGAAGCTTCCAAGTCCCGAGAGACTGCCAGCATCTATCTGTAGCCTTCAGGCCTGAAGTGCAAGCCTGACAGGTGTGGAAACGCTGCAGCCCTCAATGCTAATGATAGCAAGGCAAGCAGGACCGGGGGACTTGCTGCCCTCACTCAGGCATCACAATGGTCAACTCTAAAGCCCACCCTATGTCTCAAGTCAGGATGTCACAAGTCACAGTACAGGCCACAAGAAACGCCTCCCGTTTAAGAAATAATTAGTTTCCCAGTTGCCACCGGCCGTTTTAGCTTAGGTTTTGTTACCTCAAGCTGAAAATATCCAGATACAGGCTGCACAGCCTAGGGAACATATTAAAAATGCAGGCTTTTACATCCGAATAGGGAAGAATACACATAAGCACCACAAAGGGTCTTTCTGCTCCCCAAAGTTTAAGAATAACTGATCTCACAGGCCATGGTGACTCCAGAGCGGTGCCGGGCACACAGTCTGCATTTAAAACATCAACTCAGAACAGACTTCCCAGAGAGAGAGACCATCCTGCCTCCCTACTTCCTGAGAAAAGCTACCGTGGGAAGGAAAGATGAGGGAAATCTGGGCTCTGAAGCAAATCTCACCTCTTCCTCCCAGAGGCTGCTTCTACACACTTAGGAAACCAGCTGCTAACATCTGGCCAAAAGCCTTTCCCGTGACAACCCAACACCGCTGCTGCTCCTGAGCCACCACAGCTGGGGACCCAGAACTCCCTGCCATGCTAACCACTGTCCACTTGGCGAGGAAGGGCTCAAGGCTACACAACTGGTCGTCACCATTCTCCCTGCGGCCTTTTTAACTGTAGTAAAAGGTCAATTTCCGGGACTCGGTATCTCTTATCCTGGACCGATCAGCCCTGTGGCACCAGGAAGCTACAAAGGAAGCTGAAGTTATTAGATGAAAGGAAGAGTCACTGAGCCACCAGACAGAAGAGCCCAAAGGGTCATGATTCCAGGGTAGGGGAGGGCTTATGGCTCCCTTTTCTGCAGCACTGTCAGGGAGCGTGTTTTCTCAGGATGGCAGAGCTAACGTGTAGAGGGAAGGACAGAAACTCCTTAGGTTGATAGAGACAGACTAAAGGGAGGGGAAGGCAGTAACTTAGAGGATTCCAGCTGATCACACAGGTCATGACGGCTAAGAGCAGTGCAGAACACCTCACCTCTGCCTGGCAATGTTAATGCATTTGATTTTAGGTTCACTTAACTAATGTGGGCTCATTTTCACCCTGTTCAAGAAATGCCTGAATAGCTACTAAATGCTAAACACCACACCAGGGACTGTAGTGACAGGGCAGGGGCCAGAGCTGGAGAGGACATAAAGATCACAGATCTAACAGCCCAGATAAGGCAAATGTAATAGAAACCAAAGAGCAAGCGCCATCTTCAGAATTCTCCCCATTCCTCCCAAGCTCCACAGAGGCCAGGCACCCTCTGCACCCTGGGTCTAAGGTTAACACTCTTCTAACTCTCTGAGCAAAGTTCACATCATCTTCCTAAGTATATATCTAACAAAGATCTTGACACTAGGAAGGGCTCGCTGAACACTGACTGGTATAATGTTGGACATTGGACAGATGGATAGAGGCAAGGATAAGTGGATCACTAGAGATACCAAGGAAGTGTGGTCAGTGAGTCAGGAAAGCCTTGCTGAAGAGCTGAGGCACCTGAGCTAGACCTTAAGGCAGTGGTTCTCAACCCGTGGGCTGCGGCCCCTTTGTAGCTACATATCAAGATATTTACATTACGATTCATAACAATAGCAAAATTACAGTCATGAAGTAGCAATGAAATAATTTTATGGTTGGAAGTCACCACAGCATGAGGAACTGTATTAAAGGGTTACAACACTGGGAAGACAGAACCACAGCCTTAAGGGTTCCAACCAGAACAGGCAAAGTCCATTCCCTCCAACGTGCCAAACACAAAGTTTCTGTCTAACAGTTACTTCCAATATAAAAGTCTACTCCTGAGCTCACTTGTCTTAAAATGAGATGTCTTCACTTCCTACAGCCTTTTGCTTCTTCCCCAAATAGTAACTAATTAGTAAACTGAGGGAAGGACAACGGCTTTGCTGAGACAGTGTAGCAAAATGAGGACACTCCCACTTGCCTGGACATAGTTTCCAGGACACAGTTAAGTGATACAAGCAACCATTCTCCCTTTCCCCTTTATCCATGAACCTGCCTTCAGATATCTTGGAAGAATACGCAAGAAACTATCTGTTGAGTGACATAATTACTGAGGAAGAGAATGCCCCTTGACCATATGCTGGGACAAAAATGAACACTGGAAATGCACTGGGAAAACTGGACTACGCGCTCACTCTGCCTAGCTGAGCCTAAGGAGGAGAGCAGACACGGAAGAGAAGTAGCTACAGCTACCTGCGTATTTTTCATAGTGTTCTGACTTCTAAACTCTGCATAGCAAACATTTCAAAAGGTTAAACATCTTCTTCCCAACTTTCTCCAGACCAAAAGGTTCCTTTGGGAGCACCGCTGAATGTCACCCCAAAGAGCTCCCCTAGACAGAGCACCAAATCACCCAACACTCATCGCACCACGTCTTTGCAGGGCCCACAAAACGGCCCGAGTGAGGAGAGCTAGCTGTGCATGGCCTAAAAAGGCTGGGAGTCCATGGGGGCTGCTAGGCTGGAAGGACGGAGGGGAATAGCCACAGTGTGACACAGACACAGAGCAGCCCAGGTTTTACACAATCACGACAACAGAGCGAGACTGATTCAGGGCTGACTCGAGCTCTTTATATTGTCTCTACTTAAAAAGGAAATGTATTGACTACGGTCCTCCTCACACATTTATCTCTCCTGACATCAAGCACATTCATAACCTATTTTAAATTCCAGAGGACAATGGCGGGTTTAAGAAAGTGAATAGCTAAGGGATGTGCCAGGCCCTTGGAGAGGCTGGGCAGACGCTTCTCTGGCTCTTAATTGTTCAGGAAATGGGCACATTGTAGTATTTCTTTTTCTTATCAATCATAACTTCCAGTTAGAAGACTGCTTGTCGGGAGAGCTGCCTGGACCCGTTTTAGGGACTGCGTGGTGTCATTTCAATAACTACTCCCTGGGTATCTCTGCAGCTCCTGAGGTCAGGCCTGAACTGCCAGCCTAGAGGGTGTCTCATCACCTGCCTCCAGACTCCATGGTACTAGGGACACTCTCCTTCCTAAGCCTACTCAACTGTGTCCCACTGTGAAACCCTCACAGACTCTGTTTCACGATGCCTCTGGACTGCTGAGCCATAAAATTTACCACCCACACAGGCATATTTGAAACTGGCAGGGGCGCTGTTAGTAATTACACTGGGAGCATGGCAAAACCACTCCCAGAAAGCAAGAAGGTGATCTCGGCCATCCTCTCATAGGACAGATCCAGTCGCTGTTGCGGATCCTGAAATCCAGCTCACACCTTCTGACTCCATCCACCTTTCTGTCTTTCACAACCTGACCATATCACAGGGTCCAGCCACCAAAGGCTACAGCTGCCCAGCAGACCTTAGGCCCACCATCTCTGACCATTTGCTCACTCCGTGTCAACAACTGTCTATTAGGTGTCAGTAAAAAACAAACAAACAAACCAACAAAACCTAAAATACTTCTACCTCTCATAAAAGTCTCTCTCTCTCTCTCTCTCTCTCTCTCTCTCTCTCTCTCTCTCTCTCTCGTGTGTGTGTGTGTGTGTGTGTGTGTAAAGATAGAGCATTAGACTGACACAATTTCTCTGTGTAGCCCTGGCTGCCCTGGCACTTGCTCTGTAGACCAGGCTGGCCTTGAACTCAGAGACCCACCTGCCTCTAAGCATTGGAACCAAGGTGTGGGGACCTTGCCCAGCTATAGTGTGGATCTTTAAAGGCCTAAATGTTGAAGACTTGGTCCCCAGACAGCAATGTTTCTGGGGAATGGTGGCATGTCTAGAAGGTAGAACCTAAGGAAAGGAACAGAGGACTGCCCATGACAAGGGTACTGGGCCCATGCTGTCTTTCTGTCTCCTGTCCATCCGCCATAGCACTTTAGCTCCCTTCGCATGCCTCCACCATCCTGGGCTGCTGACCTTGATGATAAGGCCAGACTGCCATGGACTAATAAGACTTTTGAAACTATGAGCCAAATACACCTTTCCTCCTTGTATGTTTATTGTCCCAGGTATCTTATCACAGTGACAGGAAAGTGGCCAGCACACTCTCCTGGCCCTGTCTTACAAATATATGACTTTGGGTAGGGTCACAATCTTAGTTCCTTCTGAAAAACTGTGGGAGGGGAATACCTACTTTAGAGTAAAGCCATAGAAATGGCATATGACGCCTCAAGATTGCCTTATATGGTCAGGGTTCAACCAATTAAAAACTCCCCTTAGCCAAGCTTACAGTTTACACATCTATTTCTGTGGCTTTTGACCTTTCCCCTTCTTCCTAAGCGCTTCCCACCTGTTCAAAGCCTTTGGTCTGAAGGAATCCTTTGGGCTAGTTCAAAGACATCTGAGGTTCTAGTGAAGGAAACACAACTGTGTGCGCACAAACACACAGAGGACCGCTCAGACTCAACCTTGCCCACACCAACTCTCTGGACAAAGGTCTCCATTGTTGTCTAAATACAAACTTTTCCACAGGGAGCCTTAAAATAGCTCTAAGGACCAGTCTTCAGACTTCCACTTCTCATCTCCACTCTGCCCCTGACCTCAACATATCCTCTCTCCTTCCTGCGTCCCAGTTTCCAAATCTGTGAATCAGGGGTCTGGCCGTGATGAGCACAGAGTGCCCCCGGCTGCAGTTACGATGGTTTTGAACTATTCTGGAATGCTGTGCCAGGAACAGGAGTTAAAGCTGTGTTTTAGAAAAGCGCTTAACTTGGGCATGAGCGTCATAGAGTCAAGTCACTCTCTCTGCCCTACATTTCCAAGGCAGCCAGCAGAGTAACAGGTATTTATTGCCACAGGAGTTGGGAATGGAAATAAAATGAAATACCACTAAGACCCTAGAGAAACAAGATCCTCCCTCCAATCCCACAACCTTATCTGTGGACCAGGATAATAACAGAGGCAGAAATGATGGAAGGATTATTGTCCCAGTTTGCTCTTTGTTGCTGTGATAAAACATCAGGACCAAATCTAGCTTGGAAAGAAAGGCCTCAATTTGGCTTACAGGTTAGAGTCCATCATTAAGGGGAACCCACGGCAGGAGCTCGAGGCAGGAACCAAAGCAGAGACCACAGAGGAGTGCTTACTCAGCTACCACATGCCCAGAGGTGACACCGTCCACTGTAGGCTGGGGCCTTGGATCAATTAGCAATCAAGAAAATGCTCACTAGAAGTCAATCTGATAAAAGCAATTAATTCCTAAGCTACGTTCCCTCACCCCAAGTGTATCAAGCTGACGACCAAAATTAGCCATCACAATTATGACACTGAGGCCAAGGACGCATGTGAATCAGCTAGTATACACAATGAGTATTCAGAAAGTATGCTGGACGTGATGGCACACGCCTTCAATCCCAGCACGCCAGAGGAAGAGGTGGATAAGATCTCTGAGGTTGAGGCCAACCTGGTCTCCCGGCTAGCCAAGGCTACACAGTGAGACCCTATCTCAAAACCAAGCAAGCAGACAAGCAAACAAGGGAGAGCACAGCCCGCCCTCCTGCTTCCTGGACTCACTACTGTGAGGTCTGCCATCATAGCTACAATTGTTCTCTGCTCTAGAAGTCCTTCCTCTCTACCCCTGCAGCTCAGCCTCCAAGGCTCTGCTCCTTTGCCTTGCAGCCTTCTTTGCACAGAGGTCCTCAAGACTGAGGCCAGAGAAGTTTCCCAAGATTGGCCTTGGGGGAGACGGCGAGTTTAGCAGGTCCTTAAGCGAACGATTTCCTTTCTGTGAGTTCAGGGAGATGAACTAACTCCTCTGTTCCGCCCCAGAATGGAGCACTTAATTTTCAACCCTGACACACGAGGAGGTTCTACATACATTATGTCAGTCTCAAAAATGTAAGATGACTCAAACCTGGTCACCAGAGCGCCTCCCCTGCCTCCTGCCCATTCTGTGAGGACAAGGAAGAGGACTCTGTGGTTTCTTCTCTCACCACCTTGAGGTGGCCCCACAAGTCCTCACCCCAGATCCTTCCCTTTGCCCCAGAGCCCAGGGCTCTGATGACTAGAGAGTCTGAAAGAAGCCCAAACCGTAGTGGTGACTCTCCCAGGCTCAGGAAAGGAAGTGACTGACCTAAGATCTCTCTGTTGGTTCCAAAGCAGGGCTGGAGTAAGAACAGGACCTTCCTGGTTCATACAACTTCCTTCTCTCCTTTTGAACCCATCTAACCCTCTGATCTCCTACCAAACCTGTTTAAAGGAAGCCTGCCCTGACCTCTACCACCTGCAACAACAGTAACTCCTCCACCCAGACACCACGACACAACCGTGATCAGCCTACTGCTGTCTGTCAAACTGCCAAGGCCACAGAAGCACGACCTCGCCACACCACGAAATGACCAACACGGCCATGTCCCTTCTACCTCCAACCTTGGCGCTGGCATTCATCCCCAAAAATCCAAGTGCCTCTTGTCCTTGCACTTGAAATTCTCCTTTCCTTCCAAAGCATGGCTTAAAGGGCACCTGCCTCTACCCTACCCTCACCCGCCACGTCCACGTCCACCCCAGTTGTCTTGAACTCCTGGTCTAGAATATCCTGATTATTCTTAAGCCATGTCCCCTCATGCCCTCCCTGAAATCCAGGTCTTCTGGTACTGACTCACCCTGTATCAAGAGGATGCCCACTGAATGGCTTCCACAGTGAATTGAAATGGAATCCATCTAGCCCTCAGGCCAGTCTGGGCTCCAGGGTGGCCTCAAGCTCCCTATATCCAAATGACCTCTTACTGTTCTTCCAAGATTGGATTTGGGCCCAGACTGAGTCAAATGACCTCTTATCATTCTTCCAAAATTAGGCTTTCTTCTTTAATTACACCTTATCTAGCCACACTCAATGTGGAGTCTAATTACGTAATTACTTCATGTCTTGGACTTGAAAACAAAAAGACAAAACAAAAAAGAAAGGAAAAGGCAAAGAGTGAGCTTGATTACACAGGTAAGGAAACACCAAGTACGCACATTTACATACATACACCGCATGTCGCTTTCTCATTCATATGCACTGTTGTAGGCCAGAACATATTAAGATAAAAACTATGCCAGGTAGAGAAAAATAAGAACTTCACAGAGCGGTCTGATGAAGGTTTTAGAGAGGCGGGCCCATCCACTGTGCAATGAAGACCGGGAGCTGTATGACATGGAGCACATTCAGTGTTTACGGCATGGTCCCTCCTCCCCAACACTGCCATGTTCTTGTGACTCCCACATATTCCTTATACTGTAACTTCCTAAGGCACCTTTGCACAACTCTCTTCTTCCCTACCACCCCAGGTCTGCCCTGCCCAGCTTTTCCTAGCTGGGAGTCTCCATTCCCAAATGTCCCCAATCAGCGTAGAGGGCACCCAGAAGCCCTTCTGTGTCACACTCCAGCCATGTTGCAGTATCTGCCCTCACTAAAGGCCTTCCATACCACCCTGCCTTTGCATGTGCCAGTTCCTCGGTCTTCTACTGGGAATGCCTTCTGTTGGTTCAGGTCCCACCCCTTCCTGTGCGTCCACGTGTCACCATCACCTAACACAGGTAACGTATGGGCATCATACATTAATGTAAAAGCCCTTCCACTTACCAACCTCTTCCTGAGAGCAACAGTCACCAGTTTCCAATCACACCTTCCTGTTAGTTAAATAGCTTTAGACATATTTACTTATGCGCTAACTATAAAATCTATAGTACTATAAATAAGAAATCCATGCATTTCTTTTAAAGAATAAATAGAACTTCAACTATAATTGTTTCCTCCTGTACCTCAGTGGATATCTTGAAGACTCTGTTGAGGAAAGAAGGGGTTGTTGTTGTTGTTATTATTGGTATTATTATTATTATTATTATTATTATTATTATTATTATTATTGGTAGTGGTGGTGATGGTGGTATCATTTCTTTGTTTTCCAGGAATCTTGTATAAAACTCCAAAACTTAGCAAATAATCAAATGATTTAATTTACACTACAGCTATAGCACCTGCTGTGAGCCAGCTACTTGCTGGGATGTGGTGGTGACAAGACGTGGCCCTGCCATTCTCTTCAGGGAGCCAACAGACTGGTGGGATGGGCACACCGACCAGCCTTACATAGCAGCTGAGACAAATGCTATGAAGAATGTTCTGTCCAGAGCTACAGAACCATGAGACACTAAGAGGTTAATTTAGTCTGCAGGGTCAAAGGTCTCCGAGAGCACATGGTGCTTCAGATGAGATTCAAGGATGACCGGAGCTGACATGAAGGGAGAAAAGAGTACAGGAGGCCAAGGACGTACACATGCTGAAGTCCTGGGGCTGGAGAGAGGACAGTAAACACCAGGACTCAGAGACCAATAACAATAAAAAATGAGCCAACCCTAAAGGAACCTGAGTCTCCTCTCCAATTCTACTCTCCTCCCGTCTAGCCCACTCCTGACCTCCAACCTCTGGAGGACTGGCTCAGCCCTACCCTAACCCTAGCCTCAAGGGCAAGCCTAGCAGGTAAGCTCTCAGGCACCCCCAAACTTCCTGCTCCATCTTTTCTGAGAAGTCCAGAATCCCAAAAGATCCCTAAACGCTATGCAGGTTGCCATGGGTACCACCAATCAAAGGCTCCTGGCCGTTTAATGACGGATTAACTATTTTACATATTCCAGCAGCAGTCTCTCTGACTGGCCTACAGTTAAAAATAAATAAATAAATAAACGCTATATTCACAAAATTAAGGACTCACTTAAAATAAATTCAAAAGCAAGCGCACGCAGCCCACAAGGTCTGCACCCTGCAATCAAGGGCATCTTTCCTGAGGGTTCCTTGCGAGAGCCACCTGTGGAATGCAGAACCACAGACCACAAACTCCTCTGCTCGAGCTGAGAAAGGAAAATTTATTCACAATGAGCCTTCAGGTGAGCACTTAAATAGCCCAGAACTTTAATAATTAAAGATAACGCCAAGAACGTGGACTGTCATGCAGGCTGGCTGGCAGCCGTGGGGCCTCCCACAACAGCTGTCTTGACAAGGCGCATATCTTCTATCAGTGCGCAGGGATGACTAATATTTCCCAGTTCCCAAGAGGCCTCGCCCCCTCACACCTGCCAGTGCTGGCTCACTTATGCACCATGTACCACAAAGCAAACAGAAAATGGTCTGAGAAGGCCTACAATACCTTGGTCAGGGTTTGAGGGCCTGGCAATCTGATTTTCAGCAGACACCACCAAACCCTGCGGAAGCCTGAGGCTCTCCCGGCTTCCTCCAGCTTCTGTAATTTCAATCCCTGTTGGGATTTTGCTATCCCCGGAGCCTCTGTTCTCTTTGTTCGGCTTAAAAACAGTTCCTACTCTGGCCTTAGCTTCTCTCCCAGATCTCTACTGACCAGGCCACTGGAGCAGTGATTTAGATCTCCCAGCTCCAGTTCCAGTCCTACCTACCTCATCCTCTACCTTCAAGATCCTGCCAGTCCCCTGTCACAGTCTGCCATGCTCACTGTCTAGGAAGCAAGGCCAAGAGCAGGAGAACCCAGTATCTGTGCTGCCCTGGCCTTAGAAAGACTCCCTAAGAACAAGACATCAGGAAAATGTCCCCATTTCCCACCCTACTTGCTAAAACAAACTGTGAGCCTTGGCCAATACATCCTGTGCTCACAGGAGACAGTCACCCAACCCTGGCATTGCCCTGACTAAAGAGAATCCATGGAGAGAAAGGTAACCTGCAAATGATTTTGTATGTTCGTATATCAGAGAAGGAAACTGCTCATGTGCACAGCTCCCAAGTACCACACAGACTCTAAGCAATAGGAGACACTCTGGAATCTACAGTGCATGCCCTTTCACACTGGGAAACCAAGCTCAAAGGTCAGCCCTCCAGGCTGCCGTGAATAATCAATGCACAAGGTACTATATAAATGAGTAATGAGTGTTCATGCTGACTGGTGAGCAGAAGGGCAATTGCAGGATCTACTCAACACCTATTCCTATTGTAGCCACCGTATATAAGGCACAACACCCACCTCCCCCACCCAGATAGAACATCAAGGCAAAAAATGGGACAGTAAGGCAAATGGCTGACAGAGCCAGTTACAGGTCAAGCTTTAAGCACCCAATGCTCGCGAGTACCAGCATTCAGGCAACCTGCACTCACTCCTTCCTGATCTTGAGAATTCAGGCTGTTGGGAAGTCTCCTCACAGGAAGTCAGTGCTGGATCGGCCATTTATAGGCACGTGCCTCACATGCATCACTAGACTTGTTTGCCCTGTGCTCCCAACTTGGACGAGACATGACGCCACATCCCTCACCTATATCTGAAGTGCCCGCCTTGCCTGAGTGGTCCCCTCCTACCTCGTCAGAGCAAATATACCCATCCTACCTCAATACCAGAAACACACTGCTGACTGCCTGCCTGTCAGGGGACACCAGGCCCCTTTCTCTCCCTTAACAACACTTAATTAATGAATGAAATAGACTAGAGTGGTGCTGAGGTAAGAAGCCCAGACCCCGCACATGCTAGGCAACTGATCTACATCTCTAACCATGTTAGATGTTGTGCGTGTGCGTGTATGCGATATTTACATAGCCCAAACTGCCCTCAAACTGCAGTCCAGTTCTGGGGTTCTTGTTGTGCACTGCCACCAGCTGTAGGACACGTCCTAAGCTAAAGCTCCATATAAAAGCAGGGCTCTACCTGCCTGCCATCCCTGAGACCAGCATCAGAACTTTCTCTTCATTCAAGAAAATGAGGCGTCCGTAGCTAGAGCAGTGTGTTACTTTAGATAGGCCTACTGGCAAGATGGGGCAACGGTGGGAATGACATCACCAAGACCTGAAACCCTGAAGAGCAGATCAAGCCCCAACTGCTACCTGACCCAACTTCTGTCCCTTTTGTCATCTGAACTCCTCTCGTGCACATTTCCGTTCTAGCATGTGATGTGACCCCACTTCTCCCCGAGGACAGAGATGGTAGGAGGACTCTGTGAGGACAAGACGGGGCAAATCAGAAAGAATGAGACAGAAAAAGATCCAGGGTTTGAGTGATCAGCCTGGGGAGACAAACTGCGAACACACTGGCATTTTCACACGACCAAAGCAGTCCCTGGCTTTGAAATCATCACTTCTGCCCTGCTCCGGGTGCCCAGTGGATCAAGGAACACAGCTTCACCTGGCAATATTCTTTTTCTAGTCTCCAGTCTTCTATTTGAAGATGCCTCACGGGCTCTGTAACTTCTGCCCTTGTTTCATTCTCTGTAACGGTGCTTACAGGGATGGAGGACGGCGCTCCACAGGGAGACTGCTTGCCTAGGATACAGGAAACACCACATAAACCAAGCATGATGGCACACCCACAATCCCAGACCTTGAAGGTAGAGACCGAGGATCAGGACGTTCGAAGCTGGCCTGGGCTATGTGAGACTCTGATTCAACAATAATGACTGTGACCTGTATCTACTGAGACAGCTGTGTCCAGGTCCTAACACTTGCATAATTGGATCATCATCTCCTCCTCTTCTTCCTCCTCCTCTCCTCCTCCTCCTCCTCTTCTATGAAGTCCTATTTTTTCACAACTGAGGCACTGAGTTGCTCTCGAGCTCAGCCAGGATCTGAATCAAGTAGCGTGGGAAGAGAGGCCAGACTCCTAGTCTCTCTCCAGCCCTACATCACTCAAGAGAGCAACACTCAGCAAGAAGAGACCCTCCTCAGTCCACCCAACGTCCTAACCTTAAGCAAACAACCCTCTGTGCCTCTGCCTTCTCCACCTACAAAGCAAAGCTAGTCACAGACGTCCAGTGTAGAAACTAGAGTCTTAGGTCTGCCATCCTGTCTGCCTGAAAGAACCCTCTGAAATGAGCTCTGGACCTGTGCTATCCACAGAACGGTCACCAAGCACAGAGAGTCACTCAGCGTTCAACTGTGGCACACATGGATGAGAGACTCAAGTTATGTTGGTAGTCCATTGAAATGAATTTACACAGTCACAAGCAGCTAGCGGCTACCATGCTGGACAACTGAGCTCTAGCCTATGATGGCAGGAGAACGGGTGCCATTTTCCTTTTACCATGATATTCGTGGCGCCCAGTACATCCCCCAGTGCTTAAAACTATCCACTGAGCAAATCAAAAGCAAAACTCTCTCCAGGTATTTTTTTTAACAGTACTTCATCTCCCTTATCGGTATTGATTCTCCAGCAGTGTTGTCAGTGGGAGGAGAGCCTTGCCTGAGAAGGTGCCCCAGGTCTCCCAATGCAATCTGTCAGGGAGCCACCCACACCATGAAAGGTCCTCAGTGGAGCCCATTAATCCCTGAAAGTTCCACTCAGCAGTCCTGGCACACAGTTCATAGGCTTAAGAAAGCCAAAGCAAGCTCTGAAAAAGCCCCTAAGTATCTTTAAAAACCTATCTATGTATAATCTATATGTAATTCACTGCCATAGTTAAGATGAAATCCATCTTACATTATAACAAAATGAGGCTTATTGAACAAGTTCATGACCACAACCCAGCAGGAGGAAAACGGTCCTCAAGGGCTAGGGCTGCCATCCTGAACCTTACGGTTCTCTCCATTGACCTCAGCATCAACACATCTGAACTTCTCACTGGCATGAGTGGCCAGGAAATGTGCAATAGGACCCAACATGTAAACCGTTCCTCTGAGAAAACTGCTGACTCTGGCAGACTTGCATTATCATGGTCTTTCAAGTTTTCCTTGGTGGAAAAAAAAAATCAACATTTGCTCTAATCCATTTATGTGCCAAGAACTGTGGTAGATGCCAAAGACAGGATTATACTTTCCTACATGGTGGCCACAGTCTAGAAAGAGATAAGATATATGAAGGAGACACTGAGTTAAGCTTTGGAGAAAAACATGGAGCCAACATTATACCACAACAGATTAACATGGAAAACACCACATGGCCACCTAAGCAGTGACCTCTGGAAAGGTCCGAATAACATGCTCTCTTGATTTAGGATTCTATTGCTGCTACAGAACACCATGACCACAAAGCAAAGCTGGGGAAGTAGAGGGTTATTCAGCTCACACTACATCAACAAAGAAAGTCAGGACAGGAGCTCAAGTAGGGTAGAGAAACCTAGGGGCAGGAACTGATGCAGAGGCCATGGAGGAGTACTGTTGACTGGCTTGCTCCTCATGACTTGCTCAGCCTGCTTTCTTACAGAACCCAGGACCATCAGCCCAGGGACCGACCCACCACTCCAATCACCAATCAAGAAAATTACCCTAGAGGCTTGCCCACAGCCTGATCTTATGAAGGCATTTCTTAATTGCTCTTGGATGACTTTGGCATGTATCAGGTTGGCATAAAACTATGATGCTTTGCACACAACAGCTCCTCAGTACATAGAACTAAGCCAACACCTGACCAAGTGGGTTGAGTCAACTGAGACCCAGATAGGTTACCAGACTTCTCAAGATAGCCCATATGGTCACTTATGGGGCAAAACACAGCTCTGGGCCTCGCCATTCATGATCCCAGCAGTCCATGATGATGTTTCATTCTGCTTAGCTTAGGAAAAGGCAGACTCTGCCGCCCGTGCTTATGTCTATTTCAAAATAAACCATGATTTTTGTAAAATTGCATCTTTAGGTCTGTCTGGAAAGCTAATGATTGTAGAAACATATATTCAATTGTTTAGCAACCACCTCAGGCCTGGGGTCACACCAGAGTGGTAGAGAATGTGCTAGCATGCCCCAAGCCCTGTGTTCCATCCACGGCACCACAAAGGTGCGTGCAGGGGAGAATCTCTGGAGCATGCACGCAGCAACATCAGGAAGCAGAAGCTTGGGAGTTTGGCTAAAGAGATGAAATAAATTTCTGATAAAACCAGAAAGCTGGGCTGGAGAGATGGCTCAGTGGTTAAGAGCACTGACTGCTCTTCTGAAGGTCCCGAGTTCAAATCCCGGCAACCACATGGTGGCTTACAACCATCCATAATGAGATCTGACACCCTCTTCTGGTGTGTCTGAAGACAGCTACAGTGTACTTAGATATAATAATAAATAAGTCTTTTTAAAAAAAACAGAAAGCTGAACATTTTTTCCTCTATCTTCTCCTCAAACCCCACTAAAAGAACAAAAGCGAAACTCGATACTTAATGGAAAGAAATAACAGCACCCAAGACAAGCGGCAGACCCCCAGGGAGTCACAGCTGATCACCACGCAGGAGCTAAATTGAGATCCTACTTTATCTACTCTGCTAAGTGCCAGCTGAGCAAGGAACCACTAAGTGGCCAACCCCTGGCACAGAACCTGAGGAATGCTCTGAGCTCCAGGAGTCAGTGATTGGGAGGGGAGCGGTGCCGTGGGGCTAAGAGGAGCACCGACTTCCTGAAAGATCAGTCAAGGAGCAGTCAGATCTGGGTTCCTTTCCTGAAGCTACTCACCTGGTACAGTCAGCAGAAGACTCAGGCTCAGCAAGGGGAGGAAGCTCTGAGAGTGGGGCAGAATAAACGCCTTAGAGCAAACAAGATAGCAACAGCCCACTACTCCTCCCAACACACACACACAGACTGACACACACACAGATACACACAGAGACTGACACACAGATACACACAGAGACTGACACACACACACACAAACACACACAGATAGACACAGAGACTGACACACACAGGCACATAGATACACACAAAGACTGACACACACAAACACACAGAGATACATAAACTGACACACACAGAGATATGCAGGGATAACGACACACACACACAAACTTGTCGCGTCCCACTCGACACACACATACACACACACAGATAAACAAAGTGACACACACACAAGACACACACAGAGACAGATAAACAGAGACTGACATACAGACACACACACACACATACACACACACACACACACACACACACACACACACATAGAGCAGGCTAAATCCTCTTTAGGAATCCTTCTGTAGAAAAGACCCAGAAATATCTATGGATACCTAGGTTTTTCCATTTGGGGAAATAAGCAGGACGGGTCTCTGCTGTATGACCCTACACCCACAGATGCCCAGTCAACAGTTAAGTGTCCACCCTTAAATATAACTGAACAAAGCAAGGATCAGCAGGCATGGGAAGACGGCTCCAATGGGAAACACTGCAACCAAAATAAGCAAAAAAGGGGACTTGGAAGAAACAAAGACAACGCAAAGATCAGCAGAAAATTTCCAAAAGTAATCAAAAATAGAAATAAAGAAGCCAGACATTGAGAGGAACATCTGTAATGCCAGCAAGGAGACAGGCTGGAGACTCTGGAGTTCAAGTCCAGCCTGGGATATGGAGGGAAGCAGATAGGGGACAAAGGGGGAGGGGGAAAAGGAGAGTAGGAGAGAAGGAGAGGGAGGGAGATATTACAGAAACTAGGCGTCCTTAGGAAGTAAAACATGTACACGCATCATGTAAAAACACAAATAAAGACATTAAAAACTGAAAAGGGTTGAGGATAAAGATACCCCTTAAAAATATAAAAGTAATAAAAAAAATACAAATTTACAACTTTTCAAACTATGAACTCAGTCTAGGAAGTCTAATAGGACTTTTGAAGACAAAATCCAGGAAAATTGAGAAAAAAGTTAATATTCACACATAAGAACTCCTTAGATAGAGGATAGAAGCCTTCACCAAACTCCAGCCCACTGTTTTCTTGTGTATATCAGAGCCTGGGTTTCTCTAGTTCCAGAGTGTCCGGAGCTCATTATGTATCTGATGAGGGCCTTGCACTCCTGACACCCAGGCCTCCACTCTCCACTCTCAAGGGCTGAGAGGACAAGCATGCACTTAGGACCTGACCCATACCAATCATTTTTAAAACAAGGAGGTCTAAATGTAGGAAATGGAAATGACCAAAAACAAGAATGGTATACTAACTTTCAGCCTCAACACTAGCAACTACAGGAAACTATAACAACGCCTTTAAGGCTCTAATGGAGAGCTGGGATGTGGCATCACACATGTTTAATCCCAGCACTGGGGTGGGGGTGGGGTGGAGCAGAAACAGGCAGATAACTGTGAGTTCAAAGCCAGCCAGGTCTACTACACAATGAGTTCCTAGCCAGCCTGGGCTATAGAAACCCTGTCTAAAAATAATAATAATGAAATAAAACTATAATGGGAAAATGCCTTTCAATCAAAAATTCTAGATAAGCCAAACCACCAACCAAGCACTAACAAAGAATAAGACCATGTAGTATGTGCAAGTGTGAAATAATCGGCTCCTACAAACCCTCTCTCAGAAATTTCTGGAAGAATAAGACAAAAGATGGAAACAGAGGTAGCAACCCATGGATTGCTTCCAAGCAGGAGTCATGCCACAGGCCTACAGGTCAACAACGAAGAACAGTGGAGAAGGGTAGAGGCTCTGGAAAGGAAGACTGGTGGGGGAATGTGACAAAATAAAAACATACACATTAGGGCACACAGATGTTTTAAAATACAGTGTAAGCCTTTGGGAACTAAAACAAAAACAAAAACAAACAAAAAAAAAAAAAAACCCTAACTTGAAGAAGTAAGGCCATTAAGTCAGTGAATTCCATTCAAAAGTACCACTAAAGTATACTGTAAGGCTCAGTCACAAACACTATCTGCTCAGGCAAAACAGTGTTGATAGTAAGTATCCATGCAACCAAAAACTGTGATGGTGCCATATTGAGGGGATGGGCAAACAAGGCTGAAGTTGGGGTAATTTGTAAATAAGAAAGTAATGTCAGGAGAAATAATAAAGGGTGCAAAGTAACTGTAATGGAAAAAATAATGACCCCTCCCTCAAGTGTCCAGATCCTAAGCTCCAGTTGTAAGAACATGTTGAGTTACATGGCAAAGGGGAACGAAGGTTGCAAATGGAATGAAAATTGCTAAACGGGGCAGAAGGGATGGCTCTGCAATTACGTGTCCTGGCTACTCTTTCAAAATAACTCTTCCAAAGTTCAGTCCCCAGCACCCATATCAGGAAGCTTAGCACTGCCTCTAACTCTAGCTCCAGGGGAATCCAACACCCTCTTCTTGCAGGTACCTACACATACATGTACATACACACTAACTCTCTCTCTCTCTCTCTCTCTCTCTCTCACACACACACACACACACACACATACAGAGGCGGGGGGAGAATAAAGAGTAGAGACGGGGAGGGGGAAGGAGAGAGGGAGAGGGAAAGGGAGAGAGAGGGGGAGAGGGAAAAAAGAAATTTCTATTTTTGAAAATTGCTAACAACTGATGTTAAGATGGGAGACTGTCCTAGATTATGCAGGCGGCCCACTGTAATTACCAAGCTCCTTAAAGGAGGAAGAGGGAATCAGTGATGACACACTGATGATCAGAGCCATGAGCAGAACAGCTCAATCAGCCGTCACTGGCACTGGCTGGGCTGGCTAGTTTTATGACAACTTGACACAGGCTAAGGTCTTCTGAGAGAAGCGAACCTCAGTTAAGAAAAATCCCTTCATAAAACTAATCTGTGGTGAGCCTGTAGGGGCATTTTCTTAATTAGTGATTGAAGTGGAAGGGCCCAGCCCCCTTGTGGGTGGTGCTGTCCCTGGGCTGGTGGTCCTGGGTTCTGTAAGAAAGCAGGCTGAGCAAACCATGAGGAGCAAGCCAGTTTGGCAGCACCCTTCCATGGCCTCTGTCTGCATCAGCTCCTGCCTCGAGATTCCTGCCCTGCTGGGTTCCTGTCCTGACTTTCTCCCATGACAGACTTAAAGATGGAAGTATAAAGCAACTAAACCCTTTCCTCCCCAACTTGCTTTTTGGGGATGGTGTTTCATGGCAGCAATAGAAACCCTGAGATGGCTTTGAAGACAGGAAGGCAGCTTGGAGTAGAGAATGCAGGCAGTCTCTGAGTAATGGCATCAATAAGCAATCAGGCTCTTCTCACCACAAGCACCAGCCTGCCAACACCGTGACTTTAGCTCTATGAGACCCTTCTCAGATTCCTAAAAGGAGCTAACAGAAGCAAGCCCGGGGGCCTGAACATCTCTGAGTTTATGAGCTTTGTTCCTGCAGCAATAGAAACTCCTCAGGACTGATTCAAGGGAATGGGTTACCAGGAGGACACTGCCTTCTTTAGAAGTCTCTCATTGTTCTGGTAGTTCTCTCCCCGCCCCCACCACAACCGTGTGTGTGTGTGTGTGTGTGTGTGTGTGTGTGTGTGTGTGTGGGTGTGTGTGTGTGGGTGTGTGGGTGTGGGTGTGGGTGTGTGTGTGTGTGTGTGTGTGTGTATGTGTGTGTGTGTGTGTGTGTGTGTGTGTGTGTGTGTGTGTGTGTGGGTGTGTGTGTGTGTGTGTGTGTGTGTGTGTGTGTGGGTGTGTGGGTGTGGGTGTGTGTGTGTGTGTGTGTGTGTGTGTGTGTGGGTGTGTGTGTGTGTGTGTGTGTGTGTGTGTGGGTGTGTGTGTGTGTGTGTGTGTGTGTGTGTGTGGGTGTGTGTGTGTGTGTGTGTGTGTGTGTGTGTGTGTGTGTGTGTGTGTGTGTGTGTGTGTGTGTGTGTGTGTGTGTGTGTGTGTGTGTGTGTGTGTGTGTGTGTGTGTGTGTGTGTGTGTGTGTGTGTGTGTGTGTGTGTGTGTGTGTGTGTGTGTGTGTGTGTGTGTGTGTGTGTGTGTGTGTGTGTAACAGGTATAGAATCCTCTCTCTTTCCAGAACTCCCAATATGGTGGAAGAAGACTAGAAGAAAACAAGGAAGTCAACAAGACTAACAGAAACAGGTGAGCAGAGGAAGGAAGACACCTCGAGGGAGTCTGAAAGTAGGAGGCACTGCAAAGAGGCAAAGGCCCCAACCTTTCTGTGGGAGGGGCCTGCCTCTGAGGACCTGGGAAAGCCAGTAAGTAAGGCTGAAGGGTAGCGTTTGAATCAGCCTGCTGTCAGAAAAGCACTACACAGAGAAACCCTGGTTCTGCCTAAAGTGGGCACAGGATAGGCCTGAGTTCAACCCAACATTCATTGGAAAAGTGGTAAGTATCTCTTTTCTAAAGGGTTGTGTGTCCAGCTACAGATAGTTGGGTTAGTCTAGCCTAGGAAACACAACCATCACACTAAATTCTCCCTGGATGGCAGTAGCCTGCCTGCTTCCCACCAGACTCACTGACAAGACCCATATCTACCACTAGCCCTTGGACAGTTTAAGCCTTCTTATGAAACACATTAACAATGCTTCTTCCATTGAAGGAAGAAACAGGATACACTTCTTGGGACAGGGCGTCCCTGGTGGCTCACAATATAAGGGTGGAAACGTGTTCTGCTGTTATAGCTGGTTTTGTTTTTAAAACAATAACCACATGACAGAGACTTTAGAAAAAAAGGGTTTTTTTTGTTGTTTTATTTTTTTCTAGAAAGAGTCAGTACTGACCTCAGACAAAAAGGGGGAGGGGAAAATCAATGGAAGGCCACACAGAAATAAAAAGCAGTTTAATTGGGTTTGCTTTTTGTTTTGCGTGTAAAATACATATATAGTCAAAGACATAAACTGCTTTTAAATTAAGAACAGAGAACATGAAATTTTAATGAGGCAATAATACACTAAAACACACTACAAAGATATATTACTAAGAGGATGAGGGAAGAGAGCAGGGAGAAGAACACAAGAGGAAGGGAGGAAAAAACAAACGGCCACAGGAAAGATAGGCAGGGGAAAAAAAGCCTCGAAGGTAACAAGATACAGGGCCACAGGGCCTCACAACATGCCTGAAGCATGAGGCCTGAAGAAGCCACAGAGACTTCTTCGTACCTGGGAGCTGGCCCGAGGAAGGCAAGCTCCTCACTGTTGGCTGTTGGCTTGGGCCACAGACGTCAAAGAATTATCATCTTTTATCCTTGCCTTTGAATAGTTAATGCTCTGGTTACCCACTGCTCCCCACCCTTTAATTGCTCACTGAAACGTGAGGGTTAGCACTAACGCAGGTCACAGGCCAGAGCCTCCCTACCTCCCAAAGATGATGAGCCACCATTCAGGAGCTCTCCTCTGGAAAGGCAAGACATGAAATGCTCTCTCATAAAATGTATGATGGAAGGTTAGATGGGAAAATTCTACCATTCAGTCCATGGAAAACTTTAAGGTTTGTATCGGAAATGTAAAAACAAAACAAAACAAAAAAATACACAAATATGAACCTGGAATTGCAGCAGAACTGGGCCCAACGTCAGCTCTCCTCAGCACACCTAATGCCCCTGAGTGTTTGAGTTCTCCCGGCTCTGGCAAAAGGTCTTGCTTGGCTCTGAACAAGCAGCTTCAACCTCATTCTACAATCAGAGTCAGCAAGGAAAATCTGTGGCAGGATCAGGGCACTTAACACCTCCACATCACCCACACTCACACACACACTTGCATGCACATGCGCACACACGAGCACACTCATCTCACACACACACACACACACACACTCATCTAAGGGGCTCCGATCCTTACTTCATTCCAAGGACACAGGACTGCTCTACTCCTGGCTCCAAAGGCTGAAGCTATGGAGTCTCCAGTCTCCCCCTTCATCTCTTGTTTCCTCCTCATCTTTCTCCTTCCCATCTTAGGCTCCTCTCACAAAAGGGAGGGCCTTACTCTGGACCACAAGACCCAGATCCTTATCCCCCTCTGCACCTTGCTAGTCGAGATAGACCTCAGACAAATGGCCACAACTCCCCAGCATCACTCCTCAGTGAAGGCCAGGAGGGATCAATCATCGAGGTCCCCCTCCCCATGTTCCCAATATTTAAACGCTCACCTGTGCGATCATAAATAAAACACAGGCGGGGAGGGAATGAATTATAGAAACGCCCTTTCCTCCGCAATCTGTCATCCCATCCTCACCTCCCCCACACACCAACTCGCTCCTACGTCCACGTCTCTCACTCTGGATCATTCTAGCCCTGAATTATTTACATACTCTAAAACCACATGAATCGCACCAATCAAGTAAAAGGTAGTCTGACTCCGACAGAAGCCCCAGCTCTCGAGTGCTTCTTCAGTAGTCTTGCTTAAATACTCAGAATTTAACATCTGACTAGCAAACAGCAAAGAATCTAAAATCGCCGTCACAAAATGTACTTGTGATTTTAAACTAAATGGTGCTTTTGGGAACCCTAGAACGTCACCACTCTAAAGCCTCTTATTTTACCAACAGGAACACAGCATAAGCCACAAGCTCAAGGCCCAGAGAGTGCTGATCAGAGCCAAAGCCAGCCTGCTTCTGGTACAAGCTTACATCAATTTTTTTTTTTTTTTGATCATCTATTCCTCCTTGAAGGCTAGTTAAATCCTAAATTACCAGTGAGTGCCTTCCACATCCACCTCCAGAGAAGGGTCCAGGGAGAGTGGAGTTTCGAAGACAAGGACACTACCAGTGCCACAGGCGAGGCTCTCTTCCCTGGACCCTATCTCTCCACACCCAGCAATCTGCATCCAACTCTATTTTGAAGAAGAAACAGAAGAGCTGAACGGGTCTTTGTTCTGCCAGGAAGAAGCAATTTTCTTTTCTTCTTTGCCATATTTACAACCCCATCCCAATATTCCCAATCTCTTCAAAAAGTTTACAGAAATTCAACTTGCTTTAGCAAAAAAAAAAAAAAAAAAAAAAAAAAGGAGGTAGAGCCAACAAAAGGGGGTTGTCCTACAGAGGTCGACCAGCACTTCATTCAGGTACTAATTGCCTGCAGGGAAGTCACCAGACTGTTACCACGAGTCCTTAGGCTAAGGAATATACCATCTTTGACCCCCTACCCTAAGAACTACTAACCCTTCCTAATCTGCATCAAAGGTGCCCCAGGCAGAGGTGGGCTAACAGACCACCTTTCTCCCCTCAGGCTCAAAAAGACCTCAGGGCTGGGCTGGCCAGGAGTTATTTAAGGCGGCAGCAGGAGGGTGGGGCAAAAAACTGTTGGCAGTATCTTCCTCCTCCACCCCTCCCCCTCACAGCCAACACACCTCACCCTGTAGACATCTCACTCACTCACTCACTCACTGAAGGCTGAAGCTATAAAATCTCCCAATGTGTGTTTTCTGTCATTGGCACGGCTGTCCCCTGCTGCTGTCCACCCCACTTTTAATCCACCCTTCAATCACCACCTCGATATCTTTCCAGCCAAAACACACACTTAAATGTAAAGAGAGGTATTTTAAAAAATCAAAAAAAGCATGTGGTCAGACAAGCTGTCCCTGGCCTTCTCCAAGGAAGAAAAAGGACACACCAGTGTTGGGGACTGGAAGATGGGCGGGGGGGGGGGGGGGGGATCAGTCAGCGGCCTAACATGCCTGGCAGGTTCTATGGTGTCTCTAGATGAACATCCCGCCTACTGACTGAAATCAATTTTAGCAATTTCAGTAGGTCGGCCGTGTGACAACAGGGGCAACCCAGAGCTCAGCGATTCAAACAAAAATCCAAAGGCTCGTCCAGAACATGCTGGGAAAACCCTCGGACAGGATGGAATGAGCCGGCTCAGAGGGATCTTCTGCTTCTATGTAGCAATGCATAATAAATTCTGTCCGCCCGGAAAAAGCACTGATGAATTTCAAAGGCATAGTATGACACGCAGAGGTTCCAGGATACAGAAATCGACAGCACGTCGCCCTTCAAAGAAGCATAATGACTTTAAAGCCTCCTTTCCCTCCTATCTCGAATGTCACCACCGCTTATCAGGGAAAAGACCGTGGAAACCCCGGGAGGGACAGCCTGGGAAATAAGAGAAAGGAGTAGCTTTAGGTCCCTTTGGTGATGGGCTGCCCTGCAAGATGCTGTCATCCAGTCATCCAGGGAAGCATGAAGGGGCCTGGGCGGTGAGCGGAAGCACCGTATACCCAGACACACACCCACCAACACGCTCGGATGCAGGCTGGTCTGGGCCAGCAGCGTAGTGCTTGCCCCCCTCCCGCCGCCCTCGGCTTAGGTGATGGAGTGGAAGGGTGTGCTGATGAATGAATACACCTGAGATGCCTCCATCCTGACACTTGCGCCCTTCTTCCTTTGGCCACTGCAGAAAAGACCCTCAGTAGTTTCACTTTCCAGCGCAAACCCACCAGGGCTCTCCCGTCTCCATCCACCCACACTGCAGCCAGGCTGAAGCGGGCGGACATTCCCTCCTAAGCAGAGGCCATGATCGCACTTACCTTCACCTACCAAAAACGAAAAGGCATAAAGAAACCTGGAATCCCCAAACCTCCCCGCGTCCTAGCAACTTTTCTTGAAGGGACGGGGAGAGGGGACACAGAGCAGCCGGGAGACACGGCTCGGCGAAGGTCCCCCGCGGCCACCCGGGGATGCTCTGGGAGAAGGGGGGCCCCCAGGTCCTTCCAACAGCTGGCCCTTTAAAAGCACCTCCTCCGCGCGCTGAACAAAGGCACCGCTCCGGGGGCCCGCTGCGCCCGCCCGGGAGCTGCCGCCGGAGAGCGCAGCCGCCGCCCGCTTACCTCGCGGGTCCCCGGCAAGGGCTTGCGCGCGTCCAGCCCGGCTCGCGCTCCACGCTACAGTCAGCCCCGCTCTGTTTTTCTGCTACTCCGAGCTGACTTCACCGACACTGGGGCCGGCCAATGGGCGGCGGCGACCAGCCCCTCATTAGCATGGCCTGGAACCGTCCACTCCGGCAGCGCCCAGGGGGCGGGGCCTGGCCGGCCGTGACAGGAAGGGGCGTGTGCGCCAATGGGGAGGCGAGGAAGAGCCCGCCGCCAAGCCTGCGTCCCTGTGAGCGGGGCGCGCGCCCGCGGGTTCCCGCGGATGTCGCGCGCGCACCCGCTAACCCTTTCTACCCTGGGCTGCCCGCGAGTGACTCCAGACGCTGGCCCTGTGGTCTCTATAAGGGTTTGCCCACAGAGAGCTTGAAAAGAACAGTAAGCGTAAAATAACAGTGTGTCCTAGCTATAAACAAATTACTTAACCCTGTGCCCTTTTGCTGATCTGTAAAATGGCACCATAATTCCTCTTGATAAAATGTAGTGAATAAAAGCTTGCCAATGGCACTGTCAGTCTGATTATATTCTACCAGACAGTTGCCTAATGCTCCCTATTTTCTCATTTGATTTTCCCAGCCTTGTGAAAAAGACGTTGTTACTAGTTTCTCGTTTTAGTCTTTATTTATTTATTTATTTATTTATTTATTTATTTATTTATTTATTTTTGGACAGGCGGCTCACGTATTCTAGCGCGGCCTCAAACTCACCGTGCAGCCAAAGATGATCCTTAATCCCACCTTCTGGGATTAGAGGCTGCCCCACATACTCACACCCCAGGCCAACCTCCTGACTCAGCCTCTAGAGCGGATTATTGGCTGCACCACTCTGCAAATTGGGGAGAAAAGAGTTTATTTGGCTTACACTTCCACAACACTGCTCCCCATTGAAGGAAGTCAGGACAGGAACTCAAACAGGGCAGGAGTCAGGAAGCTGATACAGAGGGATACCGCATACTGGCTTGCTCTCCATGGCTTGCTTAGTCTGTTTTCATATAGAATCCAAGACCATGAGCTCAGGATGGCCCATCCACAATGGGTTGGAACCTCCCCCATCAGTCACTAATTTTAAAAATGCCCTACAGGCTTGCCTACAGCCCCATCTTACGGAGGCATTTTCTTAATTGTGGTTCCCTCCCCTCAGATGACCTTAGCCTGTGTCAAGTTGACTTACAACTTTCCAACACAACAGAATAGTCACCTGAGCACAATTAATTCTTTTCTGCTATCTTGGGCAAGAATCTTCAGCCCAACTGTGTTCCTAGTTAGCAGGCTGTGTGGTGGGGTAAGAATAGGACCTAGTGACTGCACAGGCAAGGGGAACCCTGTCTGTAAAGGTTGTTAGATGTCAGGGAACAGTGACAGGTCCTGGCTGAGCACCTGCTGTCCTCAATTCTGTTGTCTGTGTATTTTAATTGAAGACTTCTAGCTGTCTGGGAGCTCGTGCTATAACCAAGGAAACAAGAAGCCTCCAGAGAACCCGGGGTCCCTCAGCACAGGGCTCTGCCTCGCCCAGACCTCATCCTGTTGCTTTGTAAAACACACTTCCCAGGCTCTGCTGTTACCTTATGCTACAGTCTGGACAAACAGCTCTCTGGTCTATAAAATAATAAAGCAGCAAGTATGAATGTGCCTGTATTAACAGTGCACTGTTGCACCAGGGCTGTGAGCTTTATATGCACCGCTACACATCTAACAACAACATAGCTAAAGGCACAGTGATACTAGGAGATTAGCCAAAGAGGTAGGAAATAGAAGGCAGAGAAACTGAGAGTTATCTACCTACCAAATCCAGGCAACAAGGTTTAGAACACACACACACACACACACACACACACACACACACACACACACACACAATGTCAGAACAACTCAATGTTCCGTTTGGGGCTGGAGAGATGACTCAGTGGTTAAGAGCACTGACTCTTCTTCCAGAGGTCCAGGGTTCAATTCCCAGCATCCACATGTTAGCTCACAACCGTCTGTATGTAATGGGATCTGATGCCCTCTTCTGTTGTGTCTGAAGACAACTACACTGTACTTATATACATTAAATATGCACCATTTAACAGAACACTAGGTAGCTATGAAAAATGAGGAAGTATTTTTGGTAATTTTAAAGGGGTGGGGAGCTGTGGAATTGGCTTAATAGTTCAGAGCGCTTATTCTCTTGCTGAGTACCCAGTTCAGTTTCTAGTGCACACACAATAGCTCACAACCATCAGTAAGCCGCCATGGCCCACTGTTGCCATAGCAAAACTCAAAAATGCTTATATTATTGAATGGGAAGGATGACTGAAAACTGATGTGTAAAATCTCATTACAATTTTTCCTCTAGAATTATGTATAAATATTTTTGTTCATCTTTGTTTTTCTGATTTTTTTTTCCCTTTATAAACATCTGTCAAGCCAAGTGGTGGTGGCACATGCCTTTAATCCCAGAGACAGAGGCAAGCAGATCTCTGAGTTCAAGGCCAGCCTGATCTACTGAATGAGTTCCAGGAGAGCCCAGGCTACAGAGTAAAACTCTATCTTGAAAAACAAACAAACAAACAAACAAACAAATAAAAAGTTATCAGATTATCCAGTGAACTTTTTAAAAAAATAATAATTTAAAAACGAAACACCAGACTGTACTCAGGAAAATTTGAATTCTACTCAAGGCCATTCTTAGAAATGAGAAAACTGAAACTCAAGAGACCTAAAAAGAGGTTGAACTCTTGAACTAACCCCTTAGTAGCTTCAGCAAGTGTCCCATTCCTCACTGGAAAGCATAAAATGAGGTGTCTAAGAGAGACGGAGAAATCTGGAAAAGACAGGAAGGTGGCAAGTAGAAGAGACAGAGAGGAAGCAAAACCTTCTACCTCAAAACATTTCTAAGACATCTCTTCCATGAAGACCAGAATGTGGTAGCTTGCTTCTGTGATAACAGCACTTGGAAGGCTGGGGCAAATGTTCAGAGTTGGCTTAGGCTACCCAGTGAGACCCAGTGAGACCCAGTGAGACCCAGTGAGACCCAGTGAGACCCAGTGAGACCCAGTGAGACCCAGTTTCAAAGAGCAACTCCCAAACTGTGGTCTAATAATAGTTCACAATAAAAGCAACCTAAGGGATTATTAGGTTTAATTAGACCGACTCATTCCTATCTCCAGCCATTCACTGATTCATCTGGGAGGGAGGCCTGGTGTTATAGATGTGGCAAGAGTAAGTTCTGTCCTCTCCCTGTTGCCCCAAGGTGAGGCCTAAAGGAGGCAGAGAGCCAGTCAAGTTCACGTAGGCTGTGCTGGTTAGTTTTATGTCAACTTGACACAAGGTAGTGTCATCAGAGAGAAGGAAATCTCAATGAAGGCTATGCCTTCATAAGATAGGACTATAGGGCATTTTCTTAATTAGTGACTGATGGGGGAGGGCCCATCCCACTGTGAATCCTTGTGCCATCCTTGGTCTGGTGATTCCTGGGTTCTATAGAAAAGCAGGTTGAGCAAGCTATGATGAACAAGCCAGTAAGCAGCACCCCTCCATTTGTTTCTGCATCAGCTCCTGCCTCCAGATTCCTACCCTGTTGGAGTTCTTGCCCTGACATCCTTCAATGATGAACTATGACGTGGAAGTATAAACCGTATAAACCCTTTCCTCCCCAAGTTGCTTTTGGTCATGGTGTTTCATCACAGCAACAGAAACCTTGACTAGGACGTGGGCCAAGGCCACACTACAGGCAAGCAGCCTACACTGAGAAATACCCCACACTTGCTTTAATGGTGTGATTGCCTCTCTTGGAGTTCTTTTATTTTCATACAAAAGGTCCTGAATTTTTATTTTGAACTAGACCCTTGGGTTAGGGTTATATCTCAATGGTAGAACACCTGCCTAGCATGTGTTAGGCCCTAGGTTTGATCGAAGAACTGGGCCCTATAAATAATGTAACTGGTCTTAAGGAGAGGAGACCCCAGGGCCTAAGGGGTAAAACTTAGGTCATTCATTCTCAACCTTCCAAATGCTACAACCCTTTAATAGAGTTCCTCATGTCGGTAGTGACCCCCAAATATAAATTATTATTTCATTGGTACTTCATAACTGTAATTTTGCTACCGCTATGAATCATAATGTAAACATCTGATATGTAGAATATGAGACAGCCAGAGGGGTCACGACCCATAGGTCAAGAACCACTGGCCTTGATTATAGATGAGGGCTCTCTATATCACAACTGTGTCTCTCCTATAGCTCACTTTCATTCCCAGCTCCCCAGGGACATGGGGAGGCCCCCGCATCCCAGACCCACAACACTTCACCTCTATCTTTCATGTGGAATGACGCATATTTGACATGACGTAGTGTATTTCTCTGTAGTTTTATTCCTCCGCCCCTCTTTATGTAGATTGTAAATGCCACAAACTCTCAGCCTGGGCCTGCTCATCTCAATAGGCCTTACTACTGTTCCTCTCACACTGAAAACAACAAAAAAAAAAAAAATCTACTTAAGTTTAATTTACTCTCATTAGTAACTCCTCATTTTCTCTTCATGTGCCTCAGATTGTTCCCAGCAGTGTCTCTACTACTGGAAACAGAAGTAAACTATGAAGCAGGAGAGTCCTGCATACAAACCGGAGTCAGCACCAAGCTCTCGAGTCACCCACAGGCCATCTCTCTCCCTGAGGAATCAAGAGAGGAAGAAACAAGGCTGCACAGACAACCTGAGTCACTAGCCTTCCTTCTGTCTATCCCTGGGGTTGCACAGCTTTAGTGACAGATCTCTAGATGACAGTGGCAAACTTTAGAAACAGCAAAATTTCCTTAATGAACAGACTCTCATCTAGGCATGGCAGTACAGGGGAGGGCAAAATTTATGCCTAAAATGTATAGAACTGATATAAACATTGGACGCACATACCATACTATAGCTCAGTGCCTGGGTTCCATTCCCAGAACCACAGAAAGACAAAAAAAAAAAAAAAAAAGAAAGAAAGAAAGAAAGAAAGAAAGAAAGAAAGAAAGAAAGAAAGGAAGGAAGGAAGAAAGAGAAGGAAAGAAAAGAAAAGAAAAGAAAAGAAAAGAAAAGAAAAGAAAAGAAAGATAAAAAAAGAAAAGAAAAAAGACTTGATGGAATGGAATGTCACTTCCAAGAATTCCACATTCTTTGAAAGCCTGTGACTATGAAAATAGTCACTGCCTTAGGGAAACTTGATGGAATGAGTGGGGAGTGGAGATTGGTCAGGACATGTCTCAGGAGCCAGGTCAAAAACAACAAGAGCAATGAGGATGTATACATGACTACTCAGAATAAATATAAATCATTAACACCAAGATTCCAGTTACCAGCCCCGTGTTAATCACCCACAAACATGTATTCAGATGTGTTTTATACTGTCCCTTGGGTGAAGGCTTGCATTCACAAGGGAACCCCAAGTACTATATTGTGTTTGACCAAGGGTGCAAGGTTTGACTTGGACATTTTCACATGTTCTTAGAGAGTCAAAATAATTATGATTTTAAAAAATGGGCCTTTGGTAGAAATCAGGCTGTAAAGCTGTCAGCCACCGTGTTGGCACAGTGTGTAACCAGTGTGTGTCCCTAGAGAAGGGCTCACACCCTTGGCTGGGAACTCAGCAGATAAAAAGACAAGGTGGCCTGCTGAAGGCATTGCTAAGAGATGTATCTTTTCTGGTTGGGACAGGAGAGTTGAGAGTCGTCAGTTAGAAAATGCTGAGCCTCAGAAGACTTTCTTCTGTGGAATAATCTAACTAATTGACTGTTTACTTGAGAAACCCACGTTTAGGGTGGGTACCCACAGCTGACAACTCTCCAAGAAGCCTTCCGATTGAGGCTGGGGAGAGGGGGGAGGGGACGCAGGAGGAGGAATGTGAGGAGGTTGACACAGAGAAAGAGAAAAAGGACAGAGAATGCAGAGAGCCAGAGAGACCATGTCGGATGGTCTGGCAGGGAAAATACAGCAACTTCAGGAACGGGGCAACTAACCTTACGAAACAAATGTAAATTTAATAAGGGTTTTTAAAACCAACAGCAGTGATGTTAAAGAGAGTAACTGGCTTTCCGGAAGCTGCAGGAGACTTATCAGAGGTAATTGGAAGAGTTCACTGAGGGACTCATTGCAGAAGACCAAATTAAGTCACAAGGATGCCTCGGGATGGGAATTTCTGCTTCGTGAGCATTTATCAAAAGAAGTACCGAGTGGAAAGAACAGAGAGAGACGGCTGAGGTACTCACAAGGTTTCAGGACCTTCATTACCTCAGCACATCTGCCCTGCCCCAAACATGGCTGCCTTGTCCCCATTCAGTAAAACTTAATACCTTTATTACCTCAACCCATTGCCCGGCATAGCAGTGTAGTCCCCAGGCCATACCTCTTAGGGAATCTTACTGCCTGCTTCCCTGACTAGCTGACCCCAGAGGCACTCAGTGAGAGGAAGTATGGGAAAGTTGCCTATTCCCAGGGGCATTTGGCAGTGAAAGCAAGGTTTGCCTGGCCTGCCTGGCTCTGCAGGTGAGAAAAAAAATTAACCAGACTGGGAATGTAAACTCAGAGATAGAGTGCTTGCCTAGCATACCTATAAGGCCCTAAGTTCAATTCCCAACATCAAAAGGAAGGAAGGGAGGAAGGAAGGAAGGAAGGAAGGAAGGAAGGAAGGAAGGAAGGAAGGAAGGAAGAACGGACGGACCCAGGAATAATGACCAGTGAAAGAGCAAGAACAGGTGGACTCTATAAAAGAGAACAAGTTTTTTCCAGCTGCCTACAGCACAGAGAAAGAGTGCTGCCAATAAGCTCTCATAGAGGAACGCAAGAGCCCCAGCAGAGCCAGAGGCAGCCCCTTTGCTTGGATTCAGTACGACCCTAGATAAGACTGTGGGGTGGATGTTGGATCAGTGAGTCTTCCCAGAAGTTGCTACATCTAGACTTCTGACAACCAAAGGTCATAAAGGCCGGGCACATCGCCACACAAGCAAGGCTGGGGTTGTGGAAAGAGAACTCTCTGCTATCCAAGTTATAAACATTATATGGTTTGCTGTACTGGCTGCTGTACTTGACATAAGCTTGAGTTATCACAGAGAAAGGAGCCTCCCTTGAGGAAATGCCTCCGTGAGATCCAGCTATAAGGCATTTTCTCAATTAGTGATCAAGTGGGGTGGGAGGGCCTAGCCCATTGTGGGTGGTTCCATCCCTGGGCTGGTAGTCTTGGGTTCTATAAGAAAGCAAGCTGAGCAAGCCAGGGGAAGCAAGCCAGTAAGTAACATCCTTCCATGGCCATCATTTCCTTCTTCCTGACTTCCTTTGGTGATGAACAGCAGTGTGGAAGTGTAAGCCGAATAAACCCTTTCCTCCCCACCTTGCTTCTTGATCATGTTTTATGCAGGAATAGAAACCCTGACTAAGACAGCTGCCTACAGTTCTCCATGTCCTCACTCAGAGCTGGAGAACCAGAAAATGGGGATGAAGCCCATTCCACCCACCCCTGCTATGCTTTGTCTCCTGGGAGAGATTGATAGATTCATAGTCAGTTGTAAAACTGTGGTAAATATTATGGTCAACAAGCCAATTTGTAAGGTTGTATGACCACCTAACACAGCTATCTAACTCCAGAACATTTTCATCATTGTAAAAAGCATATCCTATTCCTATTCCTGCCAGCAGGTACCTCACACATGCCTTCACCTCTCCATCCCTGGCAGTCACTGCTATATCTTCTATGTATGTAGATTTGCCTGCTCTGAACATCTCAAATGAAAGGAATCATATAACAGGTGGCTCTTTTGCCTGGCTCCACCCATTTATAAGGCTCACCTTTGTAGCATGTGTCAGTACTTTGCTCCTTTCCAATAATGGAATAATATTGGATAATATTATTAATAATATTCCATGATATAGATATGTTACATTTCTTATCTACTCACAACTCCATGGACATCTGTGTTGTTTCTACTGAGTGGCTGTTATAAACAATACTGCTATGAACGAACGAACGAACGAACCTTATCGAACAACGTTTTGAATGAACGTGTGTTTTCAGTTCTCCTGAGCACATAAATGGGTCATACACTATGTTTTACTTCTTAGGGAACTGACAAGTTGTTCCCAAAGCAGCTGTGCCACTTGCCATTCACACACACACACACACACACACACACACACACACATTCACACACACACACACACACACACACACACACACTCACACATACACACACACACATTCACACACACACATGCACACGCACACACACATACACACACACACATTCACACACACACACGCACATACACACACACACACATTCACACACACACACACGCACATACACACACACACATTCACACACACACACGCACATACACACACACACACATTCACACACACACACACACATGCACATACACACACACACACACTCACACACACACACACACACACACACGCACATACACCATGGAGGCCTGTAATCTACATCCTCACAAACACATGATATTATGTATAGCTGTTATGATAGCTGTGCTGATGAGTCGGAAGTGGTATCTCATCATGGCTATGGCAAACAATATTGAGTCCTGTGTCCTTTTTAGCCCTTTGTATGTCTTCTACTTTGTAGAAATATCTATTCAAACATTCTGTCTTACTAGATTGGATTGTCATTTTCATCATGGATTTGTATGAGTGGCAGAGAAGAGCACCGTTTAGCATGGGCTGGGGTGGGTAGGGAGCATTAGCAGAGGATATTTACAATAGAAGCCTTCCTAGAGGAGCTAATGTCTAGGGTGACCTGGAAGAGGTAGGTGCAGCATTCTTTTATTTAACAACTTCTTACCAATTTTCATCCTCTCCAACGCTGCTGGCACAAATTGATTGAGTCCTTACTCTTGAGGAGAGGAGCAGCTATTTGGGACTATCTATTGCTCCTGTAGAGCCCCAGATGGCCCTGCCCTGAATCTTCTCCGTTAATGTAGGTCTTGGATCCCACATGTGCCTTCCATTTGATAACCACACTGGGAGTTAACCTACTGACCCCACGGGTCAATTTGAGTGTCTGTTTATGGCCTGCCTTGGAGCCAGGCCTATGGCACTCAGGTCCTTGCTGGGTTCCAGTTCCTGTAAGACACCCTATCTAGGATGAGATTGGGTGCTTTCTAATACTTCACACACTTCCCAGAGCCAAAATCTCACTCTAGTCAGACCTCCTGAGGACCTAGCGGGTTCCAAATACACAGAATATTTTACACACCAGATACACGACAGAAGAAAGTCTTGTTTGGAATAGCTGCTCCAATATATTAAGACTTTTAAGTAGGCTATAGAATAGCATATATCATGTCATATTTAAATGTTTTAATCATGTATGTATGGGGGGAGGGAGATATGTGCACATGAATGCCGGTGCCTGCAGAGGCTAGAGGTATTGGAAGCCCTGGAACTGGAGCTACAGGTCGTGAGTCACTTGATGGGCTAGGAATCCAACACAGGGAGCAGTATAAGTAAGCTCTTTCAACTGCTGAGCATCTCTCTGCCCCTCCTTTATTTCTTAAAAACAATTATGTGTAGAGGTAAATTCGACAGATGTAATTTAATAGAGATGACTTAATTTTTTTCTTTTTGCTTACCAGTAGTTTCTACATTTTTCATAATAATATCTTGCTAGCATATTTAAGGAAAAAATAAGTTTAGTGCCACCAAATATTTTAAGACTGAAACATCACGCTGTATTTTGTTTTATAAATGTAAAATGATAAATTAATGACATAGCACTCTTGTGACTTGCTCTCCAACAGAGCTTATAAAATCGTATCACTTGCTAATTCTGTCACCGACACCCAGAGCGGCTTAGAAACAGAAGCCAGGGTTTGATTACAAAACAGAAAGGCCTCACTTCTTGTACACGTTGGCTGCCTGGGGCTTCTCAGTCTTAGTCCCAAACCTTGGCATTTACCAGCCTCTGTGGGTGTGAAGCACTGGCCTGGCTTTCAGAGGCTTAGACCGGAATTGCCACAGAAGCATCAGAACAATAGAATGTGATGTCGTGGGCATCCCAGAGGGAAGTGAGGCCAGATTGAAATGCATTTTTGCATCATTGATTTTTCTCTGGTGATTGAACCCTGTTTATCTCATTTGCCAGATCAGCCTCGGAGTGCATGAACTATGTGTGCCTCATTAGTTTCCAATAGATTGATTTTGCTAGGATTGCACATTGACCATCTTGAATTGCAGCTCTTCCTCCCTCAGTGGGACACAAAGCCATGGACCCACACAGCCCAAGCAGCCATTGCCACGCAAAGCCCAAAGAACACAATACAAAGCACCTCCACCCCTCCTGGAAACAAGGAAGGATAAAATATGGACTTCAACCAAACAAGTGCCATCTCTTCTCTGCTGTCCTCTTTCTCTCTCTTAAAATCTCCTATTATCTCTTTTCTCTTCTCTCGTCTCTGAATATATAATACATACAGTATAACAATTTTACATCATAAGAACAGAGGGGCCAGGAAGACGGCTAAGTTAGGAAAACTCCTGTCACACAAGCTTGAAGACCTGAGTTTGGATCCCCAGAACCTAACCATGGACATCCATCCTGTGTGTCCTGCAATCCCAGGCTTGAGGGAAGAGACAGAGACAGGTGGAGCCCTGAAACTGGGTGAGTTTTAGGTTCAGCAAGAGACCCTGTCTCAAACAAAGGTGGAGACCAGTCTAGAAAAGACACCTGGTCTCAACCTCTGGCGCGTGCGCACGCACAAACACACACACACACACACACACACACACACACACGCATGCACACATACACACAATGCGTACACAACATTTTAAAACTATATAAATGCAAAGAAGAAGAATAAAGGAAGCCAACTGTGTATAGTGGGGCTTCAAATGCTGGATATGTGGGTGTTATATTCATTTTTACCTTTAAACGTCTCTGCATTTTCAAAATAATGTAGAATGTTTAGCAACATATTTTTCCTCAAGCCTATAAAAATAAAAATAGGTAGAGCAACAAAATGGCATGTGCGAAAGTAACAAGAGAAACCCATTCATCTCATTTCACAAGGAGTTCTAGCCTCTGCCTGTTAAAACAACAGAAAACTCAAGCTAGTCCAAATGAAAAGGAGGAAATGTGTGCAAGTAGTAATTAAAATGTCAAGGGCAAATCCAGCTTGGGCATAATTATTCCAAGGACACCAGAGTTGACATCAGATTTCTTTTCTCACCTCTGCTTTTTCCAGGCATTGGCTACAATCTCTCCTACTACAGACCAGATCACCTTTCCCTGCCTAACTAGCAACCTGGTGATCCTGGACTCACACCCTTCCCAAGCTCAGAGCCCAGGTGAAACTCCATGATAGCTCCAGTAGGACAAACCCCTTAGAAGATTGTGGTTAAACTGGTTGGGGTCATGAACCACAATAACTCATCCCTGAAACAGTGTGACAAGGGATTGGCTAGCCTGTGTCACGTGCCGTGATGGGGACACACAGAAGGATTGGAATGAAGCAGATGGAGTATATGATATACTTAGTTAATCCAAGCATAGAAGAGAAAGAAAAAGCTAAGCAGTAGGGTCACTGCAACAACATGAAACAGTTCAGAGTGTAACTGGTTATTCTTCAATGCCACCGCGCTACATTCTCCATCAGGCCAAGATGATCTGAGGAAATGATATGAGAGAGTAAATGGGAGCTGGGACAGCAAGACGGTGAAGTGTGGCGACTGGACAGAAATGGGAATGTCCTGTCGAGACTGGGCGGGGCTGGCCGTAGCTATGGAGATGGCCTAGAGCGAGATGTGTAGAACTAGACAAGGGATGAGAACAGCAGCATGTGTGCCACATGCCTGTCATCCTAGCACTGTGGTGGCTATGGCAGGAAGATGGCTGTGAATTAGAGGCAGCCTAGGCTACATAGGAAGACTCTGTCAAGGGGCAGGGGCTTGGGGTGGGGTGGGCTGAGGTCAAACATATAAAAAAGAGAATTTAGGAGTGTGAGTAAAGCCGGGCGGCAGTGGTGCACGCCTTTAATCCCAGCACTTGGGAGGCAGAGGCAGGCGGATTTCTGAGTTCGAGGCCAGCCTGGTCTACAAAGTGAGTTCCAGGAGGACAGCCAGGGCTATACAGAGAAACCCTGTCTTGAAAAAAACAAAAACAAAAACAAAAACAAAACAAAACAAAACAAAACAAAAAGGAGTGTGAGTAAGTCAGAGATGTAGTGGGGTAGAGTATGGTGACCTTAAAAACTAAGCTCCAAATTCTGAACTTTTAGTCAACGAAGAATGAGCAAGAGTGTTTAAACGGGGCTTGGTGTGACAGAGGTGGCACACAGGGGCAACACGTCTGGTGACAGCAATAACAGGAACTAGTGCCAAGAAAGTGGAGAGACAGAGCGCCCAGTTGCGAGGTGGCTGCAATAGCCCAGGTGTGAAGTAACCAGGGCTGAAACCAGGGAGGCGGCCCAGGGAAAGGAGATCAAGAGGCATTTCATGCATCAGGTAATTCATTCGGCTAACAAATAGTTGTTCAGTTGTTCATCTCTGAGAACTGGGAACTGTGTGTGATAGGGGAAAGTGTTGCAAGCCTTGCCTTCTCCTGAGGTGCAAGGAGCTGGGGAGAAAGCAAAGAACCCCTAGGTAACCAGAATCATGACCTTTGTTAAGGAGCGAAATCGGAAGTCTGAGTTTAGGCATCTGAGAATGTATAGTATGGATTCAGTTTGATGACAGACCTGAGCAGACAGGGGGAAACTAGCCAGAGACCAGAAAGAAAAAAAAAAATGTGGGACCTGAGTTGGGGAGAAGGTGGCCACATGGGTACTTCTGGGAGGAGAGGCTTCAGAGCCACTGTGACGTGGGACTGTCTGAGCCAGCCTGCTGGAGCCCAGAGCAGGGAGAAAAATGGACATATTTTTGCTTGCCTGCTCCGCGTTAGTTGTAAATACATCTGTCCAACTCTATGCCTCTGTTCTGTAACTCCCAACACTAGAGCCTTGTCTGTCAGCAGCACACAGGCTGATCTTCGGGAAGTTGATTGAAATCTCTGATCCAACTGTCGTTGTACCTCTGCCTTGAAGAGAGTTCTTCTCTCCTCTCTGCTCGGAGAGGGTGTACCACCACAGCCAGCTGGCAAACTGTGGACAGAAATAAACCCTGTTCACGTGTAGCAAGAATATTTATATCCAATCCTATAATATCACAGCAGGCATAATTATACCCAATCCTGTTGTAGGGATCAGGCATCAAAAACTACCCCAGTATGCGGTGAAGACTAAGGGGATGTAGCTATTAGGAGAGGGGCCAATCCGTGGCTTCTGCAACATGGCCAGGCAGAAGAAGGTAAGACTGCTTGCTTGGAGATCACCTGAAGGGGGGCTGCCAGCGGAGGCCAGACAGGACATGATCCTTTCAGGGACACAGACTCCTGTTTCAGTAGTACTGTCTCTCTTTAATCACATTTTTAAACAGTATAAAATGATGCTTACTCAGTTAACAGGTTTAGGAAATGTAGAAGATATCCCACACTCCCACAATATAAGCCAACATTAACATCTCCTCATATCGTTACAATCTGTGTTCAAATAATATCTTAAAACTTCCATTCATGCTCATACAATGAAAGGCTACAGTGCAAGAAAGATGAATAAGGAAGAGATTCATGTATAACAAATAACTGTTAAGCTTACTTTTGAAAATAATTTGCAGAGACTTATTTCAATGTCATTTTAGGGTAGGGATCTAAAGCAATAATAGATGTAAAATGGCTAGAAGTTTAACAAAAAAAAAATTCCCTGGAAAAAGAAGAAAGAGGTTGGATTTTCTAGAATCTATTATTTTTTCTTTAAAATATCCAAAAATAGGGATGCAATCCTGTAATCCCAGCATCAGGAAATCTGAGACAGGAGGATTGCACTGAGTCTATCATACCTCTCTCCATCTGCAGCCCTGCCAACCTGTGGTCTGCCTCTCCACTCTGAAGTTTCCCCCTTTTTCAGAGTGCCACACAGTTGGAATCTTGGAGGGAACTTTTCCGATATGCTTCTAAATGAAGTTTTCTTTTTCCACTTTCAAGAATATGATATGTGCATGTATATGTAGGTGATCGTGTGTGTAGGTACCTGTAGAGAGTGCGCATGCACATGTGTGTATGTATCTGGAAGCCCAAGATGGTGTTAGTCCTCAATTCTCAATCATGCTTTCACTTTATCCACTAAGGCAGGATCTCTCTGTCAAACCCAGAGTTCACCCATGTGGCTTGTCGCCCTGGTCAGCTTGGTCCGGAAATTGCCCTGCCTTTGCCTTCCCAGGCTGAGCACACACCACTCTGCATTTGGATTACAGGAATCCAAATTCCAGTCTTCACACCTGCAAGGCCAGAGCTTTAAGTACCAAGCTGTCTCCCCAGTACCCTGAATAATGTTTAAATACCAAGCAACATATTTTATTCATGAGAAAAACCAAACTATTATAGGACTTTAACGAGGACCAAGAACCCAGAGTAGCAAGAACCTGGGGCAGTTTCTAAGAGATGCTTAGAATCTGGGCAAGTACAAATGAATATGAATTCCCCCAAAACACATAAGCAAGAACAACAGTAACAAAAATCAGACAGGAAAATGCAGGAAGGCTTTAAAAGCCCTGAGCTGTAGTTGAGATCTTCAATGTTTCCTGCAGGACCATGTGCTAAGGACTTAGGTTGAGGGAGTGGAGGTGATAAAATCTTTCCTAAGTGGGGCCCAGTGGAAGGAAATTAGGTCCTGGCAGGTGTGCCCTCCAGAGGATGGGCCCCAAGTCCTGTTCTATTTGCTTCCTGACTTATGGTGTGACTGGTTTTGCTGCACAGTGCACTTTGCTATGATAGGATGCTTATGACATACACAGAGTAGACTCTCCTAAACTGTGGGCTTAAAGAAATCTTTCCTTTCACAAAGTAATCCTCTCTGATATTTGGTTGGAATGATGGAATCCTGACTAACATGCCCTGTACAAAGTTGCTAATTGCATAACAAAGTTTTTTTTACATGCTGATTAATGAATATGCACGATGCTTCCTGACAGGAAGGAAAAAATACAGCATCATATTTAAGAGATAAGATTTAGGCTAAGGATCTGGATAAACGTTTCTCCCAAAGAAGATGTACAAGTAGCCAAAAATCTGCTCAGCAGCCCTAATCATCTGGGGAATAGAAAATAAAATTGCAATGAGTTTACACCTCACACCTATTTATAAGAAAAAAAAAAGCCAGGTGATTATTTGTAATGATGTAGAGAACTGGAACCTTCATATAATGAAAGCAAAAATGCAAAATATTATAAACACTTTGGAACATAGTCTAAAGTTCTCCAGATAACTAAACATAGAGTTGCCATATGATCTAGCAGCTCTACTAAACTATACACAGAGCAGAAGTAAAAACATATGCCTGCAAGAACAAAACCATTTCCCAGAAGGTTTAGAGTGGCATTCTTCTGAATGACCAAGGAGCAAAAACTGATCCAAATGCAGACCAACAGATGAGGGGGTAAACACAACGTGGTATATACATAGAGTAGAATATCATTTGACCATAACAGGACATTCTAACACAGAGTACAACATGGATGGACCTTTGCCAAGAGTTCAAAGGAATCATTCATAAAGGGCCACATAATATATGGCTCTATTCATACAAACTGGGCCAAACAGTCTATAGCAACATTAAGGAGACTGGTGGTTGTTTAGAGCTGCGTGGGTGAGGTGGGCTGAAGGGAGATAGATAAGGGATCTAGGGTGATGAAATTGTTGTAGTTATATATCGGAGATTCCAGCATCCCAAAGCTTAGTCATAACAAGAGGCTCCCATCCTCTCCCAGCCAACCAGACCATAATAACCAGGCTTTGAGAACTTTACCTGGTGGGGCAATGATGCCTTTTTGGGGGGAGTAGTCTTCTCTAAGTCTTTTAATTGAAACACCAAAGTTTCAAAAAGAAAAGCTTTCCAACATGTGGGCTCTCTTTTCTTTTGCACTCAGTCTTTTTTTTTTTTTTTTTCCCCTCCTTAGCATGGTACAGACAATGGGCTTTCTCATGGCTGGATCTGGGAGGAGTGATGGTAGGCTAATAAATTATATTCAAATAAAAAACCCATAAAGTCAATTATGTTAAAAGTGGCTGTCAGAACTCATTATTTTGAGGTAATCACTATCATTAAAACTATTAACATTTTTCCCCTCAGTGGGCTTACAGTGTGCAGTACTATGATCTCTTTACTCCGGCTTCACAACATAGTATAAGATCCATGAGCTTTCAGGTTGTTTTTGTTATTGATGGTGGGGTGTCTGTGATGGATGCACACATGTGTGCAGGTGCACATGCATGCAGAGGCCAGAGGGGGATGTCAAATGTCTTTGATTATCACTCCCCTTTTGTTGTTTTGGTTAGTTTTGTTTCTTTATTTTTGGAAATAAGGTCTCTCACTGAACAAGGCAAGCCGCTGAACAGCCAGGTTCAGCCTTTGGTGAATGCTGGATATTCAGCCTCAGGTCCTCTTGCTTATATAACAAGTGCTCTTAACCATCGAGCCAACTCCCCAGCCACCTTGTTTGCTTCAGTATCTGCAAGAATGTCTTGTGGTTTATAACAACACATTTAATTGTCTATAATAACAATACATTTAATGGTTTATAAGAATGAATTGGTGATTTAGTCAATATTTTACTGCAAAACAAGAATTCTTTCTGGCTTTGAGTCTTCTCTTAAACTAGAAAAGGCCCTCGAAGTCTCCAGGCAACGGGGAACAGACTTCTAATCTGATCACCCAGACAACATGACTGGCCTTCCTCCCAGGTCTCCTACAGTCAAGGCCAAGGTCTATCACTTCTCATCTCAGTGACAAACACAGAGACTAGCACCCAGCAGGCACTTGATAAACATGGGTTGAGTAGATCTGACATGTTCCCAAAAAATTATTTTGGAGTGCCTCTAAAGAAATTCTTGAACACCTGTGGTTCTAGCATAGCCCTCTCAGGGAGCAAAAGAGGGAGCCAGTGCAGATAAGACCCTCAAGCATCCATTTAAAACACCAGAGTGTGGCTTTAATCCCAGAATTAAATGTTAAGACTGGTGCAGAGATAGGAGGATCTCTGGTACTCGCTTGCCAGCCATCAGTGAGTTCCAGGTTTTGCGGAGAGATCTTGTTTTAAAAAAAACCAAAAAAGTAGAGATAGAGGAAGATATGTGACCTTGATCTCTGGCCTCCATGAGCACACTGGCACAGGTGTACATGAGCCCTCTCGTTCACAAACACATACACACATAGATACACATACATACAAACAAAATAAGGAAGAAGAGATTCTGTAGGGGAGGAGCCTTCTGTGCAGAGCGGAGCCAAAGGGTGCCAAAGAGAGGTGGGATGGCTGTTTTTTTAAATACTTTTCCTGTTATTGTGACAAAATTCTCTGACAAAAGCAATGTAAGGAAGAGATTTATTTTGGCTCACGGTCTGAGGGTGTGGAAGTCCTAGAGGCAGGAGCATGAGACAGCTGGCCACATTGTATCAATTAAAGACAGGAGCATGAGACAGCTGGCCACATTGTATCAATTAAAGACAGGAGCATGAGACAGCTGGCCACATTGTATCATTGTATCTGTTAGAAAACAACTAGTGATAAATAATGAGGCTGGGCTGTCTCTCTCATAATAATTTAAATTATATTTATTATATTTATGTGTATAACTGTATGGTGTATGCAAGCAGGCAAGTGCCACAGTATCAGGGGAAAGGAGGGAGTATTCTCCATTCACCATGGGTTACGGGAATCAAACTCAGACTTGTATAGAGATTACTTTTACCTGCTGGGCTGTCTCAGTCTTTCTCCTTATGGTGTTAATGCCTGTCAATATCACACTCAGTCTTGTTGGGAGATAGAGTGTCTAGATCAGGTTGGCTTGTGAGTATGCCCAGTACAATTATCTTGATTGCATTAAATGAGGAGACCCACCCACCATGGGTGGTACCATTCCCTAGACAGGAGATCTTGACCTGTGTAGGAGTGGAGAAAGAAAGCTGAATACAAATATGCACGCATATATTACTTTTTATTTCTGAGTGTGGAGGTAAGGTAAAGCCCCTACCACTGCAACTCTCCAGACTGTAATCTGGAACTGTGAGCAAAAATGATCTCCTTTTTAAATGGCTTTTGTCAGATTTTTTTTTTTTTTAAAGCATACCAACAGGAGTCGAAACTTAGACACTCCTTTTGATCCAGTCCAGTACCACAGCATAAGAAATGGTGCCACCCACTTTTAGGCGGTGTCTTCTCATCTTAACTAATAAAATCAAGATACTCCTTCACAGCCAAGTCCGGAGGCTTGTCTTCTCAGTGATTCTGGATTCTAAAAGGCCGACCATCGACCAACAATCGTAACCACCATAGGTGGGGCCAGAGGGAAGTGGGCGTGTCTCTGGGAGAAGCTGGAGAGTGGGGAATTGAGGAGCTGGCACTCTACTGCCTTAGGGCTCCGCAGCCCAGACTGCAGGAGATGCTCAGTATTCCTGAGAGTACATTTGTCCTCAGTGAGTTTAATCAGACCACACATTGAGGACTTGGGATCTGGTATGGGACTTCCAAGTTCCAATTCCACCTTTGGGAGGAATGGCTAAGCCAAAATGGTTTAAACCCCAAGAGGGAAAGACCAGAGCACCACCTCAAAGAGGCAATGTGAAGCTTAAATAAGATTATTTTGCAAAGTTCTAAGCAAAGCACTTGCTACTTAGTGAATACTCAATAACTGATATTACTAATAATTATTATTTTAAAAAAAAACATAAGACATTTTGCTCTTCTCAGACTCAAGATGACCGGTCACCAAAGGCATAAGGTGGACAAGCTGGGAAAGTCAGCATGATTCTTACACAAGGGCAGTTTTACCTAAAGGCTCTGTTCGTTTCATAATGCTTGACATGACCTGGATTCAACAGGGTGGAGAACTGTAGGAGCAGGAAACAGGAACAGCCCAGTAGATAACTCGAAAGGCGTTTGGGCAGCTTCAGTGATTTTTGCAGCTTCCTGCCAATCTAGATGTGTGTTGTCTGTGGCTGAGTTTCCTGTGTAACCACTGCCAGGAGGCTGTGCTCAGAGGCTTGCTCCGGATTTGCAGATGGATCTTCCAATCCTCTCTCCTAACATCTCTAAACAACATCACTGAATCTAGGAAATACCTTGGATCTCTTTCTTTCTTTCATTCACAGTCCAGCCAACTTTGTTCATTCTATCGTCAAAACAGACCTTGGGGGCTGGAGAGGTGGCTCAGCAGTCAAGAGCATGTGGTGCTCTTACAGAGGACCTGGGTTCAGTTCCCAGCACCCATGTGGTGGTTCACAACCACCCATGACTTCAGCTCTAGAAGATCTAACACCTTCTGACCTAGATGATGTACTGGGCACGCAGGGAAAACATTCATTCACATAAAATAGACCTGAAAAATGTAAAAAACAGTAAGAGTTCAGGTTCCTTATTCTGCTCTCACCATTGACATCTTCCCAAAGAAAGTCTCCTTCATCCGTGAGTGCATTTTATAAATGTAAATCAGGCCACGGCCCCCTCATTGGTAAGGGCTGAGTACCAAGATGCAGCCTGAGACATAAGGACTCGTGAACCAATGTTTTACCCAGAAAGTATCTCAGGAGATAAACATGAGCGTCAGGAGGAGACAGCAAAGAGGAAGGAGACCTGGAAGCTCATGTTCCTAGTATAGACCCAGCCTGGGCCAAATTCCTCTGGGAAGTTGGGGGTTGTAAAGTATCTCTAGACACTCATTTTTCCCCAAAACCAAGGGTGGGCTTCACATGTTCTCATTGAAGCAGCAAAGTCCTGGGCTACAGAGCCGTTGGGGGAACTTTCCATTGCTAACAAGCAGATAGCTCAGTGACTCAGAGCTATTACTAGAATGAAGTTGTAGGTGCTAAGAACTACAAACACGCAGAAGGCAGGGGCTGATGGACTAGAAATACAGAAAAATTCCAGGAGAACCTCGGCAGAACATTTCAGACTTTTCACTTGTATCTTACCTCGGGCCTTGTTCATCTTCTTGATGTTATTTATTCTGGCTTATAAGCAACTAATATAGTAATTTCTTGTCTGTCCCCCATGCCCCAACACATACACACACAGTAAAATTAGGTGTTTCCTTTTATTACTTTTTGGATGACAGTCTAGAACAGGTATGGTACATTGTGGATGCTCCACATTTGACACTGATCGATTGTTCTCAATCCTCCTAATGCTGCGATCCTTTAATACAGTTCCTCATGTTGTGGGGACCCCCAGCCATAAAACTATTTTCTTTGCTTCTTCATAACTGTAACTTTGCTACTGTTATGAATTTTAATGTACATATTTTTGGAGATAGAGGTTTGCCAAAGGGGTTGTGGCCCACTGGTTGAGAACCTCTGTCATCACGTTAAGCTGGAATACTGACCATATGCCTTCAGTGACAGAAAGGCTTCTGCAGCATGGGGCCATTGCCCCACCCTACCCCATTTCTAGAAAATCCTAGGTAGAAGATTGTCTCAAGACTGAACTCTAACCCACTTCTCCCTCATTAGCACCCCAACTGGTCTCCCTGAAAAGTCTCCTGCAATGATTGCTTCCTTCTCACATTCCTAGTGTCCCACCTTTCTCTAGTGGAAGATAATCTACCCTTCTTCCCCAAAGCGTCCTCATTTGACATGGGTTTTTTAACCTCGTTGGCATCTAAAAGCGTACTAGACTGACAAGATTCTTTTTACTGACCCACATCGCACTCCACCCTGAATCTGTTCAGTCTTGGAAGGGAATCTGGGGGAGACTCAGAGAAGCTTCTGGAAGAGTTAGAATTAGCAGCCAGAGCTCCAGAGTCAGCACACCCAGGTTTAAATTCTAACCCTGCTCCTCACTGACGGACTGAATTTGGGCAAAATGCTTATTTCTCTAAACTTCCGTTTCTCCATTGGTGCTGAGAAAAACTAGAGCAGCCGCACTTCTGAGTCAGTAAAGTTAGATTAAGACCATCGATGTAAACCCCTTAGCAGACTGTCTGATATATTTCTAAGCACCAGCACTTCCCTGAACTTCTCCTCTGAACTCCTGTTCCCAGTCAAACCCTTCCCTTAATCCAGTTTCTGCTCACACTCCCTCGCTTGAACCTTCACATTCCTTCCAGCTTTGATAACTCTCCCTGGTGACTTTCTGGCTATTTTGTCTTCCCATTTTGTCAACAGACCCTTCACCTTGGATTCTCCATTTTTCCCTCCTCCTCTTACTGCTCCTCAATGTACAGTCATGCGGCCATTTGCCCTTTCTCATTCTTTCCTCTTTTTGCTTGATTTGCCTTGATTAATGTTTTGCCCCCACCCCTTTTATCTACTTAATGGGTACACTGTTGCTGCCTTCAGACACACCAGAAGAGGGCATCGGAACCCATTGCAGATGGTTGTGAGTCACCATGTGGTTGCTGGGAACTGAACTCAGGACCTCTGGAAAAGTAGTCTGTGCTCTTAACCACCCAACCATCTCTCTAGCCCTTGCCCATCTTTCTTCAAAGCATGGAAGTTTTATTTGAATCAATAAGATGTTGTTGTTGTCGCCATTGTTGTCATTGTCATCTTTGTCATCATCGCCGCCCATTATGGCTCCTACCTTGGCTCCAGAGAGCTAAAAGGAAACGATTAAAATGGAAACAGTGACGTCAGCAGCTTCTACCTCTTTCCACATAGACATCTTAAGCTGTGGCCATTTTGCATCTCCTCTTTGCCTACCTTGCTTAGTAGGCAAATGTCAGCATGGGAAGTGGACCATCAACTTTAAGGCAAAGAAGAGTTACGAGACATGGACTTGTCCATGCCCTCCATGAAGCTTCTCTCCCCTTACATTATTAGATCCTCAATCCAAAAGGAGCTCTTTGTCACGTTCCTCCCTGGGACAAAAACTCCTCTGATAGTTTACCATTACCTATGGCTGCCTCCACTGCACCTTTAACTAGGTTTTCCACTAAACAGTCTTTATGGAGCTGGAGGGAGATCTCTTCTATATACCTTGTTGTTGTTGTTGTTGTTGTTGTTGTTGTTGTTGTTGTTGTTATGATGATGATTCCTAGTTGAGTTTATTAGCTTTGCGTTTCTAGCCAGGGTTGGAGCACTGAAGATGAGAGATCAGAGCACCGCCAGGCAACCAGGCTCGGGATGAAGGAGCATCCTGTCCCGAGAAACTGTCGTGGTACACATAAACCCTCACATTTAGTTCTTAAATAGACATCGCAGTGTAGCTCTAGTGGACCCCTGGGTATAGTAACAACAAAGCCAGGCTCTAGATCTTGGAATTTACAGAAACAACCCTGGGCTTTTAAGAAACGTTTTGACTAAAGCTGAAATAGCTAAAGCTCCATCTACCTTTCATGTGGAAGCTAATTTTTTTTTTTTTTTTTGGAGGCAGATTGATGCTCTCCGTCCGTTCTAACCAGCTCTCTGAAAGCCAGCTCTTGTTCTTGCTTTAAGCAAATCAGAACTTTTTTCTTCTTCCCTGAAGAAAATCTACAAACGGATCCAAATCATTCCCCACAAAGACAAGACCTGATTGCAGGACCGTTTAAAGGGGCTAAAAGTCCCACCCTGGCCTGGAGAGATGGATCGGTGGTTGAAAGTACTGGTTGCTCTTGCAGAGGATCCCCGTTGAAGCCCCAGCACCCACATGGTGGCTCACAACCATTCGTGACTCCAGTGCCAGGAGATCTAAAGCTCTCTTCTGGCTTTTGTGGACAACAAGCACATTTGTGGTAGACATACTTGCATGTAGGCAGAACATTCATATGTATTAAATAAAACAAATACATCTAAAAATTAACTTAAAAAGTAAAGATTTTAGTATTACATGTGGGAACCTTGGCATCTGAGGTGGGCTTGTTTGATGTGTATTGACAGTTTGGCGGGAGGCTGGGAGGAGCTAGGGCATGCTTCTACCATCCTGACAGGAAGGACTTGTTGACAGAAGATGCTGCTGGTAAAACATTGATAAGGAGCACCCCATACTGGAAGGGCTCCAGCAAAACTGATAAGATTTCCAAAGTAAGTACCGAGCGCGCTCCCACACACACACAGCCAGTACACAACAAACCAACCTGCGCCCAAATCAAGGCTGATGAAGGGAAGGAGTCTCCAAACGGCAAAGTCCAGGTATCCCTTGGCTTTTTGTTACTGTAACAAACATCCCAGCAAACCTAGGCAAAAAGTTCATTTCAGCTCAGCTTGGGAGGATTCAGCCCTGGCTGCACAGGAAGATGCTTGCAAGCCACTGTAAGAGGGAAGCACATCACAGAACACTCCGAAGGGCAAAACCAGTCATCTTGCCATGGGAAGCAAAGAGGAGAAGGATGGCATGTGGGCTATTCAATTCCCATTGATGGTATACACACACACACACACACACACACACACACACACACACACACACACTATTTCATTAGGCCCCTCCTCAGAAAGTTTTCCCAGCCCCCAGTAGTGCAGAGCAAGAAACCAAGCAAGCCTTTTATACACAGGCTTTTAGGAGAACTCCAGACTCCCTTCTACTAATTGCCATCTACCTCCGTTTTATGCTTGCTTTTGTTTTGTAGTGACTGCCATCAATGGATAATTGATCAACCTGCCCCATGTAGCCAAGAGATGACAGTGCGTGTCTTCCTTCCTCAATCACAATCTTAGCTGAAGAGAGGAGAATACAGGTTCTGCAACCTGTATTTTAGAGGAAATTTAGAGTCTCCAGCAATGTGTTAGACAGCTGTGGAACAGTCTCAGAGGTGGCAAATAAACAAAATCTACAAGGAAAAGTGAAAGGAGCTGTCATAGCTCAGCTTTAAAAGGAGAAGGTGACAAGTCTATCACAGTGGCTGTTTGCAGCACAGAAAACAAGATCATCGACACTTTCCAAATCTCCTCTGTGCTTAACCAGTGGTGCTGTAGTGGAAAAGCAATGAACCTGACCTCAGGAGAGTGAAGGCTCCACGTTCACCACCATAGCACACGACCTTGGCAATCTTCTTCTATAGGTCTCAGGTTCCACGTCTGTAAAATTTCAACGTTGAGACATTTGCGGAACTCCATATCAAGGCTTCTTTGAAGGGTCCATAAAAGTCAAAATGTCTGGAACAGTCATACTTTTATTTATTTTATGTATATGAATACACCATAGCTGTCTTCAGACACACCAGAAGACAGGCATCAGACCTCATCATGGATGGTTGTGAGCCACCACGTGGTTGCTGGGAATTGAACTCAGGACCTCTGGAAGAGCAGTCAGTGCTCTTAGCCACTGAGCCATCTCTCCAGCCCACAGTCATACTTTTAATGTTTACTATTGTTGTTTTAGGGACATAGGTGTTTTGCTTGTGTCTTAGGGTTTTACTGCTGTGAACAGACCCTATGACCAAGGCAACTCTTATAAGGAAAGCATTCAATTGGGCCTGGCTTACAGATTCAGAGGTTCAGTCCATTATCATCAAGGTGGGAGCAAGGCAGCAACTAGGCAGGCATGGTGCAGGCAGAGCTGAGAGTTCTACATCTTCATCTGAAGGCTGCTAGTGGAAGACTAGCTTGCAGGCAGCTAGGATGGAGGTCTTAAAGCCCATACCCACAGTGACACACCTATTCCAACAAGGCCATACCTCCAAATAGTGCCTGCCACTCCTTGGGGTAAGCATATTCAAACCATGACAGCTTGCATGCATGACTGTGAACCACATGTATGCCTGGTGCCCATGGTAGCCAGAGGAAGACATCAAGTCCCCTGGAAACTGAATGACAGATGATTATGAGCCACCATGTAGGTGCTGGGAATCAAACATGGGTCCTCTGGAAGAACAGCCAGTGTTCTTAACTGCTAAGTCATCTCTCCAGACCCTAAGATAGACTACTTTTAAATCAGCGCAAACCAAACACACTTACCTGGTGATCCAGAAGGTATGGAATGCAAAAGGTAAAACAGCTAGTGAAACAAATTCAATGTATGTGTGAGAGACAAGCCCTGTGTCGTGGTGCACACCTGTAATACCAACACTCAGAAGGACGAAGCGTGAGAGGTTCCCAAGTTGAACTCAGCAAACAGTAGGCTTCAGTTCCAGGTTTCTGTATGGTAACCATCAATGAGCAAATATCCCTTTCTATATCCAAACTGTCCTCCTCTTCACCTGAGACCTCATCCTTTAGGAAATTCCTCTAATGAAGCCTCAATCATTTGAAAACTGACATCAAAATTCTTTTTTGGGGGGCGAGGGGTTTCCAAGACAGGGTTTCTCTGTATAGCCCTGGCTGTCCTGGAACTCACTCTGTAGACCAGGCTGGCCTCGAACTCAGAAATCCGCCTGCCTCTGCCTCCCAAGTGCTGGGATTAAAGGTGTGCGCCACTATGCCCAGCTAACTGACGTCAAAATTTAACAGCTGGAAAAGTGCAGCTATTGACCAATCAGAAGAGAGACATGCTGTCATGAGAGGATGGGGTTTCTGGGACCCTGGCCGTTGTCTCTTTAGTTGTTGGTCATGGAGAAGTCCTGTGTATTCTCATGTGGGCCAGAATGTGGGTAAGGAACTCAGGAGGCTTGGGTGAGCAGATACACAAGTATGCAAAGACTTCATTTAATGAATTTTAAATTTTAGATATCGTGTTTTTCAGTTTGTGACACTTCTTTGATTCTATTTTTATAGATTCCAATCGTCTGATGGAATGTGTGTTTTTTTTTTTGTTTTTTTTTTTTTTTTACCTAATGTGTTTCCTTTATTTTCTTTACTATGTTATAAAATCTTTGTCTGCTAACTCAAATACTTTTGTTTCCATGTTTGCTTTCTTTCTTGGTCATTAGGTAATTTCCCTGCTCTTTGACCAACCAGAGGCAGCAGGTACTGACTGATGGCTCCTTCTGTGTGCTGGCAGATACGGTGAGGGGATGGTCATTACACAGTCAATTGGACCAATTTCCAAGTCACTTGATCCCGGTACGTCTCCAGGTCCTTCCAAAGGTTTACAAAACCCACTTAAGCTCTGGACTGACAGCCTGGCAAGACTCTTGTCTTCTCACTCCTGCAAGTCTGTGGAAGATTCAGTTCTGGTCTTACCAGCTTGAGCTAAGCAAGCCGTTTGGCAGCTTACCCCTGAGTTTGGCAAACATCTTGAGAGGCACAACTGCATTCTGTGATGCAGGCCTCCTCCCTCCATTAAGATTTTGTTTCCTGTAAGCCCATAGGAAATGTATCCTGCTATTTAGAACCCAACCTCTGCTGTTCCATCAGACTTACTAGGGTAACTGCTCCATGGGGCAAACTGTCCACGCGTTCAGAGCACCCGTGGAGTCTACTGATCTGCTGGTCACATGAAGCATCCAACTATGTTCTTTGTCCCAGTGACGACCTCACACAGAACATTCTGTAGCCTTCCTTGCCTGGCACCTGGATTTGGAGGAAACAAAAGAAAACAAAAAAGGGAGGTAGGGGGATAAAACTGTTAGATGTGACAAGTTTGTTCAGAAAGGACTCATTTCTCTCAGAATTTTAGTTCACTAATCCTCATCTCTGTCTGAGCTCTCTGTGCCCTTAAGAATTATGATTTTATTTTTATACCAAACCTAGATTTTATTAGACATTTTAGCACACGCAGAAGAGGAGATTCCATGCAGCTATTTTAATATTTAGCCATAGTAAGGTCATAACTAAATCACAGACCAGTGAGCCTAATAGATAAGTGAACATCTTTTAAAACTGAAGTGGTGGGATAGAGGAAGGAAGTTTGACAAAGCTGCGAGAAAAGTCTGAAAGAAGTTAGCCAAGGACTAGAGGAACAAAGCCCTCATTCTGGAGAGGAGCTCAGTTATATCCAGGGGCTGAGGGTGGGTTCCGAACCCCTGAGATTCCTGTCCACTTGCTTTTCCTGATGTTTGATGACCTGAGCTACACAGTTCCCTTTTACACCTGAGCTGACTTCCTGCCTTTGAGTGTCTGGGTCATCCATTCCGCCTTTGGGCTCGGAGGATACTCCGGTGTCCACATCCTTTTCTTCTTAAGCTATGTGGGGCTGGCTTATGTTACCTGTAACTCAGAGTCTTAACTAAGACTGCTGCTTTATCGACAGACAGGTCTAGTGGGGCCGGCGGAAAGGTACCTTCCTCAGCACGGAGGAAGAGAGAGCATGGCTGGAGATGTATGGAGTCCTCAGCCTTATTAGATAATGAGTCCTCCCAGAAGGAGAAATTGGAGCTTCTGGATTTGGGTCACACAACCCCATGTGGGAGGAGGTTCAGACGTGTCTAAGATGTCATCTGCGTGTCTGCGTAAGCCAAGCTGTTTCTGACTTTAACCAAAGGAGGAAAGTGAGTTCCCCAAATGGCATCCAAAGAGAGGAGGAAAAATGGGAGATTCCTGTGTTTGCGCATTTTACCTACACTCCGGTCTCCAGGCTTGCGGACCAGCCTTGAGTTTACACCAGAGAGTAAACAAGAGAGCTATTTGGACATCACACACCACTTTGCCAGTTTCCGTTTCTCTTCAATTATTTACCGTCTAATTGTCTACAGTGAAACAGAATCTGCAAACAGAATCCAAGATGTGGCCTCCTGAGTGAGCCGAGCGGGAAAGCTGGAGTTGAGTGAAGCAGTTTGTGCTGGCTGGTTTTGTGTCAACTTGACCCAAGGTAGAGTCATCAGAAAGGAGGAACCCTCATTGAGAAAATGCCTTCATGAGATCTGGCCGTAGGCAAGCCTATACGGCATTCTCTTACTTAGTGATTAAAGCGGGAGGGCCAAGACTCCTGTGGGTGGGGCCACCCCTGGGCTGCTGATCCTGGGCTCTATAAGAGAGCAGGTTGAGCAAGTCGTGAGGAGCAAGCCAGTGAGCAGCATCCCCCCATTCCTTCTGTATCAGCTCCTGCCTCCAGGTTCCTTCCTTGTTCCTGACTTTCCTCAGTGATGGACTGTGATGTGGAAGTAGAAGCCTAAGAAACTTTTCCCTCCCCAGTTGCTTTTGGCCATAGAGTTTAATCACAGCAATAGGAACCCCAAGATACAGTTGGAGTGCCTGGTGGAGCTGGCACAGTGCAGAGACAGAGTCTGGGCTAGAACTCTGGTCTAGTCTCCTCTGAGGCCCAGTGTTTCTGTGGGGCTGCTTTGGGCCACAATCTAGACTTTTCCCTCAACTGGCTATTTCTCCAAATGCCCCTAAGTCTAGGTTTCTTCTCTTCAAAGGACAGAATACAAAAGGGCTAGGAGGGAAAGTAAGTCTCTCATTAGAGTGAAAAAAGACCTAACAATATGACTAATTTTATGTTCATTCATGCCCATCACAGGGGAAAAAAAGAAAAAGAAAAACTTTAGTAACCATGAAAACAAGGAACATGTCCTAAAGTAGAAAACTTAGAAAAATAATGATAGAAATATAATCCGCTGTAGTCTGGCTGCTTATGTTGTTACTCTCCTCATTGCTGTGACATAGAACAGACAAAGCAACTTAAGTAAGGAGGAAGCCAAAGCTCACAGTTTGCCAGTGCAGTCCATCGAGGTGGGGAAGTGATGATGGCAGGAGCCCGAGGCAGTTGGTCTCTTTTCATCCAGTCAGAGAGCAGAGAGGAACCAATAATGGCGCTTAACTCTCTGCTTCTTACTCAGTTCACAACACTAATCCAAGGATGGTTCCGCCTACAGTCAGGATGGTTCTCTTGACTCCAGTTATCCGAAACCCCCTCTCTGACGTAGCTAGAGGTTCGTCTTCTAGATGAGTCTACTTCCTGTCAACAATCAATATTATCCACCGCGTTGCTCAATGGGAATTTCTCAGGAACATTTTAATATATTTTCTTTTACTTTTCTATGTATATGATACCATTGAGAATACAATAATTTTTAAAAAATCTTTATTTGTATGGGGGGTGGAGGGCTCATGCTGCATCAAGAATGAAGGAGTCAGAGGTTACTGTGTGGGAGTCAGTTCTCTGCTTCAAACTTGGTTGGCTGGCAAGCTCTTTAACCTGTTGAGCCATCTTGCTGACCTGAGAAGCATTTTATTATTTATAGCCTAGTTTCCCTATTGACATTTTATAATAAGCTTCTCCTCGGTGTCAATAAATGCTTACTCTAGTTTGCTTTCTGTTGCTGTAATAAAACACCACGGCCAAAGCCAAGTTGGAAAGGAAAGGATTTATTTCATCTTAAGACTCCCCGATCACAATCCATCACTGAGGGAAGTCAGGGCAAGAACTGAGCCGGAGACCAGGGAGGAAACACTGCTTGCTGACTTGCTCAGCTATCTTACTTACAGAGCCCAGGCCCATTTATCTAGGATGGGACTGCCCACAATGGGCTGGGCCCTCCCACATCAATCAGTAAGTCTGATAGAGGCAATTGCTCAGTTGGGGTTCCCTTTTCCTAAGTGACTCTAGTTTGTGTCAAGCGGACAAAACGAACCATCAACGATAAAAACAAGACTTTTCTTTTCTTTTTTTTTTTTTTAAAGATTTATTTATTTTATTTTATTATATGTGAGTACACTGTAGCTGTCTTCGGACACTCCAGAAGAGGGCATCAGATCTTGTTACAGATGGTTGTGAGCCACCATGTGGTTGCTGGGATTTGAACTCAGGACCTTTGGAAGAGCAGTTGGTGCTCTTAACTACTGAGCCATCTCACCAGCCCAAAACAAGACTTTTCATGATGAGTTATTTCATTATAAGGAAGAGATACATGATTAGAACTCAGTGGATTCCCCTGGCTTCACTTCACAATGCAGTTTGGGAGCTAGGAAAGATGGTGCTAACAATTCAGTCACAGGCTGACGGTGCAAGTGAAGAACAAACCTGAAAACAGGGCTTTCGTGGTGCCACAGTGACACCCCATCCTGCACCCCACCGGGCAATAATAGCTCCAGAAAAGAGTGAGGAAAAGGGAGTTGAGCAGTTACGGTCTGGGGTGTATGTAAGTGCCTAGGTAAAGGTCACACATGACCCTAGTTGGGCCACTTGCCACTTTTCTATTCATATTCCCTTCCAATTCTTTTTTCTCAGCGTAGGACACCCCCTCCCGCCACCCCTGTTCACATAGCTGCAATCCACAATACAAAAAAAAAATCTAGCTTTTGTTCATTCATGTAAACTCAATCTTTGTGCTTGACTTGTGGTAAGTTTAGGGTCAAGAAAAGGAAATGTGTGTTAACAGAAAAAGATGAGTTATCTACTTGCTACTTAGGATCCTATCTATACCAGCAGGTGCAACTTGAAGCTTGCAAGGAAATTGGTCCGTGCCTTCCAAAATGGTTTTCTGGGTAGAAAATGAAGAAGGAGGCAGACACACCTGCAGGATGGAGAATGTCACCTCTTTTTTCCTCCAGCATCTGGGGGAGGGGACAAGGGTAAGTAAAGGCATGCTATAAAAAGTCACGGAAGCATCCACACCTGCTCGTCATATCAAGTGGCTAGAGACTCCCTAAATCATTAAGACTCAGTTGGCTCCCTCCCAGAGCAGGTGTGGAAGAGTTTCCAGCCCAGCAGCTCCTCTTGCAAAGCTGGAGCAGAAATGAGGATCTGATTACTGAAAGGGGGTCCAGTGAGTAGCTATGCCGACCTCCTTTAGCCATAGGATTAGCCTCAAAGCCAAAGCTTAAGAAACTTCTGGGGAATCCCAGCACTCGGGAGGCAGAGGCAGGCAGATTTCTGAGTTCGAGGCCAGCCTGGTCTACAAAGTGAGTTCCAGGACAGCCAGTACAATACAGAGAAACCCTGTCTCGGAAAACAAACAAACAAACAAACAAATAACAAAACAAACAAACAAAACAAAACAAAAAAACCTTCTGGGGAAGGTCTTCAGCCACGGCCCAGTGAAGCCATGGTCCCTTGTTTAAATCTAGATTCCACAACCATTTGCCATGTGACCTTGAAGTGCCCAGGCAACCTTTCCAATTCTCAGTTTCTATATCTAGGAAAGAAAAATAGTGATTTTTCCTCAGTATCCTAAGATGCCATCTGATACATAGTACCTATGTTCAAAGAATGGCACTACCTGATTTCTTAGGAAGGGATGCTTAAACATTAAGAGCAATGTCCAGGGCTAAGCTGAAATCTATTCCTTAGAAGTATACATTGTAACATTAGGCCAGTGTACCATGTGCTGGACATGATGTTGAGTGCTTCCCCTAGGATCTCAAAAACCTCAGGTATGCATCAGCATTACAAAAGTTTAGAAATGTTACATAGTTTCCATAGGTTAAGCAGCAAAAGCCCATGTCCTCCTTCTGTCTGAGATGCAATTTAGCAATTCCTAGCAGAGCAGGATGGAACTGCGAGAAGTGTTTGGTAGACTGAGGAAAAGCAGACTTGCTCAGGTCCATGGGGCTAGACTGCCCTCTAGTGTTAGAGAGCTCGGATGGCTCAGGGAAAGTAGGACTGGCAGGCTCATCCCCACAGCAAGTCCCAGTGAATCTCCTGACTCTACTTTCTCCATATTGCTGGGTATTCAGGCATATGTAACTACATCTCGGTTTTAAATGTGATTCTGTTCCAAACTCAAGTCTTGATGCTTGCACAGGGAACATTCTTACCAGTGGTGCCATAGGAGTTCCTTCTAAAACCCAATGCTTCCCAGACAATCACCCTTCCCCAACAAAACAGGTGGCCAGCACTTCCAAGGTCCAGGATTCAGTTCTTGGTGAGGGCTTACTTCCTGTCTCAGAGAAGACAGTCTTGTCTTTCTCAGTTTTAGCTGGTCCTTCTGTGCTCTTTGGGCCAGTTTGAAGTATTGAGTATATGAATACCCATAAACTCAGTGATGACTAAAGGTGTGTGTGTGTGTGTGTGTGTGTGTGTGTGTGTGTGTGTGTTGCCTGTCTGACTGACTAGGAGGAGTGTCAAAGATGTACTTAGCTTTCAAATGTTCCCCCACTGTCCACAATGCCTGGGCAGTGTGGATGCCACATAGGAAGAACTGAAGATTTGCAATTGAGCGATAGAAAGAATACCCCCATACCTAGATGGAAAACTCTGCCACTGCGTCAGATCTATTGACTCTGTGATGTTTCGATAAGTTCTGCGATGATGCTGAAGACTCCAAAGCTTGAGGAGACCCAGTTTACAGAGATTTCTAGAGAAACAGGGCTCGAATCCTAATCAAATCATGTCAGACTATACCTCCATGTTGGGAACAAAAAAGGGGGGACCCTGGGGAGGCCCTGGGGGAAGGGAAAAGGGGCCCAACATCTGGCCAGAGTTCCTGTGCTCTGAGCAGGCAGATGCAGGCTTGGGGAGGGGGGCTCCCAGATGCTTTCCACTCAGCCCTGGGTGGGCATCTAAGCCTCTGACCCACTCATCAGGGGGTGGAGAAGGGGCAGCCCCAACCTGGGGACAATGGAGCTACCTTGCTAAACCTGGGTTGTAGGAGAGAGGGATAAGGGAAGAGGTTCCCAACACCGACCAGAGTGTGCAGCGGATCTTGATGGAGCAGAGACTCTCTATGGTTTAAGAGCTTTATTATAGAAATGTAGGGAGAAAGGGAAGAGAGAGAGAGAGAGAGAGAGAGAGAGAGAGAGAGAGAGAGAGAGAGAGAGAGAGAGCTAGAGAGAAAAAGAATAAGAGAGAGGAGAGGAGAAGATAAAGGAGAAAAGACAAAGAGAGGGGAGAGAGAGGAGTAAGAAGTAAGAGAGTGAGGAGTAAGAGTAAGAGAGCAAGGTGGGGGCTGAGCACCCCTTTTATGGTCTTCACTGTTGCTAGGTAACTGGGGAGGAGTATAGCCTGAAGGTCAGAAGCTTGGTCCATTGTCTATATGACTACTGGCCATGCTTCTCTTGTGGGGGCTGTAGGGGGTGGTAACTTAGGCAGAGGCCAGAGTTCCAGGAGCATGAGGGAACACCTACCATGTCATGTAGGTGAATTATGACCATCGGGGTTCAGACCTCAGCTCAACTGGATACCAGCCTGCAATTCTCCATACCTCCGGGCTTCTTCAGTTATATAAACAACTATTTTTCTTTATACTAGTTTGAGTTGCACTTCTTGTTACTTGTACATGGAAATACAAGTGCAAGAGGCTTTTGTTATAACAGAGCACAAAAATCTTACCCCCAAATAAAACAATATCTATCCATCTTAGAGTTATTATTATTGTTGTGATGAGACATCATGACCAAAAGCAAGCTGGGCGAGAAAGGGTTTATTTGGCTTACACTTCCACATCATAGTCTATCACTGAAAGAAGTCAGGGCAGGAACTCAAATGAGGAAGAAATTTAGAGGCAGGAACTGATGTAGAGGCTACAGAGGGATGCTGCATATTGGCTTAATCCTCATGGCTTGCTCAACCTGCTTTCTTACAGACCTGAGTACCACAAGTCCAGGATGGCACCACACATGGTGGGCTGGGCCCTCCCCCATCAATCACTAATTAAGAAAAGGTTCTTAACAGGGTTGCCTGCAGTCCAATCTTATGGAGGCATTTTCGCAATTGAGGCTCCCTACTCTCTGATGGCTCTAGCTTGGGTCAAATTAACAGCAAATTATCCAGCACACAAACTTAGGGGCATCAGAGTAATAATGACAACAAACAGCATCTCATAGTTATATATATATATATATATATATATATATATATATATATGGGGGGGGTTGATTAACAGTTAAAATTTTCAGATGACTAAAACTATACCGAAACTTTGTGTTTTCTCGGGGATGTAAATTCTGCATTTGTTTTACTTTTGTTATTATTTGAGGCGATGACATTTGCACATGCATGTGAGAAAGTTATAGGATAACTGGTAGGAATCAGTCCTCCTCTTCCACTGTGGTTATAGGGATTAGGCTTGCGTGGCTAGCTCTTGGATGCTGAGCCCCCACCCCCCTCTATTCAGTACCACACTGTATCAATCATGTGTAGTATCTGGAAACCTTGTTTCTCACTTTGTTGCCACACTCTCTCCCCTTCAGCCCTCCCAGGATCACCTCCTCTCTTTCAGGCAACAGGCAACAGGCAATATTCCTCTCCCTTTCTCTCAGATTCAAACTAAGATCTCTGTTGCTTCATGCCCTTCTCAGTGATAGCTCCCCACACTGCCCCGGTGCTTAAATGTCTATTCAGACTCTGTGCTCTGTACCTCAGTGTTTACAGAGTGGACCAGTGTGGTCTTCTGGGGGAGCAGCTGCAGACAGGATAGGAAAATCTGGCTCTTGAATGTAGCATCATCAGTAGCAAGACACTTCTGGAGTTTGGGAACAGCATCAAGCTCACGAGGAATGACAGCACAGAACGTGGTCACCTCTCCCTCACAATGCAGTGCCTCTACCTTACCAACTATGTAGCAGGCATAACAACAGTCCCAAGAACAAACAGGCTAAATTTCTTGCTTAGGCCATGCAGTTTCCTAGTGGCAGAGCAGAGACTTGAACCCAGGTATATCATCCAGTCTTCCAATATGAAAAATAAAAAGCCAGTTCAGACTAGTTTAAACCAAAAAACTGAATTGCTGAGTTGAATCTAGGAGCGGACTAGATATGGAGAGAGGGCTCAGTAGTTAAGAGTACTGACTGCTCTTGCGAAGGTCCTGAGTTCAATTCCCAGCAATCACATGGTGGCTCACAAACATCTGTAATGAGATCTGATGCTCTCTTCTGGGGTGTCTGATGACAGCTACAGTGTACTTACATCTCCTTCAGACACAGGTTGGATGGAGCTGGGCTCACTACACAGCCTCTGGCTTCTCCTCTGCTGGATGACCTCCACAAACTCTTCCTACACAGTAGCAGACTGGATACAATCAGCTTTAATCTCCTTGAAATAGACTTTATGGCCCCAGGAGACTAGAGCTTACTTTTCCTAATAACTGCCTAAATATTCTACCAACATGCTATTTGGTCAAATTTAAACCACATGCCCAGCAGTGCTTGGATTACTGAGGCCTGAATCACGTGAGCATCGATTGCAGAATGATGCGGGAGCAGTATCCCGCTTTGAATCACACCAACTGACAAGACAAGGGAGAGACAGATTCATAAAATAAGAGAAGAAGGGCAGCCAAACCGCTTTCCATCCTGTGCTGGTCAACTATCTAATAAGCAATCTCCGAATGGGGGTATGTCCCATAGTGATGCCTTGGGCTGTTAATCACAGAAAATCTACAACCAAGTACAACTACCGTTTGAATAAGACCATGAACTCATGTGCCAGGGACTCTTTCTTTGGCCCCCTTGTGGGAACCGGGAGAGTCAGGGTTGGTTGGTTCTGTGGCATGTATTGTTTAGGAGCTGATGGTGGGAGGCAAGGACCACAGGAGTAGCTTCAGAGTAAGAAGTTCCTCTCCACAGGACAGCCCAGTAAACACTGGGCCACCCACGTAGAGCCACTTTCAAGTCTTTGATTGCCTCCTAGTGCCCTGTAGGTGTTTCTTCACTTTGAGTGGAGAAAGGGAGGGTGCTGGTGGCCTCACCTCTGTGGAAATTGACAGGGCTACGGTTTCTGAATAGGGGCAAAGAGCCCTGTTGGCTGTTCAACCTGCCCTTTCCAGAACATACCCTATCTCTGTCCCATGCTGTAAAAACAAGGCTCTAGGAGATACCAACACCACTGTTAGGGCATACTTTCTTGAAACCTATATATAGCCTTCTGCCCTAAATCAACAGTCACTGCTCTCCAGACTCGCTGGTTTCATTCTTGCCCTGCACCTTGGTTGCATTAACCTGCAGCCTGTAAGCCATACCACCAGTCAATCCCAGAACCCACCTTCCCCAGAGCCCACATGGCAGCCTGTGTTCACAGTGAGCTCCCAAAGGGATCTGCTATTTCAGACTCCTGGGGTATCTGTTGTCTGGTGGGAGCTGCCTGTGGAATCTGTGTTGTCTTTTCAGCTGGATCTTGCTTATTCCCTTTTCAGGCAAGCTATGTCAGAATTCCCCCTTCACCGGGCAAGGCAGGCTGGGTGCCTTGCCAGGCCAGACCATGTAAGGGTCTAGATGAGAGGTAGAGCTGGAGCCAGTCTGGGAACATGATCCACACGACACAGTAATTCTTATGCCTATAAAACCACGCTGAGGATCAGAAGCAGCCTGTCAGTGAACACTTGCTTCTTTTTGGAGGCCTCCAAGAAATAAAAAGTCTTTGAAATGCAGACTGCAGGGTTGTGAAGACTAAGAATAGGGGCTAAAGGAAAGGGATTGAGGGGATTAGAAGTGTTTAGAGACACTTGGCAGGTCAGGAGAGTGAATTGAGTTATAGCCACAGTGAACCAAAGATGTGGGCTGGTGACATGGTGGAGCAGATGCTGGGGAGGACGTGACAGAAACAAATATGTTCATGTCTTGCACAGCCCCAAATCATCATATAAGCAGACTACAAACTCTTGGTGCCCACTGTTCTGTTTTCTTTTCCTCTCAAGACCGGAGTCCCTCCCTGGAAGGTTTCCCTTCGCCATTTCCATTGAAACTGCTCCCCCATGACCGTTCCCACCCACCAAGCCAACTTCCAGGAACATGCTGAGAGCAGGGCAGGAAGGGTCACCAGGGAGGGAGAGTGGAGATGACGGCAAGGACAAATAAGGGAGAAAACGAACTGTGCACATGGGCTTTTATAAGAATTTTATTTCTCAAAAAGGGGGGGGGGGAGAATCTAAAGTATTAAAATAATCTCTAGTCTTTGTCCTGGAGGTCGAGAATAGGATGTCAAAATAATTTGTATAAAAAGGTCAAGCATGATTGTAGATCTTCCTCCCACTTGTAGGAACATCCTGAAATTCATCCCTCCAGCGTGATGCTCAGATTCCAACTACTTTGAAGGTACCATGTGTCCCCAGGCCGGAGACAGACTGCAGATGTCTAGGATGTGCGCCCATAACTTCACAGACACACCAAGGTCATCTCCCCAGTGGATACAGTCAGTCTGTCTCAGTCACCGTTTCCAATGAAAATGTTAAAGGTTTTAAGGAGTTAGCCCTCCTTAAGACGAGCTTTCGTAAAAGAAATGAAATTACATGTCGAGAGGCTGAGAATGGCTGGGCTGGTCCCAGTCAAAACGCCAAGAGACTTTACCTCACTGAGGCGTTCCGGCAGCCAGGACTTTCCATTGTCTCTGATGGTAGATGCGTCCCTTAGGGTCTACCTCTGATGTGAACAGACTGGGAAAAGCCAAGCCTCTCTGTCTCCAACAGCGATTCTCTTCCTAGGACTGGACTGCAGGGCCAGGGAGACAGCCTGGCAGTGGAGCATTTGCCTACCATGTGCAAGGCCCTAGATTCAACCCCAGTTACGGAGACAGACACACCCAAGAAGGCCAAAATGGAGTGTGAACATTAGCTAAGGTTGGAAACGCTGAGGAGAGCCAGAAGCATAGGTGAACTGTCCAGAAGACAGACCCTTCCAAGAAGTGAGGGACGAGATCAGGTTCTCTCTGGAGATCCTGGAGTAGCCTCCATGTGCCAGACGGCGCACAACGGTCCCGACTGCCTGGCACCTCTCAGCTGAAATTTCTCTGGGGAACAGGGAGATTCTCGTGAAGATACTTGAGGCTTCCATGCTCGGAGAAGTCCGAGACCACGTGGTCTTGCCCTCGAAGCAACCACTTTGTAGTTAGCAATCCCTCAAGTCCTACTGGTCCCCGGGCGTGGATTCGAGATGTGCTGATTCCAACTTCAGCTCCTATTAAAAAAAAAAAAAACGAGACAAAAGAAAACAAAACTCACGGAGAAAGCCGAGGCTTTCCCACCCACTGCCCCCTGTTCATCCATGAGCCTGCGATGCATGTCTTCTCTGCTAACTTCTGACCCATCTTCCCTGGGCCGGCTGACGGTCCTCACTTGTGGGTGAGTCCTGTCACTACAGATCAAACTGCAATGCAGTGCCGTGTGTCCCCTCTCTTCCTGGCCTTCACCCAAGTGTATTCTGACAGTCTTAGATCCATCTTCATCAGTTTAATTCAATTGTGGACCCCATTTTAACATCTGGGCATGTCTTGAAGCTTATAACAATGTCTAGCATAAAGTATGGCCCCCTAAGCCTGCCCCCACTGCCCTTTTGAGATTGTCTTACTGTATAGACCAGGTTGGCTTTGAATTTTTGGTCTTCCTGCCTCAGCCTCTTGAGTGGTAGGGTGGCAGGTATGGGCCATTATACCAAAATACTATTTACTCATTTTTAAAAAGATTCATTTATTTTTACTTTGTGTAAACTTTTTTTTAACTATGTGCAACTTGCATGTTTATATGTATACTACATGCATGCTAGTGCCCGTGGAGACCAGAAGAGAAGGTCAGATCCCCGGGAACTGGAGTTAGGGATGTTAGTCATCTGATGTGGCTGCTGGTCCTCTGACGAAGCAGCAAGTGCTTTGAACCTCAGTCCCTGCCAGTTACTGAATACGTGACAAGTTCTTGCTCGTTTCTCTTCCCTCCTGTTCCTGAGGTCAGGGGTTTTCCTGGGTCTGGCTCTGTGTTCTCCACCATATTCAGTGGCCGTTGGGATTCCTCGTGCATTACAACATCCCTGAGTGTGTCCAATGCACCAGGCCTAAGGATGAGGTCGTGAAGAGCAAGCCCCTGCTACTGTGGAGTAGATAGTCACTGGGCCAGGGAACTAAAGGACAGGCCAGCCATTGCTTTTCTACAGTGTTTGAGTTTGAGGGCTGTGAAAGTTAATTTAAGTGAGAGTCCCAATGCGACACAAACAGGCACTCAAATCAATGACTAAGACACCTGTGGTGCATCCATCCCCTTACACCCTCCACACTCGGGGAGAGGGATTTCTCCAGGCAGATCACATGTTGCAGAAAGCCTGGGGGAGGGAGCCTAGGGTACAGCTCAGCAGCACAGCAATGTCACAGGACCTGGGTTGGATCCCTGGCACCAATGCGAAAAGCCCAACACCAAAGACAAAATGCTTCAAGGGATTAAAATTCTCAAGTGTTGCCTGGGCATGGTGGCACAAGCCTTTAGCACTCACGCTTGGGAGGCAGAGGTATGTAGAACTGAGTTTGAGGCCAGCCTGGTCTAAATGTCAAGTTCTAGGATAGCCAGTGCTACAAAGGAAAACCTTGTCTCAAAACAATACAATATAAAACAAAGCAAAATGATAACACATACCTATGCCCTTCAAATATTTACAAACTGTGCCATAATGTCTTACTGGACTCTTGGGTTATGGCCCCCTGGGAAAGCAGGCTGTTCAAATGTTGCTAAGGAGAGCAGGAAGTTTTATAAGTGATGAAAGGACCAGGTGTCTATTCCTAGTAACCACATTTGTTTGTGCTTGTGCCAGTGGTGAACCCAGAGCCTGTACATTCTAAGCCCATGCTCCAGAGTGACACACCCCACCTACACACACACACACACACACACACACACACACACACACACACACTTCTTTCCTGGTTCCTGATGTTGGTGCTTAGGCTCTGTGATGTGTCCTAAGGCACCAATATCAACACCTTCCATCCTATGTTCTGCCTCCTATCTCTGAGGCAACCTGGCTGTGTCACTCGAGAACAGTAGGTCTGCAATGGCCTGCTCTCTGGCGACCATAGCAGCTTGTGAGCCCAGATAAGCTGTGCCAGCCTACATTGTAATGGGGGCGCCCAGGCTTGTACACATTAGATCTGACATTGGCTGTGTGACTCTGGGCAAGTGACTTGTCTCTTGGTTTCCCCATCTATGGAAAAGGAATTAGGTGAAGCTACCATTTTCACAGGTGGGAGGTCTACCAACACAGGTGGTACACGGGGCTGTTGTGTATCTAGGTCACACACGTGGCTGGAGGGAGGTGTCTTTACTTCAGCACAGTCCTTAGAGCCACCACAGTGGGAGAGCCACAGGGGACTCCATTCCCCTGCCTTTCTTACCCAGTCCAAAGCGGTAACCATCAGAGAAGCGAGTACTGGCGTTCCAGAAGACACAGGCGCTGTCCACGTGCTGGAGGAAGAACTCCGCTGTTTTCTCTACAGGGAAAAGAGAAACCAACTGAGGAGGACCCATGGGGAGCACACCCACTTTTGGTCACTCCCTGGTGACAGATCTGGCTGCATGTGTTTTCCTCACATGTTAAACATGCAGGCTTGGGAGCACGCTGAAGGGGAAGATGGCAAACTAGATCCCATGGCCGGGCCGGTGAGGTGAGAGACAGTCAGTTGGAATTGATCTGTAGGTGTTATGTCTCCGTGCTGGGACAGCCTGTCTAGGTCTGACCAAGTCCACAGGCATTAGCTCTGTGTGTGGAGAAAGCCATTTGGCCCCTGAGAATCCTCACCACAATGCCTCATGGTAAGCGGTCAGTTACGATTGCGGCTGCTTGGTGCTATCTATGGTCATAGCTTCAGTAAATTGGCTGTGAATTCCTCAGGGACCATATGGCTTCCTTCAGCAGCAGATCTCAGCGCCAGCCACCCTGGCGTGTATGCTAAATGTTACATGTTGGCGTGTTAAATAAAGCAGTGTGCAGAGTCTGTCCTGCTCTTGACCTCTGGGTGCTGGTTTACTTTAGCTGTAAATTGTTTCTGTTTTTTGTTTTTGGACTCAGGGTCTTGCTATGTAGTCCAGTCAGGCTTTCAACTTGTGGCAATCCTCCTGCCTTAGCTTCCCGAGTTCTGAGATTACAGATGTTTAGACACAATGTCTGGCTTTGAACTACGCGGTAGGGCAGCTGCATAGGTAAAGACGATGCCTCGGAAGCAGAGGAAGTCTTAAAGTGGTGCCAATCATCCCTGCCCCGCTGATGGGGGCCACCAGGATGAACCCACAGATAGATCAGAGAGCACTCAGCAAGCCACCAACAGTCTCCAATGCCAGGACTGTCCCTGGTTAGTCTGGAGTGGGCTTTCCTGTGGGACCGGAGGGGCTGGGAGCAACAGCACCAACTGTAGGTCAGAGCCAAGAAACTGTACACCACATGCCCGAATCACTGCAAACTGACCGTTCTCTGTGACGATGACATCTGTGTGAGAGCTGCCGTACTTATGGATGTGATCAATGGCTTCCTGGACGCTGTCCACCACTTCAATGCACACTTCCAGGTCCCCGTACTCCGTCCGGAGTGACTTCACTTCTGAGGGGCTGAAGGTCAGGTAGGAGGCAAACTTGGGGCCTGCGTGAATTTTTACCTGTCAGAGAGGAAATCCAATACAAAACCCACAAGAATGAGTCAGCAGTTGGGCCTGAGTAACAGCCTGTGCGAGGAGGAGCTGGGTTATGCAGCAGCAGGGCCCTGGCAAGCGACGGCCAGGCTGCTTGTGGGCCTGGAGGGTGTCTTAGCCCTCCTCACACCAGGATGCTCTGCTCAGTGATAGGTCAGGGCTTCCTGGCCACTTTTCCAGCAACAGGACCTTGAGCAAGCTGGGGCAGGACTGACAGGAAAGGCCTTTGAATGGTGAATGTCTGGGCGCACAAGCCTCTGGCTTCTGGCTTTTTAACTAAAGGAACATTTGACCATAAACTCTCACTCTCTATAAAGTGGAACCCGCGCTGGTTTCATGAGAAAGCACCATAGATGTATCTTTACTTCTTACATCCCACGGAAGCCCTGGCTTGGTGCTCCAGGCTAAGTGCTTCCAATTAGTTACCTGGATGATGTTGGCCTGCCATGCCCGCTCACGCCCTCATACCGATCCTATTCCCAGTTAGAGCCATGTAAGGATCCTGGGCTGGCCCCTGAGGGACTTGATCGCAGTCCAACTCCACAGAGGCCTCGTTCTCTGCGTCTGCACAGGACTAGCTAGGTTCATGCCTTGATTCCTTCAGGTCTTGGTTCCAGCTATGACAAGCTCTGTCTTGCCTGGTGGCTGGAGGGACTAATGTGACTATGTTGGGCACTCCACTTTCTCCAGGATTGGGGGACCCAATCTGTGATCAGACCACCCTGAGGGCTTAGTTCCTACACACGAAGGCGCTTCCTGCAGTCTGCGCATTGCCTTATCTTGGTTTGAAGCCTGCCAAGGTAGTCCTCCCTCTGACACTTGGGGATGCCAAGGGTTTGCCTTCATTAGGATGAGGGGGCTCAGTTCTAGCCAAGGACACCTTTCCTCCTGTGCAGTGCAGGTAACTGTGAGTTTTGGCATCTATAGGCAGCCAACAGACTACCTACTCAATGGGCCACTAGTTTACCAACTTGAGCTTGGACAGTTGTGTGTTGTGACTCCCTTTTATTCTGTGGGGTGCACTTTCACTTTCAAAACAATGACTTTAGGCACTGGGTAGTTCTCACTGTTAACCTGACTGGGGATTAGTGAAGCACACCTCTGCACGTATCAATGACCAGGTCAAATAAGGGTGTCTGTTTCCAAAGATGGACCAGTCCCTTGGCAGCTCTGTGGTAGGATGGCTTACTGGGAGGGGGGTAAAAGGTAGAAGATGAGCCTTCTCAAGGAAGGAGACCACCGGAGAGATGTCCTGGAAGACTATATTTCCCCTTCTCTGCTTTCCAGCTACCATGAGGTGAGTTGCTCCCCACCATGAGGGAACGAACCCTCTGACACAGTAAACCAAGTTAACAAGTTAGGGACGGCACCAGGCTACGGAAAACTACAGGGAGTGGCTGATTTGTTGGTTCTCGGGTTACCTAGCTGCAGCCTTGAGGAGACGCTGGGCTCCACTAGGGAGTCACATTTCCACTGGCAGCCTCTACTCAGTTCTGTGCTCGCACACAGAGATTCTAGGGATTTTTCTGTTCTTCTGAGGATTTATATGGTCCTTCCTGTAGCTGTGTTTAAGTACAGTCTTTTATGTGGCTTTTTCTGGGCATTTTGTTTGGCTATAATGCCACCGAAAACTAATGCAGCTCTTCACTGGGGCCATACTGTATTGATAAGCATCTTTCCCTTCCGGCAAAAGGATGCCATGCCAGGGTCTTAGCTAATGAGGTCAGCAGGCTCACACCTGCTATCAAAGCTGGAAATGCAGTCATGCAGGACCTTTAACAGATTGTCCATTTGGCCATGACACCTTCCAGTCATTTGCAACTGTGAATTTAGCACAGCATAAACCTGTCTGTACCTCAAACTTACCGAATATATTTGCATACAACCTCGATAGCAGGTTATGAATGAAACCCAAAAGCTATTCAAACTGCTCGTCCTGAATGCCATTCAGTAAGCGCGTTTATACTGGCAACTGAAGACATTGTGGAGGAAAGGCATGGATACATATAGATTTTACTCTTGGAAAGACTTCTGAGGCTAGAGGAACGGCTTGGCGGTTAAGAGCACTGGCTGCTCTTCCAGAGGACCCCGGTTCAAATTCCCAGCACCCACACGGCAGCTCATAACTGTCTGTGACTCCAGTTCCAGAGGATCTGATGCCCTCTTCTGGCCTTTTGGGGCACATGTGGTCTACAGGCATTCATGCATAACACTCTCACACAAGAAATAGTAAAAACACTGTGCCCCACTTCAAAACAGAAACAAAAGCACTCTGCATTTTTTTTAAGTTACATAAAAGGAAATGCCTAGTTAACTTTTTTACCCAAATGAAACGCTGCTGTGAAGATCCCATTCCGTATGGTGCTATGTGGCCTGCTACCTTTGAACCCTCGCAGTGGGGGAATGTGCTGTGTCTTGGAACACACATAGAAACGGGCATCTGTGTATCAGTTCCACCCCCCACCGACCGCAGGGGGCAGGGATTACATCTTTCGGGCCCCTGTACTCAGCACAGCTCTGCATGCACAGTGCAAGAGTAACATCCTGTTCCCTAAGGTGCCCGGAAGCTGCTCCCGGTGGTCCGATCTTTCCCGCCGGTCCACCATACCTGTTCCACTCGGAGCATGTCAATGATCTGGTCAAATAAGGGTGTTCTCAGCAGATCTCGGTGGATAAGCAACGTCTCCAGGGCATTACAGGCGGCTGGGTATTCACATTTAGAGTCTCTGACTGGAGGGAAGAAGAATAAAGAGTGAGTGCTGTGCACATGATCCGCAGACATAGAGGATTCACCAAGAGTTTCTTTCCCCTGACTCCCCAGGAGCCCCGGGTCAGCTCACCGAGTCGGGTGACCTTGTCCACGCTGGCTTCGGAATCCACGTACATGTGGCAGATGCCTTCGCTGTGGCCCATCACTGGGATCCCTTTGGCAGCTTTCTGGATGTCTCTGACCAGCTGGGAGGAGCCTCGGGGAATGATCAGATCTATTATTTTGTCAAGGCGGCAGAGATCCTCAACTTCTTCTCTGGTGTTTACCTGAAGAGGGAGAGGATCAAAGAGGAAGATGGCATCTTCTGGTCAAACTGCAGAGACAGGACTGTAGGGTTCGAGTGGCGCCATGCTCGGCGCTTCAGATGGAGACGAGGCCAGTCCCTGGAGGGAGCTCAGTCACAGAAGGGAGGGCAGTGGGACAGCTAACCACACAGGACAGAGAGTGTTTTTAAATGCTTGGGAGGTACTGAGTGCTGTGGTGAATGACAGGCAGGCACAGAGGACGCCATGCTACAGGATCACTAAAAGAAGTGGGCACTGGAAGGCATGCTGATCTTGGTAGGAGGGGGACCACTTCCCCGAGACTTCCACTGACAAACACCATCCTGGGATGCAGACTAGACCAATCACAAGTGCCTGTGTTGGGTCACAGCGATAGCAGGCATTTTCTTTTCGTTTTTGGATTTGTCAGTTGTCTTCCAACTAGTCATAGTACAACAGCTACACAAACATACACGTGCCAAAATGTTCATAGCTGCTTTATTCCATGAAGCCAATACCTAGGACCAGCCCAAATTCTCATGGACAAAGAAAAGATGAACTGTAGTACGTGGCTATAAATGAACTACTACTGGGCAATGGAAAAGGAGAAAGAAGTTCGGGATGCAAAGACACAGATGAATAGCAGCACCGAGATAAAAATAAACAAAAGTCATAGAATGGGGAAGTGCGTTCTGGATGACTGTATCAAAGTTCAGGGACAGACAAAAGAAACTGAATGTGGTGCAAGTCAAAGAGAGTAGGAAGGGCAGGAAGGGCCCCCATGGCGTGTTGGGGACATGTAGTTAGTGGCCATGCATACCCACACAGACACAGTTACAGAGTAGTCTACCTGCAATCTGCATGGAGCACTGTAAGTATAGTATACACTGCCAGGAAGGAAGGAAGGAAGGGAGGGAGGGAGGGAGGGAGGGAGGGAGGAAGGAAGGAAGGGCAGGAGGGAGGGAGGGAGGGAGGGAGGGAGGGAGGGAGGGAGGGAGGGAGGGAGGGGACCCATCCAGGCAGGCTGTGCAGGAGCTGGGCTGAATTTCTTTTTTTTTTTTTTTTTTTTTTTTTTTTATTGAAAGTTAAAATTTATTAAGCCATCATGTGCCAAATACTCAGGTTCAAATTAATTTCAAAATATATACAGGCATGTAATGAACTTAAAAATGAGAAAACTGGTCTGGAAATTGCAGAGCTACAAGTGACTGATGGAACTGAACTGAAAAATCTAGATCATCTATTACAAACTGTTTCCCCTCGGTGCCCAACATTCAACTGATTCACAATTATCTAGACCTTTAAAGAGAAACTTTTAATAAAAAGCACTTGGCAACCCTAACAATTTTTTCCATAAATTGAAATGATATTAACTGAATCCATTGTTTTCTACAAATTAAGTTAATTTTAGGCAAAAGTGTCCTCAGTGACGAATGTGGTTCATCATTTATTTAAATGTTGAAGCTCTCATACTAAGTTTTTACAAGCTGGTGAACACTGACAAACTATTTCTCCCACAGAACTATAACCACACATTCCCAGACAGTATAAATATATGGTTGAACTAACTTTAATACACATCACCATTTTATCGATTACATAATAAAACAAATGATCAAGTATCCAATTATTAAGTTACATAGCTCAAAAGGCGTATAAAACATTTCTGCTCAGTTCACTAGCAGATCCATCCCACTTTGTCTTTTTTGCAAGAGATTGGGAAGAGGAAAGCCATAATTCAAACAAGCTGGAAAACTTCTGATAGGTATGGAAAACACAAAAATTTCAGAAATTTTGATTAAGAATTGGTTAGCTACAACAATGTATCTCTATGTCTTAAAAATATTTACTAAATTAAAGAGCATACTCTACATGTTCTGCACATGACAAAGGCAACATATTACTAAAAATATTTAATAGCCTCCTCTCGTTTCTTTTTCAGGCCCTCCCTGTTAGGTTGCACTTCTGAGTGCAAACATTAAATTAACTATAAGGCTTTTTGTCTGGAGACATTGTTGAAGATATGTGCTTCTGTAACAAAGTTGATTTTCAAACAGAGGTTTCCCAAAACAAAACAAAATGAGACAGACATATTAAATAATCAGCGCAAGACTTAGTTAAAAAAAAAATAAAAAAAATAAAGGATGGCTAAGCAAACCTGACGTATTCTGGCATAAGTGTGGGAGATGTAAACAGAGTGAGCAGGCAGATAACGAGAGAAGCCCTGCAGTGTTTGAAATGACTGAAGGAATACACCATGGATGGTCTAGAGTTCTCAGTTCCTGCAATTTTGGTTCTGTATGATGCTAAAAATATACAAGTATTGTGCTGGGTATTTTGGCACCTAATCCTTCTAAATTCCTTATAGACTAATAATATTCTGGCACAGGAGTACATTTAATGACATAACTCAATACCTTATTTTAGGAAAGGTCAATTGGTACAAATAATAAGCACATTTTAAATGCTGACCAGCAAAAATCTTTTGCTAAGTGTCCAAACATGTTGATCATAGCCCAAATATAGAGGTTGCAATTCTGTCAAACTTGTGGCCTGGTAAGACTGGTTTTTCAGTATTCCTGTGGAGCTGCAGTAGACTTATTCAGTAAGCCGACACATTGGGTAATATGCATGACAAATCAGGTCCCATCTGAAGTTCCACTTCCAAGGCAATGGCATCAGGCACCCCAGTTTTATTGAATACAACAGTTGTTTCTATGACCATTGGAATCCTTGAAGCGGAGCCGCATTTTCGGACGGTACTTCTCCAGATACAAAAGTTGCTTGCTGTTAAAAGCTCCACGCCGCTTTTGTCTTATGAATTGTACTGCATCTTCATATTTCATTCCACCTTCAATTAATGCTAGGGCAACAAGCACCGGAGCTCTGCCAAGGCCTGCGACACAATGGACAGCAATACAGCAACCAGGTTCTTCACGAAACTTAATCTTCACAAGACTTAGCCAGTCATCGACAATCTGGTTGGATGGTGGTGCACCATCATCAAAAGGCCAGTCAAGAACATGAATGCCTTCTTTCTCCACAAGAGTAGTGTCGTAAGTTGCTTCACATACTCTTACTATTGTGGTAACTCCATACTTCTTAAGTTCCTCTATAAATTTGTTTAAGGTCGCATTGGTTGGATTGTGTGTAATAAGAAATCGCATGTTCTTGTATGTGACTTCCACAGGAGCAGGGCGGTTCATTCGAGCCATGTTAATTTAGTTTAAAAAAACACCCAATAGGGTTATGAAAGAATTAAAAAATTGAATACAGAAATGATTTAAAACCAAAACAGAAAAAAAAAAAAACCAAAACAAAACCAAAAAACAACCTGAAGTCTACTTCAATATTCAATATACTCCACTTGAAATTCTCAGTGCTTGAGTATGAATTGGGAGAAACGGGCAATGAAATGAACCTCCTAACAAGAAGCAGTGAGTCTTCAATCCAGTAATACTGAGGCAATACAAAGGAAGTGCACTGAGGTTTACCCCATCCAGGTCTGAGCTCTTGTCAAATGCTCTGCAGATTTCAATTCAACACGCCTGTGTCCAGGTTATCCACTCTTATGGGGGTTTCTTGGTGGAGTAGTAATGAATTTCTACAGTTCACTTGTCTGCATAGAGGTCGTGCTGTGCCTGGCAGTAATCTCCACTGCCCTTCAGAAACTCCATAAATGTGTGACCGAGAACACCACAGAACTGAGGAATATGTCTACTCATTGAAGATTGTGGCCTAATCATACAGCCGGTCCCGAGGCGGCGCAGGCGGCGGCGGCAGGGCAGGCGGCGGTGGGCGTCGCGGGGCGGCGGCGGGGATGCAGGCGGCGGGGGCACCAGACGACCATGCAGTGAGCTGCCCGAGGAGCGTCGCCGAGCCGGCCGCAGCCCAGAGCCAATGCGCGCGCCCTGGGCTGAATTTCTAAGCTTGGGATCTCCCCACCAGATTCTCCCTGAGCACGTACTAAGTTAGCCCCTCCCAACAGGAAGAAGGGAATCCCGAGATATTGGAGGGAGGAGCCTTCCATAGGAAAGAGAATGCTCTAGAACTGGCTTAAACCAAATCCAAACCGTACCACAGACTGGTAAATTTTGTACCCCAGAGTCTGCTTTTACGCAGTCTAGAACAAGGGCCTAAGAAAGAGCAGCATTTCCTCACAGGGTAATACCGAGAATTAACTGAGGTAATGAAAGCTGCTCGCTTACACAGAGCTCATATGGCCACTCAGGCCAGGTCAGTGACCACAGTAGCAGGGGCAGCAGCAGGCTCTCATTCTCCCATACCACATGAGGGCTGATGATAAACATTCTTAAAGTGACTTATGTCTAATCTAAACTCTACCAAAGACTGGAAAACTCTTGTTTGTTTGTTTTTTGCTTTTTCAAGACAGGGTTTCTCTTCGTAGCCCTGGCTGTCTTGGAACTCACTCTATAGACCAGGCTGGCCTCAAACTCAGAAATCCGCCTGCCTAGACCTCCCAAGTGCTGGGATTAAAGGCGTGCACCACCACTGCCCGGCTTTGGAGAATTCTTTACCCTTGAGTCAGATTACCCTACATAACTTCAACAATGGGAAGAACCCAGCCCTATAGTGGGTCTCCCACTCCCGTAAACTAATGAACAAGGGTCTGGGGGCCAGTAAGATGGCTCAGCAGGTAACGGTGCTTGCTACACAAGCCTGAAGACCTGAGTTAAATTCCCAGAACCCATGTAAAGGTAGAAGGGGAGAGATTCTCTAACCTAAACATACACAAGCACACTCACATGCACACCACAGTACACTAGGAATAAAGAAAATTATATTTTAAAGAAGAATGACGGTCTAATTGATACCCAGTAGTACCAGGATACATCTGTATGGCAGAAGCTCTCCCAAGCCAGTGGAAACCTGCCTGGCTCTGCAGAATGGCCTAGGGGTCACAGAACTTGCTGCCTCTCTAACCAAGCTTGCCTGTAGAAGCATCTTGGCTTCAAACAACCGAGTATTTGCTACAAATTTCCATAGACCTCACCTGCCCCTATCTGGGTGGGACCAGCCTCGTTCCCAGCCACCTACCAGCTGTATGGCCTCCTTGACTCCGTGGATGGAGAGGGCCTCCTGGGTCAGGAGGTGAAGAATGCGGTTGCTGTGTGCGGCCTCCTTCCCACCTTTGAGCAACAAGCCATTGCCACTGGCAATAGCCAAGGCTGCCACCTGCGGACCAAAGGGAAGACAAGACGGTCAGCGTGACAATGATGTCTGTCTGCATTGCTGTGTGTCCATCTCACCTTTACCAGCATCCAAGTCAATGAAAAACTCATTTTATCCCACTTTATACCAAAGCCCAGAAAGGGTGGTGACTCTCCAGGTCACACGGCTTACGAACGCAGGGCTGGCAGACACTCCGAGATGCTTGACTCTGTCTGGGGAACTAAACTATGTGATTTCCATAGAAGCAGCAGCAATGCATGCTAAATTCATGGTCAGGGTCACACGGTACTCCCTAGGATGCTTAAGTCCTCTATAGTAAAGAACCCACTCACTCCACCGACTCAGGGGGTGGTACGGGAGACCTATGGCTGTCCTGGAGTGACCCGGGGGCTCTACATGCCTGATCCTGAGAATCTGGAGAACACAAGCTCCTGCCAGCCCTGGACGGTGACAGCAGCGTGCCGAGGGAGCACCCACTGCTCAGAGCAGGGGGAAGATGAGCTGTCCCACTGAAGCAGTCAGCTTCACACAGGCTCAGTCATCCTAAGCCAGAAACTTGATTTTTCTGAACACTTTTCAGTTAGATGAAAATCACCCTAGCTGTTGAAACAAAGCTACTAAAACCCTTCGCCTGGCCATTTTAACCTCCAGATTAGGGATTATTAATGCTTTCTTTTGGCTTGAGTTGCTCTTTAGCCCCTTATGGTGGTCATGCAAACCTTCTCTACCTCAATGCAGATACTCCATGTTCCACACACAATTTTTAGGATTCGTGTGTAGTCGTCTGGGGCTACACTTCAGATGAGGCACCTCAGCCACAGGAGAAAGCCTACTCCTTGTGAGGAACTGGGGGTGGCTAGGACATTTCATGAACAGAGCCACACAGAATCGGGACTCATTTCTGTTAGCACAAATGAGTTTTGCAGCCACCACTGACAGGCTTGTGGCCAGAGGGGTAGTGAGCCTGGCTGAGGACAGGCAACCATGGGAAGGGAGTCCTGTGAGGAACAAGCTAATGTGAGGTCCAGCCAGGGAGTGCCTGCCACAGAGCTCTGCAGCCTTCACAGTCCACGATGCCTTACATGGACAGGGGCTAGCTTTCCACTTTAAAAGAGAATTTCCCCTTGAGACCTCGGAGCAAGCACAAATAAAGAGTTGATCTTATCCCATTCACGGCTTAGTTGTGAGATGACCCATTATTGATTTCTCAGAGAGTTTAGGGCAGAAGCGAGGCCAGCTCTCTACTGTCACCTCATGTTTCCAGGTGTGGCTGCTTTGACACGTGTCAGCCACATTCCTTAAAGAGGGCTGCATTCTGTCTTCCATTAACTGCACAGAGCGCTTTTGCTACGTGATGTTCCTACAGGAATTACTCTGTGGCGCTGATAATGGAGTCCTTTTGTGCGGTTAGGCAGGTGTTAGGTGAATGACAGCAGCAGCCTAGCAGGGATGTGCCAGTCTCAGAACAAAGAGCACAGCTAGCCAGGAGAGCTGGGGGTTTCTTCTCCCCCTCCCTGCAGGAGGTGTGGCAGGGAATATTAGCTTTATAATGCTGGTTTGCATCTCTTCTCTAGGATGGCTGGAAGGGTGAAATGCATAACTCACCTTAATAATAAAACTGGCAGTGCCATGAAAATGTGTTTGGGCTAAAGAGAAAGATCTTTCTCTCTCTTACATATGCTCATTCATATATATATATATATACACATACATACACAATACATACATCTCCGGTGGCTTATCTCCTGGTAATATATGCTTCTCCCAACCCAATCCCAGGCGGATATGGTCTCACATACCTGGGGTAGACAGTCAGGGCGAGACTCAAAGATCACCAGTAAAACACCTATTGGGACAGTCACTTGTTCTAACTCCAGGTTTTTGGCAATCCGAGTCCGGCGCAGGACGCGGCCTACGCTCTCTTGTGAGGAGGCTGCGATCTGCCGCAGCCCGATGGCCAGGCTGTTCAGTTTGGACGTGGAGAGGCTAAGGCGCTTCAGCAGGGGGCTGGCAAGTCTTCCTAAAACGGCAGTGGGACAAGATAAAGTGGATGATGTGGGCGGGCTTTGGCCACCGACTTTACTGGAGTAGGGATAGACAGGAAACTGAGAGTCTTGGTGATACGGTGACATTTAGGTATACATAGCTCTTCCTCAGGGTGGAGAGAGACTGCTTGACAACTGTATCTCATGTCCCCAAATTATCACTTTCACCACGTGACATTCTAAAACATTTCAGCATCTCAAACCAGGGAAGCCTGGGATTCTATCTGACAATTTAGTAAACAAGAGGTTGTGATGTAGTTGTTACGCATAATCTACCACAGTACTAACGAGACAGGCTATCTGGATTATGGCCTGTAACGATAAAAAGGCCAACTGAGATATATCAAGTCTATTCATCAAACATAGATGATGTATGTGTGCATCTGATGGCATCAAGCAATGACAATTTGTCTTTTTGACTTTTCTGTTGTTGTTGCTATTATTATTGTTGTTGTTATTATTATTATTATAGACAGGGTATTATTATTATTATTATTATTATTATTATTATTATTATTATTATTATTATAGACAGGGTCTCACTATGTGGCCACCACACCCAGACACCCCACTGTCTTAAGTTGGCAAAGCAGAGGATGAAGAGAAAGGAGGTGCCTGGATCTCCCTGACTGTAACTGGTCATCTGTGATATGACTTTAGCCATTATCACCTGCTCTTCCACGAGTGTCACCCAAATCTGTCTGGACAGCACTTGATGGCAGCCATAAAGATAACACACTGGTTTAATGGCCCAAGAGTGTCTCATCTTTCACCTCAGGCAGCATGCACCATTTCTGTGCCTCTTTTATATGGACAGTTCATCTGAACTGGAATCCTAGGTCCACCATGGGCTTTATGACGCTGGGTGAATGACAGCTTTGCTAGGTGAGACTAATAAATAGTAGCTCCCTCAGGTACATTAGGTTGCACAGTTTAAAGGGAATTCTATTGGGAAAGCCCTTAGCACGGTGCCCGCTAAATACGACGGTCTCGGCAATTAGCTGAGCATCTACAACAGTGAAGTTCTCGGTTTCCTTTTCTCGTTCTAAAATTGCCACAGAGGCCAGAGCTCGCAAGACCCTTGAGGACAAGAAAGGCTCCTTGGAGGGTTGCACTAAAATAACTGGAACTGGAGCAGAAGTAAGTACCAAGAATAGTTAGAAACAAATGCTGGCAGCACTCGTCACCAACCCTTGATAAAAATCATGCATAATAAATAATGTAATTCCGTCTAACTATCTTGCCTTTAGATAGACATACAAATGATCAGTGTAGCCAGGCAGTGGTGGCACGCACCTTTAACCCCAGCACTGGGAAGGCAGAGGCAGAGGCGGGCAAATCTTTGAATTTGGGACTAGCCTAGTCTACAGAATGAGTTCCAGGACAGCCAGGGTGACACAAAGAAATGTTGGCTTGGAAGTTTTTTAAAAAATAAATAAATAAATAAGGAGGAGGAAGAAGAGGAAGAAGACACGAAGATACATCCTTACCCTCTGCCTCCTCCAAATCTTTTTTGTTGGCTAACAGGATCTCTTCCCGCTGGTCCGTCAGCAGGTCAGCCAGATGATTGATAATTTCAGCTCTCTGTAAGAAAATCAAACCATTAAAACATCAGGCTGGGCTGGAGAGACGGCTCAGTGGTTAAGAGCACTGACTGCTCTTCCAGAGGTCGTGAGTTCAAATCCCAGAAACCACATGGTGGCTCACAACCATCTGTAATGGGATCTGATGCCCTCTTCTGGTGCTCATACAAATAAAAAATAAATAATTAATATTAAAAAACAAAACAAAACAAAAAGTCAGGTATGTACACATGGTCCTTCCTCTATCCTCAGAGAGCCAGGCTTGTCCCTGGAGTCAAGGCTGTCACAGACACATTCCTGGCGCTGCCCACATCCTTACAGTCTTCCAACCTGCCCTCATGTCTTCTTTTCCTTCTTTTCCACTCTGGGTCATTAGGAATCCATGGCTCAGCACTGAGGAGATGATGCGTTATGTAATTTGACCATGAGATAAACTGGCACGTCCAATTAGGAGTGACACACACAACTTTATAGATTTTATATCAATAGACTGCAGGGTTGTTCTTTTTCCTTCCTTCCTTCCTTCCTTCCTTCCTTCCTTCCTTCCTTCCTTCCTTCCTTCCTTCCTTCCTTCCATCTCTTGGGGGGTGGGGGACAGGGTTTCCTTGTGTAGACCTGTGTCTCCTGGAGCTCACTCTGTAGACCAGACCAGCCTTGAACTCACAGAGCTCCACCTGCCTCTGCCTCCCGAGTGCTGGGATTAAAGGTGTGTGCCACAAACGTACAGCATCCCCGGTAAGTGTTAACACCTGGCTTTTTTTAAAAAATTCTTTTGAGGTTTATTTTTGTTTTATTTTATGTGTGAGAGCTCTGCCTGCACGCATGTCTGTATTCCACAAGAACACAGTGTCAGTGGAAGCCAGAAAAGGGTAAGGTTCTAGATCACCCTGGAACTGGAGTGACAGATAATTGTAAGCTACTATGTGAATGTTGGGAGTCTAACTCAGGTCCTCTGGAAGAGCAATCAGTGCTCTTACCTGCTGAGCCATCTCTCAAGCCCTTTGGCTTTTCCTTTTAAAGGCCAATTATTTGATGAAGTCAGTTAAAAGGAGAACATCCCAGTTCCCAGTCCCTCATACCCAAGGGGACTGATCCTCGGCCATCTGTCTGGGAAATGTGGCAGTGGGTGTGATGTCATTGAAGTAGAGCAGAGTGGTTGGAGAGGAGCCAGACCCCTCCTTGGCTTTAGCTTTTCTCACTTGTAGTTACTCTCATCTCCCTTCTCAGACTGATGTGCTCTACAGAAGAGACCTGGAACACTCCAGCCAGAGCGGCACACCCTCAGGAAGCCCCAGGCTTCACCTGGCCTCACCATCTCCAGCTCTATCGAGCTGCTGCTTAGACTGATTCACTATGGACAGGAGGGGACGAACCACAGAGCAGGCTCGGAAGCTTCCCTTTGTCACATGTTGCAGGTGATTCAATGGGCAGGAATGGGTAACTCTCCTGTGTGTGCAGGGGTCAGATCAGCAGCTTCCCTAATCTTATCTTTGATGAAAACATAGTGATAGACTGTCTTTGCAGACAAAGCATACAATGAATCCTGATAACTCTACTCACAGTAGAAATAAATGGGGCCAGCAGACTTGACCGGTAACACCAGAATGTACAGCATGTTTTGCTCTGAAAAGTCCAAGCTGTCAGTGGATGTCCTCACCTGTTCAGGCTCTAAGGTAGCCAGCATTCTCCCACCAGATCGAGCCATCTCCCCCTGCTGCTCCACTGTAGGACCTGCAAGAGCATGGGCAAGAATCAGACCAGACTCTCACTTTCCCAGCATACGCTTCACCGAATGCAGAAGGAACGTGGGTTTCGTGGTATGCTTGGTTGACCCACAGAGACCAAAAAGGTCGACATAATGGCAACACCCCTCTCCCAGCCAATAATAACAACCTAAGCCACAAACAAACAAATGCATGCCGGAGTAACGAGGGATAAACACAGAGACTTCCCATGCCTGGTGTAGACAAGAGTCTCTGTGCCTTCCAGAGCTCAATTTCATTCTGTCAAGCACACTTCTCGTGGGCTTGTGTTTGTGAGTGCAGATAACGGGGCACATCTTTGTGTGTGCACTTCAGAGCTCACACGGAGTCTCACGCACCTCTCTGCATAGCTAGTGCTCATTAGCTCTTAGTATCCAGCGAGGGCCTAGCAAGTGTTTCCATATTTTGGAGAGTAAGAGTTAGACTAAGTAGGCAGGGTAGACGGACTCTCACAAAATCCAGCTCTGTAAACAGTCTTTACAACACCGAGTTTATGATGTGACTGCACTGCTTTCATAACCTGGGTTTGCAAGGTGAGACCTCAGGCTTCAGTCCCATCTAGGCTGGGATGGCGCTGGGCCTGGACCTTGAGGGAAACGACTCACCAGCAGGCTTCACTTCTGAAAAGAAGGTGCCAACTTTCTTTCCCTCCACGATGTCTGTGATGACGTGCCCAGACACCTTTGGGTGGGTCCCGTTGGCAATGACGACAGAAGTCCCGCCTTGCAAAGCCCAGAGGGCGGCTTTCACCTACGGGGTCGGGTCAGATCTAGGATGAGAGTCACACCTAGACACGCTTATTCTGAACGTGCACTGGGATATAAGATACAATTCGATCTGAGCTGAATACACAGAGGAACCCGTTTAAAGTTCGGGAACTGGGAAACCATGTGCAGCCCACGATCACTTTCCAGCTACTGCCTGTGCTGCCTGACGGGGAACCAACAAGTCCTGCTCTCTCTCTGAGACCCTGCAGTATTGGACTCAGAATGTGCACAATTTGATTTGTTATGTCTGAGCATTTTGATTTGTCATGCCTGAACAGGTACAGCTGAAAAGCTAGAGGAGTGACCAGAGCAGGGTGGTATGAACCTGGCTCTGTTCTTCTTTTGTACCACTGCTAACCTGATGTTCTTCTGCATTAAGGGCATACAGCCTCTGAGAACAAATAATGGGAAGGAAAAGAGTTTTGAAAAGCTTCCAGAAACATCTGAGTTAATAACAGAAGATCTGTAAAATGTGAGTATTACACAGTCCCTGCCCTCTATGGTAACAACATGGTGACAGTTACTTTTCATTGTCTACTTGACTGGATTTGTATTTATCATGGAAACACACTTCTGAAGTTCCAGAAAGCTTTAACTGGAGAAGGAGGACCCTACATGTGAGCTGGGGTTGCAGACTAAGTAAGGAGGAGAAAGTGAGCAGGGCACAGTACATTGTTACTTCCTGACTGGGATGTAACATGACCAGTTGCCATGGTGGCAGCTGCCATGACTTCTCTGTATTAAAGGACTGAGCTCTCAAACCGTGAGCCAGGACTGAGCTCTCAAACCGTGAGCCAGGACTGAGCTCTCAAACCGTGAGCCAGGACTGAGCTCTCAAACCGTGAGCCAGGACTGAGCTCTCAAACCGTGAGCCAAGTCTGAGCTCTCAAACTGTGAGCCAGGACTGAGCACTCAAACTGTGAGCCACAATAGCTTTTTGTTTGTTTGTTTGTTTGTTTTCCAGACAGGGTTTTCTCTGTGTAGCACCACAATAGCTTTTTATCAGCTATTCTGTCATAGTAACAAAATGCCAATGAACACATGCACAAAATGTACTGCTTATATGTTAATAAAATACATCTAAAGACATGGTTACATATAGGTATACAACATCCACAAAACATATTTAGATATGGGCATATGTGAGTGTATGGGCGTGGTATCTAAACCATAACTTCCCAAAGTTAAAAGTAAAAAAAAAAGAAAAAAGGAAAAAAAAAAAAGATAAATACCATTTGGGCTTGATGACTGGAATAGTTCAGTATCAGCTTACCTTGGCTTCCATGCCCCCTAGGCCCACTCTAGACTTGGTTCCAAATGTCACAGACTGCTGATCTCCCGGATAGAATATATCAATGAGCTTTGCATCATCTGAGCCTGGGGGGCTGTCAAAGAGGCCTAAAAAGTGAACCGGAGTCAGTAACACTGCCCTGACCCACACTGGGCACCACAGGCACCTGATACTATACAAACAAACAAACAAACAAACAAACAACCCAAACAATGAATGCTCTGTACCAACACCTGTCTCACCAGGAGAGAGGATAAGGGATCAGAGGAGCTGATACTAAGCAATAGCCCCAGCACCTTCCGTGTTCTTCTAACCAGCCATTAAACAAATACCTCCCGAGCTCTGAGCAAGGTCACATCCTTGGCACAGTGCCTACGGCGCTAGCCAGAGTCCTTCCCTCTGCCCTCCTGGCTTATCGTGCTGTACCTCAACAATAGAACCCAAAGGGAGACAAGTGCAGAAGCAGTACAGTGAGCACACACCACGTGGGAAGGGTGAGAAGGGAAGTGGGTACTCATTAACTCTCACCAACCCCGTGCAATCAAGCAGACTGATACCCGGTTTGTCTTGGAGGTTGGGGCTGAGTCAGCAGGAAAGCTAGGACGGGCAGCATTTCAGGCTGGCTTCATCTCCATGAAACACACAGCCTGTATGCAACTGAGCAGGGTAACACGCTGGTGAGGTGAGATGTTCTATGTATACAACATGAGGTTTTAAAAAAAAAAAAATAAAATAAAAAATCCTCAGTTTCACTTTGAAAGATAAGAGACCCTGGAAGGGGGGAAGGCGAAGGGGAGGAGGGGTCTGAGAAAATGGTGTCAAGTCACGATCAAAGGGAGACACACATTAAGGAGATGCTGTCCATGGCTGAGAACTGGCTGCGGGACATTTCGGGTTGTGTTGCTGTTTTGTTTTATGTGTTTATAGATACATGAGTGTGTTGCGGATAGCCCTGGGGCTAATTGTATTTGATGTTAATTCTGTTTTCCTGTGAGGGGCTGCGAACAAGGAAGGAGTCAGCACTCAGGTGATTTCCTGTAAACCTGCTTCCCACCTTAATTTATAAATGAAGGCTAGAGCCGGTGATTGGGCAGAGAAAGGAGAAGGTGGAGCTGAAGGTTTTGGGAGAGAAAGGGAGAGAGAAGGAAGAAGGAGGAGGTGGAAGGAAAGCAGAGAAGCGCGTGGTCTGGAGAAACTGCAAGTTCTAAGGGGCCTCATAGATGGGGAAGATGGTAGTGTAGTGGCAGATCTGCCCAATCTAGGCGCACAGCGTGTATTTATATTAACTGAGTTGTGTTTTCATTGCTGGGGCTTATAGATATAACATACACATGTACATATGCATGTAAAGGCAGAGGACACCCTCAGGTGTTCTCTCAGTTACCATCCACCTCTATTTACATTTTAAAGACAGAGTCCCATTGGCCTGGAACTTTCCAAGTGGGCTAGGCTGATTAGCACCAAGCTCTGTTCCTACCTCCTCAGCTCCCAGATTACAAGCCTGCACCACTAGGCTTCTCTCTTCTTTCTATTTTTAATGTTCGTTCTGCCGGTCAAACTCTGGTCTTCATGCTTGCAAAGCAAGTGCTTTGCCCCCCGAGCCACCTCCCCAGCCATTTTTGGGTTTCAATCCCTTCTTTTCCTGCATGGAACGCCTACCTCGTTCCAGATCTTTGGGAGAATCCTGTTCCGTGTAAAACCTTTCTGGGGATCGAGGGAATCAGCGTGTGATGCTAACGCATGCATAGCAGAAAGTGCCCAACCCACAAGGCTCTGCCAGTGCCCCACAGCTCCAGGATTCCTGGCTTGGTTCCTCCCAGAAGGTGGCAGGCAGGGAGTGAACTAAGAGGCTGTTCAGTTTCAGGTGACCGTAGGGAAAGGCTGTCCCTCGAGGAAACATTTTCCAGAGGCCCTCCCAGCCCTCTGTAATTCTGTCCCCTCCTCTTTCCTCAGTCTTCCAACCCCACCATCAGGATCTTTACCATAGGATACTGTTCTAAGATTTAACACTTGATGGCAAAGTGCCCCCCACATAAACAAATGCAATAAGGTATTTAAAGGAAAGGAATAAAAACTTCTCATTAAGACAGTCGCAACACAGAAAGACACACCGTTAACAAGTGGGTATCGTCAAGGGTCAGACAAATTAGAACCCTCATACTCTGTGGGTGGTAACACCGAACAGCACAGCGGCCGTGGGGAAACACGGTGGTTTTTAATACCAGGTTACCACACGAGTCAACACGTCTTCTCTCCTCCCACTCTTCCTCACATCTTTCTCCTAACTGCAGGGTTGGAGGCTGGCTTAGGGTCCCATTCTTGCTAGGTAAACATTCTCTCGTGAAGCTCAACATTCACATTCTTAGATGGAAACGAACACAACAAAACAACAACAGCAACAACAAAAAACCCAAACAAACCAACCAAAACAAAACCCCACTCATACAAAAGTAGGCTCCCGGCAGCACTATAATTCATAGCACAGATGCCCATCAATTGATGACCGAATAAGTAAAATGTGGTATGTTCAAAGAGAACTATTATTTGGCAATACAAAGAAACAGAGCATTGGTGTATCCTCTAAAGCAGACGAAGCCTGAACACATTAGACTAAGTGAACGAAGCCAGTTACCGAGGACCACAGAGTTCATGATTCCATTCGCATAAGACCTCTAATAAGGAGACCCACAGAGACAGAAACTAGACTGGAGGTTGTATACGGATGGGGATTTGGATGCAAGCAGGCAGTGGCTACTAATAGGTGTGAGGTTTCTTTTTTCTTTTCTTTTTCGAGACAGGGTTTCTCTGTATAGCCCTGGCTGTCCTGGAACTCACTTTGTAGACCAGGCTGGCCTCGAACTCAGAAATCCGCCTGGCTCTGCCTCCCAAGTGCTGGGATTAAAGGCGTGTGCCACCACGCCCGGCTTAGGTGTGAGATTTCTTGTCATGAGGAACATAACATATAATTGTTTATGGAGATGGTTGTACAAGTGTATGAATACTCCAGAGATCACTGAGTTGAAATTTTTAAATAGATGAATTATGTGGTGTGTGACTATTTCCTTGAAGCTGTTTAAAAAACAAAGGAAAAAAACAAAAAACCCACGAAAGTACCTAAAAACATCATCTGCGCATGCCAACTGCACTTTCCAGAACCGCCCACCTGAGTCACGGAAACTCTCTCTCCAGTTCACGTGGCTTAGGAACCGTCCACAGTGGGAAATGATCGGAAGAAAACCTGCGTGCTCACACGTGCTCACAAAAGAAAAAGGCATTGCTGTGTACCTTCTACGTCCGAGAGGACAATCAAGAGGTCGGTTTTCATCTCCACGGCCAGCCGGGCAGCCAGGCTATCATTATCCTTAACACTAATCACCTACAATTCGGGGAGAGTAGTGAGTGAGTGAGTTAGTTACACAGTCCAAAAAAAAATTCTCAGCAGCACCCAGCTAGGCTCTGGCAGGCAGAAACCAATGATACAAAGCATGCAAATGAGAGGAGCTCTAAGCCATGCGCACAGCATCGTCTAAGCCACGGGAGCGCCTCACCCACGGAACAAAACTCCCTCATTTCAGAGGTGCCTCTTCAGCCGAGGCTCTGGAATTTGGGGTCTCTCAGCCTCTCCTCTTGCTCATGCCAGACATCCAGTGTTAGTACATGCAGCACAGCGGCATGTGGTAGTTAGTGTCTCCAGCATGCTCAACTCTTAGGAATACTTTACCCACATTTACCCCCTGAAGATCACTGTTGGGCTCGGCTGGAGGGACGACGGCATCGTTTGTGTTGACGATGGGGACGATGTTCATGCGGAGCAGCTCGTGGAGGGTACCGTTGAGATTTCTGCGCTTCTGCTCGTCGTGGAAATCCAGGTTGGTCACCAAGATCTAAAGAGATTAAATAGAAGATGCGGCCGGGGAGAAAATGATGAACTTCCTAGGAATGGCACCAAAAGATGCTGAGCACTGGCAAGCCAAGCTTTGGACTCCCTTTTAAACCTGGGGTCTAGCATATATACATATATATATATGTAGAGAGAGAGAGAGAGAGCGCCAGGTATGTTCCCAGGGAACTACAGTTCTAACATGCTTAGCCAGTTGTTTGAGAGAGCCTTGAAAGAATTACACTTGTCTGGAAGATTTATTTAATGATGCTAAGATATCATCTGTATATAAAATTGGGAAAGTGATGCATCTACTTTAAAGGGACATTAGGGGGATCCATGACTTGCCATTACTTTAAGAACTATCTTTGCACTCTAGCACCTTACTGTGGTGCTGGCTATAGCAAGCAAGCACTTACTTATGTGCTAGGTGAGTGAGCGAGGGGTTTACCTGTCTGCAAGTGTGTATTAAACAGATTGGGCTAGGGCTAGTCTGCCCCGCATTTTGCTCCGATGCAGAGCACTGCTGGAGTTAAGACTACTATGTCTGAGTATGTGGGAATAGGGAGTTGGACTCCAGGATGGTAGAAAGAAGAGCTAGACAGAACTTAGGGGAAAGAGTCAGAGTAAGGCACTCATGGATGGAGAGCTGAGGTGGAAGCTGCCAATGGGTCTGTTTTCACTCAAGAACTAGAGTATTAGGCAGAAGGTAACAGGAGACCAAGGCGAAAGAGAATGATAGCAAGAAACTGAAAGACAGCAAACTCTGAAGAAAACAAAACACAAACATGTCTTCTTGAAGTCCCTGGCGTAGGGAAGGTGGGAGGAAGGTGCTAAAATCGGCAGTAGCGGTTGAGTCTGCACCAGCGCCTGGCTAGGAGGCCTGAGAGCCCTGTGACACTGCTTATGAAACGTAGGTAATGAAGGCAGACTGGGAGTGTGACTGAGGGAAGGAATCCCTCACTCAATGTTTTGCTGAGTCCTTTGGAAACAGGGACTCTTACCCACCCTCTCCCCCACCCTAGCTACAGGAATGGAGAATGACCGTGGCAACAGTGTGATGGAGTGTGTGGCACAAGCTTGTGAGGAAACATAAATCCATTCTAGAAAGCTTTAGTTCAGCGGGCACTAGGCGAGGTCAAAGCTGATGCTGTGTCTGGCAAGCCCGAGTGAGACTGCAGATATAAGAGAATGGGTGCAGGAGGGGTAGGGGAGGGGTGAGCAGGAGGTCTAAAGGTCCAGGGAAACACCTGTCACTACCACAGATGACAGATGGCTTCATGAACAAGGGCTGCTTTGGCTCTGGCTGGGAAGGCAGGGACAGGGGGCCCCCCAGGTGGGGAATCTGGTGCTGGAGCAAAGGTAACTGGCCGAGATAACACATCAGACTCTTTTCTACAGAGGAAACACAAGCTGCTGCGCTTGGCTAAGTGTTTAACCTGGAGCCCACATGGTGGAGTCTCCTACTCACTGATAAGGGTCTTCTACACGGGATTCCTGGAGAAAATGAGGAACCACAGGAGAAGGAGCAAAGAGCATATGTGATAAGCAAGCCCCGTGCGGGGAAAGGGGCCAGCGTGGAGGAGGCCCAGGGACCGGAGGATCTGGGGAACAGGGTGGGTAGAGCTTTTACCTCAGTATCAATGCAATCAGTGGCAGCGACTTCTAATGGAACGGTCGCTACCAATGAAGCAGAATGGAACCTGTCCAAAAGCATCAACACTGAGAAAAATAAAGCAGCGGCTCTTTAACACAGCTCCTCCTGCTGTGGTGACCCCCAGCCACAAAATTATCTCCGTGCTACTTTATAACTGTAACTTCGCCACTATTATACATTGTAAGGTCAATGTGTCTTGGAGACAGAGGTTAGCCAAGGGGGTCTCCACCCACAGGTTGAGAACCGCTGCACTAACTGAAACCTCAATCTGAGATTACAGTCACAGGCCGTAAGGGAAGAACTCCAGTTTTCTCTTTCAGCACACTTGAGAACACAGGAAGGTGACAGAGAACCAGAAAAAGCAATAGGAAATGAAGGCCCCAAACCCGAGTCACACTGCGATGTAGTTGCATACACCTCGAATCCCAGCATTTGGGAGGCAGAGGCAGGCAGGTCTCTGCGAGTTTGAGGCCAACCTGGTTTACAGAGTGAGTTTCAGGCCAGCCAGGCCTACGTAGAGAAACCCTGTCTCCCAAAACAAAACAAAACAAAACAAGACAAACAAACAAACACAACTCCCCCGAAACCAGAGGTATCTCCTATGCAAAATAATAGCCACATATAAGTGGCAGGGTCAGAGGTACCAGAGAAGTTGGCAAATAATAACTTCAGGCTTTTTAGCAGTTATATGACTGCGGTTTAGATGTTCTTATTTAGTGCTTGGCTGTGCAGGTGGTTAAAGTCACAATTTGAAACAAATCAAACACTTAGGTAAAATGAAACAGTGTAGAAAGAAGGCGACATTCAGAGGTGAGCACTCAACACTAGGTCCCAGGTGGACTGGAACCTTGTCAGCCTTGTGCACCTAGAGCCCCAATGGAGGGCAGACCGGTTTGTACACCACCAGTGCCCACTAAAGACTCACTGGGTGAGTGTAAAGCAAGCCCCCACTGGCATCCCTTCTTGCCTGTCAACACTCAGCTTCTATTTACTATAATGGCGACCAGGTGCACAGAGAGGCGAGCTACCCGGACATCTAACTTGTTCAGCATCTGTACTTATAGCAGTCGCTACAGCAGCGGTTCTCAACCTGTGGGTCGAGACCCCCCCCACGGAGGTGACTTATCAGATCTCCTAATTTCATATAAATATTTGATATTTATGTTACCATTCATAGCAGTAACAGAATTACAGATATGATGTAGCAATGAAATAATTTTGAGGTTGGGGGTCATCACAGGACGAGAAACTATATTTAAGGGTTACAATATTAGGAAGGTTGAGAACCACTAACCTATAAGTTACTGCAGTAGTAACTCTTGGGTTTGAGGTATATTATATACCAGAAGCGATCTTAAATACTTCTTGCATATTTTCTCCTTCAACCTTCCCTAAAACCCTCTGATGTAGGCACTGATGTTACTCTCATTTTTCAGATGAGGAAACCCAGGCAGAGACGCCACTACACTGGCCACAGGGCCTTGCTTGTAGGCTTTTTACTCCACGAGAACCACCCTCACCAGTCCCACATCCCCAGGAAGGGCCAGTCTCTCACCTGGGCAGCACAGATGCTGTACTGTGTAAACATGGCCTCGTACAAGGCCATCAGTCCACTCTGTCCAGCAGCTGCACAGGCTCGGGCCTCTAAGACCGGAATTGCCTGCAATACACCAAACAGACACCGTGGGCTGGGAAGGAGGGAAAGGAGACCCGAGGACTCCACGACAGAGCTGGGGAAGCAGCACCCACCATCTCCTTCAGATGGTTCTGTCCTGAGTGCAGGGCTTGCCGCACGCTCTGAGACAGAAGGATCTCATGGCGCAGGCGCTGTTTGCCGAAGGCGACGGCTCCACTGGTCACCAGCATCATCTCTCGGCCCTGATTCTGCAGCACCGAGACCTAGCGTGGACAAAGGAAAATGCATAAGTCACGGGACCACTCTCTCTTTCTTTGCAGGAGACCTAAGTAGGGCAGACATGAGTAGATTCATACACGTCTCTAGAGGACAGTGCTCTCAGCTGGATGTGGAAGAACTGCTTGGATTGTTTGGCAGAAACATTTTGTTTTTTTAACACAGTCTCAAATGCCTGTTTAACAGGTGACAGGTAGGAATGAGATATTTTAGAAGGTGATTCTAGCATGCAGCCAGCTTTGGAGTCCTAGGACTTGATATCGTCCACCTATAAGGCAGAAGGCAGCCTGGGAGAATGTAGTCCAAAACAGTCAATTCTGTAGACCAGGCTAGTCTCTAACATGGAGATCCACCTGTTTCTGCCTCCCTAATCCTGGGATTAAAGCATGAGCCCCACTACCCAGCTTTAAAACAGTCAATCCTTATCTTAGAAAAATATATTGGGCTGGACAGACTGATCGGTGGTTAAGGGTACATACTGCGCTTGCAGAGGACCCGAGTTCAGTTCCCAGCACCCATGATGGGGTTTCACAACCACCTGCAACTCTGGCTCCATGGGCACCTGCACACATGTGGACATACCCATGCACAGACATGCACAGAGAAATAGAGAAATCAATAAAACCAAATCCTTTGTAAAAAGATATATTGGACATTGGGATCTTTTAAAAAAGGCAATGCCTCTACACAACTTCACCACAGTTTAATGTCAATCCCAGACTATATATACTATATAGCTATCTCAGCAGCAACCATTAAAAACCAGGGGATATGCATGTCTACATTTGCAAAATCATTATCACCCAAAACATTTGAATGGCATCCTTCATATCAAAGAGTCATGGCTCATATTTACACCCAGTTTGGTTTTTTTGTCTTGCTCAGACTGCAGTGCAAGTTAAACCCATATATCATAAGCAGTTAAAATCTTTAGTCTTTTAATCCATACATTTCCCTTTGTTTTGTATTTTCCTGCTCAGTTGAGCCCCTCTCCCTTCATGGTCTCCCAGCCCTCATGTTTTTGACTGTGTTCACATAAGGTATGGAGGCTTTTGTTGGGGTGTGCGTGTCAAGAACTTTCTTCAGGCTGTCAGCATGATGCCTGGTTCTTTTCCTGTTTATTAAGTTGGCAACAACTGTTGATTACCACTGAGACTCACTAGCCCATTAGGGTTTGTAACATGTTGATATTCCAACTCAGATCAAACCCTGGTGGTCAAACCCAGGGCCGAAGAGCTATATCCCCAACCCCACCAATGGGTGTCTAAAGGTGTTATTATGGGCTGGAGAGAGATGGCTCAGCGGTTAAGAGCACTGACTGCTCTTCCAGAGGTCCTGAGTTCAATTCCCAGCAACCACATGGTGGCTCACAACCCTCTGTAATGGGATTTGATTCTGTCTTCTGGTATGTCTGAAGACAGAGACAGTGTACTCATATAAAGAAAGCGTTACAATAAACTCATGCATTTAAACATATTTTACTTCTCTGGAGCACTTGCCTTACTCAGATTCAAACTTTTCAATTTAGGACCACTGGGCAACCTAAAATGACAGATGTCTCGGATGAGACTGTGAATAAGACCCCAACCTAATTGCTAGAGCCGTTCTCTTAGGTCCACGGCAGCAGAAGGCAAGCAGGTGACTAGAGAAGGTTTTTCTCCCAGGTTCTCTCAGCCATTTCATCAGGTTTCTCCTCTGATCAGAATCTTCCATCTCCTTTGAGGTTGAAGCCCCGCTCTAGACTAAGGTATGGAACCCCACCCCCTGTGATGATCCACTTGGCTTCCTGAACTCCTCTGATGGTATCATCACGGTTCCCAGGCCTGCCTCCTCCTTGGCCCATCTGCTCTCACACACATGATTAAGAAGTTTGGCATCAACTTGGAGACTGTTTTAGTTTAGCAGATTTTTCTGCCCTGGCAGTTACCTGTTCAACAATAGATGCCAGGCGTCCCAGTGCCAGGCCACACTCATCTCCTCTGGTCACCACGGCACTGCCGAGTTTCACTACAATTCTCTTGGCGTGCTTCAGCTCACTTCGGTGGGCAAAGGGCTTGCCGTGGGCACGACTGAGGGGTACCGTGATAAAGGGGATGTTGCTCCAAGAACGAACATGTCTAATAGCTGAGGGCTGGACACGATCTGTATGTCCCAAAGTCACAGGCAAAAAAACCCAAAAATTAAAATACTATACAAGACAAAAAACCAGAGAGATACAATGTAACTTTACAATGAAAAGATTCATACACAACAGTAACCAGCTTGGCAACCCAAAACAGCTATTATTGCACTGTATCTCTGGCTCTTAAATACAACTCCTTTGTTGTTATGCTTTTGGGTCAGGGTCTCACTATGTAACCCAGGCTAGACTCAAACTCACAATCCTCCTGCCTCAGTCCCCCAATGCTAGGATTGAAGGAATGTACTATCATGCTCAGCACATATAAATCTTAGAAAGACCTTCTTATACAATTGTATCAAATAGCCCTATCCTCCTTTGTTATATAGTTACTCTTTCAAGTAACTGTGTTTCAGCTTGTGGAAGATAGTCTAGTTTCTTTACAATGGGCTTACGGTGTGTGTAGCACCTGGCAGAGATGTTCATTTTGGACAGGGGAGTTGTAGCATCCTTACTAGATCCATAGGTATACTGTCTCTTCTTCCAGAGGACATCTCAGGGACTAAAACATTGGTGTCTTTTTCATTGGAGCTACCTGCCTTCTCCAGGCTAATCAATATAGCTGCCCTACCTCAGTCTTTAGGGTAGTATTCTAAATAACATGAGTACCTATGTCTCATATAAAAGTTGTATACCTGATGTTTCACTCATGTGGCCTGTCAGAGAGAAGGGTGGTGGTGGGACAGACTTACACCCTTGGGGGCCAGAGCCCTGAGTGCCACCTAAGTACCCCTTGTCCCTTTGGCAGCTATCAGGACCAGACCTGCAGGCTATTTGTCTCTCCTATTTATTGCAGGGCTTTTCTAGTCTTAGGAGTATGGGTGTGACAGCCTGATAGGATCCCTCAGGGACACAGATAGAAATTACTATGTCAGTTCATGTGGTGAAATGGCAGAAACCAATCAGAAGCCTGCCGCTGGGCTAGCATGAAGAAGGCTTGTGATCCACATTGTCTCTATCAGCAGGGGGAGGATGGTCTGACTTAGAGCCAGGTAGTCAAGGGTCGGTCTGCTTGCAGGCAATTGGGTCACAGCAGATTAGGGCTGATAAGGTTCAAACAGGTCATAGCTATCAGCAGGGTTTCAAACAGATAAGAACTTCAATGGAGGCATTCAAGGTAAGCTTCAGGCAACTGAGGGTTTAGCCATTTTATCTTCCCCACCCTGAATGATCCTACCATTCTTTTCTTGAGTTAGGGTCTCATGTAGCCGAGGCTAGCCTCAAATTTACCGAGTCACCAGAGCTGGCTGTGAATTCCTGATCTTCCTGCTTTCTGTATTTTGAGTGCCAGAAATATAAGAGTACACTACCATACTTGGCTTCTTGGGAGTATTTTAAAAATATATTTTATAGTTTATTTTACACTTTAAGGCTTACATTGGGTACTGTTATGACTGGACCTTCAATCCTGTCAGTGGTCATATGGTCCACACCCTGGTTACCAGCATACAGAGCAATGGAAGGTGGTGCAATCTTTAGGAGTAGGGCCTAGCAGAAGAAGGTAAGGTTACTGTTGGTGCGCCTTTGAAGGGCCTACTGTGATCCCCGTTCCTCTACTGACTTCAGGCTGCCACAAGGTAAGCTGTCCTTTCTATTCTGCACCTCTGAGAGAGGCACTGCCTTACCATGGGCCAAAGGGAAATAAATCCTCACCCTACCTACGCACTGCAGTGCCCTGCACCAGAGTGACCATGCAACAGAGCTTCGGATACCATGAGCTCAGATAACCCTGGCCTCATTTCAAGTTCATTTTTCTCAAGTTCTCTGTCACAGTGACAAAAACCAGACCTGCACATGCCGGACAGGAAGGCCTTGATTAATTAGGGAAAGCCCAAAGCTTCCGGGAACTCCTTTCTCCCTACGTTTCTAAGAAACCCTTACCTTCAGGGCACCAAAGCAAACCTGTTTCTCCAGAGGGAGTTTGAAACTGTGGTGAGGGGTTTGTGTGAGAGTGTGTCCATGGAGGAAGAATGTACGCACATGCCTGTGGTCAGGCGGGTGACAGGGCTGTCCAAATTCAGTGTGTCGTGGATTCTACACCAAAGCATACAGAGCCCTTCACAGCTTTTCCTCTGAGTTTGAGAAGTTTAGTGGTCATTGAGGCTGCCGCAGAGGCCTCAAGATGGGACCTTCATATTGTGTCTCTCTCTGTGGCCTTTCGATGTTTTTCTCGGAACACCTTGTGAGGTGATTTGAATGGGAGACCCCCCTGTAGGCTACTGTATCTGAGTAGTTGGCCTCCAGGGGTTGGGGTGAGGTCCTGGAACCTTTAGGATGTGCAGCATTGCTGGAGGAACTATGTCAATGGAGGTGGACTCTGAAGCTTAGAGCCTCACCCTACTTCCTGTCCACCACCTCTGCCTCCTTTGTATGGATAAAATGAAATGAAGCCAGCTTCCTGCTGCTCCCGGCAAGCCATGCTTTCCCCACTATCATGGACTCGAGACTTCGGGAAACATAAGCCAAAACAGACCAAGCTGCTTTGGTCCTGGTCCTTATCACAGCAGCAGCAAAGGAACACACGCCGCCACCACTCAGCCTTTCGTGGCTCTTGTCTGCTCTCTGGCTTTCCACACCCAGGTGACCCAGGCCGCTGGGACGCAAAAGTGAGAAAAGTCACAAGTGCCTCTCTTTATATATGTGGATAAATCCTGAATAACCGGGCCAGATGATGCACGTCAGCCACCTTAGTACTCGGGGTTACGGAAAGAGGATTATGAGTTCAAGGCCAGCCTGGGCTGCCCAGCAAGTTTGAGGCCAGCCTGGGCTACCCAGTGAGATCTGTCCTGACAGTAAATAAATAAATAAATAATATGGAATAATGGAATGTCTCATACTAGTCACATGCCCCATGCGACCGCCCTGAGTAGATCTCTGTCACAGCAACAAGAAATACACTACCAATTCTCATTATGATTTCTTATGAGTTAAGACTGATGAATTATACTTTAGCTATTACCCCTGTTTGATACATAAGGAAACTTAGGCCAGGGATGAACGGTAATTTACCAACATTACCAGATTGCAAAAGATGACCATACAGCACTTTGCAGCTTTTCCCATCAACAGGTGGATAGCCTGCTTGAGGGTAGAAGATCACCTGGAACCCAGATGAACTACCACCCCAGCAGGAAGCCCTGACCACAGCAATCTGAGTCAGCATCCATGACAACAGACACATAACCCTGGCCCCAACGCCAACCAAGGATCAGCACCCCTAATGGACAGTTGTTTTTAGTCACTAAATTAGGTCATTTGTGAGCAGCAGATGTAGTTTTCAAATTCACAGAGCTGGCTCTGGACCTCAAGTTTCCCATATGTATACCCTTTTGTATATGAAGGGGAACAGAGACTTCCTGACAATGATAAGAAGATGATAAGATTTAGATTTGGTATAAATCGAGGAGATGGCCAGCTCAAGATTCCAGTCTTTCAGGAAAATGGTGCCAAAACATTTAGTATCACTGGATAATGGTGGCTCAGGCCTTTAATCCCAGCACTGAGAAGGCAGAGGCAGGTGGATCTCTAGGTTGAGGCCAGCCTGGTTTACAGAGTGAGCTCCAGGACAGCCAGGGCTACTCAGAGAAACCCTGTCTTGAAAACAACAACAACAAAAAAAGGACAGAGCAATAAAAAGAGAGGAAGGTTGGCAAACCATCTGCTCACCAAGGATGAGCACCAAGAAGACACAAAGAATCCTCCAAGCTCGACAGGAGAAGATAAAGTGCTCCAATTAAAAATGAGAGGCTAGGAAGATGGCTTAGTAAGTAAGAGCAATCACTTGTACTGAAATCCTGAGGATCTGAGTTCAAATCTCCAGCTCCCATGCAAAAATCTGGACAAGGCTGTGTGCGAATGCTTATAATCTCAGCACTGCACACTTCCAAGACTTTGCTTGCTAGCTAGCCTGTCCTATAGGGTTAGCTTCTGGTTCAGTGAGAAACCCTGTCTCAAGGCAGTAAGGCAGAAAGTAAAAGAAGAGGACATTTGGTGTACCCCCAACCCCCATCCTCTGCATTTGCGTGCATGCACACATGCAGCACACACACACACACACTCAGGATCCAAACAAACATTTCACTAAAGAGGGTATTCAGCTGGCAAAGAAGCACACAAAAAGCTGTTCAACATCCTTAGTCGTTGGTGATGAGCAAGTTAAAGCTACCATGCGATATCAGTACATCATACCATGTATTGAAATGGTTAAAATAAAAGAGTCATAGTATATGGTGGTAAAAATGCAGAGAAGTGGATGAGCTGTGCACTACAGGTGTGAGGGTAAAATACTTTAATTACACTACAAAAACAACTGGGCAAGTCCTACTAAATATACATGTACAACTGCAGAGATGGCTGAATGGTTAAGAGCACTTACGGCCCTTTCCGTGAACCCAGGTTCAATGTCCATATCAACATCTGTATCAGTCAGCTCACAAACAGCCTATACCTCCAGTTTCTTCATGCACATAGCTCACAACTCATGCAGGCACACAGGATAAGTAAAAGTTAAGAAAATATTTACTAAAAAACAAAAAAAACAAAAAAAAAAAACAAAAAAAAACTAAACATGGTTCTGGTAAAACTATCATGTGGTCCAACAACTGAAAATCTGGCACTCTTGGACATTTATCTCAGAAAAATGAAAACTAAGTTCATATAAAACTCCTGTGTATGAATGTTCAAAGTGGCTTCACTCATATCCTCTACGCATGCTCGAGAGGCTAAAGCCCAGATGTCCTTATTGAGACTGGTTACTCTGGCTTTGGCACATCGGTACCACTTTACAAGGCTTCACTCTCCGCATTAACTACTACTCAGATTGGGGGCTGGGGAATTAATGGAAAGAGACAGACAGACAGACAGACAGACAGACAGAAGGAAGGAAAGACAGACAGACAGACAGACACACCAGATGAGTCTATTTTCATAGCATTCTTCAAATGGAAAAAGCAATTAAACATAGAGGAGATTAGAGGTGGCCAAGGGTTAGGGATAAGGGGGAGGAGACAGTGATAACAAAGAAAGGAGCACAAAGGTCCTGTGGTGTCTTCTCTGTATTAATGCGAAAGCCCTGCTAGAAACATTGTTTGAAATCGGAGTAAAGGATATATGGGATCTCTCAGTATTAAAAGTGTAGTGACTCAAAATTAAATACTTAATCGCAGCCAAAAAAAGAAAGAAAGGAAAAAGGGTCAAACTAACTTGTACATATTTTGGGAGGAATGATTATAAAGAAACCCATATTGCCAAAAGAAATATTTGCCCACCCGCAGGCAGCTTCCTATATACTTCTACCACACTACATCTTTTTCCAAAACCTGACCGGTGGCACGCTTTGACCACCACACTTCCTACATACGTATCTGCGGTACATACTTGATCTGGGCACAGCTATGGACTGGACCCATGGTAGAAGACGTTGCCTGAAGGGCTGGACCCCAGAGCGGTGCATGTGTCTCAGCATGTTGAGATGTTGTCACAAATCCAAACACCTGTGAGAAGAATCTTATTAGTGGGGGTGGGGAGGTGGGAGTGGAGGGGGTGGGGTGGGGAACGGGGAGGGGGGAAATGACACATGAAAAAAAACGGTAGTTAACTTACTATACTCCCTCCACTGCTCTTAGAGCAAAACCATGACACTCTTGGTTTAAATTTTGCTAAGTTAGAAACTACTTCCTCAGTGTCACAGGAATAGAAAAGAACTGCTCTTTACTTTTTACACCAAACAGTAATTAGATACAATGAATACTTTGAATGATAAAATATTTTTAAGATACAATGTTTATGGGCTGGAGAGGTGGGTCAGAGGTTAAGAACACTGCCTGAACTTCCAGAGGTCCTGAGTTCAATTCCCAGCAACCACATAGTGGCTCACAACCATCTTTAATGACATCCAATGTCGTCTTCTGGCCTGCAGGTATACATGCAGGCAGAAAACTGTATACATAGTAAATACATCTAAAAACAAAATCAATAGTGTTTATGTATTGGTATTAAATCTTTGTTATATTACCTGTTCTGCTAAGACTGGTGGCTATTGTCCAAATCCTTGTGTGTATGTGTTAGTGCTCAGGAGTACCTGCAAATGTGGAGGTCAGAGGTCAGAGGTCAGTTCAAGTGTCTTGCTCTATCTCCGTCCACTGTATTGTGGGGGATCAAGTGTCTCACTGAAGCTGCAGCTTGCAGTTTCTGTTGGACAGGTTGGCCAGTGAGCTTGTACCTGCTGGTTCCCTTCCTCCAACCCTGAGGTTACAGAGGCAAACTCCCAAACCAGATTTGACACGGGTGCTAGAGATCTGAACTCAGGTCTCCATGCTTTCCCAGCAAGTACCTTACTGGGAACTGGTCCCCAAGTTGCTTTTTCAGTGGGCCTCAAAAACACATTAGCATTTAGCTCTATAGCAAAGAAAGAGCAAGGAACGGACTATACCATTCTGCAATTATTCTGCACAAAATCACAGACATGGAGAGAGGAGAAATGGGCAGGATGCTCTGTAACAGAACATACGGCAACAGGCGGATAACCGAACCTGGTGAGTGACCGACCGCTTTGCTGGCTTCCGTTTCTGCATAACACTGAAGTATTTTGTGGGCCCATGTCTTATGTTCAACACTTACATAAATCCCTTCAAAAATGGCTGCAAAACTATTACTTACACACATTCTGCAAAATACCTATAAAAAGTCAGTAGTGACATAATTCCAGTTGTGCCCGCTTTGTACCACCTCCCCAGACACTCTCATCTTCACATTGGACATAATCCTCCAGGTAGCTGGCTCATGTGTTACTGTTGCTCTCCCCAGACGGGCTCTAAGCTCCCCTTTGGGGTATGCTACACAGGGTGGGAATCCACACAACTTTAGATTGGATAGATCTAAGTGTTGGCTGTCCTTGCCATGGAGATTGCCAACTCAATCTCCTCATCTGTAAATGAGGGATAATAACGGTTTATATGGCCTGAGATCACCGTGGGAGTGACACAAGGCAAGGCTGGAAAGCGCCTGGGTGCACAGATAAGGCTATTGTCCACCCCCCTCTTCTGTCTTTTATAAGGCACTGACATTTCTTAACCTTTCCACTTACTTCCTTCACTGACACCAAAAGGTCAAAAGAGCCACTGATGGACAGCCGTGCTTAGTGGCAAACGCCTGTAATCCCAGCATTCGGGGGAAGTAGAGGCAAAAAGGATCAGAAGCCCGAGGTCGTTCTCAGCACACAGCCAGTTCTAGGCCAGCCTGGGCTACATAAGACCCTGTCTCAGAAAAGATTCTGATCGGGTCACATGCATAGTTCTAGACTGTTTACCCCTCTCTTGTCTAAGCACAGAAAGCTCTGAACGTCTGAGATCCTTGGAGGTATGAGGTCTACCATTTGTCTCTGGCCCAGGGAGGCAAGATCTTATATTGCAAACGACTGTTCAACCAGTCAGTTTGTTGTGACAGCAAAAACCAGACAGGTGATGCAAAAGCCCAAAGGGTATATACGTGGAGACTCTGTGATCGAGAGAGAAGTTCTTATATTTTAACTCAGAACAGCTTTCAAGTGACTAGACACAAACACACGGAGAGCTCTTATCTCACTTAGAGAAGTGAACTTCAGTCTCAACAAACTACCCAGAAAAACACATGCTGAGTTCATGGTTCACTACTTAATAGAAAGACAGAAACTCAAAGATAAATGTTGTTGCTTCGGAGGGTGGGGGAATAAGGCTGGGGTATGGCGTGCGGGGTGAAGAATCTGAGCGCACCCTTTCTGTGCCAGGAGATAATTATCACACACGGGGTCTCCGGGAATAACCCTGGCTGCAGGGAGAATCTCCTATGTACAGGTTCCATATGTCAGGTCGCGAGCCACAGAGAATTGCAGACTCAGGCCCTGGGAGTGCGTCCGTGGATGGTTTCACACCAGGTGTATGACTACTCGCAGCACAGGAGCCCTGGAAGCCGGTTGTGGACTTGGTAGGAAGAGGCTGCAGGGTCCTCCAGCCTCCGCTGGTAGCATACCCAAAAGATGGCCAGAGATCCCTGGGCCTCCTAAACCCTGCACCGGGAGCTGTGCATGAGCATCTCAGAGCACCTGGCTGCCCCGCGCCGCCGCCGGCTCCCGTGTCCACGCCCCTCCGGACCCGCGGCTGCACCCCGCATCTCCCCCTTTCAGTGAGTGTACCCCTTGCCCGGTGCTGCCCAGCCACCTACCTGCTGGCCGCCGACCCCAGCCCTGGACCACTCTTCGCGGCGACCGCCCTCTCCTCCGCCTTTTCTTCCGTCTACGTCCAGCTCTCCGGAGTTGCGTCAGCCGCGTTAGACTGAAGCCCCGTAGCGCCGCTGACGTTGGGAGACGGGTCTGACCCACGCTACGCCACGGCAACGGCGCAGGCGCTTCTGAGAATCGCGCCCACGCTCCACGTGGCGGCCCCCTCCCATCCCCAGGCTCCGCGCCCGCAGAGTATAGGGGCGGGGCTTCGAGCACCCAGAAAGGAACCTCCCCAGACAGCTTCCCAGAAAGGTAAGGAAGACTGGCTTCTAGTTGCTGATGGATTTCATAAAGCGTGTTTGACAGTTGATCGTCTATATGTCAGACTCACATTAGAAATAGATTGAATCAACAAAGACCGTCTCCCTCAAAACAAAAACAAAAACAAAGACTGGCTATTGAAAAAAATTGGCACCATGGTAAAACAAGTTGGCACCTAGTTACCCGAAAATAACAGCCCAAGTGTTTTCAGCAAAGGTGGTGGTAAGAATACTGCATTTTAAGACGGTGTGTTTAATCTCTGATTATTAATAACCACTGATTATCCCAAAGTTGAATGCATAACGGACACAGATCATCTCCTTCCGGGCTGGCAACGTTCTCGTCCCATAGCACCGTTCGTTGCAGGGAGGCCATTGTCTAGAGAAGGTCAACTGTGGCTGAAAATTGGTTCTTTATGCTTTTGTAGTCCTGACAATGCTACTGAGCCTATTCATTCATTTTCTAATTCACTAAAGGGAACTTACCACTACTTCTCAGTCCATGATGCAGGAGTATGGGGGGAAGGGCAGGGGGCGGGGAGCGGGGGGGAGTGGGGGGAAGGGCTAAAAGGAGGTTTCAGCTTAGGAGAGATCCACGCTCATGGATGATAGGTTTGCAGAAGAGAACATCTGGCTGGGAGCTCACCATACAAAGATTTTGAATCTTATGGGTCACCAAGTCAGTGAATCCAAACTTCTAAAGCCCTGGAATGATATGATCAGGTTTTTGTGTCGGAAATCAGCACAGAGGTGTAGAAACTGGGAAGTGGGTTAGCCTATTGCAAAGCGCCCTGTAAGAAATAAAGCAGACGAAAGGCGCCGACAGGGGGCGTGGGAGCAAAAAGGAAGGCGCGCTCACAGCACTTTTTGCTAAGGGTTGAGTACCAGGAAGAGGAGTTCTTTGAAATGAAATGTGCGTCGGCATATGAGATCTAGGAAGAAGCTGAGAAAATCTGTGCTTTGGGAAGGGTGTTGGCGCCAGGACGCGTTAAATTTTGAGCACGTTGAGGGTGGGGAGGTGGGGCATTAAAGAGAAACAAAACAGCAGGCGCTGATTAGATCTGGTACCCGGGCTTCTAAAAAAAGTGGGGGGGGGGGGGTGCGTGTGGGTGTGTGTCAGGGGTGTAACTAGACTAAGGGACTGGAGCTAAGTTAGAAGGCGATTCTGATTCTTCAGTTCACCCACAGATCACCTTATTGTAATTGCTTGTCTGTCTTCCCTCCTAGGGAGCAAACCTCTGGACAGCAAGAAAGCATATTCCTAGAATATGAGATACTTTGTAAGTATTTGAGGAGTGAATAATTATTATGTCTTTAGTTAAAAAAAACCAGATTTCTCAAAAAGTGAATTGGAATTGATCATCGGTGCTGAAAAAATAAATAAATAAAAGAAAATGAGTTGTTAACATTCGTGTTAAACTGGTGTTCCTTGAAGGTCATTCCTTCAACTCCAGCATTTCATAGGCAGAGGTCAGGGGATTAGACCCTAGCCAGCCTGGGCTTCATACATAGTGAGTTCCAGGTCAGCCTGGGCTCTGCAACGACACACTATCTAACAGTGTCTCAAAGAATCGAGCACGAAACTCCTTAACTTTCTACTGTTTTTTTATTCTTTCAGTGATAGTTTACTTATTTGCTCTGCCACTAATATTCTACTTTGCCAGTGGAGAGAAAGGAGTGCGTTAGATGAGTGAGGAGAAGGGAAAATCTGATTCTAGGCACATAACCTGCTTGTCTTTCTATGAAAAGCAAGAATTTAGCTAGAGTGTCTTTCTCACATACTCAACAAATGTTCTTTTTGTTGACTGGGGGTGGGGGGTGGATTTTAACTTCTTCTAGAAAATGGGAATAAGGTTCAACACCACCAGGAAGTCATGCAGGAAGTAGGACATTTAGAATATGGTCTTTCACTCTGTAGCCCTAGCTTCCTTGGAACCTGCTGTTCTTGACTGATTGGCTGAGTGACTGGGGAGGAGTGGGGCGTGCCATAGCACTCGTGTAAGCCCGAATTTATGAAAGCTGATTCTTTGCCTGTACCATGTGGATTCTTGGAATTGAACTAGGGTCATCAGACTTGGCTGGCCCTGGAACTTGTGTGCAGACCAAGTTGACGATGCTTCCAAAATGCTTCGATTCAGATATATGCTGCCGCCACTGCCACACAGAAATGTATCTTCAGGTGCCAGGCTTAATGTCTTTCTTTTCTTTCAGGAGGTGAGAGGTGAGAAAAGGTCTGATTGATTCTGAAGCTCATGCTGGTCTTGAACTCAGGCTGGGATTAGGAGCATCGGCCACCACACCGACTTTAAAATAGCTTCAAGTTGTAAAATGTAAAGAGCAGATATGCAACCCAACAAAGCGATTTACTGGGGTGGGGTGGGGCTGGCATGTGTGTGTGTGGTGTGGTGTGTGTGTATGGTGTGTGTGTGTGATTGAGTCTTCAAGGGCAATAGGGAAATTCGGTTCTCCCAAGAGACAAGAACAAGAACCTGGAACATTAGGAACCAATGCCATCCTCTTCTCCTGAGTCTCTTCGTTACACATCTCCCATTCTGCCCCCTCCCACTTTTCTGGAAATAGTCTTCCCATAGTGCTGAGTGTTGTGAAGATTTTTGGCAATCATAAATAGTGGAAGGTTTCTTAACACAACAAACGATCACACATTATTTTGAAATTGAACAACTGAGTTGCTTCTGGCAGTGCTCGCTGCATGTCGAACATCATGAGACTTCAGCTACTTTAGTTCCGACACATATGTATGCTGAATACTGTAAATGGCATCATGTCACACGGCACCATGAGTGATGGCCCAACTCAGATTCCAGGCCATTGCATGTTATACACTGCAGTATTTTCACTGTATAAAGTTTTCTGCTCTTATAGAAGGGTAGTGGTTTAGTTGTGCAACCTTAATTTTTCTTCCGCCATTCTCAGATGTAAGTATTGGATTAACAAATCTTTCAACTGTATGACATTAGAAGTTTTGGACTTAAAGACATGATGGAAAATGGTCTTCCCAGCTCTACAGTAGTCTCATCGTTAGTGTCACTCCTGATGGACAGGCTTGGTCTCACTTCCAAACTCCTGGGAAAGAAGAGTTTCCAGGACTCCTGTGTGATTCTAGGACTCCATGCTTGAACCAGTCAGCTGAGGTAGGGGCAGAAGGCCTATGTGATATGTGAACAGAGGCTCTGCCCAGGCCTTAGCACAGTGAGTAATGGGTAGGCTCAGAGAAGGGGTAAGCATAGTGAGGAGTCAGCAGTGAGCAGTGAACACTACAGCCACACTGTGTACTTTATAGTTTCATAAGCCAAGGAGCATACTAGAGCCACCAGGAAATGTAGACATAAGTAATGACGATGATAAATAGGAGATCCTCTTGCCTCTCTGCTTCTTGGATTATAGGCACATATGACCATACCCATTTAAAACACGGGTTTTCTTTTTCTAATTGCTTATTTATTATGAGTCTTAAAGTCCCTGCTTCTCAGTTCCACCTCCCCCAACCCCACAAAATGATAGGCATGATTTTAGGCAGGTCTGGGATGTTGAACAAACAAACAAACAAACAAACCCATCAATAGAAAAGGGAGGTTAGTAAGCCGGGCGTGGTGGCGCACGCCTTTAATCCCAGCACCTGGGAGGCAGAGGCAGGCGGATTTCTGAGTTCGAGGCCAGCCTGGTCTACAAAGTGAGTGCCAGGACAGCCAGGGCTACACAGAGAAACCCTGTCTCGAAAAAACAAAAAACAAAAAACAAAACAAAACAAAAAAACAAAAAAGAAAAGGGAGGTTACTCATGGAACACAATATTCCTGTGCAGAATAAACTGAGGTTGTTTTTAGGGAATATCAAGTTTCTTCAAAATATGGTATTCTCTGATTACAAAACCAGATATTACTTTTAAAAAACCCTACATTTTGACATGTAGTCTTTTAATTTTTGTTTTCCATTCATACATATATGAACATTTTTATTTTATAAAAGTAGGAGCATAGAATCTCTGTGATCATTTTGTAGTTTGTTTTTCTCACTTAAAAACAGGTCATGAGGGGGCTGGAGAGATGGCTCAGTGCATGAGAGCACTTGCTGCTTTACAAGAGGACCCACATCCAGTTCCCAGAACCTGTGTTATATGCTCACAACCACCCAGCTCTTGGGGATCAAACACCCTCTTCTAATCTCTGCTGGTACCTGCATTCATGTGTGCATACATGCATTGACACACACACACACACACACACACACACACACACACACACACACACACACAACTTTAAATAGGACATAAATTCTATTGCAACAAAGGCAAGTGTACATAATATTTAATGGTTGTACAAGTTTTCAAACTATACATGTACCATAATTTAACTGGTTCAATGCTGTTGAACATAATTTTGCCTGATAACTTGAATTATTGGGTTAGAGTTTAGAGGCAGGGTCTTTTACTCTTTCCTTTTCTCTCTCTCTCTCTCTCTTTTAAGGGGGAGAACAAGATCTCACCTAGCACCAGGCTTACTTTGCACTCATGACTCTCCTGCCTCCCCATCCTGAATTCTGGGATCATAGGCATGTACCACCATAACCAGCTTAAATGGATTCTGTCTCTGTTGCTGAGAATAGCTGTGAAATTACTGTGCAGCCCAGTTGCCAGTCTCCTGCTTCAACTTCCTGAGTGCTGGGATTAAAGACACAAAACACATCTATCTTCCAAACATTTAAGGCCTGTGAGACACATGAGCCAATAGCTACCATACCGTATTGATGCTTCTATCCATTTACACACCCACTAGATGCATTCGAGAGCTTTGTACACATTTCTCCGACCTGCAGCAGGCTGGCAGTGACTCCAGTTTCACTTTATCCAAACTGCACATAGCTCTTTGTACAGCTTGTTCCTTTTTTTTAAAAATTTTTTATTAGATATTTTCATTTACATTTCAAATGCTAAAAGTCCCAAAAGTCCCCTATACCCTCCCTCTGCCCTGCTCCCCTACCCACCCACTCCCACTTCTTGGCCCTGGCGTTCCCCTGTACTGGGGCACCTAGCACCAGGCTTACTTTGATCTAAGTTTGCAAGACCAAGTGTCCTCTCTTCCCTGTGATGGCCAACTAGGCCATCTTCTGATACATATGCAGCTTGAGTCAAGAGCTCCGGGGTACTGGTTGGTTCATATTGTTGTTCCACCTATACGGTTGCAGACCCCTTTAGCTCCTTGGGTACTTTCTCTAGCTCCTCCATTGGGGGCCCTGTGATCCATCCAATAGCTGACTGTGAGCATCCATTTCTGTTTTTGCTAGGCGCCTGCATAGCCTCGCAAGAGACGTACAGCTTGTTCCTTAAACTGAATGTCTGTAAAACGTCTTCCCCATGTAACAGTCATACTAAGGGCTGCATTGGTTTGCGTACAGAGAAGATTCAGGATGGAGCCTAATGTGTCCTGAGCTTTCCAGTAAGCAGGAGATCACTATGACGTTCTGTCTCAAGGAGGAAAGAGTCAATGGAAGGTCCGTGTGTTAAACAGAATCACCATGTGACCTGGCAACTTCACTCAATGTATGTACCTAAGAAAAATGAAAAATCAATGTCCACACTGCAGTTGAGAGTAACCTAAATGTCATCGTCTAACAAATGGACCAGACGTGGTAGATCCTTGAACGGACTGTTTAGCCATAAAGGAGCAACGTGTTGATACAGATTACAAATCAGACGAACTCCGAAAACACACAAAGTGAAAAGATGCCAGACACAAAAGGTAACACAATGAACATCCAGAATAGGCCATCTACAGAGGAACAAAAAGAGATTGGTGATTACCAAGGACAACCAGGAGGAGAGGGAAGAGGCTGCTCACAGGTAGCTCTTCTCTGGAGTCGGTGGTAATTGCTGCTACTACACTGATTTGTGCATTATCCATTTTTGGTTTATGTATTCAGTGTATGTGTATGTAGAGGGCACATGTGTGTATATGCCTGAGGCTAACCCTATGTCTCCTCAACCACTCACCTCATTCACTGAGCCAGAGTCTCTCAATGGAGTCTGGAGCTCTGTTTTGACTAGTAGGGCTAGCCTGATTATTCCAGGGAATCCTTGTCTCTGCCTCTCACAGGAATTTTAGGCAAGCTGCCATGTACATCAGGAGATGTATATAAATTTTTTTTGAATCCTAGGACTCTAGATACCTGTCCCTGTACTTGCATGGCAAACACTTTACCAATAAAACCATTTCCCCAGTGCTGAACTGTGTGCACTTTAAAAGATTGTCTAATTGTAGGTGCAGTTAAAAGTACTTCTTCATATAGAGGGCCCAGGTTCAATTCCCAGCTCCCAATAGTGGTTCACAACCATCACACTTAGGTATGCATATGGTACAGAGATGTACATGTAAGCAAAAACAAAACAAAACAAAACAACTCAAACATGCAAACTAAATACATCTGAAAGAAGATTTTAGAAGGCTGCATTTTAGACAGAAAATTTAAAGACAGAATAGTTTCCCAGCCTCAGTGGGAGTAAGCGACTGCACAAAGGAGGACAGAAGGAGAGGGACAGACTCTGGAAAGAACTTGTAGTTGACTCCAAGTGGGTTGGGTGTCAGCTAGCCTGCAACTTAGGATATATTGTCACATAGGGTTATTAACCACTAAGACCAAATTTGAAGGCCCTATGTCTCCTAATACTTAGTGGTCTGAGTGACTGGGCCTGGGAGCCAAGGCTGCTCAGCTAGATAACATCTGTGTAATAGACTCTGCTGAGAACTGTGCTGCCAACTTCCCACGCTCCTGACTGCCTTGTGCAGGAGCGCTTCTGGCTTGGTAGTAGCTGATGCAAGAACTTTGCCCTTTTCAGAGAAACTGGCTACTTGCTAGGGACTCTGGAATGGAACAAAATGATAAGCAGTTGAAGATGGAATATATCGTCAGCATTTCCTTCTGCTCCTGGGGCAGGACTGTGACTCTTTCATTAAAAGACAATTTGGGAGCTTAGTATGGCAGCACATGCTTTTAATCCCAGTACTCGGGAGGTAGAGGCAAGCAGATCTCCATGAGTTCAAGGTTAGCCTGGTCTACAGATCAGCTTCCAGGACAGCCAGGGCTATCCAAAGAAAACTGTCTCAAAAAAACAAAACAAAACAAACAAACAAAAAACCAATTTGGGTTTCAGAGTATTAGTAACCTCCAACCCTCTCTGCCTGGCTTTCAAATTCCCACAAAGCAAATTTCCATCGCTGCTTGGTCCATTCCGTAATTTTCCTGTGATCACTTTAGTCCACAGAAATGCCTGCGCTTCCCCTCAGGTTGTCCTAGGTTCTCAGGTCCTTCCCCCTCCCATTCACTTTCCTAGGCCAGCAGATTTTTATGTCTGTGCCAATGAAGCTCACCCGCCAAGAATGTGGGCCACACTGACTGACTGGCTCAGAGGGGGTGGTGCCTTAGAACTGCACGTTTCACACGGCTTCACGAGTCATTCGTTGGCATCTTAACTCTTTATATTTACTGTCTCATCCCAAGGCTTAATGTTTAAAATAATTAGACAATGTCATTTCTTCCATCAAAACCTTGCCTTAATTAAAAGGACAGCATGACCTTTTAATTAAGTGTTCTACTATAATTCTCAACTAGTTTGTCTCCATCCAAGAAGAGGAAATGAGCTCAAGAAGTCTGTCTCTATGCATGCTACTTCTGCGGACGGGCCAGGCAGTTAGGACTCTGCGTGAGCTACCAAAGCCTTATCCTTAAAGAAACAGACTTCATATAGAAGTCACGGGCATAAACTTGGACTAAAGGAGAGAATTCCCCAAGAAAAAAAGTCAAGTCACCTGATTCAAATACAGTTTATGAGAGTCCCAGTTCCCCTTTAAACCTCATATACATAAAAATCCTCAGGGTGTCTATCATGAGGTGTCAACTTCTGCCACGCTACTGGACATAACAGAAGAGAGCTCTCAGTCACTTCTATTACACCACACCACAAAGTAGGGGAGGACAGAAAGGACTGGTGGAGTCATTTGCTAGTGAGAAAAGGACATAGGACGCCATTCACTTTGGGAAACGAGTAGAAAGAACTACTTTTCTAACTCAGGTCTGGGTAAAGGGTGTGGCTATAACTTTGGCAAAAGAGCCAGACAAAACACAGAGCCAGCAGTTTCCCGGCTTGAATTGTCAGCACTAATGCAGGGGCCAGCCTCTCTGAGTTCACTCTGGATGATGCAGGAGCATGCGCCTATGAGATCCTGGCAAACACAACCTGAAGAGATGGGGGCTCTTGGCCTGCCCAGCTTTAGACGCAGAGAACCCAGTGTGTATCTGGAGGTCCGAGGAGCCCCCCAAGAGGAGAGCTATGAAGATGGAATACTTGTAGTCACTTTTCTAGCGTACCATCTTCAGTTCATAAAGATTCCTGGCTGGGCGTGATAGCACGTGCCTTTAATCCAGCACTCTGGAGGCAGAGGCAAAGGGGAAAATCTCTGTGCGCCTGAGACCAGCCTGGTCTACATTGGGAGTTCTAGGCCAACCAAGACGACATAGTGAGAAAATGGAAAGAAAAAAATTCCTTTTCGTTAGGTCCTGTTTCCCTAAATTCCCTCCTATAATCATGAGTAATCATGAGGACCTATTTAGCCAAGATAAGTAGGCTGTCTTTGTTTCCCATAGGGAAAAATGAAACCGGATTCTTTTCTTTCTTCACTTGGTCTGTGAGTTGAGAAGTCCAAGTAGTAAGACACACAGGATGAGAACGAGAGAGTCTTTCTGCACACTGGCCCCTCTGCTCAACGCCGCTTTGAAGGGAAAGAAGAAATCGAATGGCAGCTTCCAGTCTATTCTGGGTTGATCCCTAGGAGGCTCTGGCTTCTGGGTAATGTCCACAAAGTTCACAAGAGTCGTCAAAGATACTTCTATTCCTCTCTGGTGCTCCTGTAGGGAGAAAGCCAAGGAGAGGTGAGCTCTTGGTACGTTTTATGGAGTCTCCGGCTGTATTATTTTCTCTGCACTGAAAACACATGACTCAAGCAAGATACAGCTCCTTGAATGGCTGCATGTAGTTCTCATTGTGTGAGACACAAGCAAACACATTTCCAACAACAGCCGGTGGTGACTCCAGAACTTGAACAGGCATACCTGAAGCCTCATGCCCAGAGCCTGCCACACATGTCCTCGGCGGGCAGAGACAGGAAGATCAGGGCTGTAAGGTTATCTTTGACTATAGCAAATTTGAGGCCAGCCTGGCTATAGAAGACCCTGTCTCAAAAGAGATTCCCACTGTCTCCAGCTAGGGAGCAGCCTGATAGCAGGAAGACCACTGCTCTCACATGCTTAGCAGCTTGGCCCTGGAGGGCCTATCAGCTGCAGCTCTGAAACAGTCCATAAGTGAAGGCAGAAAGGATGCTTACTGGAAAAAAAGAATTGGGGTGGGGAGTCGGGGAGAAACCTTACTTCGATCATCAGATAGAAAATCCACACACTTAGATTTTAAAGACTTCCCCAACCATCTACTAATTTGAGTCAAACTCTGGGGATGCTCCCAGGAGAAACAACCTTGTCAGGCTGACCCCATATCTAATCTCAGAAACAGGACTTCTAGATATGGCTCTCACGTTCCTGAGATGAATCCCTTTGTTCAGATCCTGTGCTGACCAAGCAAACCTTGATTCTAATATGATAGTACATAATTATCTCATAGAACCTGGAATGAAGCTGTCCTGTTCCCCTGCATCACAATAAGGCACACACCTACTGTCTTCTGGAGTTCATTTGTCTGTCTGTCTGTCTATTTGTGTTTTAAAAGATTTGTTTATTTTTATATCCATGAATATTTTGCCTATACATATGTTAGTGTACTGTGTGTTATCTTTCCTTTTTAATAAACACACCAATCATATATATATATATATATATATATATATATATATATATATATATACACATATACATATATACACACACGCATATTTGTATATATACATATATATATACATATATACACATAGTATAATATCTATATATATACACTATGTGTATGTGTGTGTATATGTATATGTATGTATGTATATATATAAACAGTGTACTACTTTAAACCATAAGTACAACAGGGAATGATCAGCTCAGGGTAGCTGACATACTGACCACGTTGACATTCAAACTCTATGTCTAGCTCCTTTTCACTGATTTCTAGGGTAGAGGAAAGACTTTCAATCTAGTACTGATTTTCCAGACACCCATGAGCCCCCAAAAGTAACCGTGATACTTGTGTCTACTCAATAATAATATAGTTTTCATCCTCAGTGGCATTTCGGTGGCTAAGAAGTCACATACAATAAGCTGTCTGAACAGCTGTCCTTTTAGCTGCATATGGGACATGCACTCATGAGAGATGCTACTTGACTGGACTTTCAAGATGTCTTCAAGAACGTACAACCACGAGACAGATCAGAAACTCCCCCTTCACTGAAATGGGAAAACTAAATAATCTCAGAGAAATGTGGGTGGAGGCAGGTTTACAAAGGAAAATGAAAGTCATATACAAGATGGAAATGCTAGCTATTTTCATTTGATTATTACATCTATCAAAATCCCAGTCTGTATCCCATAAACACGTACAATTATTATTCTCCAATTAAAACCAAGACAAGTCTTCACAATTGCACAAAGCCCAGAGGCTGCTCAGTTCAGAGGCATGGAACCATCCCTATCAGGCCAATGAATAACACCGAACATGGCTGACCTGTTTGAGAGAGCTATTTTATTACCACGTGGAGAACAAGGCTTTTCATTTATGTTCAGTGTGTTAGAGTGGAATTCTGAAGTCTAACGTGGACAACTCATGGTGAGGCGTGAGTCACTAAAACAATCCCCTCAACCTCTGCTCGCCTCAGCTCTTTTGTTGAGGCAAACAATGGCACGGCCACAGCAGCACTTTTCCTTTTTCTATGGTTCCAGTTCTGCTGTGTGTGGTTGGCTTCACCTGCTCCTAGTTTATCTGATAGTATTTTATGACGTTTACTTTAGAACTCACCAGCACTTCCTGAGGTTTGAGTTTCTTTGCTCTACTTCAATCTACAGTGCAGCAACATCCCTTCTTTAACGTAAGATTTACTAACCAACAACATGAAGAGTTTGATTGGGTTTTGTGATGGTTTGTATATGCTTGGCCCAAGGAGTGGCACTATTAGAAGGTGTGGCCCTGTTGGAGTAGGTATGGCTTTGTTGGAGTAGGTGTGTCACTGTGGGTGTGGGCTTTAAGACCTCCATCCTAGCTGCCTGGAAGCCCGTAGTCTGCTAGCAGCCTTAAGATGAAGACGCAGAACTCTCAGCTCTGCCTGCACCATGCCTGCCTGGATGCTGCCCTGCTCCCACCTTGATGATATTAGACTGAAGTTCTGAACCTGTAAGCCAGCCCCAATTAAATGTTGTCCTTATAAGAGTTGCCTTGGAGCCGGGCGTGGTGGCGCACGCCTTTAATCCCAGTACTCGGGAGGCAGAGACAGAGGCAGGTGGATTTCTGAGTTTGAGGCCAGCCTGGTCTACAGAGTGAGTTACAGGACAGGCAGGGCTACACAGAGAAACCCTGTCTCGAAAAAAGAAAAAAAAAAAGTTGCCTTGGTCACGGTGTCTGTTCACAGCAGTAAAACCCTGACTAAGACAGGCTTGTTTGGCTTTTATAACGGGAGATCCATCTTATGCATTACTGCAACTTACTGCATCTAAGTCAATTCTTAAACCACCAAGTTGTTCTCCATCAAGTCTTTACAAATGAGACTATTATTAAAAAGCTTTGACGCTTCCTCTGAGATTTTTTTTTTTTTTTTTTTTTTGCAGCTACACCCTCTGCTATGAACTAGAACAGATATACCTTTGGTCAGAGTTGCCACACCACCTCCAGTAGGATCCCTGTGACAAGTTCCACAGACTGAGGCGATTGACCAAAATCAAAAGGGGAGGCCTCCTGGAACCGGTTGTGGAACTCTTCGCTGGAGAAAAAATATTGAGCCATAGTTCTCATGGCAATCATCTGTTTTGCTTTCTCTTATTCCTTTTCTTATTTACATGTTCCTGGTAGTGTAGGCCAAGATCTTAAGTGAGAATAATGGGCAAGAAACCATCCCTAGAGATGGGGTCACTAACATGACCTAATCCCCAGGGAAACCAACGCTTTACTTTCTAAATCATTTACAAAACTATTATGATAGATAAAAATTTTCCCAACAATAAAATTTCATATGGCTACATGCGTGTCATTGGAGGTGGGTTTTGGTATATAGTAAAGAAAGCCTTAGTTAGAAAGAGTCAAAATAGTTTAAATTTACATATTGAAGATTTATAAAACGTCAGGCATTAGATGTTAAATAATAATTGACCATGGGGCTGGAGAGTTAGTTCAGTGGTTAAGAGCACTGACCGTTAAAGATTTATTAACCTGCTCCTGGAAACCCGCCACTAGCCTTGGACGATAGGCCCCATTGAATACATCCTTTTAGAATTGTTATATTTTGATGATTTATAGTGATGTTACCTGTTCTGTTTGTGATTCACTGAATACATAGTTTAGAGTTGTAATGCTTGGATGATTTTTGTGCTTCACTGTGTCAAATGATTTTTGTTGGTATCTGTGATTGTTTCACGGGATATAGTTTCTAAGAGATGTAATGTTTGGTTTCTTAATGTATAAAATCCCCTGCAAAACACACTCAGATTAAAACTGCCTCTGTGTTTGTTTCTGTTTGTCACCGCCGAATCCTTACCCATTTAGCTTCGAGATCCCTCATCCCAGGGACCCTCATACCCGATTGGGGTGGTCGGGGCACAGAGTGTATCCCATGACTGAGACTCACAAGTTCTTTATTCTACATGAAAGAACACCATCAGGAACATATGTTGTGAGCATTTCCCTCTGCTCTGGGTTTTCTTTTATTTATTTTTTTCCTTAAATGTCTCTTTGTTGGGTTTTAATGCTTTCTTTGATATATAATTTATAAACGATAAAATCGATGGACGTTACTATTTAGGCCAGAGTTCTGGCTTACAACTGTTATCCAGCCAAAGCCAAAACAGGAGCCAGAGGTGCAATGCCTCAGTCCTTCTGCCATCCCTTTTCAGTCTCACCACTGGACCAGCTAATAGTTCTTCAGCTATTCATGATCAAAACACAGCTTAACTCTAACTATTATCCACGTCCATCAGGTAGACCGAATGACTGGATAGTATTGTAGGCAAAGCAGACTACCAGAAAAAAGACATGGGTAAAGTATCTAGAAGAAGACAAGCGCTCGGTGGCTGCAATGCCCAAGACAGGCAGAGACTTTGGAAAAGAACAAGCATAAAAACAGTTCTGTGGCAACAGAACTCTAAGTGAGGAAAACTTATCAGGGGATTCAGTGCAGGGTCTGTAACTGACTGCATGAGTCTTACAGAAACATGTCTATCCAGGCAAAGAACAGGAAACTCTCTGTGAAACTTCCTGATAAGCGAGTGTGAACACCCCTGACAGGCACAGACAACCCTGCTGCTTGGGAGGGTAAGAGTATGTTATGCCAGACCTAAATGCAGCTCCCTGTTAATTGACTGGAAAGCAAATGTACTGCAGCAAACAGAAATCACAGGTTTTAATTTTCATTAAAAATAATAGCATACCAGTCCATACATGTATCATCTCACCTCAGTATATAGAAGTACTGTATTTTTGAACCTCTAAAGCCAAAGATTACACACTCTCAAACCAAGGCAGATGCTAAGTGTGTCCTACAGCACGCTGTAAACCAGAGACATATGTTTACTCCAGATGAAAGCATTTATTTAATGGAGACCATAGAAGCAAGAATTGGTAACTACACCACTAATGTAATCACAACAAACAGATTCCAAAGCATTATTAGTTGAATGACTGTTGCAATGAACAGAGATGCATAGAAAATGCTTTCTGTGGTCAGACTACTAATAGGGTTGTTACTAGTAGGGTTATTTAAAAGAAATATGAAATGGGGGAGGATGGAGAAGGATGGATATGGCTATATTCACTATTACAAAATGCTAATTTTCATAAGCATGCTGGAAAAACAGACCTAAAAATGGATTCTGGGAACCCCCTCTAAAGAAACACTGATTGGTAACACACACTGGCCCTCAGAAGTTTAACAACAGCTTGGTCAAATGTTAACAAATGGCTGGGAGGAACAGACTTACCTGTACAGACTTGCATTGGTACAGGAATCTGGCTCCGGCCACATGAGCTTGTGGGTTGGACTGAAGTCCTAGATGTGCCCACAACACCTGGATCTCCAGGGACACTGGTATCAGACAGCAGGAAGTGCAGTTAACTGCCTGCAGAACATAGAGGAGCATGCGCTCAGTTGCCAGCGTTTCTGCTGTTCTGAAAAGATTTATTTTTATGGATGTATGTGTGTGTGTGTGTGTGTGTGTGTGTGTGTCTGACTGTCTGTCTGTCTGTATGTATGTATGTATTTGGACATGCGCAGATGCCCATGGAGGCTAGAGAGAGTGTCAGATTCCCTGCAGGTAGAGTTATAGGCAGTTGTGAGCTACCAATGGGCGCTGTTAACTGCTGATGCATCTTTTCTCAGCATCTCTTGAGCAGCTATTGTTACTAAAGCATTGTGTAATAATACAGAGGCCCATTTGGCTTAGAGAAAGTGCAAAACCAGGCCATATAAATGTTCTTAATCTTTACAAAGTTGTATTCAAAAATGAACAACAGGATGAAGAGCCTTCTGAAAACTAAAGATACATCTAACATCTGGTCTAGCTACTCTATTCTTGGGTGTACAACTATTCAGTGAAAATGAAACCACCCTGTCAGAGAGGTAGCTGCACTGCCACTCGCAACAACCAACACAGGCTCCTCACTGAGGTTCCTATCGTGGAATAAAAGGGAAGAAAATGTGGTACCCATACAACGGAATATGTTCATTCGCTCATAAAAGAGAAAATGGAACCTTGACATTTGCAATAAAATGGGTGAACATGGAGAACCCCTACATTCTATTTGATTTTTCAAGACAGGGTTTCTCTGTGCAGCCCTGGCTGTCTTGGAACTCACTCTGTAGACAAGGCTGGCCCTAAATTCACAGAGACCTGACTACCTCTGCCTCCTGAGGGCTGGGATCAAAAATGTATACCACCACTGCACACAGAAAAACGCTGATCTTAACAGAGAAGAGTAGAATTCTACAGTGATTGCTGGAGACTAGTTAAAGGTGGGGTAGCATACATAGAGAGTAAGGTGGGATAGTTAGTACCAAGCTACAGTTTTTAATAACTAATTGCTCATAGCACAGTAGGGCAACTAAGTTTTAAATTATAAACTACACATTTTATGCAGAATCTGGAGGTTTAATTCCCAGTACTACAAGAAAAAAAAAACTTGAAAAGAGAAGCTAGCTACTTCTGAATGTCACAATGAGATGGAAATGATCATTAAATAGTGCATCGGTGTACTGAAATGTCACACATGGTCCATACATATATAGGGTTATGTTATTTAAAAAGAAAACTTCTAAAGAGGCACACAATTAGAGTAGCCCATGTTGCTGAGGAGAAACACTCACTAAGCGACAGTGACAGAGTGTCTCTCTCGTAAGGATATGAATGGCCATGGCCTTGGGCAGACAACTTAGATCTAAAAAACAGGATTTGAACACAAAAGTAATTACAGGTTACATAAGACATAGGGTTGAGGTTGGATTCTAAGTCTGTTTTGAAGGCATCAGGGAGCCACGTAAACTGTTCTAATAGAAACATGGCATAGTTAAAGCAGTGCCCTAAGAGAAATAATTGAAAGATGTAGGAAGATACATCCTATTTGACTTCAGTTTTTAAACCCTTCCTACCCCTTCGGTAAATGTGAAATGTGATCTTTATTTGGTGGTACTCAGAACTGAACCCAACTCGATTACCTGGCAAGGGTTCAACATTGTCCTAAAAACTTGTCCTGTTGAGATCATAAGAGAATAAACCTGCTGCCAGCCTCATAAACAGACTCATACTGACCAAGTAGTTAAGACTCTAAGTGTAGCTGGAAACGTGGCTCAGCTGGTAAAGAAAGCATGCTTGCTCCCAAGCCTGGCAACTTGAGTCTGATCATCCCACACGGTAGGAGAGGACCACCTACCTCTCCAAGCATCCCTCCAACTTTCTCACATATGCACTTTCATGATAAATGTAATGAAAAAAAGAATATGAGAGAATATTTGAAGCATACGGCCTGGCTTTGAACTATAAGGTACCATCAGTAGCTCTCAGCCTTCCTAATGCTGAAACCTATTAGCACAGTTCCTCATGTTATCACCACCCACCCCAAACCACAAAATTATTTTTCTTGCTACTTCATAACTGTAATTTTGCTACTGTTATGAATTGTAATGTAAATATCTGTGTTTTCTCATGGTCTGAGGTGACCCTACTGAAAGGGTTGCGTGAACCCCAAAGGGGTCATGAACCATGGGTTGAGAACTGTTCTAGATTATCTTCAGGTTTATTTTAAAGTAAGGAAAGCAGATTAGACAGAGGTGTAACCAGAAATACGGACCACGAAGTGGTATACTTTCTTACATTCTTCTTGATGTGTGTGATAAACACAGATAGACTCAAGACTGGTTTTTGTCTTGCTAGGCATAATTGCAAAGATGGAAAACGAGCCACCAGGCAGTGGTGGCTTCCTTCCTTACTGAAACGCTGCAGTCTCTGCTGAGGATCCTGGTCCACCCTCCTCTCTGGGCTGGGTCAGCGTTGCCAAAGACGGCAACGTGCTCCGGTCTGGGCCTTCCGTGCAGAGTCTGATAAACCTCCTCCTGCAAGTGGCTGCAGTTCACCTCTCTGGGTCTGAAAGTCAACACCGTAGAGGCTGGAGCCCAACACCAGCATGGTGGCAATGCCATGTTAGTATTCGAACATGAAATTAATATCATAATACAGACCAGAGGAAGTAACCTTAGCAGGTGCTCCATAGACACAAAGACTATCTTCTTCTAAAGTGTTATTTGAAGTAGTAAACAGTTACTACTTCTACATAGGCCCTAGAAACAGAAACAAAATGGTGGGAGGTGCTCTGAGGCAAATAATTACCTTAACTGGCACCCAGATACTGCGTTCACTCCAAACTGTACTGCGTGTCTCTTAGCAGAGCAAAGCCCATTACCCTCGCTCTGCAACAGGGTCATCTGAGATGCAAGAGTGATGGTCAAGGCGACTGAGACAGACATAGGAAGCGGGCAGGGCTGGGCTTTCTCGGACCCCTAAGCACTGTTTGTATTTTACTAATATACTGACGGCTCACTCACACAGGCTCACTCACACATTTTTTCTAGTAGTTAAAAAACTAGACAACGACTGTCTTTCTAAAAACCCATTAACCATATATAAGCATACGAATATCACACTAAAATAAGCAAACATTGGTGTAATTTCCACCAATAGTTGTGTGAGGTATAAAGCCCTTGGCCGCATCAACCTTTAAGAACGTACGTAATATACTTAGGTACAGAACATGCTACCCAAGCCCATCAGAACCTTGAAAAATGGAAAACCAGGAAGGTCAGCAACCATTCTTGTCAGGCTGCAATAGTCTACCCCGCCCCCAAAAGGATACCGAGTGACTTGTGTCACCAGTTAGCACTAAGAGTGGCTTCCCAGTGAGGTAGCCAGGATTCCCACTTCTCGGAGCAGCAGGAGCAGCGGCCTTTCTCTGTTGAAATGCCTGCAGAAGGGAGAAGACAGTTACTGTGTACACTCACTTCCCCACTGGACGCCTGCCTTCCCTAACAGGCAATCTGTGAGCTGCATGGAGAAGCCTCCCTTCACCACACCGCAGCGTAATCTCCACCCCTCCCTCTTCCCTCTGATCTGCTTGTTGTTTTGTCTTGGGGAGTGCTGAGGGTTAAACTTAGGGTCTTGCGTATGCTAGGCAAGTGCTCTCCCCTGATCCCGAGCAGTCTGAATGCTGAAATTCACTACATGCTAATTCTGCCAAGGGTTGAAGCCAGGGACCCACTAAGGATCCCTTGACACTATTTCTCAGACATTGACTTCGTGCAATGTGCGTGCGGCCTGGCCGAATCCAGAGGAATCTAAATATGAATTGAATTTTAATGAGGTGACACAGAACCTGGCTGGTCACAGACTTGGAGAGAATGCTCTTGGTTTTAAAGGAGAGGCAGAAGAAAGGCAGACAGATGACAGTAATGAAGACCATAAACCAGAGGTCTCGGGGAAATACAGTTATTAATGTTCCAAAGTGAAGAAGCAGAGGAAGAGAATTCCTATGTGCTGCTTGCTGACTGAGCACAGTGAGCAGCTTTAACAAGTTCAGTAGTGTTTTGGTTGGGTCCAAACAGAGCATCAGAGTAAATGTTAATGATGCACGCGTACTGAGTATCTGCCACTCTAGCTAAAATAGTAAATGTCGAGACTTCAATTAAGACCAAAGCAGGCCTTAATATTTGGATTCTGTTTCGCACACATTACAGAAACAGATTATTGCTTTTCTATGAAGTAGAGTGTGAGATTTTATTAAAGATAATTTTATAGGAGAAAGAGAAGGTACTCAGAAAGACAGACAGACAGACAGTGTGGATACTGGCTCTGCAAAGTGCTATTTCTGGGACTCAGCCTCTGAACTCTCTCAGAGGGAAGGCTGCTGACCCTGAAGTGAACGATGAAGTCTTGCTGTAAGGAGACCCCTGGCTTGACAGTCAGGTTGGTCTGTCGGAAGCTGACAGAGACTTTCTGGATCCCAAAGGTCCCATTGGTCTCTATCTCGTAGACGACCTGAAAAACAAAAGGAGCATCCATTAACCAAAATAGCGTGGGCTTGCTGTGTTTAGCACAGAAGACTCTCCAGTCTGTGTTTTAACTGCAAGCCTGAGGCTTACCTAACAATCAGAACAGACCCAAAACAATAGCGTGTAAGGATAAAGACGGCTTGATATTGCAATCGCACGTAAAACAGACCAAATGCAGCTCTTAGGAGGAGAATTTGAGTTTCCGTACCTGGGAAACGATATTCTGACATGTGTTTCCAGCCAACAGAGGAGGGCTGGCTTGTGAGGCAAGCGTCACAGGAACCTGGAACTGATAAGAGAGAGAAGCATTATCAACCGAGATGGAAAAATAGCCTTTCTCTTGTAGTGAGAGGAGAAATGCACTCCAGCTCTGCATTGAGCTAAAATGAATGGTTTGCTTTCTCCTGAACCATCCCAGTTTTCTCTCCTTCCACTGCCAGACAACTTAAACTCAGATCATGCTGAGTCAGCACATCTCAGTACACTGGTTCTATCAGAGGTGAAGCAAGGGCCGCAGCCAATCAGACGTAAAGAACCTGTATTTCCCTCTTAGACATTCGTATGCCTGCTATTGTATGGAAAGACTTAAAGACACCCATTCTAAACGCAGCATTTAGCTTGGTTTAACACAGGTGTTTTCTAAACATCTCACTAATCTTTACTTCACGTGAAGCTATTTCTAGAGCCACATTTGACTGTGGTATAAAATAGCTATATTCTCCCCCGTTATTACAACTCAGAATGGAACGGCCTCAGACAGATAGCAGCCAGGTATTGTTTTTCCTGATAAACAGCATCATACCTTCATATTCTGAAGATCAGTCACACCTCTTGGAACCTAGGACAGATGAGGAATGATAGCATGAGGGTGTGTATGCCTTTCATAAAGTCACCAGGACTTTCCACTTCATATGACCCCAAACAGACTTTGGTAGGGGAAGATGGGAACACTGGAGTGGCTTCTGATCTATCACCTGACTCTCCGCTCACTAAATATCAGAGGAGAGCTGGATGCCACACTAGATTGAATGCCACAAACCCAGACAGAGCTTGCTCAAAAAGCGAGAACTTTGGGAAAAAAAAACAGGGGACCGTCCATCGCTCCTTCACTCTCAAGAAAACCCATCAGTCAGGATGGTGAGAGGTTTTATCTAAGCTCCAGCACAGGGATTGTTCTACAGCACACAACCGTGGGTGGCACATGAACTTCACCGTGAGGCTGAGTGATTTGAGTGAGGAGAGTCCGGAGAGTGGGGAAGAGAGGAACGACCTACCTTCAAGACTCTGAAGTTATAGTAAGAGGCAGCATCCAGGGCTGGCTCCGAGGTGCAGCTACTGGCCAGGTCCCTGAAGAAACGAGGACACGTTGTGCTTTTACTCTCTAGGAAACCTTATAACACAAAGAGGGAAGACAGCACTGGTAAGTGAGAAAGCCTATTTCCAAAAAAAAGCCAAAGGCCGGTGCACTCCTGCCCCGGACCCACCTGCAGGGTTGCTCTCGGCACAAAGTCCCCCAGCTCCCACCGCTGCAGGCTGCCTCAGTAAGCTCACCACAGACCAGCTCGGGTAGTAGGTCAGGATGGGATCCCCAGCCTGAATAAAACAGAATTCATTCGCTGTGAGGTTGGACTCAACAGCCCAGGGAAAGGAAGCAGAAACAAAGGTTAACTAGGTAGTTCTGATGAGCACGGTTGACCTCATCCTAGGAGGGTACTACAGAGTTACAGGGCCAACTGTACTCTGTCAGGAAAGCCAGACTATCCCAGCCCCTCCCCCAGGCTCACCCTATAGAATAGTACTGGCGGCTGGGTTTCTGGTGGCATTGAAGGGAAGGACTGGCCTCCGAACTCTGCAGCCAGGGCCTGGAAGTTGGTTGCATTGACTGTTTGGAGCTTCTGGAAATAGTTTGCTTTTGCTAATTTTTTTTTTTAAGAGAACAGAGAGTTAGATGAAAAGCATTTCTTTTTTAAGTACCTGACATCTTCGAAGCACAACAAACACACATTATCACACGCAAATGAACAGCGGAGTTTAAGAAAGAACTCTTAAGATGGTTCGGCTGGTCAAGGCAATTGCCACCAAGACTGACAACAACCCGAACTTATCCCTGGGACCTATATACTGGAAGGAGAGGAGGGCTAACTCTCACAAGCTGTCCTTCCATCTCCACAAGCATGCTATAGTATGTATTCATGTCACATGCATGTGTATGCCACCCACATCCCAACCCCAGGAAATAGGTGTAATTTTTACAGAACGAAGTACTGCTCGGGCATGGATGGGTGTGCTGCCGCCTGGTGTGCACCCCACCTTTCCTGCTCTGCATCTCCAGGAGCCGAGGCTTCCGGCTCTGTAGCGTCCTCCAGAAACTGCCCAGAAAGGCTCTTTACCGCCTATCAAATCAGTTACTGCCACCTTTGTATGCAAAAGTTAAAGTGAACTGGAGAAGGAAGATGAGCTCAGAGAGTCAACAGCTATGGACTCTTTTCATAGCTTTTCTCAGGAAGAGAGAGCCACAGCCAGTTGTGAGCTGCCATGTGGGTGCTGGGAATTGAGCCTGGGTCCTCTGGAAGAACAGCCAGTGCTCTCAGGGGTCAAGCCATCTCTCTAGCCCCACAGATGACCACTTGCCCCCCTCATTTCAGTATAGGTGTATTGGTTGAAGTAGTGATAAGAACAGAATACAGACATACAAGCTAAGGCTATATTCATATACACAAGTATATTATTCATATGTGACTTCATATATAAGTATATAAATATTCTTGTTGGTGTCCACCAACTGTACCATCAGCCAACAATTTAGAGGTAGTTACACTCTGATATAACTGTGGACGTGAAAAACCTACAGACCATCTCATCCATCCCCTTAGGAAATTTGGATCCTCTGAGGCAAGGGTAGTTGCAAGGACCTCAGAGTAAGGTAGCAAAACTAGGAGCAGATCCCCAACCCCCAACTTGCTGGTCTGCAGTTTTCCCCCTCCACAGTGCTATAGAGGCCCTCTTAGGAATAGCACACCCTTCACCGCCAGTGATTATTATCAAGACATTTTATCCACTGTGAATAAATATACAGTTTGCTCTTTTCTAAAAAATGATATATTTATTTTTATTTTATGTGTATTGGTGTTTTGCTTAAATATGTCTGTGTGAGCATGACAGATCCCCTGGAGCTGGAGTTACAGCCAGTTGTGAGCTGCCATGTGGGTGCTGGGAATTGAACCTGGGTCCTCTGGAAGAACAGAGAGTGCTCTTAAGTGCTGAGCCATCTCTCTAGCCCCACAGTTTGTCCTTTTAAGGCACTGACAGCTTATCTGGAGGAAATCATAATATTCACATAAACTGACAATCATACAAGGAACTCTACAAATTCTTAAGGAATGACTTAGGACAACGAGTGTCTTAGAACTAACTTCTGAGGATGGGCTCACTTGGGCAGATGACAGAAGATTCTTAGAAGAGCTAAGATGTTCGCAATGAATGGAGAAAAGAGGGCCACTTGAGTCAAGGGGGAAAGCAGATAAAAGTTAGGAAAAATTTAAGGCACAGCTTGAGGACAAAGGACATGAATTCGTCCAAAACAAAAGGGCAGAATAAAATCATGAGAGAAAAGTTTTCGGACAAAGAAAGAGAAAGAAGGACACAAAGAAAGAAATCAATGCAGATTGCCAGGCTAAAGGTGCTGAGCAGTAGTTTAAAGGTGGTAGAGTCTCATGAAATTACTAATGTTCTTATTAACTAAAAGTAAGAGGGTAGTGGTAAGAGGGGTGAGCGACAGGGAATCTAAAAGAAATAAGAGAGCTGGGAATCCCAAAGACAAAGTCACATCTCAATAAACATTCAATGATAAGAGCTGTCAAACTCGTTTCTACTCACAGTTGTTCACACGGACACAAAACTGTGTCGTTCCACTGGAGTCCGTGAAAACTCTGGAAGGGAACGGGGAGTTGCTCCTGAACATAAGAGAGTTGTCCACACATACCCAACTTGAAGATCTGTGAGGAAAGGTGAAGATACTTAAGAGAGAGACATGGAGTACATCTAGGGAAGGGGGCCTTACCCCACCAATGTCTGATGCCAATAAGAGGGGTCTCTGGGCAGAGGTGCAACACTCAGGTTTTGTTTTACTGGATGGCTCAGCATTCCCAGGAAAGCCCAAGGGGACATCCGACCGGGAGACAGCGGGTAGGAAACTCACTCTTACTCCTCCACCGGAGGAGCACCGCAGCTCACCTTACACTACCAGGAAGACAGAAGGAAAAGACTGTTCTGGGATGGAGAAGATCGCAGTCCTTGTCACAGCAGCAGTTTAAATCGCAGGTACCCGGAGTCAAGTCACAGACACAGATCGGTAAAGCTGTAAGTACAAGAAGAAAAGCGAGATGAAGCTCCCCCAAAGTTTTCCCGCGCGGACAGCCCCAGTGCCAGCTACGTGGCAGGGCAATTTTGTCTACACAATTTTAGATCTGAGAAGTCAGTATTTCCATCCCGTATCCCGCCGCATCACCTGGAAAGGGGTCGGTGGTCGCGTTCACGGGCATCGATAGAGTCCAGGGAGTCGGACTCTCAGACGAATCCGGAGGAGCTGAGGTTGGCACTTCGGGCGTCACTGGCTCCAGGCCCCAGGAGGTGGGGAAAGCCCGGGCTGTGGAGGAGGGCTGCGGTCGGGCGGTCTCAGAAAGCATCAGGACCACCAGCAGCAGCAGGTGCAGCTGCAGGGTGCACATAAGGCAGCCTGGCCGCAGAGCGGTGCGACAGGAGCCTGGGTCTCCAGATACGTCCCAGGAGCCCTGGGAAGAAGAGTCGCGTACTTCGTCATCAGCTTCCGTCTGCGCATTGGCTCAGGCGGGAGCCGGGTGCTCTTCAGCCAATGGAAGGCCGTGTTGTTACGACCCTGAGCGTCCTTCATGCTGCTCTCCTCCTTAGCGGCGCGTGGTTCCCGTTACCTGGCAACCGCTGGGAGCCTCGGGGGCGAAGGCGTCTTTGCCTGATCCCGCCGCTAGATGGCAGCTGGCAGAGGGTTGGCGCGCTTTACGGACCTGGAAGAATTGGATGAAGTCATCACTGAGAGGAAGACCAAGAGGCACAAACTGAGATCTTACCAAGGTAAGAGGCCCTTTCTCTGGAAACACCATGAACTCAAGGAGAAAAACATAGAAAGTCACATCCCTTACGTGTGCCGGGAAACTGAGTACCTGATCACAAAGTTTAGGCCAAACTGGCTACTGAGTGAGACTCTGATCCCTAAAACAAAGACAAATGAACAAAGTCCCAATGATGGCATGAGAGATGGCTCAGCTTCTAAGAATATTTGTTTTTGTTTTTGTTTTTTTCAAAGAACTGGGGTTCGCTTCCCAGAACCCACAAGGTGTCTCACAACCATCCGCTGCTCCAGTTCCAGGAGATCCATTGCCTGTGCCATCTTCTGGCCTCAGTGGGCGCCATCTGACACCCGCAGGTGCAAAGACTCAAGCAGGCAAAACACTCCTCTGCATAAAATCTAAAATAAAATTTAAAAATGTCTCCACTTTAATTACTATGGTATTTTTTAAAAAGCATAATAAAACAATGCTTATTTCAACTCCACGAGTTTCTTTATTCCCCGCTCCCTGTCGCCTAGTCACAGTTTCATGTAGCCCAGGCTGACCCTCAAACTCAAGATGTGGTCAAAGATGGCTGAATTTCTGAACCTCCTGGGTCTGGAATTTTAGTCATATAGGCCACCTTCATGCACTCCTGCCAAACACTCTATCAAGTTAAATTTTATTTTATTTTTTAAAAAGTGTTAGTTAGTGCATTATATCAATAAATGTGATCTGTATATTTGTTGCTGGAAAGGGTAGTAAGGGAAGAGGTTCAGGACAAGAAAACAGGATGGAGAAGAGTATGAGGACTTAGAGAAAGTTACAATTTAGAAACATTTTCTGAGGAGAAAGTAAAGATACAGAGATGGAAATAGCCAAGGAACCAAGAAGCAAGCTAGCTGATTGCTCTTTTACGGTTTTATCATTAAGTTCTGAAACACTCTCTAGTATGTGCTTGCTCTTCTCAGGAGTGGCGTGGCCCTTCTGCATGCCTAATAGCACAAACATTCTGTATTTGCACTAATCTGAGACACAGGCAGGCATGGCTATGGCACACATGATAGGCATGCAATGCCTGAGCTGTTAAATATTTAATTTTAAAATTGTGACTCAAGGTTAAATAACCTCAGGTAACTAATAGCCATTGCAATGTGCAGTTGGATTGTGTATGATCAAAATCCAGCCAGCTATCTCCCTGTGCTCACAATTCCAACATTTGGGTTATTTTAATTATTTGGGGGAATAAAATAACATCTACCAGGAGTTACCTAATCCACTCCAGTCCACTCCTTAAAACTGATTTTGGATGTCTCTCTTTCCAATGAATCTCCTGGGCTGATGGCTCTCTTTTCCAATGAATTTTTTGGGCAGATAAGATTTGGGGCACTTGAAATTGCCCGTATTTTCCAAGAGGATCTTAATTTTTTTTTTTTTAAGATTCGTTTATTTTATATATGTGAGTACACTGTCTCTCTCTCCTCAGACACACCAGAAGAGGGCATCAGATCCCATTACAGATCTGGAAATTGAACTCAGGACCCCTGGAAGAACAGTCAGTGCTCTTAACCGCTGAGCCATCTCTCCAGCCCACGATCTTAATTTTTATAATGCCTTTTAATTTTTAGCTTAAATATATCTCTATGCTCTAAATACTCTCAAACATTTGTATGTGATTGGGTGGTTAATTATGTGTGTCTCATGTGTGGGGGTGCCTGTGAGGGACAGAAGAGGGGGTGAGATTGCCCTAGAGCAAATTATATTACTCAAATTATATGTATTTACTAGAATATAGTTTGTGTAAGGTAAGCAGTTTTCTTTCTTTCTTTTTTATTAGATATTTTCTTTATTTACATTTCAAATGTTTTCCCCTTTCCTAGTTTCCCCTACCCCCTCCTGGTAAGCAGTTTTATCTGTCTTTATTTGATATATACCCTTGTTTAAGTCATGCTAGCTTTGTTCATGTGTGAACATTCAAAAATATACACTGAAGACTGGTTTGTTGAACTCCTTTAATTTAGTTCTTGGGAGATCACCTTATTTCAGCTTGTGCTTATCTTTATAAGCTTTGTTTTATATCTGATCATAAAATCTTTTAGATCTCAAAGTTTAGAGTTTGAATTTCCACTCTGGAATTATTCCCGGATGATTGTTGGTAACCTTGGACTGGTTGAAATAACCTCAGGGTTGCCCGGTAAGGAGACACAGTTCAGCAACGTGTAAGTTATTTTTCCTTCAAGCTTCAACACTTAAGGGCTGGGGTCAGCTCAGGGCCAGAATGCTTGCCTGCCCTCCATGCTACAGGTTCTATAATCTGTCCCAGCACTGGAAGTGGGGCACGAGTTTATATCTCCATCTGACTTTTCTGTAATTTGTGGAGCTCTGAAGAAGAGGAAAGAAGAGCGTTAGGATGTGTTCCCAGTCTTGCATCTTGATCCAGTCTGCTATGTTTTCAACCACATGCCGAATGCTTTTCTTCTGAAACACAGGCAGCTGCTGGAATCATATGATCCAGTTCGGAAATCTCTGCTTCTAAGATGATGTCATATGAATGCACCGGAAGCCGTGGCTCCACCTTAAAACTGGCATCTGCCTGGCACATGGGAACACATTTTTCCCCCCTCAAATTCTCTTTCAGATTTTATTATTAGATCCCCGAAGAACTGAAGATTTTTATGTTACAGGTTCCAGCAAGCAGAAAGTAGGAAGAAGTTAGACAAATTTTTGTTCAACTGTCACATTGGGGATGAACTCTTCTCAATCACTCCCTCACTGTATTGTAAAACCAAACATCACAGAAAGCCTGCTGGGCGTTCAGACTCATGTGCAGACATGGGCACACCTTGGACTTGAAAAACACAATAAGAGAATTTCGTGAAGACACAGAAAGCAGATGATGGATCAGCCTGATTCCATCTTAGGATATAAAGCCATTTTGTTAGAAGGTCTGAATAAGTTGTTTCTATTTGCTGCAGAATTCAAGTTTGGCGTGCACCTACCTTACCGTGATAAGATAACAAGCAACCTTGAGCTGTTCTGTCAAGAGGATCTGTCAAATACTCCAATCTGCTCTCTGCTTCTGTAGGATTGGCGTGCGAAATCCTTATGTTACATCTTTTCCCTATAAAAGGAGGCATGAGAAGCCAACCAGGACTGTATCTCAAACCCTGCTTTAGAGAGTCACTTCTATGCACAGTAAATAAAGCTTGCTTCTTTGGTTTTCCTTTGGATGGTGGTCTTCATTCTTGCCTGGAGGATTAGCACAGAGATCTGTGAGTCCCCCACCTGCTGTAGCTTTGCCATCATAGAGCCTCTCAGGAGGAGAGCAATCTCGTCCCCTTCCTCTTGTGGAAAACATTTTTGATCTCCAGCTACAGTTTTGGCTTCACGAGAAACCTTACCAACGCGACAGATCCTTGAGCTATAAAATCTCTTGTATTCATTGGGAATTTCCACACTCTGATGGTCAAGAAGTCTGATTTAGAGGCAATCTTTTCAAAGGCAAAAATCTGGGTTGTTCTGTGCACAGGGGCTTTGCCTTTGTCAAGTGTGTTAATGAGAGAGATGCTGTAGCCAGAGAGGATGACAGAATGATTGCTGGCCAGGTTTTAGCTATTAATCTGGCTGCAGAGCCAAAAGTAAGTTGAAGGAAACAGGTGTGAAATGCTCTGCCGCAGGGACGTACGGTTCTTCGCTTGACTTGGGCTGTGACCGCCAATGGAATAATTATGACAGGATGTGCAATTACCCAGCATGCATCACTTCTTCTGTTGCTTGTGCTGTGGTGCCTTCTAAATGTAGTATATGTTGGGAAACTGCTCACAAAGCGGCAAAAGTGGATTCAATTTGAAGATTGGACACCTGTGATCTCAGAGAGTTGAAAGATGATCTTCGGGCCATTAAGAAGGAGTTGACCCAGATAAAACACACAAAGTGGATTCTCATCTGGAAAACCTGGAGAAAAACTGAAGAAGAAAAAAAGCAACCTGGCAGACTTAGCCTTCTCATTTACGGGAGAGATGGAGAGTGAAAGGTCTGGAGAAGAGCAGAGCAGCATCTCTGCACCAAAACGTAAAACTGATGAGAAGACGGAGTCTAAGGCAGATGCATATGAGTGCTGAGCAGGTGGCCTGCTGGATGATGAAGGCGGTGGTGTGTGTGCGCGCGTGCCTGGATGTGCACACGCTTGTGTGTGTCCAGCTGGAGTTGACCAAGGATGATGAAAGAGAGACCGAGGAAGGAGAAGATGACTCTTAAGCACATCGTGGAATTTAGAAAAGTTTTCCCATTATTCCTTTACCTAAGTGCTTGTGTGAGAGTGAATTAAAAACAGATCCTCTTTGCTGGTATCTTCTGCACGTTTTCACTGTCCTCTTTCTCTCTGTCCTCCCTTTGTGTCTTCCCTCTCATTGTCCTCCCTTTGTGTCCTCCCTCTCATTGTCCTCCCTCTCTCTGTCCTCCTCATACTGTCCTCCCTCTCTGTCCTCCCTCTTACTCCTCCCTCTTACTCCTCCCTCTCTCTGTCCTCCCTCTCACTGTCCTCCCTCTTACTCCTCCCTCTCACTGTTCTCCCTCTCTCTGTCCTCCCTCTCACTCATCCCTCTCGCTGTCCTCCCTCTCTCTATCCTCCCTCTCACTGTTCTCCCTCTCTCTGTCCTTCCTCTCACTCCTCTCTCTGTGTTCATTAATTTACAATTGCCCTGCATCTGGCTCCACTTTCCCTTCCTTCGATGCTCCTTAGTAGTTTTCTTAAGACTTACCCTGTTACGTTTTGTTTTTAATTTTGATTTTATTGGCTTAACAATAAAAAGATGATATTAAAAAAGAAAGATGATCATGAAAAGGTGCGGTCAATGATCATAGGCTTTATAATTATGAATGTATATATGTGAAATAAGGATTTTTACCTAAACTATATGAAGAACCCAGGAGAATTGGCCAAGATTTGACTAAGGTCTTTATGAAAGAGTATATCTACTATAATTTGGATCTGAAGTGTCTCAGAGGATGGGCCTATGGTGCTGTTGTGAGATAATAGAACCTTCTAGAAGTGGGCCATGGTAGGAGGAAATTTCCTGGCTTCCACGAGGTGAGGTGAGTACCTTTCTTTTGCCACGTGCTCTCTCCTGACTTCTGCCTCACACAGGTCCTAAGGCTCTGGGGCCAATTGAGCATGGGGGGGGGATAAAACGTCCAAAATGGTGAGCCAGAATACCACTTCTTTCCTGAAAGCTATTGTGTCAGGTTCTTCATCTCAGTGGTGGACCACAGCATCCAAGTGACTAATAAGCAAAGGAGGAGAAACAATGCTATTATTAATCAGGGAAATCAGAATCAAGACAATAATAAAATACCATACCCCACAGGAGAGCAAAAGATAGAAGCCCCAGCTAATACAAAGTCTCAGTGAGAATGTGGAATTGCTAGATTTCCTCCTTTTCCCTCCTCCCCACACCTCTGTTTTGAGCAAAGTCTTGTTTTCTAGCCCAGGTTAGCCTTGAACTCATGATGACCCTGCTGTGTCAGCTTCCTGTGTTAGCCTATGAGAAGCTGACATTGTGGCTTCACACTTGTTACCGGCGGTAGGGTAGATTGTTGCTGTCTTCTATTTGGCCAAACATATTCAGCCCCTATGACAAAATACATTCTTTCACATATGTACTGAAATGTATATGTATTTGCCAAAAGAGTGTGAGAATACTTATCATATAGCACTGTTTATATCGCACCAGTGATCTCATTAACAGCAAAATGTATACGTCATAATGTCGTTTAGTCAGACCCCTTCTTCAGTTAAAGAAAACCCAAAACAAGGCGAAACTGTCCTGCTGCTAGAGGCCTGGATGATGGGTTTGTTTGAGGAGAGTTGTCAGCGGGGCAAGCTCAGTGCTGTATTCTGACTTGGTCATCAGTTTCCTCAATTTACTGTATGAGTGTATGTTTTCAGTAATTCTGTGTGCTTTTTCTGTCTTTTTTTGGGGGGGGTGTTTTTGGGGTTTAGGGGATTTTGAGTCAAGGTTTCTCTGTGTAGCCCTGGCTTTTCTGGAAATCTCTCTGTAGAGTAAGCTGTCTGCCTTGGAGCTCACCCAGTAGAACAGACTGGGTTTGAACTCAGAAATCCACCTGCCACCGCCTCCGCCTCCCGAGTGCTTGGAGCAAAGGTGTGGGTCATCATTGCCTGGCTAGTTCTGGGCAGTTTTAATGAATTTGTGCCCTCATGTTTCTGCCACCAAGGAAAAGGCAGAGCTCAAAGGTCCCTCCTATTGTTCCACCCACCTTCCTCCTGCTCCTCCCCTTGATGCAGTTTTAACTGCCATTCATTTTATAATCGACATGATTTAATTGATCATCTAGGTTATTTACAAATGGTTCACAGTAGGGTGGGGTGGTACCTTTAATTCCAGCACTGTGGAGTCAGAGGCAAGATGATCTCTGTGAGTTCGAGGCCAGCCTGGTCTACATAGCAAGCTCCAGGACAGCTGGGACTACATAGGGATACCCTGTCTCAAATCCAAAATGTAATAATAATAATAATAATAATAATAATAATAATAATAATAATGCAGCTGCTCACAAGCGTTGACTAAGTAAGTCAATGCATGGTGTTTATATGTTACCTGAAGATAAAGTTGAATGGCGCTCTAGTGGAATTCAGCCTGCCTGCCTCCCTCTTCTTCATCTCCCTTTCTTTTGAGCCTGTCTCATTAAATACCCCAGGATGGCCTTGAACTTCAGTCCTCCTGCTTCAGCCTCTTGCACTCCAGGAATGCAGGTGTGCGCCTCTATACACAGCTTCAGCTCCTTGCTTTTCCATGACCCCAGCCATTAGCCACTTTACATATTCTTGCAATACAGTTAAAATAACTTTGTATATTTGCATTAAGGCCACACATGTGTATTAGACTCGACCTAAAGCGATGGTTTCTGGTCTTCAGTGAGCACCAGCCCTGATTGTTTCTGCAGTTTTATTGTCTTTGCCATTAGATCAAGCTAGGTAAATTCCAATTTGTCCCAATTTGGGGTATTGGAATGAGATTTTGTGGGATTTTTCCCTCCTGTGTTCTTAAATTGAGAAAGAGGGGACTATGACCCAGTTTCTGTTAAAAGGTTGTATTTCCCATTTGCAGGTGTCCAGTACATCATGCCACGGGTGTTTCATATAACATGGGGAATTGGGCTTGCTTCTGATGTACAACAAATCACATGAAAGTTAGTTGAGTTGAACAACAAACCATTCTTGTGACTTCTTGGTCCCAGCCTTCTGGGCTGGGCTGGCTTGGCAGGACTGGATGGTCTCAGATGACCTCACACGGCAGACTGGCTGGGTCATAGTGTACAGGCTGGGAAGGCACACATCTGGGAATACAGATTAGCTATGAATCAATAAAAGAGAGTTGCTCCCTTAGGCTGCAGTCTCTGTCCTTTTCATGGTGGGTGCCTCCTTGATTTAGAAAGCATCTTAGCTATCAGGTGTTTTTTTTTTTTCCTTTCCATGTTAAACATATGCATTCCACCAATGTCAATACCACTATGGCCGTTATATGGTAACAATACAAGCCTGAAACAAAATTTACTTATAGCATAGTTTAAAATTTAAGAACATCTATGAGGTAATTTCTATAGCATATTGTCCTTTTAATTTTATAAGGTTTTATGAAGAGGCATGTGTTTTGTATTTTGAACAGTACATATGGCAGTACAACATAGGAGTTATACAATAACTGTGTATGTTAGTTTACTTTGATTTATTACAGTGTAGGAGTGAACCAAGCTTTAAAAGACTCCAAATATGACCAAGTTCCAAAAGTCACTTAAGAACTTCAAAAATCTCTGGGCAGTGGTGGCACACACCTTTAATCCCAGCACTTGGGAGGCAGAGGCAGGCAGATTTCTGAGTTCAAGGCCAGCCTGGTCTATAGAGCGAATTCCAGGACAGCCAGGGCTATACAGAGAAACCCTGTCTCGAAAAAAACAAAACAAAAAAACAAAAAATTTTGATTTTATATTATTAAGTCACCAGTCTAGGTTTTTGTTTAACAGCATTTACAAAAAATACCAAATATTTCAATAACTAAAAGAAAATAACTGGGCTTGGAGAGATGGCTCAGTGGTTAAGAGCACATACTGCTGTGGCAGAGGACCTGAGTCCAGTGTCTAGCTCTAACATTAGGCAGCTCAGCTCACAGACTCCATGGGATCTAATGCCCTCTTCTGGCCTCTGTGGGCACCTACACACATACATGAAACATACATACATGCACATACATGTACATATAAAATAAAGATAAATCTTAAAAAACATTCTAAAGACCAAATTTTATGATTACTTTAGATTTATTTTAACTACTTATATATACTCTTTATAAAGATTTATTTAAGCATATTTAAACTAGAAACTTAAAGAGTTTGTGGGGTAACTCAAGGTATCTTATCTTGAGAATGTGAAGCACTTGGGGGTGGTCAGTGTTATTGTAGTCCCCATACATTGCAGCCTTTTTGCCTAGGACCCCCACCGGTCTCTAAGAAGGCCAGGAAGAAACTGTAGGAAGTCCTTTCTCCTCCTGCCCCACAGTGATAGCAGAGGAAGTATGTAGTGGTCGCTGTAAAATCCTTTCAAATATCTCCATTACAGAGCATAAAATTTAATGTACAAAGCATACTTGTGGGGAGAAATATGGCTTGGTTCAAAGACACCAGTAAAATACCATTGTTGGGGTGGAAGGCTTAATGTAATTCTAGCCGGATGAAGGCCTCTCTGCTCTCACCTGAGCTAAATTCCGGAAGCTTTACTCAATCAGGGGAAAGTCTTCAGGGTCACACTGATAAAGGAGCTATGGGGACTTTTTAATCCCAGGAGAGAGATACCTAATGTAGCCAGGGGAGGAGGACGGGGTTAGTGTGGGAGGTGTTAGGGCCACTCTGAATCTACCGTCTCTCTCAACAGCATCTCTATACGTCTCTCTCTACAGCATCTCAAAAACGTCTCTCTATACAGCATCTCTATACATCTCTCTATACAGCATCTCTATACGTCTATTCAAATAGTCACAGATAGTTTGGCTTTAGGGAATGAGTTCAAAGTTTCATGTAGATAAAAATTTAGTATGTCTATATTTTATTTTCAGTGTATAATAATGACATTATCCCAGCGATGAAATATAAGGTTTTTTTAGTTTAAATGTAAAAAACTTAGTTTTCCAATTTTTCCCTATTTCCATTGATAATGATTCCCAAATACAAATTATAAAAAATTATCAACCTTAAAGACATGTATCTTATTGGCTCTGGGCTGCGGCCGGCTCGGCGACGCTCCTCGGGCAGCTCACTGCATGGTCGTCTGGTGCCCCCGCCGCCTGCATCCCCGCCGCCGCCCCGCGACGCCCACCGCCGCCTGCCCTGCCGCCGCCGCCTGCGCCGCCTCGGGACCGGCTGTATGATTAGGCCACAATCTTCAATGAGTAGACATATTCCTCAGTTCTGTGGTGTTCTCGGTCACACATTTATGGAGTTTCTGAAGGGCAGTGGAGATTACTGCCAGGCACAGCACGACCTCTATGCAGACAAGTGAACTGTAGAAATTCATTACTACTCCACCAAGAAACCCCCATAAGAGTGGATAACCTGGACACAGGCGTGTTGAATTGAAATCTGCAGAGCATTTGACAAGAGCTCAGACCTGGATGGGGTAAACCTCAGTGCACTTCCTTTGTATTGCCTCAGTATTACTGGATTGAAGACTCACTGCTTCTTGTTAGGAGTTCATTTCATTGCCCGTTTCTCCCAATTCATACTCAAGCACTGAGAATTTCAAGTGGAGTATATTGAATATTGAAGTAGACTTCAGGTTGTTTTTTGGTTTTGTTTTGGTTTTTTTTTTTCTGTTTTGGTTTTAAATCATTTCTGTATTCAATTTTTTAATTCTTTCATAACCCTATTGGGTGTTTTTTTAAACTAAATTAACATGGCTCGAATGAACCGCCCTGCTCCTGTGGAAGTCACATACAAGAACATGCGATTTCTTATTACACACAATCCAACCAATGCGACCTTAAACAAATTTATAGAGGAACTTAAGAAGTATGGAGTTACCACAATAGTAAGAGTATGTGAAGCAACTTACGACACTACTCTTGTGGAGAAAGAAGGCATTCATGTTCTTGACTGGCCTTTTGATGATGGTGCACCACCATCCAACCAGATTGTCGATGACTGGCTAAGTCTTGTGAAGATTAAGTTTCGTGAAGAACCTGGTTGCTGTATTGCTGTCCATTGTGTCGCAGGCCTTGGCAGAGCTCCGGTGCTTGTTGCCCTAGCATTAATTGAAGGTGGAATGAAATATGAAGATGCAGTACAATTCATAAGACAAAAGCGGCGTGGAGCTTTTAACAGCAAGCAACTTTTGTATCTGGAGAAGTACCGTCCGAAAATGCGGCTCCGCTTCAAGGATTCCAATGGTCATAGAAACAACTGTTGTATTCAATAAAACTGGGGTGCCTGATGCCATTGCCTTGGAAGTGGAACTTCAGATGGGACCTGATTTGTCATGCATATTACCCAATGTGTCGGCTTACTGAATAAGTCTACTGCAGCTCCACAGGAATACTGAAAAACCAGTCTTACCAGGCCACAAGTTTGACAGAATTGCAACCTCTATATTTGGGCTATGATCAACATGTTTGGACACTTAGCAAAAGATTTTTGCTGGTCAGCATTTAAAATGTGCTTATTATTTGTACCAATTGACCTTTCCTAAAATAAGGTATTGAGTTATGTCATTAAATGTACTCCTGTGCCAGAATATTATTAGTCTATAAGGAATTTAGAAGGATTAGGTGCCAAAATACCCAGCACAATACTTGTATATTTTTAGCATCATACAGAACCAAAATTGCAGGAACTGAGAACTCTAGACCATCCATGGTGTATTCCTTCAGTCATTTCAAACACTGCAGGGCTTCTCTCGTTATCTGCCTGCTCACTCTGTTTACATCTCCCACACTTATGCCAGAATACGTCAGGTTTGCTTAGCCATCCTTTATTTTTTTTATTTTTTTTTTAACTAAGTCTTGCGCTGATTATTTAATATGTCTGTCTCATTTTGTTTTGTTTTGGGAAACCTCTGTTTGAAAATCAACTTTGTTACAGAAGCACATATCTTCAACAATGTCTCCAGACAAAAAGCCTTATAGTTAATTTAATGTTTGCACTCAGAAGTGCAACCTAACAGGGAGGGCCTGAAAAAGAAACGAGAGGAGGCTATTAAATATTTTTAGTAATATGTTGCCTTTGTCATGTGCAGAACATGTAGAGTATGCTCTTTAATTTAGTAAATATTTTTAAGACATAGAGATACATTGTTGTAGCTAACCAATTCTTAATCAAAATTTCTGAAATTTTTGTGTTTTCCATACCTATCAGAAGTTTTCCAGCTTGTTTGAATTATGGCTTTCCTCTTCCCAATCTCTTGCAAAAAAGACAAAGTGGGATGGATCTGCTAGTGAACTGAGCAGAAATGTTTTATACGCCTTTTGAGCTATGTAACTTAATAATTGGATACTTGATCATTTGTTTTATTATGTAATCGATAAAATGGTGATGTGTATTAAAGTTAGTTCAACCATATATTTATACTGTCTGGGAATGTGTGGTTATAGTTCTGTGGGAGAAATAGTTTGTCAGTGTTCACCAGCTTGTAAAAACTTAGTATGAGAGCTTCAACATTTAAATAAATGATGAACCGCATTCGTCACTGAGGACACTTTTGCCTAAAATTAACTTAATTTGTAGAAAACAATGGATTCAGTTAATATCATTTCAATTTATGGAAAAAATTGTTAGGGTTGCCAAGTGCTTTTTATTAAAAGTTTCTCTTTAAAGGTCTAGATAATTGTGAATCAGTTGAATGTTGGGCACCGAGGGGAAACAGTTTGTAATAGATGATCTAGATTTTTCAGTTCAGTTCCATCAGTCACTTGTAGCTCTGCAATTTCCAGACCAGTTTTCTCATTTTTAAGTTCATTACATGCCTGTATATATTTTGAAATTAATTTGAACCTGAGTATTTGGCACATGATGGCTTAATAAATTTTAACTTTCAATAAAAAAAAAAAAGACATGTATCTTATTACTTAATATTAAACTGTCTTAATCTGTGGTTGTTTTTTTTTCTTCAGTTAATAGAACTTACAGTTATGTTAAAGAAGGGAAAGTCCTTTATAACCTTACTTTTAGCCTATAAAGAAAGACCATATGATTATAACTTAACTCTGAATCATTTCCTTCCAGAACTTGGTTTCAGGGTATGGCCAGCTATGTTTCCTCCAGGAGGCAGGTGGCCTCCATAAAGTTACTCAGCATTCCACATGCCTCAGTTTCCGGTTCTGTGGGGGAAGAGATTACCCTGACTTCTAAGCCTAGGGTTAGGGTTATATTTTAAAAATATTAAAAATAATTAAAATTAAAATAAAAACAGAATAAGTAGTTTCAAACACCTTAATTTATGACATCTATTACACCAAATAGACCCCATCTTGAAACTAATTAAGTTTGCAGTCTCTTAACTCTCACACAGTACTTTTGCTTGTTTTTTCTCTGTTACTTTATGTCCAGCCAGAATTATGCATGATTTATATTTAGTTTTCTAAAAGACATCTCAAAAATTATTTCTTTAAAAAAATTTTTTTTTTAAACTTTTGAGACAGGGTTCCTCTACCTACCCTTGGCTGTTCTGGAATTTACTGTGTGGGTCAGTCTGGTCTCAGATTCACAGAGATCTGCCTTCTAACTTTGATTCTAGCATCAAGGGTGTGCACCACCAGACTGGGCCTTATTTTTCTTCCTTCCCTTTCTTTCTTTCTTCCTTCCTTCCTTCCTTCCTTCCTTCCTTCCTTTCTTTCTTTCTTTCTCTCTTTCTTTCCTTCCTTCCTTCTTTCCTTCTTTCTTCATTTCTTTCCTCTTAAGATATATAACTTTTACAAAGCTGTAATCAGCAACAAAGACAGGTTTTTTTTTGTCATTTTTTTTTGTTTGACAGGTTTTTTTAATTTAAAAAAATTTTTAATATTATAACTTGATTACAGCCTTTCTCCCTCCCCTTCCTCCCTCCCATATATCACTCCCTTATTCTCTTTCAAATTCATGCTCTTTTTTTTCAGTTGTTATTGCATACATATATGTATTTTTTAAAGATTTATTTATTATATGTAAGTACACTGTAACTGTCTTCAGACACCCCAGAAGAGGGCATCAGATCTCATTAAGGATGGTTGTGAGCCACCATGTGGTTGTGGGATTTGAACTCAGCACCTTCGGAAGAGCAGTCAGTGCTCTTAACCACGGAGCCATCTCTCCAGCCCTCATATATGTATTTTCATTTGCACACATATTCCCAGTATAACCTGTTGAGTCCATATGTTACTCATGTGTATTTTTTCAGGGCTACTTACTTGGCACTGAGCAACTAGCTTGATTTTTTTTCTTAAAGAAAAGACCAGGCCCCGGCTTCTAGAGTACTTGAATAGTTACCATCCGATCCACAATACACCGTATGTCACTACATACCGTTCCTGTGTGTTTTCTGGAAGACATCCAAGTCAGGATGCCACAGAGACACCTATAAACGTGTGTTTTCTGGAAGACATCCAAGTCAGGATGCCACAGAGACACCTATAAACCATGTCGACTGCAGCGCTGTTCACAATAGCCTAGCTGTTGTCTTAGCTCAGCTGCCGGTCAGTGAGTGAGTGAGTGACGAAAGAAAACGTGGCACTTGTACACGGTACAACTCTTTCAGTGGTGAAGAATAAGGAGATGCCATGTGCAGGAAAACGGAAGTTACTAGAAATTGTCCTATTAAGCAAAATAAGCCAGTTTCTGAGAGTCAAATGTTATGTTTTCTCTCATAGGTGTGACCTAGATCTGGGAAAGGGTTGGAAGAGGAGGGAAGGTGGGAAAGGAAGGGGGTTGGGTGGGACAATTAGGATCACAGTCTGTTATATGCATCTATGTAAACATCACAGGGAACCTGATATTTGTACAGTTAAAACATAACAATAGCCCAGTGGTGCATTTTTTAGCTCCACTTTCTTACTCATTCTAAGAATGTGACATTCTGAGTTCCATCTTGTGTTTTAGCAAGCCTTGGGCCTGAGTCACCAAAGAAGGAAGGAAAGAGAGGACCAGAATCATTCATTTGAAATTAAATTTTCTGTTTTAGAAATAACAACACTGGTGTAAGTTGTGTTAGAGGAGAGAAAGTTTTGGTTTACTCCCTTATTTTAGCCTGTAAAAAAGAATCAACAGTAACATAACCAATTTTGAAACAAAGAAAGGCAAAATATTTTCTCAGCTTATTTTGAGGCTGGTTCCTGAAAAGAAGAAGGGAGAGAGATGACAGGAGCCATTTATGTCACTGTACTCCCACCCCCAGCATCTGCAAGTTTAGCTTTTATGTCTGTGTCAGTGTTAAAATTTTGTCAGTATAAAATTATGTGCATTAGATAATTTAAACCAAAGGTTTATAGACTGGCTGGAGAGATGCTGGAGAGATGATGCATCAGCGGTTAAGAACACTTGTTCTCTCAGAGGACCTGAATTTGATTTCCAGTGTCCACATGTTGACTCACAACCACTTATAACTCAGTTCCAAGGGATCTAACACCCTCTTCTGACCACCACAGACACAAGACAAGCATATGGTGTACAGACATACATGCAGACAGAACACCCACACACATTACAATAAATAAATAAATCTTGAAGTTTTAGAAAAATGTTTATTCAGGGATTCTTTTGTTGTAGTAGTTGTGGTTTTTGGAGACAGGGTTTCTCTGTGTAGCCCTGGCTGTCCTGGAATTCTGGAGACCAGGCTGGCCTTGAACTCAGAGATCCACCTGCCTCTGCCTCCTGAGTGCTGGGATCAAGGTGTGCACCCCAACATCAGCCCAAGTGATTCTTTTTATGCCCTCTGATTTCTCCTCAAACTTTACAGTAATCTTTGTGTATGTGTGTGTGTATGTGTGTGTGGGTGTGTATGTGTGTGTGTGTGTGTAATCTTTGTGTATGTGTGTGTATGTGTGTGTGGGTGTGTATGTGTGTGTGTGTATGTGTGTGGGTGTGTATATGTGTGTGTGTATGTGTGTGTGTATATGTGTGTGTGTGTATGTGTGTGTATGTGTGTGTGTGTATGTGTGTGTGTGTGCACATTATTCAAGCAAATGTCCTTTTAGGTAAGTGATTCATATCCCTTTTCTAGTTCTCTTTTGAGCTCTGTTGATGTTGTTTTGCTTTAGATTTTACTTTGTTGTTGTTGTTTTTTCAAGACAGGGTTTCTTTGTGTAGCCCTGGCTGTCCTGGAACTCACTTTGTAGACCAGGCTGGCCTCGAACTCAGAAATCTGCCTGCCTCTGCCTCCCAAGTGCTGGGATTAAAGGCGTGCACCACCACCCGGCTAGATTTTACTTTTATTTATCTGTACATATGGGTGCCTATGCGAGTATATGTTATGTGTGTGTATCTGAAGAGGCCAGAGAAAGGGTGTCTAATACCCGGGAGCTGGACTCACAGGCAGTTGAAGTCACCTGGTATGAATGCTGAGAACCCCACTCAATGCCCCTGCAAGAATAGGGTACACTCACGTCACCTTGCCAGTCCCTCTCTTCAGTTTTGTAAATCTTTGCTTTCTGTAGTTTGTGCCTGTTAAGTATTGATTGTTCATAATTGTTACATTTTCCAAATGTATTTTAGCATTATGTTCTTTACTTGTTAGTATATTAATATTCTTAGTCACAAAATCTATTTTGACTTATCTTCAAATGGACATTCCAACCTCTATATGGCTCTCATTTACCTATTTGTGCAAGTTAACCTATAATCTGGGTTTTTTGACAATACATAGTTGGATATCCTTTCCACTCAATCTGCATTAATAAGCTTTGTGATGTTGTTGAAAAATAAAAAATACAAAAACACGAACCCACCCAAAATAATAGAAGGGCTTCTCATCCCAGAGCTGTGGGGGCCTCAGTGAGTTGGTTGACTGTTACCTTTGGCCCTGTGGTGAGGCATACATCATGGTGGGAACTCATGGTAAAAGCAACTTGTTTCTGTTCTTGTATATGTGTGTTTGTGGGTGTGTGCACACAAGTGCAGGTGCCCTTGGAGGCCAGGAGGCAGCAAGAATAACTGCAGTTATAGACCGTGGTGAGTGACCAGACGCCGGTGCTGGGAACTAAACTCAAGTCCTCTGCCAGAGCAGTGCTCTTAACCGCTAAGCCATCCCTCCTGTTCCCTGTGAATGGGTTTAAAGTTTAAAGCTCTACAGTTTATAAGATGCATGTTTAATTGATGTAAACAGGTGGATGCTGATTTGCTGGTAACAGAATATAACCCATTTTCTCCACTACTGTTCTACCTTCTCCTCTTGCTTTGGTGTTTGCAGAGGTGGTCCTCAGGGTGCCTAGTTGTTTCTCTATGCCCTTGCTACATGTGCTACATTGCAGGGTCTGTCCATCTTCTGACCCCAAACTAGTCCTGAAGCTAGTAGCTTAGTAAGTTGAGTTGGTCCAAGCCTCTCCTTGAGGCTTCCCAAGGAGAAAAGAGGAAGTTGGCTCTGCTGTTGGCACAAAACCCTTTGCTTTTGGCTACTTTTCAAGAAAGCAATCCATAGTGTGTGTGTGTGTTATATCAACCCTGTGGGACTTAGAGGGAAGTTAAGACCTCACAAACAAGCTGGGTCTTGCTGTGAATGATCATAATGTCTGCATCTTCCAACTCTTCTGCATTTCTCCCCAAACAATGTAATTATTTACAGGATAATCTTCTTTGTTCTTATTTTTGTTTTTGTCTTACTGTGGTTCAGTGATGCTTGATAAGTGGAATTTTTTCACTTATTTATTTTTTATTTTTTTAGATTTTTAAGGTTATTTAAAAAAAAAAAAACAAATCTCTTTTTCTAGCAGCTTGCCTGTGGCCTCTGTCTTGGTGGTATCTCCCCGCTGGTCTCTTTCTCATGCTGTTGTTTTTACACTTTGGTATGGCTTCCTACAAGTTACCCCGTGCTTCCTATACTTTAATGAGGGATGTATCCATGCAGCATTTGAAATTTAGTTGCCAGTGTAGAGAATGATTTTGGGTCTGTCTTAGGAGGGATTGATTTCTTTCTTACAAAACTAGCTCTGTCCTTGGGAGTAGAATAGTTTTCATATCAGCATATTGTTCTAAAATGCCCCGAACTTCTTTGACCTCCTTTTCTCTTTCACATGGCAGGGTTGCCACACTCACATGCACCCCTATTCTGCGGAAAATGATGTAGCATGAAGCCTCAGCTGTTGTAACCAGTTGCAGAAACGAGGATTATAAAGTAATATGAATGCCCATTGTAATGCCCTACCGACTCTTGAATTTCTCTGCCTCCAGAGCCATGAGCAAAATGTTCTTTCTTTATAAATCGTCTAGTCTCATGTAGTCTGTTATAGCAACAGAAAACAAAGACATCATCCAGTGTTTTATGTAGGAAAAAAAAGATTCCCTGAGCCCATATGGCTTTCATTCTCTGTCTATAAATCTGCATGAGTTACGGCTGGTTTTCAGCCCTCAGCTCTGGCTTCCACTTTTGTAAGGCTCCTTTTGAATCTCTAGCGGAGACTCAATGCAGAGCAGCCAGTAACTGTCTGGATGGTCCATCACTAGATCCCACTGGTTCCACAGAGCTGCAGGTCTCCCTCTTTTAGGCCCAGCGAGTGTACTACTTTGCCTGACAAGCCTGACTTCCACCTCCCACTCTGGGTGTGAGTCAGCCTTCTCTGGGCGGAAAGCTGCTGGTTTCCATAGCCAGCCCTGGGCTGGCAGAACTTCTTTTTTGCCAAGATTGTGTGTTGGAGGTGGGAGAGGAAATAAAAAATATCCAGGAAAACAGGTCACAATTCCCATTGTCTTTACCTAAAGTTTTGGCAGATATTCAGAAACAAATACCCTCCAATGTACCTTCTTTTGTCTGATTTTTAGGGTCCAGAAATATATCTGATAGTTGGAACCTTTGTTCTCTCTGTAATTTCCTTTAAATATGTCCTTTACATACATTTAGGGCATGACAAAAAAAAAAAAGTGTTGTTGTTTTTTTCTCTTCATTCTTCAAACAGAATTTAAGAAGCTCAAGAGGAAACGTAAAAGCCCCCGTTCTCCCTTGACTTTTTGGCTCTGGTCCCTTTATCTGGAAGCTTCTTCCTAAACCCTCAAGTTCCTTTTCTGTTTAGCAAGATCCCATAGCTCTGCTTTCAGATCAGGCGCTGATGACAGAGTCTGCCATTCCTCAGTCGGGTGATGTCTTCCTTCCCCCTCGTTTCTCACAGGGTTCCTTCCGTGTTTTGAGTTTTTGTCTTTGAATAGTCGACTTCTGCTCTGAGAACAAATTGCTGTAATACTGCTTTGCTTTGCTTTGCAGTTCCACATGATCTTTGTCTTGTTTTTTTCTTCCTTTTGTTTTTTTTGTTGTTGTTGTTTGTCTTTTTTTTTTTTTTTTGAGATGAGGTCTCTCTACATAGCCCCGGTTGTCCTGGAACTCACTATGGAGATCAGGCTGGCCTTGAACAGAGATCTGCCTGCCTCTGCTACCTGAGTGGCAGATTATAGATGTGTGCCACCATACCCAACTTGTCTTTAAATTTTAAAAGCATGGCTCTTGCCATATCTTGGTGTGGTTTTCTTGAGACTGACCTTACTTAGTATTCATTCAGTTGTTGGGTCTCGATATTCACAACTGGAGGTGTTGTCTTATGGAAGTATCCTTTAGATATGGGTGGTTTTCAATAGATTCCTCACTGTGGGTATCTAATTTATAAGCATCCCTAAGGTCCAGGTCTTGAGCAGTTTTCCCTCTCCCAGGCTAAAATTGGCATCATTCTCTGTAGACACAGGTCTGTCCAGGCAACAGCTCACTTGTAGTTCCAGTCTACAACTTATGATCTAGGTGCTTTCCAGAACGTAGAGCTCCTCTTCCTCTACCTCCTCCTCCCCTCCCTCCTCCTCCTCCTCTTCTTCTTCCTCTTTCTCTCTCTCGATTTTATTTTCACTGAATTTTGTGTATATCTGTTTGTATATGTGTGGGTTTGTCCAAAGGAATGTCGCTGCCCGCAGAGGCATGAGTGGGTGTTGGGTCCCCTAAAACTGGAATTCCAGGCAGCTGTGAGCTTTGGTGTCAAGAGCCAAACTCAGCTCTTCAGGAGTGTGTGCACTGAAACGCTGTGCTTTTCCAAGCCCCCCCCAAACTGTGAAGTTTATTAGCAGTGTTTCTGCAGTAAGTTACACTCCAGCACAGGTTCAGAAATCGATAAAGATCCCGTTAGTACTATGTGGTGATACATCTGAGCACTCTAGGCAATTTCTGAGATTTATTTGCTAAGACATGGAGCCCTAACATTTGGAAATGGGCTCACATGTGCTATTCATAGCATTTCCTGACCTTCAGAATTGTCCATGGTTTGGATATGTGGAGTTTTTATGTTTATTTGAAGACAAGGAGATATTTGTTTAATCAAGAGCAGGTCTGTCTTAACAAACCTGGATGATCAATAGAGCAGAGCGTTTCAATCTTATTTGTACTCAGAAAAACATCTTCTTGGTGACTGAGAGAGAGGCTGGTCAGGAAATGACTCCCAGGTCCTTACTTGTGCTTGGAAGCTGGGTAAGAATGCCTTGCAGATAATTTATATGTGTTCAGTTTTTTAAAAACCATAGAGTATTTGAATCATTACTCACTTTATTCATGGAAAGGATCCTCACTCATCCATCAACTTGCAGTGCATTGCTAGTGTCAGAGCTTAGTCGGAGAGTGTGATTATGCTAACTCCTATCTCCTGTTTATTGGCAAAGGCAATGCTTATAATCTGCACTATTATAAATATTTACAATTCCTTCAAGTACACGCCTTCTCTTATTTCACTCCACAAGTGTTATTACTACTAGGTGAAGGTTTCCCTTCTGTTCTTTTCTTCTGGAGGAAAGAAGAGACACGGCTAGTTTATTTGGCAAGGCAAGGGGAAGGAGACCACTCCAGGGACACACACACACACATACAAGGGATGGGGGTGACCTAGGAAGGTAACTCATTCAGTTCTGCTTGATGTATTTTTAAGATTTTATAAATATTCTTGAGGTGGGTGGCATATTCATGGAAGTAAGATGACCTTTTTTTTTTTTTTTTGCCCTCAAATCATAGTGGATTGAATCTCCTTTTCAGGTGTTTCCCCCTTGATCCTTGTGAAATGTTCACAAAAGAGGCTCAAAACCACAGCGCAAATAGTATTGTAATGAAGCCTGGTGCTTAGAGGGTTCAAACCTTTATTACTGTTCATGCATGGACATTGGGGCGGTTTGCCAGGGCCTTTGCTGGCTTAGTGGGAAGAATCCACCTGCAGCTTCAAGGATGATTAACCACAGGGGCATCTGCTCATCAGGAGGTGCAGCTGAATTCTCCTCGGTTACCTCATGTCTAACTCCCTGCCGTCTGCTCTCAATATCCGTTGACATAACTTCTCTCATGGAAAATTACAACCAAAGGTAAAGTAAAGGCATTCCTGTACAGTTTAAAAAGTGTTAGATATAGTTGGCCATGGTGGCACACAATTTTAATCCTAGCAGAAGCACGTAGATCTCTGTTAGTTCAAGGCCAGCCTGGTCTATATAGCAAGTACTAGGTGAGACTCTATCTCAACAAACAAACAAACAAACAAACAAGCAAACAAAATACCTTGCAGAAGATCAAAGTTTGAGTACCACCTCCCACTACCAGCAGTTCAAGAGCACCGATAATTCCAGCTCCAGGGGATCTAATGCCCTCTTCTGGACACCATGGGCATTTGCATGCACATGTGCACAGATGCACAAAATATATACATAATTAAAAATAAAGTCTTTTTAAAATGTAAGATGTAAACAGGCAAATGGTAGTATCTTACTTAGGGTTTCAATGCTGTGAAGAGACACTATGATGAAGGCAACTCTTATAGGGGAAAATATTTATTTGGGGCTGGCTTACAGGTTCAGAGGTTCAGTCCATTATCATCATGGTGGGAGCATGGCAGCATCTAGGCAGGCATGGTACCGGAGGAGCTGACAGTTCTACATCTTGTTCCAAAACAAGACAGGAGAAGACTGTCTCCTCAGACAGATAGGAGGAGAGTCTTAAAGCCTACCCCCACAGTGACACACATTCTCCAATAAGGCCACATCTACTCCAACAAGGCCACACTTCCTAATAATGACACTCTCTGGGCCAAGCATATTCAAACCACCACATTCCATTTCCTGGCCCCCATAGGCTTATTTAAACACATGAGTCTATGGGGGCCATACCTAAACATAGCATAATCCAAAATACATTTAGTCCAACTTCAAAAGTCCCCATAGTCTATCATAGTCTCAACAATGTTTAAAAGTCCAAAGTTCAAAGTCTCATCTAATCTCTTTACTCTAATCCCCTATAAAATCAGTCAAAAAAGCAGATCTAGACCTGCAAAGTCACAGGATATATATTGCCATTCCAAAATGACACAGTGAGGAAAAGTAAGACCAAAAACCAGCTGGGGAAACTCCAAACTCCATGTCTGGCGTCAAAGTGTTCTTCAGATCTCCAACTCCTTTATGCTTTGTTGACTGCAACATACTTCTTTCTCTTGGGCTGGTTCTCCTCCCTGTTAGCATCTTTTCTCAGCACGTATACCACAGTTCTGGCATCTCTAACATCTTAGGGTATCCAAGGCAACTTCAGCTTTATATCTCTTGTTCCCATGTCTGGGATCCACACATGATCGTCTGGCCCTTCCAAAGGTCTCGAGTCACATTTCCAGCCCTGCCCTCTGTAGCACTCCAGGGTCTGGTTGACTCCACCTCATTGCTGCTGCTCGTCCTGGAGATCATCCCATGGTACTGGCATTTCTAACATGCTGAGGTTTCTCACTGCAACTAGGCTTCACCAATAGCCTCTCATAGGCTCCCTTTATGGTGCCAAGCCTCAGCTCCTTTGCATGACCCCTTCAGTCCTGGGCCATCAACTGCAACTGAGGCTGCACTTTTACCAGTGGTCTTCCCTGGCCTCTCACAGTGCCAAGCCTCAGCTGCTCTCCATGACCCCTTCATGCCTTTAAAACCTGTACCATGTGATTCTTACTCATCACAAGTCCAGCTGTAGCACGAGGTACAACCTTGGCTATCTCTGGGACACAGCTTCTTTCTACTCTCAGAAAACCCTTCCCAGAAGATTTCACCTCAGTGATGCTGGTCTCTTAATCACCACTAATTTCTTAGCTCCAGCTAACCAACATCATTAATTGTCCCAGTAGTCTCCTACTCTTGATTCTAAAGCCAGAGCCACATGGCCGAAGCTGCCGAGTTCTGCTGGTTGCAGGAGCTGGAACATGGTCCCGCTTATTCTATTACCAGCTTTCTGTTTTTCTACTCCTTCGCTCCCAAAGCTTGGCTATCCTGGAACTTGCTTTGTAGCTTGACTTTGAACTCAGAGATCTGCATGGCTCTGTCTCCTGAATGCTGGGATTACAGGCTTATATCACCATGTCTGGACCGATGCTTTTCTCTACTTGGAACTGGCTCTGTTCTAGGCTGGCCTTGAACTCAGGGATCAGCTTGTCTCTGTCTCCTGGGATCAAAGATGTATATCACCATGTCTGGGCCTAAGCTTTTCATGGGCACTATTCCTCAAGATCCAGATCCAAAGCCTGTGTCTTCCAGCCTCACAATCTGGATCACAGTTGTGCTCTCTGTTTCTGGACTGTGGTTCATTTCAGATTAAAAGTCCAAATGAAAACAACTACCAAGTCCCTTGTTTGGCTGCAAAAGCATAAACAATAACCTCAGCAGGGTGGGATCTTGCCTCCAGGTCACCACTCCCTTAATCTGTTTGTCTCCTTGAACATAGGGTTCAGCGCCATTCTTCTTCCTGGTGCCCTTTTATTCTCTGAACTATACATTTTGTACTTTACCTTTCAAAGCGTGCTCCTTTTCATCAAAATGCTCTTCATACGAGTGGGCTGTAGTAACCACACAACAGAATTCGTACCAGGCTGCTTTGAGACTTCCTTTGTCAAAGCAACTAAACTAAATCTCTTCTCTTTAGCCTCAGGCAGACTCTTTGGACAATGGCGCAAAGTGGCTATATTCCTCACCAAAGCATCACAAAAACAGTCTCTAGGCCACATACTAACATTCTTCACTAAAATCTCCAGTTCTGTGCAGTTCAAATCATCCTCGGCACCAATGTCTTCTACATTCCTACTAGGATGGTCCAATAAGCCTCACTTCATTTCAGGGCTTCCCAAAGACAAGGTCCCCAAATCCACATTCCTCCAAACAAAAGCATAATAATTGAGGCCTATCACAGCAATGCCTCAATCCCTGATAACAACTTCTGTCTTAGGGTTTTACTGCTGTGAACAGACACCATGACCAAGGCAACTCTTTTTTTTTTTTCTTTTAAAGATTTATTTATCTATTATATGTAAGTACACTGTAGCTGTCCTCAGATACTCCAGAAGAGGGCATCAGATTTCATTACGGATGGTTGTGAGCCACCATGTGGTTGCTGGGATTTGAACCTTCGGAAGAGCAGTCAGCGCTCTTAACCGCTGAGCCATCTCGCCAGCCCCAAGGCAACCCTTATAAGGACAACATTTAATTGAGGCTGGCTTACAGGTTCAGAGGTTCAGTTCATTATCATCAAAAGAGCATGGCAGTGTCCAGGCAGGCATGGTGCAGGAGGAGGTGAGAGTTTTACATCTTCATCTGAAGGCCAACAGAAGACAACTTAGGAGGAGGGTCTCAAAGCCCACCCCCACAGTGACAAACTTCCTCCAACAAGGCAACACCTCCAAATAGTGCCACTCCCTGAGCAAACCATATTCAAACCACCACAGGTAGATTTTTGGTAGAGGTTCTAAAACTGATGCTAATACTTATGTGGTTATCCCTAGCAGGCCGATGATAAAGCTAGTGCCAAGCTGAAACTTTCACATTTAAAATGGCAGTTATACGAACACCAGAATAGTCACCTAGACATTCCGTGCAAATTTAAGTTCCTTCAATTTCCACCCCACCCCCCAAATCTTTATGTTAGTTTGTCATTTGGACCAATCTAGTTTGAGAATGTAAGACTAATAGTCTTGTAAGGTTTAGGGCTGAATTTATTTCTTATTGCTTGAATTCTCAATCTTTTTTTTTTTTTTTTTTAAAAAAAACGTATATTGTAATTGTAGCACTTAAGGTTGTGTTCCTACTGGCAGTCTACAGAAAACATACTGTGGATGCTGAACGTTATCTCTGGAAAATGACTTAGCTCCCCCTAACTGGAGACATTTTAAAGGCTTTTTCTATGTAGCCCATTACTAGTAACAAGCAAGTTCAAACTCAGTGTCCCTGCCTTACTCTCCCTAAACCGGTGACATTTTGCTTTTGTTTTTTTGTTTGGTTTGGTTTTCAGCCAGGGTCTCATGTGGTCTAGGCTGGTCTGGAACTCACTAGGTAGCTGATGCGGACCCTCCTGCCTTTAGTTCCCACATGGTAAGATTATCCACACCTGGCTCACCTGGAGGGTTTTTTTCAAAGTTATTTGACCAGCAGTGTAACTTAACTGACTGAATGAGTCTGGGTTTTGCTGGGCTGTCAGGCTGGAGCTGCAGCCATCTGATAGCTCCTTAGCAGAGTTCAGGAGGCCAGTGTCTGCTTCCTCAAGATGGTGTGATAATGTGTCGCAGCCTGAAGCAGAGATAGCAGCTCCACAGCAAAGCCCAGTAGACCTGCTTTACTGAAAAGGGCAGCCCCTTTCCTTCCCGACATTCTAAGTCTTCCTGCACCCCGCCCACTGCGGGAGACTTGAAACAATGGGAGAATGGCACCTTTGCATTCCCTCCTAGGAACTCCTGTATTTTGTAATGACATTAACTTTCCACCTTCCTCTACTTTGTCTTGGATGACAAAGAATGGCAAATGCTTGTTTACCCAAGAGGTGGCACATTTACAAGCACTCTCCTTTCCCAAAGCTACTTTCTGGAAAAACAAAACAAAACAAAAAACCAGCCGGGCAGGACCAGCTAAGCAGTGATGCCACACTGGGTGTGAGCTGAGGCTGCTTCATGCATAGTGTACCCTAGTTCTCCATCTATAGGAAAGCAGAACCGTTGAAATCGCCAGGGAGAGATAATGGTAATTTTGCTAATTCACTGGCTTTGGTTGTCGAAGCACAGGTGATGTTGGGCTGAGTAGTCCTCTAGTGGTCCTCTAGTGGAGCCTCCACTGTGGCCATTAAAAGAGAAGTGGACCAAGGAAGGACCATGGTTAGAGATGCGTCACTGGACTGTCACCGGACTGTCACAGGGCCCTCACTGTTTAGGGCTATGAGGAAGTGGTTGGAAAAACAAATCGCCCTGCAAGAAATAGAAGGAAACAACTAGAAAAACAACCGATGGCTTTATTAGAAACTGGTCTGGCTGGGTAGTCCTGGCTGAGGCAAACCACCATGTAAAGAAGTTAAAGACAAAAACAGTGGGTGAATCTATTAGAAGGCTCCTGTTGCTGGTTTCCTGACCTTCACAGTGGATTGCAGGCCTTGTGAGGGACAAGGAGTGCACAGTCTTGAGTGATAGTCCCTGCGTGGGGTATAAATAGAATATGGATTCTTTTTTTATTGGGGAGGGGAGATTAGTGGAAATAAAGTAATTTTCACCAAATTCTCCCTTTGAGAAGGATCCGTGATGGTGAATATTCGTCCAGATGTTTTCCTAAATGGAAGAGACACCAGGACAACACCATCCTATATGTTTCTTGAGTGTATTTCAAATCGGATTTGCTCCTTGTAAAACAGTACGAGATCCCGCATACTGCACCCTGGGAATTCACAGGAGCAGGCGGTTCTTACAGCCCTTCCCCCATCCCCTTCTTTTGTCTTACTATGTAGTACACTTGGGTCTCAAACCCTTGACCCTCCTGCCTCAGCTATCTGTGTGCTGGGATTATAGGCGCGTGTCACTAGATTCAGCTCACAGTAGTTCCTTTAGGTCAACAGGACCTGCCCCATTAGAAGAGGGAGAAAACAGACTCACCTGCCAAAGATTCAACAAGTGGACCGAGCCAGAACGAGAATGCAAATTTCTATGTAGAATTTCTCTTTCAGTTTCTTAGGCTGCCAAGAGATGCTTCCTAGGTCCTCTCCAGGTTCACTGGTTTTAGCTAATACATACGCAAGCCATCCATGTAGCCGCACAGGGCTGTTTGAGGTTTTAAATGTGGAAATGTGGAAATGTGAGAATGCAGAAGCCCTGGGTGTTCTCTGCTCGCTCTGCCTCCACCTTTTCTGTTTCCTAGTTGGCCAGCCAGATGAAAGACATCAAACAGATGCTGGCCTTGGCCATACATGTCTTTAATCCCTGCACTCAGAGACAGAGGCAGGCAGATCTCTGAGAGTTCAAGGCCAGCTTGGTCTGCAAATTGAGTTTAGGACTGCCAGGGCTACACAGAGCAACCCTGTCTTGAAAAAACAAAAACAAACAAACAAACAAACAACCCCCCCAAACAAAACAAAAAGCAGAAGTGCGTCAAAGGGGGTGCAGTCAAGGTGAGGGAGAGAGTGGGTTCAGGCACTTATTCTTCCGCTCCTGACACTCACTGGTACTACCACTCTAACCAAAGGTACGGTTGATCTGTGGCTCCCTCCCCCACATACCCAACCTCACTGTTGCTTGTGCATGGCAGTAACTCCTTTTGAACCAATTTTTTTCCTCCCAAGGGCTCTTCTTAGCCACAAAAACATGCTGAGCCCATGCAGAACACAGGCACTGCAGGGACGATTCAGAAAAGGTCCGAGTAGTAATGGTTTAAGTGAATTGGCAGATAAGAGCCTGCAATTCTCTCCCCTAGGCTTGGAATACCAGTAACCTGGCTCTACAAACTCTCCCAGCGGTCCTTGTCATGGCAAGCTCAGCTATACTCAGCAGTTTGCTTCTGTATTGGCCTTCCTCCCCAGAGCGTTTGTCCACGTGTTTTCTAGTACCTCCTGAGATTGATAATCAAATGCTTAAATCGAAGCGTCAAGATTGGCTGCTGAGGCCAGGCAGTGGTGGCACACGCCTTTCATTCCAGCACTTGGGAGGCAGAGGCAGGAGGATTTCTGAGTTCGAGGCCAGCCTGGTCTACAGAGTTAGTTCCAGGACAGCCTGGACTGCACAGAGAAACCCTGTCTCAAGGGCGGGGAAAAAAAAAAAAAAAAAAAAAAAAAAAAAGATTGGCTGCTGAGAAGCCTACCTCAATGCAGAAGCCACAGCTATTGTGAGACAGCGTTTACCTTCATGCTGTTAGATTCTGGGAACCTCTTTCTTCCTCTCCTTGGTTCCTCAGGGCCCTGTAGTCATGGCGACACAGTTGCTAACTGGAGAGTGATTCACTACCCTTGATACACAGCTTCGGGACAAAAAAGGGGCAGTGGGATCTTTATGTAGTATGACTGTGCGTTCTTTTAGACAGGAAGATGAGGCTAAGCGGACTGGGCTCTTGCTTATCCCACAGAGGTGCACTTCAAATACTACAACGAGGAAGGCACTGTGAGCTCTCCAATGCTTAGAGGTGACATGAGTCAGGGCAGCAATGACTGTAGTGCAGTTGCAACCGTGACGTCAGAGGAAGCACTAAGGGAGTGCCTCTGGGTTTTCCTCAGGGTGACCGCTGTTAGAGAAGAGCTGCTCTGTAGCCAATTAGGCCTTTTCTATATCCACCCAAGTGCCCCAATACTGACACGGAAGCTTATATTTATTAATGAATGGCTAGGACTTAGCTAGACTTGTTTCCAACTAGCTCATATCCCATTTGTACTAATCTAAGTTCTGCCATGTGGCCAGTTACCTCTTCTCAGTTTTATACGTTGGACTTTCCCTGAGTCTCATGGCCAGAGTCCTCTCTTTCTTGGAGGTCCCACATTACTATCCTGCCTTTTGCTATACGCCACAGGCTTTTTATTTTAACCAGTCAGAAGGTGCTTTAGGCAGGCAAGGAAAGACAGAGAGACTCATCTTCACACAGTGTACAAAAACATTACTCCAACACTGCTCTGGCTAACTGTGACCTTCTTGGAGACAAAGTGATTACTTTGTCTATAATGCATATCTTGTATGACAGCTCGTTATTCTTAGTACAACATAGCCCTTCTCCCCCAAGCTGCCTGATCTTTGCTTCATTTGTTATCTGTGGTACTGCTGTGACTAGATTTACATTCAGTGAAACTACTTTGATGAATTAATAAAGATGTGGAGGGACTTCTGAGAAGGATGCAAACTCCCAAATGAAGTGCTGAGAGTTCCTGGTTAAGGCATCTTAGAGGATATTACAGAATAATAAACTAGACTTTCCTTGTGGAACTTCAGGTCTGGTAGCAATAGAAAACTGGGGAGGATTGAAAGGAAGTTGGGTTGAGAAGAAAGGGACGACATAGGCATGAGTCACAGGCTACTCTGAGAAGATGTTGATCATTATGGGCTCCAAGCATGACCCTGGCTTATTGCTGAAATTGCAAAGTGCCTTAGAGCAATGAATTGTGGAGGGATGAGGTAGAAGGTCATAAAAGAACAGAACTTCTGGGAGAAGGAAACAGAAGTTGGTGAGCCCTAGGGTAGTAGTGGTTCCTAGTAACCACGTGATCAAGGCAACTTATAGAAGAAAAGTATATTAACCTTGTGGTTCTTGTCTTTATTGTTTTTTTTTTAAGATTTATTTATTTATTTAATGTATTTGAGTACACTGTAGCTGTACAGATGGTTGTGAGCCTTCATGTGGCTGTTGGGAATAGAATTTAGGACCTCTGCTCGCTCCGGCCAACCCCACTCCCTTCGGTCCCGCTCACTTAGGCCCAAAGATTTATTAATTATTATAAATAAGTACACTGTAGCTGTCTTCAGACACATGGGAAGAGAGTGTCAGATCTCTTTACGGGTGGTGGTTAACCACCATGTGGTTGTTGGGATTTGAACTCAGGACCTTTGGAAGAACAGTCAGTGCTCTTAACCTCTTAAGCCATCTCTCCAGACCCCAAAACTTACTTTTAATAAGGGTTTTCACATGCTTCGATCCCATTTCTAGCCCACCATCCAAAGGTAGAGGAGAAAAGATGGTAAATAGGACAAGGGGATGTGAACCAGTTTAGAAGTAGTTCCCTGGGGCCATTACAATCAATCTCCATTTGTCAGGATACCAGCAGTCCAATTCAGTAGTGTCAGGATAGCAGACACAAATCAGCAGCAGTGGCCCAATCCAGCAGAATCCACCAACCATCAGCACCTCGCAGTGGGAGCGACCACAACCAGGGGACACCAGGAGAAGTTCTCTACCGTACCTTTCTCAACAAAGATCAGTGAAGACAAAGATTCAAGACCAACAAAGCATTGCAAGGCTAGCTACGCAAGCACACTATTATTGTCCATTGAGTCCTATGTATACTCTCTCCAAACATCACTCGTCTTCCCACTGGTCTTGCCTCAGCAAAACACCACATGAGTCTGTCTTAGTTAAACACCATAACTTGAATTAACCAGTTTGATTTAAGACCCATGATCTAAAAGGAATCTAAGTAATTTTACATGAGTGCTTACTTACTCATGAGTCAATTTGAATTAGGTCATCTAGGGGAATCTATCATAAAAGTATACAATATAACATATGTCTAAAAGTAGGTATAAAGAGACGTACTCCTCTGTTAAGATGATACAACCTGGAGCTAGAGAGATGGCTCAGTAGTTAAGAGCACTAACTGCTCTTCCAGAGTTCTAATCCCAGCAACCACATGGTGGCTCACAACTATCTGTAGTGGGATCTAATACCTTTTTCTACTGTGTCTGAGGGCAGCTACAGTGTACTCATATAAATAAATAAATCTTTAAAAAAATGATACAACCTTTAAGTTGAAGCTTTGGTCATAAGGCAAAGCTTTAATAATAAGGCAAAGTAACATAGAAATCTATTGATTTAAAAATCAACATGGAATCTAAATTTATAACAGAATTAAAGATTACCCACTTACTTGGTTAAATTCTAAACCTTTTTGTTTCAGTTATGAATCTTAAGTGAACCTCATTGTTGATTTACATTTAAAGCGACTGTTTTGCCTTTTTGTATGGACAAAAGAATGTCAGGCCAGATACAACAGAGCATGTTAAATGACTGTTAGAAGCCAGGTATGGCGCTGTGTATACATTCCGGCACTCAGGAAGTGGAAGAAGAGGATCCAGGAGGAGTTTAGGGAGTTTGAGGCAAAACTGGGCTGCATGAGGCTGGGTTTTAAAAACCCGGGTTGAAGTAAGGCTAAGTACTGAGGAGACTAAAGACAGTTGAAGAGAACTTTGGTTGTCCATTTGTGAACTTCCATCTGTTCCCAGTTACCAAGCTTCAGCTAACCAGCTTGCATACACATGGCTTCCCAGGAAACTTTAGTTCACAACTTTTTAAATAGTTGGAAGATTACAAAGAAAATCCAGTAAAAAACTAAACTTTGCTTTTTCATGTGGAAGGTTGCCCATTATGTGTTGAAGGATGAGTTTTGAGACCATGGGGATCACTGAGTTATGACGAGTTTGTGTGCTTAGAGGTCATTTTCTTGAGAACAGTATACTTAATACCTTTTCTTTTACATTTTTATTGGAAAATTTTAATAAAAATAAATAAATAGGTGTAAAGAAAACTCCTCTTTCCTTGCCATTCTTATTCTCAATTGAACCTTCAGAGGAGGATTCTTGCCTGTTTTCTTCTCATACTCATACATATTGTGCAAATATACATGGTGGTTTATTGTTGTTTTTACATTTTTTGATATTTATTTTATGTATGTGAGTACAGTATCACTCTCTTCACCAAAAGAGGGTATGGAATGGTTATGAGCCACCATGTGGTTGCTGGGATTTGAACTCAGGACCTTCTGGAAGAACGGTCAGTTGCTCTTAACTGCTGAGCCATCTCTCCAGCCCCTGGTTTGTTGTTTTCAAGACAGGGTGGCTCTTAAAGTTCACTGTGTAGGCATGTGTGGCTTCAAGCATGTTCTCCTTCAAACTTCCACACACACAAAGATCGCAAGGATATTATACTAATTAAAAGGCTCCCTATCACAGACTTGTGTTACACCCATACCGCCTCAGATAGCCACAGTTTCCATATAGGTTTCCGGTAGCATTTGCCTGCCTAGACTTGGCCATCACGTTGTGAGCAAATAGGCTTCAGGAAGGTAGAACATTCTTTACTTGTGCACACAGGGGTCACAAGTGCCTACTTCTTGAGAAATGGCTGATAGGTGTAAAAATTCTAAAGCTCAGTTCTCTCATCTCTCCCCAGCACAATCATTTCAGGTAATTCCATGCCTTTGGTGTTTGGAGCTCTAAAAGCATTTCTTGCTATGCCACTTCATATACATATCCTGAGTAATTACCAAAGGTGGTGGTTCTACATGAAAGACATCCTCCTCTTGTATACTTGAAGTTGAACTAAGCCACTCTTCACAATAGTAAGATAAAGTAGTGGGCCTGGAGATGTTGAAAATGACTTGAGGAAGGAACTGGAAACAAGGGTGTAGCTTCCTTTCAGCTAGTGCTTACTGACTGTGTTATGATGAACAGGTTCTTTGTAGGGTTTGGTATTTAGTGATGATCAACATAGCTCTCATGGGCACATCTAGGAGAGGAATAAGATGTTAAGCAGTGATCTCATATGTACGTCTTTTCAAATTAGGTAAGTGCCACAAAGAGCAAACTGAGGGGTTGCTGCACGGGTGCAAGTGGGAGACAAATTTTAAAATTTGTCATTTTTCAAGATAGTTTCGTTATTAAATTTTAATTTTTTTCTCAGTGTTTAGATGATGTAGGGAACCCTAAATTCATCTTAAAGAATTGCTTTTGCATTTACATTTGGGTTTGAGTTTTGTTACAAGAAGCAATGGCAGTAGTTTTGTTTTGTTTAAGGATTTTATTATTTTTTTAATCTATTGTTTTTGTGGTGTTGGGGATAAAACCCAGCCCTTGCTCCTGTTAGGGAAGCAATCTGTTCTGTTTTTTAGACATGACCCTACTAGTCCCAGTTACTTCTCTCCTCTGAGTTTCTTTGTTGTTGTTGTTGTTGTTGTTTTTTTTTTTTTTAAGACAATGTTTCTCTGTGTAACAGGCCTGGCTGTTCTGAAACTCATTTTGTAGACCAAACTAGCCTCCAACTCAGAGATTAGCCTGCTTCTGCGTCCCAAGTGCTGGGATCAAAGAAGGCATGGGCTACCACACCCAGCATCCCCTCTGAGTTTCTAACTCTCTTCTCTATGTTGGTGTTTCTTCCTCCATCTTATTTTGATAATCTTGTCCTGATGGCACATTTTGACCTATTAGCCACATGTCTTTTCTAGTCTCCGTCCAGTGTGTAGTGTTAGGAGGTGGGTCTTTGGTAAAACGATGCAGTGAAGAGGACCGTTGGGATCGGCATGTACGTATGAGAGGTCGGCACATTGGCAGGAGAAATGCTGGACTTACAAACCTGCTTTGCTGTGGGATCTGGAGGCCGAGTTTCACCATCTCCATCCCTTAAGACGGAAAACCTACTGGAAGTGATTGGCAGGGGCTGGGGCTTCTGGAGTAAAGCAATGAGGAAGAAAGAGAAAAATGAAGGAGACCCTAGGTCAGAGTAGATCCTCGTGCTCAGAAAAGTCCTCTGCACATGGTCGGTGTTCAGAAGCGTCTGTTGAGTAAATGAACACTTGTACTAAACTCATCAGGGCAGGCTGCTCACAGAACCAGCAAGCACTATTCATGTTAATATACCATCCTAATTAAACTCTCCCCCCACCCAATCATTACATCATTACTTGTGGCATCCTGGGTTTCCAATTGCTAAGGATTCAGTTAAGAATATATTCTGTGTTTTCCCAAGAGGAGTGTCAGGGTGTCAGGTATAAACTAGTATGACAACAGGCAAATACATGACCAACAGACATGAAGAAAGCCAGTGCTGAGCTAAGGCTACAGGGCAGAGTCCGCTGTGTTTCTCTGCCCAGGAGTCATTTTCCAAAGGCTTTGAAACCACAGCTTCTCTCCACTAAAGCCAGAAGCATCAGTCAGCTGGGATCTGAGTTGTTGAAAGCCAGAGTCAAAACAGGCAAAATTGGACAAGGACACGCATAACCCTGTTGGTGAGAGGAAGGAAGCAAACCCATTTCTTCTTACCTTAAACTGAGACTTGTCACAGGTAGGCAGACCATGATAACTATGACAACCTCCTGGCTGTTTGAGTGGATAGCCAGAAAAGTAAACTCTGATTTATATTTAAAGTAAATACGTATTGAAATACTTACTTAAATATAAATGTTATTTGTAATCCATAAATTGTGCCTTTTACAAATTTCAGAGGGATCACAATAGCCAATGAAAGTCAGATATTAAGTAAAGGGCTAATGACCTACAGATCTTGTTGGTGGGCTGAGAAACTCCAGAAGGGAGAGTTGATTTGGCTGATAACACCTGCGGACCATCCAGGAAACTCCGGGAAACTCCTGATAAAAAAGATCAGCATACCAACCTCCATTGGTATTTACAACATTGAGGCTTCAGGGAAACAAACCTGCAGATGGAATCCTCCAACCCCAAAGTTCTCTCTCTGCCCTCTCATCACCCTGCATCATGGCCTACAGTCTCCACTTTCATGAAGAGATAGCTGCCCTTCATTGCTCTGATTAAATGACAGTCTGCTTCTGCAGAGGGAATCTGTAGCATGTCGTTTTAGAAACACTCTACTGCATTTGCTGCACTACCAGCCCCTCCCAGCTCCCTTTTTTTTCCACTTGGCTTAGCTCAGGGATGGGCTGCCACAAGCCCCAACCCAGCCTCTCTCTACCTGCCTCTGCTCAGGGGCGTCTCTACACCAACTTCCACCTGAGACCCTTGAATCTGAGGACAGAAGACACACAGACAGCTCTTTTACTTTATAACTTGCCCACTAGACACAATTGCTGGGCGCAAATATCTCCTGCCTGGAAATGCATGACCTTAGCAGTTTATTATCTCACTCTATCCTTCCCGCCCTAAACTTAATGACTGGTTCCAATTAGCCCCTGTCAAGCATGTTTGGCCACTTGCCGTAGTGGAGGCTGCAGGCCCTAACTCTCCCCGAGGCCTTACATAATTGCTGCGACCTGCTTCCTCCAAAGCATGGCAGAAAAGCCTCTCTCTGGGCTCCTTTTCCTCCTCAGACCTGGAAGTCCCACCTATACCTTGAGCCTAGCAATTGGCCCCTGACCTTCTTTATTGACAAATCAAGAACCAATTGGGAAACGGGATTTTAACCTCTGGAGCTCTCTCTACAGGGATCTTCTTTTGCTTATTTCCATGTCATCTCCGTCAATCTTAACCTAACATTAAGTACATGTACAAAGCAGTAGACATGGGGCTATGGGATGTGGGAAGTCTTTAATGAAGATAGAAGAATAATTTGTGTTCAAGTCCTAGAACTTTAAAATACATTTGAGTTTTATGTATGAAAATATTACTTATGAAACACTTGTGAGAAGCTAATTATCATCTTAGAATTGGACGCTGGGAGATCTGAAAGATTTATGGTTTGAATGAGACCTTGAAGGATGAGTTGGAGTAACCCCACAGGCAAAGTGGAGAATCCACAAGTCTGTAAACGGAGTCTCAAAAGTCAGAAAATTGTACTATGTCTTTCTGTCCCCCAATTACCTCCTGCTCTGCTGCCCTAGTATAGAGAGAAGTAGGGAGCCTTAATTTGGCATTGTCTCCATGTCACCCCTGGTTGATCTCTGCAAAGGTGGAGGCCTTAGCAGTAACAAGGGAGCTTCCTGCTGTAGCCAACCTGATGCTATTGTCTTTACGAGCTGGGTGTGTGAACCCCATCTCAGAGGTCATCAGGGTGACACCAGGGGCCTCGTGTTCTTCAGAACTTTCTGTTACCTCCTCAGACCAGGGATGGTGAGAAGACAGAGACTTATGCCCTTTGAGATCCTGTCTGTTTGGAAAGACCAATCCTCAGGACCCTAGGGCTTGTGAGTGTGGTAAAATTAAGGCACTGGCTTTCCTGCCTCTCAGAACATTAAGTTTTCTGGCAATGTTCCCATATAACTCAGCCTGTCTGGGGAAGCCCAAGCCTTTTCCTTCCTTTTTTTTTTTTTTTTTTTCTTCAAGGCTTAGCCCAGCAATCTCCTTCCTGCTCTCCCCCAGTGCAAGTTTCTGACATCTCCCCAGAGACACTCATTTGGAAACTTTTTGAGCCAGTGAAGAATCAACTTAGAGATCTTTCCTTCCCCTGACCAAAGGGAATATTGTGTGTCATGGAATGGAAAGATTTGAATAGTACTATCACATTGAGGGTAACGGGCGGCTTGCCGGTTGTGGCTCACATCTGAAGTTTGCTTTGGTTTGCTGAATGTGGACACAGTGGGTTCTGTTTGAACAAGAAATCACGTGTAACAGACGCTTTTGCAAAAACGGTGGTCACTTAGCAGTTACTTCAACAAAAAAATGTGCTTCAGCGAGGGGCTTCAGCATAAAAGCTGCATTTGAGCTTTTATGCAATGTTGAATTTAATGCACTTGTAAGTAAACTTTTAATTTTAGGATAATTTTTAATTTATGGAAAGTCAGCATGGCACAGAGAGTTCTCACATACTGCATGTTGTGTTTCCCCTGGTGTTAGCATCTTACATTAGGATAGCATGTCTGTCAATTACTAGTATTGATGTTTGTTTGTTTGTTTGTTTGAGAAAGGGTTTCTCTGCTTTGCCCTGGACATCCTGGAACTCGCTCTATACACCACACTGGCCTTGAGCTCAAAGATCCACTGCCTCTGCCTCTTAAGTGTTGGGATTAAATATTTGTGTTACTGTGCTCACCTATAACTGATTTTTAGTGTGTGTGTGTGTGTGTATGCATCTTTGTGTATGTGTGGAGGTCGGAGGACAACTTGTAGGAGTCAGTTTTCTCCTTCTACCATGTGGATCTCAGGGCTCAAACGCAGGTCGTCAGACTTGACAGGAAGCACTTTCTTACTCTCACTGGCCCTGATAGCATTATCAGCTAAAGTCCGACTCTGTTGTGTGATTTGAACATGGAATATCCTTCGTAGACTCACTGGCTGAACGCTATACCTGGCCCCAGGTCCCTTTTACCTCTCTGCTCCTTCTCACGCTGTGCCTCACACCTCCACTTTGTTAGTGTTCAGAATCAATGGTGGTCCATGGACTGAAAACTCAGGATCCCTGAACCTCTTCTCCTTAGATTGTTTCTCTGAGCTCTTTAATCACACAGATAAGAAAAAACCCAACACAAGATTTTTATTCATATTCCTTTAGCTTTTTTTTTTTTTTTTTTTGGTCTAGGTGTCACATATTTTTAATTCCCAAATATTTTTATTTCCATATTCCCCATAGCTGCCAAGAGTTCTCAGGCTTTATTTTTGATGACTTTGACAGTCTGAAATAATCCTGGTCAGGATATGTTTGGAGCGGCCCCCAGTTGGGATAGTTGTTCTAAGCCTTACTCACAGTTAGCCTGGAGTAAGTAGCCTGGAGTTGAGGAGGAAGACCATGGAGATAAAGTTCCACGTTTGGGACATCATACTGATGGTGTGCTGTCAACAGGGCTGGTTACCATGGCAGCTGACACTCCTGCTTACTTTCCTTTGTGCTGCAGTCTTTGGAAAGAAGTTACAAAGTACACGAGGGGTTTTACTTTGTGTCCCGGATAGCACAGTACCTCTGTGAATTGTTTCTCTGTATAGTCCTGGCTGTCCTGAAACTCACTCTGTAGACCAGGCTGGCCCTGAACTCAGAAATTTGCCTGCCTCTGCCTCCCAAGTGCTGGGATTAAAGGCATGTATCACCATGCCTGGTGATTTTGAATTCTTTTAAGCAGAAACTTGTTTTCTCCTATTTCTTTCTTTCTTTCTTTCTTTCTTTCTTTCTTTCTTTCTTTATTTAATAATTCACTTATTTAGTAAATATATTAGAATAGTCTCATGGATACTCACGTTACAGTTTGGACTATAACAGAGTCTGCTTTGCTGTTCAGATTGTTTCTGGCATATTGGGAGCTCTTCGGACTGATCCCCGTTTTCATTTCGAGGTACCTATCTTTGCAAGTCTTAAAAAACACTTTTCAAAAATCTCTTTGGGACTAGAGACATAACTAGACAGTTAAGAAGCATGGCTGCTCCAGGTTCGATTCCCAGCACCCACATAGCGGCTCACATGGGCTGTAACCCTTTCCTGACCTCGGCATAGTCACAAGTAACCAAAGCATCCACACACATAAAATAAAAAGAAATACATTTCAAAACCAACCCCCACTTTGTGGCACTCTAAGATACTTTAGACTCACCATGTACACTGTCTGTATCAGTCCTAGACCCAGCTATTTCTCAGAATACTTTTGGCCCTGTGTTATTGGAGAATGGCTTTTGAGGTGAGGCTCTGTGGGTAAGCATTGTTGCTCTTCAGACATCTTTGCTGATGCTTTCAGCTGATGGTGCAAAGAAATATGTATGTATTTTCATTGTAGCCTTTATGAGCAGTGGCAAATGTTGCTGTCTTTATTCACATCTGTTTCTATTCTGCTAACATGAACTTACACTGACTCCGATTCCAGTCTTCTTCCTCGAGTATCATTTGGGTGGATTCTCCTTGTTGAAAACACTCGAAGGCTGCAGAATCAACAGTGAGAGATCTGCTTCCTGTGCCCAGCATCCACTTCCTGTTTGATTCCAGTAGAGTGAGCCGTGGTTGTGGAGAAATGTGCTTCTGTGTACTTCCTTCTGCCTCTCACCTAAGGCTGTCACTCAGCCCCAGGCTGACAGAAGCCAGGGCTCCTTTCTTTCCCACCATTCAGTGAGGCTGTTCCCATACTTTTCCCACGATCTACATTTTATTTTGGGATCTCTTGGCCTGTTGAACAATGTGTGTGTGTGTGTGTATAATATTCATTTTTTGTGTATTAAGGCTTTCTAGGTTTTGATAAACATATATTGTTATGCAGATACCATTACAGTATCATATGGAATAGTTTTGTGGTACTAAAAGTCTTCCGTTGTACCCCACACTCAATTCCCAGTCCTACCAAAGCAAGAAGGCCCATACACACAAATTCTGACCCACTCACCTAGTTAAATCATCTTTCTTCCACCCCCACCCCCAAGAGTCTCAGGCTACCACTGATGTGTTTGCTGTCTTGATAGGAATTCACTAGCTTAAAGTTTTAAACTTTAGATATTTTCAGAAGTTCTGGAGCCTGGTCTTGGTTGAGTTGCAATGAGTGCTTTCTTTGGAACTGAACACAGTTGACCCTAAAGACAGCACAGCTATTATGCTAAGTGCTCCAGGCTGGTCTTAGTATGAGGCCATCCTTGGGTCACACAGTTTCCCTTTGGAGGAACTGGCTCTTCTGCAGCATCTAAAGGCATTTCCTAGCTCAGAGTTTCGGGATTCCTCCCTGATTACTGTGGCATGAGCTTATTATCACGGGAACAGAAGCTTGCCAGCCCATCCTCTTCTCCGTTTCACTCCCTCTTGTAATGGGGCCCCAGCCCTAGGAGTGCTGACTGAATCCTTAGGATCACTTTAAATTCGGATAAGGGGAGTGGAGAGACCTGGTGTCCTATATAAACGAAGAGACATCTGTTCCCAGTCACCCCAGAAACCCTTGTGTTACTTCTGGAAAAAATACACAAACCACGTAAGTGGGGCAAGAGACACACGACAAACAAACCTTTTTTTTTTTTTTTTTTTTTTTTACACACACATTTAGAGCACAGGCAAAGGCCAAGGACCTCTGTTTCCTGAGTGTGAGCTGTGCGCCAGGGTGTCTTTTGGAGTCTCACCTTCTTCATTTATCGCCTCCCGGACCTGTACTCCATGAGCCTCTGAAGTAGGTTTTAAAGCAAAGCTTTCTGTTTAAAAAATAGCAAAGGCACACAACATTTTGGACACTGGAATATTGCAGAGTGTTTCAGTATATTAACACAGAACAAAGACTGAATGGATAAATACAGGCATTCTTGGAACTGACAGAGTAAGCCATTTGTACAATAGCTACCCTGGGCATTTATTTTATGATACATAAAACCCGAGTACCTCTTTTCATGAGTTTTATCAAAGGACTACTGTTTTAATGGAGCCTTAGAAACAATATGGAGACCAGAATGCTCATTGTCCACTCAATTCAATCGGCGGCCTCCCATCCCCCTGCCCCCGGGATTCAGAAACTGCATCCACACTCAGTTCGATGAAATGTGACTCCTGCCCAGTGGATGGCAATTGGGTATGTGGAGAGTGCCTTAAACTGTCAGGCCGCACTGTGCCTGCCGCACTTGGATGGAGTGTACCTTCCTGACTTCTGTACCTAATGTTAAGTTCCTCATCAAAAGAAAAGGAGATGTGATGTTGTGTGTCGGTTTCGTGCTAAAAATTGCACAGTGAGTCTGCTGCTCTTGCTTACATGGATGATTCTTAGCTTTGTTTCGCTTATTTCCCAGTCACTTTTATCTTTCTTACAAATGATTCCTTCCTCTGACCATTGTACAGTGACATGCTTGGCCCGTTCTGCTGTTGTTTTTGTGAGATATGGTCTCTCCACGCTATTCTGGAGTTCTGTGTAGACCAGGCTGGACTTGAACTCACAGACATCTAGCTGCCTCTGTCTCTTGAGTGCTGAGATAAAAGGCCTGAGACACCATGCAAGGCTCAGGTTGTTTTGTGCTGATCATCTTGCCAGACTACATATATATATATATTTTTAAAGAACTGACCCTTGCCATAGTTGAACATTACCACTTCTTGACCCTAAGCTACTGTAGCATATGGATAAGACTCAGTAAACTCTGAGCTAAATTATTAAACTCTCTCTCAGTTGCACCTTGTAGCCAGGCATATTATCAAACCAGTCCCCACTCATTATCTAGAATCACGTTCTAAACCTTTCATTGCAGAAAATTTCAAGCATTTAAATTATAGAAAAAATAGTACTTCATTCTGTTTTAATCATCAACTTATCTGTTTGCATCCACCACGTATCTCCAAAAGATAGACTTACTTAAAGAGTGTAGCCATAACAGTATCATATTTAAAAATGAAAAAATACGATATTACAAAATATGGTCAATCAGTGTTCAAATATCCGATTCTCCTGATTTTTTTTTTTTTTGATAGAGTCGTGCTGTATATTCTAGGCTGGATTTGAACTTCAGATTATCCGACTCAGCCTCTCGAATGCTGGAATTACAGTGGTGTGCCATCACAACTAGCTCTCTATAGTGTCTTAATGTATTCTGTTGGGCGGTGCCATGCGTTTCCTTTGAAATGGTAGCTCTAGAAACTCATCCTCCTTTCTCCTTTCTTTCCCCTTACTTCCCTCTCTCTTCTTTTACAAAACAACTTTAGACAGTGTGTTCTAGTCTTTCAACAGAAGGTACTGTCCTGAATGTCGGCCTCCTTTTGTGATGTAAACAGCTATCAATGATTATTACTTAAACACATGGCTTTATTGGTTGTCAGCAAAGCAGCGACAGAGGCTGCCAGTGGTAATCCTTTCTTGTCTGTAAGCCTTGAAAGAGGACTTTTCTCATGAGCCATTTGGTCATCTGGTACAGTTTATGCAACAAAGAGGCTGGAGTGTTGATATTCCCCTATTATAAACATTGGCCATATTGCGTATCTGATGAGTTCCAATCCGGTGTGGTTACAATCTCAATTGTTGCTTCAACTTTTCCTATTTTGACTAATGGTATCTACTTGGGATTGGCCCCAAGTGATTCTGGTGTGATCCTAGCAGTTTTGGATGCCAGCCCTGCTTTCTGGTGTAACGAAATGCTTCAGACTCACGTTCTCATCTGCGTCCTTCCTTAGGCTTGGGCTCAGCTATTTTCCCAAGGAGTCTGGTTTATTTTAGTGGGGAATAATAGTGAAGATCACTGTCTTGGTCTTAGGAGCTACAAAGGAGGAATCTTTAAAGAGGCTGCATCTACAAAGGCTGATTGACTTTAAACTACAATGAAGCAGAGCTGTTGGGATGATATGGGCCCAGAGCTAGTTACCTTATCCTGGGCTAGCTTTAGCTCTCTCGATAGCCAGTCCTCACCCACTGTGTGTCAGAACTAACAACCAGTGACAAATAGATTAAAATAAACCCTTTGAATCCATTAACTTAGCAGACACTAGCTTCCACCAACCCAAAAGCTAAGAATGCCATTAGATAGCATCTTGAGCCTATAGAAAAGGCTCCCCCATCTTGCTGTATCTATCTCTCTGATGTACCCACAAATGTATTTTAAACTTGTCTTGACTTATGACTTTCTTTGTTCCGTAGAACTATAAACGTCATAATATTACTTTTATGCTGGAGGATGGAATTTGGGGCAACCTAAATCTGTGTTCCTGAACCATGGTCACTAAAATGGCTCAAGAAATAAACTATCTCTTGTTCCCTCTGGGATGAGAGTTGTGGTTCTCCCACATCAGCAAATAGAAGGCAGTACTTCCGTGAGAACATGCAGGCATGCAGGAAGGAGCCCATGGATATTTGTGAAGATAGCATTCAAGACAAGAGGAAGAGCAGAGCACATCCCTGAGGCTGGACCAGAAGGAGCCAGAATACAGTAAATTAGAACAACAGAAATGGAGCAAAGGCCACGAGGGACCTGGTGGGAGTTTTGTTCTTCTTATCATGAGGTGGAACCATGGCAGAATTTCCAGCAAGGGAGTGATAGAATCCTTTGTTTTATGTTGGTATTGTTGATGCTTTGTCAGAGACTTCACTGACTAAGCAGAAAGCAGGAGACTGATGAAGAGGCTATTACGATTCAGCTGACAACTGGTATGCTCTGGATAAGTACAGCAGCTGAAGAGGCAATGAGATCAGGTTCTGGATATGTCTTGAAGGAGGAAACCACAGCACTGGCTGAAGGATTAGACGTGCAGCGTGAAGAAAGGAGATTGAAAAATGACTCTAAAGTTTATGGGCTGAGATACAAATGAGATTATAAAGCAGCATGGTACCATGGTAGCATTTGATAGGGTGAGCACGGTGTTTTTGTTTCTGCCCCTGTGGCAGAAAGCAAGGAGACAGAGGTAGAGCAGGCCCAGAGCTATCGCATAGAAGAATGGGAATTTTACCTATAGATTATAAAGGCACGAGGATCCTTAAACGCAGGAATAACATTATCAAGATACACATTGCAGAAAGGCCATCTGTGCGGTGGTGTGGAGAATAACGGAAATAAGATTGACAGCCCCAGACCTGTGGGTACTAATGAAAGGTGGCCAGGGAACAAGGCTGAAGCATGTGGCATTATAGGAAACACAAAGGTCCCGAACTCCTATTTACCTAGGTTCAAATACCAGCTCTACCACATACTAGCTTCATCAGGGTACTTAATCTTGGGGCTAGAGAGGTGGCTCAGTGGTTAGGAGAACTGACTGTTCTTCTAGAGGTCCTGAGTTCAATTCCCAGCAGTCACGTGGTGGCTCACAACCATCTGTAATGGGGTCCGATGCCCTCTTCTGGTGTTCTGAAGACAGCAACTCACATATGTACTCACATACATGAAGTAAGTTTGTTTTTTTAAAGGTAGGTAATCTTTGTGAGGTCCTGGCTCATAGTCTATAAAGTGAAAATACTAATAAGGTTAAATCACTAGGTTATTAGGATGATAAATGAGTTAATAGGGATCTAAAATTCATGCGATACATTTTATTTATTTAATCATCATTATTACTGCATAGAAGGGATTGGCCATTGGAAAAACAGTAGCCTTACTCACTTACTCGGGCATGCTGTTGAACAGAGTTTTATAGGGGTGAGATGTTGTATAGACTGTATTAGCCTGTGCCTAAAGTGAAGCAGATGATATACATTAAGTAAAGTTTAGATGAAATATGACTATCTTAAAATAAATGAAAGTCACATGTCATTAAGCTGGAACAGAGAAGGAGGTGGACACAACCAGTTGTAGGGCCACAGGATCAAGGAAAGGAACAGTTACTAAGTCTTGGAGGGAACAGGTTAAATAAAGCCAGGATCTTGCGCGCGTTCAACTGGCCAGGAAGAACGACGCTGCTACAGGATCCTTCTGCACACATTTATTCAGTCCTGTTTCTTCTTTCTCCATATATCTCCCTTGTTTATATCTCCCTTGTTTATATCTCCCTTGTTTTTATATCTCCCTTGTTTTTATATCTCCCTTGTTTTTATATCTCCCCTGTTTTTATATCTCCCCTGTTTATATCTCCCTTGTTTTTATATCTCCCCTGTTTATATCTCCCTTGTTTTTATATCTCTCTTGAACCCTGGGCCTCTCACTCTCTTATACTCTCAGTTCCCATCCACGCACAGCAGGCCACGCCACCTCACCAGGCATGCAGCTTCAGCTAATCAGGGCAGCAGGGGCAAATCTCCATCAAACTGGATTCACCTGTATCCTGGTACACCTGCGCAGCACTCAAGATGTTTGTGTCTTATATGAGGAAGTCAGGTGCAAGTCATATGACTTAGCTGCAGTCCCTGGCGCCTTTGGGACTGCCGCCACACCCGCTCCCCACACCAGGAGCTTTGAGAGAGGCAGAAATCTTAAGCAAGAAGCACAGCTAACATCAGGTAGTCCAGGAGGTCAGAGGAGCTAAGGAACCAACCTTTTGATGCAGACAGCATGTGGAAGCAGGGAGGGTATCTTGGAGGGGCAACTCCAAAGCACCCAGCACACAGAGATGATCCGGATTGCATTCTTGGATGAAGGCACCCTCTAGCTGGGCTTTAGAGACTTGTGGGCAGTTTACAGTCACCACAAGTACTTGGTTGAAACTGATTCTGGGCACTGTACATGGCGGGTTGTGACACTCTCCCGATCCTGTCCCCGAAACAGACAGCTGCTGAAACTGTGACTTATGGTCATGTTGCCCAAACCATTTGCATGGGTTCTTGGACTCGTTATTTTAAGGAGGTTCAGAGAGAACAGACATCCTTTTCAAGCAGGGTAACTGAACATGAATTGTATTTACTTACACATTAAAAGGCTTCTAACTTCTTTTCTCCCTGACCTGGGATACTGGGACACCATGTTGCAGTTGTTCAGGCAAAGATGAGAGGCAAGCACAATGGCAGAGGTTGCAGAAATGGAGAGGAGGCAGATTTGAGAATGGCAAGGAATAGAACAGTAATATTTGGTCACCAGTAAGATGTGGGCAGTTATAGTTTTACAGAGCAAAACAAAAGTCCTAAGTCAAGACAAGTTTAAAATACATTGGTGATGACATGAGAGAAGTGGTTAGAGCAAGGAGGGAGGCCTTTCTGTAGGCCCCAAATGCTATTTGATGACATTCTTAGTTTTAGGGTTGGTAGAAGTTAGTGTCTGCTAAATTGATAGATTTCAAAAGGTTTTTAATCTGTTCCTCACAGGTAGTTAGTTCTGACACACAGGCGGGCAAGGGATGGCTCTTCAGGAAGCTAAAAGCTAGCTCACACTAATGTAGTTAGCCTCTGGACCTGTTACATTCCAGCTTGCAGTTTCTACAGGTCAAGCAGTCTTTGGAGACATAGCCTCCTTCCAGGAGCCTTGGTTCACAAGAATGTGTCAATTACGAGAGACTCAGGGAAGGCAAAGTCATGATCTGTGAGAAAGACAAGAGGCACAGGCTGGTGGCGTATTTGGTTTTTTTTCTTTTTTAAAATAGAAATAAAAACAAAAAACAGAACCAACCAAAATTGTGGGAAAAATGTAGACAGCATAGAGTTGACAGTATTAACCATCTTCGGCTATCGTTCAGCCTTGTTGAGGACATTTGCATTATTGAGCATTCTCCAGAACATTCTCGTCTTGCAGAACTGAATCCTCTGTGCTTGCTTTGTACCAGGATTTATCTTCCAGCAGAGAAACTTAACTACTTTAGATGCTAAGGGAGGAACTGACATAATGTAGGAGATTGAAGGTGTAGGAAAAATGAAACGGTTTTTTTTTCTAAGGAACTTACGTTAAAAATACATTTCATCGGTAAAAGAAGGACAGGTATATTTAGCTCTAGCAACTTTCTTGAGTAACTTTCTTACTTTCTATTGGAAAAAGGCAACAATACAATTATAATAATGGACTTTTTTGGTCCAGAAATAAAATTGAAATTTAAAGCAATTTTCAGACCTTTAAACAGGCTCTTGTATCCTTGCCACCTCTTATGTAAACTATTGTCATGTGACTGGGAGATAAGACGTGCTCAACTATAATGCTTTTCTGATACCAAGGAGCTGTGCATACAGAGCAATAGGATTAAACAGCACACAGCACTCCACCATCAGAACCATTAACTCCTGTCAGGAGATTTGTGTAGGATGAGTTAGTTTGTTATGAAAGGCTGCTTCTATTACTATGTATTCAATTCAGATGACCTTCAGTTTTTAAAAACAAATTATGTGTGGGAGGGTGGGAGAAGGGTATGTGTATTTGGGGAGCATGTATCGAGGTCACAGGACAGCTGGTGGGAGTCTGTCCTCTCCTTCCATCTACCAAGGATTCTGAAGATTGGATTCAGGCTACCAGGCTCCACAAGCACTGAGCCATCTCTCCAGGCCTGAACTTCATATTTTTTATAGAGCACACATGCAGTCACAAAGCCACAAAGATTGCTGATATTTGCAAATATCTCATTATGTCACTTAAAACAATGTTATTATCATAGGACAATATCAAACCAATATTCATGATTAGAAATGCAGTTTAAACTGGTTCTAGAGAAGGCATTTATTAGAGTTTTCATTTAGTGTGATTAATTATTCTTCTAAATGCAAACTCCTATAGTTATGCACCATTAAGTAAGATACAGAAAGTCTTGCTATATAGTTCTGATTTATCAAAGTATCCAGAATTCACTGAGCACGTTCTGTGTGGCAGGCACTGCATTGTGCAAGGGAGCAGACATCTAAACTGAAAACTGAGCCCCGCCCCTTTACAAATACACGAAAGTGTAGCAGAGAACACATTTCCTTCAAAGCAACCTTAAGTGGTCACTAAATAAATGATTTGGGGAAGAACTATGTCTAACGGTAAAATTAGCTCCAGACACGAATTCTCTGCTATAAAGGAAATACAGAAAAACAAACAAACAAATAACGACAAAACCTCCATGAACTAGGAATCAGAAGGCTGGATCTATAGTCGGGCAATGTGGCTGGCTGTTCATTCATGAACTCACTTGGGGTTTACTGAGTACTGTGTGTGAGCACTGTGGAAGAATCTGTCGTTGGAAGTGAGGTGGTAAACAGGAGGGGTCGTCTCCATGCCTTGTAGCATGCAAATAGGGGCAGGTGGCTTCGTTTTTCTTGCTGTCATCTTGGGTTGATGGGACTCCGCAGGTCTCTTTCAAACCTCACAACTAAGATTACAAGCAGCTTTTTAAGGAGAAGCTGTCCAAGTGGCTTTGGGATCTGAGGACTTACACCGTCCTCCCTGAGGGCCAGCCCACACTTCAGACCTCTTCATTTCAAAACAAGTTCACACTTCACCTGCATTTGGGTCACCTTACGGAAGCCTGGGCGTGGCTACCCCTGTACCTAGGGCTTTGGAGGTAGGAAGTCAAAGCTGGAGAAAAGTGGATGACGTTTGTCATTTCACAGCTGGCAAGAGGTACCCAGTGAGCAATTTGCTCAGTGGTCCCATAAGGCTTTCCGGACAACTGTGTGGCTTTGCCTGCAGCTTCCCCCAGTGCCTGCATTCTTCTCCAATGAGACTGAGGAGTGATTGCTCATCAGGGACTGGGAAGGGGTCAGCTCTATGTGGTAGGAAGAGCAGCTCTTCCTCTCACAGGTGTTGAGTCTCAAGGCTACCAACATTATAGTTGCAAGGCTTGGAGCTTTTTCCTCTTTTTTCTTTCTCTTTTCTTTTCTTTTCTTCTTTTTTTTTTTTTTTTTTTTTTTTGGTAGTAGTAGAAATGTCTTTTTCAAGGGATAAAAGTAGATTTTCTGTAACAGAGGGGGTGAGAGATCTATAACGGAGGAAAAGAGGAAGGAAGGGGAAGGAGAGAGTGAGTTTTGAACACATACTACGTCAAGCCTAGAAAAAAGAAATTACAACCCGGTGAGCTTTCGAGTAACTAGGGGAAATGAGCTGGCCGGCTCCTCTCCCAATCTGTATTTCTAGTCAATGAAAAAGACATCGGGCTTGAGGTTCCTTCCGAAACCGGGCTGGCTAATTTAGCCCCTCCCACAAGCCCTAGGGTCTGTTATATCTCTGAACCGTGAGTACCTCTCTCGCAGAAAGCCACCACAGCAAGCAGAGACAGCAAAAACAAAAAACACCCAAGACAGACGAGGGAAGAGGAAGGAAACAAAAAGCTGCCCCTTATGGAAGATATAAAGGGTAAGACCAGAACTGATTTGATCCAAACCCTTCAGGGGGAAAAAAAAAGCCCAGACCCAAAGAGAGTACTTGAAAGAACCAAAGGCAAAGAGCCTGAATGAACTCTCCCTGTCTCCTGAGCGAGGCAGAAAAAGCTTTGGGAAACAGACAGAGCTCAGGGTTGTAGTGCCCTGGAGTAGGCTGAAGTCGATGAATATTCATAATTAATTGGTATGCAGATGTGGTTTTTTTAAGCGGCAAGTGACTGTTTTTCCAGTCCTCTGTACCTAAAGAGGCAGCTGCTTCATCTACGGTCTGGAGTCATCTAGTGTCGGTTTGGGTCCCTGGCTTGCAGATGTTGGGTTCTGCGTGTAGATTTGTTTTGTTCGAATTTCCTGCTGGGACATTAGCAAAGACTCTCGCTCCTTCTCTGCTGGGAGTTGGACAGGCAAGTTAATGTGGCAAGAGGCTGTCACAACAGGACCCCAGAGTGCGTGTTGTAAAAATGCTGTAAGCTGTGTGGGGGAGTGTGCTTGTCCCTGAGAGGGAGAAAGGGGTGGAGGGAAGAAAGGAAGAGTTCTCTTAAAAGAGCAGGTCAGATCGAACTGACCATGTTAGATTTTTGCCTACGAAACTGCAAGGGCAGACTGGTTTGCACAAATGGTGTGCAGTCTCTGCCTTTTACCTCTTTTGGGCATTTTCTGCCAGGACCGAGAGCTAGCTGCTTGCCAGTCCTTGGGAGCCAGGAACAAAGGGGGAATGTAGGGTCGCGAACCTACTTCATCGCACCGCCAGCTTCTCACAGGCTCACAGATTTCTATCACGTAGGATGCAGAGGGACTAGAGAACTAGCAAACAGATTTCTTCCCACGTAGAGCAGACCAAAGCTGTGTGGGCTTCCTAAGGTTTTATTTACTGTGTGCTGGGACCTGTGCTCCTTTCCCCATACGTGCCGCTCAGCTTCCCTCTCATCAGCCATATAAGGTAAGTGTTGTCCCTATCACCTCCACTTCCTGGAGGATTCAGTGCTGGAACTAAGAGCAGAACTCACCTTGGGATCCTGTAATTAGGAAGTGGCAACTGTAGACGCAGGCAAGGCTACTTAGGAAGACGGAAGCTTGGACCACTGGATGCTAGACTTGTGGGTCTCTGAAGCTCGTGGGGAGGAGATGAAATCTAGTCTATGCAGGAACTTGTATTTTTTCGTGAAGTCTACACCACCAATCTCAGTTGGTGTTAATGGTCATTCCTTCTGGGAGAGAGGCAGACATTGTTATTCTGTATGGTCTTTTACGAAAGAGAGGGTCTGAGGCTTGGAGGGGTTAGAGCCTATGAATCAAACGTCTGTCTAGGTGTCAAAAAGTCTTACATCTAACTAGAGTTCTTCTACTTCTGGTTTCTCTTCTGAACATGTGTCCCCACCCCCCAGCTAGTACTCACCAAGCTACTTTCAGTTCCCCAGGGACCTGGTCTTTCCTCCTGCTCAGTCAGCAGCAAGGCACTTTCCTCCATCTTGGAGGCCTAGCTCACCTTTTTTTCTTCTTTATCCTGGAGTCAGCCCACCTCTGTTTGAGTTCAGCTCCATCTCTCTCTCTCTCTCTCTCTCTCTTTCTTTCTTTCTGTTTTTTTTTTCTGTGAGCCTCAGCTTTCTCACCTGTGAAATGGAGAGAATAATACCTGTAACTAATGTAGACTGTGTGCTCAATAAATACAGACTACTGCTCTTACTCCTAGATTTTTCTTGAATATTGCTCTCCCTGTTAAGCCTTCTCCCATCCTTTGGCCTAGCTCAGGACCTGCCTTGGCCACCTCAACCAGTTTTAAAGTGGTGTTCATCACGCTCATTTTCCTTCACTCTATGACACTTTTTAGCCCACAATGCTAATTTTTGGATTCAACTTTGGATGTATGATATCAAGTGCTCAAGTGCACCTTTTTTTTTTTTTTTTTAAGTCTTAAAAAGAATAGCCACTTTGTCCAGGCAGGCAGAGTGGTGGGAAAGAGGCCTCTGTCATGACAGAGGGCAGAAGGTGGCTGGGTACTCACGAACCAGCTTCGGAAGTCACTGGGGAAGAATACTGAGCTAGGTTATTGATTCAGTAAAAGCCACAAGACAAGTCCGTGGCCCCGAGTTGGACTAGCAGTTTTCACCACATAAGGTCTGTAATGTTCTCTGATGTCCTTATGATGAATCAGCTCCTAAGCCACAAGGATAAGTCCTTGAGGTTGACACTATCTCAGAGGCGATGCTGTGCTCTGTCTAAAGGGTGCTTCTTAGGCCTTTGCCCAAGTCCAGAAAGTTCCTGTCAGCCACAAGAACCTTGAGCTCCTTAGTGGGCACTCAAACAGTGTCTAAAGATCGGTTATTATTGTAGTTGATGTTCATTCAAGAGTCGGAGGGCTTACAAGGAGCCTTTGAATTAGTCGTAGAGCTTCCCTCACTTGGATGCAGACAGCTCCTAAGCAGTCCACATCTTTCTCAGTAGATACTCTGAAAAATGAAATGCCCCTCTCTAGGTTGATGGTCTTTTTTTTTTAAAAGAAAGAGTTACAGTGTGTGTGTGTGTGTGTGTGTTCTGACACACCAGAAGAAGGAGTCAAATCCCATTACAGATGGTTGTGAACCACCATATGGTTGCTGGGAATTGAACTCAAGAAGTCTGGAAGAATAGCCCATGCTCTTAACTGCTGAGCCATCTCTCAAGACCCTAGGTTGATGGTCTTAATTGATGTGACTTCATGCTAAGACACCGGTTTGTCCCATACAGTCCTGGATGGACTTCAACCCCTAGTCTCCGCTCAGGCAGGGACCAAACTGGATATTTTTAGATGTGTCCTAGCATACCTTTGCTGTCTCTGAACACAACATGTCTTTTGATAAATAGCATCTCTCTAAGTCCCACTTTATAGAAATTTTGCTGTCTGAAGCATCGTGTTATAGTAACAAAAGAAAATCAAACTCTGCAGAGTCTGGCCCTGGGTAAAATCATAATGTACATTGTTTGTTCCCAGCACCACCCCCTTCCTCTCCCTGGCATACCTTCAAAGCAATTTGACAAATATTGTTTGTCTGCCAGTTGTAAGTACCTACGCCAGCTCCTTGGGATATAAACAGTTTGCACATGATATAGTAGGGAAAGGAGACATATGAAACCAATTCTAATAGAAGCCAGATTCTGTCAAGTGCTAATAATAGCTAACATTGATTATTATGTGCCAGATGTTATAATGGCTCCTATATGTTGTCTCATATAATCTTCACAGCAACTCTTTGGTATTGATTTATGCATGTCACAGTAACAGGAGGAAGTTGCTTAGTCAAAGTCACACAACTGGTAAGAGGCAGAGGGGACATTTTTGACTATGTGGTCAGTCTGCAAAGCTTGAACTAACAAACGAGTCCTTCCTCCTGAGAGCCACTAGGTCAGTCCAAAGACCGTGAGTGCCACGAGGAACACAACTCAAAGAGTGGGCTGCTTTCAGCTGGACTTAGAAAGATAAGTGAATTGCAGTGCCCACAGAAAGCCCCTCCCTTCCCCAGACAACAGCGCCAGAGGAACATTTCTTGCTAAAGCTGCAGCCCGGACTGAAGGGTGAAAAACTCCTCTCCACGGCTCTGAGCAGGATCTATCTGCATCTCATCCGGTAGATTTAAAGGCAGAATTGCAGACTAGAGTCTTGACCATGGGTTTGGGATTACCAATCATGCAATTAAATACACATTTACAGAATGACCAGCTGCGCGTTAAATGATTTCCTTAACCTTGACTTCTCTGCATAGTAATAGAGTAAGTGCTGAGCTGTATCTGGCAGCATGAGTTTGTATTGCTTCTCATTGGCTAAAGCACCTTTACAGAGTCTTTCTCTCCCCACGAGGTGTTCCGGTTGCTTCTCTGCTCTGTCATCAGTAGTCGTGACCAAGGAATGAGTGTTTAATTCAGGTGTGCTGGCTGGCTCAGCCTGTATAGGGTGATGACAAGGCCTGTGGAGAATTATGTAGAGCTTATTCCTTCAAATATTTGGGGGAAAGTCCAAAACCAAGAGTAGCCCTTGTGGTGAAGACTCATCAGACATTTTGATGATTTGACAGAGAAAAGAGGGAAGGCATGAGCTTTGTTTACGTCACGTGTATGTGCATGTGTGTGTGTGTCTTTGTCTGTGTGTGCATGCTTGTAAGTGTGTCTCTCTCTGTGTGTATATTTCTGGGACTGCGTTTCTCAGACTTTAGACACAAGCATCATTGAAGATCTTAATTTTCAGAGTCTCCTTCAGAAGCGCTGGGGTAAAGCTGAGGTCCTGCAGTTCTTCCACGGGCCGAGTGGTGATTGGACGCCACCACCACCCTGACTGGCAGTGCTACAAGGCCGTGCATGTCTTAGTCTGTTTATTTTGGTACCAGTAGATCATACCCTCTCTGAGCTGCCATGTAATTCACTATGCCATTGCTGAATAACAGGAAGCCTGATTCACTTATAGGCAAAGAAAAATTCATTCCCTACAACCTGAGTTTCCAGCCTCTAGTTTGCCATGATCTAGGACCAAGTGTGTACCTTCAGCACACAACTCACTGCAGAACAGAAAGCCCTTCTGTTAGGGTTCTTCAATATTTTCACTTTGAAAAAGATTTATTACATCTAAGGATGATTACGTGTGTGTTTGTGTAGGTGTGTGCACGTGAGCATAGATGCCTATAGATGCCAGAGGCATTGGATCCCCTGGAGCTGAAAGTCCAGGTGGGTGTGAGCCACTGACACAGGTGCTGGGAGTGGAACTCAGATCCTCTCCAAGAACAGCTCCTAAGAGCTCAGCCATCTCTCCAGCCCGTTTTCAACTTTCTCTGTTTCCCCAGAGTTCCTAAGTCCCCCAAGCTTCTCTCATTCTCCCCTTTCAGCTTGAGCAGGGCTGGAAGCTCATGTGTGGCCGCCTGTGGAAACCTGTGCTCGATCTAGGAGTGTCAGGGGGCCTGCGGGTTCCCGGAACTCAGAGCTCTGAGCTTGGCCACAGCAAGCCAGGCCCACCCTATGCCTGCACTGCACACACAGGGTGGAAACGATCCTAGCTGCAAAGATCGGACAGTGGGTTCAGAGAGGAGTGCTGAGGCCCCTTAGGTTTGGAGAAATGAAGCTGTGCAAGAGGTTGTCTGAGCAGCACACAACCCGGACTTTCTGTCCTGTATTATCAAAGTGCTTAGAGACCAAAGTGGAGAATCTGACCAACACAAAGAGGTGTTTCCATTGACTTAAAAACGTTTTGTTGTTGTTGTTGTTTTGGTTTTTTGAGACAGTGTTTCTCTGTGTAGCCCTGGTTGTCCTGGAACTCACTCTGTAGACCAGGCTGGCCTCGACTCAGAAATCCACCTGCCTTTGCCTCCTTAAAAACATTTTTATGTAAGAAATGTTTGACCTAGATAAAAATCACCACACACACACACACCCTGACCTCCAGACAAGGCTTGCGATCTTTCTGCCTCAGCCTCCTGGTGTTGAAATTATAGGCATGTGTCACCAAGCCTGGCAACAAAATTCTTTATAAAAGGAGACAGTAAAAGCCGGGCGTGGTGGTGCACGCCTTTAATCCCAGCACTCGTGAGGCAGAGGCAGGCGGATTTCTGAGTTCGAGGCCAGCCTGGTCTACAAAGTGAGTTCCAGGACAGCCAGGGATACACAGAGAAACCTTGTCTCGGAAAACCAAAAAAAAAAAAAAAAAAAAAAAAAAAAAAAAAGGATACAGTAAGTAACAATGACATTTCAAAACAAAATGGGGGCGGGGGGGGGCAGGTTTAGACTAATGCCTTTGAAGTAGAATACAAGAAAGTAAAAGATGTGAAGGAATGTAAGGAATTATTTTTCGTGGTGGAAATTCAAGGAATGATTTCAGAGATGTTTCTTTTGGCCGCATACAGAGTATGGTTGCCCAGTTCTTACACTGATACCCGTGCCACATTGCATGCCGGGAGAACTCCATGTACCCTGTTAGGATGAGGAGAGGCCACACTTGAGAAAGCTGGCTGGGCCACCCCTTTCATCTCACCTTTACTTGGTACTGCCTCAAAGTTCGTGATAGCTCTGGCTTTTAGTGAGGGTGTGATTCACAAGTATTTTCCATTTGGTAGCACAGCCTCAGTTAGCACACATTTGACAGTTACGTAGCTGATTTAACAATTTCCGTCTTTTGCAACACCCTCAATAAACATCAGCGCAGGAAGTACTTCCTTAAGTAGGGTTGTGCCCCATGAGAATGGAATCCCAGAAGTAGGAGTTCTGTTTAAAACCTGTGAACATTTTCTGAAGCTCTCGGTTGCCATTGCTAAGTTGCCCTCCCAAGGCCAAGTTGGTTCCCAAGGTGTGAGCCCTTTGAGCCATGGCCGCTTCCTGTTTCCAACATCCTTGATGGCGTTAGTGACTGGTTAAAATAATAATTACATCCACCTTAAAAATCTTAGTAATCCTTCAGTTTCTAGGAATCTTTATGGCGCTTTTCACACGGTATGCTTAGGCTTTCACATAATGTCCACATTCTTTGCTCATTTATTACTAATTTGCATTTTATGTTTTTAGTTTGATTTCTGTGATCCATCACTAAAGAGATTTAGCTTTCTGCAGTACTTGCAATAGTTTTGTGGAATCTGTTCCTTATGGATATGTTACTTTTAAAATATAAAATTGATCAGTTTAATCAATTTAATCAGTTAAATCAGTTTAATCTTTTAAATTAGGTTGTACTTCATCTGTAATTATATTTTTCTCCCAAGTGAAATTACAGTGTATGGGTATTCACTGTGTATGTGTTTATGTTCCACATGTAGGTGGAGTCCCAAAATTCATGTTGATGTCTTCCTTAAAAATGGTCAACCTTATACATTAAGGTGGGGTCTCTGGATGAGCCAGAAGCTTGCTGATTGGCTGGCTAGTCAGCTCTCAGTATCCACCTGTCCCTGTTGCTCAAGACAGGCATTCTCAGCGATACCTGGCTTTTTACGTGGGTGCTGGGGATTTGAACTTAGGTTCCCAGGCTTTATGCAGCAAGCACTCTTACCTACTGAGCTAGCTCCCTGTGCCCAGACTCCAAGTACTTGGAGAGAATAAATTGTGCTAATTTGTGATAGCAGCCATTATTAGGACTCTAATATGGCAAATATTTAATAAATTGGTATGAAATCGCTTTAGGTACCATACAGATGGATTTGGGTCACAAACTGTTCTAATCATTTTACAGATGCTAATTTAGTTTTGAAACACAACCAGAGATTGGTGCTATTTAATTTGGCAATTTTACTGATATTTGAGCGATGAGGGCAGTAAGCTACTTAGCTACTGCCTCTCAGTTGGAAAGTGTGCCGTTCAGACTCAAATCCTGGGCGTTGGTCTCGTTATTTGGAGAGATGGTTTACATACCATATGACTCATGCATTTGAGATCTACGATTCAGTTGGTGCTAGTGTATTTACACTATTGTGGATGAGTGTCACAATCAGTTTTAATACGTTTTATCATTCCAAGCCCTCTGTACCCATTAGTAATCACTCCCATTTCCTATCTATTCCCCAACCCTCACCCTCTTCCAAGCCCTGGGCTCACATGGTCTAGTGTTTATAGTAGCTCTGCCTATTCCAGCTATGTCTTGTCTATTCCAGTCCATGTTGGATCACATGTTAGCTATCTGTCCATCACTCAATTGATTTGCAGGCTGTTTCACATCCTGGGTTTTTTTTTTTTTTTTTTTTTTTTTTGTCCTGTAGGATGGCACTTTGAATGTGTTTGAACAAACTTATGTATAGACAATACCTTGCATTCCCATAGGGATAAACCTGGCGTGGAATTGTTCAGTAGTGTCTATGTCTACTCACTTGAGGCACAGAGAGACTATTTACCAAAGTAGGTGTGCTATTTTACATCCCAGAGTGTGATTTCTAGTGTCTCTGCACCGTTGTCGTCAGTACTTGTTATTGTCTGTCATGGGTTAGAGCCTTCCTTCCTAAGAGGCGGAGTTGTGTCTGTGTGCTTCGGGTCTTGTTTCTAGCGGTTGATGCTATTCTCATGAGATCTCTGGGCAGCTGTGCATCTTCTTTGGAGAAAAGCTCATTTGGATTTTTTTTTTTGCCAGTTTTTAAAAGTTTGGCTTTTTAATTATTGAATTGCAATGATTCTTTATATGCTCCTTTTGTTCAAATATATGACTTTTAAAATTCTTCTATATTCTGGTTATCTTTTCATTTTTTAAAAAAAAATCTTTTGCTGCACAAAAGTTTTACATCTTAACAATATCCAGCTCATATTTTCTTAGCATCTTATGTTTTTGATGTTTTGATGTCATATCTAGGAACTCGGCACCTAATCCAAAGCCATGAAGTCATTTATGCCCGTGAATTTATTTATTTTATGTTGTGTGTTTGTTTTGCCTGCATATCTGTGTACCACATGCATGCAGTGTACAAGGAGGCCAGAAAAGGTCATTGGATCCCCTGGAACTAGAGTTGCAGATGATTGTGACCTGCCATGTGTGTGCTGGGAGTCAAACTGAATCCCCTGAGAGAGCAGCAAGTGTCCTCAACTGCTGAGACATCTCTCCAGTCTCCCATATTTTCTTCAGCATTATTTTTAATGGTTTTTATCCCTATATGTAGGTTTCCAATCCTTTCTGACTTTCTCTTCCCCTCTCCACAACTTCTTCTGGACTATCCAGTGGCCTCGGCGTTGTTTGTTGAGAGGATTGCTGTTCGCCTCGGTGAATTGTCTCGGCATGGCTGAGAACACACGAGAGTCTGTTTCTGGAGTCTCAGTCCTGACCACTGAGCTTTCCTGCTCTCATCCTGCTTTTGCTCCGGTCGGTCCTCGTCACTGTACCTTTCTAGGGAACTTCACACTCAGATGTCTGAGTTCTCCAGCTTGGCTTTTCCTTCTCAAGATCATTTCGCTCTTATGTGTCCCCTGAATTTTCAAAGGAATGTTAGGCCCATCTTGTTAATTTCTGCGAAGCAGCTGCTTGAGAGTGCGGTAAGGATTGTGCTGAGCACACATGTATATGGAGAAGGCTGTCATCAAAGACTGGGGCTGCAGCTCAGTGGTAGAGGTCCTCTAAGCTCAAGGCAGCCTCTAGTACTACAATGTAAAGAGACAAATGAATCATACGGCCTCTTATCCATGAACAGGTGGTAGCTCTTATTTTTATTGGCATCCTTAACGTTCTCTAGTAACAGTTTATTGTTTTCAGACCACAGGCTTTAGGTTCCTTTTGTCAAATTTATGGTGAAGTTTCTCCCTTCATTTTGATGTCTTTGTAAGTATAATTGGAGCCAGGCACAAACTATGAGCCTCAGTGCTTCTCAGGCAGAGGCAGGCAGGTCTCTGTGAGTCTTTTGTTCATATACACTGTCCATCTTTATTTCCAGTGCATCTATTCCACATTTAAACCATTGGCCTTTGAAGTTAATGTTCACTGTGGTTTTGGTGGAAGAATCGATGTAGTCTATACTTGTTTTTACCTTCCGTTCTCTTTTGACACAACCTTTGCTTATTCATCGTCATGTATACAGCTTCAAACATGTGGATGATAGATATCTCACTTTTAAATCTGTGGGACTCTGAAAAGAAATGCACGCTGCATTTAATTGTATCTCTGTATTGAAGCACAAGTGAGCAACTTTGATGTTAATGGGGAGATAGGACTTAAGAGCACCTGCTTCCTGTGTCCTTCTATTTTATAAATGTTTAATCTGTGCATGTTGTCAACATCAGTACTGGAAGCATAGTTATCATCCACAGTGGCCATCAGTACTGGGAGCACAGTCATCATCCACAGTGGCCATCAGTACTGGGAGCATAGTTACCATCCACAGTGGCCATCAGTACTGGGAGCACAGTCATCATCCACAGTGGCTATCCTCTTTAGCCATTACTAATCAGACTCCTCTCTGAAGAAATATTCTGGCATTCAGTGTGATTATTTTCTCACAATGCTGTCTGCGTTCTTGAGTTCTTAATCTGAGCTCTCTTCATGACAATCAATCTTTTCAGCATAACAAATTAACTTTCCAGAAAGATGATCATTGTGCAGAAGAGCAACATGCTGTCTTCAGAGCAGAGATCTTCATTGCCACATCAATCACTCCACTGTCTTGGGAAAGCCGATGCTGTAGAGAAGCTGAGGACAACGCTGTTTTCAGTGAATGGCATCTCAGCATCACAACGTTTGTGGCAAAGTAGCTGAGGATAGACTGCTTTATTTGGACTGGCCTAGGATAACCCTGCTGTTTTCCAAATGCATCTGTTCTTGGGATGAGAAAATCCTCCCATCATCTCCTTGGTCCCTGCCCTCTCCTTTTGTTTTAACTTTGCAAGAGCTTATTATTTGGATGTCTTTGAAATTCATAGTTCTTTATTTCTTCTTTATGCTTTCTTTCCCCCCCCCTTCATTTATTTTCCACCATATTCCAATAGTGTTTTCCTGAGATTTTCCTCTGTGCTGCTCAATTTCCCTTAACTAGTGCCAACATCAAATTTGACTCAGCTGCAGTGATTTTGGCTTCCATGGAATCTTTTAGTGTTTTTTTTTTTCCTCTCATAGCAAGATTCTTTCCTATCCAGTTGAAATTAAAGATTTCCTTTTCTGTCATCCTTTATATCAATTTATCAGTGGAGATGACATTCTCCTTGATCTTTCACCTTTATTGCAAATCTTCCTTCATTCCTTCTTTCTTTCCTTCATTCCTTCCTTCCTTCTTCCTTTCTTTCTCTTATGTATATGGGTGCTTTGCTTACATGCATGCCTGTGCACCATGTACATAGCCCATGGAGGTCAAAAGAGGGTGTTGGATACCCCGCAATCAGATGACTTTGAGTTACCATGTGAGTGCTGGGAATTGAACCCAAATCTTTCTCTGGAGGGGCGGCTAGTACTCTTAACCACTGAGCAATTTCTCCAGCTGCATTTTTTAAAAATATAAGTTTTTTTAATTGGAAGAAAAGAGACTCTTAAAAAAAAACCAAAACAGTACATGTATACAAGTGTGTCTTCACTTTATGATAAGATTTAAATGAGTTTTACTGGAGATTTACTTCCAACAAACCTGAGAGGGGTTTGGAGTGAATGGTTTACCCTCTGCTCTGTGGAGTCTGCTTGGGCCTTGTTTAGGATCTCAAAGGCTGGATCCTCACCTAAATGTGGGGAGAAATCTAAGTTTTCCAAGAAAATGGCTTACTCTGCTCCAGGAAAGATGGCAAAAATCACCTTGGCATATTTCCATGTTTCAGAGGACAGAGAGTCTTGGCTCTCAGAGTTCTGTCAGTATTGTTGTTCAGAGGCGTAAGTTATCTAGGAAGGTCCCATCTTGGGGCCATGCTCTTGCTTTGCTTCCTCCTCAGAGAGAGGACTTGTGTGGAGCTGGGCACTGAGCTCTGCCCCTGTGCTTTCCCCATAGTGATGCTGTCCTGAGAGGTTCGGTCTCTTTGTACCTCAGACACATGGCTGCCAACTTGTGGAGGGTGGGGGGCAGGAACAAAAACAAAACACCAGAGGTTTCCTCAGACATTCCTTTGTTCCTCTTGGTCCTGCTCACACTGTGCTGTCTTTCTGCCGTGGTGTGTTCTGTTGTGTTTATGTTGCCATCCTGTTCAGTGGCCACAAGGTTATGAGATTACTCTAGGGCCATTCTAAGAATGAACCAACCAGTTAGAGAGCAGTTCTTGGAGGGGTTAGCATTAGGCATCTGCAATAATGTCTCAGTAAGCACAGGGTGAGACGGTCACACAGTAAAGTGTAGAAAGAGGAATGAGCAGGAAAGGCTTAGTTTTGGCAGCATTTCTGAAGTGGAGTTGGAGAGGTAATAGGTTGGAAGAGAGGGGAAGAAAGATGTCAAAACTCATCCCAAGTCACAAGTTAGGTGGTTGGGTCAATAAATATTTATGATGAAGACTGAGAATTGGAGAGAGAAAGAGAGAGAGAGAGAGAAGAGAAGAGAGAATTTGACAGATAAAAACATCTTGGATAGTCTAAAGTTGAGAAGTTTATAAGACATCAGGTAAGGCATGGATATTCTGATGGTTGCTGGGAATTTGGATGTAGAACTTAGAGATCAAGAGATCAGAGGAGCTATAATTGGGATGCAGAGTTAGTGTTCCAGTGTAGGCTTAGGTGAGTCAGCCTGTAGTACAGAAAATAAAGACAGAAAATCGTGGGAAAAAAGATACCTAGGGAAACACCAGGTTAATAAAGGGCCAAGGAGAGAAAAAGCTTAGGAAAAGAGACTCAACAAGGGTGCTTTTAAAAGTAGAAGTCAAAGAGACGGTTTGAATCTGGTAGTTGGGGAAACCATGTTCATGTTCACAGTGACAGAAAAGGCAAGAAGGATAATGAGACTGCACACAGCATCTCTCCTGTAGTGCACTCTCACCCGCATCCTCTGTTCCACCCACAGCATGAGGCTGCATAAAGCATCTCTTTTGAAGCATACTCACTATTATCCTTCCTTCTGTCCACAGTCCAATGCTTTGGGAACTGAGATGCACTTTATGCTTGCTGCTAAAAACTCTATTCTCTGAACAATGAGGACCAGCAAGCTGGCTCAATGGGTAAAGGCACTTGCCCTGACTACATGGGTTTGATTTTGGGGGCTCACATGGTTAAGAAAGAAAGCTAGTTACCCTGCAAGTTGTTCTTTGACTTCCACATGTATGCTGTGGGATGCACATACCATCTCTACAGACAGATAAATAAGTAAATGTAAGGAAAAAACCCCTCGAATGGTGTGTTTACACTGGAGGAAATACGGTGATTTGATTGTGGAATTTGGAACTTAACTGTTATTGGTATAGACAACATTCACAGAATATTTATCTATCTATATTAAGAGATTAAAGTACAAAACCAAGAAAGTAGGAATGGAGGGCTTCATGTAAGAAAGGAGGTATTATAGGGAAATTAGTTAGACTAAACTAAGAGTGAATTTGGCCACATTTGAATCATAAAAGCCAGCAGATGGAAGATGGCCCAGTATTCATTCATCAGACTGCAGTTATTGAACAAAGTATGTGCCGAACACTGTTTTAGATGCAGAGGGTACATCAGGAGACAAATACAAACCCTTGACTTTTATGGGTCTTATCTCCTAGGGTTGCAGGAGGCAGACAGTAAACAATAAAGTGTATGTGTGCTCAGTGACAAGTGCCCAGAAGAAAAAATAAGCAAGCCAGGCATGGCAGAGGTGACATCCTGTTGCAGTTTCTAGGACAAACATTCTAGGCAGAGGGACCAGGAGCTACAGAGTCCTAACAAGAAGTGAGATGTGTAAGAAACAAGGACTGCAGCGTAGCTCAAGTGGAGTGAGGGAGTGAGAACCAAGAGACAGAATCTAGGTCCTCGTGGGCCTCAGAAAGGCTCTGGCTTGTATTCACAGAGAAACACAACATCATCGCTTCTTGTCCCTTTGGCTAAGATCAAGTGTAGAGAAACAAAACATCACAGCAGATGCTGAGCACAGAAGTGGCTTTGTCCAGTCTGTGTCTTAATAGGATCACTCTGGAGAGAGACTGGGTAGTGATGCAGGACAGAGATGAGGGGAGATACCCAGTAGTAGTAGATGGCAGGAGGAGAAATGTTGAGAAACAATTGCATTGTGTCTATTTTGAAGATAGAGGATGTGAAATTTCCCAATTGGATTTGAACCAGAAAGAGAGTAGGAAACTTGACTTCAAAATTTTAGTGTAACTAGAACGGTAGAGTTGCCTTGAGACTATAGAAGGAAGGGGTTTGGGCGGGAAGATGCATCACTGTCTTGGATATGTTAGGTCCAGGCTACTGTCTTTTCACATGGATGTGACAGAATACCTGACAGGAGCAACTTGAGGCAAAATGCATTTCCCTGAGCTCACTCACGGTTTCGGAGCTAGAGACTGTCTTGATGGGGAAGGGATGGTGGCTGGGACCTGTGTGGTCCAGGGGGCTTGTGGCACACCTTCCTTAGCAATTCACAGGTCAGGAAGCCGAGGGCAGTTAACCTGACCCCTCAGCAGCTTGCCACCTGCAGCCAGGCCCGACTTCTTAAACGTTCTCCCACCTCCCAACATGGTGCCACCAACTGGAAAGCAAGTCTTCAAACCCATGAGCCCGTGAGGGAGTTTTACAGTCAAACCACAGCAGACATCTATTTTAATATGGTGACTGCAGAGACAGCAAGTAAGCATGTGCAGAAATCTGGAGCTTGTGGGAGAACACTGAGCTACAGCTAAGAACTTGGGTAATGATGAAACGTTTAAGTCCAGTGAGCCCGGATTATCTGCAATGAGACCAGTTGAGTAAAACCAAAGAAGTAGGTATAGATGGAGAAGCGAAGAGGTTTGGGGCATTGAGGTCAGCCCCACCCCCATATTTGGGTGTTGGGGGTATAGAGGGGAGGATAAACTATGGGATTATGATGTGTCCAGGAGAGCCAAGCAGCAGCAGAAGAAATGGTGGTAGTCTGGGTGTTTTGATGCTCATGGGTCAAAATCAGGTGAAACTGGGGGATTAGTGTGGCATTTGGAACAGTGGAGGTCATGAGATGGCCTTTGTAAGACACTTGGTGGAGATGGTCCTGTTTGTTCGTTTGTTTTTAAGCTTTCCAATTTCCTTTTAAAAAAAAGTTTTATTTATTATATATAACTACATGTAGCTGTCTTCAGACACACCAGAAGAGGGCATCAGAACTCATTACAGATGATTGTGAACTACCTTGTGGTTGCTGGAAATTGAACTTAGGACCTCTGGAAGAGCCATCAATGCTCTTAACCGCGGAGCAATCTCTCCAGCCTGGTTCTGTTGATCTAATTCCCTCATTTCTATCCTTTCCCTTTGTCCAAGAACTAGGGAAGAATTTTTGACATCTGAAGAAGTTGGTTGAGAGGGAGGTAGACATGTTTCCTCAAAGGAAATTTCAAATTATGGTGCCAGAAGCAGAGGAAATGAACTCTCGGCATTCAGTAACAGTGTTTGTCCACTTTGGTGCAGATAGTCTGCCGCTATCTGTTGGAATGTATTTGTGTTCCTGCCATGTGAAATCATTTAGGATGGAAACTCTTATGGGCAGGTTTGTGGTTCCATGGTGTTCATGGGTGTCAGATTATAACATTTTCTGTGAAAAAAGTATCAGCATTCAGGACAAGCCAGTCCAGTTTATCCATGATCATGGCATGCCCTGTAATCAACCAAGGTTCTCTTTTCGAATAGAGAAAATGATTCTCAGATATTCTTAGGGTTACGAATGTTCTTCCCTTAGTCAAAAGCCACCACTCACAGGCCATTCTTTGATATACCTGTTGGGATTTTCCTGACTTTTTTTTTAAGTGTGTGCATACATAATATGCTAGAGTACATTTGTAGAGGTTAGAGGGACAACTCCTGGAGTTGATACTCTCCTTCCACCTTGCTGATACAGGATCCTCTTGAAGTCTTCACTGTACTGAATACTCCAGTCCAGCTGGTTCCTGAGCTGGTAGGCACTCTCTTGTCTCTGCCTCCCCTCTTGCATAGGAATGCTGACATCACAGATGCACATACGCTATCAAGGTTTTTCATGTTGGTTTTGAAAATCAAACCCAGGTCATCAGGTCTGCTCAGCAGACACTCTGACCTGCTGAATCCTGATTCTTTTCTGCTGAGTCACGATTCTTATCTGCTGAGTCACGATTTTTTTCTGTTGAGTCATGATGCGGGCTGCTCTCTGATTGATTTTTAACCTTGTTGGACTGTAGTGTATTTTGTTTTCACCTTTAGTGGAAATAAGGCTCTCTGAACCCACCACATCTGAGTAACATCTGTGGGAGACAAGAAAGGTCGTTCAGTTCAGCACAATTCTGTAGCTGGTATTGGTTCAAACTTTAGGAGTCTGATCCTGAGTAGTTTATTTTAGGGATATTTAACTACAGCACAATTTGGTGAAAAATCTCCTAGTGATAAATAATCCAGTCCCTTGTGCATAATAAAGCTTAAGACATGAATGACTATATCAAAACTGTTCACAAAGTACTCATGACACCTTCCATAAGGATGGGTTCTATAGATTGACAAGCTTATAATAAGGGCCTGGTGGATGATCCAGTGTCATCTTGACCACACAGATAGTGCAAAAGTCACCAGGCTATTAGCCACGTCTACTCCTACCCTTCTGGGTGGAAAACAGGTTATGCACCCCACCCCACCCCCTTGGAAAGGACAAGCCTCCTGTGTGTGTAACATTCCTGGTTCCCCTAGTGCTTATCAGTGAGCTCAGGGATCAACATGCCTCCCATAACTGTAGTGCTTTCCGTGTGTTATACTGACTGAAAAAAAATCTTCTCATCCCCAGCTTCCCCCATCCCTGGTTTATTTGACTTACCCTTACTCATTCAGCCAGGTTTGTAAAAATGCACCAAGGCTGACACAGGAGAGCAGGCATGGGCGCTCCTTCTGTAGCTAAGCAACTTGAGAGGGAAGTGGCAGCTTGGCTAGTTCTGAAGACACCTACAATACTTTGCTCTGTTTTACAATACATTTATCTATATTTATGGGTGGGACCATTTTCAATAGACAATTTTGTACGTCAAAATGAAATGATTGGCATTTCTTATGAGTCGTCCTATTAACATCCAAATTTTCAAGGTATCCAAGCAAATACTGCGGCTTCTCCCCAGGAATACTCTGGAAGTACTTCCCATGACTCCCAAGCACGCAACAGAGCTGCTGTGCACAGTTATTGTGTGGGTTAGCATCAGGGTCTCTGGGTGGCCTATGATGTAAGTGGTGCCTCTTGCGCTATGCGGCATGCAACCTGCACCAGACCCATTTCTTTTTTCAAGAGGCTAAAATCAGTTGTTAAATCAAAACCTACCAATTAATGCTTTGGATACCGTCCTGATTGCTGGGTATTGAGGCCTGCTAGAGCTCCACAGCTGTTTCATAGCGGAGGTAGAGGAAGTCCCAGTGGATAAAGACTATGGGAAGGACGTGAATGTCCCCATCACTTGCAAACCCAGTCAGTTGCTACAGTGAGGCGCTGTTTTCCACAAAAAGGAAACATTTCTGCTGTTCTTTTTCTTCTTTCTTTTTAATGATCAGTACCACTGAAGGGACAGGACGTTCTTTTTTTTCTTTTTTAATATTTTTATTAGGTATTTTCCTCATTTACATTTCCAATGCTCTCCCAAAAGTCCCCCATACCCTCCCCCCCCAACTCCCCTACCCACCCACTCCTACTTTTTGGCCCTGGCGTTCCCCTGTACTGGGGCATACAAAGTTTGCGTGTCCAATGGGCCTCTCTTTCCAGTGATGGCCGACTAGGCCATCTTTTGATACATATGCAGCTGGAGTCAAGAGCTCCAGGGTACTGGTTAGTTCATAATGTTGTTCCACCTATAGGGTTGCAGATCCCTTTAGCTCCTTGGGTATTTTCTCGGGACAGGACATTCTTAAGTTGGCAAAAGTGTAAGTTAAACTTTGCTGAATGGTGGTTTGTTTATAATTATGTAAGGCGTGAAGATTGTTATTATTCTGATCCTACAAAAACTGTCCAAGAAAGCTATCTAGAGTATGTGCATAAATGTTCCCTGGAGGGCATGTGCTGACGAGTTGTCTGCTGGAGTAGCAGAGGGAAATAACCTCACATATAGCTATATTCAAGAGAGATTATGACAAAGAGTTGTGAGCCTAAAGGACGCTATTGTTATGAGGACCAGTTAATCAAAGTGAGCAGTCAAGACCTATTGGTTCGAAAATAATTACCTTGACAAAAAATACGTACAGAAAGAAGACCAAAAGGATGAAATATTAAAATAGATTGTTTACAAAAATTTTATTTTTCTTTTTGATATTTCTGTATCTCCTGAATCTTAACAAGCATATATTTTTTTTTGCTGAGAGAAATACTAAATGAGACTTAGAAATATCTTTCGTTTAAAGTTAATCGGAAAGTACTAATCTACTAGCAAAAATTAATCAGAATTAAAAGGATTATATGAAATGTGATAACCTGCTTATTAGCCTGACTTCCAACTATGTATGTAATTTTTCTACCAGGCTACAAGCATGCAAAGTCTGTCTCTCTGAGAGTCAGTATCATCACAGAATATCAAGAGCTTAGATCTGAACAGTTCAGAAAATTATTCTAGAAATGAGAAGCAAATACATCTGGATTTGAACGAAGAAAAAAGGCGGAAAATTAACTGAAATGATGGGATCACCATAGGTTGACTCAGAAAATCATGTATTTTGATGCAATGTGTCTGTGCGAAGGGCGGTGCTCCCAGAAGTGCAGTGCTCCCAGAAGTGCGTTTCTAACACTTTTACTGTTGAGGCTCTGGTAGAAGAAAGCTAATGAACAATGGGGAACATTTTACATATTTAAAAGCACCACAACAAAAATAACCAACAAACTCAGTAGTCAGATTGGCAGCGGCCACCTCTGCCTGTCTTACAGACAGTCTCCTGCTCAGAGCAACAATGTCTGTGCACCGGAGGCACAGGAATCTAGTGACTGTTTTAGGGCAGAGCCGACCTTGGCATCCCTTAACTCAGAGGCTCCAGGAGGCTTTCATTTGAGAGATGATTGGGATATTTTTCCTTTAAAAAAAAATCAGTATTTCATGTCAGAGCAACCTGAGAATATAACTTAGACTCGAGTGTACAAAGGGACAGTGACCTGCAGTCCCCTTTCTACCCCAGCTCCATCTTCAGTTCATCCTGTCCAAGACGGCTGCCTTTAACCTTTGTACAGTGTCGTCTGGCATGTGCGCCTGGTTAGTGTCCGCTGAGATAGCTGCTGCTTTCCTATCGTGACAGCCAAATCTTTCACCCCTCCACCTCCAGCCTCTCCCCCGGCAGTGATGGACAGATCTGGGGTAGGCAGCAGCGTCCCCTGCCTACGTCAGCATCTGAGTAAGTGTTCCTTCCTCTTAGGTTTCCTTCCCTGTGCATCCTTTACCCTGCAGTAACGCCTGGATCTCCACTTGCTGAGTTGGCTGTTCTACTTGGTAACTGGGTTGTTCCCCCCCTCATAAACCAAGTTAAACCCAAATTTAGTTGAATTCTGACTGTCAGCAGTGTCACAGGTGTCTTATCCTTCCCTCCATTGCAGCTTTGGTTTTTGTTCTCTTTTACTTTTGCCGTCTTCCTTTCTTGCCTGTTCATTTTTGAAGTCTCCCTTGTGAGGCTTTTGTCCTGTTTAGTTTCAGCTGACTGCTCTTTGTCATTCTCTGTCCGCTGGCCTCTAGCCCATGTTGACTCTCGCACTAAACATCTCTTCCTCTTTCTAGGTTCCCAGCCTCAACTGGGTGGAGCACCCTTCAGCAACTCGCTGAAAACAGGCGCTCAGAGGGAAGATGCAGCGAGGCTCTTGCATCTCTTAGGGTATCCACGTCACCGCTCTTGTTCCTAAGTGTTTCTGTGTCATCTGTTGCTCCCACCCACCCTGTTTCCAGAAAGGATGTAAAAGTCTTGGTCTTTTGTTTTGTTTTCTAGTCTTGTATGTACTAGAAGTTTATGGTGATGTGTTTTGGCACAAGCTAGTTTCTGTCCCCTGTGATCCACCCGTTTTGTGATTTGTGTATTGCGTGGGAGCATTTGTTTCCCTCCCAGTCAGAAATTCTCATCTTTCAGTTCTGGAAATTTCCCTCATCTCTGGTTTCTTCCCATCACTGTCTGTGTCTGTTTCTGCAAAGCCTTCTGAGTATGGCGGTGCTCTGTTTTCAGGGGGTGCTCCCTGACTAGTGCTCACTGTCTAGGCTATTTCCTCTACTTTATGGTCAACATTTTTTTAAACTTTTTTCTTTTATTGAAAATAGTTGTTGTTTTTTTTTTAAATTTACTTTACATCCAGACCCTCAACACCTCCCCACCCCAGCCCTGTCCCTTCTCACCTCCAAGCTCCACCCTTACAAATCCCAACCCCCATCACTCCCTCCCCTTCTTCTCAGACAAGGGGAAGTCCCTCTTGGGTGCTACCCTACCTTGGCACATCCAGTCTCTGAAGGCCTAACCGCATCCTCTTCCACTGAAGCCCCACGAGGTAGTCCAGTTAGGGGAAGGAGAGCCAGTGGCAGGCAACTGAGTCAGAGACAGCCTCCACTCCATTTGTTAGAGGATCCACATGAAGAACAAGCTGCACATCTGCCCCAAATGTGTAGGGAGCCTAGGTCCAGCCACCGCATGCTCTTGGGTTGGTGGTTCAGTCTCTGGGAGCCCCCCCCACCCCCGCCATGGGCTCAGGTTAGTAGACTCTGTAGGTTTTATTGTGGTGTCCTTGACCCCTCTAGCTCCATCAATTCTATCCCCTCACCATTTCACAAGAAACCCTAAGCTCCGGCTGATGTTTGACTGTGGTCTCTGCATCTGTTTCCATCAGCTGCTGGATGAAGCCTCTCAAGAGACAGTTATGCTAGGCTCCTATCTGCAAGCATAGCAGAGTATCTTTAATAGTGTCAGGGTTGGCTCTTTCACATGGGATGGGTCTCAGGTTGGGGCAGTCACTGGTTGACTGTTCCCTCAGCCTCTGTTCCATCTTTATCCCTGTGCATCTTGTAAGCAGGACAAGTTTTGGGTTGAAGGTTTTGTGGGTGGGTGGATGTCCCCTTTTCTCCACCGGATGTCCTATCTGGCTACAGGAGGTGGCCACTTCAGTCTCTATATCCCCCACTGGTATGAATCTCAGCTAAGGTCATCCCCATAGACTCCGTGTAGCCTCCTCCATCCCAGGCCTCTGGCTAGTCCCAGTGATGCCCCCACCGATTTCTGTTCTCACTCCCAGCCCTCTCTCAGTTTGGTTATTTTGGATAAATTCCTAAAAGCCTGACTTTATTTTCTGAGGACTTACTTAAACACAGCCATACTCTTCCTGCTCTCACGGACTCAGTATCTCCTGGTATAGTATACTGAGCGATTGGCAAGCAGAGGAAGGAGAACACCAGGGCTCAGAGTTTCCTTTTATTCAGCCTGAGCTCTGAGCCCAGAACCTGGAACCATCCCTGTTCAGGGTGGGTCTCTGGAAATGACCCACAGACTCATCAGATCCATGGCTACTAGGTAGTTCTAAATCCAGTCAAGTCGGTCATGAGAATTAACCCTTACAGTGCCTAAATAATTTGTCATGCGCCAATCAAACCCACAGTTCAGTTTCTTTTTTTTTCTAGCTGTTTTTTCTACTGAATTCGTAAAAATCTTTCCTCGCTCTGTCCAGTTGTCTCACAAAGCTAGAACATTCTGTCTTTTTCCAAGTTACATTCCCTTTCCCATCATCAGAACTAGTTTTTCTCTCTGCGCTGTAGAGAGCCTCCGCCATATGTAAATTCCTTTCCGAAGGATGAGGCCCTCAGATACTTGAAATGATGCTGTCTTGGGTCTTCCACAAGTGCCATTCCCTAGCTTCAAGAAGCCTAAAACTTAATTCTTCCCTTGAGCACTTGGATGCGTTTTGAATATGAAATACCCCCCCCTTCAGGTGAGGGGCTGTTGGCTTCCAACCTAGGAGCTTTGAGAAGTAATTGAGTTCTAACCAAATGGTTAATCTCTTGTTGGACTCCTGATATTGTGGCATTATTTGGGGACAGTGAGAAGAGGTGGTAGGAGCCTTGTTGTGAGATGGCTCACTGTGGCCATGTCCTTGGGTATTCTATCTCGACTTGCTTCTTCTCTTATATTCCTCTCTTGACTCCCTTGCCCGCCGGCCACCATGAGGTGGATACCTCCCTACATGCTCCTGTTGCCAGGATGTTCTGCCCCGGCTCAAAGCCAAATAGTCATGTGATCCCTTTGAAACTGAACCAGAGACAAATCTTCCCTCCTTGGAGTTGTGTTTGGCTGTTGGTCACCATGGTGGTACCTGACTCCCACAGAAGCTCTAAAGTGGATGGAAGCCTTTGGGGAGCTTCAGATCACCCCCTGCTGCAAAGGTCATGCTTGGTGTGCACCTACATCTCAATGCAGCTTTGCCTTGAAAGAAGGCCTTGAACAGGTCGGTGTAATTGTTCTCTCCTGTGGTTTAACCTGGGAACTTTCACATATAGCTTCTTTCCTATTCTTTCACATGCTTTCCAAATTAGAGGTGTGTGTGTGTGTGTGTGTGTGTGTGTGTGATCCTTGTTGGCTACTGCTTTTGTTTTTTGTTTTTTGTTTTTTGTTTTGTTTTTTTCTTTTGAGTCTTTTTTCCAATTAAATCACAAGTGAAAGCGCCAAGTTGATTTGAAAATTGGAAAAAAAATCTTGTTAGCGTAAAATGCATAAATAAAACTATCAGGTATCTATTTGAGAATAAAACCACACTATAAATAGGCACGTCCCAGACATCATATTAAACACTCAGTATAATATGTCATTTTATTTGCTCTTTACAACAGCCTTTTGACATGAGAGCCATTGTTACACCCATTTCATAGATTTGGAATTAAGGCCAGTGTCATATAACTAGGAGGATGGAGGGTGTGATCAAACCTAGTACTCCAGCCCAGTTTGTGCTGTAACATGGAAAAGCCAAGCTCCTCCCCCTCACATGCTATGCTAATGGTAGCTGACAGTTCTGATCTGGCCTAATGAGACATCTTATGTGTTTCCCTTCTTTAGCAGACCACGATAAAGGTAAAATCACTTATTTTATAGATCCACATTGACTCTTGAATGTTACTTTTTATGGCCCTTTATATGTCAACAAATCCATGGACCCTATGCCTGATACTGAGCACAGGTCAGGCAATCAGGTATCTTTAGGTCAGAGCCAATACAGCTGTGAATGAGGACGTGAGTGATCTGGGAAAGTGCTCTGACTTCAGTACTTTTTAGAACTGTTTATCGCCGGACTAAACTCTCCATGGGCTTTTGGTGTTTGCTCTCTGTATTTTTTCCCTTCTTTGTTGTTAGTGTTCTCAATAGAATATTTATAGCCATGAATTGTGCCTGAAACTCTTTGCATATGCGAGAGAGTATGAGGAAGTTGCCCTGGGCATTTCAGATTATAATGTCCAAGGGACAGGAACAAAGCCATGCTTGGTCCAGGCCATGACTGCTTGTATTCAAAGGCTTTTGAGCTAAGGTGTGGGGTCCAGCTACAGGCTCATCTGGGAATTACTGTCTTGGTTTGTGTCCAAGTTATTGGGGCAGAGGAATTGTTCTCACGGATTCTGGAAACTGAATTCAGACTCTAGGGGGACTTAGTGAACAGAAACCAGTGGGAGAAGTCACCCTACCGATTTCATACGCATTTAAGGTTAAGCTCTGGGTCCGAGGGTGGGATTGAAAGATGGGCAGGGACCTGGGTAACCAGACAGAATGTTGGTTGTATATCCCATTGTATGCTGGGCAATGGACTGAGATAAGGAAGTTTTCTTGGATCCTTCCAAAAGAGAGATAAATCCCAAGACATTTAGCACAGGCACGTGAGCAACTGGTTTCAGATGCCTTCTGCCTAATGGAAGAAAATCTATCATAGATTCCAGGAATTAGATGGGACTTATCCTTAGAGGACAAACTTACTCTGTCTTCTGTAGGACAGGGAAGAGCTGGCTAAGACAAGATGAAAGACAGATGGCTGATGGGAATTCTGTGAGTTGGAGCTGCTTGCCTTCTTGAGGTCTTGGTCCCTCCTGTTTTTTAGTCACTCACTTTAGAATATGCTGGTCTGACCTGATGATAGCCTGATAATCTGAAGAGCTGTGGAGGATGAATGCTAATTGGTGGCCTTCTCTAACCTGCTAATCCCAAAGCAAGAGGTCCATATGGAGCGTTTCCATCACACGAGGGCATCCCTCATCACACAAGAGCATCCTTCATCACACAGGGCATCCCTCATCACACAAGAGCATTTCTCATTGCACAAGAGCATTCCCTCATCACACAGGGCATCCCTCATCACACAAGGCATCCCTCATCACACAAGAGCATCCTTCATCACACAGGGCATCCCTCATCACACAAGAGCATTTCTCATTGCACAAGAGCATTCCCTCACTACACAGGGCATCCCTCATTGCTAGGTGGTGTCTCTTGCCTAGAATCCCAGTACTTAAGATGCTGAGACAGGAGGCTGGTGAGGACAAGACCAGCCAGGAGAGGGAAGAGTAGGATGGTACCAAGTCTACAACCTGAGGTCACTCCCTGGGATCCATGTGGTAGAAGGAGAAAATGGACTTTGCAAAAGTTATCATGCAGTCTCCATACTGGTGCCAACATGCAACACATAAAACACTAACTAACTAACTAACTAACTAGATCAGTATAATTTTTTAAAAAACCAACAAAAACTCTAGACTGGGCTACATGATGAGGTCCTGCTATGAGCAAGTGAACCTTGTGATTCAGGGTCTGTTTCTTCATTTTGCATGACTTACTGAGTGCAGAACTGAACCCTCCTCAGTTCCTGGTCTGTCTCCTTTTAGTTTCTGCTTTATTATGTAGACTGTCTCCTTTTTGTTTCACTTTCAAAGTCAGATATTGACAAACTGTGCAGGTCTTGCAGGGTGTGGCAAGATCCAGAGACCATGTCATAGAAGGAAGAACTTGTCAAAAGAGGTAGTAAGACATGGATGTGGCTGCTGTTAACAAGGAAGCGCTAAGTAAAAATTACCACTTTGTTTCTGGTCATTCAGAAAGTTTTAACTATTTAAAGAGCTGCTCATATGACCTTAGGGGTAGGGGTGGGGTGGGATGGGGTGGGGCAGGGGTGGGGTGGGGCGGGGGTCGGGGTGGGGGTGGGAAAGGGAAATCAATCTAATGCTGGAGAGCCACTGAGGGAAGTTCTTTGTTGGTGACAGGAGGGTAGGTGATGGTGAGCAAGGAAGATGTGAAGAGAGGCAGCCACGCCCATGTCTCCTCAGTGACTCCACCGGTCTGTTCATCTCCTCTTTGTTCTCCTTCCACTTTGTTGTTTCTCCATTTCCCAACAGCCTTTCCATTCTTTTAGCAAGTTCTGAATGGATTAGCTAGAATTCTAAGGCTGCTTTTCAACCCCTGGTCTCCCGGACCGCAAATGTTCTTCCGAGGTGGTAGTTATTTTGGAGGTGAAGTCTCTGGGCAGACGCCTAGGATAAGCACTCGGAGGTGGAAGTAGATGTTTGGTTGACTTGATACTCAGTCCCATATGGGCTGGCCATGCTCCTCTGCTTCAGCCTTAGGATTCGCATGCCTACAGGGTGTGTGTGTGTGTGTGTGTGTGTGTGTGTGTGTGTGTGTGTGTGTGTGTATGAACACTGTGTCTTACACACATACATTTTCTGAGGCTGTCAAGATGATCAAAATGTGATGTTTTATGAATATTTCTGCTCTCATCACATTTCCATTCCCTGGACCTGCTTTTACCTTGAAAATGCCCTGATTCACAATGATCAGTAGAATAATGGTCACCATTTACTGTGTGGGAAGCATAAACAGAGACTTTGTCTATGATTTCCCAAGGTGATTCATGCTGAATTCACATGAGACTCCAGCATTGTCTCTGGCCAGCACATCAAAGAAAACGGGCAAAATTGTCCCTGGAGTTGAGAGCAAACACGCAGTCTTTGCTATTTCCTTTCTGTAGGCTGACTCCTCCCTCAGGTCTGGCATGAGTGACACGTATGTTGCAGCTTGCTGCAATCCATTTTTTCCCCCAGGCTTTCTTTTGCATGTCCCATATTAGCTATAGAGCAATCCAACAGTCCAGTTTTTAGATTATATCTTCTATTTTAGGACTTGACATTAGTCCCAGAAAATTCAACTAAGTGTTGTTGAACTTCTTAGTTCATAGGTATTCAGAAAAAAACAATACCCATTTATATTTTTCCTGGCATTTTGGTGGTAGGGAAAAAAATGTTTGAATTTATTTTAAGGACAAATCACATGGCAAAAAGAATAACAAACACTTGTGGTTGCATTGGGAACCCGCTTTCGAGATAGTCCTGATTGTGGTAGGGAGGAACAGATGTGGAGATCTTTACAAAAAGATAGCTTTCTAGTGAACTGTTTTCTTGTCTGATTCTGATTACCATATCCTGCCTTCCTGAGGGAGGAATGGAGTTGGATACTTTAGATAACGAAACACATGTTTATTTTTCAAAAAGGAAAAAAAGTGGTAATTTGATTGTTTAGTGTCATAGACGAAAGGAAAATGGAGACAGGAGATCCGGTGTCTTATAGTCCTGGATGCTTCTTGAAACATCCTGCCGCCTAGTGATACGCCTGCTGCTCACAAACACAGCAGGCTTGGGGCACACTTTATGGAGATACTAAAAGCCACCCAAGGATTGGTTGTCAGGATGCTTATCACCAGCTATCCCCAGCAGCTCTTCGTCCTTGCCAACCTCAGAGGCCTAGAGACCCCTATGAGCCCTGTGGTTTTGAGTAGAGAATGGTGCTACCAGCAGGGTTTGAGGACCTGGAAAAGAACACTCTGACTTTGTTCCCCAGTCTTTGAGGGACCCAGGAAGTGGCAGTTCTGGAGAGCAATAGCAGTGTGACCTTTCAAATTCCACAGGGCTCGGGTCTTGCTTTTCCTTCAGCACACATTTAATGTAGAGCTGGACCACTTAGACACTGTTGGAAGGCACCCACAGGCCCCAGCATTCTTTGCCCCACTGAGTTGGAAGACAATGAAGAAAGAGAGGAGTGAGTTACCTGCTGGCAGAGGAAGTTGGACTGGGAGCTGGCTGGGTAGGGGGCAGCCTCCAGCAGGCCCAGATGATAATAGAGGTGTGTGAGTGTGAGGGAAGCCATGGGGATGATGGGGATGGCCGACCCGTGCAGTCAGCAACACAGGTAAAAGCTCTAAAGCTGTATATCGGAGTCTGAAGGAGGAGGTGCTGTTTGATGAGGGCACAGCAGCAGCAGCAGCAGCAGCAGCAGCAGCACACATGACCAGACAGCCACTGCCCATCCCCTTATCACACAGTGGTACTGAGAGCTAAGCTCCTCTGAGTATGTTTTTCTCTCTGTATCTCTTGCTGCTGCGACTAGACAACTTCACTCAGTTCTTGTTGACTAGCATTCAACAAGGTTCTTGCTTTTAGGCTAGCTTCACTAACTTCTGGGGAAAAAAAAGAATAGGAGGGAAGGGAGGGAGGGAGGAAGGAAGGAAGGAAGGAAGGAAGGAAGGAAGGAAGGAAGGAAGTCAAGCAGAGAGCCAGGCATTCAGATGAGCCTACTTCAGACCTGGGCTTATTTCTTACTAGACAGGCAATGTCAGCGTCAGACAGGTAACTTGCCTCCTCTAAGCCAAGTAACTTAATTTCACCGAGTACTGGGGCTTTGTTTTTGTTTAACATGCAGAATAACATTGATATCTGGCCTTAGCTTAAAGCTTTTTTTGTTGTTGTTGTTTTCGAGACAGGGTTTCTCTGTGTAGCCCTGGCTGTCCTGGAACTCACTTTGTAGACCAGGCTGGCCTCGAACTCAGAAATCCTCCTGCCTCTGCCTCCCGAGTGCTGGGATTAAAGGCATGCGCCACCACTGCCCAGCTGCTTAAAGCTTTAAATGATGTCATGGATGCATGCTTGGCCCATAGTTATCCTTGACTCTAGCAGCAGTTTCTAGAATAGTCTATTTTGGCCAAGATCATAAGGTCACAGGAAGTAAGATTGGGCACAGAGCCAAACCTGCCACTTGTGAAGCAGAAACCACTAGTTTGGGTTTCTCAGAAGATGTCTGTGTAAACCGGTTATACTTGACCAAAGGAAGCTGTAGGTAGATGTGCAGACTGGAAAAGAGAAGAGTTAAATGTGTGTCAGTTTTACCTAGCAACAAAAGCATGGAATCCACAGAGTAAGCCAAGCTTGTGCTCCATCTCCCCCTCTCTGCTTAGCATCATTGAGTGCCTCTGTGAGCCTTCTGATCCGGGGGTTTACTCTTACGCAAAGTAGCCCAGGAGAGGCTGCTGGGAGGCTTCCCTGAGCAGTGTCTGGTGAGGCAAGGAGTGGCAAATGTTCCACAGTTCGGTGATGTTGCTCTTGTTGTGTAAGGAGACAGGAGAGTACTTAAGACTGATGTTGAAGCAGCTGGGTTTCTCTGAGGGCCTGAGCCTGTCTTCTGCCCTATGCCCTCTTATACTCCTTCCCAGGGGCTGCTTCAGCACCTGTTCCCACTTCCCTTGGGATGATTTGTGTGTGTGTGTGTGTGTGTGTGTGTGTGTGTGTGTGTGTGTGTGTGTTTCCCCTTTCCCATGGTGACTCCAAATCTTGTTCTCCCTGTTCACCTCAGCCACAGCCAAGTTTTGGTAGGAGACGGGAACAGTTCTTTTTAGTCTTAAAATCTCCAGGGATCTTTTTTCTTTAATTTCACCAAATTGACAATTCAAAGAGCAAGAAATAATGGAGGGTGGAGGGTACCTCCAGCCCAGGACATCCATATCGGCTTGAAAAAGGGACCTGAAGAAGAAGCATAGAGGAGAGGGGAGGAGGAGGGAAGGTATGCATGCCCCACCCTCCCTGCTATGTCCTCCCTCTCTGTCTGAGAAAGTGAATCTTGATTTTTAGACCCTGATGTTAATGTTCTCCAAGGAAAAGAGCAGCATGGTTGGGACTCACCAAGCCCATGTCTGTTGAGTTCAGGCCCCCAAAGCTTAATGTCAAAAGGAAGAGCTTCCTTCTGTAAGCACCAGATCCGGTGAGGAAAAGCAACAGACGTTTGAAGTCTGTTCCCTGTGTGTCTGTGTAGCGTAAGTGTGAGTGCATGTGTGCGTGCGTGCATGTGTGTGTACAGGGGACAGCCATTGACATTAGGGTTATTTATCTTACTGTCCCTCTGTTCCTTTACCTTCTTTGTTTTTGGTAGACCCTCTTTCTGATCCCAGAGCTCCAGTGATTAAGTTTTGGGGTTTCCCCATCTCCCTCCCATCTCCCCAGCAGTAGGGATATAGATGAGTACCACCAAGCCCAACAAGGTCTGTGGGGATCCAGATTCAGGTCCCCGGCTTTTCATGGCAGGCACTCTGCTGACTGAGTCATCGCCCCAGCCACTGAAACGTGGCCTGGTTGAGCAGACGATCCGTGGCAGGCGAGAGGGCGCTGGGGTGATGGTGCTTCTTCATGAGTTACAAAGCTGAGACAAGCAGACAGGCTGTCGCCAGAGAGCGACAACTAAACTCAAGGAGGTTTTGCTCACTAAATAAATGCACTATTATTTCAAAGACTTTTTTTTTCATATTAGTGTTCTTCCTAAAACTCTACTTTCTTATTTGTAAATGGAATAAAACACGGTTTGCCTCATAGGATGTCTGAAAATATTAAATAAAAATTTAAAGATGCCTCATACTCTACAAATCACACACAAAAGCCTCACTTTTCCATTATCTTTTGAGACTGCTCTCAGTCATGACAGCTCTGAAACACGGTAACTTTTTCTGGTTAATAATTAGAAATCCAATGTGGAACATAAGGAAATTTCCTAGTTTTCTTTGCAGATCTATTTTGTAAGGTGAAAGATGTTGGTGGCCTCCTTCCCCAACTTAATGTGAACCCAGAAGAAAGATAAAGGCAAGGAGATAGAATGATGAGGTCATTTAGACATGAGGAAACATAGGGCACCCAAACACATGGCCTCAGTTATATGCATCTGTGGGTGGCACATGCACAGGGGGGTACATGTGTGGAGGCCAGATCCCCATCAGGTATCTTCCTCTGTCATTCTTCACCTTAATTTTAAAGATTTACTTTTAATTTGATGTATATAGGGTCATATGCACTTGAGTGTGGCTGTCTACAGAGGCCATAGGGTCCTCTGGAGCCTGAGTCACAGGAGGTTGTGAGCCACCTGAGACGTGGGTGCTGGGAACTAAACCTGGGTCTTCTGCAAGAACAGCAAGTGCTCTTAACTCCTGAAGTATCTCTCCAGCCCCAGATGCTACCTTAGTTTTCCAGACTGGCCTTTCACTGAACCCAGAGGTTTTAGGCTAGAATGGCTAGGCACCCAGCCCCTAGGATCTGCCTGTTTTCAGTGGTAGGGTTACAAGACCCAGGTGAACTGAAAGTTCATACTCATCCTTGGCCACATAAGGAGTTCAAGGCCACTCTGCCCCTCCCCGCTCCCACCCAAGACTCTGTCCCAAGCCCCTTCACCTATAAAATTAGGAAAGAGCAGACACATGATACTTGCATCTGATCAGTTCTAATGAGGATCCTTTCACACATCATGGTGGACATCAATAGCATGAACATGTGTGGGAGCAGGCCACTGAGTTCGAGGCCAGCCTGGTCTACAGAAGGACTTCCGGGAAGGCCAGGGCTACACAGAGAAACCCTGTCTCAAAAACAAAACAAACAAAAAGTTCTCAAACAACAACAACAGCAGCCACAGAGAATCTGTGAGCCAGGTTCAGGTTCCATATAAAAGCCCTATTATGTAGACTATGGGGGAACCATGTGAGGCCTACCTTTATCCCATATAAGAATAGGGTGCCATGACTTGATCTCCTAGTAGGTCTCACCTTTTAAAGGTTCTGACAGTTCCCACGTTATCATGCCAGGGACCACACTCCCAACATGTGAGCCTTTGGAGGACCAACTGAAGCCAAACCGCAGCAGCAACTGTGACATTTCTAAAGTAGGGTCTGTGTGGTAAGGAAAGAAGGTAGCCGTGTTTAAAAGCTAGGAGGATTCTTTCCAGCATCACTTGGGCTACACATTTGCTGAAGACGAGGCAAGGCCAGAGACGATGATGAGTCGTTTGGGCTCAGTAGAAGCGTGAGCAAAGGATGCAGCGTAAGGATGAAGGCTGCAGGGGAACCGGAGCATCTTGGAAAATGCATCCCACCATGTGAGCATGCACCATCGTTCTAGAGCGCTCTGTTGCTGTGGTAAACACCATGCCATACGCAACGTGGGGAGGAAAGGGTTTGTTTCCCTTTCCTTCCAGGTCACAGCCCATCACTGAGGAAAGTTAGTCAGGGACTCAAGAAAGAAATGATGGAGTAACCAAGGCTGCTTCCTGGTTTGATCCTTAGCTCATTCGGGTTTGCTCATGCTCAGTTAGCTTACTTCCACAGCCTAGAACTGCCTGCTTACACACTGTCCAGTGGGCCGGGGCTCTCCTGCATCAACCAACAGTCAAGACCAGGCCCCACAGACATAGAGTCTGATCTAGATAGTTCTTCATCTAGGTTCTCTCTTCTTCTAACCAGCTCAATAATTAAGTGTGGGTGGAAGGGCACTAGTGGGAAGGCCAGAGGACAACCTTTTTCTCAGGGCTCATTCTCTCCTCCCACCATGGATTGTGGTGATCAAACTCAGGCCACCAGTGTTCAGATGTGCGGTGAGAGGCTGAGGTGGTTGATGGTTGGAAACAAAGTGTATGGCGATTATGTATGATCTTTAATTTCTAGGATTGGAAAAATGGAAGAGAGTAGATCAGAAAGCCTCCCCGTGAGATTGATATTTGGAAAAATATGGAAATGAATATGGAAGACCCATTACCACTTGGAAAAGAAAAATCTAATCCCTGGAAACTGGCCTATGTTTCACTAAATAGACGTAGCAAATTACCGTAATATAGGGGACATGCAAGAAAGGCGATTAAGAAATTTGGCCATCTCTCATAGAAATAGTATATTTTATTTCAACAAGAGATTGAGAAGGTTTTTAGTTATAAGAATTTCAAACAGAAACAAGGGTGGTAAATAGACTTGTGGGCGGTTACTAGTGGTCAGAGCTTGTCAGTAATTGGGGGTGGGGGAGGGGTGGGGGGGGGTTCCTTTCTCTTTCCCAGCAACATTGTCGCTGTTGGGATTGGAAGGAGCAAACCTGGAGAGTCTTTAATTTTACTGTAGGTACTTCAGTCTGAGGAAGGTTTAGGGTGGGATCTCCCACGGTGTGCTTTAAAGTGAGTTGGAGATGTACGGATTGAAGGAGGAGCCGTAGCACTTCCTGGCTAGCTCATGCTGACAAAAGCTTTGACGTCTACAAGGGTCTGCCTTTTCCCTGCACCGCCCATTTATCAGCAACTTGGGAGGAAAGCCTAGAAGGCACAGGTAGCAAATTGGCCAACAACACGAAGCTTTCAGTGAGACTGCCATATATTACAGAAAGAAATAAGTTGCCTGTAGGTTGAAAAGATGGGCTAAAGAGAGGAGCTGACATTCAAGGGAGCTCATGAGGTGAGAATCCTGACTTGATCACTTGTCGGGGAAGATCTGAAGGTTATCCAGGTTCAAATATCTAATGTGTGAAATGCACAGTCACATTGCTGGTAACTTTCAGTTTACAGATAATACGGTGTAGTAACCGCCTCGACTCCGTGACCTTCAGTCACAGATGCAGGATTTGACGGGTAGTTAACGAACTGGAGGACAGCCACCAGAGTGTCACTAGGGTAGCATATAACCTGAAAGTCATGACTCATGAACTGGGTTTATTTTTTTTTTTTTGGTTTGGAAGGCAGGCAACTTGAGGCACACATACGTGCTACCGTTGAATTCTTGAAAAAAATAATGAAAAATGAACACACTGTAAAGTTGCTTGATGGTCTAGAGTTGGATCCATGAAATTTAGAAGGAAACTGAACTTGGATCAAGACCAGAGCTTCCTAGCAGTTACGGTAGCTATTGTTAGCCTGGGTGACTTTGAACTTCTTTGTGTCCCATCGAGAAGAATTTACTGCAGAGGTTAAAACCTAGCTCTCAAGAACTGTACAGCAACAGGTTTGTCCTGCAGCAGCAGTTGGACTAGGTCCCATGTTTGTAACGCCTGCCACTCATTAGAATCAACTGGGGGTGCTAAGTATGGCCATAGTCTGGTCCCTGCACTGAGAGCTCAGGGTGATTGCCCGGGAAAGGACTGGGAAAATTCCCTGGCTGATTCTTCTGCGCAGTCAGTGCTGGGAATCACTGGAGGGAGTCAACTCCGAGGATCCTTTCAACTTCAAAGAAGATAACTGTCATTCGTGGGATGTCTTAAACGTCTGAATGGTGGAAAGCCTCACCATGGCTGTAAAGTCAGGAAGCACTTGAGCTCAGGGGAGAACAGAGGAGGCTAAAAAGGTCCAGAGCCAAGCAGAGAGAACCCAGAAAAGGTACCTACCTGTTTGACCAACTACTGGAATGAAGCTCTGTGGGCTGGCAGAGAATGAGCTTGACTGGGCATGCCATCCTGGGAATTTTGTTGGGATGTGAGCCTTGCATTATTACAGCCAGGACATTGCTGGGGAGACTGAGCCCAACATAGCATAAACCCCCATGGGCTCAGAAGCCAGCAGTGCAGGGAGTCTCCCTGTCCCGGTGACTTTCCTTGCAGTGTGAACCTGGGTTGTGTAGCTGTCTGCAAGCATTACCCTGGTGTGATGTGGTGCTCCAAGGCAAGACACCATGTTCCCCACAACTGTTGGTGCCAATCCAAGAGCCTTGACTACTGCTTGGACCAGCTCATTTCTTCCCAGCACGCTGTGTGGGGGTCACATGCTTCCGAGAATGCCTTTCCACATGGCTCCCTCCCAACCACAGACGAAGCCCCCAAGGTGATTTGAAGCTCTTAACTTTGAAGAGCTTCTTGTACCTCTCCACCCGATACTTCAGCCTTCCTGCCACTTGGATGAACAATGCTTGAAGTGACCTCAGTAAGCTAACTGGCTTCGGGAAAGGGTAACGGCTGCCTTTTAAAAGTAAGCCAGTGATGGCTGAGAAATTGCCTAATAAGGAACTGATTTAGAGGCATGCTGCCCTTACAAACCCTCACAATTTCTTCTTCTAAAAGGAGAAGTATGGGAGTGGCTTGGGACTGTTTACAAAAATAGGGCCGAGAATACCCCTCTGAAACCGCAGGGAGAAGGCCCATACTGTACTTCAAAACATAAAGTGGAAATTTAGCAGTCTTTGTCCACCGCACTTCTGTGAGGCGTCAGAAGCCCCCCACCCCACCCCTCTCTATACACCTGTCTCTATCTAGGTTTATGCAGCTCTTTTTAGGTAGTATCTTTCCACATGTATAGAGATAATATACAATACACAGGCATTAACTTGGGGTGGCTATGATGTACTCTGATCCGGGTGGTTCTCAGAGTATGGTCCCTAGACCAGTGTCACCATCATCACCCGAAAACTTGTCAGAAATGTGGAATCTTTGGCTTCACCTCAGACTTGTTGAATCTGAAACCCCGAGGAGCTGGCAGCCACTGCTCTTCCAAGCCTTTAGACACGCTCGGTGAAGGGTGATGGCTGAGAACTGGATTTTAGGACTTCGTCTTTAGAGGACTCTTCAGAGGAAGGGTTTTCTAGGGCTCACCTTCTGACATAGGTCTGAACCTGGCAAACTATGAGCGAAGGACCTCCATCCCGAACTCTGAACTGGGTTAGGGAGAAGAGTTCCCATTTGTTTGATAAAGGAGTTCATGAGACTGAAGATGGGGGATATATATAGGAAGAGTGGAATTAGAAGAACAAAATGGTGGCCAATCCAGTTATTTCATGTTCTTAGAAAATTAGAACACCAGTACCAAAGTCTCTGATATTACTAATACAGAGCTAGACGCAGAGGGATTTAACATGGCAGGAACTGGTGTTTTAAATATATTGTATTCTGTCTCACCTCAGTTCGTAGGTCAAAGCTCCGTGTTAACAGGACAATAGAAATGTTGAATTTGAGAAAGTGATTTGAGGGGCTGGAGAGATGGTTCAGCAGTTTAGAGCACTTGCTCTTCCTCAGGACCTGGATTCTGTTCCCAGAACCCACATGACTGTTCACACTTTTCTTTAATTACAGTTCCAGGGGATCTGATACCCACTGAAGTCCTCTGGGTCAAGGTACATGTGGTACACAGATACACATGCAGGCAAAACACCCATACACATAAAATAAAAATAAAATATAAGAAAGGAAGTGATTTGGTTGCTACCATTTTAACTAGTTTGACTTTTTTAGTAAGGAATCACAGAGATTAAAAAATGTACAAAGAAAGCCATCAGGCATTCTAATCTTGATAGCAGCTGAATCAGTGATGACAGCAACAGGGAACACAGCGGGCGGCTCCAAGCACTGCTGCTGTATGCTTGGCCCTGGGAGAGAGCAGGATAAACAGTCACGATTCTCTAGGCAGTGAGGATCGAACTCAGGACCGTGCACATGCCAGACAAGGGCTTTACTTCTGACCTACATCTGGGTCATCCCCTGGACTTGTTTCTGTTTCCTCAGTTTCCCATTTTGACAAGCGATTCCCAGTTGTGGCTGCATATTCAATACCCCAGGGAGTTATTAAAAAATACTAAAGGCCAGGCCTTAGTCTCAGTCTGATTCCATTATTTTGAGTGGGACCCTAGAGTTGGTGGTTTTCTAAAGTTCTTGCTTGATGAACCTATTGTACATCAGATTGCTTCAGTGATACATCTACCCAGGGGAAAGTATTAGAATAACCTATTCTCTGTGAAGAAGTTTAGAGTGTTGTATGGGGTTTAGAGACAGAATATCTGAAGAGTGCTCCAGGGGGCAATTTTCAGCTTGAATCTTGAGGGAAGAGTAGACAACAGTTAAGTAAAGAGATTGGGAGATGATATTCCAGGCTGAGACAACACATTGACAAAGACAACTTGGTGATTCAAGGCCTGAGAGGTGACAGTGAAGGATTCGGGGTAACGATGATGAAGGCTGGAGCCTGGGGTGGGTCAAACATAGACCCATGGCTGTATTGAGCGCCTTGTTCTGTTTTTATAAGAGCAGTGGGGAGCTATGCTGTGTTCTGAGAAGTTAATGGGTTACGTGGGGACAGATAGACACTTGGGAAGGGTTACTTCATCTGCAACTGGAAATCAGGCTGTTGAGAGGCAAGAGTGAGTGCAGGGAATCCATTATGGGCTCGCCCTGGGAGGGGGCCGTGGTTGGAAAAGGAAGCAGCAGAATGATGAGGAGGGATCCACAGCACTGACACCGTTGGCAACTAGAACCCCGGATGTGGCAAAGGACGATGCAGCAGCGTCCACTGAGTGAGCAAGTTGTGGGGCTCTGGAGGTGGGGGGGGGGGGCAGGGAGGGGTGGGGGAGGGAGGCGCTCTCCTTGGTCTCAGTAGCTGGATGAGGAATGGGAGGCTCATGGAGGAGCAGACTTGGTAGGAACAAGCCTGAGTCTTGTGTGAGCTGGGCTTGAGGTGCTCGTGGGGATTCCAAGCTGAAAGGACAAGGGAGAAGCACAAAAGCCAGAATGTATCTGGACGGCAGACAGAGTGTCTCCTGAATGGAGGACCACAGTCAACAGGGTTGCACAGGTTCTCTGTAACCACCTCTTTTTATATAAAGCTTCTTCTGTCTTCATATCAACCTATCAAAAAGTAAGGAGTGGCTTTAATCTTTTAGTATAAAAATAAAGATGTAGAAAGATCAAGTAACTCGCTGGTAAGAGAAGGGAGAGTTGGGAGTCAGTCCAGCATGTAGGCATACATAGGAGATGGTACATTGCTACCCAAAATGTCTTCAACCAGATGACTGACTGTTCAGAGCTGGAGCAGAACTAGCCATGCTTGCCAAGGAGTGACCAGCTACAGGGGCGGTTCCCTCCGTCGCACACATGGCATTGAGTCTATTGTCGGTAATTCATTGAACAACAACATCTCCGGTGGAGTAGATGACTAAGCCTTGGGATCCAGGTTTGGGATTTACTGCTCAAACATCTGAGCCCCTGCAGCCAATAAAATGCACAAATGAAGTTTTGGCTTGCATGGCAGCTCACTAAAAATAGAACCTCAGAGTGGAGAAGTTAAAATATATTTGGGATGCTCAAAACAATCTTTCTCCCTTTTCTATGATAAACATCGCACACTAAAAAAGTCCAAACCAGCCTTATCCCTTCATTTATCCTCCTGACAATGGGACACTGATGCTGGCCAGACCCTTTGTTGGGCACTGGGCAGACTCTCAAGGTGTCCAGCCTCCAAAAGAGACTAGTGCTGGTTCAGGGTCACTGTAGCACTGTAGGAGGATACTCTGAGAGGCCAACAAATAAGGGCCTCTTAGAACCATTTACACATAAGCAACTTTCCCAGTCTCAGTATCCTCATTGAGACAGATTTTAAAAAGAGGGGGTGGGGAGAGAATGTTTCAGACAGAAGATAGAGCAGGAATGATTTTTACAAAACACACACATATGTGTGTGTGTGTGTGTGTGTACATATACACTCCACAATATATATATATGTGTGTATATATATATATACATATATATATACACACACATACATACATATATGTGTATATACATATATATACATACATATAGTATGTATTTACATATATATATTTCACCATATACAGACAGACACACACATATATATTATATATATATATATGGAAAAAAGAGCCTAGTTTCAGAGCCTAACATGTTAAATTTACCTCACTTCTATAGCTAGATGGTTAGAATAGCCTTAAAATCATTATTAAAGAATCTGGATTTAGCAAGGTGTGATGACTCATGTTTTCAGTCCAACAATTAGGAGGCAGAGAGATGGCCCTTGGTGAATTCAAGTCCAACCTGGTCTGCATAGTGAGTTCCAGGACTACAGGTGAGACTGTCTCAGCAAAACAAAGTTTGGGTTTTATTTTGAAGCTTTGCAGTTTTAAATTGCCATGATGGCTTAAAAAAAAAAAGATGATTTGGAAAAGGAATTGCATTGAACTGGAAGAGCCTCTATAGAAGCTGCTGTAGGAATTCACAGAAGAAATGAAAACTGGTTTTAAGAAATATTTAGTGAGAAAAATTTTAAAAAAAGGAATTGGAGGTTTGAGGAAAAAGATGGGCACTAGAAATATATAGATGTAATAGATTTTGATGACTACATTCTGTAAGAAAGATTTAGAGGGGCGAAAGCTACATTCAGACATTCAAGCTTGCCTGTAGAACACCGAGGCATATATGTGTGTTTGGGTGGTGGTGGTGGTGGTGGTGGTGGTGGTATTATGAATCCACAGCTCAGGAAACTAGCCTGGGCTAGTTTACCAGGGGTCAAGGCCATTGAGACTAGGAAGTTGTAGTCATTGACATCAAGTTACCCCATAGAGATTGAATAGCCATCACCACTCAGTCTGGGTCATGTTTATACAATGGGATGAACCAGGGTCCCAGCATGGAATTCTCTAGGACTGCCATTAATGGGTATCAAACAGAGAACCAGCAAGCAGAGACTGGAGAAGTAGGAGGCTTGTCAGAATAGTCTGGTATCATGGAAGCCCGCTAAGAAAAAAGGTTTAAGTATAAAGAGTCAATGGTATCAAATTAAGTGCTGAAATGTACTCACTGAATTTAGCAACACAAGCTAGTGGGTGATATTTATGTGAGCAACTTGGATGCGAATAGAAGCGGATGAAGCGAGCTGACCGCGTCTGTAGAAAAATGGAGTTTAGGAATGCATAGTCTGAAGAGGTAAAACAAAAGCCCCAGTCATGAGAGGAGTTGGAGTTATAATCACTGCCAGTGCTGGAGCAGCACCATATAAAGCTCGGAGGGGCAGCCACCCCGCCCGACTCAGTCCCGGGAGAATGGGAAAGGGTGGGGTCCAGTTCTGCCTTTGACATCCAAGTATTGTCTTTGCTCACTGTCCCAGCCTTAAGGGTGGCACTCCCAATTTGTCATCCTAAATGTCAGTTCTAGGTAACAGATATTCCCAGAAGGTGCAATACAATTCTCCTCTTCTACTCATGCATGTTTCTTATAGTCGTTGGCCCCTTAGGAGTCTCTATAAAGAATCCCAACTATTTTGGCACTCATTTCTGAGTATCAGAATCTGTGATTCCCTCAGACGTGGTTATCTTGAGTCTTTGCTAAGGTGGAGACTCATTTCCTTCCACTGAGAACATTATCTTCGTTCCAAAGGAAAGAATAAAGGAGAAATCACTTTTGTGTCTGTTGGCCCTCCCAAGTGGACTTCCTGGTCTGGCACCCTTCCTACGTCTGTGAGCCCAAGTAAATGAAGACACAGGCACGCCAGCGTGAGCAAGAAGCACAGAGGTCGAGCTCCCTGTCATCCATGTCATCCCTGTGCTGTCATTTCCTGGCCTTGGGGCTTTAGAGGGACAGACTGTCTGCTGCCCTTTGGGAACAGACAGAAAGAGAATGCCCTGAAACCTACATTTGAAAGACAGCCATATAAGTTGTAGTGACCATTTTATTATTAACAACGGCCAGCTCGGTATCAGCTTTATAGAACAATTGATGTGGTCAGGGATGGAGAGGAGACGCAGCAGTTAAGGGCACTGCCGCTCTTCCAGAGAATTTAGGTTTGATTCTCAGCATCCTCACGGCAACTCCCTCAGGCCATGCTGGAGATGCACTGACAGGTCCTTTTCGTTCCACACCGTTGGCTCCATCCCCATCATGTTCATACACTGCTTTCCTTATCTAGGCTATAGAGAACAGCAGTAGGGTACCACTTTCTTAGTTATAGTCTAGATTAGATAAAGTCTCCAAGACATAAGACTGATCACATCTTCTCTTCTTAGGTGTGGGCAAATGTGGTAGAAGACATTCTCATCTCTTCTATTGGTTTGTTAACTGTTGCTTTCAGGGGACATTCCTCGGGGTTCAGAGTGTAACTCAGTTGGTAGACTGCTTGCCTAGCATGCCCTGGGCTCAGACCTCAAAACCTTCTCAAGTGGGTGTGGTGGTATAGGCTTGTCATCCCAGCACGGGAGATGGAAGCAGAATAATCAGAAATTCAGTGTCATTCTTAACTACATACGGGGTTTAAGGCCAGCCTGGCTTAGAGATTCTGTTTCAAAACAAAACAAAACAAAACAAACAAAACAAGATGACTATCAAGGAGAGAACATATCTGGTATCTCAGGTCTAGGAATTAAGGTCCAGGAACCTTCTTCTAACACCTTTGCCTTCCTTTCAACAAAATGGATACAAAAAATATACTCCAAAAAAAAAGTAAGGAACCCTTATATAGTCCTTCTGAGTTATCAGTTATAGCTATTATACTCTTGAAAGGAAGGTAATTCTAACCGATAAAGCTTGGAGCTCTTGCTTACCTAATTGCTCTGGTGCTCTGGCCGAAGCGTGAAAAGTTGGCTGCTTAAATATGCTTGCCCGTGATGAAATCACCAAGTACAGCTGGAAGCCTCACCATGCCTTCCTAGAGGATCATTCCTTTTTACTCTGATTCTCAATACCAATGATGCCTAAAGGGACAGTACTGATGCCCTCTTAAACCTTGGAATCCATCCAAAATAAGGTCTGACAGTTCCGCCTGATGGTATAGAAAGCATGGCATTGTTCTGGAAAGCCTGGATGAATGAGAATCAGATGTGGCTGCTTGGATTATTTGGACTGGCCAGTGTCTGCTGGACAATAGAGTAGGCAGTCAGCAAAGTCCACAGCAGACCACTAAAGCACGGCTCCCCGTTTAGCCATTGTTCAACTGCCTTGCTCATTGCCACGTGACTCACACTGGCAGCCCTCTGGACTTTCCTCATTATTTCAAAACCTTTGGATTTTTCAGAAATTTCTATTAAGAGTTTTAAATTGCTTAGGTAATTAAGGATGGAGAGAAAAGGACGGAGGGAAATAAGAAAGAGAAAGGCATGTATAAGCATTGGTTGGTCTGTGTAGAAAGGAGACAATGAGGTCAGAGACTGCCATCCTCAGATGAGCCTTCTTGCACAGGTAAGCCTTGACTAAGTATCTTGGAGATTGGATTTCAGAAAAGGGATGGCTTTTTCTACCTGGATTGAGTGTTCAGTCTGTTTGTTTTGGATCCCTGTGTACCTTGTGGGAGCCTGGCATGGGCTGGATGGACAGCCCCCAGTGACAGCCCTGGGTATTGGGTTGTTAGTGAGTCTACCTGGTAGATGTTTTATATGCACTGTTACAGATGTTTGCTAGGGGAACCTTGTGCCTGGTTTCTGTCAGGCTCAGTTCAATAGATTTTACTTCATACCTTTCTGCTGTAGCAAATTATAGCCACGTGTATAACCATATGCTGAATCCTATAAGCCCCTTTAGTGAATGGTCAAACCTGGGGTGTTCTTGGGAACCCTGGCACATTCCCACTTACAACTCCAGGACCATTTCTCAAGAGCTACTCCTGGCAGTGGCTAGCCTTGTATACCTGTCCAGAGACGTGCATGTTTTACCAAGTAAAAACAGTGCATTTACAGTTCCCACTTATCCTCCATATAATGAAGTACTCAGAAGATAGCTTGTGATGAGATTCATAGGTATAATTCAGTCTGTTCATGTCTACATGGTTTTATGATCTCTATCTATCTATCTATCTATCTATCTATCTATCTATCTATCTATCTATCTATCATAGAATTTATATGGCCAGAACCAGATGATGGACCTATAGCTGTTTTCAGCCTGTTATACTGAACACCCTATCCTTGTACCTTTTCAGGTCTTCAAGAGTATTTTGAGAGGTTAAATTTCTACACTAAACTTCTTTGATAGATAGTATCTATTGCAAGCATCAGAAGTGGCAGATTTTTACTTCCATTAATGTATAAGAAGTGTCCTTGTTTATATAATCCACACCCCCTGCCCACGATTTTGTTTGTTTGTTTTGAGACAAAGTCTCACTCTTTAGCTATAGCTGGCCTGAAACTTGTTATATAGAGCAGGTTAACCTCAGCCTTGGAGTGGTCTTTCTGCCTCTGCCATAGGTGTTGGGATTATACCATTCTGCTCAGATTCCATCCTTTTCCATGTAGTTTCTTTACTGAACTTTTACTTTTAGATGTACAGCTGTATGGATTTTGATAAATGTGTATATGGTCGTCTAGCCATCCCCACAGTCAGGATAAGAATATTGCTATCATCTCCAAACGTCCTTTGTAGATCCTCCTCATCAGCCTATGACCCCTGTGCACTGATTCGTGCTCCTAATATTGCCTTTTTGATAATAGAGTAAAGTCATTCAGTTTGTGGCCTTTTGAGTCTGGCTTCTTTCACTTTGCACAGTGCTTGTGAGATGTGTCTATGCTATTGCACCTATCCCTAGTGTATTCCTTTTGTATTGCTGAGAATAATGCCATTGTAAAATTGTAAAACAATTTGTATACAGTCACCAGCTGGCAGACATTTGGATTACTTATTTTTTTGTTATTAATAAAGCTGTTAGACATATTTAGATACTGGTTTTTGCATGGACATCCTCTGCACATTTTGGGCTAAACGCTTGAGAGTGTAACTGCCTAGTCATAATTCTAATCCATTTCTATGTTGCAAATATGCATTTCCTTTTCTTTAAATTACCTATTCGTGTTCTTTTTTTAAAACTTCTTTTACTAGGTGGGTTGATGATTTTCTTAATTAGTTTAATGACTAATATACTAGGAAATATACTATTTGATTGTGTTGAAAACAATTGCCCTGATTTATCACTTTAAATTTTTTACAGTGTATTTTTTCCACATTAATATTTTTGTGCAGGCTCTGAGTTTGCACCTCATGGCTACAAAAAGTGAGGCAATAAGATAAAAGAATTTACACACATAAGATAGATGTTCATGCAGGTTCTGCTGTTACCTAACCAGTATAGTCTTTCCTAGTCAATCTCTCTCTCTCTCTCTCTCTCTCTCTCTCTCTTTCTCTCTCTCTCCTGTTGGCAAATAATCACAGCTTTGTTGACATTTGCAGCTGCTTCTGGGAAAGAGTTGAGTCCCCAGAGCACAATTGTTTGATTTCAGATGTGGAGAAGATTTTGTTTAGTAGAGAAGCAATGTGCAGAGATTGTTATGCCTTCTGGCCAGGACACAGGGAATTCCAGTGTGCAGACTCAGTGACATCACTTTGCTGGAAACAGCCCTACTCCCTGCCAACTCTACCCTTAAACATGGGGATTCCGTGCTAATCACAAAGGCCTTTTATGTTCAGTGCAATCTGTGGGCAAATGAATTCAGGGGAAGCCAGAAGGAGAGTGGGTGGCGTGGTGGGAGGAAGTGAGGAAAAGAGCAAGGAAATGGAACGCCTTTGCTTCCTTGCGTCCCCCACAGAACTTTGTCTGGTTTTTGTAGTCATTTGCAGTTTTGGAGTCAGGTGCACAGAGTCAGTGACAGTGGCTAATTGGAGAAGAACACACCATGTAGGAGTGGGCAGACTAGAGTCCGCTGAGCCTGCTTTGCAGTAAGACTTTGTTTCTGCACCCGACACTCCACCCCACTGCCTGATTGTCCCTAGATGGCCTCCCCAGCCAGAGCTGATACTCAGAGCATCTGTCATACGAGGTTGAGATAAATACACTTCACTTCCAACTAAAGAACTGGTGAGTGAGAAGAATCAGATAATTAGAACTCAAACATAGACTGGTGGTTCCTTCTCTGAGGGTCCAAGAGATCAGTAGGCTTCAACCCTGCAAAGCACCTCACACAGTTAATTCCTCAGTGCCTCTGTATCTCCTTTGCTGTCCTCATTGCCTCCTTGCTCCTTCCTGTATATTCTCTCTCTCTCTCTCTCTCTCTCTCTCTCTCTCTCTCTCTCTCTCTCTCTCTCCCTCTCTCTCTCTCTCTCTCCCTCTCCTCCCAGCTCACTCTCATCTTGCTTTCCATCCCTATTCTCCTGCCTTCTGTCTTTAACCAGCTGATCATAGCTAAGCCCCTAAAGTTCATTTTCAGTGGAATCTGTACTGCCTCCATGAAGCAAAACTTAGACAGGAAACCCCACCAAGTTAACTGCTTCATCCTCGAACCGAGTGTGGACTGGTTGACTGAATGAAACTTGGGAACCAAGACTGGATGAAGCTGGGTAATGCCTGTAGGTTTCTGGTGCAGGAAGGCTGTTGGAAGCATTGGAGTGGAGTCAGGAGACTCAGGGCAGATTCCTATTCTGCCTTCTATAACATGTATGACGAAGCAGGTTCTCAGATAGTCTTGCTAATCACAGTCTCTGCCACTGACCTGTACGCTTCCCATTGTCTGGATGGAGGATGCCGCAGTAGTGAAGGGCAGAACATTGGAGCTCTTGTCAGAGCTGTCTAGACAGTTCTCCCATCATTGCCGGTGCCAGCCACTTCCATTCCCGAATGATAGAACTTGCTACTCTATATGACATGATGTCTCAAAAACTGTAGAGGGTGTTGGACATAGGATCTCTCACTGAACCCGGAGCTCACTAGTTCAGCAAATTTGCTGTCCAGCAAACTTCAGAGATTCTCCTGTATCCACACACCCCAATCCCCCATGGTAGTTACACATGGTAGTTACCACTACACTGTGCTTAGCTTTCACGTGGGTGCTCCTGGTTTACTCAGGTCCTCATGGTTGCATAGCAAATACAAAGGATTCAAGGCCACCCTTAAGTTCTCCATAGTGTGTTCCATGATAGCCAGAGCTACATAGACCCTGTCTCAAAAAGAAAAGAATATAAAGGCAAACAGGCCAATGATTGATGTAATAATCAGACGTAATTAGAGAAATTCCTGAAGTGTGGTGGGCAAATACACAGGAGAAAAGGCAATGTGAAGAGTTAGACAGGAATCTGAGTGATGCATCTGCAGGCCAAAGGGTGCCAAGAGCCCTGAGGAAGTGGAGAAATCAGAGAAGCATCTCCAGGGCCGTTGAGGGGACTAAGACCCTGACAACACCCTGATTTTAGACTCTATCCTTAAAACTGTAAGAACTTTTTGTTGTTTTAAGTCAAGCTTGTGGTCATTTGTTGGGACAGACTTAGGAAATGTATCAGGTTATTATCTACCAGTTAATAAAAATATATCTTCTCACAGGATTAAGTGAATTAGTTTAAGGTAAAGGGTTAAGACCCATATCTGGACCCCAGAGTTCTTTTTTTTGTTTCTTTTATTTGTTTGTTTGTTTAATGTATATGACTGCTCTATCTGCATAAAGAGCCTGCATACCAGAAGGCAGCATCAGATAGTTGTGAGCCGCCATGTGATTTCTGGGAATTTAACTCAGGACCTTTGGGAAGAATAGCCAGTGCTTTTAACTGCTGAGCCAGCTCTCCAGCCCTAACCTCAGCGTTTCTAAGTGTAGGTTGTATTGTGAGCTCACTGCACTTTGCATAGCAACCACATGAAGCCGGTGCCATATCACTGCCCATATTGCACACGAGGATCTAGAAGCTCAGAAGAGCCACATGGGCAAGCACTAGCCTGGTGTCTCTCTAGACTGTGGAGTTGGTTTCTTGCTGGTGAATTCTGGTGACTTTAACTCCAGCTCCTCCCAAGGATTTGGTCTTAGCGAGGTGCAGAAGACGTTAAGACTTTCTTAGCATGTTTTTTACTCCTGGATGTACCTGACTTTTTGAAACAAGCTGAATCTGATAGATCCTGGTCTGTCCACACTTGGCTGTGTAGTTGTCCTATGATCTACTGAGATAGGCTTATACACTTACCGAGACAGAAAGCAGGAAAATGTGCCCTACATGACTATATTCACACAATATATCCTCAAGCTCCAGGGGCGTCAGTGACCCTTGATGACTCTATGTTTACATCTAAACTACTGAGAATAAATCACACCAGGTACTCTGGAATCAGTCATATCTTTCAGGCCCCATGGACCTTTAAGGTCTAGTGAGCAAAGCTGCCCATTACCCCTCTGCTGTCTCTGTCCTTTCTCCTCTCATCGCTCTTCCTTCCACACTGCCCTCCTGCCCAGGCACTGGCCTGCCTCAGAGGTATTTCATACACAGCTCAGTTGCCACCTGTGTTCCTGCCTCAGAGGTGTGCGTGTTGTCTCGTGGTCCTTTCATTCACTCAGGCTCATCCCAAAGGCCGTCCTAGGTTGACCCATATCTCTCTCTTTGTATCTTTATAGCACTTATAATTACATAATTACCTTCCAAATATTACTGTTTGGTCCTTTTTATTCTTCCAAACTAGAATATAAGCTTCATGAATGTGGAACATTTATGTGTTATATTCACTGCTATAGCTCAAAGCTACAGGCAAGTCTGGCTGCATAGTGCAATGTGTTCAGTAATTATTGAACACAGAATCGAAAGGCTGTCAAGGCACAGCCTCCAGTTCAACAGCTGTTGAACTTGAACAAAAATGGTGTAGCTAGAAGTGGCACATGAGGACAGAGGCCTGCTGGGCCCAGCGAGTTGGGTCAGCAGGGAAAGACACATGCAACCAAACCCAAAGACCAGAGTTCAATCCCTAGGGCCTACATAAGGAAGTGATGTATGCAAGTTGTTCTCTGACCTCCACACATGTGCCATGGCACTTGTATACTCATAAACGCACATATATATATATATATATATATATATATATATATATACACACACACACACATACACTCACATACACAGATACAAACACAGACACATACAGAGACACACAGATACATACACATAGACACACACACACATACATAAACACATACAGACATACACACAGATACACACACACTAAACAAATGTGATTTAAAAACAAAAAAAAATAAAGATGGAAAGAAGGTTTGGAGAGGAGCTTAACCTCCACATGAGTCTGATATTGAGGCTACAAGAAAAGAGACTTGGGGAAGAATGAGGAGACTCCAATTCGCATATGAAGGAAATGTTACATTGAAAAAAGATCTGAGAATCCAAAATTTACTCATTCATTTACCAAGGGACACATCTATGAACAGCCAGAATAGTTTCAGCCCTCAGGGAGTACATGCCACTGATAGGGACAAGAATATCAGTCATTCTGGTCTTGGCCATAGTGGGCAGCAGAAAGTTCAGTTAGATTCTTGATCAGGAGGAGCCTGGGTTATGGAAGATCCCTAGAGTCACCCAAAGCAAAGGTGGATTCTGACAGGGAAGGGAGAGAGTCAGGAAGTGTGGGGGTCTCTGGAAAGGGCTTGTGAATCAGATGCCAGATGGAGGTGTCAGGAAGTGGCCATATCCAAGGGGCCTGGTACAAAGCCTGCAAGCATGACTGTGGCCTATGTGTGTGTCCTCTGACAGACAGCCAGGATAGTGACGGAGACAGTGAGGAGGCTCTGGTTCAGGAGGGAGGGACTGAGACCTCGGTGAGCATGCTGTCCCTGGCTGGAAACACAGGCCACCTCCGTGTGTCTGTCTCTTGTCTGTGCTTGCCCACGGGTGCTGCTTTCTCCCATTGACAAGCCAGGGTTACCCCAGATGTGGCCTCCAGGACATAGGATGCAGTTCCCGTAGTGGCTGGGATCCACAGAGGAAACTTTTGGTCACCTTTGCCAGAGCCCCACCACATCTGTCAACATGAAAAAGCTTTTTACCGATAGGAAGAAACATTTGGATGATTATATATTTGTTATCATGTAACAGAGACCCTAAGATTTCTCTTTACAGTGGCATTTTGATTAACTATGATTTTTTTTTTAACTAAATAAGATTCTAACTGGGCAACTCTCTGGCTATCACTGTAAGAATTGAAGTAGAGATTTTTGCATTTTGTTCTTTGTTTTTTTTGTTTTTTTTTTTTTTCCTGTAGCCTATTGTTTTGACATTAGTCCATATTTTACTAAAATTGGGCTTCTTTCAGCTCTTTCTGTAAAATGAAGGTGGAAGTTATTACTTGGGACTTGGCTCTCTAGTATTAAACAGAAAACCTGTTTCTCTGTCACATGAAAGGAAAAAACTGTGAAGAAGGTGCAGCTTTGAACTTTCCAGTATAATCA